>NC_136059.1:748719565-749938954 GCF_964261635.1 Lissotriton helveticus | reverse complement strand
ACACTTTTATTGTATTATTACAATGTTGACTGTGATTTTGACAAACATGTTGTTCTATTTTTTTTTATATTTCTTCTATTGCTGGATTATATTACATTTTAATGTTGAAGTCTTAAGATGAATGCCTTTTGAATAAATAGAAGAAAGACTAAAAGTCCTGAAAAAAAAACATTTAACTCACACTAACTTTCTTTATTGACTAAATTTAAAGTCTTTAATGATTCCCTAATTCTGTAGATGATTGCTCCTCATTTGTCATTGTCGCTGAACAAAGGTTCATACGATCACTGGTGGGGGTTGTTTAAAAGTTATACCCAATGACAGAGAGATCGAAAACTCCTGTCACTCAAGTGTTAGCCAAAGGAGGGTTAGTGTCACAAGAGGAGCTGAATTAAGTTACCCCAACTTAAAAATCCCCATGTCCTTTAGGTCTAAAGCCCCAACTTGAAGACTGAAGGAGTTGCAGTTTCAAAGAAGGTTCCAATAGTGGAGGTGTGAGTATCACTATGGTTATGTGTCGCCATTTTATTTTTGAGATTACATCGTTATATTGAGTTCATGCATTTTGTGTTTCATGAAATAACAGTGTTTTATGCTTAAATGTTGAGCAGTTGAATTTGTTATCAGACTCAAAGTAGTCTAAGATCTCAGAATTGTGGAAAAATAAAAGGTGGTATTTGTCTGCTAAAGGTTTGTGGTAAAGATTTGTGAGGTATCATTAACTGCACCATTGGGAAAAGCAATATGACAATGTGATGTGATTTTATTAATGTTGATTGGTGTTAGTGGAACCTATAATGAAAAGGGAAAGCTACATTACTCAGAGTGATCTCCTCTTGGTTAAGATGTTATTGATATGTCAGTGTTGTAGAGTTGGAAGGTATTAAACCTCATCTCTGATTGCTCCTTTTGTGAATTGTCTACTTTGAATTCTTTATTGGAGCAGGCAAAAGTTATTTGTTTATTGTGTTTGCTTAGAGCTGTAAAAAGTTTGGGTAGGAGAAAAATTGAAAAAGAGGTTGAACCGCTAAAGGGAATGAAGAGTTACATCATAGAGTGCCCCAACGGGATAGGTCAGTTGCTGGGAAATGCTGCATAAGGAGTGACTGACAATTCATCAAGTATTAAGCTGTGATAGGTTTGTGAACGATGAGTGGTAACAGGATTGGAGGAATCTAAACATACATCTTATAGTAAAGGTGATTTTTACATTTTGTGTTTGAAAATACCACTTTTGGAAAGTAGGTATTTTCTTACTTAGCCATCCTGTGTGCCTCTGTTAGGATGCTTATAACATTCTGGCTTTGTTGTGACAGAGGCTGGGGATGTGCAGTGGCTCAAGAGAGTCTGGATGAGTCAGGGCTGGGCTGACTAGACCTGGGCCGCATTCACAGTAGTTGGAGGAGTTGTCACTAGCACCTGAACAGGCCCAATCTGCATTTAGAGTGGTAGGAGGAGATTTCCCTTTCACCTGAATATGCCCTGTCTGCCTTGGACAATGCTGTTTCCGCCTCCTGTTGGGAAGCTGGGCCAGATACGACCAAACTGGTTTGGACTAAGCACAGATACTCTCTGCCTGAAAGGACAAAGTATTTTGGGCTATAAAAAGTGATGCCCAACCCCCTAAACTTTAGAACTCTTTTGGACCAAGAAGACTGCCAAGAAGAAGAGCTGGAGAAGCTGTGCTGAGGAACTACCACGTTGCTGCATGCTTTGCTGTGTTGGCCTGCATTGGCTGAATCTATCTTGGGCAGTGAAAGGACTGGACTGAACTTTCTGCAACTTCGTTAATGAGTATCTCTAAGGGCCTGAAATAGAGCTTGCCTCCTATTCAGAAGTCTCAGGGACTGCCAAGGCTTCACCAACCTCTGGGTACCGCTTTCTGAACTGCTGTTTTAGCTGCCACAGAAAAGGGAAACGCATCTCGCACCGTAAACCTGGTCTCACCGGCGACGACAACCGGCGCCACCGAGCTGATGCTTGCACTGTGACCTGAGGGCACTGCCCTCCGCACTGCCTCGCTTCACTTCGCCATCCTGGTCTTACTGACGTTTTCCCTGCTGCTGACCTCAACACCCGTGACCGGAATTGTTAGACTCAGCTGTTTTCAGCATGCTGTAGCCCCGGACGGAGCTACCGACTCTAATGAACTGTGTTTTTCAAGTATTCTTACAAAGTATACATTTTTAAGTACTGTATTGTGGATTTTTTTTGGTCTTGTTTTAAGTATATAAAATATTGAATATTTTTCTAAAACTGATGTGGTGTCCTTTCGTAGTGTTTTTACTTTATTACTGTTGGTTATGTGCAAATGCTTTACACACTGCCTCTAAAATAAGCCTAATTGCTTGTACCAAGCTACCAAGGGGGTGAGCAAGGGTTATTTAAGGACTGTAATATCCTTATCCTGAATAGAAGGAAGGGTCCCTACTTGGACAAAGGTACAAACTGTTGCCAACTAGAGACCCCCATTTCTAACACATATGCAATTGCATGTAATATTTTGCTTAGTTTATTTTATAGACAGGAACAATCTGAATATTATTTTTCCAATTATGATATGATTCTTTCTAATGCTTCTCCTCAGAAAAGAATTAATCTCTCCCCACAGGCAGGTATTTCTTTAGATCAGCCACAGTCATGGACAATGTTAAGGCACAGGATAGGAACCTAATTTATTTAATGAGACCATTAGAAAAGACATTCATATTAATACTAGAGGAAAGAAGAGCTCATCATTTATGTAGTAAAAATGAAGAAAATGTTTGAAGGAATCTTTGAAAGAAGGAAGAAGATGAATATAAAAAGAAAATGATGTATCCAAAATAGAAATTAGATGGAAGGCAAAAAAGGAAATTATGTGTTTACAAAAGGAGAAAACAGGTTAGACAGAGACCTATTGGGCTTAGTAATTGTGAACACACCTTTGACGTTTTGGGAGGACCTGCCCAAATACTAACAGTGGAAGAGGCAGTTATTCCTGGAGTATATTTTGTATGTGGACAAAATCTGTAAAACGCTCAACATTACTGCTCATATATACCCAACAAGAGTGGAAAGATAGAAAGATTTTCAAAGAAAATGTCTGATTTAAAATCTGAATTAGTACCTTTAGAAACAACTAGTGTATTGGGAGCTTAGACAAAGGAGTTTCTACAAGTGGCAACAGGTTTGTAACAGTGGGGGCAGTTTGGGGCAGATTTACAATAACTGGCACATCCCTGCATATCAGCAGGGATATGCCAGTTATTGTGGGTCATGGCTCCGCCACAATGGATGCGCCGCATTTACAATGCGGTGCACCATGGAGCAAAAATCGACTGATGTGGAACGCATCTGCTGTCGTAAGACGGCGCATTGCTGGAGTTGCTTCACAAGCGCGACGCAGCTCCAGCAAGGCTCGGGGGTGCCCTACCTTCAAAATGGTGCGTCAATCCTTACGCCTGCTTCAAGCAGGTGCAGGGTTTTGACGCAGCATGGCCTTAAAAGCGGCTGAGTGAAATCTTGTAGATTTCACTAAGGCACTTTTAGGAGGCGTTTCTGCGCCAGAACACCCCCCCCCCCTTCGAAGGAACGCCTACATGTGGTGCAGGGCTTTAAAACGTGACGCATCTCCCAGATGCATCACGTTGTAAGTATCCCGCACCATGGCACTGGATTTGCACCGTCGCTGCATCACAAAAGTGACGCAATGGCAGCGTAAAAGAGGCGCAAGGGGCTTGTAAATCTGCCTGCCCCCAAATATAAAGTTTAAGTCAAGTCAAAAATCTTTATTTTGACTCAAAGGCCATAAAAGAGCATATAAAACACAGTACATTATGGTATAAAACATAATTCTATTTAAAACAAAATGGCTACAAGGTGGTGATCAATTCATACAGACCTTTATTTCTGATAGAGAATGTGACATGAGGTGCCAAAGCTATCGATGACAAGATAAAATCACTGTTTGAGAAGTTGTTTAAAAAAGTTAAAGTTAAAAACAAAACAGTGACAGTATAACCCAGCCATTAAGCTAAGTTCCCATTTTTGCCTGATGCTCCGCATGATCATCAAAATCGAGATACAGCCTATACAATGTATTGGCTGGTGTCGCTTCTTAGAATTCTAAATGCAGACTTGTAATTTTTAAAGCCCAAATTACAAGTCTGTTAAAATCCACTTTTTCTGAATTCCATGGTAAGTTTGGCAAACGAAATTACACGTTTGGGGCATTCCACCACCTCAGGGGAAAAGAGACAGAACCTGTCTGAGCTGGGGACAGACCATTTCAATTTGACAGTAAAAGAATGGATTGGTTAAATACCTACGCGGAATTTAATACATAGGGCCATGGAAGGGGGATTTGATTTCATCCAAAACACCTCTCGGTCACATTCAACGTTACACTCCAGGAAAGATGCAATAATGGATCCAGCCCTAGGGGGAACCTACCATTTGTTGATCCATATAATATGAAGGATTTCGATGTCATTTAACTAAAAAGAAGAATGAAGAAAGAAAGAGGCAAATCAGAGGCGATAGAGAATTGGAAGAAATAAAGAATAGAAAATGTAGGAAGTTGAAGAAAATTGAAACCCTCGGAAATAAATAGAATGACTCAACCGAAAATGAAAGTGCACTCTGAAGATTCATTTGTGACAAAATTGTGATGGTTTTACAACCATCAGAGGGGGGAAAGTGCTACTGCTAATGCTATTCAAGGTCAAAATAAACTTATTAACAATGTTCTTAGGTTTACATTTAGATAAATAAATGCTAAATGCAAAACTTGTAAAAGGTATTCATACTTAAATGTTATAGGCCTCCAAATATTAAGTACTGATTTATGTAAGCCAAAGTGTTGATACCATGTTAAATGAGAAGTCATTAACACTGAAAGGCCTGTGTTTTTCACATTGAGTAGTTGTTTGTGCAAGATGCTTTTCTTTCCTTTACTGCAGATTTGCTACTTTAGAAGCTTACTGTTAGCTAATGAATAGACACTTGTTTTGTATTAGACCACTGATCATATGGTTCTCAACGGGAGGAGACGAAGCAGATGTTTTTGGACTTTAAGAAAACAACGTTGTGACTTTTCAGTACTAAGGCCGAAAGTCTGACATACGCTGGTGAGAAAATGGGGAGTTTGTATTCCCAGGAGTATGATTATATTATGTTGGAGGATGAAGAAGAAGCAATAAAATAATCTTGCAACATAGAATTTCATGTGTTTATATTAGTATGTGTTTCTAGGGTAGTGGCAGACTCCGGATTCCTTTCCTGATTCAATGACTGGAGAGTCATCTTTGAGTATCTGATACCTTCTCTTCACGAGAGGCTGCCTTGCTTAGATTTTACTGAACTGCCTACTGGGATCTTTGAGCTGAGAATACTTTCCAGTTTGTAAAGCGAAATTTTCATGCTTGTGCATAGCTTTCTCTCTCATCAGAACTCTTTATTGGGGTTCTGAACTGACACCTTTTATTTCTCTTTACTTTTTTTAAGTATTTTTATTCAGAAAGTTCCCCCCCCCCTTTTTGTTTATACAGGGCACAGATATTCATTCAGGATAAAAAAAAATACAAAATAGAAAATTATAACAAATCATACAAATCACAGGTGTAAATTAAACAAATATAATAGGAATATAGATGACAACAAAGCAAACGAGTGGGTTAAATCCTAGAGACACTGATTTTAGTACCTCCTACCCTGGGTCTATCTCCGTCCATCTTTGGATGGGTTCCCATATTTCCTTTCCTAATTACTTCCCATTTCTGCCTTTCCTAGCATAAATTGCTTTCTCGCGGATATACGTGGCTAATAACTTTGTTAACCATTGATGGAATGTGGGTGGTAAGCGATCCAGCCAGGCTGTGGCAATGCACAATCTCAGAACAGCCATGGCCAGAAATACAAAATATTCATAATGTGTCTGAGTAACATTATCAGCTATTCCGAGGAGTACCACTGCTGGTGTGAGAGTAACCTCTATCCTTAATGATCATTTAAGGAATACTTCAATTTCATCACAGGTGGTTTTTAAATGGGTACACATTGCAAGCATATGGACTAAATCAGCTTCAGCACTATCACATCTTGGGCACGTAATACCAACTGCCCCTCCCCATTTTGCTATCTTAGCGGGCATATGGTATAAGAAGTACAAGGTCTTAGAGTGTTGTGCCTGAAGTGATGCTGAGCACAAGAGTTTCTGGTCTAGTTCCAATGACCTATGAAAACATTCCTTCTCTACCCCCAGTTTGTGTATCCATTTATTTTCATATTTTTCCAGATCATCTGCTTGGTGCTTTATTAGTTCAGAATAAAATCTTTTAATTGTACAGTCTGTACCATCCTGTATAATATCCAAAATGGGGTTCGACCCGAATCCCGCCGGACCTCCAGTTTTTGTCAACATAAAACTCCTTATTTGCAAATACTTTAAAAAATGCACTAAACTGCATCATCCCCTGTGATCCTATCATATCGCCCATCTTCCTGATTCCGTGGGTTG
The DNA here is from genome assembly GCF_964261635.1 of Lissotriton helveticus. Taxonomy (NCBI): domain Eukaryota; kingdom Metazoa; phylum Chordata; class Amphibia; order Caudata; family Salamandridae; genus Lissotriton; species Lissotriton helveticus. Next base: position 749,932,455 of record NC_136059.1, on the reverse strand, counting down.
CCCAATCACTGAAGACAGGCCCTGAAAATATGTCGCAAGGAAGGTTAGGATTATTATTTAATCTAGTATAGGCATTATATCTACCTAGGCCACATTTTTTCGCAAATGAGGTCCATATCTTATGGGCGGCCATAACTGTTTTGAATTTAGTCCTCTTAAAATAACTATAGTCAGTAAACTTCAAGAAGAGGTTCTCAGCATGTTCTCCTAGAACCAATGCATAGATCGCTAGCGTTCCTAGCTCATCTTGCCCTTCCCTTTCTGCCCCTCCAAATAGCCCTGCCATGTATTGAAGGGACGCCGCCCAGTAATATAACTTTAAATCTGGTAGGGCCCACCCGCCACGCTCCCTAGGGAGCGCCATAAATCTCAGCGCCCTTCGCGTCTTTCCATGCGCCCAAACAAAGCGATTTACCATATGCTCCAGGGTCTTGAACCATTATGCCTCAAATAGTAAAGGTATAGCCCTAAATAAATACAAACATTTTGGGAGGAAAATCATTTTAATTGTATTAGTTCGGCCTACTATTGAGAAATGTATGTTGTGTAGCCTGTCTAGGTCCTTCTTAGCTTTATTTATTACAGGTGTTATATTTGCCTCCATCAACTTGTCTAAATCTGCTGTAACTGTTACCCCTAGATATACTCCACTTTGCACCACCCGACTGTCTAAGCAATCCGGTTTACTATTTTTGATGATCTGGGTTTTAGTAGTATTCAGAGCATTGCCAGACACCTCTCCAAACTGTTGCGCTTCGATCTCAACCAGTGCTATGGCTTCCATGGGCTTAGGAGTGACAATCGCTACGTCGTCGGCATAAGCCAAAATTTTACATTGACCCCTATAGACATCTACTGGGCAGATGCTATAATTTAAATCTATGCGTCGTATATACGGGTCCATGTAAAGAGCAAACAGAAGCGGGGAGCAGGGGCACCCCTGTCGCGTTCCCCTCTTGATCTTAAATGGGAGCGTATACCCTGCATTTACTAGAATACGGGCAGTTGGGCTGCATATAATACCTGCAACGCTTTCACCAAACCCCCTCCAAACCCCAGCCTCCTCAAGATAAACCACAGAAAGTCCCAGGAGACCCAGTCGAAAGCTTTTTCTGCGTCTAATAACATTACCGCCATCGGGTCTCCTGCAACCTCTGCAGCATCAAATAGGGTAATAACTTTTCAGGTGTGATGGGTGGTGCCTCTCCCTGGTATAAACCCATGTTGGTTAATACTCACAAGGGTATTGATTACTTTGGCAACTCTGAGCGCCAAGATCTTAGAGTATATTTTTGTGTCCGCATTCATCAGGGTTATTGGTCTATATGATCCAGGTTGGTTAGGTGGTTTGCCCTATAAAGATTAATTCCTAATGAATAAATAGATGGGAGACTAAAAGGTCTGAAAATAAAACACTTTAACTCACACTAACTGTCTTATTGAATACATTTCAAGTATTTCATGATCATTGATCAAGTAGATGAGTGTTCATCATTTCTTTTTTGTTCATGTGATCAGCGGCAGGGGGTTATTTAATGATTACACCTGAAGAATGAGATATTAAAAACCCCGCCCTTTCAGTCCCAGTAAAATTGTGATTATGAAGCACAACAAAATTGTAATTTGCCCAACATGTATTTAGTAGTAATAATAATGTCTTAATTGTCACAGCCATACGCACCTCCCTGGGAAATGTTAGGCCAAGACTCAAGAACGTTTTAAGGTGGACTCATTATTGGGTGCTCATAGACAATGAAGATAGACACACTCTACCTAGGAAAGTTCATAATATTTTTTCTATTTGAATAATAGTTGATTATCTACTCCTAGCTGAAGAAGAGCCTCATTCCGGGAGAGCTGTTCTACTGTGGATCTGTGTAATATTTAAACCGTCACCCAATAAGGGAGATTTATCGGTCTGCCACCTCTACATTTTCTGTACGCTCTTGATTCGTGCACTGTCAAAGTTCATTTGCAGAACATAAAAATAATCTAAATCTTTTTGTATACTGTTAGAACTGGGGGTCTCTAGTTGGCAATGGCTTGCACCTTTGTCAAAATAGGGACCCTTGCTTCTGGTTAGAGTAAGGGGCCTACACTCCTAAAATGATCCCTGCTCAACCCGGTGGTAGTTTGGCACAAGCAGAAAGGCTTATCTCAGAGGCAGTGTGTAAAATATTTGTGAACACATACAGTAATACAGTGAAAACACTACAGATGGACACAACACAGGTTTTATAAAAATAAGTATTCTTTATATAGACATAACACAAGACACAAAAAACAAAAATCCACAATACAGTATTAAGATAATAACTTTAAGATGGCAGAAATAACTCAGTTCACTTTAAATGGGAAATGTGACACGTTTCTCACAAAGTACCTTTGGATGTGTCACGCAAGATAAACAAAAGATTCACAGGGAAAATGATGTGTCAGTTCCTTGCTTCGGGGGAGGCAATGCGTCTGATCTTCAATGATTGCGCAAAGTAGGTGATGCGTCCGTTCCTTACCAGAGAGGAGGTGATGCGCCGATCTCGTGATACGTCCCGCTTGCGATTTGACAAGATGGCGCCTCGATGCAATGCGACAATCCTGTGCGATGCAAGAAGATGGCGCCCTTGATGCGATGCGACAATGTGGCGGTGATGCCTGCACGCCCAACGGCCGTGTGGCGACTCTGGAACTTCTGAGCTGCGACTTGCCCTGCGAAACGCTTCTCCGGTGATGCAATGGTGACCCTTGCGGTGGCGACATGCTTCTCCGGGAATGCGATGACAATCAGCTGCAACGAAGAAACGCTTCTCTGGTGATGTGACAGTGACCCTTGCGGTGGCGAAACACTTCTCCGATGATGCGACAGCAAAAGCTGTGGATGCGACACGCTGCTTCTTGTTGAGTCTCACTTCCAAATCCCAACAGTAAGCAGGCTTCTGCAGACAGAACTCCCAGCAAGGAAATTCAGGTGGGAGCTGGTGATGATGTCTTGTATCCCTGAGACTTCAGCAGGAGGCAAGCCCATTTCGAGCCCTTGGAGATTCTTCTTCAAGATGATGAAAGTTGCAATAAAAGTCTTTCTCCTTTCCTTGGCAGTAAAGAAACCACTGCAGGCCAACCCCAGAAAGCAACACACTGGCACGGACGCAGTCCACCTCCTGCAGATTCTCTGGTTTTTCTCCTGGGCAAAAGGTCCTTCTTGATGTCCAGAAGTGATCTAAAGTCTTGGGGTCTGGGTCCCAATATTTATACTAGTAAACCCTTTGTCTTCTGAGGGCAGAGGGTGCCTGTACCTAGCCAGAACCAGTTCTATGCAGCTTCCCGGCAGGAGGTGGAGATAGCATTGTTGAAAGCAGACCTGGCCCAGGTAGATAAAAGGAAATCTCCTATCCCTACTCTCTATTCTATGAGTGCTCAGGGGAGTGAAAGGAAATCTCTGCCCCCCACTCTCTGTGCAGCCAAGGTCCTCAGCCCCGCCCTGACTCATCAGACTGCTGGAGCCCAAGCCCTCCTATCACTCACAAACCAGACATGCAATACACAACCTCGCAGATGCAGGCTGAATGGTTAGGTCAGAAAAAACCTACTTTCTAAAAGTAGTATTTTCAAACACAGAATGTTAAAGCCAACTTTACTAAAATATGTATTTTATAATTCTGAGTTCGGGCATACTAAATTCGTTTTTTAACCATGTTTCCTGGGTCAGATAGGATTATAAGATGTTATAATCAAACTGCCCACTCTGGCCTATGGGGACAGGTAGCCTTGCAATAGTGAAAAACGGAATTGGCTCTAATTCACTACCATGTCATGCCACACACATCAGGGCATGTCCTGCCTCTTCCTTATAATGCACCCTGCCCTTGGGCCTACCTTAGGGGTGGCTAACATGTAGAAAAGGAAGGTTTAGGGATTGGTAAGTGGGTGCACTTACCAAGTCGACATGGCAGTACTAGCCTGCACACAGGCTCTGCAATGGCAGGCCTGAGGCACACTTACAAGCTGCTTCTGTGGGTGGCACAATCGGTGCTGCAAGTGCCCACTAGCACCATTTGATCTACAAGCCCTGGGCACACATGGCTCACCATACTATGGTTTGACAAGTAAATCAAATAAGCCAATCATGGAGTCACCAATACATTACAACAATTTACAATAGGGAGCACTTGCACTGCGGCACTGATTATCAGTGGCAAAATGCCCAAAGCATCTAAAACCAGCAATCCATATTAAAAACAGAGGAGACATCAGTGAAAAATGGAAGGGAGACTAACGCCAATGGTTCCAGGTCTAACATATACAAAATAAAATCTCCCCTGAAAGTAAAAGCATCATTTATTCTCTCTGCTCCAAAAGAAAGAAAATCATTTTCTCCACATTTAAGCACTTTTCGTTGTATTTCCTTTCACAACAACCGCTTCTGCAGCCGAGCTGTGCACGCTCAAACCAGCTGCCGTGTTCTGTAAATTAATGTGAGACCTCGCACTTGACCTGCAGCGCAAGGCAGGGCATACTGTCCACAACAACAATCAAACGGATAAAGGAGGCCATAATCAATGCATGCTTCTGACAAAACAAAATTGCACTTTTAGGCCCCAGATAAACAGAAGTAACTATTTTAATTTGTATGGTACCTCTAGCTGTCTCTTGACAAGCTATGAAACTGCTGACACGTGTGTTCCGTTCCCTCTGTTACTCTGTGCATCACGAGTGCTGGTGGGGATGTAACTGTTAATAGGAGGCGGCTGCAGCCATCATTCATCAGGGTGCGTTATCAGCAGATTGTCAAGGTGGGAAGCACAGGTTAGATGTCAAGCCATCAGCTGTTCGACAGAAACTGATGTGTGATCTGTCAACAGTCTGTTACTGATGAGCTGGAAGTACTTGTAGACGATCACTTCTCAGTTCTCATTTGTCTCGGCGTCTTCATCGTGCCTGTCCTTTAATGGAAAACGGAGATGTAGAAAGAAAGCGCAGATAAACGGCGATGCTTCCTTCGTTCCTTAATTGACAACATGTGCTGCAATCCAGTACTGTACAGCTCAGCGTTGTACAGTCGAAGGCGCCAATGCTAAATCCATGTTTATTAAAGCAATTCACATTATGTGTCTCTTTGATGTTATCAGATTTTAATTCCTGTCTTTAAGAGCATGCTTGTGTTTGCCACCTTTTTCCTCAGAGCTGTATCTTCAATTATTTTAACATTTTATAAAGCTTTTTACGAGTTTTATTCTTTACAAATATGTATTACAATTAGTTGCATATAATATGGGCAATCACCGGTCTTGGAAGTTTAGTTACCTCTATGTCCTTCGTATCCATTCCAGTTATAACTTATTTATCGAATCCAGCAACGAGACAGAAAAGTCCAGTAGCATGCTAGAAATATACAGGCTGCTCACCAGGCTGGGTGCCATGGTTGAGTTAGCATTCCCTGCGTTAGATATTTTTTCCTCTTCCAGCCATGGGTGCAGAGCTAGAATACCGATGTATAAATATAGATATACAGAAATATCGAGGTAAAATATCGCGGGATAGAAATATCGAGGGGAAAAATATCGTTGTCAATAATATTGGGGCATATTATCAAGGGGGTTTATCTCCGGTTTTTTGGCTTTAAAAGCCAAGAAAGCGGAGATAAAATTATCTCCCTATTACCTAGCTGTCGCTAACACCAGTTAGCTACAGCTAGTAGGAGATAGCGACCATCTTGGGCCCCGCTTTGCATGTCAGTGAAATTTATCACTAATGACATGCAAAGTGGGCGTGCCAAGATGTTAGCGACTGGAAACAGTCGCTAACATCGCTATCTCCTATTACCAACTTTTGGAGATATTCGCGCTAAGCGCGAATATCTCCAAAAGCTAACACCTGCCACTGAGCAGTTCTTAGCCATGTTATCCAATGGTAGGTGGATAACATGGCTAAGAGCATTAGCTCGGTAATGCATGAATATCGTTGACTTTTCAGCTATATTCATGCATTTCGGCTGATTTTTATCGCTTAGGAGATAAACCTTGATAATAGCAAGGTTCCTAAGCGATAAAAATCGCCGCAGCTCGGCGATAAAAATATTGGCGCTAAGCCAACATAGCGATAATTATCGTTAGTTGTTGGTAATATGGCCCATTGATTGTTAGGTGAGTAATATTGATTGCAAAAATATTGAAGTGTTAAATATCGTTTACAAAAATATAGTTGTTAAAAATATCGATTTATTATTAATGTTATGTATTTTAGTATTTTGTATGAGAATTGTTGGTACTTTTAGTATATGTGTTACAATTGTAGTAGTTAGTATAATTTTTTTTATACAATTTTGCGTTTTTAGTTCCGTAGCGGGTTGCGGGTTTATAGGGAAATAGGGTGGGAAGTAATTTAATTATATAGATTTTATTTATTATTTATAGTAGTTAATAAAACATTTTTAATTGAATTTTCCATTTTTAGTTCCGTAGCAGGTTGTGGGTTTATAGGGGAATATGGTGGGAAGTAATATAATTATATGCAATGTATTCAATAATTTATACTTATTCATAGTTGTATAATTGTGATGGTATAGAGTTAAAGGTGTACATTAATGTATTAATACATGTTTGATAATTAGTTGTTAATTAATTTAAATTAATTAATTACTAATTAATTATGGTAATTGTTTAATTAATTTTAGGTGTGTATTGTGGTGTTTATAGGTGTAAATAGTGGGAAGGGTGAAAAGTAATTTATTTTTATTGGTGAATTATTAATTATGTGTTAATTAATTTGCATTAGTAAATTCGTACTTATTAATTGTATTTGTGTAATTAATTTTAGATGTGTGTTGTGGATATTATAGTGTTAAACAATGTGTAATTAATGACGGTTTATTATCTTTTTTAATAATAATATATTTAAATTTCAATAATATGTATGTTAATAATGGAAAGAAAATGCAATAACAATGTTGATTTTTTTTTATTGGTGTGGTATCCAGCACTTTCCCTACTGTTGCACTCACTGGAGTGGGAATAGTAATTTTTACCCCTCCGCTATCCAACACTTTCCTTGCTGTTGCACTCACTGGAGTGGAATTAGTAATTTGTACCCCTCCGCTATCTAACACTTTCCCTATGGTTGCACTCACTGGAGTGGGAATAGTAATTTTTACCCCTCCGCTATCCAACACTTTCCCTGCTTTTCACTCACTAGAGTGGGGATGCTAATTGTTTCCCCTCCACTATCCAACACTTTCCCTACTGTTGCACTCATTGGAGTGGGAATAGTAATTTTTACCCCTCTGCCATCCAACACTTTCCCTGCTTTTGCACTCAATGGAGTGGGAATATTAATTCTCACCCCTCCACTATCCAACACTTTCCCTACTGTAGCACTCACTGGAGTGGGAATAGTAATTTTTACCACTCCGCTATCCAACACTTTCCTTGCTGTTGCACTCACTGGAGTTGGAATAGTAATTTTTACCCCTCTACTATCCAACATTTTCTCTGCTATTGTAATCTTTGTGTTGCAAAATGTATGTTTTTTTTATAGTTCAATGTGTTAGTTAATTATAGAATGTTTTTTTGCTTTAAATTATCGATATGTGGATACATTTTATTTTTATATGATTTAAAAAGTTTATAAATTAAATAAAGATAATAGTTAATAAGATGTATTTAAGTAAATATATGTATATGTACACATTTTTGTGTGTTTATATTTTTTAAATGAAGTTTATTTGTTATATATAGTTAACATATATATTCAATGTAATTTATTTTGCTAAAAATATTATTATATTTTATTATATTTTGTTTAAGTTATATATATTTTTTAAGTTGATATTTTTTGACTTCGATATTTTTGATACAATGTTATTGTACTTACCTGTTTAAGTGTGGGGAGTCGATATTTTTGTATTCGATATTTTTACATCAATATTTTTGTAAACTATATTTTTTACATCGATATTTAAACAGGGAACCCACCCATGGTTGTGCTTCTCTCTTTGCTGCCAGTAATATCTCTGTGAATGGCATAGAGGGACTGTGAAGTGATCCATGGAAGCTTTTAGTGACCCTTGCCTCTGGTAGATGTGTCCAGTGGTGCCTATCCTACCATTCACCTGGTAATTTCTGTGGTGCGGGTTTGGTGACACTTTGGCGATTAGCAAGATAGTCCTTTTCTCTTCAGCTATAAGTCACTGCATGAGAGAGTTTCTAGTTCTACATCGAGTGACAGTACAGAGGACTCCGCTGATAGGATTCCTGTTGTTTTCCTCTTCTTATGCCAAAGACCAATTTATAACCTGTCTTCCACCCAATGGACCTGTGCAAAATAGGCCCCTCCGGAAGTATCAGTGTTCTGTTTCTGCCGGATGGTTGTTGGAACACCATCTTGACTAGTTTAAACCTCACTTTAAACCAACTGAGCTGTCTTGTGGCATGTGTGTTCGTGCCTGGAGTGGCAGGGAGGTTGTTGATACTGTTGGAGTACAATGGGGAAGCCCTCCCATAAATGGAACCCTTCCTGCAAATAAGGAAGACATGCTGTGGCTGGTGGTGCTGATTATGTGGACCTGGGCATTGTGCTTCTGACAGATTCCAGGGAGGAGAGACTTTGCTAAGATCTCTCCTTATTGCTGGGATGGGTGTATTCCCCAACGCTTCAGAAGCTGAGGGTTCAGGGTCACACACACCCCATATGGATCCCTGTTTCCCGAGCTCATCTGAATCTCTGACAATTTATGGAACACCTTCCTCATCACCAGGTCTGGACATCTCAGGATTTTCCCTGATACCAGTACCTTCAGCTGCGAAGTTACAACTCAGGTTACATCATTGGCCAAGTGCGTGCACTCCATCTAGGGACATCTGTGATGAAGCTGATGATGCCAGTGCCTTTGGGTGAAGTGCAACTCTAGATGTGTTGTAAATTCAGGCCTAATAGTACCTGGTGAAAGTATGACCTTTTCTCAAACAGCAAAGAAGTATCTTCATTCGCGAGGCATTGTGCTGCTTAAAGAGAGCTGTCATGTTTGACAAGAATCTGATGTGGGCCTACTTCAACTGGCCACATATGTGGAATCCAATTTCCTCTTCTTGACCACCTTCTATATAAGGGGACTGAACAAGGTGTTCTGTGTCCCAACAACTTCTAGGTTAGTTACTTGCGATTCAAGTGGCATTTTGGGACATATATATATCTGGACTTTACTCCACTGCCTTGAGTGTTTTCTCTGCTTGCTGCCCGCAGGGTGTGATTGGTGGATTCCTTGTCAGTGCCTTGGATGGTATAGTAGCAGAATATTATGGTCAGAATATCATCTGACATAAATATTGCTTCCTAAATATTCTTTACAAGAATATTGGCTCATTCGTGTTATTAATTCAAAACCTACACCCAATGGGACAATACTTTTGTAAACGATACATGGCACATGATATTTATCTCAGATGATATTTCTGTAGATGATGTTCTGATAAATGGCCTGGTAGTTCAGACTGTACAATTCCCCTTGGAGGAGGGACAAGACTGATTTGCATATGGCTAGGTCCAACCGTAGGTGGCAAAGTAGCCAAAAGAACAAAGGGTTGTAATGCTACCGTGAGCGATTGCCAGTGGGTAGACATATTGCAAGCATCATCCCTTCTTACTTTGTGTGTTTGATGTAACACTTTAACTTGCTAAGGATATGCCCAGATATGGGTTCCTTGCTCACTGTGACACAAGAACCAAGATGCACCCACTTACCAAACTCCAATCAGGGCGAAACCGCTTTTGGTTTTCTGTGTTCTGGTTCAGGGAGGACCTGGTCTGGCATTTCCTATTGGAACAGGGTCAAGACTGATTTGAATATGCCTGGGTCCAAACTGAGCTAGCATTATGGGCAAAAAATTATGTTTTGGAATGCAATCCTGAGCAATTGGCAGTGGTTAAAATTATTGCAAGCATTCTCCTATCATCTTTGATGTGTTTGATGTATTTCCCTAAGTGGCTCTGATTATTACCCAGACATGAGTCCCTTGCTCACAGTGCCACTGGAACCAAGCTACATACCCACTGATGAGTCTTTGTGTGTTTGATATTCTGACATACAACTGGCTTAGATTCAAAGAATATGCTTATGCTTTTACTCAATGTCCTAGGTTTGCCGGTTGGTAGCCCACATTTGGGTGGATGAGGAGGTGTAAGTGATTGGGGTAGTTCCATTTGCCATCCCAGGTAATTTTTTCTCCTTCTTCAGGTTTTGTTAAATTTCCTGCTTTGGAAGTTACCATTTGTAACAATCTTCTTCCTCCCTGTGCGAGTCTTCAGTTACAGTTTTTATTACGATTCAGAACTCCTTGGAGCTCCACATAAAATGTACAAAAGCAAAAGAACAACAATAAATCTTACAATTATTAAAAACACGATAAAAATATATTCTAAAAACAAACATTTTAGTGGTCACATATTAGTTTGTATACTGTGTAGAGAAAGTAGCAGCAAAACTTCAGGATAATCCACACTCCGATAAAAATCCAGAGCATACAAAGTACAAAAGCGTCAACATTTTATATGAAATGCACGAAGCTTGATCAACAGATGACATACAATGGGGGATATTTCATTATATATAGTGAAAAATACTGGTAATGCAAACTAGATGAATCAGACTTCATGATTAATACAGCCCCTGATATATACGGTGCAGGTGCATCAGAGTATTTTAAGAGAAATACGAGGCCTGATCACCAAAGCCATGCATTGGAAATTATAAATAAGAATTCCATTACGATAAGTTAGTGCAATCCAGTGTGAGTAGCTTAGGCAATATAACTGCTATAGTAACCTCAATAGTCCAATTAAAAAAATAACTTCAAAATTCTGCTAGTGTTGCACACATTTTTACCCTCAGAATCGAATTCAGCCTGATTAAAGCTGGGAACACTGCAAATATTCTATATAAATAATGTTTACAATTTGTTTAAAAAAGGTGGAGATTTTGAAGCATACTTCTTCAGAGGGCGGAGCCAAAATAAAGTTCTGTGCCTTCCCTGCAGAGGTTATATTGCACTTTAAGAACACTGGTCTTAATAATCGCCTTCTTAATTGCTGTAAAGGGGGACAGACAAATAACATGTGGTTTCATTCTTGCACCCAATTTACACATAAGTCGCAGGGTCTATCTTTCCCAGCTAGTTCCTCTCATGCTCCTGTTATGATTCATAAGGGTAGCAGGTTCAACCGTAAAAACAAAGGGGCATATTACCAAGCAATAGCGATAATTATCGCTATTGCTTGGTTAGAGACAAAAATTTACCGCTGAGCTGCGGCGATTTGTATCGCAGATAAACCTTGGTATTACCAAGGTTTATCGCAAATGCGATAAAAAACGGCCGCAATGCATGAATATCGCTGAAAAGTCCGCGATATTCATGCATTACCGAGCTAATGCTCTTAGCCATGTTATCCACCTTCCATTGGATAACATGGCTAAGAACTGCTCAGGGCAGGTGTTAGCTTTTGGAGATATTCACGCTTAGCGCGAATATCTCCAAAAGTTGGTAATAGGAGATAGGGATGTTAGCGACTGTTTCCAGTCGCTAACATCTTGGCACGCCCACTTTGCATGTCATTAGTGATAAATAACACTGACATGCAAAGTGGGGCCCAAGATGGTCGCTATCTCCTACTAGCTGTCGCTAACTGGTGTTAGCGACAGCTAGGTAATAGGGAGATCATTTTATCTCCGCTTTCTTGGCTTTTAAAGCCAAAAAAGCGGAGATAAACCCCCTTGATAATATGCCCCAAAGTTGCTCTATACACTCCATTGGGAAGGTTCCATAGGAAGTATGGTTGAGGTTTTTTACACATGCTGCTCTCCACTATATCATTCTTGGTGTGCCATAAGCACACTACTATATCTCTTTTGTGGCTAACTTTGTGGATTATTTTTTTAATATAAATTTTTAACCCCAGTTTTGGAAGAGGGCTTAATCACAAACATGGCTATTGCTTTTTCATAATTTCCCCAACATTTTTTTCCCTTCAGACATGTAAAAATGTTGCCCGTATGGAGCTCATATCACTATTTAATAGGTTATTACCCCACCTTAGGCTTGCTGCCATAGCACACACATTGATTGAAAGAAGACCGAATTCGAGTCGAAGGGAGGACGGAGCAGCAGCGCAATTCATGTTGCATATTTGGCACCAAATGCACCCCTCCGCCTTCTCAAAAATGTCCCAAAGCTGCTCATCCACCGAGTCACACAAGTAGCTTAGTGAACGCAGAATTTTAATTTTATAGATCGATAAAATGCGGGCAAAGTATCTTCGCCCCTAATTTTTATATAGCCTGTCAATTGCTGAGGCCTGGGATATCACCTTGTTTTTACACTGATGAATGTGATCTGTGCTAGAGCAGTTACTAGAGAAAATTCTTCCAAGATAAGGGTACAACTTCACTGCATCTAGCTTCTCTTTCTCCAATAATCTATGCATATTTTTCCTAACGCCACATCCTCTGGACCTATTAACCACAAATATGCATTTCAAAATATTTATTTTTAGGAAATATTGATTGGCGTAGTGACCTAACTCATTAAGGCTCTCTGCAATCCTATTGGCATAAAGTCTAACAGGATAGCGTCATCCGTTAGACTACACAACCCAATGTTATTCTTCCTAGCTTTGGTGGTTCTCCCATACAGTACCCCACCCTACTAGGCAAGTCATTGATGTATAGGGGAAAAAGGAGAGGTGCTAATGAACACCTTTGATTCAACCCATTGTGGGTTTCTCATTTTCTCAACTGACCCTGATTCCCACCCTTCAGGACCTGAGTCCAGGTAGAGGAGTGCAGTCTGATAACCAACCTAAGAAGGTATGGGGGAATCCCCATTTCAGTCAATTTCCTCCACAGCATCCCCCGGTCAACCCTAATGAATGCTGTGAAGGCATCTATGAAGGCAGCATGCAAAGCCATACCCTTACCCACTGGGTACTTTTCAATTAGGGTTTGCAGAGCTGAAATATTATTTAGAGTAACACTATGCTTATGGAGTTCCAGCTGCTATGCAGGAACAAGATTGTTACCAAAAGTCCAGCCTTGAATTTGGAGAAGAAAACTCTTAGCAAACAGTTTTCCAGTCGCATCCAGTAGCTCAATCTGCCTAACACTGGTGGGAGAGGTTTTAGGACCCTTATTGTGTAATGGTACGACTATGCGTCCCTTCCAAGAGGGCGGATTGGTCTCATGTTGGTAACAGTATTGGAACACTAGATGGAGTTAAAGTGCCCACGCCTAGGTATTTTGTTTAATATTGGCTATCGGAAGGTCATCTGAGCCCATTGCCCCAGAGTACCTTGCTCCTTTAATGAAACACTAAATTTCCTCACAAGATGGAGGCCCATAGAAACTGCACGAATGGAGATTCAGCGGCTAAAGCATATTCAAAATTAGACCCGCCACTACGATTCGTTGCATATAATTATGAGATATCATGAGCCCATACAGCATCCAATATCAAGATCTGTTCAGCCTTGAGTCTGCTGTCACAGTATTTGGCTATTAAAGTCCAATATTTGCCATGTCATTGGAGAGTGCTAAGCTGCACATTTAATCCATTTTTGATTCTCCTCCCTCCGCTGTTTTCTGCCAGTGAAACTGTACCTTTTGGTCTGGTCTGGTGGTTAAAAGGATGGGATTGTATCTTCTGCCTCCTAGCTGTCATGCTCATTGACATAATATTCTAGTCAATGGAAGCCTTTTTGACGTTGTGTTTTATCAATAGCATGTCTAGCTGGATTGAGGGTTTCAGTCAATTTTTCCATTTCACTGGAGTAGCTATGCCTTTAGTACTCTCTAATCTGCAGCTTCTGTAAATGGTCATTCAGGATTTGTGACACAGTATATTCAGCTTTGGTGATGAAGAAACAGCTCCTCACCTCTTAATTCATGATTTATCCCCCTCTTTTCCACTGGGATTTGCCACTGGTCCGCAGTGTGCTGTAGGATAACACATTTTGAGGCTGGATTTTAAGATTTTAACAATGACAGTGGTATTTTGTGGTGACTGTCTCATGGAATTGATGGATTAGTAAGTTAGGGTCTCTGTCTTGTAGGTCTTACATTCTGTGGGATCATGAGGACAGGGTGGTTTCTCAAAGTGGATGCCGATACACACGGCTGGGGCTCACTGGCCGGGACTCTCTCAGCTGTAGCCTGCTCAAACCATGCTCCCTCTACAAACATGCAGTGGAGATCTGGGACCTACTTGATTCCAGCCACCCCGACATCACCTTCCTCACAGACACCTGGATGAACTCCACCTCTACCCCGGACATCGTTATTGCTATTCCGGATGGCTACAAGATCTATCAAAAAGGCCGCAATGACAAACCGGGTGGAAGCATCGCCATCGTACACAAAAGTGGTCTCAGCCTCGCCACCCACTCAGAAGACCACATGACCAACATGGAGCACATTCACTTCTAGGTCCAGACCAACCCGAACTCCACCCTCTGCAGCACTCTCATCTACAGACCTCCTCGACCCTGGCCACCCTTCAGCGACTCTATCCTCAACTTCATCGCACCACACACTCTTGCCTCCTCTGACTACATCCTCCTTGGCGACCTTAACTTTCATCTGAACAACCCCAATGACAAGACCACATTGTACCTGCTGGAAAACCTCGCCACTGTCGGTCTTAGACAACGGGTTACCCCACTGATCCACTCAGCAGGACACATGTTCAACCCTGTCTTCTCTGCCAGTGATAACATCTCCTTCCTCGGAGAAGCTGGAACAAGGTTACTGAGGAATAGCTCACCACCTCCCTCAGCCACACCCCACCTACGACTTCTGCGAGCTCTAATACCTCAGCTCACAACCTCCACCAATGGATCTCCATCTGCACTGATGCACTGGCTCCTATCAAGAAAGTGTCAGACAAACCACACTCCAAAAAACCTAGTGCTCCAGACGCTCCTGTGGATGCCTCGAAAACAGACAGAGGAGCAGCGAGACCATGGAAGACTGCTCAGCCTATAAAACCGCTGTTACTGCACATCATCACCTCATCAGAACAACAAAAAAGAGTCCCTAAAAGAAAGGATCAACACCAATATGTACATTAGCGATGAACTTTTCACTGTGGTCAAAGATTTCACCAAAGCCAGCACAGGCACAGCAGACAGCCCCCCCTACGAAGACAACATCCTTAGTGACTTCTTCCACCTCAACATCTATGACAGCTTCAACAACCTTGATACCCAAGACCCTCTCACCCCACTCGTAACCATCACACCCAATGACACCAGACCACAGCAGACCCTGATCAGTTGGACTCCCGTGACCACTGACGACACCCTTAAGAGCATAAATAGCATCCACTCAGGTTCAACCTCAGACCCCAGCCCATACCACATCTTCAACAGGGCCGGCAACTCCATCGACCCATACTCTGCTGCATCATCACCTGCTCCAACTACTTTGCCACATTCCAAGAAGACTGGAAACAAGCAGAGATCAACCACTTGCTGAAGAAACCCTCTGCCAACCCAAACAACCTCAAGAACTTCAGACCCATCTCTCTGCTCCCCTTTCCAGCTTAGGTCATTCAGAAGGCAATTAACTCACACATTTCCGAGTTCATTAAGGGGAACCACATCCTGGACCACTCGCAATCCAGCTTCTGAAGCAATCACAGTATGGAGAGTGCCCTACTCGCCACAATAGACGATGTCACCACTCTCCTCAACCAAGGCGAAACTGCAGCCCTCATCTTCTTGAACCTATCGGCCGCCTTCAACACCGTCTCCCACCGCACCCTATGCACAAGATTCCACAACACCGGCATCCACAAAAATGCCCTCGAATGGATCTGTTCCTTCCTCACCAGCTGAGAACACAGAGAGTCAGGCAACTGCCGTCGTTCCTCTTGGAGCCCACATAAATCAGCTGAGAAGTGCCTCAGGACTCCTCCCTGAGCTCCATGTTCCTCAATGTCTATATGGCCCCGCTGGCAACCATCGTCAGGACGAATGGACCCAACATCCTCTCCTATGCCGACAACACCCAACTGATTCTCTCTCTCACCAGTGAACCCACAGTTGCTGGGAGAAATTTCCATGACGGGATGAAGGCTGTCACTACCGGGATGAAGTACAGCTGCCTCAAGCTAAACTCAAAGAAGACCGGAGTCCTCATCTTGGGCTCCACCCCCTCCGCTTGGGATGACTCCTGGTGACCTGCAGATCTTGGACCTCCACCCACAGACCACGCAAGAAATCTCAGCATGAACTGCCAGATCAACGCTGTCTCATCATTGTGCTTCCACCTGTTACACCTGCTGCCAAAGATCTTCAAATGGATCCCCACTGAGTCCAGAAAGACAGACAACCACACCCTCATCAGCAGCACTCGACTACGGCAACACACTCTACACCGGCATCTCCCAGAAACTCCTCAAGAAACTGCAAAGCATCCAGAACGTCTCCGCCAGACTCATCCTCAGCATCCCCAGGCTCAGACCTTCACTGCATCCCAGTCAACAAAAGGATAACCTTCAAGCTCATCATACATGCCTACAAAGCCCTACATGATACAGGTCCCGCATACCTCAACACCCGCCTCTCATTCCACACACCCACCAGAGACCTCTGCTCAGCTCAACTGGCCGTAGCCGCCATCCCACAAATCCATGAGACCACAGCCGGGGGAAGATCCTTCTCCTACCTCACAGCAAAGACCTAGAACACCCTGCCTCTGCCGCTAAGGCAATCACCATCACTGCCCCAATTCAGGAAGGACCTCAAGACCTGGCTCTTCGATTAAACCACAGTGTCTTGCAATAGATCTGCAGCCATCATCCCACCCCCAAGTGCTTTCAGACCCTCACAGGTTAGTAGTCACTCTTTACAAGCCACTTCATTGATTGATTGGTCTCCTAAGCTGATGTTTCGATGAAGGTTGACGTTCGCCAGAAAAGGGTGCGGAGCTGGTCTTTGCAGGAGTTTTTCATTCTACATAATATTTAGAAGAAGAGATTTTGCATTCTTTGTATATTTACAGGGCTCTCCTACTATGCACTTTCGGAATTCTCACCATTATTTTGTGATGATTAGAGTGGTGTGGACTGTTAGTAAGGTTTCCTCAATATGCACCTTTCAGTGGATTACTTTTACCATTGTCCTGGAATAAGTTTTGGATGCAGTCCCCATTCTAAAGGGACTGAGGACAGGCAACATGAAATTTCGCTTCATCGGGCATTGAGGTGCATGTTTTCCCTCTAAGTGTGAATCAGTAGGGAATCAGCAGGGGCCTCTTCCCATACCATTGCTCAGTACGAGCACCTTTGAATTTACATGCTAATGGAAGAAACTTTGGGTCTGGTATACTCAGCTCAGTTCTGTTTTGATTTCTTTGGTATAACACAGATTTCAAGAGGTTTTGGAACATTGGTATGTTTGTGTTTTTCTTGACCAGTTGAGAGCTTTAGTAAACTGCATAAGTATGGAATATGAAACCGACAAGGGACAAAAAGGTAATCCCCGAATTGGTATTCTATATTATTCCTACTACTACTACTACTTGTCTATATTCAAGATATTAGAGCTTTTTCAAATTCTCTTGATTTGTGCAGCCCTCAGATCAGTCTTTGATAGATCAAGATGATGTTGCTAATGCCAGCCCAAAAAAACCCCGAAACCACCTTTGTGTGTCATGGCCTTCTTGAATTATTTGCCTACATTTTTGGGGATGTGCACAATTCTGTCTGCCTTCCCTGAGGAATTGCTGCCACTACCTGAGTTGGGTCTAATTCTCTAATCCAGCTTCATTATCCTGATCTCATTGTCTGCCATCATCCATTTCTCCTCCATGGCTAACTTAAGTTTCTCTAGTTCCATAGCAACTCTCCTTGCTTCCCTCCTACCCCCCAGCTCCTATGGGGACAAGTCACTGCTGCTTGGTTTGGAGGGTGCCCACCCTCCCAAAAGCACATCCATCCTTGGAATAGGCTCCACTGCTTCCATGCCAAGATCCCCAGACAGCTCACTAGCATGTCTGGCTGCTACCCAAGCTCTCAGCATCTTCTGTAGTTCTTATTTTTGGGTCAGGTCCTTGATTTGGACTTTGAGGTTTTTGCAGATCACCTTCAATTCCTTCACATTGTAGGTTTCTAACCTCTCCTCCTCAAAGGCCACTTCCAAGGATGCAGCAGATGATGCAATTGATTCAGGCATGTTGGATTGGAAAGTTTAAGTTCAAGACCGAGGGAATGGCAAAAATAAACCCAAAAAACAGTACGTGGTATGTACTGCTCTGCAATATGGTCACAGTGCACACCAATCACTGTAAGTCAAGTGCAAACGCATGTCCTATCCTCACTGCTGACAACCAATGTTAGAAATGGGGGTCTCTACTTGGCAAGGATTTGCAACTTTTCCAAGTAGTGACCCTTCCTTCTAGTCAGGATAATGGAGTTACGCTCCTAAAATAACTTCTGCTCACTCCTTTGGTAGCTTGGGACAAGCAGTCAGGTTTATCTTAGAGGCAGTGTGTAAACAAGTGCACTTGATCAACAGTAACACAGTGAAAGCACTACAAAAGGACACCACACCAGTTTAGAAAAAATCCAATATTTGTATATACTTAAGACAAGACCAAAAACAATAAAAATCCACAATACAGTACTTAGAAATCTTCAGTCATAAAAATAGACTTGAAATATAGTTTCTTAAAGTCAAAAGCTCCGTCTGTGGCTATCACGGCATTGTGAACAACAAATCCAAACTGGCTGACTGTGGCGTCGCGGGCTAGCTACGGTGTCGGGAAGACCCACAAAACCGTACCTTCAGAAATGCAGGGTTTCAGCGACCACTCGATGAGCCCCAAAGGCCGACGTCCACAGAGGTCGGTGCTTGATGACAGTGCAGGAGCCGTTGGGCACTTGAAGTCACACCCATTGCATATCAAACTCCTCATGGTTTAAGTCAGGAGCGCTGGTGTCGGCAGGCGTCGGGGCTGCAGTGCGAGGTGCAGCGGTGTGGCGTGTGGTGCCCTCAGGTCGTGGTGCAGGCAGCTGCTTGGTGACAGTTGTACAGCAGCGTCAGTGAGATCAGGGCTACAGTGCTAAGTGATGCAATGCTCCTCACGGTGCAAGTTGCGGCATCGTCATTGCTGAATCACTGTTGATGGCTGCCAAACTGGAGTCAATGGTTCTACCGTCGGTAGTACATTTCATTTTCCTTAGATGACAGCTGCATCCCTTGATGTGAAGGAGCAGTTCAAGTAGGTTGTATTGTTACCAACCTTCTACTGTTATTCTTATCTGTAATCTCTTTATATGTAAGTTTTCACTGTATATTAGCACAATCTTGTTTTTTGCAGTAGCAAAGTTATAGAGTATAGGCCCTGAAGAAAGCCGAGGAATTTGGTTCCCTATAGGCTAAAACATGTTGGCCTTTCATTTGCAGTTATTTGTTTAGACTGCCTCCTGCACTGTAGCTTTTAATTCGGGGGTGAGTTGGTTTCCTAATAAAATATTTTCCTGTTCTTCGCCTCATCACCCTATTTTAATCACCACTTTTTTGTGTTTTGCACTGCACCGAATTCTCTTATGATCTGTTATTAAGCAATATATTCTCTGTCTTCAGTTATTACGGGTCTGATCCAATCCAGCTGATCTTCATTGGGAGGGTAATAAGTCTTGTTGATCAAGAGACATACCTATCCCGATAGATGCATGACCAAATGAGTTGTTTTTGGATCTCACTATTAGTCACTTTTTGCTCTCTTTTCCTTATTTGGTCATTGTGGGCTTTTAGGTAACCCATGTTCTGACTCCCTCTGTGAGGAGTTGTAGATCGTTGGCTATAGTGTTCGCCACTAGACCCCCGGTTCTTTTTGTGTTTTACATTCAAGTGCATTGGGGATGTGAATCTGGGCTAGGTCTTTAAATATCCCTATGGCCCTCTCTCTCTTGATGGTATAGTGCCACCGTCGGTAGGTCAAGGCTGCGGTGCTCTCGAACCACGGTGCAAGAAGTGGCATCGATGTCAACATGGAACAGCATCATCGGAGATACCAGGGCGACGACGTGAAGCGAGACGGTGTGTGGTGCCCACAGGTCACAGTGCAAGCAGCGGCTTGGTGACATCAGGTGGCATCGTCGGGGAGACTAGGGTTGCGGGGCAGCATGGTGGCAGTGCCCTCTGTGGTGCCTTCAGGACACGGAGTCGGCAGCAGCGTCATAGACTGCATCGGGTTGCTTTTTTTCTTCTGTTGCAGCACAAAACACACAGTCCGCAGTGCTGATGGCAGAAGAAGTCTTTGCTGTTCCTGAGACTTCTTGAACAGGGAGACAAGCTCTACACCAAGCCCTTGGGGAAACTCAAAAAAAGAAATTGCAGAAAGTTCAGTACAGTCCTCTCACTGCCCAAAACAGAAGCAGCCACTGCAGGCCTGCACAGCAAAGCATACAGAAAAGTGGTAGTCCCTCATCACAGATTATCAAGCTCTTATTCTTGGTTCCAAAAGAGTTCTAAAATTTAGGGGTTTGGGCCCCCCTTTTTATAGCCCAAAATTCTTTGTTCTCTAGGGGCAGAGAGTGTCTGTGCCCAGCCAGAACCAATCTTGTCCTCCCTGGTGCAGCTTCCTGGCAGGAGGTGGAAACAGCATTGTCAGAGGCAGACCAGGCCCATTCAGGTGAAAATAAATCTCTTCCCCCTACTCTAAATGCAGCCCAGGTCTATTCAGCCCATCCCTGACCCATCTAGACTCTCTGGAGCTGCTGCTCCTCCCCAGCCCCTGCCATCCCAAAGTCAGACAGTCAATCAACAAACCCAGCAGAGGCAGACTGGAAG
Organism: Lissotriton helveticus; assembly: GCF_964261635.1. Lineage (NCBI taxonomy): Eukaryota > Metazoa > Chordata > Amphibia > Caudata > Salamandridae > Lissotriton > Lissotriton helveticus. Next base: position 749,911,620 of record NC_136059.1, on the reverse strand, counting down.
GCTAAGCAAGAAAATATCTACTTTCTAAAAGTGGTGTTTACAAACACAGAATATAAAAATCACCTTTACTAAAAGATGCATATTTAGATTCTGAGATCAGGCATACTAAACGTTATTGTTACCAGGGGTAGTTATGTTTATTAAATGTTATAAGCAAACTCCCCATTTTGTCTTATGGAAACACGTAGCCTTGCAATAGTGAAAAACAAAATTGGCAGTATTTCACTATCAGGACACCATACACACCACACTGCACCCTGCCCACAGGGGTACCTTAGGCCCTACTGGGGATGACTAATATGTAAGAAAAGGCAAGGGTACAGCCTGGCAAGTGCGTGCTCTTGCCAAGTCGACGTGGCAGTACTAAACTGGACACAGATACTGTGGAGGGAGATCTGAGTCCCAAAAAACAAATTTTTAATAGAGGGTCAAGGGGATATGTTTAACGACCTGTCATTTCAATTCCCCAACCTAAACATGTATACACAAGAGAGAAAAGACAGGTCTCATATATGTTGCTGTACTAGTATCTGAGAAGAAAGGAAATCATGCAAAATAGTAAAGAGTTCCAGCTGGCTGAGATATTCCCATCAGACCACCCTTTGGCGGAGTCTCATCATATGGGGTATTTGTATTTCATCCAATCAACCGCCCAAACCATCAGGTGATGGTGCCGAAATAGATATGGAATAGAAACTCTAGCCAAACTGTTACTCAAAAGGTGGTGCTCAAGGTATGTGGTGCAGTGCTGTGGTGAAAACTTAAAATTAACAACTCAGACATGAAAAAGATTTTTTATTAGGATTTGTCTAAGTGTCAAGGTTAAAATCACGCCAGGCAGTCTGAATATATAACTACACTATGGCGCTGTGCAGGACGGTCAACATGTTTCAGCCATATTGGAGATATTTTATCCGGCTTTCGTCAGGACCCAGTAAATGAGCTACTGCAACAAGATAACAGTGGAGGTGCTTAACTGTGAGAAATTAATTAAGTGCCAAAATATATAAGAGAATACTCATATCTACCCGGAACTTGGAGCCCCAATGTTCACAAGGAAGAGGTGCACTCTATTTTAATCCTAAAGAAAAAAGCACAAGAAAAATACATATTCGCATGTATAACCCAACATTCACATGAAACTGTACAGACAACATATAAAACAGAAGTAAATTGTACTCTGTTTGCTCAAAAGTGAATTCACTTATTCACAGAAAGGAGGAATTAGCTTTACTGTGAATACTCACCGCGCTCTGCGTGGGAAATGACCTCACCTCACCCGGCATCCGCTCGGGAATATGAGGCCCCGCTCTAAGGTGCACAAAGAAAAAAGGCATAAAAAAATAAAACAATTTTTTGAAGTGTAAATGCCCTAAGCTTTTAGCTATAGCATCCTTATATCTAACTGTCTAGATGAAACCAGTGCCGACAAACCTAAGGAAGACCCCATGGGTATAGACCAATGACAAATGCACCCCATAGGAGAAATTCTAAACTTTAAACATAAAAGAAGCCATATAAAAGTACTTTCAAAATTGGCCATGGACTAGCTAGGAGGAGACCTTACCTGTCCGTCGGTACCTCTCTCTGACGTCTGAGAGGAAGTGGAGGTACCGACTGGGACCAGACTCCTCCTATTTATACTGCAGCCGATTGGTAAATTAGTTGATTGTACTGCTAATTACCCGCCAAAGGCGAGTAATTGGTAAATGGACGCGTTTGTCAAAAGACGCATGAGCGTAAACCACAGCAGTTTGTTTCAAAATTTGCGGGGACATACACTAATCGCCCACGCATGCGCACGACGGTACAAGGGTCATGCGTTACTTGCTAATCTACCGCACATGCGCGCGATACATCACACTGATCTAACACGGCCGTCTTGGTTGCTTACTTCCGCGGTAGTGCTGTATTCAATATAGAGAACAATTAATAGTGTCTATGGTCATATGATGATCGTATGCCAGAGCGTATGGCGAAAAAGGTCCCAAACGCTACACTATAGTTCGCCGCACCGGCTCATCATTAGATGAGTCTGACGCAGGACTTAAATAATGAAGCTAATGCTGAGAAAAAGGACGGAAAGACTGGCACGTATAAAAACTACCGCCGCTAACTTGGCGGGGCAGGAATGAAAGGCAGAGTCCAGCTTGTACTTAAAACAAGGAGACCCACCAAACTGACTTACTCTTTGAGGTCAGAACTCTAATCCCAAGTAACCATGCCTCTACCAGTGAGAGATGTACGGGAAAAAGAAGAAGTTATTAGATATGTAATGTGTTCATAGGGCTATTATACAGAGAAAAATAAACCCTTCCTAGTATATATAATGGCAAAAAACGTCAGTTTGGTGTGTCTCCTTGTTTTAAGTACAAGCTGGACTCTGCCTTTCATTCCTGCCCCTCCGAGTTAGCGGCGGTAGTTTTTATACGTGCCAGTCTTTCCGTCCTTTTTGTCAGCATTAGCTTCATTATTTAAGTCCTGCGTCAGACTCATCTAATGATGAGCCGGTGCGGCGAACTATAGTGTAGCGTTTGGGACCTTTTTCGCCATACGCTCTGGCATACGATCATCATATGACCATAGACACTATTAATTGTTCTCTATATTGAATACAGCACTACCGCGGAAGTAAGCAACCAAGACGGCTGTGTTAGATCAGTGTGATGTATCGCGCGCATGTGCGGTAGATTAGCACGTAACGCATGACCCTTGTACCGTCGTGCGCATGCGTGGGCGATTAGTGTATGTCCCCGCAAATTTTGAAACAAACTGCTGTGGTTTACGCTCATGCGTCTTTTGACAAAATCGTCCATTTACCAATTACTCGCCTTTGGCGGGTAATTAGCAGTACAATAAACTAATTTACCAATCGGCTGCAGTATAAATAGGAGGAGCCTGGTCCCAGTCGGTACCTCCACTTCCTCTCGGATGTCAGAGAGAGGTACCGACGGACAGGTAAGGTCTCATCCTAGCTAGTCCATGGCCAATTTTGAAAGTACTTTTATATGGCTTCTTTTATGTTTAAAGTTTAGAATTTCTCCTATGGGGTGCATTTGTCATTGGTCTATACCCATGGGCTCTTCCTTAGGTTTGTTGGCACTGGTTTAATCTAGACAGTTAGATATAAGGATGCTATAGCTAGAAGCTTAGGGCATTTATACTTCAAAAAAAATTCTTTTTTTTTTTTATGCCTTTTTTCTTTGTGCACCTTAAGAGCGGGGCCTCATATTCCCAAGCGGATGCCGGGTGAGGTGAGGTAATTTCCCACGCAGAGCACGGTGAGTATTCACAGTAAAGCTAATTCCTCCTTTCTGTGAATAAGTGAATTCACTTTTGAGCAAACAGAGTACAATTTACTTCTGTTTTATATGTTGTCTGTACAGTTTCATGCGAATGTTGGGTTATACATGCGAATATGTATTTTTCTTGTGCTTTTTTCTTTAGGATTAAAATAGAGTGCACCTCTTCCTTGTTAACATTGGGGCTCCAAGTTCCGGGTAGATATGAGTATTCTCTTACATATTTTGGCACTTAATTAATTTCTCACAGTTAAGCACCTCCACTGTTATCTTGTTGCAGTAGCTCATTTACTGGGTCCTGACGAAAGCCGGATAAAATATCTCCAATATGGCTGAAACATGTTGACCGTCCTGCACAGCGCCATAGTGTAGTTATATATTCAGACTGCCTGGCGTGATTTTAACCTTGACACTTAGACAAATCCTAATAAAAAATCTTTTTCATGTCTGAGTTGTTAATTTTTAGTTTTCACCACAGCACTGCACCACATACCTTGAGCACCACCTTTTGAGTAACAGTTTGGCTAGAGTTTCTATTCTATATCCATTTCCGCACAATCACCTGATGGTTTGGGCGGTTGATTGGATGAAATACAAATACCCCATATGATGAGACTCCGCCAAAGGGTGGTCTGATGGCAATATCTCAGCCAGCTGGAACTCTTTACTATTTTGCATGATTTTCTTTCTTCTCAGATACTAGTACAGCAACATATATGAGACCTGTCCTTTCTCTCTTGTGTATACATGGGAGATCTGAGTCACCTTTTCAGTGCTACTTATGTGTGTGGCACAATCAGTGCTGCAGGCCCACTTAGTAGCATTTGACTTACAGGCCCTGGCACACTCAGTGCACTCTACTAGGGACTGACTAGTAAATCAAATATGCTAATCATGTAAACACCAATCCATAATAACAATTTACAACAGTAGCACTTGCACTTTAACACAGAACAGCACTGCGAAAATGCACAGAAACACTAAACTAGCAAAAACAGAGTAAAATCCAGGAATTTTGTATGTCTGAGACGGGATTGCGCTCATAAGTTATTGTGAGCAGGACTAGGAACAACAAAGTTTACTGTTAAGTAACAAAGCATCCCTGCAACTAAAGGGTAAACGTCTTAATGGAAGATCTAGTGAACAGCAAGTGAGTTGTGGCTGATCCCTAGTGTATTTGAGATATAGATTATTGTTGAATATTCTGATGTACAATATCTCCATGTCAACAATAGTGTAGCCGGGGTAATCATATTCGTATGGATGTCATGAACCTCAAATTTGCAAAACATTCTTTGCTGGCTGTTTTTTTCAATTTTTTAAGCATTCCCAATTTATGTGGAGATGAATTTGCCATATTCACTGATTAAAGAATTTAGCTTGTTCATAGACACTGCACCACATGGCTTTCATATTTCTTCAACATGGTACAGAGATGGTGTTTTACCATATTAATCCTACATTGTGTGTGTATAGTTTGCAGTGACAATTAGCACTACTGCAGCGCTCCTACTTCTAAGTGGACAACTGTTGGACTTGGCCCTTTTTGGCAGGTTCACCCCTAAACCTTTTGCTTTTTAATGTGACTTTGTGTTAGTTGTTTTTGGCTTCTACGCACTTTAACACTGTGTCCCAGTGTAAAGTACGTGCGCAGTCTGAGTGCGTGTTGTGAGATTGGCCTGCCCTCCCATAGGAATGCATAGGGAATGTGTGTGTCCATGGTAGTTCCTGATGTGTGGGGGGTGCAGGGGCAAGTTTGGTATGTGCGAGCTCGTGAGATTAAATGCTGCGCGACGGTGTGTGCAGATTTAATATGTCTAGTGTAGAATTGCCACTTCTAGAAGTTAGCATGTCTGTGTAGTAAATGTGAATTGACTGTCTGGCTTGTGATTGGCTGGAGCTGGCTGGAGTCAGGATGGGTCTGCCCCGGTGGTGAATGAAGTGATCTGCATGTTGATGGGAGGGAGGAGTGCACCTGGGACCTGAATAGGGCTGGGCCTTCCCTACACAAAGCTGGCTCCACCCTCTGTGGTGCGACTGATGTCCCTAGCCTGTCCTGTGAATGGGGAGAAGGACTGAGCACAACAAAGTGCCCCAGAACCAGCTGCGTCTGTTTTTAGCCCTACCCTGCACCCTCCACACAAAGAAAATGTATGTATAAAAAGGGGCTGTGACCCCATGTGAAATGTTCTCTCTGGATCCTAACTTGAGGGGGGCCTGCTGCTGCTGCTGGGCACCAGGAGGACCGCCACTGGGGACTGCCTCCCTGCTGGAGGGCCCTGTGAGATGGCCCCTGGGCCCAGCCTTTGCCCCCTACATTGTACGAGACTTTACAGGACTTTGCATTTAAGCGCCTGGGAAGCGCTTTATTTCCCTTCCTAAGGATACGCTTTATTTCCCTGAAGAGCGCTTCTTGTGGTGCCCTTTTCTTTGGAGGAGCAGCGCTCCTATTTGTGAGTTGCAGCAGGGCGCAGCAATCCTTTTAAAAAAAAGGGAATCCCCAGTGTGGAGATTCCCCTCAATCTTCTGACTTCGGCGCGGGTGCCCACCCCGTGGATTCGTAGTTTTTTATATCCCTAGCGGGTGCCCACCCCACCAGGGACCTTGTATGCGAAGAAACGGGATTCCCCCGCATTGTGCCTCTTAAATACCCCTAGCGGGTGCCCACCCTACCAAGGCCTTGACATTATACCGGGGGCCTACCCCGTATTTATTCCCAAAGTAATCACCACTGCGCTGCCCGGGTTAACCCGAAAGTGAAAGCCGTCCAGACTCACCACCGTGGCCCGGAAGCTGCCTGACGGTCGGCGGGGCCGGCGGAAACAAGAGAGGTGCCTCACGGGCTCCATTTCCGCTTCCCCCGAGCCAGAAGTGGAGGGAGGCAGAGAGATGCGTGGGTCTCTAGCGGAGCTCTCTGCGTGTAAGGGAGCCCCGCAGCCACCCAAATGTCAGCCAAGGACAGAAGCCGTCTTCCCCCCAGTGAGGCTCTCACAAGTGCGAGAGCCCCGCAAGCTGCCTGTGAGAACACCCGGCCCCAGGAGCAGAACCGGGTGAAAAGGAGACAGGCAGTGCTGAAGACGAGCGGCAGAGAGAAGAGCTCAGGTGAGTGCGGCTCACAGCAAATAGTATCGGGCAGAGGTACCCGGTCAGAGCGGCCCCGTGGTGCAGGGGGCCGCTCCCCCATTGGGCATATGTGTTTAAAGGGCCAGGGGGGCCCGGGAGCATTCTTTAATTTGGGCGCAGTTGTTAGCGGGGGCGTCGGGCACATTTCCGGTCCCCTCTTGCTGTGCTGACTTGTTTGAGCTTCTGGGCTCCAACGTTGGGGCCATTTGTGTTTAAGAGTCCCGAGGGGGGCTCGCCAGTCAGTGGTGCCCATGCTATCTTCAGCTGCCCTGTGAGAGCGCAGGCAGCTGCAACGAGGGGCAGGTTTTGTAAAGAACCCCAGAGGAGGGCCCAAAAGGCACACTTGTGCCCATGCTCAGTTCCCCAGCTGCCCAGCAATTAGTGGGCAGCTGCAACGTTTAGGCTGTGCACATCTTGGTACCTCACAGCTGCCCAGCAAGTAGTGGGCAGCTGCCACGTTTAGGCCCTAAGCTCTGGCGCACTCTTCTGTTTGCTGCCTGCGCAGCCTGCACTGACTTTTGGAACTAAGGGCGTTTGAGCCCCATGAGAAGCTAGTTGGCCTAGGGACAGTTTTCATGTATTGTGCCCTCGCTTGGGGTACCCTGTTTATGCCTAATGTGATTAATGTGTAATGTGCAATGCCTTTAGGCCTGTGATACCTCTAACTGTATTGTTATGCTTAGGAGGTTGTTTTGCCTAGTCTAGTTTATACTAGTGAGTTTATGTTTTCCTGCATGATCTATGCCTATGGTGATTAGTATTGCGTAGTGTGTTATTTCTACTAAGTGCTATTTCTGACGGTGGCCCATGTGGCCCTGTCCTGTGTATATAATTCCCTGTAAATACTGCCCAGTGCCAGCTGGCACAGTGTAATTATGTGATTATGATCTAATGTGTTTATGGTAATACAAAGGCTACTTTTATATATAACCTTGTGTGGAGTTCCTTTTTGTGGTGTGCCTAGTGTGTTGCTGCTGTGTGTGTGTTGCGCAAACGCTTTACACATTGCCTCCGGGATAAGCCTGACTGCTCGTGCCAAGCTACCAAGGGGGTGAGCAGGGGTTATCTTGGCGTGTAAATCCCTTGCCCTGATTAGAGTGGTGGTTTCTGCCTGGCTTTGGCATAAGCCTTAGCCAACCAGAAATCCCATTTCTAACAACAACAAAGTGCCACATTTAGGGCCCTATTATGATGGCGGACGTCCGCCACCCCTGTGTAAGAGGGACCGTCCGCATGGGCAGCGGCGGTCCCTCCACGGCAATTAGGATGTGACCGCCACCCTGGCGGTCACATCCTGTAGTTTTTATATTGCGGCTGGTGCTGCTTGAAGCAGCACCCGCCACAATGTAAAAAATGAAAGCAGTGCATTTCCATGCACAAAGCAGCAGGCACCGCGCGGTGCCTGCCGCTTCGTGCACGCAAAGGCAGGGGGATACCATAGGTACCCCCCATGTGCACCCCCCACCCCCCTTCACCCAGGGGGCCCGCTACGGGCCCCCGAGGTGAAGATCCACATGCTTTTCCTCGGCGGAGAATCCGCCGCGGAAAAGCATGTTTGCACAGCTATCCTAATATGTCTGGCGGTGTCTGACAGACACCGCCACCATATTAGGCCTTTTCCGCCGCGGTTGTAAGCCAACCGTGGCGGAAAAGTGGCGGACAGAAACCAGGACCCACCAGCCATCCTAATGTGGCGGTGGGTCTTTGGTGGGTCCGCAGAGGATTTTCCGCATCCTCCGGGCTGGCGGTGGCTTCCGCCGGCCCGGAGGATGCGGAAAATCCTCCATCGTAATGTGCCCATTAGTGTGTAATCTATTGCAATTGTCCTCTTTAGGCACACTATTCTTGGATGGTGTTTGGTTTATTAATATCTAGTCATTGCTTACTTTGGAGCAAATTCAAAATATTTTGCCATCGCCTAGTATGACTGACCATTTCTTAGACAAACTTGATTTACTCCACCTCTCAATAATCAACAACAACATACCCTTTTTTAATTTCTCACTGAGCATGAATTAAGTCACCTTTCTCATCAATACATTGCCAAGGAAACCTTCTCCTTTTATTCTACTAAGAACAAATACAATATCCCAGAGCAAATGTACTATTATACAATTCCTGCCTCATCACATGGTAACATTCATTGTTGTACTTTCTCATCACGTTGCCCCCCTGGGCAACCACACTCATTTTAAACAGAAATGCTCACAGGATTATTCTAGTATCCCTTCTCCAAAGTCATACCACCTTCACCACACAACAAAATAATACATGCTTTGAGCAATTCAATAATGCCACCAAGTGAATCTTTGACTCGCAATATCCACTATTCACTTTCTCACCTATAACACTACAACCATGGATAAATCACCCTATATTTACACACCCAGACACAAAGAGAGCTTTACTGCATAATGTCACAGACACAAGACTTCCCCAGCCTTGAGAAATACAAACACACCTCATGCTCACCATCCAATGCCCTTGACTATGCAAAATTCTCATACTGTCTCATCCTTATCACCTCACTCTAGCTTCACCCAAAATGGCTATCATGCATATTAAACAATGAAGGGGCATATTATCAAGGAACGGCGTTACAATTTTCGTCGCTTTAGCGGCAGAAAACTGCTGCTAAAGCGACGATAATGGGCTTGATAATATGCTCTTGAGAATTCCAATAGAAGCCCATGTTTTGCTGTGAACATGGGCTTCTGTTGGAATTCTCAAGGGCGTATTATCAAGCCCATTATCGCCGCTTTAGTGGCAGTTTTCTGACACTAAAGCGGCAATAATTTTAACTCCGTTCCTTGATAATATGCCCCTAACTCTCCCTAGATCCATCCATTTTTTTCAACTAATGACTTACCTCAAAATTACTATATAGGAAAACCCCGAGTCACTTCTCACAGCTGTACTAGGCCCTATTAATTCACCACTACATAAACTGTCAAATGTGCACATCATATTTATTGCTATCTTTTAAACATCAAACTCTTCCTGTGCACTGCATGATCATGTCAGTCTTCAGACTATCAAATCTCCCACCCTTATGCAGTTTTCCTCTCTGGCTCAACACTTCACCTATTCAATCTCACCACACATATACCCAACTTTTTAAAATCTGCAGTAGTTCCATCTCTCCTCCAAATACATATTGCCGACCCCTCATCTCCTTTTAAATATTCTTCAGTGACTTATTTATAGAGACAACTGTGGAATCTATGTCACATTCTCTGTGTCCTCCAAATGTACAACAGCAGGTAGTGCCCACCACCATGACCCAGCTACCAATAAGTCTCTAAATGTAAAGAGAACCTTCAAAAGCACTTAAATATAGCATCATCATCTGAACCCAAAAGCTCATAGAGATCCAGAGTCCAAGGGAATCAAATGTCTTTTATTCATAGTCTTTATCATTGTTTAAGTTCACAATATGTTTATTCCATTTCTATATGAAGATATGGTTTTCCTAAAACATCTTTTGTTCCTGTTATCCAAATATTTTTTTGCATAAAAAAGAAATAACCAATGCATTTGATTTCTCTTCGGGAACTTCCCCATGGCTAATTATGTCAGTATCACTTGAACGAACTGCGGCCTAGTACATGTAACAAAGGATCAATTTTGTCCACAGTGCAAATTTGAGATCACAGATTTTCATCCCAGGTCTAGCCTAGTTTTAGAACCGAGACAGCTCTGAAGGGAGTCACTGAGCCTATTTAGGAGCACCCTTTATAAAGGTAGGAAAGCCGTCTTGATTATGCTGGATCTATCAGGGGCCTTTGATACTGTCTCCCCACTCTAGACTTCTAACTCGATTTCAATCAATTGGGATTGTTGGTACAGCTTTGAAGTGGCTTTCATCATTTTTGGAGGAAAAAAGTCAAGATGCTTTGCCTCCAAAGCACAGAAGCTGTTGGTTGGTGTGCCACAACGATTGACACTATTTAATCTTATACCTCTTGCGGGTTTAGCTGGGATCCTTGTGGCTAAAATAACTTCATACACTGATAGCACCCAGCTTTTATTCACCTATCGAAAGCATGGGGAGATTGCAGGTGAGGCTATACAAAAATGCTTTTCACATGTGTTCCACGGTATGCAGACAAAATATCGATATTTAAATATCGATATACAATTATATCGAAGTTTAAATATCGATGGGACAAAATATAGAAGGTAAGTAATATCGATAAATTTAATATCGATATTAGTAATATCGAAGTTTTAAGAATATCGATGTCAGTAATATCGATGTTAATAATTTCGATGTTACAAATATCGATGTTTAAATTATTTTTGTGTATATTATTATGTATTTATTATGTTTTTAATTTATTTTTATGTAATTTAATTACATTTTGTATTTTAGTACTGTAGCGGGTTGTGGGTTTATAGGGGAATAGGGTGGGAAGTAATTTAATTATGTTAAATTAAATATTAATTAGTAGGAATTATAAATTAATATTTATTAATTGGTAATTATTTTTAATTAATTGGTAAAAAAATTTAATTAATTGATTAATTGATAAACATGTTCTGTAGCGGGTTGTGGGTCCATAGGACAATAGGGTGGGAAGTAATTTAATTATGTTAAATTAATTATTAATTAGTAGGAATTACAAATTAATATGTATTAATTGGTAATTATTTATAATTAATTGGTACATATTTTTTAATTAATTGGTAATGAATTTTTATTAATTGATAAATATGTTCTGTAGCGGGTTGTGGGTTTATAGGGGAATAGGGTGGGAAGTAATTTAAATGTAATTAAGTAATAATGTTCTTTAATTAATTGTTTGGTTAATTATTTAATTGCTAATTAATTATTAATTGTTAATTAAATATTATTAAATGGTATTTTCATAAATTTTTTAAATTACATATATTGTGTTCACATGTTTTTAATAATTATGTATTGGTATTTGCACATGGTTTATATCTATTTAATAGTTAATATTTGTATTATTTAAAATAAAACATTTATTTATAAGTATGTTATTTTTACCCCTACGCTATCCAACCCTTTCCCTACTGTTGCACTCTCTGGAGTGGGAATATTAAGTTTTACCCCTACGCTATCCAACACTTTCCCTACTGTTGCGCTCTTTGGAGTTGGAATAGTAATTTTTACCCCTACGCTATCCAACACTTTCCCTACTGTTGCGCTCTCTGGAGTGGGAATAGTAATTTTTACTTCTACGCTATCCAACATTTTCCCTACTGTTGCGCTCTCTGGAGTCAGAATAGTAATTTTTACCCCTACGCTATCCAACACTTTCCCTACTGTTGCACTCTCTGGAGTGGGAATATTAATTTGTACCCCTACGCTATCCAACACTTTCCCTACTGTTGTGCTCTCTGGAGTGGGAATAGTAATTGTTACCCCTACGCTATCCAACACTTTCCCTACTGTTGCGCTCTCTGGAGTGAGAATAGTAATTTTTACCCCTAAGCTATCCAACCCTTTCCCTACTGTGCACTCTCTGGAGTGGGAATAGTAATTTTTACCTCTACGCTATCCAACACTTTCCCTACTGTTGCGCTCTCTGGAGTTGGAATAGTAATTATTACCCCTACGCTATCCAACACTTTCCCTACTGTTGCGCTCTCTGGAGTGGGAATAGTAATTGTTACCCGTACGCTATCCAAAATGTAATTACTTTTTTTAATTAGTTTTACATTGTTATTAATTGTAATTTATATTATTATTTTATGTATGTAAATGTATTTGTAATTTATTATATTTTCATTTATTTATAAGTTATTAAAATAAATATTTTAGAGTTAATATTAATTAAGTATATACTATGTATTATATTTTTATTATTATTAGTTTTTATTACATTATTTATTAATTTTAAATATTATAATATATTTTTAACTATGTTTATTATATTTATAAGTATTATTTTGTTAATATTACATTTTATTTAAATAAAAAAAACGATATTTTTTAAAAAACGATATTTTTGACATCGATATATTTTTTTCGATATTTTTGTACTTACCTTGTTAGAGATGGATCCCGATATTATTGTCCTTGATATTTTTGTTGCGATATTTTTGTACTTCGATATTTTTGTACTCGATATTTTGTCATAGATTCGTGTTCCACTGGTTATCCACTAACCAAATTAAATGTAATCATGACTAGTCTGTGATTCTTTCATTTGGCCTTATCTCGCCGGATTCATGGAAAACCTTTGGCCCAATGGATGCTCCCCTCACTGGGCACTGTCAAGAATCTAGACATTAAGCTTGATGGTGCCCTTTCATTCTAACCACAAATCCAGGTGGTAGTTGGTACCAGTTTTGGACTGCTACAGAAAATTTAAAAAACATCTCCCCCTACTTTCAAACAGTGAGCAAAATGGTGGTTCAGGAATTGATCCGATCTAGATAAAATTAAGGAAATACCCTTTATTTGGGTTTTCCAGATTATCATTTTAACATACTTCAAACTGTAAAGAATTCGGGGGCCACATGCTACTTAATCTTCCTTCACAAATTCATATCTCTCCTCATCTGAAAGCACTCCACTGGCTTCCAATTAAAAAATATATTACCTACAAAATTTTAGTCCTTGTGCACAAAACACTAAATGTCATTGGTGCAGGCCATCAAAGGGAGAGAAAAAAAGTATGTTCCCTCCAGTAATCTTCGGTCCTCTCAGGGCTGGTTGGCTGGAATTCCCAAGATTCACAGAGCGCAAGTTGGTGACAGGTCATTTTCCTACCTTGGACCTGTTGCCTAGAACAAACACTTTTTGGAGTTACATACCACAGCTGAGATTTCAAATTTTAAGAAAAAGTAAAAACATGGCTGTTCCAACAGGATTAATCTGATAGCCTTCAAATTGTAGTTAGCCTTAGTCACTGGTGGTACACTCTTTCTGAGTAGCTGAGCACTGTGTAAAGCTCTTTTCATCATCGTCATCATAATCAGTATGTACTAGCTTACTTCTAGGAGGGATTGGCCCTTAAGAATAAATAGTCTAGGGGCGCTTGCTCATAATCTGCCGCCACCACCAAGAGTCACTTATCATCGCACTTACCTGCTGGGGCATCAAAGATCCAGTTGGCCGCCACCGCTAAGAGTCATCGGGGCCATTGTTTTGACACCAGGACGCTGGAGGGGAGGTAAACTACACCTCCCAGTGTCCCCTGCGGCGCACATGCCGCTGACGGTAGCTGGCAGCGCCAGGAGGCACCTAAAAGGACGCACGGGCTCCCGCAGCATGGGACACACGCGGGGCCAAGGGCGGGCCCGTCCGCGCCCATCAGAGACCGGGGGAGGCAGGGCTGGGCCACCCCCTTAACATTTGCCAATCCGCAAAGGAATATTAAAGTACTGTGAAGGATCCAATTTGTTCATTGGCAAGTTACTATCAAATTTTATTTTTCTCAGATTGCATCTTCATCTAGTGGGCTGGGCCAGTGTTCTCGTTCATTTCTTCCAACATGAGTAAAAAGAAAGGAGTTGTGGGTACTTTGACGCCTTCCTTTTGCGGTCAGAATCTTTGTTAACCTATGAAATTCAAACTGCTGACGCTGCTTGACCCTGGATCCGGCTTTGTTGCAGCCCTGTTTGCCCTTACATGATCCAGGCATTGTATGTACATCTCAGGTATCTGAGGTGAATGTTGTTTCTAGCCCACAGGTTGTTGTGGAGCATGGTTCATCCACTGCCGTAGCAACAGGGGCTTCTTGTATTAATACTAGGGCACAGGCGGCCAAAAGTAGTGGGAGTAACAAAACAAAAGCATTAGTCAGCAAAAGGAAGAGAATAGAGCGCACTCGGGAAACTTCAAAAGCTAAGCGCCCTGCTCTCAACAACCATCTAGCCCTACAGTCGCTATTTCAAATGATGATGCCATCCCAGACTTGGTCTCTGTCTCCATGGGTACACAGACTGATGTAATCCTAAACAAACATGTAGCAGGAGGTGATATCAGCTCTAATGTGGGAACTTTGTTAGCAAATGCGGTGGAGAAAATTTTAAAATCTGCCCTATCCCAACTTAAAGTGGAGATTAACAAGAACTTTGAACTACTTTGGGGAAGACTCAACAGAATTGACTCTAAAGTGGTCAATTTTAGTGACGCTAAAGCGCATTGTTTAACTGTTAATGGGGGGAGGGGTAGTTTGACAGTACCAAACCCTCCAAATTGTATGCTGGATATGACACATCCACCATTGGCGTATAAGGATGCCACAACAGTCAATTCTTGTAGTGCACGTAGGGATTATACTAATCGTCATCCCTCTCATCCCTCTCAGTACTATCCCGGTGTAAGCCTGGCCCAAAATATACCCAGAACTATTGATATCATTCATACAAACCCGGGGAATGACAGCCGCCCCAGACGCCAGCTTTCTGGTATAATTGCTGGTCCAGAAGTATCACATTTTAGTAGAGGCACAACTATTACTAACCATATGGGAGACAATTGTACAAAAGCAAATGAAGATATTTTGAATTTACCCCCGAGTTCTTGCCCGTATGTGCTGGTTCTAGCTGGAGTTCCACAACTTGCTAGGCACCAGAGGGAGTCTTGGACAGAGTTACGTAATAAATCTGTTTATTGGCTGATTAAACATAAAAGATTACATGCTTTAGATATGCATGAAATCCTTATGGTGAGACGGGTAGGGTGGGTTGGCCACTCACCTAAGAGTATTGGTGGCGATTGTATCATAATCAATTTCCGTAAACCCCAAATGGTCCGACGGCTATTAGGCATTCAGGAGCAATTTGTATCACCTAACTCCAGTATCAGTACATTACCGTTGGGTTTTTTCTACAAACCCACACATTCTTATGTTACCAATTTACCCCTTTCCTTACATGACAGCAATAAGTTTCAGGCCCTTTCAGACCTGGACGTACAGGATTGACAATTGTGTAGGATGATCGATGCCAATAAATGTGTGGGAAATATATTAGTGGATACATTAGGTTCTCAACCACCCATCCAGTTGGAGAAGCTAGATGGCCAAGAATTAAAGAACTTGCAATTACTTGCATCAGCGGAACATCAACTACAGGTAGAGGGTGTTATAGGACCCACTCCAACTGCTCGTACTGACATGTCTAACATTGTTCATAACTCTGAGAGAGGCAAAATTGATTCTGACCTCAATGTTCTGAGTTGGAACGTTGCAGGCCTCGAACCAAGGTTAGACAATGCAAATTGGTTGCATATGATATCTGATCAACATGTCATAATGTTCCAGGAAACATTGGCCACAGATGATCTACATATAGAAGGATTTCATTGTTTCAGTTTAACTGCACCTAAGGCTGACTTTGGCCGTGCGTCCGGGGGTTTGTTTATTGGGATTAGTATAGCATCTGGAGGGAATATTAAGGTTATACCCACCAATATCCCCAATATTTAAAATACTAAAATATAAAAGGCGAGTCCCTTTTTATCTAATTAATTTTTATAATAACGATTTCTAGTCTGTTCCAAATAGGAATTTTACTGAGCTTTTTAGTAATATTTCCAATTTAGACAAACAGCAAGGTTTAGATGAGTCTATTGGGATCTTTCTAGGTGGGGATTTTAATGCCAAACTCCCAACCAAACTACATGGTATGAATACACCATACACTGTGCGAAGGGGCTTGGAGTTAGATACTTTTCTGAGTCATCACATCCTTACTAATGTAATGGATATTGCTGGCATTGAATCCATTTACTCTTCAACATACCAGCAAGCACCTACATTCAGAGGCAGGGACTGCTTTTCAACAATTGATTTTATTTTTGTTTCCCCTAGCCTCGCAGATCGTCTACTGACCGCTGAGGTTCATGTAACAGATTTTGGGGATCATAACCCTCTTAAAGTGGTATTAAGATTAGCAGCTCGCCCCCTGTACACTACTATTTGTGGGGCTAGGGATTTAATTCCCGCAACAGACAAACTAAGACTGAAATGGAGGGAGGTTAATAGTGGTAAATTACTTCAGACCCTGTTAGAGGGGCACATGCATCTAATCACCTCATGTTTACTAACTGAAGGTTAACACTTGAGGGTAATTGAAGACTTAACCAAACGTTGTTCAGTGATTAAATCCCTTTTGTCTGTACCACTTTTTCAGGCCAGGAAAGGACCAAGGTGGTTTGATCACAAATGCTGAGAGGCTAATAGGAATCTACGTAAGGCTCTAACTTCCAAACCAAGGAGCCGCATAGATGTAAGAATAGCCAGGAAGTAGTACAATATTGCGATTAGTAAGCGAAAGGGTGTTCTCCTCAATGAACGCTGGGAAGCATTATCAGAGTCAGCTGGAGGAAAGAAGGGAAAAATGTTCTGGTCGGCAGTTAGGGATTTACGCAATATGGGCCAGAAATTAACACCTGTCAGCTGTACCATTTCCAGTGAGTCTTGGGAGAACCACTTCTCCAAAATGTATGCCACCCCGCTTCATGATTCAGATCATTATGTGCAGGGCCAACCATGTTGCCTGCAAATTACATTATTAGAGGTAGAAGAGGCAATTGCACAGAGCCTTGGTAATAAGGCTCCTGGCCCTGACGGGCTTTCTATAGATCTAATTAAATGGAAACCAGAATTTGGGGCCCCACTTCTCTTGAATGTTTTTAATAAACTACCCCAAGCCCCAATGCCTAGTACCTGGGCCATGAGCGTCATCGTCCCAATTTACAAAAGAGGGGACAAATCGGAACCTATTAATTATAGACCCATCTCCTTGCTTGATAATACATTAAAGATCCTGGGTCGAATCATATACAGTAGGATCTTAAAATGGACAGAGGAAAGCGGCATACTAGAGCCATGCCAATTGGGTTTTCGAAGTAAGGTGGGAACAACTGAACAGTGTTTAAATCTTAACTTGGTTATTAATAAATATACCATTGCCCAACCTTCCCCAATTTATTTGGCCTTTATGGGCTTATCATCCGCTTTCGATTTAGTGAATAGTTCTAAACTCTGGTCCATTTATTGGATTATGGCTTGGATGAGTCTTTGGTACACTTTTTGGCATATCTGCACACGGATCTCAAGGCACAAGTCAGGATTAGCATGGGTGGTGAGGTCTCAGGAGCCATCAGGGTAGGAAGTTGAGTTAGACAGGGGTGCGTTTTAGCACCCCTGCTTTTTATTATTTATATCAATGCGCTGAATAATTCCCTGAAAGTGTCAACTCCAGACGTCCCGATACTTAATGGAAAACCATTACCAGTACTCTTATACGCAGATGATGCAGTCCTTATAGATTGCACGCCTAACTCTTTGCGCACTTTGGTTAAAACTTTTGTTGAGTACATGGACGGTCTGGATCTACGTGTTAATTTTAAAAAATCCATTATCATGTCATGTGGACCAGGGAAACATTCAGCTTAATTCTATATTGGTAGGGAACAATAGACTAATTTCTACTGGTACTTTTCCCTATCTAGGGATGGTCTTTGCTGCGAACGGCTCGTGGACTGGGCATTTGGCCCACTCCACGAGCAAAATTTCATAGGCCATCAATTCTATTTTAAGTCTCCCCCGCCCGAAGAAAACTGGCGCTATTTCAGCTATTTTAAGAAATTTTAAATTGCAATGCGTTCCAGTAGCTACATATGGAGCTGAGATATGGGGGTTGGTGAAGAGTCATTGCATCCAGCAGGAAGAAAATCGGTTTTGTAGGAAGCTGCTGGGTGTTCCAATCTCTACTTCTCAGTACATTTGCCATAGGGATCTTAATTTAAATTTCATTTGTGATTTTATCAGTGCCCGTCCTGCTCTATTTTTGGCTCTCAGTTTGGAAGAATAAATCTGCATTCTTAACGCAAGACATTATAAGGGATTGTCTTAAATGTGAGAGAGGAATGGACATTCCCTGGCTCTCAGGGGTCTATCAGAGTTTATGTAGTATTGATAAACGAAGTCTCTTTCTAGACCCAAGCAGAGCCGATTCGCTCCACAAGAATGAGCTGAAAAATGCACTTAACACACTCTACAACTCAGAAAGGATCAGTACGGAATCTAGGAAATCTTCAGTTCTTAGTTACACAAGCATAGAATCTTATAGGCATCTTTTACCGATATATATTACTCTGCCAATGACTAATTGGGAAAGGAGCCTCTTATTCGACTGAGAGCAGGAACTGTAAAATTTCTGTTATGTTTTCCTTTAGGCTACGGGCCAAATCTTGTAAATACACCATGTCCCTATGACGGAGTGAGCGCACAAACTTATTCGCATTTTTTCTTTTTCTGTAAATATTATCTAAAATATGTGAAATGGCTTTTAACCCCATTTTTTTTAAAAACACAGACCTGTTTCCTTGGAACAGTCTCATCAGATGTTGCTTTCTTTAGAAAATGAAGAAATAGTCTCTCGCACTTGCTTGAGAATTGCCACTCAAGCTCTTAAAATGATGAATAATCTGTGACTCCTTACATTCTATGGTAACCTTGCCTAATCGTTTGATGTTTTAATATGGTGTATTAAATGAATTGTCTATCATCTTTTATAAGGATTTTTAATACTATTGTGAATTTTTGAATTGTGCTTTTATGAATTCTTGGAATTCGAATAAAGATTAATGAACTGAAAAACTGAAGTAATAATTAGTCTATGTATAGCTTCTTCTCTAACAATAATAAAATAGTGTGATAGCCACATGTTCATGAAGAAATGGAACACATACTTCCTGATTTCAGTAGTGACTATAAATGAAAAACATTCTTCTGTATCTAATCTACTCTGTTCTGTTCTTTTATATTATATGTTAGCTGGATTTGTAAAGTGCTATTTATCACCCAAAAGGGTATCCAGGTGCTGGGAAAGGTATATAGGTTCTTGGTATTGATGTTAGTTGAAGAGCTATGTCTTCATCCTCTTGCCAAATTCAAGCAGCAAAGAGGTGACTCTGATGAGTATAGGGAGGTTGATCTGTTTTTTGGGTGTGATATGGGAGGGAGCTAGGCTTATTATTCTGCTTTTGCTGATCTGGGGGTCATGTGTGAGAAAGAGTGTGAGACTGAGCACAGGTATCTAGTGGGTTGGTGGAACTGAATGTGGCTGTTGAGGTATGCTGGCCCTATGTTGTGCAGTACCCTGTATGAGTGTCCGAGGAGATTTAAATTTACATCTTTTGTATATCAGAAACCAGTGGAGTTCTCTGAAGTACGCCATGATGTTGAAGCAACATGGCCTATCTATGATAAGTCTTGCTTAGGCATTCTGGGTGGTCTGAATTCCGTAGAGGAGGTGACTGCCGATTCCAGCATAGAGAGCATTGTCATTGTCTGATTCTTTGAGGGTGTTTAGTACATCAAAGCAGGAGGAGTTGACTGTGTTTACCTGTGCAGACATGTAGAGTTTGTTGTCTAAGAATATTTCCAGGTTTCTTGCGTGGCGAGTGGGTGCTGGTCTAGGACCAAGCTCTGATGGCCACCTGGGGAAGTCCCAGGGGGAGTGCCTGTTCCCAAACAGCAGCACTTTCATCTTGTTGGAGTTGAGGTTGCGAGAATTGTTTTTCATCTATTCGACCACACTGCTCATGCATTCAGGTATTGGTGGTGGTGGACTTGTAGGGCATTGATAGGATGAGTTGGGTGTCCTGGGAATAGGATATGGTGGATATGCTTTGTGCTCTGATGATGTCAATGAGAGGTGCATGTAGATGTTGAACAGGGTTGGGATGAGATAAGAATCTTGGGGCACCAGGCAGATCTAGTCCTTGGGCTCTGACGTGTGTAGTGGGAAAAATGGTGTTGAATGCAGTGGAGAAGTCCAGCAGCATGAGGGCAGTGATATCTCCTTGGTCTAGTAGGGTTCAGATCTCATCTGTGGCGGCAATGAATGATGTCTCAGTTCTATGGTTGCTTTGAAAACCAGACTGGGTGAGGTCAAGAAGGTTGTGTGAGTACCAAGTGATTGATAAGTTGTTAATTGATTGTCTTTTTTATCACTTTCGCTAAGAACTGAAGCAAGCAAATAGGGTAGAGGTTGCTAATCTCAACACGGTTGCTCAAAGGTTTCTTGAGGAGGACTGTAATTGCTGCCTGTTTCCAGTCATCAGGGAAGGTGGTGGATTTGATGTAGCAGTTGATGATTTGTGTCACGAATTTGCTGATCAGTGGAAATCCTAAGTTGTAGACATGATATGGATGGGCAGGGTCTGTCATTTATTTAAAAAAATACTAGAGCACATTTTCAGCAATAACTTCACACTTTACCTTTCTTCTCATATTTCCCTAAACTCCTATCTCATTACCATACCCTTCACTTAGCAGAAACTGAGCTGTCACACATACCTAGCATTATCACTACTGCCCATCACAAACCGGTTTCAGTCTCATAATCCTGTACTTATACATTGCCTCTGGCATGAAAGGTAGCAGAACTCTACTCTCCTCCCTAGGTTCACTTGTCATCACTAGCCTGGTACACAACTGGCTCACCACATAGCTCTTTGATTGCTCATTGCCTATTACATCATCTAAGGGAGTTGCAGGGAATATCGTTACCACACAATAAAGAGCTATGGTAAGCCAGGGGTTGCACACAGACAGCACACAACCTCATATATTGGGACACACCCACAGGAAAACCAGTTATTCTCCAGAGCTTCGTAAACATAGCACTGACCAAATTGCACCTTCCAGCACACACTGCAAAAGAAAACAAGTTGCAGGAACTTCATACCGACTGGTTTATCCCTAATGTTACAGATGTAGAAACAGTGTACTTAAACAAGTGCATCGTTTGCCAACTGTACTCATCTAAATCCACACCCAAGGTCATAGGATCGTCCAACCCTAAACCAACTAGACCATTTGAGGCATTGCACATCGACTTCATCAACATGATGGTTCAATATGTTAACTACAGGTATTTGATTGTAGCTGTTTGTCCGTACTCTAGATGGATTGAAGCTGGCCCTTGCGTGCACTGTGATGCCAAAGCAGTGGCAACGTTCCTGGTTAGTGAGATAATACCCCGGTGGCAGGTGCCAGACATTATCAGAGCAGACAGTGGGAATCACTTTGTCAATACCATGTTTGACAACTTCTGTAGGAATCATGCATAAATTAGAATCAGCCTACCACCAACTAAAGTAAAGGCATTGTAGAAAGACTCAATGGCCTAGTAAAAAGTAAAATAAGTAAAATGTGCACAACCCTTAAAAAGAAGTAGCTCCATTGTCTCCCCCTAGCCTTGTTTGCACTAAGAATCCCACATAGAGTCAATCCCCATCTCAAACCACAACAGATTCCGAAAGTAGACTTATGGGGACGCTCATCCCAAAAGCGACGACCAGGTTAAGTTACAAGGCTAGCTCCAAGGCATTGGGAGATGAATTGCATGTATATCTTCCAGAACTAACCAAAACTGCTATGTTTCTATCCACACAGGTCCGCCATAGAACATTTAAATCCACCAACGCCAAACTGCAGCTCACTGTCAAACATAAAACCAATGCCCTTATCTTCCTCAACCACTATAAAGTATTCCTCTACACTTAACACATACAGTTGACTACTCATTTTCAGTGAGTTGTATAAGGGACTTCAGAGGTGCAACTAGAGCAAAATTTTGGAGGGGGAGGGTTGGCGCTACTAAAAACTTCGGGGCGGGGAGCTGATTCTTTCAGCAATATGCAGAGTGGAGATGCAGGGGCTCTAAGAAGGTGTGAAAACACAACAACACCTCGTTAGCAAGTAAATGGTCTTTTAACCCCTATACCGCAGCCCGAATTTTGCGGAAGGGGCTGGGGAGTGAGCGCAGTGCCACAGTGCTCGTGACGGAACCATGCCATCATGAGTCACGGGTGGCCTGTGCTTATGACGGCTTGGTTTCATCATGGCCCCGCCGGCTCATTAATTTACCCGCACGGGGAATTATTGCTGTGTGGATGGAGGGAGAGCGGCATGAGGGAACCACGCCGTTATGAGCACAAGCCACCCGTGGCTCATGATGGCGTGGTTCCATCATAAGTACAGAACGGGTTAAAGACCTGTGAAGTACTGAGGTGCGGCTGTGTGTGCACCCGGGAAGCTGTCTCAGCCGGGCTGACACACATGAGGGGGGTGGGGCTGAAGCCCTTTGAGCCCAATGAGCGTTGCGTGCCTGGGGGACTTGTTAATACTCAACAGGCTGATGCTTCCCCACAGGAAAGAGACAGCATTGACAGGGCAGCCCAGTAAAGAATCACAGGGCTGCTAGGTGGCTTGTCCTATCCTTGAAAAGTTGGCAGCCTTCAGCTCCAAGGACAAGAACGCATCTTTACACAAACCACACAGGTCTGTGAACAGTATATAGATCTTTGAAGTACTGAAGTGGGTGTTCAGGGTATATACCTACTCCATGACAGAACCTATATTGGTGCGTCTTTTTAAATTCCACTCAATCAAGTTTGGAAAGTGTTTCTATTTCTTAGGAGGGGGGGTGGGTGCACACTGCCTCACACTCCAGCACTCAGTTTGCCCCGATGCATCATAATAAACGCAGTGTATGATAACAATTTCTTCGGTGTCAGGCTTTAGTTTTTCACCCTTGTTGGTGCAGCCAGTGCTGTGTATCTCTAGACACGTGTTTCAGGATAATTGTCCTTCTTCAGTTTCTATTTCTTGCAGGATGCAAATATTGCTGGCAGAAGTGTTTTGTCCTGAACCTAGCTTTATTACAGCACTCAGTGGACACGACACCATACTTATAGTTAATATCATGGAGTGGACATAGGTTCAAGTGGATATTAAATCTTCAACATTATCTTTGAAAACTGTTTCACACTTCGGTATTGGTATAATTGCACTCTATTGTTTCAGTTGGAATTTCCGTTACAGCTAGAAGTGATGTTTTCGGTGTCTAGTTTTTTTTGTTTTTTTTTTAAATGAAGGCACTAATTTTTTAATTATACAGTTCATAAGCACATTGTCCAAGGTAATATCTGCAGAGCTGATGATCAAAATACACTGCTCTGCTGTTAATTTTAAATTTGGAATCTTTTCTTTGTGATTTTTTGACAATGTATCAGGTTTTTGAACATGTTTATTTTAATTATACTATCAATCTGTTATTTTTTTCCTCCGCCATTTTTTGCACGAAGGATGTTATTCTTACACTGCTACTCTTTCCGTGTAGTATTATTCCCCACTGACATATGAATTTGTGTTGATGGCCTCCAGGTGTACATGTCCTCTTTGGAGGATCATGGATAGTCATGAAGTAGAAATAAAGTAGAAAAGTTTATAATATTACAATTAAACAGCGTTCTCAACATTTTGATTTGCTCCCAGCTGCTCAAAATATATCGAAGAGTTTCATAAATAGTCTATCATTCTTGAGACACATCCGCATTACAGACTCTACCCACATATCACTATGCCTTCTTCCCCCACACCTAATAGTAACCAGTGGCGTTCACAGAGATCCGATAAAATAACTAGGGCCCGATTTACCAACAATTTGCATAGTGGTTGCACCAATTTTATTGTGCAGCCACAATGAAAAATGCTAGTAGATCTTTACAAAGCACCGCAAGGGGCCATTTGCGCCACCTTGCGTGGCTTGTAAAGAAATGTAGCGCAACGCGGTGGCTTGAGCTGTTTTTTGCAATTGAGCTGTCTTGCGTCACATTTAGCTACTGGAGGTGTTCCCGGGGGAGGCATTTCCCTGAATCTACTCATGGATTTCAAGCATTTCCAGATTTACAAAGGTTTGTAAACCTGGCATTGTGTGAAATTGATATCCTCCTAGAGGATGGTGTAACTAAGAGAAAAATATGTTCTTCTCATTATTTCCTCTTTCTATGTGTTCTGCAATTTGCAGCACACATAAAAAGAGGTAAATGCCTCGAGAGATTGATTTTGTGCAGTAGGGTATCCCTTCCTGCACAAAAACAAATTTCCTTCTAAGGCATTCCTCCTTGCACCACAGTGCGAAGGCGCCTGGGTTGGAATTAGGCTCCTGAAGTGCACCAGCGCTATGAGAGTGCAGAAGTGCACCATATCTTAGTAGATATGGCACATTACTTCTCCCTCCCTTTCGTAATGCAGCACAGCAAGTTGCCTTATGTTACCTGAAAGGTTAGAAAATCTCGCCCGAACTAGGGTACTTATCTATTTCATATTTTCCTGTCATTGCTATTTCTTCATTAAATATCAGTGCAGTAGGTTTTTGCTACATATGGTTGAAATAGTTTTATGAATTCAGGGCCGACACAGGCATTATCGCAACTTAAATCATTGGATTGTAAAAGGCAGCAAGCAATTCTACTATTGCTTTTTTTTCGTCAATTAGCTTTTCTTAACAAAAGTCTTTGAAATCTCCTCTGAAGCCTGTTAAATCCAAATCAATGAAATGGTTCTCAAGATCAAATGCTGATATTGAACTTTACCTCCCTCTGGCTATTATCTCAAAATTAAAAAGACATGCTTTCATTGCTACTCTCTTAGACCAAGAATCTGTTTCTTTCTGGAGCTGCACCTCTCCCTTTATTTCCCTTTCCTCAGGTGCCAAACAGAATAAATAAGCCTCTTTGTAAACACATGAAAACATATCAATATTGGAGATGAAACTGTGCCGAACAGTCTACAGTTGGTTTAGAGAATGTCAGAGTTCTCTGTCAGAGGAAATAGTTTGTTATCCCCATTACTGTGACGTAAAATGATTCATTCTGCAGACCTCCATACCACACAGAAATGCATACACGTTAGGTTGAATTGCCCCCCACCCCGACATCTGAGTGCCTCATGAGCGCCATGCACCTCAGGGGCTGCTGGGCCTGCATTAGGTGTAGAGTTTGAAGGAAAAACTCATTGGTAAATGCAGTGGGGCTTATTTACACGGAGCTTGAGCTGCCAATGCATCAACGTTTTTGAAACATTGGCAGCACAATAACTGCTCCATATTTACTAGGTGATGTATGCTTGAGGATGTGCCACTTTTAGGACTCCTGCGACAAAAGGCAACCTTTGTCAGAATTACCTGCACCACATAAGTATAAATATATGCAAGGTAGGCATTCCATTGTAATTTTCAGTGTAAAACTGACATATGGATATTTATGATAAATTCAGAAACATAATGCAGCAATAGTTTAAGTGGCTCAGAGGTCCAGTTTTGTCAAAATTCCTGCACCTGGGAAACTAACACATGGGAAACAATGCATCAGCTTTGCTATATAAAGAGAAGCTGCACAGAACAGTTGTGCAACCAGAACCACACCGTGGAGGTAGTAATTGTGCAGCTGGGAGTCACATGGAGATGACCACCACCATTTACTCCACTCCACCTCTCACCACCATAAAGACAATGCAGGAGAAGGGAGTGCATATATTGCCAGAGGACCACTCTAATAGGACTCAGGGAGGATGAGGTAATCGCCCATTGCTGGGTGAGGAGGCAGTCCATTGTAGCCCTGCTAAACCTGATTGCCCAAGGCTACAGCCAACAGCTGACAGGGTTACCAACATCCCTCATCAGATGAAACTCCTGGCGGTACTACAGATGGTGACCTCAGGATCAACCCAGCCACCTTTCTCATCATTCCTTCCCTCTGTCCTAGATGCCATGGCTGACACACCACTACTTCCTTTTCCCCAACACCCAGGAACTGCAGTTGGAGACCAAACAAGTGTTTTATGCCATTGCTGGGCTCCCACACGTGCCAATCTACTTCACATTTTTGCAATTTCCACCCCTGCAGCCACATCCCATCTCTATCGCAACGGGAAACACACCCACTCCATAAATGTCCGGGCCATTGTGGACCATCGGGGTTTCTTCACCATTGTGTTTGCCCAAATACCTTGCCCTTGTGCATGATTAGGCTACCCTGAATTAGGAAATATCAAAATCATATTTGGCATTTGGGCTACATTTCATTCTTTTACTGATTTGTAAAATGGATGGCTTCATAAGGATATTCCCAATATGTACCATCATATTTATCCACAGACAGAGAATGGGAGAAACCCTTTGATACATCTGCCCCCTTTTCTAGCGAGTCAGTGTTGATAGTAGGTGAATTGCTAAACACCCTAGGCTTTAAACATTCAATGCAAGGTGCAGTGACAGGTATATGTGAAAAGAGTGCTGTCAACAAGCAACTGAGATAGTGGTAAAAGTATACCTCCAGACTTTTGGAAAACATGGAAAACAGTGTCACTTGGAATGCTGCTGCAAAAGGTTCTAACCAAATCCAACAAAGTTTGGAGTGATTTTGTTTGTATTTGCAGTGATTCAGCTATGTATATAAAAAAGTTGAGCGATGACCTGTCAAAATCAATACCTGAGCAGAAGTGCTTCCCTATAAGACATCCTTGCCACTTGCTATATGGTATGTTTAAAGCATATTTACAATCTTCAGAGTTAATGAAGATTGCTATTGACTGTGTAGTCCATTCTTTTGCACTGTTTCAGTATGTGCCGGGACTTTAACACAATATTTCTCATTTTGTGTTCTGTGTGGTATCAAAGAAAGTTTCATCCCAACTGAGTCATTTAGTCAGTGGTTCTCGGAGGCTGTGAATGTTTTTTTATCCGTGTGGTGACCATTTACAGAATCTTTGCTTAGTGATAATGCCAAAGGCAAGAAATCTGAGGATCTTTGGTCGCATTTAAATAGTGATGTGAAAATGTACACTCTCCGGCATTCTTACATTTTTACAGGAACAGTTGACTGCTGTAGTGGAAATAATCAAAGAACTAGAGTCTGAAAACACCCTTGTCTACCAATAGTGCTCAGCGTAATTGGTGGTGATGTGAAACATCTCCTTGAGAGAGGCTTGATGACACTTTTAGTGACTTTGGCACTGCAACACGTTCCATATTAGAATGCTTGCTACTTGTTAAGCAAAGAAATGTTGAGGAGCAATTCAGGAACATTTATTTTAGGATCAAGTCTTTTTATTGGCCGACAATTAGGCAAATCACATACACAGCAAGCCGCCCACAGCCCATTATAGGCCGGGTGTGAAGTTCAGTTGAATACCAGGGAGCAGAGCCAAATACAACAAAGTAGCAATAGCAAAGTGGGCATGGTAATACACAGCATGTTGCCTACAACCCAAATTGGGCTGGCCACGTATGGAGAACAATAGATAGTGGCCATCCAGGCTCAATTAGAATGCTGTCATAAACAGCTGAGTATAGCAATGACCGTAGCACAGTATCGCTGAGTGTGTTAGACCTCTTTGCATGCCAAGAGTAACAGTAAAAAAAAGATAAAGGAACATTCAAAATTGAACAAAACCCTCACCCACCCCCACACTCTCCCCTTCTGACTAGATCATGCTGAGTTTGCAAGTTATCTGGCTAGGACTGCTGTGACTCAGGAACATTAGGATTATGAGGCCTCAGCCTCCCCCTGTTCAAGAGGCAAAAGTCTACGGGTACGCAAGTACGCTACAGAGGTCAGCTCCCTGAACTCTATGGACAGGATAGTAATGAATGGGGACCATATTTCAGCATATGTTGTGGGGCCGGAATTGGCTGCCATCGATAACTTTTCCATGCCAAACAAGGACCAGAGCTGGAGGTGCCATTGTCTATGTTCCGGGATTATGTATGAACCCCAGTTTGCTAAGAGTAAGGGACAGAGCTATCTGTCGACCTCTAGTGGACCAAAGTGGGTATGTGAGGGCACTGGGGAGCCCCAGGAGGATGTACGTGGGTAATCGGGGAAGCTCCGTATTGAAGGAGCTATCTATATTGATCAAAATTGGTTCCCAGAATCTTGTGAGCTTGGGACAATTCCACAAGAGGTGTATCAGAGTCACAAGGTTGCCACAGCTGCACCAGCACTAACCATCGCATAGCGCGTTCCATTTCTAAATGCTTACAGGGATGTAATACCAGTATGAGCTGACTTTATATGCTGTTTCAGTGTGTCCTACACAATGTACCGTGTGGTGCATCCTAAAGAATATGTCTCCCCATTCTTTGTAAGTGAGACTGCCCAAGTTCTGCCTCCTAACGGCTCTTTTAGTTGAGGGGATTTGTCATTAAGTGGCGGTAGACTTCTGATATGAGATTTTTGTCTTTATCTTTGAGGAATAGCCATTTCTCAAATGGATCATAGGTCTGCTAGCTTTAGGGCCAGTCTCTGTGGTGAGTAACCAATGGGTCAGTTGAGTGTGAGTGAATCTGTCGTGTTCTAGCAAGGAGTAGTGTGCTCTGAGTTGTTCAAAGGGAATAATACCTTTGTGATCAAAAAGGCGGCCCACCCGCTTGCAGCCTTCCGTCAACCAGTGCTTAGAATTGCCTGGTGACAAACCAGGTGGAAACTCTGGGTTAGCAAATAGAGGAGTCTTAGGGGAAGGGAAAGACGAGAGCCCAGCAGTGTCCACTACCCTGTCCCATATTTTCAGTGTAGGGTTGGTTACTGGGAATGAGTAAAGACCAGTATCATGGACATGAGGAAGCCAGACCACTCTCCAAATGTGAGAACCCGCTACCGTTTGGTCCATGAAGACCCAGTGCTTTTCCATCATCTCAGCTGCATGGCTGGGTAGTACCTCAAGACTTTAGGGACCATCAGGCCCCTTTCTTGTTTAGTTCGTGGCAGCAGTTATTTTTGTAATCTGGGCGTTGTCCCATCCCAGATAAAGAGATCGACCTCCCTTTGTAGATTGCAAAGCACTCCAGGTCTGGGAGGGAGTGGGGAGCTTCTGGAAAATGAAAAGGGCACAGCGTAGGATGTTTATTTTCACTGCAGCTATTCTGGCTAGCATTGGGGAAGGCATTGCCAGTGATCTAGTTCTTACGAATTGTGACTATAAATCTAGACTAATTGGCTTGCACAGTTTTAGTGAGACTCCAAGCCAGTACTAGTCCCAGGTAGGGAAGAACAGTCTCCACCCACTGAAAGTCATACTGGGTGCATAGAGTTTGTTCTGTGTCTTGGTAGATTTAGCATTTGTGATTTCAATGGATTTACCTTGAAGCCTGACATAGCCCCAAATGCTTCCAGCTCTGAAGTAATAGCAGGAAGTGAGGACAGGAGTCGGGTGGTAGAGAATATAATATCATCTGCATAGAGACTAATCAAGTGATGATCAGCCTCAAATGTAATGCCCGTTGCCCCGGGATCGTCTTACAGCCTCTGAGCGAATGGCTCCATATATAAAGTAAAGAGCAGCAGGGAGAACAGGCAGCCCTTCCTCGTACCTGTCTCCACCCTAAACTTGCTGGAACTCACACTGTTGACCCGAACAACTGCACTAGGCATGCTGTGTATGCTGTGCACCCATCTCCCAATTTGCTCGCCCACACCGAAGCGCCGGAGAGTTACAGACAAGTAGGGCCAGTGCACTCTATCGAATGTCTTCTCGGCATCAATAGTTAGTAAAAAGGCCTCTTCTCAGGAGCGCTGGACTTTATCAATGAGGTGACACACACATTTGGTGTTGTCCCCAGATTGGCATGAGGGAATAAAACCTGCCTGATCTGGGTCAACAAGGCCAGGCATCTGGGGGTTTAGGCGATGTGCTAGATGCTGGCAAATAGTTTTGCATCTATATTCAGCAAGGATATCGGATAGTACAAGCTGCACTGCTTAGGATCTTTCCCGGGCTTCGGAATCACAGAGATGGATGCCTGCAGTATCGATTCTCTCAGTGATCTGGTATCGGCAAAGGAAGTAAAAAGGCAAGTAATAAAGGGAGCCAGTTCATTACAAAATGACTTTAAAAAAAATTGAGCTGAGCCCATCCAGTCCTGGAGATTTCATTGGTGTCAGACTTGCAATTGCCTAGATCACCTCTTCTATTCTAATAGGTTGGTCAAGTCACTCAGATTCAGAGGGTGGGAGAGGTGTGATTGCTGCAGACTGTATGTAGGCTTGGGGAACTGAGGTCATCACGTTGTCCCCCGCGTATAGGTTAGCATAGATTGCCTGAAATTCGGTGGCGATAGCTGAGGCATCGATTACTGATAAACCAGCGTGCATTTGGATGGCTTTTACTGTGTACGCATATTGTTTTCTGAGCAAGCACTGTGCTAGAATCCGCCCCCCTCTTGGTCCCTATATAGAATTTATGTTTAAGGCGAAGCATCGCATATTCAGCCTTATCTAAGTCAAGGCGTTTAAGCAGCAGTCTCTCCTGTACACCCGATTCTAGGAGCCCCAGTGAGCTTATGAATGGACTTTACTTCCAGACTGACTTTCTCAACTCTACCCTTTTATCTTTCTGGACCCTGTTGTCATGGCCTGCTTTTGCTATGAAAGCTCCTCGGACAACCAATTTTAGAGATTCTAAAACGGAGGACAGGGGGACGTCAGCCGTGTCATTAATGGCCAATAGTCAGTACTCGTCTGTCTGATTGAAGACCCCATGTCAAGAGAGTGCAACAGCATTTCACATAGGTGCTATGGCGGCAGCTGGGAGGGGGGCGTAATGGTCATTAAAGTAAGTATGATTGCTGCAGGGCCGGAGAGTGAGTGGGGCTCAATGGAGGAAATCGTTATTCGGTCTCAGGCTGATGGGGCGTTTAAGAAATGGCCTAAGCAGGGTTTGGATTTATGTGCCCCTGAATAGAACGGGGTGTTGCAAATGACAAACATCGTGTAACCTGCAGGCTGCCACCCATGCCAGCCCCTCTGGGGAAATGGCGCCAGCATGCCCAGTCCTTTGCCCAGAGCGATCCTGCCCTGCATTCATGACTATATTGAAGCCTCCTCCCACCAAAATTGCCTGATCTGGGGACTGAAGGACAATAGCAAGTGCTTCAGTGATAAAGTTCTCCTGTTGTTCGCTGGGAGCGTAGAGTGAGGCTATCGTGGAATGACATGTGCCTAACTGCACCTGGATGACAAGCAAGTGATCCTTAATCTCTAGACATGTACCTAAAGTCACCCATTTGAAGCAATTGCATTCTATTGGTGTCTTGTTCGAGCAAATGCGTCTCTTGGAGCAGACAGATATCACCATGTGAGTGTTCTAAAAAGGAAAGTATCACTGACCTCTTAGTGGGGTTGTTAAGGCAATACTCTAATAAGAAAAACGGTGAGGGTAACCAGGTAAGCACAAACAAAAACCAAATTCCTGTGTTCAAAAATTGCCAATATATTTATGATACGATGTCAGCTCTATACCTCATCTGGATCCACCGAAATAATTCAGTAACGTCCAAAAATGATTCAAAAGCAATTGAGGGAGCAACTAAATTCAATCATGAAATCACAAGGTTCACAGATGTGAATTCCCAAAAATGTTCTTTATTCAGTCTTGTTCAACAGAGATGATGATCAATTAATGGTACATCTTCATTCTTTCGTAAATCATTATACAACATGTACAGCCGACGCGTTTCGTCCACAGATGGACATCATCAGGGCTGTAATTACCAAAAACAACATGAAAAGAATTAATTACTTATACATACATAAATAATGAAAAATACAACAAATATTACCAATACATCACAAGTATTCATCAGTAATATCTATTCGAAACACCTGCCTATTTAACAATCTACAAAGATCCAAAAGCATAAGTATGTTAGACATTTTTTATTCTTATTTAACATTTTTAGCATCCTCCCTCGAACTCCTATTTCAGTAAATATTAATGATGAAAAAAGTGATAAGCCTACCTCCTGTTAATATGTATGTTGGAACTGGCCCTTCTTGCAGGGTCATCCTCAAACTTTTTGCTTCTTTCTCCCTTATTTTTCCTGACCCGTGGCTGTTGGCAATAGGACTCTGCGCACTTTACCACTGCTGATCAGTGCTAAAGTGCATATGCTCTCTATGTAAATTGTTATTCTGATTGGATATACATGTTTGGCATATTTGTATCACCATGAAGTCCCTAGTAAAGTGCACTGGGTGTGCCAGGGCTGGTGATGACAAATGCTACTAGTGGGCCTGCAGCACTGATTGTGCCACCCACATGAGTAGCCCTAAAATGGTGTATCAGGCCTGCCAATGCAGTGCCTGCGTTCAGTTTAGAACTGCCATGTCCTCCTGGTCAGTGTCCCCACTGACCAGGCCTAACCCTTCCCTTTTCGTGCACATCAGTCACCCCTATGGAAGGCCCAAGGTACCCCCCTGGGCAGGGTGCAGTGTATGTGAAAGGTAGAGCATGTACTGGTGCAGGTAACATGTTCTGGTAGTGAATTACAGCCATTTTCGTTTTTCACTATTGTAAGGCTATCTTGCTCCATAGATTACCATGGGGGATGCTGGCTAAAGTGGTTAACAGCATTTCTTCCCATAGGAACAAGATAGGACATAAGTATCTAGTATCCCTGAACTCAGAATTTAATAACACATCTTTTAGGAAAGGTTGTTTTTAAATCCTGTGTTTGAGAACAGCACTTTTAGAAAGTTGCTGTTCTCTTGTCTGACCCTTCTGTGTGCCTGGGCCTGTTTGTGTATTGACTGTCTGGTTTGAGAGTGACAGGGGCTGGGGAATTCCCCAGGAGGGAATTCCCCAGGATGAGTCAGCACTAGGCTGAATGACTGCATTTGCAACTGGAGTAGTGGGAGGAGTTAGCACCTGGGCTGAATAGGGCTGTGCCTGCCTTCCACAATGCTGGCTCCACCCCCCTGCTGGGCGGCTGAGGACCCTGCCCCTCACTCTGAAAGGAAGTCAGAAGCCAGCAAAACAAAGCACTCAGGAAACACCCAGAACTGGTTCAGACCGGGCTCA
Organism: Lissotriton helveticus; assembly: GCF_964261635.1. Classification (NCBI taxonomy): domain Eukaryota; kingdom Metazoa; phylum Chordata; class Amphibia; order Caudata; family Salamandridae; genus Lissotriton; species Lissotriton helveticus. The sequence goes on along the minus strand of NC_136059.1, from coordinate 749,878,553 downwards.
GGGCCCACATGCACCAAGAGAACAAAGACTTTAGGGGTATAAGTACAGGACCCCTGACAACAGAAAATTAGATCATCCTGGAAATCAAGAAGGAACCTCTGCCAAGGAGAAAGCTGAAACTGAAGATGGAAGATTGTCCTGCTGTTGCTCTGCTGGACTTACCTGTTGCTTTGCTGCCAAGGAGAGGGGAAGGACTTTGCTGCTGAGCTGTGTCCCCCGTCTTGAAGGAATCTCCAAGGGCCTGAGAAGAGCTGGCTCCCTGTTTTGAAGTCCCAGGAACAAAAGGACTTCACCCCCAGCTTCCCTGAACTCTGCTGAGAGAGTTCTGTCCTTCCTAGAGTGCTTGATCCAGTTGTGGGGCCTCTGGAAGTTGTACCTGAGCTGGGAAGCTTGAAACTAAGCTGGAGTGACTTTTGAACTTGAAAAGTGTTGCATCGCTCGCTTGCGGAGCGCATCCCCGACAGTGCGAGAAGTTTCCCGCTGCTACGGAGGTCGAGATCGTCGCAGCGCCTGACACCGCTGCCAGAGACGTCGCATCCTTCGTTTGCGGGACGCACCAGACCGGTGCGGGAGAATCTAACATCGCTGCGAGAGTCGTCGCAGAGCCTGTCGTCGCTGGGTGAGAACGCCGCACCGCTTGCGTGCGGACCGCATCACGTCGCTGCGAGCATCGTCGCAGAACCAACGTATCGAGGAGCTGCGCGAGAGAGGATCCCCGATAGACCGCGCATCGTCGCCCCGGAGATCGTCGCAGCCCCTACGAGATCGTCGCATCGTGCCTTTGCGAGAACAGACTTCCTACGGAACCTACGCACCGGAATCCATACAAGTGGCCTTCCTCCCCATACAGACCGGATTAGTCGCAACACGCCCGCTGCTGCAGCGGGGCTGTCGCATCGCCTCCCCAGGGTCTCAGGAGCAACGCATCGCTTGTTTTCCACCGCACCAACTTTTCACGCATCAGTAGAGAATTCTATCGCAACGTAGAGAATTCTAACGCAACCTTAAGAACTCTTTTTGAAACCACATTCTTGAACTGTGTATGTTGGATTTTTGTCGTTTTGGTCTTGTGTAGTTTAGATTAAGAATACCTTTATTTTTCTAAACTGTTGTGGAGTCAGTTTGTGGTGTTTTCACTGTTACTGTGAGTGTTGGTACAAATACTTTACACATTGCCTCTGGTTAGCCTAGACTGCTCGTGCCAAGCTACCTAGAGGGTGAGCAGGGGTTATCTCAGAGGGTTATCTCCTTGCCCTGACTAGAAGCAAGGGTCCCTATTTGGACAGTGGTACCTACCTCTGCCAACTAGAGACCCCCAGATCTAACAATGTACTTTTCAAAAAATGATGAAGTCTTGTTTCTGTATTCGAAAATCCAACTGTAGTAATCCTAGTAGTAAATAATGAATAAGATTTCAACCAATTATACCATTAAACCTGATACACGAGAATATAACCTTACATAGATCTCGAACACCCTATATTTTAACACAATTCTAAAGGTAGAAAACACTTTCTATTATATGTAAATTCATACATAAATTTCCTGTACATAGAAATTAATTCATTCCCATACGATTTTGCATAGGTTAACAGTCAAATACACAAGAAAGAGTGTTACACAAGAGACAAGGCTCAATAACCTGATAACATGGAGTTAAAGATTTTCCTGTGTTCCAGTTCAAAGAATACGACCTGTTTTAAAAGAACATCTTACCTGAAAATAATATTTCTAACCAACTCTTAGCCTGAACTTCCCCTTTCTTCTTTCCCAATTTTAATTCTTTTTCTTTAAGTCACTGTAAGATTGAAAAGATGCATTTGTAAAGAGCTGACCTGTTAACTGGAGGAAGCATAACACTTAAGTCTAAATAGCTTTGAGTTACACTACTGGAGAATAGAATTCTAAGTTACCAGAGAAGGCAGAATAGTTCCATTAGCAAATATAGACTCTACATGTATTAGTTATCTCCCTATTAATTCGTGCCCCAAAAGGCTTTCATTTATAATTAATGCACCTCACCTTATTCCCACGTATTCCACAAGCACCATTCCTATTCAGAGACAAAATACAAAATAATCCTTAAAAGCCAGCCTATGGCTATAACACCAAGAAAAATCAAGTTTAAGATTATGGGGAGTCTTGGCAGGCGACGTCTGGCGTCCTTCATCGACAGCGTGAAAAGACATAACTTCAGCCGTCTCCATTTAAACCACCTATTGGCCAATAAAAAAAGCCTGCTAGGCTGTTCCCAATCACAGTTCCCACCACAGTCTCCAATCCAGTCCGTCCTGCCTTCCATGCTCAAACAACTCATCAATTAGCTCTCTATAACGTCCGTCACTATGTTCAGCATAGGAAATTGCATCCGGTTTATATGCATATACGGTTACGGATAACTACAACTATTTATATCCGGTGTTAAAACATTTCCGGTATTGCAGTAACCAATAAGATGAATCCAAGTTAACCAATCCGGTTTCAGTGTATATCCGGTATCAATGCCATCACCTGACAATAGAAGATGTTTTCCTAGTTCGTTTATTCAAATAAACATTACTTATAGTCACTCATTAGTATAAATTCACAATAGTGAGGGACTGAATATTGACCTTTCAAAACATAAATGTGGGATGATCAGTCCATCGATAATGTGACAACGCCCAATTCACACATTCGAAGCTGCATCCGGTTACGGATGACTCCAACTTATTATATCCGGTATTCATTCATTTCCGGTATGGCAGTGACCAATGAAATGACCCCGCTCTCTGTGGCGTACATCTCTAAATTCAACGAGAAAAAATGAATCCAAATAAGTGTATGTCCGGTATCGATACCTATTATTGGGGGACAGATAATTCCATCTTCCACCAAACTCTCAACAAAACTCCAATATATATCCCTGTTTATAATAAAAAATACCAAATATAAATCATGACCCTAAAGATCTCACTAATCATAATCCATCTCCAGAAGTTACTCTAATCTAATAACATTACATTGAAAACAAAAACGAAAACCACAACAGAAAGAGATAAAGTTATCTGACATACTATGATGACTTCTACTGGATAATACCCTAAGGGAAATAACAGATCCTGTACATAAAAGATCCATTGACCCTCTAGGAGTCCATCCCCTAGTTATAAGAAGTAATGAAATTCATTTTCAGTATTTAATCCCAGTTTAACCAATCTACAGCGTGCTATCCATCTCGCCTCAGTCTGCCTTAATCGAAGGATCACATCACCTCCCCTTTTCCACGGTAGAACCTTTTCTATTCCATGGAAACTCATCCTAGTCTTAAGGGGATGACAGACCCTGATGTGCTGGTAAATAGGTGATCTCTCATCTTTATTCTGAATGGATCTTAAGTGTTCTTGAATTCTCACTTTGAGTTTTCTCTTGGTGCTACCAATATACACCATATTACAATCACACTTAATAGCATAAACCACACTCTCACTATTACAATTAATGAACTCCCTAATGGCATATGTCCGATCAGTGTTATAGCAATAACTCTTCACCTTGTTAGATCCATAGTCACACACATTACATGTGCCACAACAAAAAAGCCAGATGGACGTTTAGCTAACCAATCCGTATGTTTGTCTCTCATTGGTTCAAGATAATTTCTGCTAATGAGTTCCTTAACTGTGGGACACCTTTTGAAAATGACCTCAGGACGTTCGACAATGAGACTAGATAATGCCGGGACTATCTTTAAAATGTCCCAATGTTTACTAAGTGCCTTAAATATATCACCCTTTTGCGCACAATACTTAGTAACAAAGGCTACCTGTCCCTTAGTAGTAAGCATTCTTTCTTTTTGAATCAAAGTAGATTTCCTGTCTATTTTATAAATTCTATTTTTGGCTTTGATGAGGTCAGATTCCGGATATCCTCTTTCAGTAAATCTGTTTTGTAAGGAATTAAGTTCTGTATGAAAATCACCATCCTTGCTACAGTTTCGACGAATCCTAACCATCTCACCATAGGGGATGCCTCTAGTTACTGATTTTCCATGATGATTATCAAACCTCAAAATGGAGTTAGTGGCAGTGGGCTTTCTATACATAGTACTCATGATTTTATCCCTTTCAATGAACAGTTCAACATCAAGAAACATAATACGTGAGTAGCTATATTCAAGTGTCAATATTACATTGAAGTTATTATCGTTTAAGTAACATAAATATTCATGAAGTTCATCCACTGATCCTCTCCAAATCATGAGAATATCGTCAATGAAACGAGTCCAAAACAAAATACTGTCATGCCATTTGCCAGCTTGTCGGCCCCAGGCATGCTCCCTCTCAAACCAACCCATGAATAGGTTGGCGTAAGAAGGAGCAAACCTGGATCCCATCGCTGTACCTGTCGTCTGATGATACTAAATGTCTTCAAACAAGAAGTAATTGTTCTCCAGAATCAATTTGGCCATTTCCAACACCATATCTGAATGTTCTCTTAAACTTACATTTCTGCTTCCCAAAAAATGCTTCAATGCCACTAATCCCATGTCAGTATGAATACAGGTGTATAACCCTACCACATCCATAGTAACCAGGATGTACCCATCCTCCCAAATCACGTCCTCCAATTTATTGAGGACGTCCATGGTATCCCTGATGTATGCGGGCAGGTTCAATACCAGTGGCTTCAAAAACATGTCCACAAATTCTGACATGTGTTCAGTGATACTATCTATGCCAGCTACTATTGGTCTTCCAGGCGGATTTTGTCTAGACTTGTGTAATTTAGGTAAAATATAGATGAAGGGGAAGGTAGGTTTAGTGACGTATAAGTATTTAAATTCTGCTTCGTCCAACATCCCAACCTCTTTCCAACTATAAAGTCTCAGGAATAGGATTAAAGGTGAGTTTCCGATAGCAAGAGAGGTCTTGTAATTGACGTTTAATTTCATTACTGTAATCAGATCTATTCATAATCACTACATTCCCCCCCTTGTCAGATGATTGTATTACAATCTTTTTATCCATCCTCAAACTCCTTAGGGCAGCCCTCTCACCTGATGACAAATTATCCTGAATTTTACCTCTTTTCATACGATCACGATCCTGTATTTTATACAGTTCCTCTAAAGTTTTATTGATATACATATCACTGGCAAAAAATTGTCCACCATGCGGAACAAATTTAGATTTACTTTTCAGACCACTAGAGCAACTATAATCTGTAGTGATATTCAAAGATTCAAACCACATACAGTAAAGGGGACCCACAGGCAGTTTAATGACCAGCTCTGAGTACATGCCCACCTAACATTAATCACAAGAGAGTATCAGAGGGTCAAGAGTGAGACAGGCTAAATATCAAAGACAGAGAAGGTATAGCGCTCCCACTGGCCATATGACTAAGGGGCGAGTGCTATAAAACATGCCAGATCAAGATCAGTGTCTGGTCTCTGGCTCCCATCAGTCACCACTCGGAACCGCCCTTCATCATTTGGGGCTCCGAGGACCAACACTATAACAGATCTTGGTGTTCTAGCAGAAAGGGGTTGGCCTTCCTGTTAGTTAGTAAGTGTTGGTGTTATGGTTAAAACCATATGTGTTGGTAAAGTAACTGACAGGGTTAAAACAGGTGTGATGTGCAGTGCAAGGAAAACCAGGACAAATAAAGAAAAGTGAATAAAATTGGTTTTAAGGAGCAAAAAATAATTTAATAGGGTATAACTCCTAGCACCAATATTAAAAAATAGCCAAGACAGGGTGAATTTATAACCTGTCTAGAGGTGTAACGTGGTCGACATGTTTCAGCAAACACTGGCCAATAGCCTTGCTTTCTTCAGGACCTTTTAAGATACAGCTACTGCAAACAAAGAAACCCAATGTGACAGATAAGTAAAGTGTAGTGTAGGAACGACACAGAAAAGTACCTGAACCCCCAGGTTGTGTCTGTTCCAGATCTCTTCATACAATCAGCAGTGGGCTGATTAGTAAGAAGTGAACACCTCACCTCGCCTGGCTACGGCTCAGGACTGGTGAAGCACCGCTCTATCCGTACTTCAAAGCGGCATCTGTGCCGTCTGGGGAGGCCCATCAAGTTTGTTTTTCCCAGAGAGGGAAAGCAGTACCTCAGTCCTTTCTCAGGCTATGGTGGCCGGGTCTGGGCGGTGGAGCACAGGGCGCAGTCCTCGCCTGGATCCACAATTGTTCCTGTCTTGGACTATCTCGTTGGTCAAGGGGCATTGGGAATCCAGGTCAGGAAGTTCAAGATTGAGGATTTTGCAGGCCTCCATCAGTAAGCGTAGCTGGGTGGTTTAACCCTTTATTTGGGAAATGAGGCAAAATGGGTGGCATCAGGAGTAAGAGATGCCGTGGGAGCAAAGATGACTGGTGACCGACTGGAACTCTTTCCTTTTCAGCAGGGTGGATGCCGCCAGCTCCTGGATTAGCTGGAGTGGCCACAGAATAGTGTTTTCTGTTCAGATCTGGCAGCCCTAAGTACTGACTCTTTTTCAGTGACATTATGTACACAGACCAGAATGTCAGCTGGCGGTAAAGGAGATGACCTGGGGAAGCCAACTATGTGGCTTTGGTCTAGCTTGGTGCTGCTTGACGCGTTGCCTCAAGGATGCTTCCGAATAGGGCTTGGACGTAGCCCTCGAGGTCCATACCTTCTGCATGGGGTTGTATTCTAACTGCTGGTCTTGCAAACACATGATTTCCTGCTGGAGGGCTTCAATTTCTGCGTCCCTGGTCAGGGAGCTCTACTCGTGGCCACCACCATCTCATCTACTTCTTAGATGTCTCAGTGCACTTCCATGAGCTCCATCGTGAGATCTGTTTTAACTATCTGTAGATCTTCCCGCAAGGACACAAACAACGCTTCCAGAATTTTGTGGGTTACCAAACGGTCCATGCCGTCACCTCCATCCATTTGCTTGGAGTCCTCCTCAGATCTGTCCTTCTTTCCTTTAGCTGTGGTCATGGCTTCCCACTTCCATGTCTAGGGACCAAGGGATTCAAGATTCGCAGTGGTGCCCCCAGACCCACGGCCCAAACACGATCTAGAGCAGGGCCAGGACCCGATTAAATCTAATAAGCACTGCCTGCTTGGGCATCCGGTGGTGGCCCACTTATGACGTTGCTCAGCCACTGGATTCCCAGCAGTGTATCCATATTAGTGCTTTCTGCCTCTAGGGCCAGGTCTTGCACAACAAAGAGAGTAAAGGGCAGCAAGAGAATTAAAGCTGTGGAGCCGATTGGCCATCTTTCTGTGGAGGCCAAGAGATACTGGGGAGCTCTGAGGTGGGCCCGGGAGATCACAGGGCCAGGGCTGTTCATGGGTCGCTCGTGTGTCACAGCCCATGCTCGCCACAGGCTGCAGTGTGCATCAGGACTTCAGCCCCACCAAGCAGCCTCCAAACAGACACTGTCCATCCCCCAGGTGATCAGCACTTTCCCCCTGGTGATATACGGGCCCCCTGGGTGCAATGCCAGCCGGGGAGCTGCACTTAAAAGTGCTTTGGATCGGGCAGGGACGGACCACCATCCAAGCACGTCCACTCACTCTGCCATCTTGGCCACAACCTAGTAATGTTATTTTATAATGTATTGTAGCAGGGTTTCTGTTCTCCCACAGAACTGTGCACAGAGGATTGGAACCTCAGCGAATTAGGGTGACCCAAAACTCACCTTAGTACCCAACAAACCCCTTACCGAGCTAGCTACAGTGTCTCATTGGTCAGAACCAATTCCCAATGTTTAGACAAACCAGAACATGAACTTATGATACCTCAGGTTACGTGGAACACATGAGCACTCTTTCGTTATATAATCATTTCAAACCAGAACATGGAGTAAAGAAGAACACGTGAGCATTTGAAATGTTTATTTACTAATGCCGTCTTCTCAGGCGCAGTATCTTAGATAATACAAGTAAACATATTGTGAGAAGTTGGCCTGGTATATGATGCTCACTAGTTCTAGTGATCACCTTGTACCATGCCAAGCAACCCTTATGGTGCAGGTTGTAAAGTCAACCTTATAGACAAGCTATCCTAGGGGTAGCATGGACTAAGCAGTCTTACCCTAAAATCTGTAAAGGCATGTTAAGCAAGCTGTTTTACCATACACAATCCCTTGAATACCAAATGAAAGGACACCACACAGATATATATTGAAAATATATATAAATTTATTTCTACAAACAACCCTGATACTCTTTATGAGCACAGAAGCAAATGCGTTAAAACAAAACACAGTTTAAATACACAAAAGTTGCACAATTATGGATGAGCCCTAGGGGCCACCTAAACCATATACTAAAATAGTGGTATAAGAACCACTATGGGGAAAGTGAAGAGGCCTAGGGCCTGGGGAATCGCTGGAGCTGTTCGGGACTAGCAGTGAAGAAGTCGGGAAAGGCCCGCGGGACTCGGGTGCAGTGCGGAAAGTGCACGCTTTACCAATGCAATGTCAATGGTGCGTAAAAGTTACAAAGTTAGTTATTAAGGAACCTTCAGAGTGACCTAGAAGGATGAAACTTTAGACACAGACACTAGAGGTGTGTACCAGTGTGGGAACACCGGCGCTGCTGAGTTACCTCACCCACAGGAAGCGGGTGCACAGGGTCGAAGTAGTGTCGGGTTTCGTCACGCAGGTCGATGGTGCTTGGAGCTGAAGATGCTGCAGGCGGCTCGATGTGAAGAGTTCCGGTGGATCCAAGGGTGGATCTGAAGAGGTGAAGACCTGAAAGCAGAGGGGACAATGTTCAAAGTCACTAGCCAGTGACTACCATGGAACCAGACTGGAACCAGGCGATGTCGGGTGCAAACAGGCATCGAGGTGTAGCTTCTCTCTGCAGCCACGTGGACACGAGGGGTCGAGGATGTCCAGGAGTCAATCACGAGCTGTCCCACGCAGACTTCTCGCTGTTGGCGGTGTCGGCAACTTGATTGGAGCAAACAGGCCTTGGCTAATGCAAGCCACGCAGGAATCGAAAAAGGCTTGTTACTCGGACCAGCAAGGTCAGAGCAGGTGCTCCCTTTTACAGGAGCGAGGGCAAGTCTTAGGCAACCAGATGCGCAGTGTAAGTTGAAGGTTTTGTCGCCAAGATGGCCGCTAGCTACGTGGCAAGTGGACGGGATGGCGCGTCGAGTGGCACAGTGCAAAAGGGCCCCACGCAGATCGTGGAGATGCTGGGGGGCTGATCTTTGGTGCAAGGGCTGCTCGAGGTTGGGGCTTCTCAAACCCCAAAGCACAGTGTCGAGGATGCCTCTGATGCTGCGCAGTCAGCGTTTCAGGGGTCTTCCAAGAGGTCCGGTCCCACGTCTCTCGGTGCCTCCACGGGTCCCTTCTTTGCAGGGACTGTGGAACGGGCTGTGAGAAGTCTGTGAGTCTGGGTCTTGTCAGGCTCTGGGCTCGGGCTCCGGGCAAAGCAGACGTCGAGTTGCTGGTTGGTGCCTGTGTTCACAGGGTGGTCACTCCTTGGCCACAAGGGAGATTCTCTTCCGTCTTCTGTGCAGCAGAATGTCGAAGTCCAGTCTTCTTCTGTATTTCAAGTTGATTCAGGATGATCTGAAGTCTCAGGACACAGCTCCCACTCTTATTCGAATCTGGGGGGCCGGATCACCTACTAGGTCCCTCCTCTGGGTGGAACCAGGAAGGGGAGTGGTTACACCCCCTTTCCTTTGTCCAGTTTCGCACCAGGACTGGGGCAGGAAAGCCCCAGCACCGGTTTGAACTGGCCTATGCACAGGGACACCTTGTGTGCCCCAGGCATGTCTGATTCTATTCAGCCCTGTCCTACCCAATACACAAAATCCTGTCTGGGGTAGTGCTAGCACCTCCCAAGGCAGGAAACCCTTTGTCCAAGCTGCCCTCGCTGGAAGGACTCCCAGCAGCAGGAGGTCAGACTTGTGTCTGTGGTGGCAGCATCCATTTTGTGATGCTGAGGCTCTGTTTAACTTTAACTGGGGTTCAGGCTAGGTACATGTCGTGTCCCTCTAGAAGGGTGGAATGCTACCCCCGTCGCCAGAACTGGCGAGGGGGTAGTATTCCAATTCGTATGACACCTTACTCGACATGTTTCCTGGTTCTGACCCATTTGTCTGCCCTCCTACCCAATTCTTGTGGGGAGGTCAGATCAGAGTCAACCAGGTGCTGATGTAGAAGCTGATTTTGACAATTACTTAAGATTTGCTCTCTCATAATTAAATTATACAATCCTGTATAGTCAGTAACCTTACTTCCCAGCAACCAGCCCTCCAGAGCCTTAGTGGCACATTCAACAAATTCAGACCAGTCCTGAGTCTGTGTCTTCTGGGTGTCTCTGAACATTAACCTGTACTGTTCAGAGGTTAAGCCTAACCCATCAATCAGAGCACTCTTCAGGACCAGGTAGTTTCTAGAATCCCCATCACTAACTGTGAGGAGTCTGTCTCGGCCTCTACCTTCAAAGGAGATCCACAAGATTGCTGGCCACTGCTCCTGAGGGACCTGCTGTACGTTGCAAGCTCTCTCAAGTGCAGTCATCCATTTGTGGATATCATCCCCAACTTTGTAGGGGGGCACAATCTTACTCAGGTTTCTATTGTCATAGGACCTGTCTTTATCCTTAGGGATAGTGCTGCCACCAGTGGATTCTAATTCACTCTCTCTAGGCTGCCTTGCTCTAGCAAGTTTCTCTATGGCCAGGGCAACCTCTAACTCTTGCCTCTGGATCCTAAGTTCAGCCTCTCTCATTTTGGCCTCATGTTCCCTTCTCTGAGGGCTAGTCAACTCCCTTCTGGAGTTGCCATGAGAACCTCTAGAAACATGGGAAGTATTGGACTCACCTGAGTGATTCCTCCTCCTCCTATGCTCCTGGTTAGGTCCATTTGGGGGTCTGAATGGGTTGGACCCACCTTCAGTCCCAAATAAGCTTAGGTTAGCCTGGTTAAGCCTGCTGACTAGCACCTGGCTATTTCTCTCATCATCAGACCCACTTTCTTCCTCCTCCTCCTCTTCTTCCTCATCCTCTGGCTGAGTCTCTCCAGTGACCTGGACTTCCTCATCTATGTGGATAACAGGGGTAGGGGCATCAGTGTTTTCTTCTTCAGAAGGAGAACCTTCCTCACCAGTCCCTGAGGGGCCTGGTTTGGAGTTCTTTAGAGCTTCAGACTGGTCTAACAGCTCTCTGAGGTGTCCTGCTGTAGGAGTAGGACCTGTTTTGATTCCTCTCATGGAACACAGTTGCCTCAGTTCCTTAAATGGAAAGATAGCAAATTTGGATGGTGCCCTTGGAGGGTCACTCTCAACAGAGATGGGTTCAGTGGATCCCTCTGCTCCAGACATTGCTCTAGTGTGGTGGATGTGTTGCAATCTACCTACACTTGTGTTTTCCTACAAAACCTATCTAGTAGTTGTAGTCAGGGTGTGCTACTCCCTATCCTCTACAACAACTAAGTTCAGTAGAACTTAAGTATATCTAGTCTTCTTTTAGTGTACCTATCAGGTACCTGTATGATCTTTCAAATGATACTTTCAAAGATTGTAATAGTAAAACAACAGCAAGCTCAAATCCCAATCCGCTGCTCACCAATGTGAGAAGTTGGCCTGGTATATGATGCTCACTAGTTCTAGTGATCACCTTGTACCATGCCAAGCAACCCTTATGGTGCAGGTTGTAAAGTCAACCTTATAGACAAGCTATCCTAGGGGTAGCATGGACTAAGCAGTCTTACCCTAAAATCTGTAAAGGCATGTGAAGCAAGCTGTTTTACCATACACAATCCCTTGAATACCAAATGAAAGGACACCACACAGATATATATTGAAAATATATATAGATTTATTTCTACAAATAACCCTGATACTCTTTATGAGCACAGAAGCAAATGCGTTAAAACAAAACACAGTTTAAATACACAAAAGTTGCACAATTATGGATGAGCCCTAGGGGCCACCTAAACCATATACTAAAATAGTGGTATAAGAACCACTATGGGGAAAGTGAAGAGGCCTAGGGCCTGGGGAATCGCTGGAGCTGTTCGGGACTAGCAGTGAAGAAGTCGGGAAAGGCCCGCGGGACTCGGGTGCAGTGCGGAAAGTGCACGCTTTACCAATGCAATGTCAATGGTGCGTAAAAGTTACAAAGTTAGTTATTAAGGAACCTTCAGAGTGACCTAGAAGGATGAAACTTTAGACACAGACACTAGAGGTGTGTACCAGTGTGGGAACACCAGCGTTGCTGAGTGTCCTCACCCACAGGAAGCGGGTGCACAGGGTCGAAGTAGTGTCGGGTTTCGTCACGCAGGTCGATGGTGCTTGGAGATGAAGATGCTGCAGGCGGCTCGATGTGAAGAGTTCCGGTGGATCCAAGGGTGGATCTGAAGAGGTGAAGACCTGAAAGCAGAGGGGACAATGTTCAAAGTCACTAGCCAGTGACTACCATGGAACCAGACTGGAACCAGGCGATGTCGGGTGCAAACAGGCGTCGAGGTGTAGCTTCTCTCTGCAGCCACGTGGACACGAGGGGTCGAGGATGTCCAGGAGTCAATCACAAGCTGTCCCACGCAGACTTCTCGCTGTTGGCGGTGTCGGCAACTTGATTGGAGCAAACAGGCCTTGGCTAATGCAAGCCACGCAGGAATCGAAAAAGGCTTGTTACTCGGACCAGCAAGGTCAGAGCAGGTGCTCCCTTTTACAGGAGCGAGGGCAAGTCTTAAGCAACCAGATGCGCAGTGTAAGTTGAAGGTTTCGTCGCCAAGATGGCCGCTAGCTACGTGGCAAGTGGACGGGATGGCGCATCGAGTGGCACAGTGCAAAAGGGCCCCACGCAGATCGTGGAGATGCTGGGGGGCTGATCTTTGCTGCAAGGGCTGCTCGAGGTTGGGGCTTTTCAAACCCAAAAGCACAGTGTCGAGGATGCCTCTGATGCTGCGCAGTCAGCGTTTCAGGGGTCTTCCAAGAGGTCCGGTCCCACGTCTCTCGGTGCCTCCACGGGTCCCTTCTTTGCAGGGACTGTGGAACGGGCTGTGAGAAGTCTGGGAGTCTGGGTCTTGTCAGGCTCTGGGCTCGGGCTCCGGCGGGAGGTGGCGGCAAAGCAGACGTCGAGTTGCTGGTTGGTGCCTGTGTTCACAGGGTGGTCACTCCTTGGCCACAAGGGAGATTCTCTTCCGTCTTCTGTGCAGCAGAATGTCGAAGTCCAGTCTTCTTCTGTATTTCAAGTTGATTCAGGATGATCTGAAGTCTCAGGACACAGCTCCCACTCTTATTCGAATCTGGGGGGCCGGATCACCTACTAGGTCCCTCCTCTGGGTGGAACCAGGAAGGGGAGTGGTTACACCCCCTTTCCTTTGTCCAGTTTCGCACCAGGACTGGGGCAGGAAAGCCCCAGCACCGGTTTGAACTGGCCTATGCACAGGGACACCTTGTGTGCCCCAGGCATGTCTGATTCTATTCAGCCCTGTCCTACCCAATACACAAAATCCTGTCTGGGGTAGTGCTAGCACCTCCCAAGGCAGGAAACCCTTTGTCCAAGCTGCCCTCGCTGGAAGGACTCCCAGCAGCAGGAGGTCAGACTTGTGTCTGTGGTGGCAGCATCCATTTTGTGATGCTGATGCTCTGTTTAACTTTAACCGGGGTTCAGGCTAGGTACATGTCGTGTCCCTCTAGAAGGGTGGAATGCTACCCCCGTTGCCAGAACTGGCGAGGGGGTAGTATTCCAATTCGTATGACACCTTACTCGACATGTTTTGATAAAGCCAAACCAAAGATAGCATTTAACCGCGAGGTTCATAATGCACTTAAGAGTATATGGTATGGCAGTATCATGAAACAGCTAATGGACATGGTTCCGAAAGCTGCAGACAGGCTCAGCTCATGCCAGAGCACTATCTCACATATTCCCAAGCACTCTGCCTCCAGGATTGATGAGGCCTTCCATAGGAGTGGCTGATAGGGACGTATGTGTCCATTTTAGGTTAGGTATAGGCATACTACACCTAAGTAAGGGGTGATTACACCGACTTACCCCAGCTGAGTGATCAGCCAGTTGTGTCAAATATGGAGGCCAGGCCAGGGGTGGCACAATACATGCTGCAGCCCCTGGTAGGCCTTGGAAGCACCTATGCCCTGGGTACCTGGGTACACTGTTACAGGGGCCAATAAGGTGAGCCAATTCCAATTGTGTATGTACCTAAGGTACATGGAGTCTATTTTAAGGAGAGAGCAATTAGCCTGGGGCCCTGAATAGCAGGATCCCAGGCCAACTATGTCAAAAACCAGCTAAACACCAGGCAAAAAGTTTGGGGGTAACCATAGTCAGATATCCACCTTCCTACACATATTATCAGGAACAAAGTTACCAGCATAGTTACTAGTCCATAGAAAGCGAACGGTGACAACATGTTAACATGCTGTAAATGAATAAGGGTTAACAACACCTATTTCTCACCCTCCCTAACTTGCATATTATATTAATAGCTAAGAAGGTCTCTTTGGGTTGAATTAGGGCGGGCCCATACCTCAGGATCCTAGATTGAAGAGATCACATCAGCATACACCAGCTCTCTCTGCATGCGAACAGCATCAAGTGTGTGTTTGTGCTCTGAACCTTGCAATATAAAAACCCGCCTAAAGCCCAAAGTTGGCAGAAGCTGCACTTATGTTATGTCTATGAAGGCGCGAAGATCAGACCTCATAACAATTCAGTATCTTGTTGTTCCTGAAGCTTCAGCACTCTCTGTACAGACATAGTTTATTAAGCAAAGCTGATATCAGAGTAATAACATATTATTCTCATGTAAACCACAACGGACTACTAGGTTGAAAGCTAAATCAACAATTAAGTGTCGTGTGCAGAAGCAGCAAAAGGAAAAATGGCGTTTTTAACATGTAATGTGCCTATGCTAACTTAACGCAGTATAAAGATATATAGTAGCTATATGACACCCCCCATGATCCGAGGACGGATAAGATTAGATAAGATAAGGGCAACTTCATGAAAGCAGAGTTCAAGAACCATGAACAACCTTATAAGTATAAAAAAACTGCAGTAATCAAACAAAATATAAAAAATGTCGATTTCAGAACTCCACAGCACTCAAGCCAATAGAACTGGGAGGTGAAAAAAATTCAAAAAGGTGGGGCATCATCATAAACCAAGAAGGTTCTTCAAGGCAAGACCGAATATGCAAAATATGCAGCAACAGCCTCTAGTATGAAATCACCGTCTTCATCCGAAAACAGTTCAGCCATCCAATTCAATAGGGGAAAAGAACATACGTGTTCCTCCAGTACCGGAGCCTCTATTACCATCAGAGGACAACTCGGTGGGTTCTCAAGAAAGCTCAGTTCCAAGAAATCCTGCGCTGCCGCGACTACGTTCCAGGCACCCATTAGTCCATGCATCGCTGCTAAGGCCATAATCCTTTCGCCAGAACAAACCAACTCGTGAGCAGTGATAGGACTCATCAGCTGATTAAAATCGACGTCAGGAGAAACCGGTCCGCAGAGACACAAATCAATGGCCCAATCAAAATCACAGCTCAGGCAGTGAAACACAGGCTGGACACAGGTGAAGTAGGAAAATCGAAACGATAATCCATATGCCGTGCTCAAAATCGCAAGCGGCAGTGTGCCAAAATATTCAAGCATCCGGTTGCGAAATAGCGGCAGCAGGGGCTGGGCGGCTTCTTCCACATGTGGGGCATCCATATTTAAGGAAGCAAAGCACAATTAGGACGCCTGCCGCTAGTGCCAGTAAAACCGGGAATCCACCAAACAGACTCGAAAAAATGGAATGAAAGAAACTAGGGATCACTCCAAATATTTTTCAAACGAAGTCACAAGGCCGCTGCTAACTGTTTTGAAAAAATGCGCTAGCCCAGATGTCGAGGACGCGTTAAAGATAGAATGTATCATTTCGCTAAAATGCAACGGTAAATCTGTATGTAAAAGGGCCTGAACTTCAGTCCGGGTGTTAGCTATGTGAAGCACGAAAGTTTCCCGAGCCGAACTCAAGGCCACTTCTTTCTGGGACAATAGAGCCCTTAGTCTGCTCATGCCGTTGAACTGTGCTTTCAAGGTTGGGATGCGTGGCCAAATGGAAACCTCCCTATTTTCATGTGTGGGTGGGTAAAGGACATTTCTGCAGCAAACGACACGTTCAGTTACGGTTACCACATAAGCTACACCTTTAATTAACCAGCAACAATCATCGTTATTCAAAAGTAAATAACTTCCGTTTCCCAACAAGGTAAAAGTCGGGGTGATTGCAGGCACAGGAGTCCCTTTTAAAACACAGGCCAAGTTTGGTCGGTCCTGGTTGCAAGAACCGTGTAATTGTATGTGCCTACAATTTAACGAATGATCTGGAGTTTCTGTACATTCCTCCCCATTCAGATAAACCTCCTGGCCGTCTTTCAAACATCTATAAGTGAAAGGAAGGGACCACACTTCATGGAGAAATGCACTACCTAAAGGCTCATAGCGACCTATGGCAACATATTTCACACAGTTTGTAAATGTATACAAAGCAAAAGGTAATGTTATCAGACCGTGGATAAGCCACGTTGCAGCGTTGGCCTCTGCCACCGAAAAAGGCAAGGACTCCAATCTCTCAATATGTAACATAGAAAAAGAAGCATCTCGCATAGAAAGCAAGCGTTGTTTGTCAGTTAAATTAAATGGGGCAAAGAGAGAAGAAACATTCATGTAGCTTCATGGCACTTTGCCAGACTTAAGCGTTTGAAGGGTCCATGCAAATTGCATGATAGAACGTAATTGATTCTGACCATGGTACAATACAGATATTTCATCATGCACAATATCAACTACAGAAGACACAATATTATCTAAAGTGTAAATGCGGGAAGAAAGCATGTTAATACTATTGTCCACTACTGCAAGCACTTTCTCTAGATTTGCTTGATCTATAGCTCTAAGTCGTGTCGCTGCTTCAATCTGTGATGTTTTCCAGATTTCATTGTAAACAGCATATATCCACCTTTTTGATCTACCACTAGCCGAGCCCCTTATGAAATCATTTATATCTACATCATCATTCAGTTTTGTAAGATGTAATTTAACCGCAGCCAATTTTGAATGTTTCAGCCAATTTTGACATAATTTGCCCACCGAGTAGGTAGTGACAGAATGTCCAGTTTCAAAACGTGGATCAGGTCTGACCTGTGTGAAGCCATCAGACAAACCCAGAAAACGGCGCTGGCATGAATCAGCACTTTTGTGCCATACCAGCCAACCTTTAGGGTCCACACTGGATATGTTAAAGGACGAAGTCAGCAACAGGGTCTGTAACTCCCTAATAGAAAACTGAGTAAAATTACTCCAACCAGAATATTCTTCTAACTCTGGTATAGTAGGAAAATTTTGTTTTTTAGAAGTAGCCAATCCAAAGCACGTTGTCTGAGAAACAGTAGAATTCAAAAACAACATTTGATTCGGGATGAGACATGCATTGTGCAAAGCTTCAGGGCCTTGTACCTGCCATGCTTTAGAACCCCAAACTGATTTTAGGTCAATAGTTTCCTTCCATGATTCATAGCCGCCAACTGCCAGCTGCTCAAGAAAGGACTTCGAGTACAATAATTTGGTATCTGTAAGTCTAACCTTGGACATAGACTTCTGTGTCATTTTAAAATAAAAGGACTCGGGATTAGACTGATTGAAGTCAGTAAAATATGTGTACTTTTTCAAAAAAGCACTTGAACTGCCTTATATAGGAGCCGGACAATGCTCCCATTGTGTAAAATTTACAATATTCCTTCTGGATGTTGTTTTATGCAAGAAGTGATTACCAAAATGTTGAAAGCAAAACAAATCACCATAATTAGCAGATTCTAAGTACAAATCTTCAGCATCAAAGGCAGCATAGTATTTCAAATCAGAAAACAAAGACTCTACGGCCTGAACATCCCAATCATCAGAACGTATGTTTTGTTTCACCACATCTCCCATATTAACTCTAAGCAAATTTGGGACATTAACAACTTCCGTAGGGCCATGAATTTGAAATCGAACGGCATCCCACACTATCCCATCAAGGACAGGCCAAGCAGTAATGTTAACAAATGACAAGTCTCTTCTCAGTCTATGTGCAGAATGCGATGAGGAAAGGGGGGCCAAAGTACCATTGAGATGGCGAATGCATGTTCTTTCCTCGACATAGTGTCCATTTACCAATCGGAAAAAATAAAATATAAAACCAATTGACATAAAAAGATAAATCGAAAAAAGTACCAGCCAAATATATGTCCAAGGGGGAATTAAAAAATGTTTTTTAAATAAGCTAGAAAAAACTGCAAAACGTGAAGGTTTCTTTGAGGCATTGGAAACAGAGTCAAATGAAAATCTGGAGTCCGTGGCCAAACGTGCATGCAGGTCAGGCATGGACAAATCAGTGGGGTAAGAATAGTCTTGTTCTTCATGGATTGTACCGGGTAAAGTATTTAATAAAGGACTGGAAATTGCAGGTAACTCGATGGCCACTTCAGTTTCATTATTAGAAGCAGTGGGCATAACTGAATTTCTCACAATGGAAGGACAGGAAACAGCCGGTGTCATGCTAAGAAGAATCGGCCACTCTGTGTATCTTGACATTGTCAATTGAAATAAACCTGTTGTCCTTACGACCAGGAAGTGGAGGTAATATGACCGTTCTTGTGCCCTTCACTCCAAGGACTGGAACCGGAGCCCGATCGGAAGGACCAAATTCTTTCTTGTTATCGATCTTCTCTCGAACCAGTTCTCCAACTTGGGGTAGCCAGCCGACTACCGGGATCTGCAACGCAACATCCGACGTGGGGGGCAAATGTTCCTTTGCAAGACTGTCTCTGGTCTTTTGCAGATTCTGTAAAACATTGCAATGTTCATCTGCGTCAAAGGAAGTGGCGCGAACCACACAGTCTAGACCATCAAGGTCAGGGACGTACATCTTGATGCCAAAGAGCATTTCGTATGGGGTCCGCCCACCCAGAGAACTTCTAGGAAGATTATTAAGCGCACGCTGCACGCCATTGAGGTGGGTCAGCCAGTTTCTGCCAGTGCCTATAACTCGAGCTGTCAAAGATTGCTTTAAATCACGGTTCATTCGCTCCACTACACTGTTACCCTCAGGTCTGTAGGGAGACGAAAACTTGACTTGGACCCCCAACGAAGTCATGGCATCCTTATACGCCTTAGAGGCGAAAGCCGGACCCTGATCCGAATGGAAGGTACCACAGGCAAAAATCCCTACAAAGACACGCAAATCTCTAATGACAGTCCGTGAATCAGCGCTGCGATGGGGCCATACCCACACAAAGCGTGTGCATGAGTCAACTGCTACTAAGATGTACTTATACGCAGTATCAGATGAAAAAGGACCGCAGTGATCTAAATAAACACAACCTAGTGGTTTATTGGAAATGTACAACTCTGTCTGTGGCGGACGCGTTGCAGTTGAAGGTTTAATCTGCTGGCAAATGTCACAAAGAAGGACATAATCACGCATCTGTTTGTACAGTCCCCGCCACCAGAAGCGTTGTTGTAATTGAGTTACAGTGGCCGAGACGCCCGCATGCGCAGACGCCACACCTTCATGTACCGCTGTAATCAATTCAGCCCTGCGATCCGAGTTGGGAATCAAACGTTCTCCAACATCAGGAATTTTCACAAAAGGAACCTTTTCGGGACTTAAGTGGTATGTGTACTTCGAAGGGAATCCCGTAGGATGTTTACCTCCCTTCTCAGTGGCAGCAACAGCCGCCAAGATGTCGCTATCAATCTTAGTTCTGGACCTAGTAACTGCTGCAACTAAGTATGTAGACACTGCTGATTTCGCTGCCTCATCAGCAAGCGAGTTACCGACAGCGTGGACTCCAACACGCTGGTGGCCGAGAGTATGAATCACATAAACGAGCGGCAACTTATCCTTAAGTTCTGCCACTCGAACCCAGATCATCTTGTGTTTTATTGTGCTACCCTTGGAATCACGAAAGTCATTCTGAAACCAAAAGAACAAGTTTTCATTGTAAGACTGAACACAGTAGAAAGAATCACTCACAATAAGAGTCGTCACACTAGGATCAGCGTACTCCAACGCTAGCAAGAGAGCACAAAGCTCTGCTAATTGTGCGGTGCAATCGCCCAGTGGCAACGTGTGCACTTCCCTGGAAATGAACTCATCGTTCAACATAGCACCGACCACAATGGCGCAAGCGGAAACGTAGGCGTGTTTAGAGCCATGCGCAACCTGCGCCGAACCATCAGTGTAAATGATGCAATGGAAGTCCTCCAAAGGTCGCATAGCCAGAGGAGCAGGATGAACGAACTCATACTGCAAGTACTCTTGCGACCGCAATGAGGCGTCATAAATAAACGTGACATCCGTGGACGTCAAAGACGCAGCCCACTGAATCCACCAAGGGTGCAAAGCTTTTGAATTTGGTACACTGGCTTTTGTGACTGACTCCAAATGAGGACAGGGTGTTACAACCAACATGCGTTTCCCCTTCGACAGAGCCCGTTCCTTAAGAATCGCCATCTGCACAGCTGTTAAAACCTTTTCCACAGTGGGAAACCGCATTTCAGCCGAAGTGCACAAGTGTGACTTGTAAGCAATAGGTACTGTGTCTCCTTCATTAAAAGTGAGGTACGTGAAACCCACTGTCCCCGGAATGATCCTCATCACCAGGTTGGTACGGTTATAACGAGTCAGTAAGAACTTAGAAGCGAGCAGATCAGCCTGCAAGGACTGCAAGATGGCTGAATGCTCAGGCAGCCAGCATGATTTTGAAAAAGTAGGTTGTATCAAAGCATACAAAGGCTTGATACGCTGGGCATATTCCGGAATGTATGTCCTCCCGAAATTTAAAAAGCCCAGTAAAGATTTTAATTTTTTCAGTGTTGTAGGAGCGCGCAACTGAGCGCATTTCTCCAAGAAGTGAGGAGCTAAACCTCTACCTTCATTGTTGAGCTCATAGCCCAGGAACAACACTGTGTACTCAGCAATGTGCGATTTTGCAAAGTTAAATTTGTAACCCATGTCTGCAAAGTTACAAATAATTGAATTTACCCGACACAGATGCATCCAAATTTCGTCGTCTGTGAGATAGATGTCATCCACATACGAGCAAGCATCTGGGTCGATCCTCTCCAAAAGAGAGACTATGCGTGCGGTAAAAATACCAGGACTATTCTTATAGCCCATTGGGAGACGCCGGAATTGTTTTTGGACCCCAGCGCACGTAAAGCTGGTCCATTGGGAGCTGAAGCTATTCAATCTATGGGCATAGAAACCGTTGGAAATGTCAAGCGTTGTTTTAAAACGCTTACGCACTAGACTATCCACTAGGGCAGAGCCGTGAGTATTCTGTACTGCACAGTTACGGCAATGCGAGTTTAAATGCCGGTAATCCAATACCAAACGATATGATCCGTCAGGCTTGGTCACAGTAAAAAGAGGATTATTCATCGGTGACACACATGTTTCAATAACTCCCTGATATTCCAATTGTTCAAGGATTACCGCGACGGAAGCCTTTGCTTCACGACGAATGGGATATTGAGGTTGAGGCTGCGGCTGAGACCGTAAGGGAATTTCGTGGCAAGGCGACAATTTATCCCAACCACATTGGTTACGGTACAGAGCCGGTGTAAGTGCCCGAGCCCACTCTTCTGCAAAATGCTGCGCATGCTCTTTCGAGACAGTGTTCGCGAAACTGGGGAGGATTACCTCCTCCCCTCGCGGCGCCGCGAGCACAAAAGGTGGGGGCCAGTCAGCCTCTGCAAGCAAAATATCATACGTAGAAGAAAGATTTTTCCAAAATACCCCTTTGACGGTACGCTGTATGTCACCTTCAATTAACAGGACACTTTCATAAAGTCTTTCAGGGGGAGCAAGTCTAGTATCGGCTGTTTCTATCACAACGTAGACATCAGTCGCTGTCACCCTCAGTAGTGGACGCAGCGCCTCTCTCACAATGGTAATCTCCGCCGCGCTGTCCCACGTCAGATTCCGAAGCCGCGATCTCACTATCTGTGTCATATCGATGCGCTGTTAAGGCTGCGACTTTCTTTTTCGCAAACTGCGGTCTCTTTGGCGTAGAATCCTCCTGCTTCGCTGTGCCGTCAGTCTGGCGGGGCTGGCCACGTCCCTGTTGGCCACCACGTCCCCTACCGCCTCCTCCTCCACCGGTCTTCGGGGCCGATGAGTCCTGAAAGGAACGAGGAGAGCGTTGATCAGAAACCTGAAATCTATCAGGTGATTTAATCATCGCGCGATCGCGCAAATCATAAACTTTCTCTGTCGGCGCAGGAACTTGTGGTGCAGTATAAGAATCCTGAGTCTGCTGTTGTTGCTTTCCCTGTTTCTGTTTTTGAGGCCAATTTTGTTTCTTGGACTTGGGCTGGACATCTGACACAGCAGATTGTCCTTGTGGTTGTTTTTTCTCCTTAACTGCAAAATATTTCAGACCTCTATTTGTGCGGCCAATCGTTTTATATGCGGCCACAACTATCTTCGCTAACTGTCGGGGTTTATCGGCATCAGGCAGAGCAGCCAAAGCATTCGACACCTGAAAGTTCACCGCATCTCCTTTAATATTGGAGAGTATGAGATCGCTTACTATCTCAAAAGAACCACACAGGCGCATACCCAATTCAACCGCTGCCTCCGGTCCGTGATCATCTTGAACACGCTTAACGATCGCAGGCAGTGCGGTCATAGACGGGGTGCCGAAACACCTCGTATAAACGGCCGCAAAAGTTTTTCCCCAGCTTTCACAGTCAATGAGTTCAGGAGTTAAATCCTTCGGTAAAGTTATCGTCAACATTCTATGTTTATCAGCAGGAGTAGAATTTGGAAACACAGCCTCCAGTTGGTCAAACTTCTCGGCAGGCCAGAAAGGGAAGTCATCGCTATCAACGGGGCGCTGACCAAAAACCGAATTGACCATAACCGGATTGAGCCTTAAACCGCCATGTTCCGTTTGAACGGCCGGACCCCCCGGGGGACCTCCCGGGAGATGTCGACCTATGTACTGCACTAATGCACGAATCACGGCTATCGAGACAACGTGTAGTCTGCGAATATCCGCAAGGGGACAAGTGCCGTGATTCGGGTGCTGGGTAAAGCCACCCAAAGCAGGCCAATTCGTGCCTGTAATGGACAAAGGCCCTAACCTCGCAGCGGATAAAGAGTGGGGGAGGGCGCCATCAAACCAAACGCGATGCTGCCAATGATCTATAGGTATTTCCAGTGCCCTGCAGGGTGTATATTCAGCCGGTACAGGGGAGGGTGTGTAGGAGTGGAACACACCAGAAGCTGCGTCCACTGCCGGAAACGTTACCCATGAGTAAAACAGTTTGAACGGGTACGCCGGATCTGCACACACCACTAAAATCACAGCCATGCCCTCCAACGGGACCTGGTATGTCTGTAGATGGGTGCGCACCGCAATGCGACTATGCTGCGCAATGGCCACAGCCACAGCCATGATTTCACCGGAACTACTGGAAAACAAAGTTAACTTTGTAGCACAACTGGGTAGTAATTCAAGGAAACCGTTCAGAAAGATTCAAGCTTGAAAAGACCTATTTCAAAAAATAGGCAGGTTTCACCGACACCACCGTTTTCCGGAAACGACAGTGAAGGGGTTAAGGTTTGAATGATAAACTACTCGAGTGTCATGATATAAGACCACCAACGTACGGGCGCCATGTAGCAGGGTTTCTGTTCTCCTACAGAACTGTGCACAGAGGATTGGAACCTCCGCGAATTAGGGTGACCCAAAACTCACCTTAGTACCCAACAAACCCCTTACCGAGCTAGCTACAGTGTCTCATTGGTCATAACCAATTCCCAATGTTTAGACAAACCAGAACATGAACTTATGATACCTCAGGTTACGTGGAACACATGAGCACTCTTTCGTTATATAATCATTTCAAACCAGAACATGGAGTAAAGAAGAACACGTGAGCATTTGAAATGTTTATTTACTAATGCCGTCTTCTCAGGCGCAGTATCTTAGATAATACAAGTAAACATATTATCAGAAACAAAGTTACCAGCATAGTTACTAGTCCATAGAAAGCGAACGGTGACAACATGTTAACATGCTGTAAATGAATAAGGGTTAACAACACCTATTTCTCACCCTCCCTAACTCGCATATTATATTAATAGCTAAGAAGGTCTCTTTGGGTTGAATTAGGGCGGGCCCATACCTCAGGATCCTAGATTGAAGAGATCACATCAGCATACACCAGCTCTCTCTGCATGCGAACAGCATCAAGTGTGTGTTTGTGCTCTGAACCTTGCAATATAAAAACCCGCCTAAAGCCCAAAGTTGGCAGAAGCTGCACTTATGTTATGTCTATGAAGGCGCGAAGATCAGACCTCATAACAATTCAGTATCTTGTTGTTCCTGAAGCTTCAGCACTCTCTGTACAGACATAGTTTATTAAGCAAAGCTGATATCAGAGTAAAAACATATTATTCTCATGTAAACTACAACGAACTACAAGGTTGAAAGCTAAATCAACAATTAAGTGTCGTGTGCAGAAGCAGCAAAAGGAAAAATGGCGTTTAAACATGTAATGTGCCTATGCTAACTTAACGCAGTATAAAGATATATAGTAGCTATATGACAGTATGGCTTGCAATGATGCATAGAAATATCCCTTCACAAACCATGGCATTCGAAGTCAATGAAGTGTCACGGTGGGACTCTGCACAAGTTCTAGATTTCTTCTGTAAAGGGGAATTTTCTCTGGACTTTGGAAAGTACTGCTTCATTTTTAACCTCTTCAATAACTCTGAGGGCATATGCACCCTGTTCAATGCATATGTTGCAGAACCTGTTCCAGAGAATCTCAATCTTTAGGTGTACCAGTATGGGCATGGAAAGCAATGTAGATGGCCAGAGTTAACAAATTGTGTCCTGGCTGTTTTGGCATTGTCATTCTCAAGTGCCATTCTTGTGAGGGCCTTTTCACAGATAACAGTTTTCATGGGAAGGAAAGAGCAATCTTGCACGACCAAAGACCCAACAAAGAAGTATTGTATGGTGTAGTACAATAAGTGTGCTTTGTAAAAATGTATTTGGAACTCTTATACACGGTATGTACACTATCTATATACCATGCGCTATCACTGCAGAAAGCAAGCAATAATAAAAGCAAAATGTTCCATAAACAACGGAAAAACACAGTTTTGTTGTTTTTAATGGCGTCAACATGTGTAAACACTGATAACCACTATTCTTTCAACCCCTTCGATGCTTGTGACGGAACCATTCCGTCATCAGTCACGGCTGAGCTGTGCTGATGACGGAATGGTTCCGTCACGACCGCACCCTGTTCTGGAATGTCCAGCACAGGGGCGGAATCGGCGCCGCACGGAAGCGGTTAAGGTAGTAAAATCTTGAAAACAAGAAAGCCTATGGATGATACATACATATTCAGGCTCTGCATTTTCAATGATAGATTCCAAAATGGTCAATATAGGGATGGCCTACTTGTAGGTAAGGAGCACACTCAATAACAGTTAGAAATGGAAGACAAGGGGGTGTGGCTTAGGGACCGAGCGAGATGGCAGCTCTATAGCGGAGCCCAGGCTCCTGATCCCGGTTTCACCCCAAATATCAGCACAATCATCCATTTAGTCAACCCAGCGACATACCGGAGAGAAGTGGGGCATGATTCGAGCCATAGGCCGCACATGCAAGGCTGAGAGTGACAGGGCACGGCAGCCGAAGAGTGTGAGGCCTTGGCGGTGCACATCTATGTAGTCTACCGGGTGAGGAACAGAGACACGAGTGAGCCACTGTCATGGACAGCTGGGGTGCAAGTGTGGCTCCCCTTCTTACATCCCCTTCGTACATCCAACGCTTGATCTCCAACACCAGCACAGTGAGCCTTGTATTTTGAGGCTGGCGTTCATGGTGCACCCCCAGGACTTGGCTGTAGTGGCAGCAACATGCCACAGAGGATATCCTTGAACAGGAGCAGTGAGCTGCAGCAGCACAATTAGCAGCGCATATAGTAGAGGTGCCGGAGAGAGTGGCGGTGGGATTCTAAAACCGCAGAGGAGACCAGCAGAAGTTGGGCCTATGGTGCAGGTGGCCTCCAGCCCCGCGATTGAGCTGCCACTAGGGTAGTGAGGATAGGCTGCTGGTCTGATCCACGGAGGTAAAGTGCCAATTTTAGCAAACCTCCGGCGGCATCACTGGAGAGGTTGCTGCCCCCAGAAGGAAAAGACAGTGCTGGGAAGGCTGTGGTGCAACAGTGCACACAGTGATGGATTCAGAGTGTGTAGTACAGTACCGGAGAGGTGCCACTGAAGGGGAGGAATTGCTGGTGTGCCAATACATACCTGTAAGAGAGTGAACACTGTGCCATATATCCAAGTGGGCGTCAAGGCAAAAAATTGGGAACAGAGGCCACTGTGAAGGGGGCCAGCCCAGGAATACCGTTGGGGGCCATTGGTGCAATCCAAGACCGAACAGAGAGGTGAGCCGGGCAGTACGAAGTAGGAGGGCCCGGAAGCACGGTAGGGGCTGCCCCCGGGACTCAAAGTGGAGCAGTGTTAAGTTGGGGACATCGATTGCCACAAGGGTCTACAGATGAAGCCCAAGGGACAAGGTGGGACACAGACCAACAAGATGGACAAATAAGCGGTCCCGAAGTCAACGACAACGGCCCAGGAACATGGGCCCAAGGGGACTGCAGAACCCTCCTTCAGCGCAATAATAGTGGCCATCACATACCTGAAAGGTACGATTGAGCCCAAGTTGGACGCAGTGACGGTGGATGTAAATCTGCTATGGGCAAGACCTTCATAAAATGACAGACAGAGTCTCCGCCACTGACACAGTGGTGACAAACTTGCAAACAAGTTCAAAAAGTCTGGAATAGAAGGTCCTATCCCTTACAAAGCAGGCTATAATGGCCACCAAACTGGAGGTCCAGGAAGGGCTGGCAAAGAGGAACAAAATTAGAGTGGTTGGGGTCCCGGAGGGCATGGAGGGGCCAAGAGAAGATCTGTTTCTGGTGGATCTCATCCTTAACCATCTACAGCCCAAACGACTCTACAACTATTTCATCATGGAACATGCGCACAGAGTGCCAACACCCAGGCCCAAGCCGGGGGCCCCACCCAGAACAATTATTGCGCGGATTCTCAACTATAGGGATAGAGACGCTATCCTGCAGGTTGCACGCACAAATGGAGACGTACATCACGAAAATGCAGAGATTCGCTTTTTTCCTGACTTTACGTTACAGGTCCAGAGATTGAGGCAAACATTTGAAAGCATCAAAAAAGAGCTGCGCAGTAAGGAGATCAAGTATCCAATGCTTTATCCTGCAAAGCTAAGAGAAAACATGGTACTTTACCACTGCAGAGGAGGCCTTGTAGTGGCTGGAGGGTTACCGTGCAGTGAGTCATAACTCTCGGAAAGATAGGAGGAGAGGACAACAGAAAGGCAACCCAGGGGGATCTGCAACAGAGGGGACTCACACGTTCGATTAAGATAATTCTGAGAAGCAGCAGATGACCTAAGATAGCACTGTGCATGGAGTGAGATGCTAACTGTTTGTGTAAGACTGGACTTCACACACATGATGGGTGGGGGAGATAGACTTTTGTGAGTGGAACTGCACCCACTAAAAGAGATATTCTAATGTTGGTACAATGTAAAGTTGGGGGATATGGTTTTGAGTTCGTGGCTATGGGGTATGCCGAGGTCAGGCCACAGGTTCCTTGGCTTCTGCCAACCCCCGCTTAGTTCTCCAGTTCAGGGGCGGCAGGCACTCTGCGAGTTGGTGTGGTGGGAGGTTGTTTTTCTCACCAGCAGGGTAGCAGAGGGGGGACAGGTATAGTTGGGAATGCATTGGTTTTGTTATTGTCATTTTAGGAATGCTTTTAATTTTTTGTTCAGCTGTCAGATTATTGTATTAGTGCAGATTCCAGGAGAACTAGTGACACATTTGATCCTGGCATGGCACTGGGGAAGAGGTTATACCCCAAAAGGCGGCTCAAGTAGCAAAAATGCAGAGTTGGGGATTATAAGCATGGCAGCAACCTTAGAGCACTGTCCTGGAATGTGAATGGCCTGGGGAATCGCATTAAACATAAAATAGTTTTGCAATATTTGCAGAGTCATGCTCCCGACCTTGTATTAATTCAAGAAACACACCTGAAGGGCAGTAGATATAAAGCATTAGACAGATATGGATACAAGTTAGTTGCGCACTCTGGTTACACTTCAAGGATCGAGGGGAATAGGTATAGTGCTTAGAATTGCTCTCCACCTGGTGGTGGAAAAGGTCTAGCACGATCCGTCAGGACGATATGTACCCTGGGAGGGCAAAAATCTGAATATTGTCTCATGTTATATACCCCCAGATATGAACATGGGGGCACTCTCGGCAGTAGGAGCCCTACTGGTGGATCTCTCGCCAGGGATCTTGATATTAGGGGGTGACCTGAATTCCACCAAGGACCCAGAAAGAGACAGGGAATCTAAAGCACATAGGGGAAGGGGTGGAGGAACTCCAAGCATTTGTAGAGGCAGTGGGTTTGATGGACTTGTGGCGTTTATATACAATCCCCGAGAGAGACAATACACCAACTATTCCACAGTCCATGGCAGCTATTCTCGTATTGACCATGTGTTAACACAAGGGGGAAGTGAGGGATGGTTTTGAAATGCCTGTATTGGACCACAGGGAATATCAGATCCCTCACCAATAGAGGTAATCGTGGAGAGCCCAAAAAGGGTCAATGTTTTGCAGCCCAGAATAAACCCATGAGTCTTCAAAGATAAGAAATTAGTTAGCCAAATAAGAGAAGGGGCACAACTCTATTTTCAAGAGAATGAGGGATCAGTGGAATCGGCGTGTACCCTATGGGAAGCATGTAAGCCAGTAATAAGAGGTATATCCAGGCTCTCTTGGGGGGCCGTAAAAAAGAAAAACGGATCAGTACGATAAATTAGAGGAAGAAGTGGTATCACTGGAAGCCAAGGAGCTGGTTGATCCACTGCTCATTCACCGCCTTGACCTTAAAAGGCAGGAAATGAAGGATCTCGCAGATAATGCGGCTAGGTCAGTGACCTTAGCAACACAAAGAAGGATATATGATCTAGGTGATAAGACTAATAAAATTATTGCATAGCTGGAAAAAAGGGACAGGGAATGAAATTGGGTCTCCGAAATATATGATCTCCAAGGGTTAATGCACACTACCAGTGCTGGGATAGCGAGGGCTTTTGCGGATTACTATGAAGGGGTTTATTCTTCCAGCCCCACCAGAACAGAGACAGACTGTCGGGAAACATTGGTGGATTTTCGTCTCCCCACGCTGTCTGGAGGGGACAGGGATGATATTGAGAAAGACATAACAACTGAGGAGATAGTTCGGGCCATCCAGGAACTGCAGGCAGGGAAGGCCCCGGGGCCAAATGGCCTCCCAGTCAACTTGTTTAGGGGCATTGCAAGTGTGTGGGTACCACATCTCCTGGCAATGTGCGGAGAAGCCAGAGATCTGGGTTGTTCAACACTGGACCAGCGAACAGTCACTATAGTGGTTATACCCAGTACTTTAAATGGGCCGGTACTCTCTGGTGCGGAGTACCTGCACTTTTTTTTTATTTTAGGAGGGAGAGTACCAGCATTTTTCAAGAGAAATGCTATACTTTTAATTGGAGAGTACCAGCACTTCTCAGAAACAAGCAGGTACTCAGCTACAGAGTGCCTGCACTTCGATTTTTCCATTTCAAGCACTGGTTACACCCAAGGCGAGTAATCCACCAGACCAGTGCTGCTCTTACAGGCCCATATCCCTATTAACCCCTTCGCTGCTAGGCCTTTTCCCCTCCTGTGCTAAGCCTTTTTTTGGCTATTTGGGGTAGTACGTGCTTAGGCCCCTGTAACTTTTTGACCACGTAGGGTATCCATGCCAATTTTGCGTCCTTTTCTTCCAACATCATGGGGATTCTAAAGGTACCCAGGGTTTGTGGATTCCTTTGGAGGGGTCCCAGAAATTAGCCAAGTACAGTAACATTTGTGTTTTTTTCAGAAAAATGAGAAAAACGAGCTACAAATGAAAGTGTCTGGGTTTTTCCCTGCAAATGTTATCAAAAAAGGGTTTGTGGGGCTGAAATTACAATTTTCCCAACTTTTAGGGAATGACAGTCTTTTGTCAGAGAGCCAAAATTTTCCACACCGTTTTGGAATTTTCTGGGACATAGCCTATTTTTGCTATTTTTAGTGCTTTCAACCTCCTTCCAGTTAATGGTAAAAATGAGTAAGAAAGCAATAATAGATACTGAAAAGCTATTCTTTTTAGAAAAGTAGACAACATTTGAATTCAGAAAGGGGTCATTTGTGTAGATCCATCAAGGTTTCTTTATAGACACTAACAGTTAAATATTGGAAAAATTGAAAATTAGTTGAAAAAAACAGCCTTTTGTGTCAACCTTTTCACCTGTAACTTCTTGTAATTAGGACAGCTCTTTGAAAGCAATATACCGTTACCTCCGCTGGACGTTCCTGATTGTGGGGATATATAGGGCTTATATGTTCACCAAGAACCAGATGAACCCAGAGTAAAAAACTGAGTAGCAATTTGCAATGGCTTTTTATCATGTACCTGGTATATAGCAATTATTGTGTAAAAATGTATACATGGAACAATCGGTATGAAAGACACCTATGTATTTTTGAAATGGGTGCAAGTTATAGAGTTTAGAAACAGTACATATTTGCACATTTTCTAAATAGGGAATACTCATACTAGCATGAGAATTATTGGTTATTTTTCAAAATGACTTCATTTTTACACAATGTCTTTCTTGTGGAAGGCAGAAGTGCATCAAAACTCAATAGGTAAGAACAGTTGCTTTAAAAATAATAATTACCCTAAGTCTCCCGATAAAAATGGTACCTCACTTGTGTGGGTAGACATAGTGTCCCTAACCGGAAATGGCTCAAAACCCAACTTGAACACACTACATTTACACAATGAAAATGTAACCTTTTTTTGCGAAGTGTATAGCTGTTGTTTTTTAACCCTAGCTCTGCCTGCACCTAGGGAAACCTAGCAAACCCATACATTTTTGAAAATCCAGGATGGGGTGATTTGACTGCCTGCCACCAGGTTCTGTTACCCAGAATCCCTTGCAAACCTAATTTTTTTTTTAAAAAGCCACATTTTCCCCACATTTTTGTGGTGGAAAGTTTTGGAATCTGCGTGGATCCACATATTTCTACCCACCCTGCATACCCCAATGTCTTACGAGAAAAATGGTACCTCACTTGTGTGGGTCGGCCTAGTGTCTGCGACAGGAAGCGCCGCAAAATGCAACGTGGTCACACCTCAATCTCACAGTGAAAAATGACCCTTTTATGGCAAAGTGCCTAGCTGTAGTTTTTGTACCCTAGCTCTACCGGCACCCAAGAAAACCTAGCAAAACTATACATTTTTAAAAATTAGCCACCCAGGGGAATCCAAGATGGGGTGACTTGATTGCCTACCACCAGTTTCTGTTAATCAGAATCCGTAGCAAACCTAATAAATTGCCCAAAAAAACGAATTTTCAAACATTTCTGTGGTGGAAAGTTCCATAATCTGCGCATATCCCCGAATTTCCTTCCACCCCGCGTTCCCCGAAGTCTTCCTTGAAAAATGGTATCCCATTTGTGTGGGTCGGCCTAGTGCCTGCAACAGGAAACGGCGCATAACGCAACGTGGTCACACCTCAATTTTGCAGTGAAAAATGACCCTTTTTTTGCAACGTGCCTAGCTGTAGTTTTTTAACCCTAGCTCTGCCCGTACCTAGGAAAGCCTAGCAAACCTTTTTTCCCACATTTCTGTGGTGGAAAGTTTTGGAATCTGCGTGGATCCACAAATTTCCCCCCACCCCGCGTTCTCCACAGTCTTCTGAGAAAAATGGTACCTTACTTGTGTGGGTTGGCCTAGTGCCTGCAACAGGAAACGGTGCAAAATGCAACATGGTCACACCTCAATTTCGCAGTGAAATATGACTCTTTTTTTGCAAAGTGCCTACCTGTAGTTTTTTAACCTTAGCTCTGCCGGCACCTAGGGAAAGCTAGCAAACCAATATATTTTTGAAAACTAGACACCCAGGAAAATCCAGGATGGGGTGACATGACTGCCTCCCACCAGGTTCTGTTACCCAGAATCCCTAGCATACCTAAAAATTTGACAAAAAAACAAATTTTCCCCATATTTCTGTGTATTCAGAAATGTCCACCCACCCTGCATTCCCCAAAGTCTTCTGAGAAAAATGGTACCTCACTTGTGTGGGTCGGCCCAGTGCCTGTGACAGGAAACGGTGCAAAACGCAACGTAGGTCAAACCTCAATTTCACAGTGAAAAATAACCCTTTTCTGGCAAAGTGCCTAGCTGTAGTTTGTGTACCCTAGCTCTTCCGGCACCTAGGGAAACCTACCAAACCCACACATTTCTGGAAAGTACACACCTGGGGGCTTTCAAGGAGGTATGGCTTGCGTGGATCCCCCAACGTTTTCTTACCCAGAATCCCTTGCAAACCTCAATTTTAGCTGAAAAAATATTTTTTTTACACATTTTTGTGTGGGAAAGTGTGGCATCACCGGGCTCACACAACGTTCCTACCACCCAGCATTCCCCCAGGTCTCCCGATAAAATCGGTGCCTCACTTGTGTGGGAGGCGCAAGTACCTGTGACAGGCAAGGGCCCAAAACGTAGTGAGGCGACATCAAAATTGCCTATCTCAAAACCACCTGCTTTTGCAAGAGGGGTCACCTGGGTTTTTGGCCCCATGCTCGATGGTCATCTAGGGAAGCCTACCAATCCCACACATTTCTGAAAAGAAGACACCCGGGGGCTTCCAAGGAGATATGGCTTGTGTGGATACCCCAACGTTCCCTTACACAGTATCCCTTGCAAACCTCAATTTTAGCTGAAAAAACAGTTTTTTCACACATTTTTGTGTGGGAAAGTGTGGCATCACCAGGCTCACATACATTTCCTATCACCCAGCATTCCCCCAGATCTCCTGATAAAAATGGTGCCTCACTAGTGTTGTGGGCCCATGTTCCCGCGACAGGCAAGGGCCTAAAACATTTTCTGGATAGGCAAATTGATTAAAATTGCAATTAAAAACATATCTTGTCTTACTCTCAGACAACATATACAGCTTAATTCCATAGCGTGCCCTCTTGCTAGGGATGTACTGCCTAAAAACCAAACGACCCTTGAACAAAACCAAAGACTCATCAATAAATATTTCTTTACCTGGAATGTAGATCTGTGCAAACCCATCAATAAAGTCAAACCCAAAAACTTCTTCAGCTCTACCAGATTTGTGGGAGTCCACCGGGTAGCTCTAGAGTGGGGCCTACGTTTGTCACTGTTATCCCTCAAAAACTGTTCAGCAAACTGCTCAATAATCTCACCCAAAAATACATCATCCATAAATAACTGAAAATACTGTATAGGCAAAAGATTTTCACAATCCACTCTACACCCTGCATCAGCGCTAAAGGCAGGCAACACCGGCTGCGCCATGTTTGGATCAACCCAGAGTCCAGCACTTCCAGTAGGAAGCCAGCAGCCTCAGGCTGCAATTTAAATGCCTCTTGCAGCATGGGCACATCAGTATCCTCCTCTAAAGAAGGCACTTCATCTGCTCTGAGAGAACCTTCATCATCCGATGTAGATACTAGATGGCATATATTATGTGTCATGGGGGAGCTGACATGGCCTAGATATCAGAAGCTATGGCTACTATGGCGGCCATGGTGGCCAAGGGGAACATTGGCAGGGCGTGGGGGGCTGCTCTTCCACCAAAGGTAGGTCAGTGGAAACTGTAAAGCCGATCTGGACTGGTGTGGTGCCGCAGACAAAATTGTATATGAGAGATGAGGCTGCCCACGCAAATAGGAGAAAATATGGCAACAATGGGAGATATATCGGGGTCTCTGAGGGGGGAGATTGGTGCGAAATTTAGACAATTGGGGCTTGGGGGCTGTTAGCGTTCTTTGGGGTAAAGTTGGTAAGATTCGGTACACCTGTTAATATATGTGATCATAGTACTCTACATATTCAACATATGTATCTACAAGAGATGCCAGAAATGTGCTGCATACTGTATCTGACATTGGTTTTAAAAAAGATTCTTTAAAAAAAAAGAAATGGAAGACATAATACCTATGACTGTTTCTGTTGACACAGATAGGAACAGAAGTAAGAGGGGTGTGGCTCATACCTTATCTATGTATTGTGGTACATGTGTCAGGCAAATCCACAAGGTACCAATGTCAAGACACACACTACCAATATGGCTTCCGTTTAATGGTGGAAAGGTACAGAGCAATGCATTGCTTGGCCAAATGCAGTGTACCCTCCATGTGTGTAAGGGAGGTTTGTGTTATGATGTGCATTGTTTATCCTGAAAACTCAGATATGTAATACAATTCTAAAGCATCATCTGTATTGTTTATTCTAGAGTATCAGGTATTGGGTGATCTATGGAACTCAGTTTACCCAGGCTCTAATGAAGGATTGACGGCAGGTTGTGTGCATCAATAAAGCTTAATTCTATTTCTCAATGGAATGGTGGTATCCTCGTATATTCTTCACAACATTTTGGCAACTATCTAGAAAAACAAGAGGGAAGAAGATGCGGAGTTAGCACAAAACCTGGGTGATCCAGTGGTATTTTAAATATGGATAATACAGAAATGACAACAATACTGCGATTAGAGGAGGATCTCTGGCATGATAGCGGTGAGCACTGTGGAGGCAATAATATTTTAAATGTGATTGCCCCATTATGAGTGACAAGGCTCATGCAAGTGAGCATTGACAGGTGTTCGAGAATGTGCTTGTGAAGTAGGTGAGTGGATTTTGTGCACTTGCATAGTCATTGGCCAAAAAGTGAGTGACAGCAGTGAGTGTCTGGAAAGCTGAAACGCAGTATGTGTGATGTCACTAAATATCTGAGGATCTGGAACACAGAGCACAGGATAAAGACATGCCCCCTTCTTGCTTGCTACAGGGTTGTTGGAAAAAAATCAGCACGGTGTGGAACACATACGTTTGGAGGTGCAACACAATGCTCTGTGGGAGTGCATGCCGCCATCTTTGGAGGATATCAGAAAATGTGCTAACTGTCATCCTGCAGACAGTCTTTGCTTTGAGACAGTACAGCAGAAGTATTGCAAGGATTTGCATATCCATTGACGATAGTGCAAGTCAAAAAAATAATTCACAGAAGGTAACATCAGTAGGTTCTTCTGTGACCCTTCACACCACAATAACTTTGCAGGATTGTTCATGGTAATCTGCACACTAGTGTATTGAATTCAAATTCAAATTCAAAAAGCTTTATTTCGATATAAACTTTGATATCATAAAAGCATACATTTGTTAAAAAAAAAAACAGATTACATACATAGCACAAGATAGTCCGCGCAGCAGGCGCGCTGATGGCGCGCCGAAGTTGCACCAAAGTTAAGCCCGTCTGCGCCCGTCCGCGGCCGGCCGGGGCAAGGGGCATGCCACTATGATCATTTTACTGCATACTCTTTGTCACAATTGCGCTCTCTCTGTAGAAACTGGCCCCTACATCCTGAAATATTGTCTCTTGTCCACGCTCTTGGCATTGCCTCTTCTATGTCTACTACACCCCTCCCCCCCTTCACTACTGCCCTCCTGTTGAATACACGGTCCACAGTTAAGCATCAGATTCCAATTCCCCGGATCTATTGTTTCTAACGGAAACCTGGTATCGCTCTGACTTCCTACCGAGCGTTCTGGCGGCCCTCCCTTCCCATTATTGTATGTTTCGTGCCGACCGGCCTGAGGGTAGAGCCGGTGGCGGGGTAGCTCTGATTGCCCGTAAAGGTATCCTTTTGCAGTCACTCGCCTCACCCACGATACCAACAGCTGACTACCTCGTAGTACGCTGTACCTCCTTTAAGATTCACTTTTCCTGCGTACTAATTTATCGGCCACCTCAACAATCCCCAGGTTTTCTCCCTGCTCTTCAAGACTTACTGGCTACTTTGGCAGTTAACAGCGCCTCTGTCCTCGTCCTGGGAGACTTTAACTACTGGCCTACGGACCCCGACGAGGGTGTTACCTCCAAAGATTTCACCCAATTGCTCCTCAGTTTGAATTTTATTCAGCACGTTCATGCCCCCACCCACAACCGAGGCCATATCCTTGATCAGATATGGACTCTAAACATCCGGATATCTCCCCCTACCATTTCGCCCTGCCTATGGTCTGACCACTCCCTGCTCGCTTTCTCGATAGACCTGAGCCTGGCCAAAGCACCATCGGTCATCAAAAACTCCTGGGCAAGGAACTGGAGTCGAGTTGACATTCCATCTTTGTGCAACTCACTAACTACCACCTGCCCGGATCTATCGGCCTTAACTCCATCTTCTCAGGTCACCACTCTGGATCGCTGGCTTACTAAAGCCTGCGACCCAGTGGCTCCCCTTAAATGGATTTCCATCAATTGCATCCATAATGCCAACAAGTGGTTTAGCCCTAATCTTAAAGTTAAGAAACGGGAGTTACGACAGGCTGAACGAGCATGGAGAAAAACATACTGCCCGACCCGCAGGCAACGTTATATTACCATTCTTAGGGAATATAAAAAAGACATCTTGGCAGCCAAGACAGAATATTTCTCAGGCCGCATTTTAGCCGCGGCAAATCAACCACGCGAGATCTTTGCTACTGTCCACGAATTGGCATCATCGGAGAGAGCCTTGCCTAAGATCCCCCCTTCCCAGACCCTATGTGACTCGCTTAACGATTTTTTTATTGAGAAAATTTCCCGTATTAAAGTCAATATCCCTCCCCCATCGCCCAATTTCATAGACCCCCAGCTGGTCGGCAACCATTTCTCCATTACTCACATCCCTGTTTTGACCAAAGATTCTTTACTTCCCCTATTTAGACGTGTTAAGTCTGGCTCCCCTGCCAACATCTGTCAGGCCCGCATCCTCTGTCAGATTTTTTGACTGCCCCTACCCCGCCCTTACCCTTCTGAACGATTCTTTTACGTACGGCCACGTCCCTACTCCTTTTAAAGCCGCAACAATCATCCCCATAATAAAAAAACCCGGGGCGGACCCTGCCTTCCCGGCAAACTATCGTCCCATATCCCTTCTCCCGTACCTGGGAAAGGTAGCCGAGTCTCATGTCACCCAGACGCTTAGCTCCTTTATAGAGGCTTCCAACTACCTTGCACCCTGCCAGACGGGCTTTCGGCCCCGCTATTCCACCGAGAAAGTGGTTATTTCGGTCATGGACCAACTCAGACAGGGACTTGACACCAACTCCCCCCAGGCCCTAGTCCTTTTGGACCTGTCCGCCGCTTTTGACACGGTGGATCATGTCATTCTTCTCTCCCGTGTCAGGGCGGCGGGCATAAGGGGACCGATACTGGCCTGGTTGGGCTCTTTTCTGTCTGACCGGACCCAGGCCGTCCATCTGGCTGAATTTTCTGCCCCGCCCCGCAGTGTGCAATGTGGTGTCCCTCAGGGATCCTCTCTTTCTCCTCTTCTGTTTAATCTTCATATTTTTCCCCTTAACTCTGCACTACAACAAATGGAGGTCACAGTTTACAACTATGCTGATGACCTCCAACTCATTTATAATTTTTCCTCCCCAACATCTGATGTCGCTAGCTTCCAGTCTGTTATGCTGTTTATCCGGGATTGGATGAACGCGAACCATCTTAAACTCAACCCGGATAAAACAGAGCTTGTTCTGACTGGGGGCAGCGGCAACCCTTGGTCTCCTTCTTTTTGGCCCCTTTCCCTTGGTCTCCCCCCCACCCCTTCGGACTCTGTCAAGACTCTCGGAATCACACTTAACCACCATCTTACCCTTCACTCCCACATTAGTTCTGTGGTCTCTTCCTTTTTTTTTTACTTTGCGTATTATTAGGAAAATGTCTAGTTTTTTTTCTCTTCCTGCACTTAAATTGATTCTAATGGCTATGGTCATATCCAAGATCGATTATGGTAATATCATCTACAACGGTGCTCCTGCCTATGCACTCCAACGCCTTCAGCTGGTGCAGAACCAGGCAGCCCGATTGGTATATGGCCTACCCAAATTCCATCACTCCTCTCCGCTCCTTTTTTCTCTTCACTGGCTCCCCATCAAACAACGGGCCCTCTTCAAACTTGGATGCTTTACTTTTCAGGCTAGGGCGGGCACTGCTCCTGCCTTTATCAATTCGGCAATTACCAACTATTGCCCATCCAGAGACCTTCGTTCATCCACCAAATCTTTATTAGTTATCCCCCGTTTTAAGAAATTAAGGTCGGGAGGCCAGAAATCCTCGGTCTTGGCACCCACCTTTTGGAATACCCTCCCGTCCTCAGTCAGACACTCCTCTTCCTATATGGAATTCCGTAAGGCCCTCAAAACTTTCTTATTCCAGCAAGCTTTTTGTTCCTAGTACTGTGCCTTTCCTACCCTGCACTCCCCCCAGCGCCAAGAAACTGTATAGTGAACGTGCGCTTTATAAATCCCTAAAAATTCAAATTCAAATATGTCAAAGGGAGCCAGTACAATGTCATTTGGATTAGAGTCATTTTGAAAAATAGGGGAAATATAGAAAACTCATTTATACATATAAATACAATCGGAGTTAAAATCGTATTTATCAGTAAAATCTTATATATTTTAAAAATCTCTAAAACACATAAAATCAATTTATATATTACATCGAATTCCTAAATGTAACAACAAGTTTCAAAAATTTTGCTAAAATGTAGATCACTTCCGGGGTTTCCATCCTTTGTAGTCTAAAAAACGCATCTCTACATGATCGGAGCCCCCATTCCTTAAGGATTGGTTTGAGAAGGATCTTGCTAGGGACATAATAAAATTTGCAAAATAAAGTGCAGTGCAGGTTAGATTGAGGGGCGAGGTCATCACAGGGACATGGCAGCATTTGTCTCGACCAATCATTACAATTTGGGAATGTAATTAAACAAAAAAAGGAACCCAATCTGAACCTTGAGAGGAGCATTCTGGCATAGCAATTAGTGTCACTAACAAGGTATAATTGCAGACCCTGTTCCGTAGTAATTTGTTGGTTTTAGAACTGATTTTTTTGTTTTTTCAGCGATCCATCTTTTGTTCGCTAGATGGTCCATAGCCATTTTACGTAACACTTTCCTTGATACTGTTTCCATGCTAGATGGATTTTTGAAAAACTCAGGATGGCCAATATCATTCAACATTTTTTCCACCACACATAGCCATTTAATTCGCTTTACACCGTCAAGTTGTAAACAATCAGTTATGGTGTTGTGGTTAAAGGCTGTTTCTGGTGTTAGCCAAAGCTTATGCCATAGCAGAATGGGTTCGGTCATTAGAATGTCGGAGATGTAGGGGAGACCGAGTTCTATATGTATAAAATAATTAGGAGTTGATTTTGGGACCCCCAGGAGGTACCGAAGGAAACGATTCTCAACTTGTTGAATAAGAATTGGAGAATCGATCCCCCATATACCAGAACCATAGGTGGCCGTGGTAACACTTTTAGCCTTATAAATGACAATCAGCTCCTTAACAGGTCTACCCCCAATTTTGATCGCAAAATTCTGCAATGCTCCAATCGCTTCGGAAAATGCTAGTCTTCTGGCTTTAATAGCAGTTTGCCAGGTGCATTTCCTATCGAAACAAATACCAAGATAAGGAAAATGATCTATTGTCTCTATCTTTCTGCCTTCTATAAAAATGGGACAGGGTATTTTCTTTACTCCCTGTCGGCAGGACATAGAAAAAGATTTTGAAATGTTAACCTTAAGTCCCTTTTCCCTCATAAAAAGTGTAAACTTTGAGACAGCCCTTTGTAGGCCCAGACTGGTTTGAGATATAATCGCGGCATCATCCGCGTATAAAAGGATGGGGACAGGGCGGCCCTGGACTAAGGGATAATCATACTGAAAGCTTTCGAGGTGGTCGCCAATTGCATTTATATAGAGGGAGAAGAGGAGGGGGGCTAAAATGCACCCCTGCCTCACTCCCCTCTTAATGGAAAATCTTGGCGAGCACTCTCCTCTTTGACCAAAGCGTACCCTTGCTCCTGCATCCTTGTATATTTCCTTAATAAAATTAAGGATTGGAGGGTCTAAACCAAGATTCTTTAACGTGGCCCACAACTGATTGTGGTCAACACAATCAAAGGCTGAGCTCAAGTCGATAAAAGTAATAAAAAGTTTCCCTTTTTTGGCTTCGATGTATTTTGAAATTAAAAAATATAAATGTAAGCTCTGCTCAACCGTCCCCATACCTTGTCTAAAGCCATATTGAAAAATCAAGAGGATATTAACTTCCTCGATCCTTTTTTGGACACGTTTTAAAATAATAATACGTCCAGCTACCTTCATTAAGGCATCAATAAGAGAAATTGGGAGATAGCATGATGGTTCGTGCCTGTCCCCCTTTTTAAATATGGGGACTACTATTAATCCATGTGTGTTGGCACAATTCATCACTATGGTCAATAAAGGGGCCCAGAGATCAATTTTGGCTTTAAAAACATCTATAGGTATTGCATCCGGGCCCGGTGCCTTACCAGACGGACTTTCTCTTATGACCAGGCTCCCCTCCTCGCATGAAAAAACAATGTCCAGCGGGAGATTTCTCAAGGAAGATCCAGTATTTTCTGAGGCTGTAGTGTAACCCTCCGAAAGAGAACAATCGGGGTCTGGGCTACCATACAGGTTTTGAAAATGGGTAACCCAGTTATCCCCATTTATTGCAATATCTAACCTCTCCGGTTGTTTTCCTTGTACAAATGGTGCGTTTACAGCCTTCCAAAAGGCCGTTGCATCTTTATTTTTTGAGGAAGAAATTAGGGCTTCCCAGGCCTCTTGTTTCATAGTTTTCTTCCTATCCTTAATTGCACCACAGTATTTATATCTGGCCTGGCTAATCGCCTTTGAGGATCTAGGGATGGCATGCACAGCCTTTTTTAGGGATTTTAGTGCAGAAGTACATTTTTTATCAAACCAACCTCTGGGTTTGTTAGGTCCTAATTTAAACTGACGGGACAATAAAAGTTTTAATGTCTCTTGTATCTTGGAAAAATAATCCAATATATTTAAAGGATCTTCCGTAAGAGATAAACAGATGTTAATCTCTGACTTTCTTTTAGAGAGTAGGGTTTCAAGAAACGTCTCCGGGACCACCTTATCCCATTTAAGTGTGTAACCATTGGTACATCCAATGAAAATAGGTTGTTGGTAGATATTTTTTCCCTAATTAAATGCCTCTCTATGTGCTTATTTATATTAAATACTATAAGCATAATGATCGCCATAGATATCATCCAAAGTTTTCCATGCTGAGAGCAGATAAGCATATGATTTAGAAAACAGAGTGAAATCAATCACGGTGTTTGAACCTCTGCCATGGAAAGTTGGGTGGAAAGGCACGGACGGTGAGCATAAATCATTTACATAATCCAAATTAAAATAAAAAAGGAAATTATTTAAAATATCCCCTATTATAGAGTGAATAAAGTGGTTCAAGGTATCATCCATGGAAAAATCAAAACCACAAATTTCCTTTGGACCAAACTGGCAAATATTACAATTAAAATCACCCAGCCAGGCGAGCATTCACTCCCTGCCTATAGATTCTTTTAATGTAACAATTATATGACTTAATTCATTTAGAGTTTGTTCAAGAGCTTCTGAGGCAAGGTTATTGTAAATATTTACTAGGATGAGGTTAAGAGAACTCCCCCACCCAATCACCACTCTCTGATAAAATACTTTAGGTATGTGTTTTAACACAGTTAGTCCACTAGCAATATTAATATATATGCATAATGCACCCTTATTTCTTCCCTGATTGCTCTCCATCGCTGGGACATGAAACGTCTGATACCCTAATAAGTGCACCGGACTTAATGCCCAGGTTTCCTGGAAACATAAGATGGAGTGACTGTTCACCAGGTCCAGCCATGATTGTATTCCGATTTTTGTTGCAAGACCGGCCACATTCCAATTTAGTACCAAATTTGGGGAATAAGCGGGTATAGATGTAGAAAATTTGGACACAGACCCTTTTTCCCCCTGATGCTTGAAAACAGGTTTTTCAGACAAAGATACCATATCATGACTATCATGGGTCCTATCATTGCCCCCATCATTGCCCCCCAGGTTTACTTCCAGCTGTTTTACAGGCAAACTGACAGAATTTCCAGCTTCAAGATTAAGAAAGGTAGACCCCCTGGGCATAACAAAATCCCCCCCACAGAACAATCATTTTTTTCTTCTACGGGAGGTAAAAAACACCACCATATCTTGCAATTTCGTTAGAGTAGGAATGACATTCCAAATCACATTCAAGTCTGTTTTTGCTACACAGTGCTCCCCCCTCATGTCTTGTAATGGCTCACTGAGTCCACTCGTCGATATATGAGTTACAGATAAAGATTCATTTAATATGTTACAATTTCTCATACATTCTCGAGTGGTACCTACATAAAAATTTG
This sequence comes from Lissotriton helveticus, assembly GCF_964261635.1. Taxonomy (NCBI): domain Eukaryota; kingdom Metazoa; phylum Chordata; class Amphibia; order Caudata; family Salamandridae; genus Lissotriton; species Lissotriton helveticus. The sequence continues at coordinate 749,836,027 of NC_136059.1, read as the reverse complement.
AAAAATTGAGTCATTCATTTGCGTCTAAGCCTGAGAGGGGTTCAAATAAATTGTGTAACGGGATATTCCAATACTCATTTGGATTTATAGGTAGGTGGTTATTATTGCATGGAAGGAAGTGACCATGTGGACGCTGGGGTGGAAAAAAGGGGGAAAGATTGTTGGTTTAGTGTGTAGGAACAGTAAAGCGTGGGTTACGATGGACAAAATTTGGAGGATTAGAGTTGCGACGGGTTGCCAGGTGGTTGGGGGGCATCATCAAGGCTTCAGGGTAAAAATAACTCAAATTGCGAGATGATACACCACCCTCACTTCTCCCTGGAAACCAATCACTAATATACGTAACCACTCTGTGATCCCTAAAATTTACTATTACCACGTCCCCCTCAATGTCTTTGGGGTGAGGACCCACCCAATAGCACCGTCTTACAGATACTATGTCTCCATTTAGATGTAAAGGGAGAGGTCTGTTGTTTCGCATCCAAAAAATAACTTTCTTTTTAAGACTTGTGTTAGATTCAATGCTTCCTACTGGCAGGACTGGAACTCCAGTTAAAATGATAACATAATTAGATGATTCTGGGGAGGTCTGCAATATTAGTGAAGTTAGATTTTACTCTGTTATTTTTAGTTTCCTTCGTTTGGGGGTTGTTTCTAGGAGGAGGGACCTTTGGGGGACCTGGTTTAGTCTGCTCTTTGTGTATGTCTTGAGCAGCCATGGATTTCTTAGAATCAGTGTGGGCTTGGCTGTTTTTAATTGCTAGGTTGTCATTTTCTGGTCTAGGTGGTTTCTGTATTTGATGTTTATTTATAGGACATATTCCCTTAGAATTAGCTGGTTTAGGGTTATCGCTTAGATTAGAAGCTGCCAAAATTCAGTCCATTTTTCCCCCCAACCTTTTAACTCTCTCTATAAGTGGAAGTAGGAGAGATTTTAAAAGACGTTCAATAGTCTCCATGGTATCTTTAATCGGCAAGACCTCTGGGCTTAAAGATATTTTTGTTGGGGGCCCTATTAATGCATCATTCTCTGACTGGTTAGATGTCTTATTTGTTAGATCCACTGGGAGAGGGGGAATATATAGACTTTTTTCCCCTTTTCTAACCCCTCCCTTTCTCCTTCTTTTTCTTGGTGGAGACGGTGCACTCCCAGGTGCTTATTAGTTTGTAATTTGTCTTTAATTTCACTAACTGCATTCAACTGTTGTATCTCCATAGGAACAACCGCTTTGACTAGCGCATTAGAAGCTGGAGATGAAGCATTTATATTATACTGAGAGGCTGAATCTAGAACTATAGGGGAATTTAAATCTATTAATGAGTTAGAAGTGGCAAGTGAACCATTTAAAGTAAGATCGTTAGTTGTTTCAATAACAGGTAGTGGTGGTGTCCGATCTTGAAAAATTATTGGGATGTTATCGGTGCTAAACAATTCTGCATCTGCATCTGCTAAGCTATTATTAAGTGATTGTGTAGAGGGTACTACCTTCTGAGGGGAGAGTAGTGGCTTCTTTTTAAGAAGTTCAATGGAGAAGCGACGCTCTGCACGTTTCTCCGCCAACGTGATCTCTTTATCTATCTCTTTAGTCGCCCTAGCAAAGTATTTATCTAATGGGCCAAGTATGGAAACCCCAACAGAAGAGGGTAAAGAGTTCAGTACACCGGTAGACATCTTAAATCCTCAATCTAATAACAGTATGGTTGATAATCAAATATGGTCCGGACCTAAACAAATACAGACTGCGCCTGATGGCTATTAGCGGGACAGTAAATAGGAACAAACAAAGCCCGGCTTACTGTCATGTGCTTCCAGCTGTACAGTTGAGTCCACAATATGAAACGTTAGAGAAGGGGCCCGGCCCAGCTGCCTGCAGCCCCTGATGGCCACAGACGGCCCGCCCTTTGCCCGGGCTTCGTCCGCGCGCGTCCGTGAGGCGGAGGGAGTGCCTGTAATTTATGCGCCTCCGGGCGCGGTGGTGATGGTCAGTGGGCGGGACTGCCCCGCAAGGACTCCTGGTGCGTGTAGTCCCCCCTGCTCTGCAGCCGCTCGTGGATGAGATACGCGGCGGCGGGGGGGACTATCAGCTGACAGGCAAAGGTGTCCCGGGTGTAAAGGCGGTACAAAAGGGGGTGGTGATGGACAGAGCATCTGAACCAATCAAACACTCACACCCAGTCAACAGATCTGGGTTTAATCCATCACGTTCTTTAGCCCACTCTGCCACCCCAGTTCAGACATGGCCATATGCAAATCAGTCTGACCCTGTGCCTCATAGGAACAGTCCAGCCCGAACAGCCAAGCCATGCCTTCCCTGGACCGGAAACAAGCTTCCGAGGACCGGTTTCTGTAAAGGCAGCACGATTTTGGTCCCAAAGTCAAGGAATGCCAGTAGATTTAAAAGCGTCTCGAAGCGTCTCCAGTGTATTGGAATATACCACTCCATGAAGCATGGGGACCTACACACCGGTTATTGATGTGCATGATCATTTGTAATCTATGCATGTCTTGTATATTGTAGCATTCGTTTATCTAAGTGTGAAGGTGCCACAATTAACATTTATTTGAAGTAACAACTATAGTAAACTGTTATTGTCATGGTTTCACATAGTAGCATAGGTCCTCCCCCCATTCTTTAATAACATAACCAGGCTTACCAACTATTATGTGGGATGATTGGGTAGGGATGTTTGAGAACTACATAATAGCTTTGGATGAACACATTTTTCCCTTGCTAGGAAAACAGCACTATTATTAAATGCACTTGGTAGTGAAGGGTAACCGGTATTTAAATACCTACCTGTAGCAGTGGGATCCACTGGTCAGCATACTGGAAACGAGTACAAGGAAGCATTGCAGAGACTGGAGAATAGATTTGCTAAAGGGGGTCAATTTAGTAATGGTTCATTACAACTTTTATACTCAGCCTCAAGTTGAAAATGAGTTTGTGGCGAGACTTAGGAAGCTTTCAGTCAAGTGTCAGTTTGGAGCAATGACCAATGAGCTTATTTGAGATCAATTATTTGTTCAGTGTGGAAGGGGACGTTAGTGTAGTATCAAGACACAACAGTAAAGGGAACCTGTAGGAGTCAGCAGTATGCATAGTAATTCTTGCGAATGTACACAATATGGGAATACGTATCTCACCTCTGATTCTAAAAAGTGTTTTGTGCTTGGTAAATAGTATAGGAGGTGTGGTCATAAGGGTCACTTTGAGAGAAAGTGTAAAAAGGGCCCCACAAAAAATAAAGATTTTGGTAAATCTTGGGTAGGTACAGTGAGTGAAGAGACAAATTACACAGGTAGTATTTGATGGTTGGAGAATCTAACGAAGCCAATAAAGTATGTCAAAGACATTTAACAAGGCCAATAGCTGAGTTTGAGGTGTGTGTGTTCATCGTAACTCTGATGATATATTCATGATCAATGTACATTATTATTCTGGCAAATGTGTTCAAGGCATACTGGAAGAATGATGAATTGCTGCCTAAAGATATTCGTCAAAGGGAGTATCAAGGAGAAACAATTGATATTGTAGGATACATAGGGGGCAGAATATGATTAAGTTTGTGTGAGGTCAATGGGGAAATGTCTGTGGCTACTGACAAACCACCAACCTTAGGGTAGGTACATCTATTTGACCTTAACATAATTGTTAATACCAGAGCATCCAATCAAATCATAGTGGAGGAGGAAGTACAATTATGTGATGTGTTGTCAGAGGCACAAGAGGTACTCAGTGAACGGCTTGAATGCCTTAAGGGTTGTATAGACAAGACTGTATTGAAGGAGGGTGCTATTCCAAATTGAGCACAAATCAAAACATGTACCATTGGCGGTGAGAGTGGACATTAAGAAATTTATTAATGACATGTTGGAGGGTGGTATCATGAATCAGTGAAAAACTTTCAGAGGCCGATGGTTGTCTAAACTTTTGTGTGGACTTAAGATCATTTAACCACAATGTGGTGGCTGATTCTAACCTTCTTCCAAACATAAATGGAGTAATCTCTTCTATAAAAGGTGGAAGGTATTTTTCAAAGCTTGATTCGAGAAGTGCCTCCCACCAGGTGAAATTGCATAAAGAGATAAGGAGGGTATATTTAATTTCACTCATATGCAGTTTGGCTTGGCATCGTCTACAAGTATTTTACAGAGGATGATGGCACTGTTATTTGAAAGGATGGAAAGCACAGTATTTTTTTAAGACAATATTCTCATTTTTGGTCAGTCAGTAGAACAACATAACATTATTCAACCAAAATGTCTTGAAGAACATAAGAGAGGCAGGTTGGATTTTAAAGACAAGAAAAATGTGTTTTTCTTACACAACAGATTGAGTATTTGGGATAATCCATTCATGATGGTGGAATTAAACCCCAGAAATGTTTAGTTGATGCAATTAAGTTAGCCCCTTGTCCTCAGGACAAAGATCAATTGAGATCTTTCTTGGGGTAAAACAATATTATTCAATGTCTGTGGAAAGGTTTGCTGACAAGACAGAGGACTTGAGGATATTATAACGGTGGGGAAACAAGTTTATGTAGGGTAAGGATAAAAAAATATGCTTTGAGAAAATAAAATTGGACATTTGTGAATCAAACATTTTGGTGGCATTTGACACACGACTCAAGTCAGTTCTCACTGTGGATGCAAGTGTCACTGGATTTAGTGCTGTTTTGTCCCAAGTCCATGGACTGAAAGTAAAAACAGTGGTGTTAGCGTCATGTACATTGACACAGTCAGAACAAAACTATCGGTAATTGAATGTGGAGCATTTGTTGCTGCAAGGGGAGTGGAATATTTATTAACATATTTGTGGGGCACACAGTTTACTTTCTAAACTGATCACAAACCTTTAAAGATAATGTGTTAACCTCGTGGTGCATGTAAAGGGTCTGCCAGGTTGGTGAGATTGTCTCCAAGACTACAGGAGTATATGTATACTGTGGAGTTTATTTAAGGTTGGCAAAATGTTCAAGCACACTGTTCGTCCAGAATGTCAATCGATAGGAAATTCTTTGACAATACAACTGTGAGAAAAGATGAAATGGAAGGAGCAGTGTCTTTAGTACAGGATGCAGTGCATTGTGGGGCAGATGCATTTACCATGCCAGTGTGGGAAGAGGAGCTGAAAAAAGATGTGGTGTTATTGGCAATCATGAAGATGATTTGTAATGGTGGGGTCAATGGAAAGTGTGATTCCTTAATCTGCAAAATCATATTTAAGATTCAAGAGGAACTCACTGTCTAGGATCAGAAATTCATCATGAGAGGGAATCGATTTGTTCCTTCTCAGGGTTTGTTTACAAGGCCGGACATGTTGTCGCTTAAGGGTCATTTGGGGCAAACTTTGAATGAGAGAAGGTTGAAAAGAGAATTTTGGTGGCCTGGTATGGATGTACAAGTCAATGAGTGGAATTAAACATGTGCAGAGTGCAAGGAGTGTGAGAAGAGGTTAAGAGTAGGTTGAAAAGTTTCAGAAGGGCATATGGGGGACAGGAGAACCGTGGCACACAGTGTGCCTAATTTGTATGGGTCCCATGTCAGAGTTGCCACAGGAGATGCACTTTGCATTGGTGATGATTGATGTGAATTCAAAGTGATTGATTGCGACATTTATTAGAGATGTCACCACTAAGGCAACCATTAAACAATTAAGAGACATTTTTGCTGATGAAGGGGTACCTGTTGTGCTCATTACTGATAATGGCACACAGATATTGTCATCAGAGATGACTAATGTCCTCACACATTGGAGAATAAGGCATTCTAGAACATCTCTCTGTAATCCATAAGGTAATGGAATAGTGGAGAGGGCCAATAGACTGGCCAAAGGTACTATTTGGATGGCGTTAGATAGTCATTGTGATGGTGGGAACATGGACTCTGAAATGGTGTGGGCATATCACACAACCATTCATAGTGTTACTGGGAAATATCCATTTCAGGAAATGGGGGATGTGCCCTGGAATCTAAATCTGTACCAGTGTGGCTGAGAGATTGGGCGAGACCCGGCACCAAGAGAACCAATGAAAAGGATTTGAAGTTTTTTACAAAGATTTAGTGTGGTGATTGGGTCAAGATCAACTCAGGATGCGTCATGGGAGCTCTCTCTAAATTCAAAGCTCCTTTGAAAGTGAAGAGAGTGGGAACATTTTTTGTGGTAGTCGAAGGTGGTGAAAGGTGGAATTTGAGGAATGCTGACTTACATCAAAAGGGAGGAGAGGGCACTATACTGGATGATAAAAAAGGAAGAGGATGGATGTTCAGGGGCTATGTTTATGACTGATGTGATGAGTGAGAGAGGGGTGACATTCAGAATGCCAGCAGAGAAAGTGGGGATCAGAAGAGGAATATGTAAGATGATTTTGGTCAGTAGAGAAGGTAGGGCTCATGAGCCATCTTCTTTTCTATTCATCAAGATTTCTCCTTTACTTTGCTAAGTGTACCATATCTGTGTTGTTTTATATATTTTTACTTTTTACTCTTAATTTACTACTTCAATTACGTTACTCTGTAAACATGTATGGCAGTATCAACAGGAAGTAAAGGGAAGTAGATGTGTTATGATGTGCATTGTTTGTTCTGGTATATCCGATATCAAGATTTCAAAGTGACATCTGTATTGTGAGTTCTAGAGTGTCAGATGTTGGGTGTTTTATGGGAGTCAGTTTACCCCTGACTCTCTTCTTCACAACATTTTCCAAGGGTTTTCTGGGGGTGTCTACTTGCCACTTCCATGGTCCAACAGGCATGTCAAGAATCCCAACATCCACATCTGTGGTTTACTATGGACATATGCATATGTCAGTGTAAGGCATGTTTCCTATGTCATTATCTACCTTGCGATGACCAAGTACCCAAATATTAGAACCACAATTGGAAAGTTCACACATGTTGTGGGAGCACATACAATAGATAGAGGGGTCACAAGCAACTGCATATTGACATCACAGAAAAATACAGGATTAACATGACAGTCATGATGTAGTGTACGATGCATCTTCCCAGATCCACCATTTGCCATAGCACAGAGTAATGAAAGAGAAAAGTATTAACCTTTTAACAACTGTATGACTAACACATATTATGAAAAATGTGTTAGAAATTTGCATGACAATATAACTACACATAAAACACATGGCCTGCCATGTATCAGCAACAGTTTTCTAAAGTGCTGACAGTTGTCCATTCTCTTTACTTTCAGATGACAAGGTATATAAGATCCAGCTTGGGTCATGACGCATACCCCAAAACTGAGCATAAGAAGGCCTACAAACGGGCTCTCAGCAAGACAAGGAGCATTGTTGAAAGAACCTTTGGACTACTGAAGTCCAGGTTCTGCTCCCTGGACATTTTGAGGGGTAGGTTGTTCTACTCCCCCGAGTAGTCTGCAAAATCATCTTGATGTGTGCCATACTGCACAATAAATGTGCGGACTAAAGTCCACTGTCATTGGGGCCTACAAGTTCAGGACCTGATGGAGGAGGAGGAAGAATGTGAGGATGTCGAGGCTCGAGACATCCAAAATGCAGTTGCAGGAAATCGCAGATGCACATACATTGTGGGAACTTTCGTTTCTTGTAACACATATTTGTGAATGTACCATTAAACAACATATTTAAAAGTTTCAACATGACAATACATGCTTGAAACTATTACTTGTCTTTGTGTTTATGTCACAGTTCCAGGAAATATTTACATACACAGATTTCATCAACTAGAAGTAGCTCTAAGATGTTTACAATCATGTTGGAAGCCAGGCATCAATGTCAAAGTATTCAAAACAATTAATCAGACATTGTCAACTGTTGTGTGTCACATGTTCCTTGTTCCTTTCTATAGCACTGTGTCAGTAAACAATGATGTATGACTAGGTAAGGTAAAACTCTAGAAGTAAAGGTTACACTATACTAATGGTGGAGCAAGGCTTCACCTATATCGAAACTTGCTTGTATTCAACCCTCTAAATAACTTGAAATATATTAACCAACCTAATACTTGCATTACACAACATTTCTAGCCTCTAGAGGAAGCTTGTCTATGTGCTTTTACTAACAGTAACTCTAATGTATTAAAATGGCCGCCTAAAATGCGGGAAACCTTCTGCGCATGCGTCCGTCACATCTACGTGGCATGACGTACCTCTCTGCTTTGTGGGAAATCTTTGCTTCTGCGCACTAGTGCCAGTAATGGCTGCTTTAACTCCTTAACCGTGGCCGTTATTTCACCGCAGTGCGGCGGTTCTGCGGAGTGGGCGGGGCCGCATCGGCCGTTGGCCGTTCGCAGCACCAGCTAGGTACTGCTCGCGAGTGCCAACGGCCGACATAAGTACGGAAGGGGTTAAATCACACATGCTAATGCTTATGCTGCAGCTTCTACTAAGCTTGTTTGTTCTGCTCAATTATTAACACACAAGTTAAAATAAAAGTAATGGGAATAGAGTATAGATAAGTGGTATACAGTGCATTCATTTATTTTTGTATTCTAATATGTTTCTTTTTGACTTTGCTACTAGCTCGTACGTTGGACCTGACCACTGACATATCTTTCATCTTGGATGATTCTGCACACGCGCATTCTGACTCTGAAATTGCTGAAGCCTTGGCATTGAATATCTGCCAACACCCTTCTTACCCACAATGTGCCTGGGAACCTGTTCATCTGACCTCTAGAAAAGAAGCTACCAAATACATTATATTCAACATGTGTACCAATATTGTTAGGCGGAATAAAATCATCGGAAAGAAAATTGTGGGTGGGTATTCAATCAATATGAATCGAATTGAAATTACATCATCTTAGTATGACCTCTCCATGTCTTTCCAACCAATCAATGAAGAGGAACACATAGATTTGCAACATTTAGGGGTGGTACATTGACCTCGAAATGTTATAACTAAGGTAGGCTTAGATAGAGAAAGTTGTCTGACTTGTCCGAATAGCTGACCTGTCACTGACCCAACGCACTCAATAGGCTATCGAGAGCAGAGGTGTTGATGGAGCACTCTGTCAGAAGAATCGATTACCCAAACAGGGTACTAATTGGCTTTTCCTAGAGAGAGGGGTGTGACGCTGGCGTTGCACTTGGCTAAGGTCACCTGTCCTGATCTGCACCTGTTTTGTCCCGTGGGCACCTGATTAGTCGGGAGCCTGGTCCTGATCTTCTTTGCCCCAGCCCATGGCCAGGATTGGTCATTGCACCATTCTAGGTAAATATAATCTATGTGGTATGTCCATGTGCTATTTCCTTTTCTCACCCTTCCCAGGTACCAATGTCTAAAGGAGTCACTGTGATTTCTTACAAACTTTATGTCCGGCTGGTAAAATTTATGGTCACGCGATTGTGGCCCTTTTCATTTTGACTCAGAAAATCTATCATAGATAAAGGTTTTAAAACTTTCCCCGAGTCTGTGGGTATTATAAGAAAGATAAATGTGTTTAAATATTGCCTGTTATTCTAACTCCCTCTGATTCACAGGACTTATAGTAAGGTGACAAGGATTGGTAAGTCATGGTTTACAAGTATAAGTCCTAAATGGACCTCTGGGCAAACTGATAGAGTGATTAAATTAGTAAATCGGTTAGGTAGGACTGCTAGTTCAAAGTGTGAATGTTGTATGGGCCAAAGGTGATTATGGTAAAATTGAGCTAGCTGGTCCCTGCGCGCACTATCAGTATACTTTTCTTGGTAGCATTAATATGGTTAGGGATTAGTTAATAATAGGTAGTTAGTTGTGTATATGCTATACTCGAGTCCTGTCTCGCCTAGGATGAGTGTACTTGGAAGAGATTGTGTGTCCTTTGGAAGAGATTTGGCGCTCGGTGCATGTGTCTTAAGGGTTTAAAGTACAGGAGGTGAATGATCATTTCTCCATTGTTGGGATCCCACAATCGGACAGCTGAACCTCCATTTTGATGGGGCCATCTACATGCCTCGCCTTTCGCTGAACCTCACTAGGATTGGGGTCATGATGGCCTCTTGGGGCAACTGAAACAAACATAGGACTAGGTTGCTGGACACAATAATAGGACTACTTCTGCCTCCGAGGGCCCTCTAAGTTTCTGAGCATAAGTGGCAGCCATCTTGGAAAGGGGCCAGTAGTTTTTTTTTCTTTTTTCCAGTGATGCCTCATGATTTTGACTATTCTTCTGGGGGCTATTACTAATTCCCAAATCAACGGTTAGCATTCAGACACTTCTTCGAGAACTTCAAGTCCGCCCTTCTACACACACAAGATGGCTCTCACTGGTTGCACACTTGGTTCAGTGATGTTTCATGATTCTGACTATTCCGCTGCGGGGCTATTCCGAATTCCTAAATCAACGGTTAGCACACAGACATTTCTTCAAGAACTTCAAGTCCGCCCCTCTACACACACCAGAGTGCTCTCACTGGTTGCATACTTGGTTCAGTGATACTTCATGATTCTGATTATTCTGCTGTGGGGCTATTGCTAATTCCTAAATCAACGATTAGCACACATTCACTTCTTCGAGAACTTCAACTCCTCCCCCTACACACACCAGAGTGCTCTCTTTTGCAGTTAGCACTACCCTCTGGTTATTCTACTTTCCTGTTTTAGCCAGGTTTAGCAGATTGTCTGATCTACAGTACATTTATATAGTCTGGTCCAATTGTATTAGGTATTCTTTTCCCACCTTCCTTCAGCATGCCTCCTTTCCTATCCGGTATCCAGTAGAGGTTCTTTTCTACCCACGCCTGCCACGCCACCCAGCCCGCTATTATCTACCCACAAGCACCTCCTCACAATTGTCGCTACCACGCCAGCCAGCCCGCTTCTTCCTACCCACAATCTCCTCTGCAGAGACTGTCTCCATATCCCACAGTCCATTCCACATCCAGGTCCACTGTGACTCTTCCCTCAACAACTTCTCCAGGGACTGCCCTCCCCCCTCCGCACCGACTCTCCTCTTTCCACCCCTCCTTCATACCACTTTCCCTCTCACAATATTACATCCAACTTTATCCTTACACGCACCTTTGCAGCCATCCACATGCAGACCACAGACTCCTACCCCATTCACACCTGACCCCGACCTTAGATTTGAAGAAAGAATGTTGGCTCTACTCCATATTAAAAAGGAACTCCAATCTTTCAAGGATCTGATAGCCAACCAACCTTGGCGTAACTTTTCCTCAAGAGCCTCTAACCAGAATTACCGATCACAACACATAACTCACACCCCTTAACTTATTCAACCGAATCGGAATTCAGTACCCCTCCTCAATAGGCGTTCTCGACCTAAGCGAAGCGTCAATCCGTTCACTAAGAGTGATATACTATCTCTTCTTCAATCCTATGAACCCTCTCCCACTAATTGCATTGCCACAACTCAGTCGACCATCCCTACTCTCCACCCTAACACACTCAGAGGGGCCAGACACAACAATAGAGGGATCGTCGAGAGCAACCTTAGAAACGTCCCTCTCACCCAAGACCCCTCCTGCTCCCTCCTTATACCCCGTCTCAAATGCACACTCCTAAACTGTAGATCTGCTTCCAGACATGCTGCGGATATAGTTGAGCTCATCATCTCACAAGAACTAGACTTGCTATTGTTAACGGAAACCTGGCTAACTGATTCCTCCAACCCACTGATGGACATTCTAGTTCCCCCGAACTACGACATCATCAGATTAGACAGAATCAGTAAGATAGGTGGAGGTATAGCCTGTGTTCACCGTAGTGACATCACTGTAAATAGAGCCACGTCCCCGGTCTTCACGTTTTGCGAATACTTCTCCCTAGACCTTAGCAGCAATGGCAAACAAGCTTGCTCTCTGCACATCATCTATCATCCTCCAGGTGACAATCGAATTTTTTCGGAACAACTCATGGATATGATTTCAACTAACAACGGTATGAAAAAAAAAAAAAAAATTTCCTTGGCGATTTCAATCTCCACTGGAATGACAACAAACACACAATTGTCAACCGCCTCAGAAGCTTCATGGATGACCTAGCCCTGACCCAAACCTGCATTGGCCCTACACATAACAAAGGTTCAACCCTGGATCTAATAATCTCCAAAACGTACGTCATTCAACTGGAATCGATACAACCCTGCGACTGGTCTGATCACATCATTACCTTCTTTATCAAGGAAACAGTAAAATTCAACTCAGTTCAGGCCAAGAAACCTAAGAGCTGGAAAAGAGACGTGAAACATCTCAATATAAGCACACTACCTTCCTCAAGCTACAACCTTCTATTGCCTCCTGCTGGCACCACAGACGTGCATGATCTCACCAACCACTACCTCAACTCGATGACCGCAATAATCAATGAGGTAGCCCCTCTTCAACTTAAGAGAGTCTCCACTAAAGATTCAAAACCTTGGCACAATAGCCTAGTCAATGAAGACAGATGCTCTCTTAGAGTTGCTGAACGCAACTGGAGATCAGTCCCGTCGACTATTCACCTCAAATTACTAGGGAAAAAGAGAAATGCCTATTACAAGAAGATTAAGCGCACCAAAGCAGACTTCTTCAAACACCAAGTAGACCAAGCTAGAAATCACCCCAAAAAACTATTTGAGCTAATCAAACCTCAACCTAAGGACGCCCCTCAAGGGTTTCAAGACACCGCCCAACCTCAACCAAACTGTGAACAATTCTCCGCCTTCTTTACTCAGAAGACCCTCAACATCGAGAACGATCTCTCACAGGACCGATTACTTTATTCTGTGCCACATTCACAACCCCCTCCGTCACCACCAACCACGACACACCAAAACCCTTCAAAGTGTGTCCCAAAGAACAAAGCCGCCTGGTCATCCTTTGACACCTACTCGGAAGAGGCCCTGGGTAAGATTCTAAATGCCTTGAAACCTTCCAACCACCACATAGATCCGCTCCCCGCTAACGCTGTTAAAGACCTAAACCCATGGCTGCTTCCAGTTTGGACCAAAATCAAACAGCTGACCCCACAGATCTTAACAACTATTGTCCTATATCCAATATCCCTACCCTGGCCAAATTGCTTGAAAAATGCGTGCATCACCAACTAACGAAACATATCATGCACTTTGACCTTCTTGACAACCACCAATCTGTCTTCAGAGCAGGGCACAGCACGGAATCAGCCATGACTCACATTATTAATGATGCGCTTCAAATCCTGGACCAGAACGGCTCATGCTTACTCATCCTGCTGGACCTATCCTCAGCTTTTGATACAGTCAAACAGGAGAGTTTGCTGGATCTGCTCAGACTGAGGATGGGTCTATCAGGACCAGTGCTAAACTGATTCACCTCCTTTCTACGCAACCAAACACAACAATTCAAGATTAACAACACTCTTTCCAACCCCGTTCCAGTAAGGCTGGGTGTCCCACAATGATCCTCACTCTCCCCGACATTGTTCAACTTGTTCATGGAGCCGCTTACCGAAATTCTCCTAGTGTCTAACGTGCAATATCATATGTACGCTGATGATACACAACTATATCTAAAGATTAACACATTGGAAGACATTAAACAGCTTAACTCCACACTCAGGAACACCCAAACATGGTTGGCAGAAAATCATCTCAAACTGAACGCTCTAAAGACGGAATTCCTCCTTATAGCCCCACCCCACTAAAATCTCTCTGATGCAAAACTTAATCCAACATCTCACTGCACTCAATGTGCAACCAACTATTGTGGACTCAGCAAAATCATTGTGAATAAGTCTGGACAGCAATCTCTCCATGCAGAATCATGTCAGCAACGCTACAAAGGGAGCAAACTTCCAGTTAAACATTCTAAGGAAGTTTAAGCCATTCTTGCCAGTCGACGACTTCAAACAGGCTGTACAAGTGCTAGTTATCCCCCATATGGATATGGTATTGTCTCTTTATGCGGCCTCCCAAAAGCGACTACAGACCCCCTTAGAGCATCAATAAATGCTGCAGCAAGACTCCTCACCGGCTCGAAAAGAAGTTCCCACATATCCCCTGAACTAAAATCCTTGAATTGGCTCCCGTTTGAAACAAGAATTCAGCTCAAAATCGCTTGCATGACACATAAGGCCTTACACCACAAGGCACCCATTTACCTCACACATAAATTGTCAATCTCTGGTGGCTCAAGGTCCTCTGGGGGTGCAGATAACCTTCTACTGAAACCTCAAAGATTCAATAAAGAATTTGGAATACTCTTCCCCCTGAAACCAGATTGAATTCTTCTTTCGTATCTTTCAAAAAGGAAGTAAAAGCGATTCTCATGGCAAAATTTACCTGACTACTCTACCCGGTCTTGGACCTTTCTCATCCAAGACTCGTTGCTTTGGTTCTAGGAACAACTATGATCCCAGGCTTCGGTACTTTACGACTTTCTCTATGCGTTTTATTTTATTTATCTCATGCTTGTTCGCTATATTGTGTCTTGCTATTCTTTATGTATATTCAACTCTGTTCATTGTAAAGCGCTCTGATATCCGCAAGTATCTTGTTCGCGCTCTATAAAACCTTCTAAATTAATAAAATAAAATAAAAAAATTGATTATTGATTGTTTATTCTAGTGTGCTAACCAAAACTGTTTTTGTGTTGTTCAATGTTGTTTGGAATATCCCGTGATAAAGAAAATAGTTGGTAAATAGAAGCCATACTGTTGTGAGGTTACTTGCCTTGAGGAATAGGTGCATAAAGGTAGATACAACTTGAAGCACTAGTTAAGGTTTATTTTTCCTAAGTATAATTGTGAGAGTGATTGGTAGCAAGGAATTCGCTGGAGAAACTTTAGTCTTATATCACCTAGAAAGTGTAACTCTAAAGGAGTAGCAGGTACTTTTTGCTTAAGTGAAGAGTAAACAGAAGGTTGTTTTACTCACAGTGTTTGAAGAGTAGGTGGAATTAGGTTTACTCGTTGTGAAAGAAATTATCTTTTCTTTTTAGTCAATTAGGCACAATAGCAAATTTTTCATGGTGTCAATTAATGAAATGTATAATTGAAATTTGAAAGAAATTGACTTGTTGTATTACCTTGCAAAGGAGAGAGTCAGTTGCGGGTGCTGCACTGACGTCACAGAGAGCCGCGCTAGAATTGGTAGAAACAGCGGGTGTGAGGCTGTGAGAAAATTGTAAAGGAGGGGTGAGTGCAGAGAGTGAGATTCACGTCATGGAAAAGCCGGTCAATTATTAGTTAATGCTGCTTGTAAGTCTAAACCTCATTGGGCATTTAAAATAAGAGACGCACTGGTATTGGAGGATTATTTCTGTAAAATAAACAAACTGAGTTAATGACATTTATTGACATTCATACAAAATTAAATAGCGGTATGTGTGGAATTTAGATCCAGCAGTTGTAGGAAACCGTCGTGATAGAAAATATTTAGGATTTGCAAGAGAACAACAAATTAGAGGAAGACCTTACATCATGTACGGAGAAAAAAGAAAGATGCCCCTTTTTGAAATAAAAAGAAATTATTTAAAAAAAGACAAAGTAATTAAAACTATAGAAGGGATTATTATTCCACCACTTAATATACCTGCATCATACATGATGGTAGAAAGGGGCTGCCACACCTGTGTGTGGTTAGAAAACTGGATGGAGTATACTAAGGAATACAGGGTTTTGGCATTTCCAGAATATGGTACCTTTAATGGTAGAATTGTGGACAACTTGAGAAGTTGTATGAATAAATTAGAACCCAGACCAAGATTAATGCAATATTAAGTGCTAGAAGAGTAGGAGACAGAGGCGTTTGAGCAAGACAGGTCCAGAAATGACAGTAATTGGATTACGTTGTATCCCAGATTGCCAAGAGAGACACGAGATGAGCAAATTAAAAGGTGGAGACAGTCCATGCTAGTAGAAGGATTATACCCTGTTTTTACCACAGGAGAACCATCAGGAAACAAAGGTACAGGGAAAAATGTAATGACTAGTGGTGATTCGGATGACGATTTATTAGATGATTTGTTAATGAAAAATCCACCAGTTACTCCGAGTACTCCGTTTTTACAACCACCTTTAGTTCCACAGGTTATACATGAAACTTCATTAGAAAAGGTACTTCAGGAGAGAGAAAAAGAAGCTTTAAGTAAACAGCGTAGTGAATGAATTCAGAAAATCTCCCAATTAAATACAAGTCCTGAAGCCCTGACAATACCTGTAACAATAGGTCCCGTAGTTTCTTTGTATGGAGATAAGCAAGTTAATCCTAAAACTCCCATTCTGACTACACCTATAGTTCAGCCAAGAATAGAAACCCTAATAGTTGATGATCAAGCAAGTGATTGTGAGCCGGTAATTTCCTTCATAGATTTACCTACACGAGAACCAGTAAGTGACTCGATCAAGAAAATTACACGCCCATGTTCAAAAGAGGTACAGATTGAAACATCCTCTGGAATGAGGCATGCAACTGTAGTAAGTCCAGAAGAATTAGACAGATGGACTCGAAACATAGAGCCTAAATCTCAACCGAAGGTATTGGACATAAATAAATTAAGGGTGGAATTAGAGGAAATGGTAGCGGGAAATGTGGGATTGGACAGACTGAACCCATTTGATGAAGACAAATTATTGTTTATATGCTGAAGTATTACGCGCAATACAAAAATATATCATGAAAAATTAATGAATTTGGCTTTGGAAATGGGAATAGACATTGGCAAATCAAAGGTATTGCTGAAACCATATAGATCTGAATTTTCTTGCAAAGATTTGGAAAACACGAATGTGTCAGGTCGTAAATTGCAGATAAAGGAATTGTTGTTGTTGTTGCAAAAATGGGGAGATTTAGACAAATGGAAAGTTAGATAAACAAAGAAAAAGGAAGAGGCACAGGCAAATAAAACGTCTTCTGAATACTTATTAAAAGAAGCAGAAACAGTTGAAAGGTTGTGTCCGATGAGAGAAGTGCCAGGAGGAGGTTATGTACATGTCCCATGGTCCCGACAGGATATTTTGGGCCAGATGTAGGTATCCAAATACCGATTGGTAACGGATGAAAATACAGATTCGGTAATTTTACCGAATTGGTAATTTTACCGATTCGGTAAAATTACCGATTCGGTAAAATTACCGAATCTGTATCTTGAAATGTAGGTAGCACTGTAAACAGTTCTACAGGGCTTTAAGGATTCGTTATTTACCACCAACTATTAGTTGGTGGTGAATAACGAATTCCTATGTAAATGCAAATATGTGCATTTACACCTGTGCCATGTGGCACAAACACTAATCAGGGGTGCAACAGGCGGTCAAAGTGACACCCTGCCACCCTTGACTATTTCACAATTTTACTGAATTGGAATGAATCAATGGCAATTACCGAATCAGTAAATACCGATTCGGTAATTACCGAATCTTAACGATTTGTTAAAAAATACCGAATAATTACCTACATAGGTTTTACCGATTCTAAAATACTGAATCGGTAAAATTCGGAATTTTAGAATCGGTAAAACCTTTTTACCTACATCTAGCCCTTTATCATTTACTAATGATTTCCCAAAGTTCAGAGAAAAACCTGTAGAATGGTACCGACAAGTCGAAAGGTTCGTTAAAGTGTTGAAAGTATTGTTAAAAGATTTAGATGGTTTATTTGACATTGTTGTTCCCGCTGATTTGTGGTCTGAATGCAAGATCACTGTAGATTGGCCTAGTGAGGAATAACCTAGAGACCAAAAGACAGGAGCTCCTTCTGGGGAGGTAATGAAGATATATAATCATGTGATAACTTACTTAAAGGGAAAAATTCCCCCTAAAGTAACTGATTGGACTAAAATAGACAAAATTACCCAAAAAAAAATGAATCTGTACATGCATATTATGAACGCCTCTTGCAGGTACTTAAACAGTACAGTGGTTTAGAAAACATTGATAATAAGGACATGACACATTTTATTTCTCGTTTTGTGTCTGGACTAAAACCTGAAATTTCCCAAACAATTAGAGAGCATAAATAGTGTTGGCAAGCAAAGCCTGTCGATAAAATTCTCAAGTATGCGAAATATTGTGAGGATGAAATTGACAATAAACGAAAGAAATTAGAAGAAAAAGTAATGTGGGCTCAAGTTAAAATGGCAGAACAACAGGAACTTCAGTTAAGCCAGCAAGCAAATGATCAGAAAAAAGGGGAAGGCCAAAGTGAAGGAAGTGGGTGCAAACCCAGAGTGAAAATGAGTAAAGAAGAGGCGAAGAAAATGTTTCCTTGTCATGGGTGCGGAAAATTAGGGCATTGGAGAAACAAGTGTAAATTAATACAGAATAATAATGTTCAAACTCAAAATTTAAATCCACAGACACAGAATGAGGTGTCAATGAGACAGCCGCAACAGGTAAAGCAGAATCAATTGCCTCAAGCTCCTATGCCATATTTTGTGGATCAACCCAAATACAGTGTGGTCGATTGCGGGAGGGAAGTGGTAACAAAAATACAGTAACACCACATTTTCTTTTACAGGACACATAATTTGAGACAGAGAATGACACATATTGACGGGACCTGAGAGGGGGGAAGAGGTGTTACCCGTTCTACTGTGAGAACAGCAGACATCCCAAACCTACCCCTCTCGGGAGAAGCAATCCAAGTAGTGGGCGTTTCTAATAAACAAATTAGGACCCCTGTCACAGAACCTATGGAAGTTTGTATTGGCAACTACCGAGAAATGCACAAATCCATAGTATGCAATTCTAGCCCTGTAAACTTGCTAGGAAGAGATGTACTGTGCAAAATGAACTGCACATTCTTTTGTACACCAAATGGGGTTGAAATTCAGACTCCAGATGGAGATGGAGTGTATAAAATTATGCTGGCCAGACAAGAAACAGAAGTTAAAAAGATGTCTCTAGAAAATATACCAGGAGAGCAAAAAATCTTTGTAAATCCTGATGTGTGAGATTTTACTGGGAAAGAGGTAGGCCTAATGGCAGATATTGATCTCATAAAAGTAACAGTGAAAGAAGGTGCAGTTTACCCAAACATTCGACAGTACAAAATGAGTCCCAAAATAAAAGCAGGAGTTGCACTAGAAATAAGGTGTTTGGTTGAACAAGGTATTCTGGAAGAAATAATGAGCAGCCCTTGTAATTCACCTATACTTGGCATAAAGTAACCAAACATAAAGTACAGGGTGGTCAACGACCTCCGAAAAATTAATAAAATTGTCGTCACATGTTGCCCAGTAGTACCAAATCCAGCTGCGATTCTGTACCAAATACGATGGGGAGCAGGATGGTTCACTGTAATTGATTTATGCCATGTTTTTTTTTCCATCCCGCTGCATTCAGATAGCACATTTTTATTTACGTTCAAATTTGACGACCATCTTTACATTTGGAATCGTGTCCCTCGGGGGTACACGGAAAGTTCCTCCATCTTTAATCAGATTCTGAAAAAGTGCCTTGGATCACTGGTGCTGTCCGGTAAATCTGTCCTGGTGCAGTATATCGATGACGTATTGCTGGCATCGAGAACAAGAAATGACTGCATAATTGATTCCATTGCATTGCTGAACCATTTAGCAAAAAGTGGACATAAGGTATCGCCAGAGAAATTGCAATACTGTACAACCTCAGTAAAGTATCTGGGACACCAGATAGAAAGGGGGGTCAGGAGAGTGACCTCTGAAAGAATCAAAATGATTCAGAACATGAAATTACCCCAAACTCAGAAAGAAATCAGAATGTTTCTTTGAGTTCTAGGCTACTGCAGGCAGTGGATTGTGGGATTTGCAGTGCTTGCAAATCCACTGATTCAAATAACAAAGAAACAAGAAAGAGACCCAGTCGAGTGGGATGATGAAAGTATGAATGCCTTTTTAAAATTGCGTAACAGTCTGTGTGAAGCTCCAGCATTAGGGATGCCAGACTATTCAAAAGAATCTGCACTATTTTGTGACACAAGAGACATTTGTGCACTTTCAGTCCAAACCCAGCCATGGTTTAATGCGACGACCTGTGGCATATTTTTCTGCAATATTGGACCCAGTGGTATCTGCACTGCCAGGTTGTCTGAAAGCAGTAGCTGCAACATGCATGAGTCTTGAGCAAAGTGAATCCATTGTCATGGGACATCCTGCAACAGTGTAAGTTCCACATTCGGTCGTGATTCTGTTAACTAGAACACGTACTCAGCACCTAACACCTAGTCAAATGACTAAGTATGAAAGAATTATTCTTGGTTCAGAAAACGTGACAATAGTGAGATGCACTATTCAAAATCCAGCAACCTTGTTGCCCAATTCTAACTTTGAGGAAGTCAGAGAGGAACTCGAACATGACTGTATCGACTTAACTTAATTCAGTACTAAACCTCGCGAAGACATACAGGAAGAACCTTTAAAAGACCCAGATCATGAATTATTTGTAGATGGCTCGTGTATGCGCCATGAGAAAGGAGGACTAAGCTCTGCCTTTGCTGTATGCACTTTATAAAACGTAGTTGAAGCATCCTATTTACCAGGAGTCAAGTCTGCACAAATAGCCAAATTGATTGCTTTAATAAAAGCCTGCAACATTGGGAAAAATTAGAGAGTAACCATTTACACTGAAAGCCGGTATGGTTACTGAGGTGTGCACGACTTTGGCCAGCTCTGGATGCAAAGGGACTTCATGACTTCTTCAGGAACTCCTGTCAAAAATGGACAATATGTGAAGGAATGACTTGAAGCAATTCAATTACCTGAAGAATTGGCCGTGGTCAAATGTGCTGCTCACCAATCTGGAACTGACAGCGTGACAGCTGGTAACCAATATGCTGACCAAGTTGCTCAACATTGTGCCAAATATAAAATGGCAATAAACAAGAAAATTGACGCATGTGGAAACAGCTGCCAAGTTATGCTTTTGTGTGGTGTGAATACGTGGGAGGAAGTGAGAGACTTACAAGGTGAAGCAGATACTAAAAAAAGGAAGACTGGCAGAAAATAGGGTGTCGATTAAGACCTGAAGATGGCATAATAGTCTACCTAGATGGGAGACCAGTGTTACCTGACTGTATGCTTGCACCAATGGCTAAAATGTATCATGGGGACACACTCATAGGGAGAGATGTTATGGTGAAGTTGTTTAGAAGGGACTGGTTCAATGCAAAATTCAGGAACTTAGCAGAGAGTCTTTGCCAGAGATGCCTTACATGTCAGCGATTAAATCCTGGTAAGAAAACTGTAGTGTGCCCTGGGAAAATTGGGAAAGCAGAAGGCCCTTTCATTAGACTACACATTAATTTCATTCAGTTACCTGCTTGTAGAGGATTAAAATACATCCTGGTCATTGTCTGCCTATTTTCAAAATGGGTGGAAGCATACCCTACTCGCAGGAACAATAGCATAACAGTAGCCAAACTTTTCTTGAGGGAACTCATCCCAAGGTTCGGTTTTCCAGTAACGATTGAATCAGACCGAGGAAGGTACTTTAATAATGAAATAATCAGTCTAATCTGTGAAGCATTCAAAATTGAGCAAAAATTGCACTGTGCATATCGCCCAGAGGCTTCTGGAGTGGTAGAACAGTTGAATGGCACGATTAAAGCATGATTGGGAAAGATGTGTGAATCTACCCATTTGGAATGGCCTGATGCTTTACCTCTTGTTCTGATGGGACTAAGAAGCATTCCAGACAAGAAAACAGACTTGAGTCCCCATGAGATACTCATGGGAAGGGCAATGAGGCAAGCATGTGTGCCAGAACATCAGCTGTTAACTTTATCTGCTGATTTAGTGTTGTAGTACTGCAAAGAGTTGGCTGACCAAGTGTGTTCTATCTCTCACCAGGTTGGGGAAGACACAGAAGCCAGATATTCAATTCCAGCACATGACTTGAACCCTGGAGATTGGGTGGTGATAAATAATCACACTTGAGAATCTTGCCTAACACCCTTGAACCCTGGAGATTGGGTGGTGATAAATAATCACACTTGAGAATCTTGCCTAACACCAAGGTGGGGAGAACCACAGCAAGTGATATTGTTTACCACCACAGCTGTAAAGTGCAAGGGAATCCCAAACTGGATCCATGCCAGCCACACCAAACGGATACCAGAACCTGACGAAGTGAGGCTGAAGTTTGTGCAGCTGAACGGTCTCAGGAAATTGATCCTGAAGTAGTTGACGAAGAGGAACTGAGCACCAGTCAGGATGAGTGGATCCCAGTGGTCGACATACCTGAAATCAGAGTGAGAACAAGAAGCCAAACATACTTAGATAGTCAGACTGATAGTGAGGACGAGATAGGTATAGAAGAACCCACTCAGATTACAGAAATCCAAGCCAATGGTAATCATGAGGAGGATCAGATAAGGAAAGAGCAATATACTCAGACCAACAAAACACCTACCAGAACTCTATTATCTTAGAAGGGACAGATAGGTACTAGTCAAAACGAACAAGATATGTGCATGACCAGACAGGATTAGTCAAAAGGGTTCAGGACGAAGAAAAAATTCCCGGCCCAACAAAGTCATATCCTGAATCAGGTCAGATTAGGATAGAAGGATCGGCACAGGCAGAAGAGTCAACTGCAATAAGCCCTGGGGTAGGTGAGTTAGAGAGGAAACCTGAAGTTGATGAAAATCAAGTAGTGCCACAACTTAAAGAAAACAAAAGAACTCTTGGAGAATCAGCAAGCACAGTGCCAGCCAAAAGACTCAGTAAAGGTGATACATGGCCTGGTTTTGTTAAAAGACTGAAATATTGTCTAGTGACAATAGATGAAGAACCCGAACAGGTGAACGAAGTAACTAGTCACACTGAACCATCCACAAACAATCAAAGAAGGAGAAGTCCACGCCTGAAAAAGCTGAACAATAAATTCAAAGGCCCTGAATGGACATACATCATCCTTGAAGATTTCAAAAATCGAGAAATCAGTGATGACAGTGATGAAGTATTGATTGCTGATCAAAATATTGAAGAAGTGAAGCCAACTTGGGATAAATCACAGGTGTATTCTGTGTAAATTCTCAAAGAGGGGTAAAGCCTCCTTAGTCAAAAATGGCTGATAAAAGAGTTACTGGAAACTCAAAAATAAGTTGTATAAAGACATGCAGCAGGATATGCATATTTAGTTTATTGATAGTATTTATAGTATGGCTTGGTCTGACAATAGCAATACCGTACTTGATGGCTGCTAAGCAAAATGACACTAGTATACACAGAAAGATAGCGCACCACAAACAAGATAGAGTAGACTTAGAAGCACCAGATGGGATAGAATTACATCACATTAGAAATAGAAATGAAACTGAAATGAAAGTTTTTGCTAGTCTATTAGTACATTATGTAGATACTATGCAAATTAGTGATTGTTATGTCTGTATGGAATTACCTTCTTCTGTAGCTGAAGGTGTTACCTACCATCATTATCCCTTGACTTATGGAATTTCATGTAGCATATTAACTACTTTATTTTATAAAACTGGAAAGTTGCAGTATTATGATTCTAACATAGATGTTATTTTTCCTGAGATTCCTGTCCGTAGAAGAATGAATCCTGTCCTTAGTGCTAAAGATGCCCAAATCTTTGGTCAATTTTTTCTAACAATGAAATAAATAGATATAGCTAATGCACACAAAGGCAATCTAACCTGTAGTTTACAAGAAGAAGAAAAAGTATTTTTCAATACAGACAAAACGAAATTTATGATTTTTAACAAAAACAAGCCCATCTCCAGCTCATTCTCTCTAGAGGGCGTTTCGATTGAACAAGTTACAGTGATGTCCTATCTGGGTGTAACCTTGGACCACCAACTTACATGGAAACCCCAGTTGGAAGTGACAGCCCTTAAGTTCAATCGCCTTTCTGGATGCCTGTTAAAGGAACAGAAAAAATCACTAACAAAGCGTATTACACCTGCCCTAAAAATACACGATGCCAAAGTGAATGCAGCTACACTGTATGGTGCGGACATTTGGGGGTACATAGGTTTGTCTGCCCTTACCAACGCCCAGAACAAGTTTCTCAGGATGTTAGTGGGTGTCCCCCAATCTTCCCCCATTACTCCCTTGCTTTTAGACTTAGGATGTAAACCGCTGGGTGAGATGGCCCAGTACCGACTTGTTGCTCTTTGGCGTCGCCTTTGGACGACTGAAGAACTAAGCTTATTTTCTCGAGAGCTTGGTGAAGTTAGAGCATTGTGGGGTGCCCAAAAAATCCCTTGGCTCAGGGAGGTAAAGCGTATTTTATATCAGATGGGCCTCCCAGAACTATGGCTTCACCCAGAATGCTCAAACTTCCCCTCAAAAGCTGAATTCAAAGAGCACTACTGGGCTGCTAAAAAATCTGCTTTGGTCTCCCTCTCAGCTGCTAACAACCTCACAGGTCAGTTTCTGATGCATAAACTAACCCCTTTCTTGGAACCATACTGGGACTTGATCGGTAAGACGCTTGATCGCAAGCTGTACCATCAGTTCCGAGTGGGAACCTTACCGATCAAGTCCTTTACTGCTAAGTGGGCACTGAATTCTAGCGATAAATGCCCCTTTTGCCTCGTTCATGCAGAAAGTCTGGGCCATGTATTTTTTGCATGCCCCGTATATCGACAGCCCAGACTAAAATGGTTGAGACCAATTTGCAAAACATTAAACTGTGGGGACAGCCACACAGCCCTTCTCAAACTAAGAGATCTACGCTCTACTAAATCTGTGATTTGTGTAGCCAAATTTTTGGGTTGGATGTGGCTTATCCGAGCAAAGAATCTGTAAACTGTTTTATCAATTTTAATGTGTTATATCAAATTCATAGTAATGGGGGTTTTTTTGTATAATGTTGTTATCTGGAACTGTTGTTTTTATCTGTGTCTTTTATGAATTTTTTATTCGAAATAAAGACTAATTGAATTTGAATTTGAATTTGAGAGAAAAGGAGGCAGGATTTCCATAGAAAAGCCAAGGAAAAAAAACCCTAGTTACCCAAATGGGCTAAAAGGGAAGAATGTATGGCAACTGGCAAACCTCATGCTGCTATGTCTTTGGACTTTGGAAAGATGGGGAAAATCTGTCTCCATAGAAAGAAAACTGAGTGTAACAATGTATTCATCGGTTCCAGTGAATGTGAACACAATTTCCTCATAATTGGGGGTTGGGGACTAAAAGGGGGAACTGATCCAGTATTTCCTGGAGTTTATTATATTTGTGGGAATGAAGCTTACTTTCAGCTGCCTGATCATTGGTATGGGAGTTGCTATTTTGTAATAGTATTCCCGAAGGTATACTATGTAAAAAGAATCACTGGAAGCAATGAACACGAAAGGTAACTAACACGTTATAAAAGAGTTAGTTTTGCAGAAATTGTAGGTGATATATTTAGTGCATTGATACCTTCAGTGGGAGTAGTTCTGAATACACAAAGAATTTGCAAAGTGTCTACAGTGGTGGATCGCTTATCGTCTGACACTGCTGGAGTATTCTTATTGATCAATACCAAATTGGTTGCGATCAGATCAATGGTTTTACAAAATCGACTTGCTCTTGACATATTATTGGCAACAGAGGGGGGAGTCTGTAGAATGTTGAAAGCGCAACATTGTTGCACCTACATACCAGACAAAAGTATTGAAATTGGAAGGAATGTATGGAATATTACTCATTTGGAAGAAGAACTGAAACCACTGGAAGTTGATAGTGCATGGAAGAGACTTACTGAGGGTCTCTCTTCTATTGGTACTTGGAAATCTAATGTAGGTAGAAGTATTGTAGGTAAAGTACTGATGCCAATAATTGAAATATCACTAATAATATTGGTGATAATGATTAGGTGCATATGCTGCAGAAATATAAAAAGGTACACTATTAATGAGAAAACAAAGAAACGCAAACTTGATGAAATTCAAATGGAAGAGTTAAAAGGAAAGATTTATAAGAGAAATGAAAGTTTATCAGAATAACGGTAAAAATAAAAATCCCCAATGGTGAACCAGAGGGTGCTATGATGAACCAGAAGGTGCAGTTGTGAACCAGAGGGTGGCAGTGGTGAACCAGAGTGTGGCAGTGATGAACCAGAGAGTGGCAGTGATAAACCAGAGGGTGCTGTGATGAACCAGATGGTGGCAGGGGTGAACCAGAGGGTGGCAGTGGGGAGCCCGTGGGTGGCAGTGGTGAACCAGAGGGTGGCAGTGGTGAACCAGAGAGTGGCAGTGGTGAACCAGAGGGTGGCAGTGGTGAACCAGAGGGTGGCAGTGATGAACCAGAGGGTGGAAGGGGTAAACCAGAGGGTGCTGTGATGAACCAGAGGGTGGCAGTGATGAACCAGAGGGTGACAGTTATGAACCAGAGGATGGCAGTGATGAACCAGAGGGTGGCAGTGGTGAACCAGAGGGTGGCAGTGGTGAACCAGAGGGTGCTGTGCTGAACCAGAGGGTGGCAGTGATGAACCAGAGGGTGACAGTGAGGAACCAGAGGCTGGCAGTGGTGAACCAGAGGGTGTTGTGATGAACCATAGGGTGGCAGTAATGAACCAGAGGGTGACAGTGGTGTACCAGAGGGTGGCAGTGGTGAACCAGAGGGTGGCAGTGATGAACCAGAGGGTGGCAGTGGTGAACCAGAGGGTGGTATTTACGGATTTTCTGCAATTTCGCGGTCCGCGAATCTCGCGAAATCGCAGAAAATGAAGCACTTACAGGGTTACAGCAGGTGCCCAAGTTGAAGTTAATTTCTTTGTAACCATTTACAAAATGCTTACAAAGAAATTAACTTCAACTTGGGCACCTGCTGTAACCCTGTAAGTGCTTCCTGAGCGTCGCCTCCAAAGGTGTTGCCTACTTGCAACTATTCTCTGACCCTGCTCTGACCCTCAAAGCAGGGTCAGAGAATAGTTACAAGTATGGCACAATGCTCCAGGCTGTCCCAAAAATTAAACCACAACAGGAAGCACTTACAGATAAGGAAGCAGGTGCCGGACTTGAAGCTCAAATTCAGTAACACATTAACCAGCCCCCGGTTGAGGCTGGGCAGGTGTGCTTTACCCCATAAACTACAATGGTGAACCAGAGGGTGCTGTGATGAACCAGAAGGTGCAGTTGTGAACCAGAGGGTGGCAGTGGTGAACCAGAGGGTGTCAGTGATGAACCAGAGGGTGGCAGTGATAAACCAGAGGGTGACAGTGGTGAACCAGAGGGTGCTGTGATGAACCAGATGGTGGCAGGGGTGAACCAAAGGGTGGCAGTGGGGAACCAGTGGGTGGGAGTGGTGAACCAGAGGGTGGCAGTGGTGAACCAGAGGGTGGCAGTGGTTAACCAGAGGGTGGCAGTGATGAACCAGAGGGTGGCAGGGGTGAACCAGAGGGTGCTGTGATGAACCAGAGGGTGGCAGTGATGAACCAGAGAGTGGCAGTGATGAACCAGAGGGTGACAGTGATGAACCAGAGGGTGGAAGTGGTGAACCAGAGGGTGCTGTGATGAACCAGAGGGTGGCAGTGATGAACCAGAGGGTGACAGTGGTGTACCAGAGGGTGGCAGTGGTGAACCAGAGGGTGGCAGTGATGAACCAGAGGGTGGCAGTGGTGAACCAGAGGGTGGTAGTGATGAACCAGAGGGTGGCAGTGATGAACCTGAGGGTGGCGCTGCTAAACTGCCCGGGAGCCCTGTGAGTGTGAGCCCCCGTGCTGCTGAGCTGCCCAGGGGTTGTGAGCCCACGCGCTACTGAACTTTACCTGGGCCCAGTGGGTGTGAGCCCCCTTGCTGCTGAACTGCCCGGGACCCTCTCAGTGTGAAAATCATTTGTGCTCAATTGCCTGGGAGCCCTCTGGGTGTGAGCACACATTGTGCTAAGTGCCCCCCTGCCCCCAGTACATATATACCGTGACCGCACAGCACCATTATGCTCTTGCACCATGAAGTCTGGTGCCTGGATGCTCCTGATCCGTGTCGGTGGTACCACCTTCTGGTGCAGTCAAAATGTAAAGTCATAACTTGCTACACAGCACCACTAAACACGTGCCCCCCCTGGCACCGGTAGGAGCATGTACCAGGCATGGAGCACCCGCATGCCACTGCACCCTACTGCCCAGTGCCAGCATATGCCTGTACGGGGCAGTTTAGTATGAGATGGGACATTGTCCAGCAGCAGCAGCTGCATGCGCCTGAACCCATTGAGCAGGTTCAGAATGGCTTTGTACCAACACGCGCAGCAGAGCTATCTTGGACATCTGAAGGATTCTGGGGTCCTGTGCCAAACGTACTTTTGCATCCATGAGTTTCCCGAGCACCATCCCCGTGTAGCTCCTGTGACCAGGAGGCTGCTTTCTCCTCATCTGCTGCTCTGCTCGGTCTCTGACCCTTTATAAACAAGATGCATGTGAACTCGCATAGAAGCCCCGCCCGTTTGGCCCCGTCCACCACACACTAGCGGTATGAAACGTCTTCCCGCCCGTCCCCACTATAATGGCCAGCTCACTCAAGGCAGCCTTTTGTCCCGCTGACAAAGTTACAGGCACACGTGGTCACATATTTGTGCAAATGGCACAAAAATCCGCGAGTTCGCAGGAAAATTCTCGAACTCGCTGACTTTTTTTGCAATTTCGTACGAATTCGGAGACCGCAAATTCACAAATTCCGCCCATACTTACTTGAAATGGCATTTGATTAGTCCGAATTCGATTCGGAACCCACCTTTCTGACCGACTTGGACATGTTTCCCAATGAGTGATAATGATGGCTGGAAAGCGTTCGAACTGTCCGACTTCGTTCCGAAAGGCAGTGGGAGTTGCCAAGTCTTTCGGAGTTGAATCGTAGCTTTCTACAGAGTGCGTTTCCAGCCTCGCTCAGCTGGAAACACTCTCCGTAGAAAGCTAGGATGTTAGATTCGGACAGCCTTTCTGAATAAGTTGTTCCAAAAAGAATCAGCAGTTTTAATCTGAATGTGGGGGCCCGTAGCTGGCCCCCTCTTCTCCCAGGGACCTCCGAATTGGGCCTGCTGGGGTAACCATGGGACCTCCCTTTTCAAACATGCACAGTGGGGCAGGCACCATGGGGTGCCTGTCACAGGGTGCAAGGTTTTCCCCAACCACCCCTTTTGTCAATTGGAGCCTGGGTTCTCATTTGGAACACAGGCTCCCATCAAAGTCAATGGGAGTCCGATCAAATTGTATCCGGAAGCATCCAGATTCAGCCAAATCCCTTGTACGACCTCCCCGGATCAGAGTCGTTCGGAAAGCATTCCGGAACCAAATCAATCGGAATGCTTTCCAGACAAGATCATAATTGGCCCCTAAACATGACATCTGATAGGAATGAGTGTCAGCCAGAAGCCACGCATCAAGGGCAAAGTGGCAATAATAATGCTTTTCCCGTAGTGTTACTTGCGACTTAAGTAAGAAAAATGATATATACCTCAAAGAAGTGCCACATCCAAACAGGAAATGATGTCAAGGCTCAGCCATGCTGCAAACCAGGACATTTCTTTCACTTTCACTTGCTGTCTTTTTGTCTGTCCTGGCTGGTGGAGGGGTTTGGTAATTGCTTGAGAGTTTGGTGATGTTTCCTGGTCTTGTAGGGATCTGAGCTTCCATGTCCCTAAATAGTATCTTTTGTGCTCCAATTGTTTTATTGTGTTGTGTATTGTGGGGTGTTTGTCTTTTTAGGGGTAAATAGTTGTAACTGTAGCAGTAAGGGATAGTGTTTTATGTAGTTTTTCATTAGGGTGACTAGTGGATGTAGGGAGATGTCAGGCAGGGCTGGGCCAATAACCTAATGGAGGAGCAGTTTCAGAGCCTGCTTTGGCTGATTGCAAAATACCTGCCCAACATTGATTTAAAGTGGCAGCAGAGTGATCCAGGGATAGCCAACTCAGGAGAGGCATCACTGTTTGAAGAAGGTGAGATATCAAATGGAAAGAGTGGGCCGATATTGTCAGTCAGGAGCAGGATCTCCTTGATCACCTGGGCATAGATGCTGATAGCAACTTAGTTAAGTTCCCATATACATGAGCTTGTAGCTGTTTAGCTGTAGAAAAGATTCTCTAAATGCTTTTGTAATTGAAAGGTTCAGATATGTATATAGGTGACTATGGTATGATACGTGCTAACTCATTTACAGACACTGAACATGACACACGGGCCTGTTCACAGGCGCTTTACAATTGCCAAAGCAGAACATGCAGTGCAGGTTAGGCCCATGGGGGATTTGGGACTCATCTTGCACTGTGCAGGCAAAATTGTCATCTGTCCTGCTTGGTCATTGCTTACTCTGAAATGTGTGGCCACCCATCATATTTGTTGCAGGGGATTGCACTCACATGTCATCAAGCCACAGGTTGGACTAGGTGTCTGTGTCCCCCAAAATAGTCAGACTTATGTCTCTGTATATACCTACTTCCTCATACCTTAACGAGCCTGTATGATCCTTGATTGATCATTGTTCAAGAACCTAAGTGAAGGAGACAAACAAGCATGGATATTGTTTGATGTGTGTAGCCATGCTCCAGCGTTGTCATACTATGAAGAAAGTAGTCAAACAACGTGTCCTGTTCGCATAGGTGTCAAAGCCAGGTACCCTCATATTATGCAGCAAGCTAGGCTGGTTTTGTACCTTAGCTGTACTCTGTACACTTCATATGTAATGTGCCTGATATCATCTTAATACACTGCAACATAGCATACATTTGTCCATCATGAGAGTATCCCAACTGTGCCTCATTCTACAAGTCCTACGTACAGACAATACTAGGTATTTGTTAAGACAATGTATGGTGCTTCATATGTACACAGTGTACATGTTCAGCATTCACAGAGCTATGTACCATGATCTTGTCTTGTAGGTAGATCAAACTCATACACCATTACTGAGGTTGCGACCTTCAGAGATCGTAATGCTACATGTGAGCGTCACCTGATTGTTTCTGTGATCTGTAAACGTTGTGTGTGTGTATTGAAATGGGTTGCAGTGATATGTGCAGTCATTGGACACAAGCTGCACCTTACATGTAGATTCATAACATAATTAGGACAAAGTAGCATGTGCAAATGATAGTCCCAAATTGCCATCTTGAATGATTAGCATTATTTCATGCCCACATGTTGCATGCCTCTTAATATGCTGTGCAATATAATGTCTGCTATGGTGAAGACACTTCTGGCCCATGTACCGTCACCTGCCCAAAACCCCAATTATGGATATTAAATATAATGTCTCTCATCACTACTAAGGACCACAATTGCCATCATGTTACCTCAAGTGTTAGAGCTGGCATCTTTTGGCACGTTTCCGCAGTCTTCTTGCTTTTTGACCTCCTGGTTTTGACACTAGTTTTGCTGGTTTAATTTTTCTGCACACTTCCTCACTGCTGTTCAGTGTTAAAGTGCAAGTGCTCCTATTGTAAAATGTATTATGGATTGGTGTTTACATGATTGGCATAACTTATTTACTGGTAAGTCCCTAGTAAAGTGCACTGAGCGTGCCAGGGCCTGTAAATCAAATGCTGCTAGTGGGCCTGCAGCACTGATTGTGCCACCCACACCAGCATCCTTTGAAAGGGTTCTCAGACATTCTCAGTGTCTGCACATAGTTTTTACTGCCATGTCGAATCGACACGTGTACCCACTTGCCAAGCCCCAAACATCCCTTTTATTACATGTGAGTCACCCCTAAGGTACCCCTAGGGGCAGGTGCAGTGTATATGAAAGGTAGGACATGTAGTGATTTGTGTGACAGGTCCTGATAGTGAAATACAGTATATTTTGTTTTTCACTATTGAAAGGCTATCTGTCCCATGGGACAGAATGGGAAGTACTTGGTAACCTTGCACACATATATCTTCCCATTGGTACAAGAAAGAGATCCCGGAACTCAGAATGTAGAATGCATCTTTTAGTAAAGATGATTGTTATGTTCTGTGTTTGAAAATACTACTTTTAGAAAGTAGGTATTTTCTTGATTAGCCATCCTGTGTGCCTCTGCTGGGTTATGGATTGACTGTCTGGCTTTGGAGTGGCAGGGGCTGGGGATATGGATTCTCTTCAAACAGCTGGGCTGAATCAACCTGGGCCACATTTAGAGTAGAGAGAGGAGATTTCCCTGCACCTGAATGGGCCTGCTGTGCCTTGGACAATGCTATCTCCACCTCCTGCCATGAAGCTGGGCCAGAGAGAACGAAACTGGTTTGGACTGAGCACATACACTCCCTGCCCAATAGAACAAAGATAAACTAACTATAAATATTGGGGGCCAAACCCCAGAACTTTAGAAGTGATCTGGCTTGGGAAATAAATTAGTTATATGCCTGCAGTCTGCCTTTCACACAGTACACCACAACACTCTGCCTTCTTGTGGTATTGTCTATGCACCTTGTGCATTCAATCAATCATTCACTCAATCAGGATATAAAATGTGTGGCTAATGTATGTGGGCCCTTGGTTGTGTAAAGCCTTGTCTGTGTGGGTCAGCAACTTGAATTGGCACCTCTTCTGTTCATGTTCTATTCGTGTGGCCAGGGGGTCTGTTCACACATGTGCTCTACACAGCTTCAAACCTTGAACACTGCAGGAATGTGTGAGGGCAGGTACTTAGGATGGTTGTGTGAGTGGGGAATACTGATGTGAGTTGAGTATACACACACTTGACTCCATATTAGTGGACATTGGGCACAGTATAGCAACTCTGAGGGGATAGGCACCGTGAAACAATGTAAATTGATATCACATATGCCTGCCCCCTTTCTTCATTGGAAGAGTAATTTATCTTCAGGGTATCACACATTGTTTGACTCAGGCCCCCTCACTTGTACATGTACATGTCCCCTCTGGCTGTTCTTATTTGGACCAGGGAAAAAACGTACTGCCACACACTGATGTAACCCACATCCTACATTGAGTCTCATGTGCCTACAACACCAACGATGCGTGACCATATCCGTGCCATGCCATGGCAGCCTGTATTAGAGGGCTCTGGATCAACCGGAACCCCACACGGTAGTAGTGCTGAAACCCAGGTTCACCATACAACTAGGGCCGTTCACCTCAGCCTCCTACCATCCCTAACTCAACGGCTTTGTGGTGGCAAACCAGTTCTTCATAAACCTTGACTGATCCCTGTTTAACATCCTCCTACATTGGCATACGTGACATGGAGAGACACTTTGCCTCCAGACTCCCTCCTGCACATGCTCCATCTCCTACCAGGCCCACATCACATGTAGGATGTAGTGCCCCAATGGAATCTTCTCTGTCATGCCTTACCAACTACAACACAAGTGTGTCAATGCCAGACACAGCAGTGCATGTGTATTTGTGAGGCAACTTTGCTGTACACATAAGTCTTCTCAAATCCTTCCTATGCAATGTCTCCACATCTACACACTGGCAGTTGTACGTGCTAAGCCAGCACCTACAATGCACTGCACTACCAAAGGAACCCCAGGGGCACACACTGGGCCTCACTGACTATCTATCTGTTCCTGTCTGTTTCCCCTGCTCAAGTACCTATGGCTACCGTATGTTAATGTAGGCATTGTAGGGGTGATTGTATTTGTGCAGGAAGGGACACCTTCATTTACAAATACAATCATAAGATCTGTTTTCCTTTGTGTGAAGCAGAATGCAGCACATTTAGAAAACATTAAAAATGAGGAGACATAAAGGTATTTCTCCTCGTTGTCCCTCCCTTACGCCTCCACTGGAGAGGGCATAGGAATCTGATGCATTTCCAAATTTACTAGACCTTTTATATCTGGGAATGCGTCAGATTCCATGGATATTGCATGGGAACACTCACAGCAACACCCATGGACCACCCCTTTCATGCAGCCTTTCACATGGGCTTGTAAACGTGGGCAGAACGATTGTGCTGCCAGTGCATCACAAAGAGTGATGCTTCCGTGA
The DNA here is from genome assembly GCF_964261635.1 of Lissotriton helveticus. Lineage (NCBI taxonomy): Eukaryota > Metazoa > Chordata > Amphibia > Caudata > Salamandridae > Lissotriton > Lissotriton helveticus. Next base: position 749,802,259 of record NC_136059.1, on the reverse strand, counting down.
CACAATGGCCTTGTCAATAAGCCCCACCATGTCAGTTTCAACAAGCATGATCCTCTGGTGTACATTACTTGCATTCACACCCACACTTAGGTGCTTATTACAAGCCCAGTGTTCCCCTAGAATGTCACTTTTCTGACACCTTTGGGTAAAGTTTGCGCTATATAAAAATGCATAAATAAATAATTCCCAGAGTACCCTGATACCATATACCTTGGATGTATAAATAAGTCAGCTTGCGCCAATTGGGATTAGTCAATTCAACATACATTTCTTAGGGGTTAGAACTCTGGCACTGATGTCTGGTTAGTAGGCTTCTGTGCACTCGGAGTTAAAAAAACTGCAAAAAGCCTGTTTCCTCCCAGCAGGGGTGGCCTTAGTCATGTGCAAGCTCTGCACAAGCACAGGGCCACCAAACCCCAGGGGCCACCACGCCAATATATATCCTTAATATAATAATCCTCTGAGGATGGATACATATGCGTGGCGGCCCCTAGCAGGGATTTGGCGGCCTCCGGCTCTGTTCCACTTCCAAACACCGTGACCCCCCCTCTTCACGGGCCTCCGTGCTCCGCTCCACCCAGACCCCCTCTTCCGGGGCCCCTTACCTACGCTACCTGTCCAGAGCTGCCATGAGCCTAGAGCCGCCCCTGATTTCACACTTGGAAGGGAGTAACATGACGAAGCTGGAGTGAGCTGTGCAACATTAACTGGCCAGAGTGATTGACATTTATATGATGCTTAACAGTACATTACCCACATACCAGCCGTTTGCTCTGCACATGGTGTAGTGAATCTCTGGTACTTAGCTAGCTGGACTTCACAACATGACATTTTTGCACACATTGCCCCTTTTTGCAACATACCCTTTAGGTCTTCATGTTCCTCATGGGCTAAACTGTCTTGTCCTGGAAGTCCTGCCAGCAACTCCTCTGGAATCACAGCTGCCACATGCTCCTCAGGGCATCCAGCTACTCCTTGTCTGCTGGGCTCCCTCCTCCGTCTGCATTGTTGCTTTGAGCTGGTTTGCCATTTTCTTCTTCATCCTGCACTTTATGTCATGGCACCATTTCTTCAAGTCAGTCACTGTCCTATTTGCTTGTCTCACACTGTTTACCTTGGCCAGTATGAACTGCCAAATGGCTTCTTTCTTGGATAATGGCAATTTTGGAGTGACAAACAGCTGATGTTTGTGGTCTGTCACCTCAGTGATCAGGATCTCATTCTCCTCCTCACTGAGGTTGTACTTTCTCTTCCTCTTCCCCAGGAAGTCTGCCTGCACATCTTGGATGGTGCTGGGTTTGTTGGAGAGGTTGTCCTGGCTGCTGGTGTTAACTTCCTGCAAAATGTCTGCCTTAAATAAAATCTGGTGAATTTGTTTGTAATTTGCGGCATTTTATATTCAGTTTTTTCCATGTCAGATGCAGTAAAAAGTGTCACTGAGGTTGTTTGGCTAGTGTTATGTGAACCTTTTCTGCCTTGCAATACTTTTACAGCAGATGTGTCAGTTTTTGCAGTGCCATAACAAAGGCATCAGCATAATTTTTTTTTACGTAGCTTGCAGCTTAAAACATGGTATACCATACTGTAAATATGGCACATCCATGTCGTACAAAAATGACATTGCGTTTTTGACTCATTGTTCCTGCAGCACAGTGATGTGTCACTTCTTGTAATTGATGCCCAGTGATTCTAGAAGGCAGCTTAGGGCCTCAATTACAATATATTGACACACTGCAGCACAGCAAGCCTTCCTGCTGTGCTGCTGCATTTAAAAGAAATAGTCAGGAATATGCTGTATCTACAAGATGCAGCACATTTCTGTCCTTTTCCCTTGTGCTGGCACACAATGGGCTGCCATGCGCCAACACAGGCACCCTTGCACCGTGGTGCAAGTGTGTGTGAGTTTTAGCGGTGAGCATTTTTGTGCAGGAAGGGCAACTTTCCTGCACAAAAACAATCACAAGAGGTGTTTTCGTCTTCATATGTGTGCTGTAGAAAGCAGCACACATAAAAAAAAAAAAGAGTAATAGAGGTATTTCTCCTCGATGAACCTGCCTTCAACCTCCCCTCAGGAGGCGTAGAAATCTGACGCATTCCCAGGTTTACAAAACCATGTAAATCTAGGAATGTATCAGGTTCCATAGATTTTGCATGAGAACACCCACACCAACACGCCGAGTCATGTATCAAAAGGGGCCATATTTAAAAGGCAAAACAAAGCCACCCAGGTTGTCTTTATGTAACCGTTGTAAATATGGGCAGACACATAAAGTGAGGCACCGGCGGTGCAATGGACTTGTAAATAAGACCCTCACTGCCATTACTGCAGAAAACAGCACACATAGAAAAAAAGAAAAATGAAGAGAAATAAGGATATTTCTCTTTGTTGCGCCTCCCTTGCCTCCCATGGAGAGGCATAGGAATCGGACACATTCCCAGATTTGGAAAACCTTATATACCTGTGAATGCGCCAGGGTTCGTGGATGTTGCGTGGGAACACCGGCAGCAACACTCATGGAATATTCCTTATTACAAAGAGTAATGCATGAGAGTGGGCCATATTTACAAGGCCATGATAAGCCAGAGAGGGTGTCTTTACGTGGCCACTGCACCACTGGTGTGTCCAAAAAAGCGATGCACCAGCGGAACAATGGGCTTGTGAATCAGCCCCCTTGTATGAACTCTCATCATAAGTGCTGCTGTTTTGCACAATACTTACAGAAAAGGGTAGCGAAAATGTATGGAATCAAATTTTTATCTATATATATAAATTCACTGAAAAAACCATAGGTTTCACACCAGTTATAGTTAGCTGGAAATTTTACTCGCATAAAACCATTGAAATTCCCACGTTATAGTTAGTTGGACTCACTATAACTTGCGCGTGCAATGCACTGCTGATGACGTCACATATTACATCACTCATGACATGGTCAGTCACATCACCCCGGGGTGCGACTACGGGCACGCCCCGGGGCGCGTAGCGTAAGCGCGTCGGGTCATGTGATTTGAAAATAACACTTTTCATTGGTGCAGAACAGTTTTGGTTTCCAAATGATGAAAGCCCTGGTCATGTGACTTGAAAATAACACTTTTCATTGGTTCAGAACACTTTTATTTTCCAAATGATGAAAGCCCCCACCTTTTTTCCTCATTTTCACTTTGTTATTTGAATAAGCAAGACCTGCTTTTTCCTTACAGAGATGGCTACAGTCATATCAGCAGCTGGAGCATCTGCCCCACCACCACCACCATCAAAAAGACCACCAGAAGATTACATTAGTGGTCAAGAAGAAGAGGAGGAGGATGATGAAGAGGAGGAATAGATAAGGCAGTTCCTGCCTGAAGATAATCCCCCTACAAACCAAAAGAGCACTTCATATGGGAGTTCTACAAAATCCCAAGGGGTTTCAAAAAAGTCAACGCTGCGAAGGTGACTTGTCTGATTTGTGGTGCTGTGCTGTCCAGGGGGAACCCTAACAAAAAGTATTCCTTTGGGAATCATACTATGATTCGGCACATGATGCGTTTGCACCCAAACAACTATTCTGCTGCAGAGGTAAGGGACCTCTGCAGTAACCTACCCCCATCAACATCCAGACCCTCAACATCCAAAGAACCCACTCCATCGGGTCCAGAGGCAAGAGAGACGATGCCTACCATTCAACCGAAGTTAGCAGATTTTAAAATCGTGTGCAAATATTGTGGAAAGACACTTTGCTATGGTGAGCAAAGTATACAACTTATCATCTGTGCTGGTGATAACCATAAGTGCCCGAAAAAACCCTAATTTTTCCTGATTTTTTTTTGCTCCAGTTGAGCCATTTACAATTCCCTGTTTTTTGTTTCTCCCCATAAAAATACAAAAAAATATAAAACTGTTCAGAAAAGCCAAAAAAAGTAAAAAAAATTCAAAAAAACAATAAAAAAATAATAAAAAAACAAAAAGAGTAAAAAAACAGTTATTTTTAGAACTACCTTTAATTTATAAAAATAAACCTATATTTTTAAAGAATCTCTGTCAATCTTTTTTCTGCAGGGTACGCGTACCGGTACGTGCACCGGGGCGCGCACCAAAAAAAAAGAAAAAAAAAATTAATGAAGGAGTGAGCATGAGGGAAGAACACAGAGAGAGTAATGTTAAGAGAAAGAGAGCTAGAGGGGGCAACACAGAGGGATTGTTTATTACATAGTAAAAAACAGAGAAGGTGTAATAGGGTGTAAGTGAGAAAAGTAAAATGAATAAGGGAGCGAAAGAAGGGAAGAGAGAGGAAGAAGACTAAAGTAGAGGTACTGGGAGAATGTGAGTGGGTGTTGAAAGTAAAAAGAAGGATAGTAAAGAATGGGGAATGAGGGGTAGTGACGGAACCGGAATAAATGAACAACTGTGAGGGAGGGTGAGAAAAGAGCAGTGAGTGTAAGTAAAGAGGGGTGAAAGAGGGTGGATAAAACTGAATTAGGGTAAGACATGGGGAGTGACAGAGAGAGTAAAGGAAACAGTGACAGAAAGAGTCTGAGTGAAACAGCAAAGAAAGGTAAGTAAGGCAGTGTGGGTAACTTATAGGGAGTCAGTGGGTGTAGGTGGGGGTGTGGGTGTGTAAGGTGTGTGTGTGGGTGTGGGTGTGTGGGGTGTTTTGGTGTGGGTGGAGGTGTGGGTGTGTGAGATATGTGTGCGGGGTATGTGTGTGGAGTGTGTGTGTGTGTGTGGAATGTGTGGGTGTGTGTGTGAGGAGTGTGTGTGTATGTGTGTGTGTGTGTGTGTGTGTGTGTGTGTGTGTGTGTGTGTGTGAGGTGTGTGTGTGTTGTGTGTGTGTGGGGTGTATGTCAGAGGCGTGTGTGTGTGTTGGGGGGTGAGGTGTGTGTGTAGGAGTGAAGTAAATGATTAAGGGAAAGAGAATGAGTGAGGGAGCAAAGGAAGGGAACATAGGGTAAGGGAAGTAAAGAATGGAGACTGAAAGAAGTTGAATGTGGGAGGGGAAATAGGGAAAGGGGAGTAAACATGGAGAATAAGAATAAGTGAGGGAAGCAGAGTAAAGAAACAGGAGTGAGGTAGGTTGAGAAAATAGTAGTGAGGTTAAAGCAAAGGGTGATGACAAACTACATTTTTTAGTCACACTTACCATATAATAAATGTAACTTTAATTACATTTTTTTACTACACTTTGTATCTGTGAAAGAGAGAAGAAAAAATAACTTATAATTAGTAAAATATGTATTTTAAAATAAAAGATAAAAATGAAGAGGTTAAAAATCATAAAAGTGTATTTAGAAATAAAGTAAGAGTGAAGGACACAGAAAGGGAAATAAAGTAAGGTAGAAGGACAAAAAGAGGGAAAAATAAATAGAAGGAGAGCAAATTACTAAGAGTAAGGCATATAGATTCACTGACAGAGAGGAAGAGAAGAAGAGAAAAATGAACTGAAGGTAAGAAAGATACTAAAAGAATGTGAGTTAGCAAAACTAAATCAGGAAACAGGAGTAAGTAAAAAGATAATGACTGAGAGGGAAAGGAGTCTAATTAAGGATGCATTTAGAAGAATGAGGAATGGAAGATAACTGAGAGTAAGTGAAGGAGAGTCATAGAGTGAAGGGATGAAGGGAGAGATAATATAGAAGGATTAAGGGAAAAGGAGTGAGGAAGTTAGTAGACAGAGGGACTTAGGGACAGACTGAGTGAAGTGGAGTACAATGAGTGAGGAAAGGAAAATGAGTAAGGGAGCAAAAGAAGGAAAGAGAGGAGAAGAGGACTAAAGCAGTGGTACTGAGAGAAAGTGATTCGGTGATGAAAGTAAAGAGAAGTACACTGAAAGATAGGAAATGAGGGGTAGTAATGGAACCGGACTAAAAGAAATCGGATGAAGAACGATAAGAGAGGAGCAGTGAAGTTGTTGTAAGAGAAATGATAGAAGGTAGATAAACACAAGTGAACATAACACAAGGAGAGTGAGGGACTGAGGACATAGAGGTAGTGAACGGAAAATAGAGAGAAGAGGTCAAAAGAAAGGAGCAAAAAAAGATAAGCGAGGGAGAGTGGGTGATTTATAGTGATAGAGTGCGACAATACTGCTGAGTGAGTAAAGAGGAATTACTAAAAGAGCAAAGGAGGAACAGACGGAAAAGGGAAGTAAAGCAGAGAGACTCAAAGCTCAATAGTTATGCAAGGGAGAGAGGGGATGCAGACAGTTGAAATGAGAATGAGGGGTTGTGAAAGAAGTGGAGGAAAGGAACGGGGGTGAAAGAGAGTGAGAGAAAGACATTATAAGTGAGTAAAAAGAGCTGAAAGAGGGTGGAAAAGGGAAAGTGAGTGTGAGACAATGGGAATACAATTTAAATTACACAATACAAACTATAGAATAACTTGTACAACATGTTACATAGTTTATTTTTGCTGTTCTCAGAATATATTGAATTTCACTTAAAACAGTGAGTTCAAATTACTCATCATATGACAGCGGGGGAAAAAACCACAATCTAAAAGATTGTGTTTTAAAAAAACTCTTAGAAACTTAAAAATCACAAATGTAGACTAATCTTCGATTCACTTACTTTTCCTTTAGGCCAAATAGTATATCATGAAGGTCCTTTTCATTGAAAAGTACTCTGCTGTTCACTAAAAAATCCATTTCATCGACTTTCTAGAAGAAAAGCTCCAAGAACATCTGAAATATTTTCATTATTTTCATATACTCCTTTTTTCAGTCATGACTCTTTGCTCATTCCTTCACTTTTCCTTAAGGCCAAATAGTGTCAGATGTATGAGTATATTTTCAAATTAATTAAAAGAAACTCTGAAATTACCGTTTTTCCGACGTTCTGAAAGAAAGGCTCATACTAAATTTTCACAATATTTAAATATTCGTGATTCCATCTCTGACTCACTCATGTTCATCATTTTGTATAATACTGATATCACTTACTATGAGATCCACTTACATTACCTATAGGACAAGTCAATTTTTTATATTATCTTGATCACTTTTACTCAGAATATAATTTTAAACAGTAAACTAACTTTTATTAACTGCTCCCGTCTTCATAGGCCAATTACATTTACTTAAATTTTGGTTCTAAAAACACTAGGTAAGAATTTTTTAAGTCAAAAGGCAAACGTTGTTTGAAAGTCAAATGAGTGTCATTACAGTGGGTCCAACCTTTACGACATTTTAAATAGCATGTGTAATGCCCTGATGTTGTTGAAGGACCGTCATGATAAATAATAGCTACAGTTGTAAAAGTTCTTCCTGAAATTGATAACTGAGAAGTCACAAACTTTTTAATAGAAGTTGTCAATTTACTTCCCTCAGGTCTATATCGTTGGAACATTAAAATGACATACTGACCATAATTTTGTAAAAACAATGTAGACAGCATTGCAGACTTACATTGAGTACACACCATATTGTGATCAGCTGCTTTAACTAGATTATTAAAAGACACTGATTTGCAGTCTGGTAAAGTCAAATATATAAATCTTTCAGTGTCTATTCTAGTAGTACTTGATGAAGTACAGTTACCACAGTCATGTTGCCAATGATAAGAAAGGTTAAAAAGATTTTTTATATCTACTCCTTCATCTTCCAATACAGCAAACATATACATTAGAAATTCCTGACAATCCTGCTGAATATTCTGTGAAAATTGATTTTGACCAGAACATATGTCTAGAAGATTTCGAATTTCTGAAACACTTTCTATTTTTGCTCTATCACTGCTACATTTCTGAAACACAGAATTCAATAAACAGCAGAATGTTTCATCCCGATTTTCAACAATCTGTTCTTGTAAATTTTGAAGAAAAAAAACAACATTAAGCACTACATTAGCATAGCAGTTGACACCAAAACTGTTTTCAAACTGAAATCCAACAACATCTTCAACAGAATCCTTTTTCTTTCTGCTTACAATTACAGTTTCATCTACTTTTTGTCTTTTTGCTAGTACCTCACTGCAATTATTCTCATTTCTTCTTTTTCGGCCTACCACACATTTTTCAAACAGAGGATATTGAGGAAAATGTGGAGCATATTCTCTTCTTAACCTATTGTATTCTTTAACACAATCTAGATATGCACAAATCTTTGTCTCATCACACTCAACCAAGTACAATCCTGATAAAGTTCTGACTCGTGATAATGCCACATATGCCATACCTTCTTTAAACACAGAAGTTCCAATGTTCACCAGAGCACTATCTACACTTAAACCTTGAGATTTATGAATTGGCACCGCATATGCCAGACAAATAGGGAACTGTTTTCGGCGAACATATAAGTCTTTCACAAGCAAAAATCTAGCAGAACAACGACTGATTTGTTGTACTTCCTCAATGCCATCAAATTAAATTTTTAGAAATTCAATTCCATCTCTATTTCTGTAATTCACAAAATTAACAACATGACCCATTGCTCCATTTACCAGACCTCTTTCAACATGTAAATTCCTTCTCAAAATGATACGACAATTTAAACACACATTCAGAGTCTTTTCAAAACCAGCAGTTTTAGATATACTCTTCTCTAATGAATCCAATTTTGATTTCAAATTTTCAGACAAAATAATTGTTGCTCCCATATGCTCTATTTTATCTACAGCTTCCAGTTTCACAATCTCTTCATTTTCTAACATTAACATTTTATGGTTGAACATGGAACATTCTTTCACAGTTGGCATCAAACATATCCCAGATTTGTTGTCAGTAATTTTCTTAAAAATATCCTCTGGAAGAATGTTTTCATCTGGATACAAGTTTAAAATTAATCGTGCATATAAAGCTTCCTTCCCATGCTCACTTAGTTTTCCGATTCTTACATCTTGTAGAATATTTTTATAATCTTCATCCTTTGCCTGTCGCATATTTTGAAGCAGTTCTGCATATTTGAAGTTTAACCATATATTAACATTTCCAATGCTTCCTAGGCACTTGCTGGTATCTTCATGCGTGAGCATTTTAAACACAGGTTGTCCTTTTACTGGAGTCAACTGCAGTAGATCTCCAAAAACAATAATGTGTTTTCCTCCAAATAAGACATCATAGTTTGTTCTAAGAATTTCTTGCATTCTCAAATGCACAAAAGCAAGCATTAGATTTGAGACCATGCTTACTTCATAAATGATAAGAAGTTTCATTTTCTTCAGGATTCTCGAAACTTCAGAACACGCATCTCCAGATAACTTGTGGTATTGCAATTTATTATCATGCTCAACTGGTAGCATCAGTAAACGATGTAATGTAAGCCCTTTAATGTTATGTGCTGCCAGCCCAGTTGGAGCGGTTACAACACAAGACAGCGGTGATTCAGTCCTTTTCTGCAAATAAGTTGCAATTGCTTTAATCAGAAAACTTTTTCCAGTTCCCGCTTCTCCACTCACGTACAGTCAGACAGGCTTAAGTGATGTACATGAGCACTCTTGTTTCTCATGACTGAATCCATGTTCAATCTGTTCTGTGACTTCGTCATATATCTGTTTCTGCTCAATGTTTAGTTGTTTCACCAAATCTTCTAAGTTAATTACATCCTCTTCAGCTTGTTACATAGCTCTTTCCACCTCATCCATGGCAGTGGCAGCCTCATTTTGAATAATTTGTCCTCCTAGTGGATCCTGACTCAATGAAGTAGAACTCTGACTGCCTTGAGAACTGTCTCTAGCAATCTCTGCAGCAATTGTGGCTTCTTGCTCTATTTCTTCGTTCAACATTTGCAGATAATTTGGAAAAACAGGACATTCTATGGTATCCTTTGTTGCATTAAAAGAATCTTCGTAACAGAGAAAATCTACAAGTAGTTCCTCTTCTGTACGCCATGGTTTAAAGAGTTGCAAAAGAGCCAAATAGTAAAATTCCCTTTTGTCTGGATTTTCGCAACTCAATTTTCGATGATTAATCAAATGACCTTTTCTCTGTTTCACTAGACATCCTTCACATCCAATGACAGCATATATTCCATTATTGATATCTTCTCTGATGTTTCTCTTATAAATATAGCTTTGCAGAACTTCATCGAGACAAGCGTTCTCAAGGTGAGGACTTCTATTTGGATAGTATGCATCCAACATATTTGTCTTCAAAATATCTGTACTTTCTGGTTCTTTCTCCGCCAAATACTCTATTTCTTCTACAGATTTTATAACTCGGTTTTGTGTTGCAGCAAGACCTAGACTCACCCAAATGATGGTTCTAGATTTGGCATATAGACTTGCTGATGACAATCAATCAGAACATTCATATGTTCCAATTTCTCGATGTGACAACATCTTCAGACTGTAACTGTATAATTTCTTGCTTATACTCTCTTCATGTGAAATGTCCTCCCACATTTCCTTCAGTTCTGTCTTTTCTTTTTTTGTGATGTAAGACGTCACATATCGAGCCACAGCAAAAGAGTTGTCAGCAACGAACTGAATATCCATGTTTGCATTCCACATGGACAAAATCACTGGGTTGTAGTCATTGATGTACTTGGACTCTTCGTTTCTTTTTAAATTGTATGTATTTTTTGGTGATTTCCTCGTCACAGCATGTCGCAGAGAAGACATCAAATTATTTACTCTTCCTTTAGAAATCACTGGTCGTGGAAAGCCGAAACAACATTTTGTGTAGAACTTTTCCTTGTTTTTGAATTTTCGACGACAATACTTCCCACAACAATTGGATTGAAAGCGTAAAACTTGTTGCCTTAAACTGTTTTCCTCGGTAGTTTTCGGAACAGCACATGTTGAATACTCTTCAATGAAACTCATCACTGTTTCATCCGAATCTGTTCCAAATTTGGGTGCATCTTTAATCCACAACAACATATGTATGTGAGGAGCACCTCTCGCTTGATACTCCTTTCTCCAAAAGAAATCCAAAACCTCTCCAAGGGGAGGATTTTTTTGTTGGTAATAAAAGACATCATAGCTTCAAATCTATGATTAAAATATCTGCATACATTCACTGGATCCAAAGAACACAGTTCTCCAGGTGTTTTGAATTCTATATTTTGTATATTTGCATTTGCCTCGCTTATAAATTGAAGTAAGTCGTCCCATGCATACTCCGCACAGCTAAGAGTGAGGAACCATGTAGGAGTTCCTAAGTTTCTTAGCATACATTTCAATTCCCCATGACGACGGTACCAATACTCGTTTGTACCAAGCTGGCATGCCATGAGATTGATTAGTTGAGATTCCAAATATTATCTTGCAGATTGACTTTCTCCATAAAGTCCCTCGCCGAAACATTTTGCAGATGTGCTCCACTATTCAGTATATGATTTACTGCATAAGAAAGCCCAGACAAGTCACTTTCATACAGTAGATGAAACAAATATGGAATGCATTGACGAAACCTTGGATCTTCAGGATATAATCTTAAAGTCCGGTATTCAGATGCAGGAATTTGAAGTGGTCGATCGTCATATCATCCACCTCGACCTGTTGGAAATAGCTGTGGAAAAGAACGAGCTTCCAAACTTTCTTCCCATACACTAATGGGACTTCCTTTTGCTGCTTTCATTTGAAACAATTCAATTGCATTCCCCATTACTTCTTTGGAATGCAAAGGATGAACAGTATAATGTTCATATATTTCTTCACTTCTAGACACATCAACGTTTTCAATTTGGCCGGCTGAACAATCACTGTCTTCTTCTGCAGCTATTTCCTCTGCTCCAACACATACATGTTTGTAGTACTCATTGTTTTTGACTAAATACAACGTTGCCTTTTTGACTTTCCTAACATCCACTAAATCTTGCCAGATTTTCTTACTCTTTGTCGGAACCCCATTAACTAGAATAACTAAAGGTTCCTCTTCTACTTTTTCTATACCAATTGTATCAATATTTTTCTTGAAATCTAGAGGGAAATAAACAACTCTTCCCTTTAATCCTCCTGCAAATCTGAAGGAGGCAATTTCCCTATCTTAGGCTCCATGCGAACAATAGCCTGAAAAGGATGGACACATTGAATCAAAATAGATTCGTATGTATTTAAATCCATCAATTCAGCAGGAATGTCTACCAACTCAAGATTATTATGAACAGCTCTAGCAGGCATTCTGTTTTCATTTAATTTATTATAACAATATTTACAAATATGCTGATCAGTACTCAAATCAAAAGAATTCTCCAACAACAAATAAGTTGCAAAATTCTTCCATTCACTATTATTTTCCATTTCACTTTTTGCATATAAGTCAACTAACCTAGTCTGAATCTTATAATGAGTCCGTCGACAACACACACAAGTAAAATTAGGCCTTTCACTTGATTTTACCTTAAACTTAGTAATTTCCTGGTCGACTTTTCTGTACTTGAAATCTGTACATTGTCTTCCACATTACCTTCTATTACTGTGTCAATTTCTACACTGTCCTCTTTTTCACCAAAATAACACAACTCAATTTCTTCACAAATCATCTTCACATCTAATCCAGTTCCATGCAAAAGAGCACTGTTTAACTATTTAAGCTTAAGTGCTGGACTTTTTGCATAATACAACCTTGTCACTAATTTCCTCATTTTGTTATGATGCACTGCTAACATCCTAAAATGATGAAATAGACTCTGACATACTTTTCTTGAAAGACAAGTCAGTGAATGGCACTGCAAACCTGTCTTTTCTCTCACTCTGCAAGGATCTAACAGCCTGATTCATGTACATGCCGTTTTGCGTGGCCCTAATAGCGAATCATAGCGACTCGCTATTGAGGACACGCAAAACGGCATTCATGTAGGAATTGCTAATAAAATAGCGATTCCTACATGTTCTTTATTTGCGAGTAGCAAATTGCTACTCGCAAAAACTCCCCATTCATTCCTATGGGCCAAGAGGCCCATAGGAATGAATGGGGAGTATCCCTTATTTGCGAGTAGCAATTTGCTACTCGCAAATGAGATAGCGATTTTAAGGGTGCCAGGGGTGTCCAAAGGACGCCCTGTAGCACCCCTAAAATGCACATTTGAACAGGTGTTGCGCACACACACGTCCAAAGGACATGTGTGTGTGCAACATGCAACTTAGAAAAATGCTTTTAAAAGCATTTTTCTGAGTTTTTGCTATTTACCGACAGGTCTGACCTCTCGGTAAATAGCGGCCCCAAAAGTGCAAAATCGCTATTTCTTGATGTGTCATGAATAGCATTTGAGGAATCTCTATTAGAGATTCCTTAAATGCCATTCCTCGCAAATATGCGAATTCTTAAATAGCGATTTTTGCATTTGGGATTGTGAATACCAAATGCAAAAATCGCACTCGCAAAGGGCCAGATTCTCAGAATCTGGCCCTTTTGCGAGCGCTATTGCCTACATGAATCAGGCTGTATGTCTTGCAACATCTTCATTTTTTGTTTTAGACTTTTCTTACTATATGTATGTAAGAAATTACGAAGCAAATCGATTGATTCCTGTCGCACACTACAAATACTACTACACTTCCAAGTGTATACTGGACCCTTAGTACGTCTCCCTAAAACTTCATCAGTTAACACCTCTTCTGCATCTCTAGACACAAGTTTCTCTTTTTCAATCGGACAACCATCTTTCACCTCTTATGCTCGACCACTGGTGTCAACTGCATGCACCAAATCTTTCTCCTGAAAGTAACTCTCCTCCTTAAAAAATGGCTCACAACTTGAACTATGCATCCATTCTCCAGAAAAAACTTTACAAAAATTAGTCCGATTACTCTTTTGCATCTACTCTTTGATTTGAAAACATCAATTGTTTTGTTAAGTGTCCTAATTCTATTGATTACTAAAATAAATATTTTTTTCTTAACTTCAAAAGCCTGATCAACAATTTTCTCTACATTTTTCTTTTTCTTGTAAAAAGCAGCTCTCTGTTTACCTTTCCTAATGTTTTTTAACAAATTTAAAACTACCCTATTGCGAAACATTCGTTTACGAATGTCCCTAAATTGGTTTTGCCTTCTATTCCTATACATATTATTCTCTCCTGCTGCAGTATTAACATTTTTGTGGGGCCTCTCCTTCCTCTTCAAATTTGCTCTCTCCTTCTCTTTATTTACATTCTCATCAACATTTTTTTTTATCTACATATGTTCCGAAAGAAAGACTTAGTTGTCTTACCAGGAGCTTTTTACCTGTCTTTTGAAGTATTTGTTGTAGAAGAGTGCTTTAATTCCGTTGCTGTTTTTAATTTTTTCCGCTTCACATCTTTTCTTCTCCTTTGCCTTGACGGCATATTTCCTTACTATGCAAATCTTGATTTCAATCTGTGATAAAGAAAAAGATAACACATTTTAGACCACTATTACCAAAGAACAAAGCAATGACAATAAGCAAACAATATAAACACTACTTTACAACATATCTAAGTTTACATCACAACAACTATGTAACTAGGATTAAGACATAGAAAAAGAGCTAGAGGAACTAACACAAAAAGATAGAGAGAGTCAGACAAAGAAACAGATAGAGGAAGTAAAACATAGAGAAGGAGTAAGACAGATAGAGTGTATAATATGTTGTAAGACAGAAAAAGGATGTAATAAGGAGAGGGAATCAGTCAAAGAAATGGACATAGGGAATAAGTTAGAAAAAGGATATAACAGGATGTAAGACAGAGAGAGGGTGTAAGAGGATGTAAGACAGAGAGACGGTGTTAGAAGGGGACAGGATGTAAAAGAGACTAAAACACAGAGAGGCTGTAAAAGGTAGAGAGAGAGACTAAGTTTGAGAGAGGGTGTAAGAGGAACTAAATCAGAGAGAGGACGTAACAAGGATAATAAGAGAAAGGGAATAAATCAGAGACAGGGTGTAAGAGAAAGTAAGTTAAAGAGAAAGTGTAAGAGAGTGTAACACAGAGTCAGGATGTAAAAAGGAATGAGTCAGAGAGAGGATGTTAAAAGGGGACTGATGGAAAAATAGAGTAAGTCAGGAAGAGAATATAACAGAGACTTATACATTCTTCATAATAATTGGTAAAGACACCTTGGTGCATAAAGGAATTGTATTTTATAAATGAGCGATGTTTCAGTAGTGTAATGAAAAGCTTATACATATGACCCTTTCTCTGTTTTTCAAATGTTATTCTAAAAAAAGATTGTGAGGCCTAAGTAGGAGTGCAGATGAGATGAAGCCTGTCCAGGGGATCACAAAAGGTGAGGCTTGTGTCCAAGAGTGCAGTGGACAGGACTTCATAAAGCCTATCCCCTACTTGCCTCTTAGACACAACCCTCACCTCCTTTGCACCCCTGGACAGACCTCTCTTGCACTACACTCTTCAACACAGGCATCACCTCCTCTGCCCCCCTAGACAATCCTTACCTCATCTGCAACCCTGAATACACCTCAACTCATCTGCACCATTAGACAGGCCTCAGTTTATATACACTCTTGGACACGCCTCATCTCATCTGTACCCTGTTACCATCAATTATACTAAATGTATTGAGGCCTGTCCAAGGGGCACAGATTAGATAATGCTTCTCTAAGGGTCAGAGGAGGTAAGTCCTCTCCATTGCACTCATGGACACACGCCTCAACTTCTTTGCACCCCTGGACATACCTCACCTCATCTGCACAGTCCACTTCATAATTTGAGGAAACACAGGTGACATAATTGTGAAAGGTTCAAATATTTTTATGTAATCATGCACACACTATTTATTCCTTCTCAAAAATATAAAAGCCATTGATGTGCCCCAAAATCGTTTTTTTAATAACATTTTAGAAACAGAGCACAGGTCCTATGTACAACCATTCAACTTCACTACTGAAACCTCACTATTTCACAAAATAAAAATCCTCTATCTTGCAAATGTAGATACCAAGCATTATCAAAAAGCATGACACAAACCAACAGCAAAGAAGCTCAAGGTCTCATTTATGAGGCCCTGCATCAGTTTTGCGCTGCTGATGCGTCACTTTTTGTGACGCATCGGCGGCATAAAACATGTGCCTTATTGCGCCATATTTAAAAAGTGACGCATAGGTAGATGCGTCACTTTTTAAACCCCTGTGCCACATTATACCTGCGTCAGGTATAATGTATGCAGAGGGGGCGTTCTCCCGCAAAAAGCCTCGTAATAGTGACGCAGTGAAATCTATGAGATTTCACTGCGTCACTTTTAGGACGCTGTTACGTCAAAATCTTGCGCCTGCCTCACAGCAGGCGTAAGACTGACGCAAGCCCTTTCACATGGGGCTTTCCTCATGTGAAAGGACGCATTGCTGGAGTTGCATCACTTTTGTGACACACTCCAGCAATGCGTCACTTTTGCGCTTACAGATATGTCAGAAATACTGACTTATCTGTAAGTCCTTGCGACATGATGCGTCATACATTAAATATAACGCATCATTGGTGTCGCAAGGAGTGCGCAGTGAAAAGTGACGCATCACTGTTTTCATAACTAAGGCCCTCAGTGTGCTTCCTAATCTGAGGTAACACAGGTGACATGATTGTGAAAGGTTCAAATATTTTTATAAAATCATACACACACTATTTATTCCTTCTCAAAAATATAAAAGTCATTGATTTGCCCCAAAATCGTTTTTTAAATAACATTTTAGAAACAGAGCGCAGGTCCTATGTACAAGCATTCAATTTCACTACTAAAACCTCACTATTTCACAAAATACAAATCCTCTATCTTGCAAATATTCCTACCAAGCATTACCCAAGAAATGACACAAACCAACAGCAAAGAAGCTCAGTCTGCTTCCTAATCTGAGGTAACACAGGTGACATGATTGTGAAAGGTTCAAATATTTTTATGTAATCATGCACACACTATTTATTCCTTCTCAAAAATGTAAAACCAATTGCTTTGCCCCAAAATCGTTTTTTGAATAACATTTTAGAAACAGAGTGCAGGTCCTATGTACAATCATTCTATTTCACTACTGAAACCCATTGATTTGCCCTAAAATCATTTTTAAATAACATTTTAGAAACAGAGCATAGATCCTATGTACAAGCATTCAATTTCACTACTGATACCCATTGATTTGCCCTCAAATTATTTTTTAAATAACATTTTAGAAACAGAGCACAGGTTCTATGTACAAGCATTCAATTTCACTACTGAAACCCATTGATTTAACCCAAAATCGTTTTTTCAATAACATTTTAGAAACAGAGCACAGGTCCTATGTACAAGCATTCAATTTCACTACTGAAACCCATTGTTCTACCTTAAAATCGTTTTTTAAATAACATTTTAGAAACAGAGCACAGGTCCTATGTACAAGCATTCAATTTCACTACTGAAACCCACTGATTTGCCTCAAAATCGTTTTTGTAATAGCATTTTAGAAACAGAGCGCAGGTCCTATGTACAACCATCCAACTTCACTACTTAAACCTCACTATTTCACAAAATAAAAATCCTCTATCTTGCAAATGTAGATACCAAGCATTATCAAAAAGCATGACACAAACCAACAGCAAAGAAGCTCAGGGCCTCATTTATGAGGCCCTGCGTCAGTTTTGCGCTGCTGATGCGTCACTTTTTGTGACGCTTCGGTGGCATAAAACATGTGCCTTGTTGCGCCATATTTAAAAAGTGACGCATCTAGGTAGATGCGTCACTTTTTAAACGCCTGCGCCACATTATGCCTGCGTCAGATATAATGTATGCAGAGGGGGCGTTCCCCCACAAAAAGCCTCATAATAGTGATGCAGTGAAATCTATGAGATTTCACTGCGTCACTTTTAGGATGCTGTTACGTCAAAATCTTGTGCCTGCCTCACAGCAGGCGTAAGACTGACGCAAGCCCTTTCACATGGGGCTTTCCCCATGTGAAAGGACGCATTGCTGGAGTTGCGTCACTTTTGTGACACACTCCAGCAATGCGTCACTTTTGCACTTACAGATACGTCAGAAATACTGACTTATCTGTAAGTCCTTGCGACATGATGCGTCATACATTAAATATAACGCATCATTATTGTCGCAAGGAGTGTGCAGTGAAAAGTGACGCATCGCTGTTTTCATAAATAAGGCCCTCAGTGTGCTTCCTAATCTGAGGTAACACAGGTGACATGATTGTGTCATGCACACACTATTTATTTCTTCTCAAAAATGTAAAAACCATTGATTTGCCCCCAAATCGATTTTTGAATAACATTTTAGAAACAGAGTGCAGGTCCTATGTACAAGCATTCCATTTCAGTACTGAAAACTCACTATTTTACAAAATAAATTTCCTCTCTCTTGCAAACATTCCTACCAAGCATTACCCAAAAAATGACACGAACCAACAGCAAAGAAGCTCAGTCTGCTTCCTAATCTGAGGTAACACAGGTGACATGATTGTGAAAGGTTCAAATGTTTTTATGTAATCATGCACACACTATTTATTCCTTCTTAAAAATGTAAAAGCCATTCATTTGCCCCAAAATCGTTTTTTTAATAACATTTTAGAAACCGAGCGCAGGTCCTATGTACAAGCATTCAATTTCACTACTGAAACCCATTGATTTGCCCTAAAATCGTTTTTCAAATAACATTTTAGAAATAGAGCGCAGGTCCTATGTACAAGCATTCAATTTCACTACTAAAACCTCACTATTTCACAAAATACAAATCCTCTATCTTGCAAATATTGAAACCATGCATTTTCAAAAAGCATCACACAAACCAACAGCAAAGAAGCTCAATGTGCTTCTTAATCTGAACTCTCTATCTATATTGAATGAATCATAACTCACCTTTACAAATGCTTTGGGAGATTGAGAACAGTGTCAGATACACACACCAATATTTCTTTAGCAGAGCAAAAGGTATGTTCTCCAGGCACTGCAACCATTAATGGCACAGAAAACCTCTAATTCTACACACATATCCCTTTTTGTTAACCAATTAAAACTCTTCCCTCTCTATTTTCAAACCAACACCCTTCCCCCCTCAGCCCGTTCTACCTGTTACCATAGAAACTCCCTCCTCACTGAGCTCTCAGGGTTAAAAGTTTATTCTACAATGTTGCAAATGAACTCAGCAAGGATGTTTGACCTATCAATACACCAGCAATCTTTCTTTTAATGACTTTTTCTTAACCATTCAAATTACTTCTTTCACAGAACAGAGCCATGCACCCTAACTTTCAGTTTTCAACTTTCTGAATCCACCAATCACTGAAACTCCTCAGTTTTTTTTTTGCAAACTCCTACTGTTCCAACTGCCATTTTATTCCTACACTTCATCTGACTGCACCAGAACCTCCTCTCACCATGTATTCTGTCTGGATTATTGGACATAGCTACATCCACTGGGCTCAAAGGTATGCAGCTCTCAGAAAGTTTCACAACCTTGATTTACCAAATGTGCACATCAAATGGATTGGCCAAAGAGGATTGAGATGTCATCAATCGATACCATTGGTGAAAACCTTTCACCATCTGCCACACCCTGACGTTATAATTTTGCACTGTGGTGGAAATGACCTAGGCACTTTGACTGGGGTAGGTCTGGAAATGGTTTTAAAGGACACCTTTGGGCAATTGATGACACTTCTTCCACAAACTGCCTTGGTATATTCCAATATATGCCAAAGACAGAAATGGAAGTGGTCCAACCAATTTTGTCCACAATTTGAGAAAACACGGAAACATGTGAGTAAATCTGTTTCCGCTTACATGAGAGACTATGGAATGGGTTCAATATACAACAACAACTTGCGTTACAACATGCAAGATATCTACAGAGGAGATGGTGTGCACTTCACAGATGAGGGGAATAGAATATTTCTCCTGAATTTAAGGCTGTGCATTGGTACCTACTTGTAGGTACCTAAATCAGCCACAGAACCCAAAAGCTCTTTTCAGGGCTACCCTACCTCTGATCACTCAAAATGGTTACTTTACTCTAACTTTTTCACTGTTTTTCACCATAGTACGCTCCCCGGTACGCTGCCCGGTACGCTCCCCGGTACGCGCACCGGGTGCTCCCCCCGCGAAAATTAAAAAAAATTATAATTTTTTTGGGCCTATATGGGCCTCCTAAGCCCCCCTCAGAAAACCTAGGTGGCCAGGGGGTGTCTACCGTGCCCCCTTTTACCCATTCCCAACGTTGTTTGTCCTCCATCTTGTGTCTCAATTCTTCCGAAACACAAGATGGAGGACTTCCGTAGCGCTACCGGTACGCGTACCGGGGCGCTCACCGGTAAGCGCTCCCCCAAAAATTTAAAAGTTAATTAACATAAAAACCTCTGTAGAGATGTTCACCAAATATAGAATAGGCCATACTACATACCAGTCCCTACCATTTTCCCAAATTTGAAGGAATTCCATTGAGCCATTTGGCTGTAGCCCTGTCTAAATATCCTGAGGTAAATTATATGACAAAAACACATCTGAAGTGTTAGAATTTACAACCAATTAAAATGTTACTTTCATTTTCTACTATTATTTCCTGACATTTGATTGGTTATGTACATGAATATAAATGAAAAAAGAGGGAAACACAGCCATTTTGACTACAACTACCTAAAGTACATCTTGAAAGGATTTTCAAATTTTTTCTTCTTCACCTCTCTCAAAAGTAAGTTATTAATTTGTAAGGAGCACTTTAAGTTAATTAGTTAAAACGTTTTCTGATAGTTATTTACTGTCCCTCTGTTATAGTTATAGCTTGAGATACGCTTCTCTATTATATTCATGGATTAAGTTAGGCTTCTCTGGTATAATTATGAATTTACTTAGGCTTCATCACATGCATTTTTTATATTTATACTTCCTGCCTGATACCATACACTGCCCAAAGATAACTTCACTGTTAAAAACTCAGAAGTACCTGTCTGAACTTAAACCTAACAGTGCCCTATCTCTACTGATATATTTATTTTTTATGCAATTTACAGCAAAAAAATGGAAGGAGAACAAAAGAAATTTAATATTTCATTCGAAATTGATCTGAAGAACAACCCAGAGGAAGAGATTGATAATTTAGACTTTTTGGATCAGTCTCTGGACAAAGAGATAGTTAATTATGTTGAAGAAATGGAATCATGGAATCCAAATGAGGACATTCCTGACGATATAATGGTGGAAGTTCTTTTAAATTTTGAAAAATCACAGCAATAAATTTTTATTTAATAATTAAAAATTGTTCAAGACATTATTCTTTTTTATATGTAATTCATGAAATAGTACCAAAATTAATATAATATAAAGTGAGACTTATAGTATACTGTGCAACTTTTTTATGTTACATAGTAATTTTGCTCATAGTTACTTCCTTTCTCCCTCTATATTATCTCCAATGTGTATTTGACATCTCTTTTTCATCTCCTGCCTCCATGTTGTTTCTGCTTTCCTGACAGACTATGGTATGGATTCCATATACCACAATAACTTCTGTAACAACATGCAAATTATCTACAGAGGCGACAGTCTACATTAAATTTAAAACTCTGCATTGGTACCTACATGCTGGTACTTATATCACCCACACAACACAACAACTCTATGCAGAGCTACCCTACCTCTAAACACTTTAAATTATTATTTTACTGTTTCACTGGGTTTTCCCCTTGGTACGCTCCCCGGTACGCTACCCGGTGCGCTTACCGGGCGCTCCCCCTGTGAAAATCGACCCTTTTATGGCCCCCACATCAAACCTAGGGGGTCAGGGGGAGTCTACTCTGCCCCCTTATGGTCATTTCCCCCTTTGTTTTTGCCACCTCTTGTGTCTCGATCCTACCGAGACACAAGATGGTGGCTGCTCCGGACTGTTTGGAATGTTTACAGACACCCGAGAGCCAATCAGCTTTCCGCGCGCGAACTCGCGTAGCGCGCTGGTAAGCGCCCCGGTGCGCGTACCGGGGCGCGCTTATAGATATATATATTTTTTTGAACCTAAATTACTCAAAATTCACTGGAGCGCATATCTTGAGACATAGCAAAGGCACATCGGGCTACCAGTCGCTACAATTTTGCCAATTTTGGTGGAAATCCATTCAGCCGTTTGGGCTAAAAGTGAGTCCAACTGCCCCATGGAAATTAACATGGGGAAAACACGTTTTGGGACCCCCTTTTATCTCGGCCCCCGCTTAACGAATCCCCCCCAAACTTTCAGGGAAGGAGCAATGCGGAGCGGGCCATCTTCTTTGAGAAATTCGCGAAGATTCGTTCACCGGCGCCAAAGTTATTCCCAATAGAATGTTGCGGATTTCCTATGGAAAGTAGATCCTAACTATAACTACCTACTGGCGACCGCCAGTAGGTAGTAGGTGTACAGATAAAGACTGATGCTACACTAATGTTAAAAGGCCCCAGGGTATATTTGCTAAGTTTTAGCGCTGTGTCTGCAGTGACAAAAGTGACCCAAAATGATGCTAAATCTTATTTATTAATTTACTTTTCAGCATTAAACTTGTTTAGTTCTGGAAAACACTAAAAAGTAGCACAAACCAGGTCATAGCTCTGCTATGCATTACTTAGCACCAAGGGGGCGTACCACGGGTTGTGCATGGGCATTCCCATGCAACCACCCATGGGTTCTGGCGCTAACCTCTATTTACTTAAAAAAGTAGGCACAGTTTTGCATGAGAAAATAGCACACAGCTAAAATAGGCGCCTAGAAGGACAAATGCTGTCATTTCGCCATTCTTTTCTAACTTTGCATGCATGCTGCACTGTACAGCATACATGCAAGGTGGGAAAAGGTTTGAAGTGAGTCTCAGCATAATATTTTGTACTGGTAGGGTATCCTTCCGGTACTAAACCTATGCTACACTCACGGAGACTCCCTTGCACTATAGTGCAAATGTGTGCCTGTAAAGCGCAGCAGCACATTTCTGTGCTGGTACTAGGGAGAAGATGCCATATTTCTGTAAATATGGCGCTCTCCTACTTCTCCCTTCTCACACAGCACAGCATTTGCAGCTGCTGCACTGCTCTGCAGGACAATCTGGTAAACCTGGTCCCTGGTTCAATATGTTGAGATCACAAAAAGCATCCATTCACTGAGATGAGGTTTAAATAGAGAACACTCTGGGACCAACTTCGAGTCTGGAGTTCTGAGGACCGCCAGCCTCTTGGTGGTGTGGCCATGGTAGATCCAGCCACCGTCACACCGGCAGTCTGGCTGCACGATTTGGAGTTGGGCGGTCAGACCACCCTAGAATTGCCGGCTCGGCCAGGGAACCGCTGTCCACTGGTCAGAGCCGCAATATGCTTGGCAGGTCGCCATTGTCCCGTCAAGCATATTACGAGTTTCTTCTCCTCCAAGCTTTACATGAAGGTTTTCCTTTAGTGGGGTCCCATTGCGGTGCCTTTATTAGTGGCACTGTCGCCTCTAAATGAGGCACTGCCATGGGACCACCACCTACCAGACTACTTGTAAATCATAATTTGGTAGGCGGGCAGGGATAGCTTTGGTGGAGTGGTAATCAGTTCGAAGAGATTTTATGAATGATTAAAACTTGGTAGGTAACTAGCAACCAGGACAGTATCCTGGCTTCTCAAGGATATAATGAGGCTGATAAAAATGCTGCTGTAAAGGCTCCGACCTGCGGTTGGAGCCTCTACATCCACATCGTAATGGGCTATTCAGTTTCCTTTCCAACCGCCTCATTACAGTGGAGGCAGTTGGAAAGGATACCGGCAGGTCATCCTGGCTGGCTTCCAACGGGCTTGGAGAACCCGTCCACTAGTTGGAATCTGGCCTGTAATTTCAAGGGCGGGCCTTTCCGTCGTAAGATTACAATGACGCTTTCTGACATGGTTTCCATGCCGTTGTGTCCAAAATGGAAATCATGTCGGAATGCGGCTTTGGGGGCCCCCAGCAGGGCCTTCTTCCGTGCACGTTCTCTGTTTTGCAGGCATCCTGAGATGCCTGCCAAGGTGTCAGGGATGAACCGCACCTGCATCATGGCCGGTTTATGCCCGGAATGCATGCTTCCATACTAAAATGTAGGAATGCAACCAAACAGTGTTCAGTGGCATCCTAATGAGGGAGTAAGGACCACCAACCGGGTGTCCGTCGGTCCCATGACCAATGCAGTGTTGGGTGGAAATTATTCTGCCCGACATCGAAAAGAGGGCCTTAGGGCTCATCCAAAAACTGTACTTTGTATTAGATAAAGCAGTACTACAGTAGTAGTTCTTAATTACTGCAAAATGCACTTCAGAAACCTAAAAGTGTATATTTACACCTCTCCTGTATTTTCTCTTGGGAGATCCTCACACATACATGGTTTACTACTTAGGGACTGATTATTAATGGGTCATGAATTTTATATGCCTGCATAAACCGCTGTTTGCGCAGAGGTCAGAATTTCAAGTTGAGCATTATTTAATGCATCTGAAATTATTGGATGGGTTAAATACCCTAACAATCAGGTCCAACCAGCCGAAAAGTAACAGGGGAAGAGCATATTGTATTTACAGTATCAAGTGGATTTTGGTGCGTTAAACACCAAAATCTGCATGTTATTTTCCTCAACTCTTAATATGTGCTATTTATTGCACTTGATAAATATCATACCTCAGGTATCGTTATGTACCAGGTGTGATCATTAGCACCTATACTCTGAACCAGGCCTTTAGTATTAAATGCAGTGGGGATCAGTTAGATTGGCTGGAAAAAAGAGCATACTTACTATTAAATTGGTATGGTTTAGGGTGGAGTAAGGAAGAGTTTAAGTAGAATTTTGGGTAGGGAATTAGGGAAGGAAGTCACCTACCCACAACAAGTTTCTAGTGACCTCTGAGCTAGCTGGCACTCACAATTGAGTCTAACATATTCAATAGAGACCTAGTCGACTTAAGTCCTACGTCACATCTATAGGATATATTATTCTAATGTGCAGGGCCTATTGGGAATATAGGAACTACACTACATGATGCCCAACGTTTGGTAAGGCAATAATTTAACGCTAGATACTAGAGTAACGCAGTTTTGCTTTTCACAGAGACCCCTTTTTCCAGTAAAATACTCCAATAGACGTCTGGAGTGGGTAAAAGGATAAAATATCTGCCATAACTGAGTAGGACGAAAATCCTATGTATTAGATTTTGGTTAGTTCAACGTTGAAGGATTCAGTGTTCCAAAATATTGTGCACCTTATCTTTGTTTCCTTGAAACTTACTCTGCAAACTTTCAGTCAACAAAATGTCGGATAGCGACACCGAGACCAGTCGACCAACAAGAACCGGTAGAGCTGCAGCTACAGCCCGACTGGGTTTAAATATTACAGGTTTCCAAGAAACCGACGCGGATGCTATAATCATCCCGGAAAACTTAAGGAAAACCATTGCTATAAAGCTTATACAAAATGGCCTCTCATCAAGAGGTGGTAGGGTAATTTTTGTGATAGAGGCACACGAATATCGGCAGACAGAGGTATTCTATTCATGGATAATCTTCCCTGAAGCAAATGCAGTATCGCATGTGTTTCACTTCTACAAAGTAGAGGATAATTGCGATTCTCCTATTAACATGACCAGAGAATCTGGATTTCATTAAAGACACGGGGGCTAACATTATGCATTAAACCTTTTAATGCAGCTCACAGCCGCTTACATCACAAAGACTTAGAGTAAGAACAAAGTGACATCACAGTATCCATAAAAGGCGTGTGCCAGGAAAGATCAGCCTCTTTTAAATGCCTTGAACGACAGGTCAAACGAAGAATACATCTTAAAACTTGAAGAAAGTATTGTTGAAACTTGTAAAATCCTTGGAGAACCTTGGAAAATCCTTGGAGATTCATCAATTCGAATTGTCTGGAAGAAAATAAAGGAAGTCAAGAAAGGCACAAAGTAACCTTCAGAAGAAGCAACAAGAAAAGCATAAGGTTAAAAGGTATGAAACATTAAAAACATTGTAAACCAAATCAATCCTCAATATCCCTCAAGGGAGGGACGGGGGGAATAATGTTAGCCTCCGTGTCTTTAATGAAATCCAGATTCTCTGGTCATGTTAATAGGAGAATCGCAATTTCATTACAAGACAGGAGGCTACATTATGCATGTTGGTAGCCCTGAAGAACAGCATCTGAGACATGTTCTATGGGTTTGCAGTAATGATGTGCAAAGGTAGAAGCATTAGACCAGTCTGCACAGTTTAGAATTACGTTCAACTTACCACTGGACCAAAAGGATTTGCTAGACATAGCACTCCTTAGAGAGTGAGCTTGGAATTTAGAAAGATCAATACCAGCAAGGCTCATGGCCAACTTGACCCATCTAGCAATAGAGCAGGATGAAATGGGTTTAAATGGTTTGACATAGGAGATAAGAAGTTGATTAGTATCAGATGGGCGAAGGTCTTTCATTCTAGAGTCATATTCTTTCATGCAATTTACTACACAAAGTTTTTTGCAAAAATCAAAACGAGGATAGAAAATAAAATCAGGAATAGTCTTAGTTCTTCTGTGTATTTCAAACTTAACTCCAAACATATCATAACATCTGTGAGATATATCTAGAACTTTGACGTCGGAGACTCTGCGACAAGAAATGAGACATAAGAGAGAGGCAAGTTTAATAGAGAGACATTTTCTGTTAAGAAGAGAGTTATCAGGCCAGGAACAAAACAGGTCAAGCAAGAGTTTTACATCCCACACAGATTGATATTTAGGCCTGGGGGGCCTTTTAAGTCTGATACTTTTAAGGACTCTACAAATAATTACATTCTTACCGTAGACAATAGAGTGTCCTGCGGAAATAGCAGATCTATAGCAGTTAATAGATCTATAGGAGAGGCCACTATCGAAAAGTTCCACTAGGAAATTGACTATATTAACGATAGGAGCTTCCACGGGATCCAAGTCCCTCTCCAAGCACCAACTAGACCATTTTTTCCAGATGTTATTATATCTGTAGTGTGTACCTGGAGCCCAAGATTTACCGAGTAGTGTGAGAGCAGATGTCGAAAGTCCAGACAATTGGTTAGATTGCCTGACACTTTCCAGGCAAGAAGGTTCAGGTTCCCTGAAAGAACCAGGTGGTGATCTTCTCCGTTGGCGTTTAGGAGGAGTCCTTGAGAGGCCGGAATCAAGAGGGGAACATCGCAAGAAAGTTCCAGAGCTGTGGGGAACCAAGCTTGAGACGGCCAGAAGGGGGTTATCAGGACGAGAGAGCACTGTTCCTGTCTCACTTTCTGCAGAACCCTCTGGATCATAGCAAAGGGGGGAAAGACGTAGGGGTGGAGAGGAGCCCATGTTTGTAGGAAGGCGTTAACTGCGAGAGCACCCGGGTCTGGCATCCAACTGACATATTGTGGAAGTTGGGAGGACAAACGGCTTGCAAAAAGGTCCACATCGAAAGGACCCCGAAGGTGGGCTAGAGAATTGAAGATGGTCGTATTGAGTTTCCAATCGCTGAAATCTACTAGAAATCTCGAGTTCCAATCCGCTGAGAGATTGGATTTCCTGGGGAGGTATTCTGCCCTCAGGGAGATCTTGTGTTCTAGACAGAACATCCAGAGTTTCTTGGCCAGATCTGATAGGTCGGTAGATTTCGTACCGCCGAGGCGGTTGATATATGAGACTGCGGAGACGTTGTCCATTTTCAGGAGAACGGATCTGCCCTGAAGAGAATGTCTGAAGCTCATCAAGGCATAGAGTCCGGCCGTCATTTCTAGGAAATGTATATGGTGGGAAGCCTCCGAAGGGGTCCAAACGCCACCAGTGTCCTGATCGAGGAGACGAGCACCCCAGCCATGAAGGCTGGCGTCTGATTCTAGAACGAAGTCTGGAGTTGAACCAAAGATAGCTCTTCGGTTCCAGGCGTCCAAATTCTCCAGCCACCAAGAAAGTTCCAATCTGGCTTGTACATCCAGAGAAACTTGGTCTCCGTACCAAAGTCCGGATCTGAGAGCTTTGGCTTTCACTCTTTGAAGAGCACGGTAGTTCAGAGGACCAGGGAAGATAGCTTGGATCGAGGAAGAAGGAAGACCAAGGAGCCTGGCTAACTCTCTGAGGGAGAGAGACTGATGTTTGAGAACAAATCTGATCTCTTTCCGAAATTTGGCAATATTCTTGTTGGGGAGTAGGAGGAGGCACCTGGACGTGCCCACGGTGAAGCCCAGGAACTCCAGAGATTTGGAGGGTAAGAGGATTGATTTTTCCCTGTTTATAATGAAGCCGAGGCTTTCTATGAGGTTCATGGAGGTTTGTAGATCTTCTAGGATCTGTGAGTGAGATTGGGACATTATCAGAATATCGTCTAAATAGATGATGAGGCGAATACCCCTGGCTCTCAGAATAGAGACTATCGTTCTCATCATTTTGGTGAAGCACCAGGGGGCGGATGATAGACCGAAGGGGAGGGCCTGAAATTGAAAAAGGCGATTGTCCCAGATGAACTGGAGGAAGGGCTGATGTTCCTTGGCCATTGGTATGGTAAAATAGGCATCTTTTAAGTCTAATTTGACTAGCCAATCTCCTTCGAGAAGAAGATCCCTGAGCAGATGGATGCCTTCCATCTTGAAATGATGGTATACTAGATACTTGTTTACTTCCCGAAGGTTTATTACTGGGTGCCAACCTTTGTCCTTCTTTTCGACTAGAAGAAGGGTGCTCACAAAGGTCTTCTGAGACCAAGGAACTTCTATTATGGCGCCCTTCTTTAGCATGGACGAAACTTCTTCTTTGACGATGTTTTGATGATCTGCTGAAAGGGTTAGGGGTTTTGGAGTGGTAGTTTGGAAAGGAATCTCTGTGAAATCTATCTTGAAACCCCCAACAGTTTCTAGAACCCAAGGGTCTTGAGTCAAGGATTCCCAGGTGTGAATGAAGTGTCGGAGTCTGCCGCCGACCATTGGGGGAAAGGAAGGGAAGGCACTTACTTGAGGAGGTGTTGTTGGAGGCACCGCGAGTGGGGAAGCCTCTTCCGCGTGAGCCTCTGCCTCTCTGTGGGAAGTACTGTCTGGTGTTGGAGGGATAGAAACCTCTACCCCTTCCCGACGAACCTCTTCCTCTTCCATAAGTGAAGGGCCGGAAGTTACCTCGGCCGGAAGAACGGCCTCTTCCACCGGCCTGTCCAAAAACACGCTTCATGTTGTTTTGGGCTCTATCCAGAGCTGTAAATGTTGCCACATATTTCCCTACAGTTTTAATCATGTCCTCCCCAGAGAGGAGGCCATTAGGTTTAGAGGATGGCTCCTTTTCAGCCAGATCCCCAAGTTTCGGGTTGATCCTGATGAGTACAGATTTCCTCCTCTCGATGTTTAGAGAGGAGTTAGCGTTTCCAAGGAGCACTATGGCTCTCTGGCTACATCCCTTAATTAGGTTAGTGTCCAGGGGGGTATTGGAGATGTAAGATTCCTCAGCAAGGTCGAGGATCCTAGTGAGGGGGCCTAGAAGGTCAAGAAGACGATCTTGACAAGCTTTAAGGGCTCTTTCCAGGCCCTTCCCAGGGTCATTACCTAGTTTAAAAAGGAACTTAATCAGGTCGGGGTCTAGATTAGGTGTTTGACAGACCTTTCCCTCAATAAAGGGGCGAGGGCACTCCGATCTCATGGTATTACGTGATTCTCTTTCAAGAGAATTCCTCAGCCATTTGGTGACAAATTTGGCTACATGTTCGTGGGGGTACCACCTTTTACTGTTAGGGTGGGAGATGTTCTTGGGTGAGAACATTTCTCCGCCGAGGGGATCAAGAATTGCATCCTTTGAGGACGGGGATGAGTGCGCCTCGGATATATTATCGATGTCCCAGTCATTAGAGTCTTGTTAATCAAGGTCTAGAACAAATTCATCATCGGGTTCATGAAAGAATTCATCTTCTTCTGAGCTGGAATTTACACATGCACTGGTAATAGTTGCGTCGCTATGTACGCCCAACAAAACTGTGCCACTTGGGGCACCTAAGCCATGCGTGCCGCGAGGGGCAACCTTTCCTTTTGGGGCGCTTGGGCCTCCCATGCCTTTTGAGGTGCTTTGACCTCCCATCTCATTTGAGGTAGTGTGACCTCTTTCAGTGCTTGAGCAATGCCTTGTTTTTTGTTTTTTTGGTGGCTTTAGAGTGTTCAACCTCCGCTTCGGGGGTATCAACATCAAGGGGAAAAGGTCTTTTAGTAGCCATAACCTCACGCAATGTACTTAACATGCAGGATCTCATTTCCTTTTGAAGGAAAGATTTAAAGGCATCACTGTTATGGTTGGGTGAGCTTGCCATAGCGTCATCTGATTCTAAATCAGACATGGCAGGTAAGTAAAAATAATAAGGTATCAGGGGGTTATTCCTTATTAATAAATATATTAAATAACTATTAATGAAGCTAAAGCTTAAAGGATATGGAAGTTTGGATAAGGATATAAGTGGAGTTAGGTAATAAATCAACTCTCTCCCTTTTTTTTTTTTTTTTTTAAATATTTTTTATCAGAGACCGAAATTAAAGTAACTAAGTCGGGTATTATAACTAATAATACTTTTAAACCTAAGCTAAGCTAATTACCAGGTTTGAACCTAAGCTAAAATATTATCGAGGCAGGGAACAGCTGAAAGGTAGGAGCGCAGTCGGTAAAGCCTTGAAACGGCAACCGATGCGCTCGAGCTGCAGAATTGAGACCGAGGAATGGACCCTGGCAGATACACAGCGTAACGTTGCTGTTGCCAAGGGCCATTCCTCGCTATTGAAATTGTACGAGGAGCGATGGCGGGCCTCGCGGGCTCGACGAGTTGAGAGGCGGTATGTCGCCGGGGGCACGGGAAACAGTTCGGAGTAGAGCCTCAAGGTAGGAAAGTGTGCGCGACGTGCAGGAAAGGAGAAGGGGGCGCGACGCGCACTGAAACGGGGAAAAACCTACTGCGAGGGGTGAGGGATCGACAACCATAAATTGGAAGTCGAGGGAGGGTGGGAAGGGAGATCGCAGGGAGTCGCAGCGATCGAGGGAGGGGTGGGGGAGTCACACCACAAATTCAGGTTAAAAGGTGCCATATTTGTGAAAAACAAGTAAGCATGTTGAACAATAAAGCACAGAATTAAAACATAAGCACATTATATCAAAATATAGGCACCGTATGAGAATACAAAAGGTAAACTGGATTAAACAGCAGTAAGGAATGAAGAGGAGTTACTTATCTGTTGTGAGCCGCATTTAAAAGAGGCTGATCTTTTCTGGCACACGCCTTTTATGGATACTGTGATGTCACTTTGTTCTTACTCTAAATCTTTGTGATGTAAGCGGCTGTGAGCTGCATTAAAAGGATTAATGCATAATGTTAGCCTCCTGTCTTGTAATGAAATCCAACGGAATACGTTCCTTTTGAGGATATTGAAATTCCACTAACGTACCAAGAGCATCAGCTCTGGTTTAAAGGCGCCCTACAACATCAAAATCACATTACCAGGCTCGGTCCACTAGGTAGACTAGGAGCAACATGGCCGATACTACCCAGCTATACACCACATCCTGCCATTGATGAAATGTCAGGTCCAGAACTATTAGTTCAACTAAAACAACTAATAAAAATACATAGACAATTGGTTCAATATGTCAGGCGGACTCTAAGAGTCCAACCTCCTATAAGGATTCCACAACAAACCCCTCACCAGGGGAACACAAATAAAATTACACCACAGACTATACAATCAGTCATTGGTAAATTGCCTGCAAAAAAGGAACAAATTCCATTCTGGATAGCTAAAAAAATTACTCAAATCGAGGCAGTATTTCCTGACAGTACACCTCATGAGAAACAGAGAATTTTTACAATCTGTTTACCAATGGGGATCGCACCACACCTGGAGGACTGCGACACTTGGGGTACAGTCTTTGCTGCAATCTACACAAAAACACATGATGTTCCGTCTATGGCGGTAATACCAGACGTCCTGAAACAGATTCAAAATGAATACGGGGCAGAGCCTGCTTTAAATCTGGGTATGAACAAACAGGTCTCAGCTATAATATTACCTAATATTAAAGGTGAAGCAGCATCCGTGGCTTTCCGCCAAAAGTTAAAAGAACTTGATGTAATTGAGAAAATAATTACATTTTAAATAAAAAATTAAGCAAAACAATGTATAGTCCTTTTGCAAATGGCATGAAAAGGATACTAAAAGAGTAAAATTTCTGTCCCAAGGGATTGTCACAGGAGTAACCATCACCAAACACTTTTTCCAGTTTGGAAACCTATAAGATTTCCATTAACAACTGTCCTGTCCCCAAGATTTAACAATGTAATTACAAGTCACCCGTAAAGGTCTTTTGGCTTTACCATATGCTTTTCACAATAAATAACTCAGGTTTACTGTCTTTGACATCACTTTTTATGATAAACAAATCAGACCAATAGCCTTGATCAATTGCGTATCTTCATAATCAACTCCTGTTCTACTGTGTTGAGCATAAGCTTTCCCACAAAGCACAAAGTACAATAAAAGCACTCTTTTTCAATGGCAGCACCCGACATCTGCTGAATTAAAATGTTATTCAAGCTAATAAATATTTGGACGGGAGCCTACACCCCTCACTCAGTCATGGTTCCTAATGCTCTTTTTCTATTACTCACATAAGATACGGGAACAGATGTTGTCTCAAACTGGACTTATAAAGAAAAAGAAAATATTTTGAGCCTTGTTCTATTTTGCCTAAAATTAACAAAAATTCAGGTTGATGTGTGCAGGTACTCTAATTTAAAGTGAAAAACACCAAAGGAGAAGACCAGGTCAAAGGGGGTGTCCTGTCCCGTGTAGCGTGTGGTAATCACACGGGCACACTTGTGGAAAAAGGGGTCTTACTAGGCCATAAGAGTCCCATCAGACCACCCATTAGGCGGCATTTCATCATATGGGGATTGGTGGTCAGTGGCGGCATTTCATCATATGGGGATTGGTGGTCATTCCAGGCATCACCTGGACCAACTCAGGGCAGTACATGAGTGGAGACCGACACATATAGCCATAGTAATGCTCCACGGAAATGTTTTATATTAGAACTCATGCAGTGCTATTGAGAATGTGCTGGCTAAAATTGACTACCTAGATCGCTAACTATAATTAGTCTAGGTGTCAAAGATTAAAAACGCGCCTGGTAGTGAGTGAATAGGACTACCGTGTGGCGATGTGCACATCGCCACACGGTAGTCCTATTCACTCACTACCAGGCGCGTTTTTAATCTTTGACACCTAGACTAATTATAGTTAGCGATCTAGGTAGTCAATTTTAGCCAGCACATTCTCAATAGCACTGCATGAGTTCTAATATAAAACATTTCCGTGGAGCATTACTATGGCTATATGTGTCGGTCTCCACTCATGTACTGCCCTGAGTTGGTCCAGGTGATGCCTGGAATGACCACCAATCCCCATATGATGAAATGCCGCCAAATGGGTGGTCTGATGGGACTCTTATGGCCTAGTAAGACCCCTTTTTCCACAAGTGTGCCCGTGTGATTACCACACGCTACACGGGACAGGACACCCCCTTTGACCTGGTCTTCTCCTGTGGTGTTTTTCAAGTTGCTGTTAGGGGCATGAGTTGACAGGTCGTTAAATTAATTCCCCTTTTTGACCCTCCCCACACATATGTTTTTGACTCTAATTTAAAGCCCAAATGACATATATATTTTTTACTGTGACTCACCCAGGCAGTTCAGTCAAATGACCTATTTGATCTTGTGCTTTACTTACATTACCATTTACTTATAATTTATTATCATGACTGCAAAACTAGTTTATGAAATACAGGCACCTTTTCTTGTGCATTATCTATGAATATTTTTAAATAATTACATTTTCTGATGTATTTCTGATACTTGAATATATTTTAAACATTGTATGCTTTCCGGGTCAGGAAGGTGCAATAAGAGGAACCTAAAAGACAATTTGAGTTAATGTTTCCAATGCCACTCCTACCACGTGGGTGTCAAACCAATCATTTCAACCAGTCTATAATGTTGCTTGACCTATATTATATTGACTTTAAGGCTGAGCTAAAAAGATGCATGCGAAGGCTGCATTTGTCCAGGGAAATATGCAATATAGCACTACCTACCTTCAGGAGCACAGAGCTACCTTAATGCCCCCTCACTGTATAAAGTAACTCATTAATGTATAAACTTTTGTGTTTTTTGGCTAATGTATATGTCTGCAGCTGTGAGCACTGCACTCGTTTTTGTAGAGTGAGACTTATTTTTCATAAGCAGCTGTAGAACTAGAGCAGAAGAGAGAAAGACAGAAAAGGGATAATAAGGAGTAATAGAAAAACGGTATGCAGTGACAAAAGGAGAAAGCAGAGTAAACATATGTCAAGGGGCAACTGCAGAAAACATTATCACCCGGTGACAGGCAGTCTCCTATTGCCTGCTGACCTGACAAATGAGTGAATAAGGTAAGGGCAATTTCTTCGCTTTTTCTCCAGTTTGAGGCAGAAAGGGACTGCAAGTCAAGGGCCATTTCTGCTGACTGGTATATCGCATCTTCATCAAGTAGTCCCAGGCAGTATGGAGGCCTGTTCCTGGTTGTGACACTTATTCCAATAGAGACCAACCTTTTTCTAAGGTGAGTCTGTGTGCTATTTTATTACGAGATTCAGGAGCACGATCACAAATCACTCTTTAACCAAAACTAAAGATCTTAAAGACATGTTGAAATATTACGTACCCAACACTAGATAACAGGACCATGTGATCCACACCACAACACAGTTCAGGGCTTATCTACCAGTGTTGCTGTCAGTGCTGTGGCACCATGGCCCAGATGTTTAAGGGGGCTCTATGCATAAGTTGCAGGTATTTGAGAGATTGCTTTTTCAGTGGCCTGCCCGCCCAATTTAATTTCAGGAAACCTATAAGTTTGGCCTTAGGGGAGACTACTCTGTCTCCACTTGGCCAAACCTCTCCAACGGCAAGTAAGTGCTGATGGGCAAATTCCTACGTGCCCGCCCACCCAAACACTGCCAGGCAAAACTGGTGTTGAGGGGCAATACAACTGTAATAATGGTTGCCTGCCATGGAAGAAGACACCCATGGCAAGAGAAGCATTCTTTTTTTCTTTATAAAAAGAAAGTCTACTTCTCCATTCTGTTTTTCCAAAGAAAAATGAAATACTTTGTGCTACAGGGTCGTGTCCTGCTGACGCTACACCATACTCTGAAGCTGAACTCGAACAAGACGGAGGTCCTCATCCTCGGATCCACCCCCTCAGTCTGGGGCGACTCCTGGTGGCCGACCACACTGGGAACAGCACCATTACCCACCGACCATGCACGCAATCTAGGATTCATCCTCAACTCCTCCCTCTCCATGTCTAAGCAGGTCAATGCCGTCTCCTCCTCCTGCTACAACACCCTCTGCATGCTCCGCAGGATCTACAAGAGAATCCCGACCAAAACAAGAAGAACGGTGACACAGGCCCTCGTCAGCAGCAGACTGGACTACGGCAACGCACTCTATGCAGGAATCCCAGCCAAACACCTACGATGACTACAACGCATCCAAAACACCTCTGTCTTACTGATCATCAATGTCCCCCACCATAGCCACATCACCCCCTACCTGAGAGACCTACACTGGCTCCCCATGGACAAGAGGTTCACCTTCAAGCTCCTCACCCACGCACACAAAGCACTCCATAATGCCGAACCAGCCTACCTGAACAGCAGACTCAGCTTCCACACCCCCATCCGCCAGCTCTGCTCCCCCTGCCTCACCCTCTCCGCTGTCCC
Source organism: Lissotriton helveticus (assembly GCF_964261635.1). Lineage (NCBI taxonomy): Eukaryota > Metazoa > Chordata > Amphibia > Caudata > Salamandridae > Lissotriton > Lissotriton helveticus. The sequence continues at coordinate 749,766,690 of NC_136059.1, read as the reverse complement.
CCACATCCAACAAACGACCTCTGGTGGCAGATCCTTCTCCTACCTCGCCGCCAAGACCTGGAACACCCTCCCTACCCACATACGGCAGACATAAGACCTACTCGCCTTCAGAAGACTCCTCAAGACCTGGCTCTTCGAGCAGTAGCAGCACCCCCCTCTCCCCTCAGTGCCCTGGGACCCTCACAGGTAAGTAGCATGCTTTACAAGTACTCTGATTGATTGATTGATTGATAGCACAGAGTAAAATGCATTGCCAGGAACCGCAGTAACAGTGGTTCCTGACAATGCTTTTATAAATGACTGTCTGCTAGGCAGTCATATATAAATTAGCAGGCAGCCCCTCTGTCCTGTGGACTGAGTAATTTATGCTGTCCCCATGGAAAAATGGCGGGTCGTCCGTCCAGATATAATCTGGCTCATAGAGCCTTCTTAGTTCCTGGCTTTGTGTTTACTCTCTGGGGAAGAAGGAAAGGTCAGAGGTATAGAGAGATTAGAAGATAAGGGAGGAATGGAAGAGAGGAAAGGGATCAAAGAAAATGAGAGGTTGAACATTTGGAATCAGAGAAGGATAAGAAAATGTGACAGAATGGGAAAAGGAGTTATTGTTCAGAGAGAGAGAGGAGCATGGCAAAGATTAGCAAAAGGAGCAATGAAAGAAGGGGGCCTTAAATAGAAACATCAGAAGAGATGGGAAAAAGGAGTTATTGAAGACTGGGAAACAGATGAGGAGAGACGATAAAGAGAGAGGTGCAGAGGAAAGGAAGGAGTGTGTCAAACAGAGGAAGAAGATAATCAAGGTATGGAGATAGACCAGAAAGAAAAAAAACACCAGGTAGAATGGAGAACTTAGAGACCTCTAAACAGGGGTGCAGCCATTACTAATTCTGCAGGTGCAGTGATACCAAGGTCCAGGGGTGTGATTGTCCAATTGCGTCTCAGTTATGCTTTTCAAAGACCTTATGGAAAAGAACTATGAAATTAGGAAGGGGTCAATAATGATGATCAATTAAACATCAAGAAAAGGAACCTGGGCAAAAGAGATGAGTTAGGCTATAACTGAGGATGAATTTTTACATTTGCAAAAAATGTGATGATGCTTTGAAAGTTAAGAACATACTGGGCAATAATCAGGCTAGTGAAATGAGTTCAGCCTTGTACAGTAGTTCCAATATATACTCAGCTGAAGACTCAAGTCCCAGTAATGTGGTAACACCCAGGCTACCTCATTTTCTCAGGAAGTACAAAGAATGAGGATGGGAATGACGAGAATCACAGGTAAGACAAGGAGAGAGAGGAGTTAAAATAGGAGGTACAGGAATGGTGACCTGCAACCACACCAAGAACAAGACCTAATTTTAGTTACTAGAAGTAGTCAGAAAAGATCAGAAAGCAATAACATGCTACATGTCATCAGTCTTTCAGACGAGAAATTGAGCATTTTCTTGTGAATGTTACTGTAATTTTTGGGGTTTACAAATTGATTTATTCAAATTTGCCAGACTGTTAAAATGTAAAAGTTTCTTTGCAACCAATGATAACACTAATGTTAATGTTAATGCAACATGAACATAAAAAAATATAATCTAACCATCTCTGATGTTCAAGACTTACTTGTCCTTTTTCACCCAATGATGATGAGGATCTTAACATTGATGATGTTTATACTTTGATTCATGTGGAAATGAATTATAGTTGTGAGAATAATCTAGCCCCACCATTCAAGTTTGTACCACAGGGTAGTCAGTAAGAAAGGCATTGATTTGTCTGTCAAAAAGACTTTTACTGATTTACATAAACTGGAGGATCCTGCAGTGTCGAGAAGTAGTAAGAATATACGCTCTACCGACTCAGGCAAGTTAACCATTGTAGAAGGAAAAGGGCAGATTGGATTGGGTAGTGACTCCTCTATTGCTATAAATGAGGCTGACGAGGGGGGAACATTGTTATCCTATGGAGGGATGATTATGATAATGACTTCAAGAGACAGCTTAGTGATGTTCAATGTTAGCAGAAGATGGCCCTTCCCCTTTATTTGCATATTACCCAAGAAACATCAGTCAAGATGCTCACAAACCTGGAAGACCCAATTATTTAGGGAATAGGAAGACTTATAGAACATATGTCTGAGTTGGTTGATATATACTTGAGAACGTTAGAGGCAAATTTGCCCTCACACAAAAAGGTTCTGTGGATGTACTCAACAAACCTAATGATGCAATATGGGATCCTATTATGATGTCAATTTCACGGTATGTAGTGGGACTGTATATGTGATACAAAATGAATTTGGTCTCCAGGCTTTGAACGCTTTTATATCCAGCTGAATATTTTTTTTCTGTTTGCCAGAGATTGTTACCATCAGATTCAGGCAACTGCGATGGGGTCCAGGTTTTCACCCTCTTACACCAACCTCCTATGGGGTGGTTTGATTGGGTGTATGCCTGGACCCCATCTGCTTGTAACTGGATAGACTCAATATTTATTTGCTGATGCTTTATCAATGATGTCTTGATTATTTGGACCAGTACTAGAGAAAGTCTTCACCTATGTGTAAAATATCTAAATAATAATGTATACAATGTACAGTTCACAATGTGTTGTAATTCTGAGAGGATAAAGGTTCCTGAAGTGGAACTATTCATAAAACGTGAAACCATTCAGAATATACTGTTTTGAAAGGCTACAGCTACTAACACTATACTTAGGGCTGATGGTGCTCATTGTATGTTGTAGAACGGAACTTGAATAAAGACATGCTGGTTTGGTTTATGAATATGTATTTTATATATGTACATAAAAGTATTTATTGTTCATTTACTTCTGTGATGAATTCTCTTGTCGGGACGAAATGCATCGGCTGGACTGCAGTGTGATGTTGTGAAGAATAAGAAAATCTTTTTTAGAACATCATATCCTGCATTTCATTGGATCTATAAGAAGAATTCATATGTTTGAATAATTTGTATTAGTATGTGATTACGTGAACTTTCAGTAAAAAAATTGGCCTTCCTAAGCACTCCCTTTTGTGCATTGTTTTTTGGATTCAGAGCATTAGGACCATTAGAAGGTTGAGTGGTATTGCATATATATTAGCTGTTAGTTAAGTCAGTTAGGGACAATGCTGCTCTTACTTGTCTTGTTTTAGAACCTACCCTGTGACCCGCTTTCCTTGCTTCTTAACCCCTTCCACGCTCATGACGAGCTGGGCTCGTCATGGTGTAGCCTCCTCGCACGCTCATGACGAGCCCAGCTCGTCATGAATAATGGAAAAAGGGGGATCCCAGCACCGGGGGGGAAAACGCATAGCAGCCAAGTGGTTAAAGCCCCTGAGACCCATGAAACACCACTCACACAGTATGAAATATGATTACAGGGAAGTAACGTTTTTCTACAGGAGCACCATGGGTTGTTGTACTTAACTTCTTCCATCAGCTAACAGCATATAGATGACCCTTATATTAGAATGTAGAAGTTAGGGGCTTCTGCAGCTGGGCAGTCTCTAGTTGTCAGATAGACCCCATCAGCAGACTAGGAATGTTCCTGGAAGTTTCTACATTTATACTTCAATAAAATTTAGCAATTTCTCATCATTTCACAGAGACCACTGTCCTTTACAGAACATTGGTAGCTGCTCCCTTAACTCTCTCTAATAGCTGGCTAGTTTAATGACATGCAGCGAGCTCGAGGAACCAGGTACAACAACAACTATGTATTTATTCCAGTGCAGGCAGAGGAGGATTTCCAGCTACATCATGTACGAAGCCATGCAGATATCTATCTAATAAGCTAGCCATCACCATTGCTACCAGCAGAACCACAGCCAGGGAACCTTCACCCTGGAGAAGAAGTGCAAAAAAGAAAAAGAAAGGAAAGGGCTTTCTGCATCTATGCAATCAAAATGTTAAACAACATCCCTATATCCATCAGGATTGCTCCATCACTCTGTCAATTTAGGAAAGAGCTGAAGAGACACCTCCTTAAAATAACTGCTTCACCACACAGTAACTGTCCACTTTTGCAATCACTCGCTAATTGCATCTTTACATTTAACCCTAGCAGCATGCCACTGTGTGTCACCTAACATTATGCTGTAAAAATATCACATAAATACATGCATACATACCAAAAGTGGATCCTATTGCAGAAAAATGACATAGGACGAAATATAAAATAGATGGCCTTGATATTAACAACCCCGGTATTCGGCAGTGTTGGCTGTGGGTTCCCAATACAAACTTTGAACCCCTACAAATTAAACACTGAAGAGCCTCCTTCAATTACAGAATCTGCAAGGTACATGAATACAAAAGTGAGAATATTCCACGCCTGCATTGAAGTGGCACAGCCCTTGTAGATAACCAGCTCCATCAATATGTCTTATTTCAAGACTCCTCGATGTCATACAATATTTGACACAATTAGAGCATGCTTTCAGCGAGACAACATCTAGCTGTGTGCAAGGTTAAACAAATTAGCCAATCCATATGTAAGCCTTTTGTGGACTTCTGAAAGTCATTGCTCTGAGTGTCTTATGACTATTCTATTATTATACAGCAAAATGGGGTCTGTTTTTCAGGGACTGCCCTTGTTTTGATGATTGGGGCGGTCATTATGCTAGAGAGACTACTGTGTAACATGCAATGTGATGAACAATAATTAAATTTCTGTGCCTTTTGGGCCAGTCCACATTGAGTGTTAGATAACACAAATTTATAATGTGATTCAATTGAGACTGAATCCTATGCTTTTTTTTCAGGTCACATAAGGATCGACTAGTACTGACCAAAAATGTATAGGTTTTTAATAACTTACGTAATACACATCTAACACAGTACAATAATTTAAGAAATGGGATTTATGTTTAAACGGTTCATGTCCCATAAAGAAAATGTTCCAATGATTTCTGATCATGGCTAATTGAGCTCTGTTGTTACTTCTAAAATGTTAGCATTTTCAAGTTTTTAAATCTAGGCTACAAAATATGTCAAGAGAGGATAGAGGGAACATGCTGAAAGGAGGAGACATTACATGTTCAACTCTATGTTGCCATAATTTAAGCAGAAGTATATTCCTCCTCTCTCATTTTTGAAAATGCAAGTTTTAAATCTGCATTAGGAAATGAATTAACATGGCACTTCCTTTTTGCATCCTTTTTGTTGCATTTGAAAAGCAAAATATTAACATGGTATTGGGCAGAACACTCTGGCCGGGACTCGTCCAATGGTACATATATTTACTGTGCACCCATCCCGCCTTTTCAATTGAAAGTAAATTGGCATTATACTTTGTGGTACACCAGCAAACATGCAATTCATTGCTGAAATGCCCCCTACTGTTCATGTGCAATCAACATGTCATATTTTTTGGGTGAGTGAGGATACAGTTGAGCAATACTGAATGATCCTACACTGAATCCTTGCATCAACATTATTGATATAATGAAAGTGCCTTAGAATCCATCAAAATTCCTAATGTCACTTATTACATTCTCTCAGTGTGCTTTTTCATTTATTTTTACTATTGCAAAAATAGTCTATTCCAGTGCATTCTGAAAGAAAGTTATTCAGGTTGACCATTTTATTTATTAGTGACTGGAAGTAAATGTGGTTGTCTAATCATCAAAAATGCATTACAAAAGTCATATACCCTTCGAGCTAAATAGTACCTTGAAATATTTTAAAGGGCCTCTGACTACACCCCTGATAAAAATACGTGCTATTAAGATTAAAGGTGTTTATATGGCAAACTACCATGGTAATATTTACCCTGGGCATTAATCTGAACTCTTTGAAGATGCACAAGAATTAGGTGAGTAATGTCCCAACACCTCAGTAACAACAAGCTGTTGATTCCATTATAAAACCGGAGGGTTGATTATGACTCACACACTTTATTATTTTAACTCTAGCAGACAATGAAGTTGTTTTGTACATCTAACATGGAAGAAAAACGTTAGCACTAAGTGTCTCAGTGAGGTTATTGGTGCAGAGTGCCAGTGACCTCATAAACCATTCAGCAATCATTACAGTCAGTTCAGTAAAATTATCTCTGCCGGGCAGAAAACTCTCTCCTGTTTGCGGCACCATCAGAGATAAGTATTGGCCACTTATCCTTTCAATGTATACTGAGCAATCGTTGTTATATAACTATACTGATTATTCTTTAATTATTTTCCATTTGCAGCATTAATTTGATATCTAATCCTGAAAGGTTTCTACTCAGCTGCACTCAGGTAGAGGACATGCCTACAGCGACACCTTCCTTTGTTCTCTTCAGGCACTCAGATATTACCCTCAGCTGACAGGAGGGTTATTTTGTAGCATGTTGCATGAGGAAGCTGAAAAAGCATTTTCCTCTTCCGTGGTTGTGTTAATTGCTGTAGCCTCCTCAGGGAATTGACAACATTGTTTACTTTGCGTTCCCTCAGGCTATTTCCACATGCAGATGGTTAAGAGACATTCCAACATTTGGGTCAGGGGAGAAGAAGCCCTGTTAGAGGCCCCCAGAGTAACTCTCCCACTGCCTTTCCGTGTCGGAAAGGACAACATGAAAAAGCTGTTGGAGGGGGGCGTGGCTTGAACGCCGCACAAGATGGCGGCTTGATTCCGGAGCTCCGCTGCTCGAACACCGGAGCCGGCGCATAACTCTCCAATTATCGGACTTTTCCTGACTACAGCCGCATTTTATGCTGTCGGAATGTGAGGTGAGCACACAGACTTCAGCAGCTCTCCTCAACTCCAGCGACATGCATCTCTTTCGTGGCTGACGCGGCTCGCTATTGCAGCGGCCGCCATTTTCTCCAATTCTGCCGAGACTTTTCCTCACACGGCAAGCGCCGCCTCTCTGCCTCATTTTTCCATATGCGGAACTTTCTGACCTCAACTTTCTACTTCAGTGATATGCACACTTGCATAATACCTTTCTAGTTGCTGCAGCCATTTATTTTTGTGTTTATGTTTTTTCTGCACTGCACGCACCATTCTCCTCTGCGCAATCCCAGCGCTTCACGCTGCATTCTGAAGGGCGCGTTCTGAAGGGCGCATTTTCTTCACTGCAATTTTTCATGACCAAGTGACTTTACAGGCCTTTCATTGAGCTTCTTCTTGCGCAAGCCCACTGAAGTACTTTTATTCACGACAACTGCTCATGCATCCTATGCCTTTATATTTGACCTACGCCATCGCTCACCTGCTGTCTTTGCCCGTGTGCTTTAATTGACTGTTCAATGCCTTGCGGTGACATATTCTTGGCGCTGTATCTATCCTTTGATGGTGTATTCAGCGGCAGTGCAGTGTGTGGTTCATTTACCTCTTTACAAAACATGTCCTTATCGCTGTATTGTTGGGCGCATTTCAATGTACGCTCTCTGAAGTCTTACCTCACAGGGTGTCGCCCTTGCTAATTCCTTATACAGCAATTCTCCTGGAACCTGTGGTGCAACTGCTATTTTTTCTTTCTCCCTTAATTTTCTATGGGGAAACTACGTACCCTTAAGCTTACTGCTACTAAGACCAAACAACGTCATTCCTCAGATTCTGACTCCGCGACGCAGATCATGGATAACCCTGTTTCTCTCAAACCGGATATCACCCCGGGTGCTATTCCTAAAACTACTTCCTCCAGTAAGCTTGTACAACCTGGTTCGACGAAGCGGCTGAAAAACAACCCTCCCTCACCGGGTTCCTCGTCGCACTCAACAGCTATGGACCTTATCCTTGAGGAGCTTCGTGCGCTCAAACCCTTCATGGCCGAAACAACTAAAACTTTGCAATTTCTTCACGACAAGTGGTCTACTCTTGAATCACGGGTGCTTCTGGTGGAACAATCTACGGAGTCTCTTCACACATCTTGTGCTAAGATTTCAATGTTGGAGAAAGATGTCTCTCTTCTAAGACGGCAGACTGAGGAGTTGGAAAATCGAAATCGTAGAAATAACCTACGCCTTTACGGACTTCCTGAACTTTTGGAAGGATCTAACCCAACTGCTTTTTTCCAAACCTTTCTGCCAAAAATTTTGGACCTTCCTACTTCATCGTCCTTTAACATTCAACGAGCACATAGACTGGGCCCTAAAGTTTCCACCAAACCTCGCGGCGTCATCATGCTCTTCCTACAATATACTGACCTACTTCAAGTACTTTCTGCAGCAAAAGCTAAAAAACAAATTGTATGGGAGGGTCATCGACTGTATATTTCTCAGGATGTAGCTAAAGTAACAGCAGATCGTCGGAAACAATTCCTTGATTTGAGACCACGATTACGTGCTCTTGGTGCCAGATTTGGATTACTTCACCCATGTATCTTCAAGGTGACCTATCAGGAAAAGACTACCACTTTCGAAGACCCACGAGTCCTTCAAGAGTTTCTGCGCCGTCATGAAGCCACCAGCATGGACACTGCAAGAGCTGTTTGATCAACCATGTTGTTCTACGCTAAACTACTTTGATGTCTCTTTCTGTTACCCTACCGTATCTTGTATCTTGTTTTTGCAAATTACATCCTGATGTGTCTTTCTTGCCTTGTTTGACCATGGTCTAGTAATTTGCAGTTTATATATTTTATATATATATTTTGTTGTTTCATTTGTCCCTTTAACATACCTTTCATGTTTCTCTCTTCCCGCAGTTCCTCTTCCCATATGTCTTCAACCCGGTGTATTCCTGCTTCCCTTCAATTTGGTCCTCTGCTGGCTCCCCAGATGTTCGGTGGCGTGAGTTTCCGTTGTCGATGTCGTCTTCTTCTGGCGTCGTCACCCCGCTATCTTTTTTGTTTTTTCTTTATTGGTATGTCTCTACTACCTTCTCACTTTTTTCGCTTTTTCCTACTGTTTCTCTTCTACTTTTTTCTTTCTTCGCTCTCCTCTCTCCTTTTCTCCTCTTACGCTCTCAGTATTCTCTCATGCTCTTTTCTCTTACCAACTCTATTTTATATTTCTTATTGTTACTATTCTTACTTCTTCATTCACTTTTTGCTTCATTCTTTCTTTCATATCATTTTATTGCTGACTTATATTCCGTGTAGTTACTTGGAATGTTAAGGGGTTAAATAACCCCATTAAACGTCAAAGAATTCTAACACATTTGACCAGGCTCAAAGCTGATGTTGCCCTCCTCCAGGAATCCCACCTTTCGGAACAGGAGGCTCTGAAACTTAAACGGTGCTGGGTGGGCCATGTTTTTCATTCTCCAGCTCTGGGTAAGAAAAATGGTACTGTTATTTTATGTCACAAAAAGTTAACAGTTTCAGTTGTATCTCAAGAATGTGATGTTAATGGCCGTTGGGTTCTTGTTAACCTTCTTATTGATAAGATTCCTATAGTTATTTTCAACGTTTATGCTCCCACAGGTGTTGATAAATTGTTTTGGCCTTCTATATCTGAAAAACTGGTTACTCTCAATGAACAATATGTTCTTCTCGGTGGTGATTGCAATCAAGTCCTAGACCCCTTTATAGATAGGAATTCCAGAGTTAAGTTTGTTCCCTCTAAGATGCACTCTCAATTTACTACATCTATTCGAAATAATGCTTTTGTTGACATCTGGAGATTGTGCAATCCTGATCTTCGAGAGTATACGTTTTACTCCCCCACCCATCATTCCCAATCCCGTATTGATTACCTATTCCTCAGTAAGCCCCTGGCGCAACTTGCCACTCACTCAGACATAGGTTCCATTTTAATTTCAGACCATGCTCCCGTCTTTGTAGATATTGACCTTATCCCCTTCTCTCCTCACTCAGGACGCTGGCGATTCAACAACTCTCTACTCCTCGACCCCACTTTCTGCACTCAATTTACAGCTTTTACCACTGAATTCTTTACACTCAATCACCTCCCTGACTCTCCCTTTGTCATGGTGTGGGATTCCTTTAAAGCGGCTGCCAGGGGTTTTATCATTAATTTCGTTTCTCAAAAGAAAAAACAGTCTATCTCCAAGTCAACTCAACTTCTGGATAAAATTAAGAAATTGGAATATGCCTATTTTCATTCTAATTCTGAATCTTCTCTTCGCGAACTTATTACTGCCAAATTTGATTTTAATAAATTTACCACCAATGCAGCCTCAAACTCTCTCTTGAAATGTAACTCTCGCTATTATGGTGGTCAAAACAAAATGGGTAAACTTTTAGCCAATTATCTCAAGATACGAAAAGAAAGGACCAAAATTGACTCTCTGCAAGGTCCGGCTGGTATTTCTCTGTTTAAAGACAAGGACATTTTATCTCAATTTGTTTCCTTTTATCAAACTTTATATACTCCTGAGTCTAGCCCTGATCCTACTGATCTTTTGGCCTATTTTCAAGATATCCCCTCCCCTCAATCCTCTCATGTTGATTTTACCTCATTAGATTTAGACATTTCTCTCTCTGAAATCTCTCATGCTGTCTCAATCCTTCGTCGTGGTAAAGCACCTGGACCTGATGGCTTTACCATTGAGTTCTACACTCATTTTTCCTCCCTTCTCCTACCTAAACTACTCTTGTTATTTCAAACCTTTGTGAATTCTGGATCCTCCCATGGAACCTTCCAAGAAGCTTTAATTTGTTTAATCCCTAAACCAGACAAAGACCATACTTTGTGTAAAAACTATCGCCCCATCTCCCTGGTAAATACAGATTATAAAATTTTCGCCAAAATTCTAGCTCTTAGATTAGACCCTCTATTACCAGAACTCATAGGCCCGGAGCAATCCGGTTTTGTAAAAGGTCGTTTATCATCTGACAATTCACGTGTTTTATTTAACATCTTGAGCAAGGCCCCCTCCCTTTCTGTCCCTCTGGCTGCCATCTCCCTCGACGCCGAGAAGGCTTTCGACAGAATAGGTTGGGACTTTATGTTTCAAGCTCTTCGTTGGTTCGGTTTTTCATCTAAATTCATTTCCCTCATTTCTTTACTTTACTCTAGCCCCCATGCTTCAATCTTTACTAATGGTGTAACTTCCGCTTATTTTCCCCTTAAAAGAGGTGTCCGCCAGGGATGCCCTCTTTCTCCCCTTTTGTTTATTCTAGCTCTAGAACCCTTTTTAACTAAGATTAGACTGGATGAAAATATTTCGGGTTTTCAATTTGGTTCCCACCAACAAGTCAAATTGTCGGTGTATGCTGATGATATTTTATTCTATTGTTCAAATCCTCACACTACCTTACCTTCCTTTCTTAACCAAGTTTCCTCCTTCTCTGCTGTCTCTGGCTATCGTCTCAATACGGACAAGTGCGAAATCCTGCCTTTAAACCCTCTCTGTCACAAACATCTCTTTGATACCTCTGGCTTCTCTTGGCAACCCTCTAAGATTAAATATCTAGGTGTGTGGTTTGCTCCTCGCCTCTCTGACACCCTTAAGTTTAATTTTGAAGCCCTTACAAATAAGCTTAATGTATCTATCAATAGATGGAACCCTCTTTTTCTTTCTTGGTGGGGTCGCCTAGATTCCATAAAAATGATGCTAGCTCCTCTAGTCCTTTACTCCATTTCCATGATTCCCATTCGTATTCCGGATTTCTACTTCAAATCGATAGATTCTATTTTGTTAAAATTTCTATGGAAGGGTAAGAAGTCTCGAATAGCCCTTTCTGCTTTGAAAAAAGATAAATCCCTTGGTGGCGTTAAATTTCCTAATTTCAAACTTTATCATAACGCTTTTTCCTTAAAGCAAGCACTGCGTTGGCTCTCTTCTGATCTCCCTTCTTATCCTCCTTTATGGTTAACATTAGAATCTTCTTTCCTTTCCCCTTACGAATTTAGTGAGGTTCTTTCCTTCTCCTCTAATGTTACTTCTCTCCGTTCCCCCATTATCTCTCACTCCCGAGCTCTTCTTCAACCTTATTTATTATCTTCTTACCCCTCTGCCTCTTCTACTCACACTCAACCTATATGGCATAATAAACATCTTAAAATCCGTAATCGCTCAGTTTACTGGAAATCCTGGCACTCTCTTGGCTTAAAATGGGTCTCTCAACTTCTTTCTGATAGTAAACCTCTCCCTTTCCACCATCTCCAAACTCAATTCTCGTTACCTTCTTCTTCCCGTAAACAATATTTATCGCTAATTCCCTCCCTTACTCAATACCTTTCTTCACTTCCTACCACCAACCCTATCCCTACCACTTATCTTTCGGTTTCTAATGCCCTCGACCATTCACTCTCTGCTTCCTTTCTCTATAAATCTATGCAATCTTCTACAGATCGCACTAAATCTAAGGTTGAGTTGGCTTGGGAAAAAGACTTGTCTCAAACCTGGCCCTTCCAGTTGTGGGATAAACTTTGGTCTAAACTTCACAGTACATCCAGAGCCGCTAACACTACCCAAACTTTATTTTTTGTTTACAACCGTACTCTATTTACTCCATTCCTTCTGTCATCTTTCTCCTCAGATACCCCCTCCACTTGTTGGTCCTGTCCATGCCCTTTGGCTGATCTGAAACATATGCTATTCGAATGTCCTCCCATTTTGCAATTCTGGCACTCGGTTTGGTCCCAACTTCAAAAGATTTTTAATTTTCATTTTTCCTTCTCCATTGTCCATGTTTTCCTAGGTTCACTTTCCCCTGTTTTCATTGCTTCACCACAGAAACATAAATTATTGGATCTTCTCCTTGCCATTGCACTACACCATATTACGTCACATTGGAAACAGGCTAACGATGTTTCCTTTAACGCCTGGTGGAACGCAGTTTGTTTTAACCATCGCTTAGACACTAACTTTGTTTCCCCTATTTCTTTAGCAATTAAGCGCGATCTCTTATGGATCCCCCTTACTGAATATTTATCCAGAATCACCAATCTCCCTCCCATTTCTTCCGTGCGCAATGTTGAAGTTCAAAAACCACCGTAAATGCATTTTTCTTAACCACTTTCAATGTGTTTAAATATTTTAACTACTTATTTTTCATATCACTTATAAGTTTTTTATTATTCAGCTTGTTTACTTCATTTCATTATGTTTAGGAGCAATGTTACTTATCCTCTTTTTATGTACAGTTCTATTCATCAGTTCTGCCATTTTGTAAGAGAGTTTTCTTGATTCACGTATCATATGATTGTTTTTTCATTTTCTGTCTTTGCTTCTTTATACTTCAATAAACTTCCAACTTAAAAAAAAAAAAAAAAGCTGTTGGAAACGAACCTCATAATCCCCACGGCGGAAACGCCGTCCTTGAGGGATTCTGGGGAGTTTTCCGAATGGCCACCAGACTCGTTTAGCCCATCGAAAGCCAGTCGGATTGATCGACTGGTTCACTTTCTGGCCTCCGACATTGTAATTCGGCGGTCGAATTGTAAACCTATCATGTCGGTTTGTAAGCTAAGGGGCCTATTGCTATGTCAGTTGGTAAGCCTCCAACCGTTCGCCAGAGGTTTAGCGACCGACATAGTAATAGGCCCCTTAGTGCTACATGTAAAGAAAGAGGACAATATGAATAGATATATTTTTTATTGACTTCTTTTACCCAACAATATTCGTATAAATAAAAGTAAAAGAGAAAGAAACACTAATATATTCAAATATATTTATAACGCTCACATTTGTTTTGAATACTATTCTTATTTCCATTTAAACCACTGTCTTTTGAGAGTTTACATTTACAAGGTGTATTATGGAGGATACAGAAAAGAGCAGCCTTGAAAAGCTTTCTATAACAAAAACTTCCTTGAATTCAGGAGTTAATTACTCTGATTTCTCTGCAGAAGAGGATTGAAGAAAAAGGCATGCTGAGCAGGTGTCTATCAGTAAAGGGCAGGCCATTCAGTTTACTGTAATAACACCCATGAAGTCAATGCAGGATGTCATAAACCAAAAGCTTCTTCTGACAAAATAATTTCTAATCTACCTTCTCTTCCAAGTGACATTTCACAGACATCTTGGGGATACTATTCCTATTTTTCTAAAAACAAGATTGTACCCTAATGTGGCCTTCTCGGCTGAAAGACGGAAAACCATCCCCATAAGGATTGATCCCAAATTATCTAAAATAGCAATGGAGGAGTTGGGTCTAGAAACACATGTTCATCTGTTTGGGGATTATTTTGTAAAGGATATTTTCACTTATATGCATGCAAAAATTCACGTCACTAGTCAAGACACAACAAAGCTTAAAAAATAGTTTTCTTCTTTCATAGTTTACAAAAATCCAGTAGAGGGAGAGCTCCTCTCTGCTCCTCTGGCTTGGCTCAGCAGAGCAATTTCTGCCTTCATTCCATGCCCCTAGAGGAGGCCACACTTCAGTAACAGGATAGGATATGCCCCATTCTTTCCACAACCTGGCAACCAAAATTGATGATAGTTTCAATGATGCAGAGGAAGAGCTTGTAACAATCCAGGCATGCCACATTAAATTAAATATTTTTTCGCTGACAAATTTGGGTGAAAGACTCACCCGTTTTCTTCGCAAATGGAAGTTCATCATATGAGACCAATAGGTTCTACAGACAATATAGGTACCAAAATTAGGATGTCGGTGGGACGGCCACCAACAGGCCGTCAGTGGCTGTTCAACCGACATCCAGCAGAGCGGTCTGACCATAGCATTATGATGTGGTCAGTGGGAGGGACTGAACGCCGCTACAGATGGGTCAATCGGGCAGATTTTATTCCCTACAATGGGGGCAGTGCCTGCTCAGGCGCAACCGCAGGGATTATGATGTCCCTTTCCAACAGACTACCAAGGTGGTCCAACTGCTATAGAAAGGCTTTCGAAAAGGGAAGTTGGGGAACCCTAGCAGAGTCCCGTACTCCCTGGGCCTCTGCTATGAGGCCTGGGGACACCTGTGGAGCCCCTCCAAACATCCATGCCACGTGTGCCAGGCACCCTGGCACACAGGGAATGGATGTTCCAAAACATCCCCTTTTCCACTGCAGCTTGTGCTGTGGCCCTGTTCTGGGCTACAGCACAAGCCGCAATGGAAAAGGTCATGTTTCTGTCTGGCTTCACAGTGGTCACATTTTAATTTTGAGGGTGGAACCGCCAACTACATTTGAGTCAGTTTCCAGCCCACTGTGATGGCAGGCAGACGCTTGTCCAAAAGCTATCATAATTAGGACCCAAGTTGTATTCTCCCCAGTATATTTAATGCCTCCCTACCCCATGGTCTTCTCGGTACAGGAAAAATAATTAAATTCCAAAGAGTGTGCAATTCAGGATGTTCCTCTAAAATCCATAGGCTTCCTCAAATTTGTCCTAAACAGACAATTCAAAATGGACAGAAGACATTGTTTAAGATGTTGCCTCAAAATAGGGGACGAGTTGGCAAAATTGATCTTATCAATAAGTTCCAATTCATTGGTCACACCCGTTATCTGCAATTTCTCCGGAACTGAAGCCAATTCCAGTTCAAATCACCTTCTATCAGTCTGTCCTCAGACCCTTGGTGTTTCACCAAGATTTTAAAACCTGTAGTTGAACTCTAAGGTTGCATTGGGTAAGACAGATAGTTTATGTAGTGAACATGCTACTCATGGCCAGTTCCAAATTTCTATTGTTCACTCAAACGTAGTGGGTATGCTTGTGTCTACAGGGCGTGTGATATGTACTAAATCAATAGAACCGGGCAATTCTCCAACTAGACAAATGCAGGCAATATATCCTGTGACTTTTCAATATCTGGCACTTCAACAACTAAAATCCTCTCTGCAAAAGCCTCCGTTACTCATCAATAATTTCCCTTATGCTAGAGGCAACAGAGGTGTTGGAGTGGTGGCTCTCCCAGATGGAAGCCCAGAATGAAAACTCTGGGCCTCATTTACAAGCCCATTGTGCCGGTAGTGTGCCACTTTTTGTAATGCGCCGGTGGTGCAATGGGCTTGCCCATGTTTACAAGGCCATGTACATCCACCCTGTGTGAATTTTTATGGCTTTGTAAATATGGGCCCCTTTTACGCATTACTTAAGTGAAAGGAGTATTGCATTGTTGTTGCTGTGTGTGTGTGTGATATTCGCAGATTTACAATGTTTTATATAGCTGGGTTTGCATCAAATAATGTACGCCTTCCCTGAGGAGGCATCAGAGCAGAGCAACAAGGAGAAATACTTTCATTCTCTTCATTTTTCCCTCTTTCTATGCATTCTGCAGCATGCATAGAACGAGAAAAATGCTATCAATGATTGTTTTTGTGCAGAAAGGTGTCCTTTCCTGCATAAAAATAATCATCCCCACAATGCAGGCACCCTTGCAACAAAACGCAAGGGTGCCTGTGATGGTACATGGCAGCTGATTGGTTTGTGTTTCAAGTGAGTGGTGCCCAAAGATGCCCATTTCTTACCCAATCTGACTGAATGAAGGAGACTACGGGCTCCTGCTAGGACAACAGCCCCATCATTGAAAGTGACCACATTGACACCTCATAATAATAATAATAATAATAAAGGGTTTTATAAAGCGCCTGGTGACGCCTTCACGGCGTGTCCCCGCGCTACGGAGAGGAGAGACCAAAAGGAAGGCGACTAAGAATTAAAAGCGGAGGGATGTCTAGTTTTTATAAAGGTGGGTCTTTAAAAGTTTTCGAAACTTGATTTCAGATGCTTCTAGCCTAATATTGATGGGAAGTTTATTCCAGTTACTGGCTGCCAATAGTCTGAAGGAACGTCCTCCCATTCTAGCTCTTCTGACACGGGGAGTTTTTAGCAGCCCTGCTCCAGTAGAGCGTAATTCTCTGGTGGGTTCATAAGTCTGTATCAGGTCAGAAAGATACGAAGGAGCCTTATGCCAAACAATTCTGTGGCATATTAGGAGTGCTTTAAATAGCACTCTCTTTCTGACCGGAAGCCAGTGAAGTGCGGTCAAGGCAGGCAGAGAAGCAGATCTTTTCGGGAGTCTCAACACTAATCTGGCCGCGGTATTTTGGAGGACTTGTAATCGTTTAAGATTTTTTTCAGAGGTGCCCAAGAGTAACACATTCCCGTAGTCCATGCGGGACGTGACCAGGGCTTGAGTCAGGGTGCGCCGTGCCTCTAGTGGTAATAAATCCGGGGTACGATTGAGGGTTTTCAGTATGCCGAAGCATTTACCCACTAGGCGATTAACATGACCCTCATAGGATAGGTAGGGATCAACCCAAATTCCCAAATTCTTTGCCTCCTTACTGGGGTTAGGTGTGGGTCCCAAACATGCTGGCCACCACTCTCCTGTCCAACTAGAGTTGTTCCCCCCAATCACCACAACCTCCGTTTTGGAGCCATTGAGTTTTAAGCAGTGTGAGTTCATCCAGCCCGCTAAGGCCTGCATACAGGCCTTAACATTGGAGGCAGCTGTATTAGGGGCTTGGGACAGGGAGATCAGCAGTTGGGTGTCGTCGGCGTAAGAAACTAAATCAACTCCAAACGCCTGCACCACTTCTGCCAAGGGAGCCATGTAAAGATTGAACAGGCTAGGGCTTAAAGCCGAGCCCTGAGGCACTCCCTGTTCAAGTGCCAAGGCAGAGGATTTAAATGAGCCATTTTGGACCTGAAAGCTACGGTCCGTGAGGAACGCTTTCAGCCATCTTAGCGCTGACTCCGTAAACCCGGCATTGTTCAGACACTGTAGCAGGATGGAATGAGCTACAGTGTCGAACGCCGCGCTAAGGTCTAGCATTATCAGCGCCATGGTATGTCCTGAGTCTGTCTTTTGACGCAAGGTCTCAGTCGCTTTCAACAGGGCCGTCTCCGTAGAGAAGCCCGGTCGGAACCCAGACTGAGACGGATGTAGGAGTTTGTTTTCCTCCAGGTGGGCCATAAGTTGTACATTTGCTACTTTCTCTGCCACTTTAGCTAGGTAGGGCAGCAGAGAAATGGGTCTCAAGTTTTCTAGCACTTCCTGACTAACATTGTTTTTTTTTTTGATGGGCAGGACTATAGCCTTCTTCCAGTCACCCGGAAGAGTACCGGTGGTAAAGGAGATTTGAAGAACATGCCTGAAAAAAGGTTCCAGTACCAGGATGGCATCCCCCAGCACCCTTGGAGGTGCCGGGTCTCTGGGGGAGCCAGATTTGATACTCCGACATATCTTAATTAGTGTCTCTGTAGGGGGTACTAAAAAGGTTCTAAGGCAGTTCTCTACCTTGCTTGCACCTGCAGTTTCCTTGAAATCACGTCCACTGATTATGTCACCCGAGAACGTAGTATAAATATCTTTGACCTTTCCTGAGAAATAATTGGCTATTCTGTTGCATTCCTCAACAGAGTCTTTTCCAGGAGCGTTAGCGTTAGTTACTACCGAAATCTCTTTAAAAATTTTAAAAAGATCACGCGAGGAGTTTTCTGCCTCTTCTATGCGGCTTTTATAATGCTCAGCTTTAGTTCTGCGAAGTGATGTTTTATATTTCCATGAGCCCTCCTGTGCCTGATTAGGTGAGTCCTTACACCCAGGTGCGTTGCACCATCTTTGGGCACAACTCACTTGAAACACAAACCTGACTGTCAATTATAATCTTAACAGGTTGTCCAATTTCTGTCAAAGTCCTGATGAAGACCCCCACTGACACCCCATTAGTGCAGACCTTGGGTTGAAACGTCGACAATCTGAATCGTGGACCAGTTGAGATACGCTGCGATGAGACTCATTAATCCAGTCCGCAGAGTGTTTTGGAAATAGTGTGTTCTCTGGTCACAACCCCTACCCTTCCTTCCCCAATCACTATTGTATACATTATACAGTAACCACGGCACCGAGCACCAATGTCACCTTTGTCACATATTACTTGTCACAATGTATAAATTCTTTGACAGCCTTGTAAATGTAAATTTGGGTATTTCTATGAATTTAGCAATTTATAAAAGCTCTTAAATACCGGATATGGTTTGTGTGTGTATTACAATTGATTTCTCATTGTTGGCATAGTCCTTTTGAGTAATCCTATTGCCTCAAGAAATATATTCTTAGCACTCAACAGAACCATTTGTATTCTAGTACATAGAATCAGATGCCAGCAAAACAAGTTGGGGTGTACAATGCAAGCAAATAATAGGAAAGGGAAAATGGTACATAGAAGAATCTCAGTATCAATCAAACTGCTTAGAACTGCATGCAGATTCCTTCACGGCCAAAAGCTTAGCTCCAGCCAAAATAAATTGCTGTATTTTACTTCGAATAGACAATATTTCTCCTGATCTGTATATCAACAAATTTGGAGGGGAAAGATTCAAGGGACTGGCTAATTTAGAAAAAGACCTTTGGCATTACTGCCTTCGCAGAGGAATTCTGCTTCAAGCAGAGTATCTCCAGGCCTTTATAGTTCAATAGCAGATTGGTGATCCAGTTTGCCCCAAAAGGGCAGTTATTGGTCCCCCCACCCCAAAGTATTTTTTTAAATTTTCTGTCCGTGGGGAAATCTTCAAATAAATCTTTTTGCATTACATCTCAATCACAAGCGTTCATACTTCTTCAGCTGGAGAGCGGATCTGGGAGTTGAAGTGGTGGACGCTTTTCTACAACCGCAGCAATCAACTCTGGCTTATTCCTTCCCTCCATTTGAAAAGATCCTCAGAACCCTGAATCATGTCAAAATGAACTTAGCTTCTATTGTATTGATGACACTCTTTTGGCTCTCTTAAGTTTGGTTTCCTGATCTACTAGAGCTATCTATAGATTTCTCAAGCATCCTGCCTTTACTTCCTCATCCTCTAGTAGATCTCCAGGACCAACCTCACAAATTATTTCTCCGAAACCATTTTCATCACATGGTATGAAAGATTTCAGGTCAGTCTGGCATGTCCAGGGACTTTTGTCTCAGTTACTGTAACTTATAACTAATTCGTGGGCTCCATCCACTCAATCGGGTTATAAATATGCCTGGATTTCCTGAATTAGATGGTTTGGAAAGGAACACTGGTCCCATATCTGCACTTCCAGTAGAGGTGGTTAACTTTCTAGTTTCCCTTGTTGTGCCAGGCAAAGTTTACAGAACAATTAACTCTTATCGGTCAGCTGTTTTCAGGGTATATATAGTTAAAGGAGAGCAGTGGGCAAATTATTTTTAGTTTGGAGAGCCTTAAAATCAATTTGACTTAATGTTCCCCCGAAGTATTCAGCAATTTGGGATGTAAAGGTAGTATTAGAGATAATGTTATCTTGGCCACACAATGAACTACTTTTGTTCTAAATCATTATAGTTAATGATGCTAAGGCTTTAGATGTTGATAACCAATATTTTTGTTTTCAAAAGGTTACTTTCAATGCCACAAAGCATACTAAAACTAATTTGTTTTAAATATTATCCCACTTTTTAAGACTGCAAAAAATGCTGCATTAATTTATGCCTTCATTGTTATGAAACTCAAACTATTGCTTTTTGACACCCTAGTACTTTTCTTTTTGTAGTCTCTTACCAAAATTCGTTCACACATGTTCCATTGTCTACTCTGTACAGGGGGCAAGTTTTTGACATTGCCCAAAAATCTGTCCATCAATTGTTCTTTTTGCCATTGGTGTAGATGTTTCTTTCTTTGGTACTGATCCAGTTAGAGAGGCAATACTCTTAAGCATATATTTCACAGGATGTTTAGATGACATTTTTAAGGCAGCAGATTGCATAACAGAATCTATCTTGAAAAGTTTTTATTATAAACTAATCAACCATGTCACTTTAAATGTTATTGAAAGCGTTAAGCTTCTCATAATCATGCCTTTGTCCTTGAAATAGAATGGAAATCTCCCCCACTAAAGGATGCATGGATTCTAATAAATACATGAAGGTAAAGATTATTCCTCCCTCCTCTCCCATATGTTTCAAACTGTATTTTTTCTCTAACCTTAGAATTATGTTCTGACTACAGAAGACACATTGGGCCACAGGTACCAACATTTGTAATAGTGATTAGCTAATTGTGATTTTCAGTAAATCACAATTAGGTAATCGCTGTTACAAATTTATGAAACTACAAGGGTTTCAGATAGCGATTTGTAGGGGGTCACAAATCTATCTGCCTCAATAATATTAATGATTTAGGTCACAATTTGCAAACCCCTAAGAATCGCTAAAATCATGGGGATGGTGGACTGCTGGGGTGAGCAGACCATCATGTCAGTGATTGCTTTTAAATAAAGCAATCTTTTTTTTCTAAATGAAGCCTGTTTTCCTTAAGGGAAACTGGTTGCAATTAGAAAACAAAATGATTAGTTTACATTTCATTTTGTAAGAGCAGGCAGTGGTCCATGGGACCACTGCACTGCCTGCTCTTACAAAAAGTTTTTACACACGTACACAAAGCCTTGGGGACCCCTTCATGTTTGTCAGTGGGTTACCACCAACATGAAGTTGGTGGTAAATGAGAATGTTTTGTGACTGCATTCACGGTCACAAAACGTTCACACGTACCGCAGCGATTAGGTATTTGGAAGGCACGCCCTAAATATGCCCCTTCTAAATACCAAATAGCAAACCCATTTTGCTATTCAGTAACAGGTTGCAGAATCGCAAAATAGAGTTTGATGTATGTGATAAGCATTTTTTGCATTCACAAATGGGTCAATTCTGACAATTGGACCATTTGCGAATGCAAAAATGCTTGATACATGTGGGCCATGGTTTACATTCATCTGGTTCCTTTGTTCACAAATGGTTTTCTTCTTGTCAAAATATTCAACTTGTTAAGGACTATGTACTATTTTGTCTCTTCAACTTGGTATAAAAACAGTTCACAGAAAAGTGTGTTGGGTGCCCAGCAGAGGAAATTATACTGTACTGTGCTTCAGATTTGTGAATGGTTTATGAGGTTACTGGCACTTTGCACAATTAACCTCATTGTAAAGCTTAATGTCAAATTGTTTCTTCCATGTTATGTGTATAAAACACATTTTAAGGGTCTATTTACAAAGATTTAACGCCATGTTTGCATCACAAAAGTGATGCAACACTACACTAAATATTTAGTTACGAATTTACCTCCCAGATTGAAACCTATTTATGTTGGAGAATCACTTATAGGTAATGAAAAGCAGCTCATTGCACTGTTTTGCATTACTTAACACGAAGGGGATGTACCATGGGTGGTGCATGGGCATTTACATGCAACCACTGAAGGTTTCTGATGCTAAACCCTATTTACCTATAAAAGTAGACAAGGTTTAGCATCAGAGAATAGAGCCCATTTCAGATAGGTCCTATGAATGTGAATTGCTTATTTTCTCCTTCATTTTCCGACTTTGCATGTGTGCTGCACTGGACAGCACGCATACAAAGTGGGAAAATCTCTAAAGTGATTTTAAGCATAGCATTTTGTATTGAATAGGGTATCCTTCCAGTACAAAACCTATATATACACTGACAAATACACAATTGCACTATGGTGAAAAGGTGTGTCCATGGCACTTGGCCCCAGATTTCTGCGCCGGATATGGGAGAGGGGATGAGAATGCATAATTTCTGCAATTAAGACTGTCTTCTTCTTATGCAGTGCAGCATTTGATGCTGCTCTACTGCGCTGCGTGAGAAACTGACAAATCTGGCCCTGAGTTTGCTATTAGAGTTAAAATAGTAAAGAAGATGGATATTTCCTTCGTCTCCCATCAGTATAATAGAATGCAACCTTATTGTTAGACCATGCTGATTAGGCTGCTCAGCCACCACTCTGCTTGAACTGTCCTTCCACGCCCATCTCATCAATGACTGTCCATTGTAAAAGGAAGGTTGCAGCAGTCTTGCAGTGGTGTAAGATTTGCAGCTGTGATTTTTTTCTATGTACAGATGTGGAATAAAATCCAAGAATTGATGCATTAGCCCTGAAGTTAATTTTCGCTTTCCTTAAACCCAAAAAATCTCTAAATGTTACCGAGCACTTCTAGATGCTCTTCCAAAAAAGGAATGGTGGTACTATGAAGAAAAAACAGTTTGTAACTATAAATAGGGTCCCACCTTCCATCTGATGGATTTTGTTAACCTAAAGATTGGCAAAGGTCAGAAGTAAAAATACGTTAAAGCTGCTAACAAACATGCAAGTTTCTGTATTAATATTTAGCTTGCGTTTATGTAAGAACTCTAATATTCAAGTATTTGCCATTATTCTCTCCGTTTTGATAAAAAACATTGTAAAATATGACAATCAAGTGGTACAAAGGACAATATAAGTGAAACAGGTGATTTACATATACCAGCTTTGCAGAATATTGATTTAGGAATACTGTAGTTTGAAACGAAACAGCATATACAAACAAAAGTCTAGTTATAATACAAATTAAAACACACAGCACATGTGATATGCCAGAAGGCAATTTTGTTCTCTTGTATTTTACTTTATTTATGTAAAGACACTTCAAACATGCAGACAGAAAACCAATAATGTAAGATGATTTATTACATTGCTAGTAGATTTTGACATAAAGCATACAGAGTTTACGGCTGAGCCAAAAAACCGAAAAAACAAATGAAGCATATTTTTCTACATTTATTTTTATTAACCTTTTGACATATTTATGCTGTTGAGACAGAAGGAGCAGTGCTTTTTTGCATTCCTTCAAGTAGCAAGAAGTGATTTTTTGGACTGATTTGAACCTGGGTAGCCCGATTTAACAATGGGAAGTTAGTGCCAGAGGAAGAAGTTGTCCTGGGAGAGGAAAATTCAGAAATCTGGAAGATGAACAGGGTGTTTTGAGTGAAGAAAGGAAGCGTATAGTAGCAATAGCTCAGATTTGAAGACAAGTATTAGTAGTTTGTATATAGCCATCTACTGTGGGAGAAACATCCACCTGCTGGCAACAGAGCAATGGTGGAGTTTGTCTTGGCAGATACTATAAATTTCTATTGGCATTGTCAGTTCAGTTCAGTCAACTTTATTTGACTATGAAATAGCCTTAAAAGCACATGATGATATATACAACGCTGTGCAACTAGACTAAAGCACAAAAATACATAAGTCAGGAATAAATATTAAAAGACATAAAACCTGAAAAGATTAAAAGTAGGAAATATCATAATGACTCCACATGTTGCGTAGAAAATTAACTTGACAAACAAGAGCGATCAGTAATGTTGCAGCGGAAGCAGGAATAACCCTTTGACTTCAGTAGCATAAACTTAAATCCTCACGCCTATTTTTCACCTAAATCGCATTGTTTCTTCTGTTACAATGACTGGAATCCTCTAAATAGCTGCTACCATTAACACTTAAATCCTCCAATGGTTCTTGTGTTGAGATATAAGGGACTACAACATTTGTGGAATGAACAATTATCCTATGAGGACCTGAAATAGATAATTGTGATTTCAGACTAATGATTCAACATAACTTATCACTTTTATCAGGCATGAATATAGATTCCTTGAGACAAAGAGGAACACCAAAAGAACAAGCCAGAATACATAAAGATAATTTAGTAAAAACATTTATCTAATGCCTCAAGGATGCAGAAAGGGCAGGAACACATTTAAAGATCAGATTTAATAACAAGTTGTAATAGCAAAGAAAATCACATAGTACATGAAATTACAGGTTTAGTGACGCTCATGCAAACCAATCAATGTTGCAACCCAGACGCTTTTCGCTGGGATGCAATAAAACTGTTACAAATTCAATAGAGTGTGCTACAAGTGAGAAGTGAGTACATTGAAAACTAGAACACAAATGGAAACTTCACAGAAAGTTCTCATAGGGCTTAGGTCGACAGCTTTCACATGAATTAACATTACCTAAGGAAAGAAAACGTTTGGGGCCCAAGCAGAAAACAGCTAAATCTTGAAAATAATAATATTATTAAACAGCGCACAATTCTAAATGCTTCAGCTTGTCGAATTACACAAATGCATGGTTTACATGAAATTTATTAAGCACTACTAACATTTTTTTCTTCTGTCAAGTAGTATATAAGTATTATTTCTGTACATTGCCATATGAGCTTATTTCAACGGATAACTTTTAAAATACATTCATTATTTCCACTACAGGAAAACCTCTACAAATCTTTGTCAACTCTCTGTTAAATGCATTCTTTACATTTGGTTAATGTCAATACATATGAATACATATGTTCTATTGCAGTTAAACGAAATTAACCCTGGGCGTAGTTCGCGGAGCCGCACTCCGCGGGGCTACGCGAAGATGCACTTGCACTCCGCGAGCTACGCGTAGCTCCGCGGACATGCGTAGTTGCTTGCTAGACCCGTTCGCGCGCCGTTTTTCGTCTTCGGGAGCGCGGTGCGCGTGTTCGGGGCACTGCCTGCATGCTCGGGATGGCTAGCGCGCTAAGTTACCCAAGAGGTTTGTCCCGCCCGCTTGCGTTCCCTTATTTCCGGTTCCGGGTCACAAGTAACGTGTTCGGGTTGTGCAAGACATGTTCGGGAACTCATCTTCTCGTTCGCACTACAAAAGTGCGTGATCGGGCTAAATATCGCGCGAACCTACATGGTGGCACACGCGACCGGGAAAAAGCGAACGCAGAACCAAGGTAGGCCATTGGCGCGCACGCGATAATGTTATTCAGCGGGCGAGAACTACGCTACGCACTGGATCGCGGAGTAATCGACAGCTACGCGTTCTCCGCGGAACGCGGAGTTGCCGAAACTCCGCAAGCTCCGCGAACGGAGCGTAGTTCTTCGCCCAGGGTTAAACGAAATACATTGTTCAATGCACATTCATATATTTGTCAGTATAAACTATAGCTAACTGTTTTGCTTTCATCCTCTCTCATTAAACACGTAAATGCTTCTGCATAACTTTATCGTTTCTTAGCATAGTTTCCCATTGCTGTATATATAACGTATTCTAACATTCTGCATGCTTTTATGATACAGTATCTAAAACATGACTGTGCAGATAAAATTTCGCCCAGTTGGTAAGCATAACA
This sequence comes from Lissotriton helveticus, assembly GCF_964261635.1. Taxonomy (NCBI): domain Eukaryota; kingdom Metazoa; phylum Chordata; class Amphibia; order Caudata; family Salamandridae; genus Lissotriton; species Lissotriton helveticus. The sequence goes on along the minus strand of NC_136059.1, from coordinate 749,740,946 downwards.
TTGTGTGTCATAAATCGATTTCGCAAGAAGGGATTGGTGAAGATGGATGCATGATAACATCTACACTCTATTAATTCCCCCTTTGATGGAAAATCAATATATCACACAATTTTAACCTATCATTATATGATGTTCATTTGATGTTACATTAAAATGCAGTTGTCTTCATTCGTTTCAATCTAGCCTGTTCTAGATTCCTTAATTCATCATAATACCCACATTGTCTATCCTCTAAATCAATTTCTGCTTTATTCCTCTCCTTTCCACTGTTTTTTATTCACTGTCATTCTCTTGCAATAATGAAACATCATTATTATTATTTTTAAGACAATAGCAATGGTTAGTAGAGATGTCAGTATCTTCCCCAATAAGCTTCTTCCCAATGTTGCAAATCATTTTTGCCACTGAAGTGAATCCTTTCCCAAATGATTCCCATGCACCATCTGCTTTTAGATCTGTTACTCCATTTCCAAAGTTAGTGATGTTGCTAATATATCTCCACAAATCTTTGCTTTTGTCAGGGATATATGTACAACACTATTGAACCTTTAATATGTGACAGGCTCCAACCTCTTTTGCAAGAAGTACATCTAATGCAAGTCTGTTTTGCAAAAACATACATCAGATAGCAACCATTTCAGTATCTATAACAAGGAAACGTCCAGCGGTATCAGTTGAGGGTTTCTGAATTTTGAGTGAATTTAGTATTACTCCTACTGAGGGTATTATAGCACCAAAGATATCCCCTAATATTTCAGCAGCACTTATTCCCCTTCTGAAACGAGTCCATCTCCTTTCATTGGTTCCACAGTTTTGCCACACATGATTTTTGGAAAGACAATACCCATGTAACAGCGTTCATACAATGACATGACTTTGCCAAAAAAGGGTAATTTTTCACTGTGAAATTGTGGTGTGTCCACGTTGCGTTTTGCGCCGTTTCCTGACACGGCACTAGACCTACCCACACATGGGAGGTTTTGTTTTTCTCTGAAGACTTTGGGGAACGTGGGGTGGGTGGACATTTGTGGATCCACACAGATTCCAGAACGTTTCACCACAGAAATGTGAGGAAAATGTGTTTTTTGGACAATTTTTGAGGTTTGCAAGAAATTCTAGGTAACAGAATCTGGTGAGAGGAAGTCAAGTCACCCCATCCTGGATTTCCCTAGGTGTCTAGTTTTTAAAAATGTATAAGTTTGCTAAGTTTCCCTAGGTGTCAGCAGAGGTAGTGAAGAACAGGAATAACCCACTTACAGGGTCTCGGCGGCGGGGGAACTGCCCAAATCTTCCATACCCTTCATACATAGTAAAAGGAGACACAGGAGCCTTCGTCTACAAGAGGAACCCAGATTTATTTCAATAGCCCGGGCTATAGAACAGAGTCCCAAGCTAGTCAAAGACAAGACAGAGGAGGCTGCTACTATACTCTGTGGCTTACAAGCCTTTTATACATTTCTCATACCATTCTTTTGGCTGTCAGTCCATTGTCCAATCAGGGCAGTGTTTGTAGTTGATAGCTTGATCAAGGCAATGCTTGTAGTTTGTGACCTGGTCAAGGCTTGGTACACAGAGCATTGTCCACTCTGCTTTGATCAGGGCTCTTTCTTTCAGGTCATTGTTCAATTGCCTGATCAAAGCCTGGTCTTTCAACTCATTTGTTTATTTACCCTGATGAGAGTCCAGCAGTCAGACCATTGTCTAGATAACCTGATCACTGTGTCAAGGATGTTTACCTGGCTTCGAGCAGGAGATGGAAAATGAATCATTCACTTAGGGTGTGAGTGTCCTGTGGCTTTCAGTTGACCTGCAAAGAACAAGGGGGGTTGGGTGTGTGACAGTTCCTGGGCAGAAATGCAGGCTGTAAGATGGTTTTTGTTGTGTCAGTTTAGAATTTCCTCAGGCATCAGCAGAAAATGACCAGGCGGGTTGTGTGGAAGTGTTTTAAACGAGATGACAATGAAAATGCAATGGAGTCCTGCTACAAATGATGTCGGTCAAATGAACACTTTTCCTCAGTAGGGTTCAAAAACTACAGCCAGGTACTTTGCCAAAAAAGGGTTATTTTTCACTGTGAAATTGTGGTGTGTCCATGTTGTACTTTGCGCCGTTTCCTGTCACGGCCACTAGGCCTACTCACACAAGTGAGGTACCATTTTTCTCGGATGACTTTGGGGAACGCGGGTGGGTGGAAATTTGTGGATCCACACAGATTCCAGAACTTGCCACAACAGAAATGTCACGAAAATATGTTTTTGGACAATTGTTTAGGTTTGCAAGGGATTCTGGGTAACAGAACCTGGTGTGAGCCAGTCAAGTCACCCCATTCTGAATTCCCCCGGGTGTCTTGTTTTTAAAAATGTATAGGTTTTCTAGGTTCCCCTAGGTGCCGGCAGAGCTAGGGTTAAAAAACTAAGTCTAGGTACTTTGCCAAAAAAGGGTAATTTTTAGCTGTGAAATTGTGGTGTGTCCATGTTGCGTTCTGCGCCATTTCCTGTCGTGGGCACTAGGCCTACCCACACAAGTGAGGTACCATTTCTCTCGGAAGACTTTGGGGACATGGGGTGCGTGAAAATTTGTGGATCCTCACAGATTCCAGACCTTTCCACCACAGAAATGTGAGTAAAATTAGGTTTTTTTGACAATTGTTTAGGTTTGCAAGGGATTCTGGATAACAGAACCTGAAGAGAGGCAGTCAAGTCACCCAATCCTGGATTACAAAAATGTATAGGTTTGCTAGGTTTCCCTAGGTGCCAGCAGAGCTAAGGTTCAAAAACTACAGCTAGGCACTTTGCAAAAAAAAGGGTAATTTTTCATTGTGAAAATGTGGTGTGTTCAAAAATGCGTTGTGAGCCATTTCCTGTTGTGGGCACTAAGCATACCCACACAAGTGAGGTACCATTCTTATCAAGAGACAGAGGGTAATTCATATTTGTAAAGCAACTGTTATTACCTGTTGACTTTTGATGCATTTCTGCCTTCCAAATGAAAGACAATGTTTAAAAAAGAAGTAATTTTGAAAAATTATTGATAATTCTCATGCTAGTATGAGTATTCCCTATTTCGGAAATGTGCAAATATCTACTGTTTCTAAACTCTATTTTTTTCTCCCATTTTAGCAATACATAGGTGTCTTTCATACCGTTTTTTCGATATATACATTTTCCCAGAATAATTGCTACATACCGGTACATAATAAAAAACTATTGCAAGTCGCTGCTCAGTTTTTGGCTCTGGGTTCATCGGGTTCTTGGTAAACCTACAATTCCTATATATCCACACAATCAGTAAGGTCCAGCAGATGTAACCGTATATTGCTTTTAAAGAGTTGTCATAATTAGTAGTTACATGTGAAAACGTTGACACAAAAGGCTGTTTTTTTCAACTTATTTTCAATTTTTCCTATATTTAACTGTTAGTTTTTATACAGAAATCTTAATGGATCTACACAAATGACCACTTGCTGAATTCAAAATGCTGTCTACTTTTCCAAAATGTATAGCTTTTCTGGATCCTTTATTGCTTTCATACCCATCTCTACCATTAACTGGAAGAAGATTGAAAATACAAAAAATAGCAAAAATTGGCAATGTCACAGAAAAATGCCAAAACTGTGTAAACAATGTTGTTTTTCTGACAAAAGTCTGCTTGTCCCAGAAAGCTGGGGAAATGGTAATTTCAGCACCACAATGCCTTTTTTATACCATTTGCAGGGAAAAAAACAGATGCTTTCATCTGTAGCCCATTTTTCAAATTTTTTCCCCAAAAACAAATGTAGCTGTATTTTGGCAAATTTCTGGGTCCCCTCCAGGGAATCCACAAACCCTGGGTTCCTTTAGAATCCCCATAATGTTGGAAAAAAAGTACACACATTTGGTGTGGATACCTTATGTGGTCAAAAAGTTACAGGGGCCTAAGCATCAACTACCCCAAATAGCCAAAAAAAAAGGCTTAGCAGAGGGGGGGAAAGGCCTAGCAGCGAAGGGGTTAAAGATGTAAGAATTTAGAGCATAATAGCGCATGGTCATGTCAGCATAGTAGTTTCCAACCGTCACATAATCTTTTCCTTGTCAGTGTGCTGAAACCTTTACCACCGCAATTTGTGCTGGCATATGTAGAGAAATCAATAGGTTTCTCAACATCTCTTTGTTTTGTATGGGTAAACCCGAAGAGGTAATGTACCCACGTTGAGGCCACAACTGCCCAAAATCATAGATAACTTCAAATTCATATTGGCTTTCCCTGAATATGGTAACTCTCAATTGTTCAGTAAGGCTGTACTCCCTGGTAAGTGCAATTACCTCAGCCACTTGAGCCTAAAGCACCCCTTTCAACCATGATGCTTCTACTACTCCCCCTACCATACAGATGGCACAAGCAGCTCGCAAGGTACCACCAGAAGCTCTTAAAAAAGATCCATCAACAAACAACACATGGTATGATTCAGGCAATGGAACTTCCAAGATGTCAGGACGTTGTTTAAACAACAATTCAGTCACATCCAAACAATCATGATCTACCTCACCATTCCCTACTTTATATCCAGGTAAGGGCATAAAGGTAGCTGGGTTTAAAATTGGACATCTTGTCGATGTCACATTCTCCGCTCCCAAAATCTCTTCTTCTTACTTAGTCAATCAACTACTTGTGAGGTATTGCGTTCTGGTATGGGTATGGTATGGGTAAGCAAAATCTCAGCAGATGTGGCACATGTATTTTCAAAGGATGACCCATCACACATTTTTAACACTGTTCCAGGCTCACACAGGTTGCAGCAAGAGCCTTTAGACATCCAGGTAACCCTGCAGCTACAGGATCTAAAGTATCTGAAAAGTATTCAACAGGTCTAACAGTAGTTCCATTAATTTGCGTTAGAACTGACAGTGCGCAACCTTCACGCTCACTGCAGAACAGAGTCAAAGTCTTGTTAAAGTCGGGCATTCCTAATACTCTAGCTCGACACAGATTGTACAGTAATTCATTAAAAGAGCACAAGCATTCATCATCTCAAGGGACTGGATCTGACACAACTTAAGCCTTTGAAGAGGCTTGGCTGCCAAGGAAAAGTTTGGAATACATTGTCAGCAATAGCCAACTAAACCCAAAAGCATGCCAACTTCCTTTTATGTGCCTGGTGGATTCACCTGCAGAATGGCAGTAATCCGCTATTGCAACACTTTCCTGACTCCTTTTTCAATGCGATGTCCCAAGTAAAGAACTTCTCTTTTGCAAAATTGTATTTTTGCTGGGGACACCTTATGCCCACTTATTGCCAAATGATTCAACAAGGCAATAGTGTCATAAATGCAAGCCTCTTGGATACCTGATGAAACCAATTAATCATCTATGTACAGTACTACCACAGAGTGATTTGGCATCTCCAATGATTCCAGATTTCTTTTCAATATCTGGTTGAAAATCGAGGAACTTTCTGTGTACCCTTGTGGAACTCAGCACCATGACAAGACACAGTTTCCGAACCAGAACACAAACTGGATGCAAAGTTATGGAGAAAAAGGCTTGACAAAAATCAATAACCGAAAATCACTGTGCTTTAAAAGGGATCTGGTATAGAATTACAGCAGGATTTGGCACAACTGGGCAACATGGTATTTATTTTCCCTAAATCCTGGACAATCCTAAATTCTCCATTTGGTTTTCGAATACCAATGATAGGTGAATTGCATGGACTCTCCAGAATTTCTTTCAAGAATTTTTGCTCAATCAGAGTTTCAGTCAAGGGTGTTGTACCTGCAATGGTTTCCGGGTTCAAAGTGAAAGATGATGTTCTTGGAAATTCTGCTTTTGGCTTTAAGATTATTTGAATAGGAGCCACTCCTCTTATCAGACCAATATCCTTTCCTGAAAAATCCCAAACCTCAGGTAACACTGTATCTCTTAGTTCAAGCAGCAAATTATTTTTTGTGAGTAGAGGAATTATTCCCTCCACTTCTGTTTTCTGTTTGGCCATTTTGAATACTACATCTTCATTAGTGGTATAGAATTTAATTCCCTTAGGAGTATAGTACATAGACTATTTCAATTTGCACAACAGGTCCCGAACTAACAAGTTTAGTGGACTGGAGTTGCACAGTACAAATGTATGTAAATCTTCAAATGACCCAATTTTTACCTGTACAGTTTCATTTACTGGGGTGGATATCAATTGGTTATAAACTTCAACTGTCATGTCCTTTAGGATAGTCCCATCATGTACATATCAATTATATACATTTTGTCCCATCCACATGACATAACAGTCCTAGACAGGTGACCTTTTACTATAACTAGGCTGTTGGTACCCTCTCTTAACCCCTGTACCTGACATACATAAACATGTCCCAAGGCATGGGAAATTTGTTCTGTATAAGGGTCACCACTTTTTTTCATCCATGGCCAACAGCCACCTGTGCATGATAATGTATGTTTAGAAAAGGATTAGCAGAGGATTAGTGAATGTTTCAAAACATATCAATTCCAGAGGAAACCCTGGAGTGACCACTTTGGTATAAAAGACCCTCACTCCCCCTTACAGACAGATAGGAGAATTTCTTCTAGGCTGTACCGAGACTCTGCAGGGTGATCCTTTGACATGCAGAGACCTGGCATCCCTTGTGGGATGCCATCCTTGACACAGATCAGGGTCCCTTCATTCAGAACCATCAGGTGAGGAGTCAGTACTCCCCCTGGTTTTTTTTGGCTCCATTAGGATCTATCCTGATATTTACATACACCTGCTTCACCTAAATATATAGACTAGGTACATTTAGGTAGGCTATGCATTGTAGGAGTATGCCAATGCTATTGTTTTATATAATCTGCTTTTACTCATCTTATTAGCACTATAGTAGAAATGTATCTGCTATTTACGGTGCTAGCGATCACATTTGTCTGCTCCTGTCTTTTGATTCTCGCAGAAAATATGTTTCTTACTTGACTGACGCTTGATCAATAAATATATTTCGAAACAGTTCCAGTTGTCATTCTATGTGTATTCTGAGAAAAGTAAGCATGAGAGACCGAGTGAAAGATACCGTATTGTTTCGACGATACCGGAGGAATCAGGGTTGTCATGTTCAGTGGTTGCCAGAAAGTACCTATACCGCTGTAGAATACAGGGGGTTGTAGTGGCACTGTAGAGCTATCTGGTCTACCAGCTGACTCATCCTGTGGGGTGTCCAGAGTTTGTCTGCACACCAAGCCCTCAGTTTAGGTCACCCAGGATGTGCAGGTCCTGGCGGGTCCTAGGAACTACCCAACACTACAACTTGGATTCTTTCACCCGAGAGGGGTAGGTTGGGAATTTCCACAGTTCTCACAGTGAAATGGGTAGCACCAGTGTCTACAAGGAATGAAATAGGTGTTCCATTTTACTTGCCATCCACATAGGGACCCCACTGGTCTACCTCTAACGATGCGCCAAGCACGCATTCATCCCCCCCTCTCAGGAACCGTCATTGGGACATCTCAGAATCACGGTCATCAATTTGCACTAGGTACTGTCAATCTACTTTTGCATTCTGGTTTATCGGATCATTGGTATGGAAACCATTGTTTACATTGTATTTCTGCACCTGACCATTTAAATGAGGCATAGGAGCTTGTGACATATCCAAATTTTGATTTCTCTGCCTCTGCGTTGACTGATTCTGCATCACATTCCCAGGTTCTGTCTGTACAGGCATCCGATTTGCTGGATTAAACTTACACTTGCGCTTCCAATGCCCGCACTTGCTGCAAATGTGACATGGATAAGTCTTTTTCAAAGTCTCTATAGGAGTTCCCCTTCCTCTATGTTGAGGCAAACAATTCTGAGGAGAATTTCCTGCTACACCTCGCATTCTAGTGGTCGTTTCACCATTTCCCTGAAAAATGTGTGTCAAAACCTGCTTAATACATTTTCGCTGTCTCCATCTGAGCCAACTTATGCCGAGAATCTATGCCATCTCCACAATGTTTAAAATCCATTAACAAAACCTTTGAAACTTTCACAAACCTCTCGACTTGCTTATGACATTTAACAAATTAAAATGTTTGTCTCCCAACTTTGGAAAATCATTTGTGAATGTCAACATGTCTGACCTAGTCCAAGACACATGGACATAATCTCGTCCTGGCACTTCTCTCATGGGATATGCTTTTGTCTCTACTTCCTCATTTTCCCTTTCAATCATGGGGTACAGAGGCAAAGACACCACTGTTTCCTCCTTGTTTTTAGCCCATCTGCCTTGTCATCTCTCTACATCTCTCCATTGCTTGAGGGTGTTTAATAACTCTTTATTCTGCAATCTTTTTCCTGATGGGTTTAAAATGTCAAAATGTTTGTCACTGAAATCCAATCGATATGCCTTCTGCAATGCCTTTAATTTCTGTACTTTTATTTAATGAACAAAGGTCCTAAGGATAGTTCAGCAATGTACACAATATAATTATAGACCGAAATCAGTGCTATAATCAATTTTCTTCACCCAGCCGGGTGAAGAAGTTTTAATAATCAATGAGATATCAATTGACCTAGGAGAGGTCACAAATACACATTTGAATAGGGCACAATCCTGTACCTAACCCAAAATGAAAAAAACAACAGTAAGAAAGATAGAAAAATGAAGAGAAAGTTTTAACAGGCAAAGAACGTAGGAGCCAATTGTCGCTTGCACATTATTACATAATTTCGACAAGTTTCAACATACAGTATCTACAGAGCAATATATAAATACGTTAGCTGTAGAACTGTTAAATCATCGACGTTTCGATCCCCTGGCTCCTAATAGAACGGGATCATCATCAGGAATGAAATAATTAATGCCTGTTTGTATTCCAGACGCCTATTGAAGTAAGGAGGAAAAAATAAAAAGAACAACATAAGGCATCCGCCTGAGGATTTGAAACATTTAGAATAGCAAGGTCCATAACCACATCCACCTGGCAACTCTTCACCAAACCATGTGAACATACATTGGCATTGTATAACCAGTTCAGGGCACAACCACCCATGTGAGGAACTCCTCGTGGCGCAAACAAGATCGTTGGTGCGGATGTGTAAGTGCCAAGACGCAGTGCTCATCTATACAAGTCTTATACCCTGATGGACTTGGCCATCCTCGGCTAGTGTGAACAGCCCGGATGATGAAGTTTCAAGCTGGCTTAGTGTCAAGTTCCATGCAGTAAAAAGTGAGGGGCTGTTGCTAAGTGGGTGCCGCGGGCAGGTAAGAAACCCGAGAGTTGGCAGACCGAACATTGACGTGGGATCTCTGCATTGAATAACCTGAAACCGGGATAGTGCCGTGATGCCGCCCGGGTTGTGCAGGCTCCGTTCGCGGGCAGCCGTGATGTGTTCTGGCACATAAAAAGGGGGTGGGTCCGTGAATGAACGGCGCAGTGAATCAATAAAACATAATGCAAGTTCACAGAGACATGCAGTTAAAAATTATACAAAGCGAACCCATGCCACTAACCTGTCGTATCCTTTTGGAATTCAATCAGGCGTTGTTAGGGGATTGAAATTACCCTCGTATTTCTAGTGCCTGAAATAGAAAAACATGTACACTAAGGTTGGACAATTATCACGCGAGGGTGGCAGTAAAAGGTGCCAAATTCGTGGGCTGAGTACCTTAATTAAAGGGCTTGTCTGCTCCAATCGGGGGCCCACAATGGAGTCCTCCTCATTGGAAGAAGTCAGGTACAATGACCAAAGTTTAGTCCTTAGTCACTCAGGCCGCGTGATTACGGCAGTGTTGTTGCTAGGGATTAGAACAAAAAACAATGATATTTAATCCACGTAGAATGGCAACAAGGGTCTCCTAACAGTCAAGACGAGAGCTTCCCTTCGGGGTTACACGCTTACCTTTCGTAGGAATCTACGAAACAAGGGACGTGGGGGAGACTCAATGGTCTCTCTCCTCAGTGACGTGCGGCAAGGAACCGTCGGTATTATTGTGAGAGCGGATTTCCGGGCAACTGCTGCTAGCGCCGATCGAAAGAGATGAGGGACTACTCCCTTCAATACTCAGGAGGACATCTTGGAGTGGGGTCATAGTGAGTGGTGGTAATTTCTGTACATCCACTCTATATTTCTGAGCTACCTCGATAACGTTCCCTGGTGGTACTGGCAACGATGTCTCACTCACAGCACACTCGAAACAGCAGACAAACATACTCAGTGTATGCCACACTTAGACCCACCCGTAGGTGTATATCCTGGGATCTTGGGCCATGTTGCACCCATTTTCAACTTCAATACAACACATCTATATTAATTTTCATGAAAATAAAAGACATGACAATGTTTCTCATTTCTAAAATGGCGGCTGAAAATTTCATAAATAAAAAATGGCCGAATCTTAAGTATCTTAGCAATATCAAGGAGAAAGTATTGGCAGGACTCTTAACCAATTTCAGTAGATATGTAAAGTATGAATACCATTAAGATTCTCTCCTGGAACGTTAATGGCTTGCGCACCAAACCTAGAGTTAGCACAATAGTACAATATATCCGTGACTTTGGTGCCCAGGTCATTATTCTCCAGGAGACACATCTGGTAGAAGCGGAAATATTAGATTTGGTCAAAAAGAATAGATGGATAGACCTATCAGTTTCCACTTCCCAGACAGTTAATACAAGAGGGGTGGCCATACTATTTAAAAAAACTATTACTACAAAGCTCTTGAAACAAAAGGTCGACCCTCACGGTAGATGGGCAATCGCGACTGTAATGATTGGAGGGTCAAGTATTACACTGGTAGGTTATTATGGGCCTAACTGCGATGACCCATCTGTCCTGGCCACGATGTTCTCCGAGCTCTTACATTTAACTGAACCCATGATAATAGCGGGTGACTTTAACATCATGCTTGATCCAAAGTTGGACAAATCCACCTCTAGTAGACAACAGGTACATTCTAAATCAAGAGATCTTCTAATTAAAAACATGCATCAATACGGATTTATAGATATTTGGAGGGCAAGGTCGGGTCTGAAATCTGGTTTTTCTTTTAGAAATTATAAATACCGTCATAGATCAAGGATAGATTTTATATTGGTTAACAAGTCTTTGGAAAAGTCAGTAAGGGATATAACTTACTTACCCTCACACCTGTCCGATCATTCAGCAATACTGTTAGACCTTGAACTTCAGTTTCAAAACGTGACAAGGTCATGGACAATCGACAGATCCTTTCTTACTTCTCCTGAGGATCTGGACTACTTAAAGGTGGAGACGCAGGAATTCTTTAAAATTAACATTGGAACGGCGACATCTAGTGTAGTATGGGATGCTTTTAAATGCTCTTTGAGAGGGATCATCAAGAATAAAACCTTATATCGTAAGAAACAATACACTCAAGAGGTTGCACTGATAGAGGCCAATATACTAAAAGCTCAATCAGATTTAGAAAATCCAAATAACTGTCCAGACCATGTTATACTGACTAAACAGGAGGAGCTTACAAAACTTAAAGGACAAATGGCTTCTACATTGAATCAGCGTATTTTGCAGAGGTGGGAAGCTAGTAAACTAGCTAATTTTGAATTTGGTGAAGGGGCAGGCAAATTATTAACCTGGAAGTCCAGAACAGACCAAACACGTAATAACATTGGCTCTATAATATCGGATTCTGGTACAGCATCTTCGGATCTTGAAATAAGGTCAACTTTCAAAGATTTTTTCCAGGCAATTTATAGAGAGGATAACAACATTACCTCTATTGATGTAGAAAACTGGCTTAACAAAACCACCCTACCGGCACTCTCTAAAGAACAGGCAAACTTATTAGACCACCCAATTACGGTGGAGGAGGTACTATCAGCAATATCAAATACTAAATCTGGTAAGGCAGCTGGCCCGGATGGTCTTCCGGTCGAGATTTATAAATATATTGCACCCAACATCGCCCCTTTTCTTACCATGTTATTTAATCTGATACTGATAGAAGGGGATCTACCTCCTACATCGTGGAGCAAAGCTTCCATTACGTTAATCTTGAAACCAGGCAAAATAGCTACGGCCTGTGGTTCATATCGCCCAATTTCAGTTCTCAATGCGGACTATAAGATTTTTGCATCTATACTAGCCAAACAATTGGGACAGGTAGCTCCCTTAATCTTACATCCTAACCAAAAGGGTTTCGTAAAGGGCCGTCAACTTTATGAGTTAATCTACGACTTAACTGGTGCAATAGACTTGGCAACTACTTCATCACTGCCCTTGGCCATTCTCACCTTAGACGCAGCCAAGGCCTTCGACAGGGTGAATTGGAAAAATCTGTCGGGGGCCTTGGAAAAATTTGGGGTGGGCCGAGTCTTTTCGTAGAGCGGTGGCACTATTGTGCCACGAACCTTTAGCATCGCTCTTGGTTAATGGTGGACTGTCGGAGCCTTTTGCTATTACAAGAGGCACCCGGCAAGGCTGTCCGCTTTCGCCCTTACTCTTTGATATCTATATGGAGCCATTCGCCCAATTGATTCATGAAGATATTAATATCACTCCATTTAGTTACAGAGATTGGGAAAAAAAGTATCTCTGTACGCTGATGATCTCATGATCTTAACATCTGATATCAAAGCAGCGTTTCTGTCAGTTATTAAACTGGCACAAGAATTCGGCAATATTTCTGGCTACGAAATTAATGCCATAAAAACCGAAATTATGACATGGAATATCAATAATACGCTACTTCCAGTACAACCTTGTGATAGTATGAGATATTTGGGTATAAAAATCTTTAAAGATATTAATCAGATCGCCCATACAAATTTTACTCAGGCAGGAACTTAATGAATTCTTGGAGACATCTTCCATTGACTCTCTTAGGTCGATCAAATTTGGTCAAGATGTCCATTTTACCCAAGTTGACCTTTGTTTTCAATAGTTTACCACTTTACTTTGATAAGAAAATGATAACAAAGATGCAGAGCGACATCACCTCATTTATATGGAGGAACAAGATAGCAAGAATTTCTTGGAATAAACTAAGGCGTCGCAGGGAGAAGGGAGGTTTGGCCGGCCCTGATATTCAAATTTATGCTTGGGCATTTCAGATGACACATGCCCGAATCTTATTTAAAACTCTAGCTGATCAGGGTATCGGCCTTATGTTTTCAACACTACTAAAATGTGAAGGTTTGATTCTTGTTCAAGTTTGGAGATCCAAAATGTTTTAAGAAGATTAAGTTGAAGATACTACAGGGTCTAGCGAGAACTTGGTATAATCTTAGAACAACTACCAAAATAGGGTATTATTCAAACGATTCTCCTATATGGGACCTTCCGGACCCACCATAATGGACTAAAGATGCATTGATAAGCTCGTTAAAAGAAGCTGGGATCATAACTTGGGGAGATCTCTTCTTTGAAGGGGAAATGTTCTCTTGGGAACATTTAGCGAGAAAGGTAGGCCCCAATCTATCAAGACTTAAATTTCTTCAGATCTCTAGTTGGGCGATTGCACAAAATTCTGACACCACTCGTCGTCCAAAAGGATTACTGGGAGGCAGCAGTCAACTAGAATCTTCTCTACTTGACAATACCCTAAAGACTAAAGAGGTTTCCCATTTCTATAACTTAATCCTAGAGGAAATAGACGGAGTATTCCACCTTCCAGATCAACTTTGGGGTTCTCTTCTGCCGACATTAAATATGAATGAACTATGGGAGATATCTTTTACTGTGTTATGGGATATTGTCAAACCAGCTTGGCTGCGAAGAAACCACCTTTTCACTCTTCACAGGGCTTACTATTCTCCTAAAAGGTTGTCCAAATTTTAATCCGGTACACCAGTAGCTTGCCCACGGTGTGGTCTAGTTGCTGCTTCTGACACACATATGTTTTATGATTGCCCACATTAAGGGGCCGATTAGGATGGCGGACGGACTTGCGTCCGTCCGCCACCCCTGAGTTGGAGGGACCGTCCGCATGGGCAGCGGCGGTCCCTCCATAGCAATTAGGATGTGACCGCCACCCTGGCGGTCACATCCTGTATGTTTTACATTGCGGCGGATGCTGCTTGAAGCAGCATCCGCCGCAATGCAAAAAACGAAAGGTGTGCATTTGCATGCACAAAGCGGCAGGCACCGCGCGGTGCCTGCCGCTTCGTGCACGCAAGGGCAGGGGGGTACCATAGGTACCCCCCATGTGCACCCCCCATGCAACCTTCACCCAGGGGGCCCGCAACGGGCCCCCAAAGTGACTGTCCGTATGCTTTTCCACGGCGGAAAAGCCGCATCGGAAAAGCATGACTCACCTTGCATCCTAATATGGCTGGCGGTGTCTGATAGACACCGCCAGCCATGTTATTGCTTTTCCGCCGTGGTCGCCTTCCGACCGCGGCGGAAAAGCGGCAGACGGATTGGGAGACCCACCAGCCATCCTGATTTGGCGGTGGGTCTTTCAGGCCTCCTCGGCGGATTTCCCGCATACTCCGGGCCGGCGGTGGCTTCCGCCGGCCCGGAGTATGCGGGAAATCCGCCATCCTAATGACCCCCTTAATGTCTTATTGGCAATCAATAAGCAACAAACTAACATCTTCTACAGGCACCACTGTGAATATAGACCTAGGCCTGGCAATTCTTGGAGTACAGGATAAAAAACGCACTGTAATTAACAATCTCCTGTTTTACTCAATTTTGGTAGCTCGACGTGAGATTTGTAGGCGTTGGAAAGAGGCCTCCCCCCCCGACACTACAAGATTGGAGCTCCTCTATGCTCTCTATATCGAAACTTGATCTTTCCAGAGGAGGAAAATCCGAAAAAAGAGCTTTTTGGATGAAACTCAATTGGTCTCAATGATTTGAAGCTGTTTTTTTTTTTTTTTTCCCCCAGTTCTAATGATTACGAAGCCATGTCGTACTCCTTTCGCTTATTCATGTCTGTCCTTCATAATTAAGGTCACTTTGTGGTATAAGCAGTGGTGTAATTTGGCTAATGGCAAGTTCCGTCTTAAGAGTACTTAAGGGCCTGTGACTAAGCGTGAGTGAAACTGACTAGGCTGTAGGGTCCTGGCACTCCTCCATAACGATTGACCTCTACCAGTCCTGTACTGTGACAGCAAGTCCTTTTTCTCCATGTCACATACTTTGAGCCCACGGTACTGATGGGCCAGCCATGGTTGAGATGAGGAACAAAAAAAAATAAAAAAATAAAAGACATGACATTCTGTGATCACAATTACACAATCCTATCTATACTTTCACTACCTCGTCTTGTTGTCTCTCTATTTTTAGATTTTAACATATGGCCGAAGAAGCTCACTGAACCCTAAGCTACAAAGGGATCCATATAACATTAACAACATCACCCTTATATCCCAGTTTTGATAGTCAATACTAAACCAACGGACACACTACAAGAAAACTGTTGCAACAGGAATAAAACATAAAACTCTTTTACTTCAGATTTCTACATCAGGAGTCAGATAACCTCTCAGCCGAAAGCTTATTTTTTTGCACATGCTTGCCAGGCGGCAATGGCAGAAGATAAGGTCTCAGTTTGCTTAGGGTTCAGTTTGTCAGAGTCTATACCACTTAGAATAATGGAAAGGGACAAGAAAAGAAAACTCTAGCTAAGCAAACATTCTTGGATCAAGGAAAATTCCAACAGCATGCCAGTCAGGGAATGCAAGAAAGTCAGACAGACAGTCCATGACTCCTTCTTAATTTGGGCAATTATCCTCAATAACAACCCTTAAAGTATCGATTCCATCAGTCCATGGGGTTTCATTTCTCATTCACGATGGGCTGTTATGTGGTGATCAGTAAAATATACAAATCCGGAAGTATTAAGTAATCTTTTTCTCATGTTTTCTTTTAGGATCATTATATTGCATTTGGTTAGTTTCGAGTAACATCCTCGGACATAAACCATACTTTTTAGTCATCTGTCGTTAGGCTGTTCCCAGACGCTTTTCGCTGGGATGCAACAAAGTTGTTACAAATTCAATTGAGGGTGCTACAAGTGAGAAGTGAGTCCATTGAAAACTAGAACACAAATGGAAACTTCACAGAAAGTTTTCATAGGGCTTGGGTGACAGCGTTCACATGACTTAACATTATATAAGGAAATAAAGCCATTGCGGCCACATGCATCAACGGTTCCGTTTGGGATTCCTAAATTGCGAAAATTAAGGAATCACAATTTAATAATCGCAAACGGCAATGCATGAAAATATCGCAACTTTTTTTGCGATTCGGTATTTTTCCTTAATTGCGATTCACCATTTGCGAATCGCAATTAAGGAAAACCCTTCCTATTGATTCCTATGGGCCAAGAGGCCCCTAGGAATCAATGGGAAGGCATTTACAATTTGCGATTTTCAATTTGCGAATCGCAAATTGAAAATGCAATTTCAAGGGTGCAGGGGGGTCCAAAGAACCCCTCCCTGCACCCCTGAAATTAAACTTAAGTGCAATTTACACACACACATGTCCCAAGGACATGTGTGTGTGTAAAATGCAACTTTTTGAAGGTTTTCGGTAAATTAGCATGAGGTTCAACCTCATGCTAGTTTACCGCTTCCAAATGGCTAATTCGCAATTTAAAAATGATCATGCATTGCATTTAAGAAATCTGAAATTGCGATTTCTTAAATTCAATCGCAATTTTAGAAATCGCAACATGATTGCGATCCCTAAAATTGCGAAATACATGATGCATTCCAATTTTGATAATTGCATTCGCAAACGTCCGAAAATTGCGATTCGCACCGTTTGCGAATGCAATTATCGTTGATGTATGTGCCCGTTGGTTTCTAAGCAGAAAACAGCTAAATTGTGAAAATTTTAATATTATTAAACATCACACATTTCTAAATGCTGTAGTTTGTGGAGTTAATCAAAATGCATGGTTTACAAGAAATTCAAGGCAGTATTAAGCAGTACTATAAAAAATACACTTCTTTCAAGTGATATAACAGTATTATTTCTCTACGTTTCCATATGAACTTATTTTAATGGATTACTTGTATTTCCATTACAAGAAACCTACTACAAATCTATGTCAATTATCTGTCAAATGCATTCTTTACATTTGGTTAATATCAATACAAATCTTCTATTGCAGTTAAACGAAATGCATTGCTCAATGCACATTAATATATTTGTCAGTGTAAACTCTATAGGTTACTGTTTTGCATTTGTCTTTTCTCATAAAACACATAAATGCTTCTTCATAACTTTGTCGTTTCTTAGCATGGCTGCTCATTGCTATGTATACCATTTATTTTAACATTCTGCAAGCTTTTAAAATGCATGACTGTGCAGATGAAGTTTCACCCAGTAGGTAAGCATAACATTGTTTGTCTCATCCATTTAATGAGCGTCATGAATCGATTTCATAGGTAGGAATTGATGAAGATGGATGCATGATAACCTCTACGCTCCTTCAGTAATTAGTAAGATAAGTTCTCTAACATTGTTTTCCTGGAGGATACCACAGATTGAAGAAACATAGCTACACAACAACAGGATTCATCATCAGTCAAGGTAAGTAATACAGGGTATGATTGGGTACAGGACCATGGGCAATATGTAGGTGGCCAAATACCGGTCGGTAACGGCCGATTTCGGCCGTTACCGACCGGTATTTGTAGTTTCAGATGTAGGGGGCCAGAAAATTACCGATTCTGTAAATTTACCGAATTGGTAAATTTACAAAATCTGTAAATTACCGATTCGGTAAATGTACAGAATCGGTAATATGGGATGTAGGTGGCACTGGAAACAGTGCCACAGGCCCTTAGGAATTCGTTATTTACCATGAAATACTATTGCATGGTAAATAACGAATTCCTGTGTACATGCACATCTGTGCATGTACACCTGTGCCATGTGGCACGCATGTATGAGTGACATGTGTGGCCCTTAGGGCATGTATGTGTGCCACATGGCACACAAGCCAGAATCAGGGGTGCAACAGGGTGTCAAAGTGACACCCTGTCCCCCTTGACAAATCGGTAATTTTACCGAATCTGTATTTACCGATTTGGTAATTGCCATTGATTCCTATGGGCCTCATTACCGATTCAGTAATTGTTACCAAATAATTACCCTCATGGCATTTACCGATTTGTAAATTCCGAATCGGTAAAATTCGGTATTTACGATTCGGTAATTGCCATTTACCTACATATGGCCCCATATCTTTCCAGATCTCATGAATGGCATAAGAAATTGTTTTGTATATAGCATATAAAAAACACAGAAAAACAGAAAGTGCATATTTTGTTTGGACTTATTGTTACTGGGGCATATCCTTAGATCAAGCTCATGCTGGTACCCAGTGGGAAAACATTAAAGATACTTTATTGTAAGGGCCCTAAAGCTGACCAATAAATATCGGACCCAATTTCTATCTGTGTTCCACAAATAGTCCGATGCGGACTCTTCTGATTCAAAATCCAAGTATTCTTTGATACTCGTTTTCTTACGTTCTGCCCTCACTCGGTCTCCATTATTAGAAGCTCCACTTGATTCCTGCAACCAACAGCTTTGGCCTTCTATCCAAAAACAGATCGGTTAGGCGTTTTTTCTTCCAGGGATTTTTTTTACATAAACCAAACAAGGGAGGGAGAGGCCCTTATCACAAGCCAGATAGTCAATAATTACATTCTTTGTTAGTATGGCATCTTCCAAACCCCAGATGGATAGCCACAGATGGTCCGACGAATGTGAATATAGTTGCTCTAATAATCTGTGCCCAATTAGCTGTGGTTTAGAAAATGGGAGGTAGGATCAGGGACGATAATAACCTCCTAAAGCAATGATTCTTCCCCGCTGGCGGGTTGTGGGATCACCCAGGCCCCAAACACCCGCTCCGTAAGTCGCAATGGGAACTCACTGTGCAGAGCATATTTGAAATAATGGTTTCAAAGGCCTTCCGCCCTTTGGTGACAGAAAGCTGAGTAATGACCTGATCGCTCTTGAAAACTTTGCAACATGAGGGGACCATGAGCCCGAAGAGCTCAAATTAATCCCTAAATATTAAAAAGTGCCAGTGATAATTAAAATGTTCTTGCCAACAGTAATGGAGTGTAATTGTGTGCACTTCAGCCCACATATCATTAAATAAGACTTAGTGAAATTAATTGACAGATTAAGAATTGCAGTAAAATTAACAAAAGAATGTGTTGAAGATGCAAAGTGTATGGGGAAATAAAAGTGAGTCATATGCACAGAGTAAAACAGGAAGAGGGGTATTGAAAACTAGAGGCACATTAGGAATACTTTCAGTGAGTTTTAAACTAAGCCGATTTATGTATAATATAAAAAGTAATGGAGCTAATACTCACCCCTGGCGTAACCTCAGTTCAATACTAAACTCTCATAAAAAATGTCCCTCTTGCTCCCAAACCTCAACCGTACACTAGTGCATGTATGAAGAGAAATCAGTAGATACACCATAGATGGATCAATGTTTAATTTAATAAGCAGATTCCACAGTTTTTCCCAGTTGACACAGTTAAATGCTATTGACGGGTCTGTGAAGGCAAGATGCAATGATAACTGTTTGGCCACAGTACACTTCCCAATAATAAGGCTTAAATGTAGGTATTGCTCAACAGTCCCAATGCCACTTCTGAAACGGTATTGGCAAAAATGTAATACCTTATTTTCATTAGCCCACTCTGCTATTCTATTGTATAAAACTTTACCCAGAATTTTCGCTGGAATGTCAATCAAGGAAATAGAACGGTAGCATTTTGGCTCCATCCTATTTCCTTTTTTTAAAACAATAACAACTACAGAAGAAGTTCAGGAGCGGAGAGTAGAAGAATAATGCAAACTGCTATACACATTTATCTGCATTCTGGCCCACACATTTAAATTACATTTGATAATGCCGATAGGGACACCATCGGACCCCTGTGCTTTACCTCCTGCAATTTCTTGTATGGTAACCTCAACTTCCGGCTAAAAAATATCGAAATGGGCTGGGCAGCCCCTCGCCATGCCCATGAGAGATTAGGAATATCATCTCTCTAAATTTCTGCAAAGTGTAACACCAACTCTTCCCAAATTATGTGGCAGTAGACTAATGTTACTCCCTAATCAAAGGAGTCCATACTAGTAACAGAATTCCAAAATATTTGACTATCTCGTGAATTAGCTGTAACAGTAAGTAAGGGCCATTGCTGTTTAATAACTTTAGCCTCTCTCTTGCTTGTGACTGCTTTATAATTCTTCAATATAGTAGTCACTAAGATACCATCATGGGCCTCTGTATTTAGGACCCTTCTTAATTAGAGATTAGCAAGTGCGCATTCATGATTAAATGAACAAGGACACTAGGAAATGATTTGTCAGGTACTAGCAGAGATAGTTAAAGTTTTTCACAAAGGGCAGTGAAAGAGTAAACTATTATTTCCCTGTGGTAGCTAAAAATAGGCACCCCATCACTAACTAAAGATTTGCTTCTACCACCATAATAAAAATAATTGAGGGTGTCAGGCAGCTTCCATCGCAACCTTAAATTATATTTTGAGTGAAGAAAGGAAGCGCATTTTAGCAATTCTTAGATGATCGCTCATGGTTCAGCAGGTTAGAGTATCAGAGAGAGAGCTTGGGGAAATTCCATGCTCAACCTTGAAGACAAGTGTTAGTAGTTTGTAAATAGCCGTCTACTGTCGGAGAAACAGTCACCTGGTGGTGAAAGAGCCATGGTGGAGTGTGCCTTGGAAGATAGTATACATTTCTATTGGCATAGTCTAGGAATTTATCCAGAGGAGAGAAAGAGTAATGTCGAAGTCTCACAAGTAGAATATTACAAAGGTGTAGTTTGCAGAATAGAAGTGAATTGGCCAGTGCTCTAACCGCGCTGGAAGGAATAGACAACAAATGGAACCCTTTGCACTGTCACCTCAGTCATGTTTGTCTACTTGTTAATGCTTTTTACTTGAATGAAATGGCAGTCGAATCAATGATTGTAATCACTTTAGAACCAAGATTACAGCTGTAATCAATTAAAGAGCACTATTTAAATTCAAAGCTGTTAATAATTTGAAAGAGTATTTTGTTATGATGTGTTACTGTGCGTGTCCGGAACCCCTAATTGTACACCCAAAAAGATTACCTCAACAGCATTCCCACTAGTTGATGAATCAGAGACAACAGTGTTAAACCACAATTTCATCAGGCATTTTGTCCCCAAGATAAGGCATCTCATACTCAATAATTGTGTTCTAGAACAGGAATACATTTTTCGAGATTTAATACACAAATGTGCAGTGCAGAGATCATACATGCAAATGCATAAAGCTGTTGTCGAAAAGGCTCACAGTAAACAGAACAATACAGAATAAAGCGCAAAATCTGAATAATTCAAAGTTCAAAGTGATCAGCAAAATCATTAGGAAAATGGACAAAATTCCTGATGGCATTTGAAAGTCGTTTGACTCATCCCCAAAATCAAGGTTTATATACAATCTTCTTCCATTGTAAATCTTGAAATTCTTGAAAATTATCAGTGTGTGAGCAAGAGAATTATACTCTTAGCAAATCAAAGCATGGTTTATGAAACGTCGTGTTGTCTTAGCATCTAAGCAATATCCCACAAAAATGGATATTGATTCTGCCAACGAGAGAAGGCATGACAAACATGTTAAGTGAACAACAACAAACTATTGTGAATGAATGAAGTACAGTGAGCTAGTGGGTGAGCCTTGGGGATTGCAACATTATTGTATATGTGTTGGAAAGATTCTTCAAGAACAGTCAGAAGAATTCAATGGAAATAAACAAATATAACCCCCACAGGAGTTCTCCTTGTCATAGTCCATGAGGCCGCCCAGCCTCCTGACAGACATGCTTCGCTTCACTTCCTGTCATTTTCAAGCACAAATATATATATCCTGCCAGGTAGGAAGGTTGGGAACTACTATGACGAGGTGGGCTCCCTGAGGGTAATGAAGATCACCGGTAAGTAATTTAGGGTCAGATGCACAAATGCTTTTTTGCTGTCTCAATGGGAAATCGGTCCATTTGCAACTGCAAAAAAGGGTCCTGCTATGTACAAACGCTATTTTGCGAATCTGTGACTTGTAAAATAGCCTTTGCGACTCTTGCTATTAGGAAGGGGCGTCCCTTCCTAATAGCAAGTCTCAATGTAATGTAACATTGTTTTGCGATCGCATTTGAAGACGCAAAACACTCGCAGTTTACCACCTACTTCAAGTAGGTGGTACGCTACTCGCTAACGGGGAAGGGGTCCCCAGTGGACCCCTACCCCCTTTGTGTGCGTGTGCAAAAATATTTTTTAAGAGCAGGCAGTCGTCCCAGGGACCACTGAATGGTCATAAAAAATTAAACAGAAACGTTTCATTTTGCTTTTTCTAATGCATCCTGTTTTCCTTCAAGGAAAACGGGCTGCATTTAAAAACCAAAAAGCTATTTTATTTAAAAAAGCAGTCACAGACATGGTGGTCTGCTGACCACAGCAAGCCACTATCCCTGTGAGTGCTGGCCATTACTAATGGGGTTCAAATAGCACCAGCTTCATGATTATTAATGAGGTGGGAAATTTTCGACCCCATTAGGAATCACTAACGGTGTCTGAGACACCGTTGTAAATTGCATTGTGAGAGTCGCTAAGCGATGCAATTTGCGAGTAGCAAAATGTAAGGGTCATACATCTAGCCCCAAGTCATTACTCTGCTTGAAAGTGTGCTGCAGAATAGATGAAAATTGAAAATGCAGGAGGACACTTCCATTTTAAACAAAATACTCTCCAGCCCTAAACTGAGGTATAATAATTAACATAAGCCAGAAAAAGATACTTCTGTTACTCATAGGAAGTTTGCTGCAAATGCAATAGAAACATTTAGGTCAGTGTGCACATGTAAATTTGAGAATGAATCAGCACCGCCCGTAATCCGATTCAGGGACGGACTTCGGGCGGTGGCCAGTTGGATGACGTCCAACTGTCTCCAACTGAATGCCAATAAAACAGAGGTGATGGTCTTCGGCAAGCGGACGGATCCATGGGGAGATACCTGGTGGCCTTCTGAGTTGGGTCCCACCCCCACTCCGGTTTCGGAGATCAAAAATCTGGGGGTGTGGTTGGACCCCTCACTCAGCTTTGTTGGTCATACCAAAAGGACGGCAGCCTCCTGCTTTGGCATTCTGCGTAATCTGAGACCTGCACTCAAATATTTTGATGCCGCAACCCGCCAACTTGTGGTTCAGGCGACGATACTGGCTCGGCTAGACTATGCCAGCTCCCTCTTTATAGGGCTAAATCAGGCCGAGCTGACTCGTCTCCAGCGAGTGCAAAACGCAGCAGCCAGAGCAGTTGTAGGCCTCCCTACGTTCTGCTCGGTCTCTCGCACCCTGCGTGCTCTCCACTGGCTGCCGATCAGGCAGCGGATTCATTTTAAGGTGCTTGGTTTGGCTTTTAAAATCCTAAAAGGCCCGTCTGCTCCCATATTGCAGAATCTTCTGCGCCCATATATCCCAGTCCGTTCCCTTCGCTCCTCGGATCACGAATTGGCAGCAGCTCCACGCTTCAATCGTAGTCGAGCTGGGGGACGTTCCTTCAAGGTGCGGGCAGTAGCTTTGTGGAACGCATTGCCTCGCGAAATTCGGACCCTTGCCGACCTGCTTTCTTTTCGCAAGGCCGTTAAGACTCTCCTGTTTCCTTAGCCCTGTTAAAAACTCGAATTTTTAAATAAATCTGCTCCTTGGTTATGTTGTGTGGCTACCTTGTCGGGCGCCGGGACGCTCCTTCGCTGGAGCAGCTGAGCGCATTACAAATACCATTAACATAACATAACATAACATAACATAACGTTGTTAATAATTCACAAAACTACGGAACGTAAAACAAAAAGCGTTACCATGATTAACATGGCTTGACTTCCCTCTCTCAGAAAGATAATATATTTTAATATAGAACCATAAAAGAGGATCCCCTTAAGAAGTCTGTATGATAAACATCCAAAAAGGCTTCTCCTGTAATAGCCACGCCAAGCTGTCACTTATTTCATCTTGTTTTTTTAGCCATGGATTCATTCATCACCGCTTTAAATGGACAATTGTTACAACTTCGCCGAAAAATTCATTCCCTCAGTTAGAAAGATCAGATAAACCAGAGCGGACTGACTGGAAGCCATCCTCTCCAGACTTTGTTTTGCTATCAGTCTTTACTGGTGGCACTGTGAATAACTGAAACAGTAAAGTGTTTACTCTTTGAAAAGTGCACACCTGACCTAGTGATACACCCAGCTATAGTAATCATAGGGTGATATTTCCAGCAAGGATCAACGTCAATTGAATCTATTCACAGAAACAGAACAAAAGCTACAATCCCAACGCCCCCCCCTCCATGGCAAGGCACAACATTTATTTCAATAATTATAAGACAAAAACATCACATTATTTCTGCAATAAATTAAGGTTGTTTCAGGAACTCACAAATCCCTATATGTCTTATACTAATAATACATGCACATGATTAAATTAATGGTGGACAAGAGTTGGATTTACCCTCTAAACCCTCAAAAATACCCACCTTTGCATCTAGAGGGGGTCTATTGATATATCTCTTGTGAGTGCCTTTAAGGTAGACAGCTCTGCTCTCATCCTCTTCAATGCATCCTGCAACCAGCTACACACATCAGGTAACCTGGGGGTGCATATGTATACTGCGACTCCTTATGTTCAGTAATGGGAGTATCTTATGGTTAATTAAACTGGTCAAAATGGAAGGTTTATCAACAAATAAAATGGTGTTATTTGACAAGTAATAAAAGCTACGCAGTGAACACCAACCACTTGTCTTTGTGGTGGGGTGGTGGACGAAAGGCACGTGATATCCCCACTATCAGTTACACTGACTTTTTATGTTGTTTGTGGCTGCTCTATAACACTTTCTTGTCCACAAGCAAAGACTCTTAGGGTGACAAGCACAACATAACATTGCCTTTGGCTTTGGGAAGTATCATCTTTGAGGTTTTGAGTGCCAGTATAGACAACTCAACCTTCACTCTCATAAGTGCCAAATCTGTGAAAGAAAGAGTGCCGGTGCCGAAGCTCTTCTCAGAAGACCTCAGCCTGATTAAACATTGGTGCGCCAAATACCAAGGCTGGTAGCCTTAAATTCAGCTCATGCCTCTTTAATCCACTACAGACAGTCTTTGCCCCTTAATCTCATTATTGCACGTTTCTGCTTTCTCCGTTTTGACGGTTTGCCGTCTTTCTTTTTCCCTCTTCTTTCTAATGTGTGTGTTTTTCACATTCCTGCTTAACATCTGAACAGACAAATTAGTGCAGGTCACCAAACACAAGCACCAGTAGCCCCCCACAGCAACCACCAGCTCAAATTAAGCACTGCTTCTCACTATAATCCTCAATTCTTCATTGCACACCAGCGTTAATGAAAAACGTTGCCTGCCCATTTCAGTTTGTTTTACAAACGTTCCAGCTTTCCTTCCACTTTCTTTTGCACCCAGATACAGTCGACATTCGTTCAGACCTCTGTAGTACATTATTGCACCACTTACTGTGGTAAACATTGGAATAAACCTGCCACGTTATATTTTTTGTGACTTACATGCTAAAGTTACTCCAAAGTGGCACTGCAAAAGCAACGCCACTCAGTCACATAATATATATGCCCTTGCGACCTTTCGTTGCCAGGCTTATTTTGACTGCAAACAATTATGTGACATTCAAATAATTTCATTCCAGTTCATTAAACTGAGGCATAGCTAAGTACTTAAAAGTGAAGAGTCCAAGGCCAAAAGCAAGGAACGAGGGCCTGAAATTAGTTGATACCAACTCCTACTTCTGTGTTCCAATCACCCCACTCCTCCTCCTCCTCCTCAACTTCTAATTAAACTGGTGTAGATCATTTATGTAATTAGAGTTTTCTGTTATGGAAATTAGCTTATGTTTACAAGGGGCTTTTTTCCAAGGTGGATGTACTTATTTTCCTTTAGCAAGGTTACAAGCTGCAGGAAGAAGAGCTCATTTGATTCAGCAATAATAAAAACGTAAGTCTAACCTCTGCTTTGATAGTTCAGTACTTACTGAAGTGAACAACAGTCTCAAATGGATTTATGAACTCTACCTCACAACTATGGCTAATGGAGCCGGCTCACATAATCTCTATTGTCTGAACAATTCATTGCCGGTTTCACTGAAACAACGTGGATTAATACAATATTGTTCGAAAAGTAACTCGGCAATGGAAGAACTATAGTTTAGGGGATGGGTCTACACAAATGAACATCTATACTTAATAATTTTACAAAGTCCATTTTGACTATAGCAATGGTTCCTGAAATTGACCTTTCACAGACTATACATTCTTTAGTATAAATCACGAACTCTGATAAATATGTGTTTGCACATCTTGGAAATGTGAAGTATCCGATGAAATATCTTTCCTTGATTTGCAAGGTAGTCTTACGATTTTTAAACAGAATATTCTAAGTCCCTTGTTATGGAAAAAAAATCTTCCTGCTTGGTGGATGGGTGTGTCTACCAAGTGGGCAAAAATGCCTGCCAGAGATGTTTTACAACCTTGTATCGACCTTCACCCGGGGGAGTAGTACACAAAAGGTAAACAGACAACCTCATAGGTAATTTTTAATGGGTGAACACGTCTGTAGTCTTTGACCTCTGCAGGAGGTTTGGAGGGAATCCTGAAGAGACACACTCAAACCCTATTGGTGTCCATATTGCATATCATTCAGAATCAGAAAAGCTAAATGTGTATGTAATTCTGAGTGCTGAGTTCTCTTCAACCAACAACAGTTCAGTAAAAACATGTATTCGCTCAAATCTGGTGGGAGAAGGGGGAAGGGAATTATTTGCACGGCTGATGCCCTAGTTCAAATGAAGCCTCTCTCACTGTGGAGCAAAGGACTCTCATTACAAGTGACACCACTCAGCTTCACTGAACTTTCTGTATCGGTTAATGGTTACCATTGCAAACAAAATTAAAAACAATACAAGCGTCAGGCATTTTTATGCTAATTATTGCGATAATACGAGTTGAGGAAAACTTGGTAAACTATTCTTGAATAAAAAGCCATTTATATTTCCATTAGAAAATTGTCAAAAGTAATCTTTGAACTTGAGAAGAGGTCACTTGTTTGGGAAGGGTGGACAGGTGTTGCAGAAATTGGTGACGTCAAAAGGGAGATGGGGCAAAGGGACACAATGTGACATTACACGGACGACCCTGTATTCCATTTTGGGAGGTCAAGGTCTTCATGAGGAAGAGAGAAATCCCCACCCCCCCAGACAGATTTGTGATTTGCTGCTTTCCTTTGAGCAGGGAGAGATACGCTAGAGGACGGCGAGTGAGGCTCCCCCCATGTACTATAAAAGGTGTTCTTTGATTCACTGAGAAACAACAAGGCGGGTCATGGACACATATCAGGAATGAGATGAAGCTAATTAGGAAAACATTTAGGGCCTAATTTATGAAGGCCTTGCGACGCCGGCGCGTCACTATTAACATGGGAAAAAGTGACGCACCGGCGGCGCAAGGCCTTCATAAATAAGGCCCTTAGTATGGGGCCGGGAGTCCAAGATTAATCTTTTGATGCACATATCACTGTGGCCTACATTCAGATGTGAACTCCAGTCACTTCCATGGGCTGTGTTGTGGGACTGTCAACTTCAGAGTTCCTTCTGCTGTGACAGACTGTTTCTCAAGAAGATGAGAAGTATGCATTTCAAAGGAAGTAGAACCTCAACATAAATTTTCACAGACCAGACCCTAATTCACATTTGTTGTCTAAAAAGGAATACAAGAAGGGGAGGTTTTTGGCATAACAGAGGGACTCTTTTTGATTGTTCTGAGTGTCCTACGTTCCATCTGTCGGTAACTGTTACTCAGCTGCTCCTTGCCCACTGCATGCTCACATTTTAAAAATATTTCTATTAAAGCATGCTGAAGCATAGGCACAAATTGATACACTGCTATATTGTCTATAGTACTAACAAGATATATTTTCTTGCTATTATCAAGTGGAGTCTTAAGCATATTAGCTTGATTTTTCTACCAGATTCTCAAGAGCAAATCCTTCAGTTGTACGCGTGTCCGTAATGCACTGTGTGCCTGGTTCCATTTTCCACAGATCACGCCACATCACAGTAGAGGCAGAACAGAGACCAGCCACATATCACTTTTAAGATTTGCCTGAGCTCAGAGATGTTATTTGTCACAGACGTTCTGCAGAGCCCTGCTAACCTGATAAAAGCATTGGTAGTGCCTGATGTCTCTGTTTACGAAATACTGCAAGCAGTAACTCCGCATTACAATGCTCATGGCGCACAGAAGAACCATTGCTAGGCCATGTGGTGAAGGAAGCAGTTAATCAGGATGCTCACCACTCCGAGCATTTACACCAGCTATTCTTTGCTACTGTTCATTTAATTTGGATATTATTGTTCCCACGTCCTGCCGCTAAAATGCCTACAAAAGACATCAGCAGCCTTCCCTATTAGGTGTGCGAGAGATGGAAGCATCCTACTTATTTGATGAGTCAAGAGCACCTTCAAATTTGAAGATTTTTCTGCTGCAATCTAATTTCATAATGAAAAGCTGTGATCAGTGACAGAATACATTCTGGCGTTTGCAGAACTCTGCGGAATCTCACAGAGTTTTTATGTAACTCCATGAAATTCCGCTGAGTAAAACTTCCTCTGTCCACCCTTACTCATGTGATGCTTAGTTCCTTCCCATTGATGAATTTGTTTATGTAATGTTTGAGTGTACCTTAGGGTAAAATGACCCCTGTTAGTAGGCTCTAAACCTACCTCAATAAACCTCTTTCATTAAATTCCTACCTTCAAATAGTTACAACTGACAAATCTCAGCTTGTCAATGGTGGACTGAGAAGTTTAAAGATGAATAATTCTAAATCCCTTGTGTTTGAGGTTCTCAAAATTAAGTCTTCAATTAGTCAGATCAATGTGCCTTCTGCATGCAGAATATCTGAACCTAGGGCCTGATTTGGAGTTCAGCAGATGGGTTACTCCATCACAAATGTGAAATAAACTGTATGGTGCAGAACGATTCTTTCACTTAAGCCTCAAATTCAGAGCTTGTAATTCCTTCATCATTGTAGATTTTGACCTTTTATGGCCCAGAGAGTATTTATTTATCACATACAGCATTTCTTGTAGTGTCCACTGATACGTGTCAGCGAACGCTGTAAGAAACGCTGCATGTGAGAAATCCACATTCATGGTACCGTTCCGCCCCAAACCTTTTGGGTTCCAAATGTGAATAACAATCTTGATCTACATATATATAAAGACTGAGGGGCAAATTTATGTCAGACTTGCGCCACGTTTATGCCGCCGTTGCGTCACGCAATGGCGGCGTAAACGTGGCGCATCCCTGCGACCCATTTACAATGTTACGCATCTAGGCAGATGCGTCACGTTGTAAAACCCTGCGCCACATGTGGGCGTTCCGGCGCAGGGTGGGCGTTCCGGGGCAGGTGCGCCTTGCAAAAGTGCCTGCGTGAAATCTACAAGATTTCACACAGGCACTTTTAGGCCAATGCTGCGTCAAAACCCTGCGCCTGCTTGAAGCAGGCGTAAGGCTTGACACGGCATTGGACAGATAGGGCCCCCAAGGGCATTGCTGGAGCTGCGTCGCGCTTGCGACACAACTCCAGCAATGCGCCGTCTTTACTGCACAGATGCGTCACGCATCTGTGCCGTTTTGCCCCATGGTGCGCCGCATTGTAAATGTTGCGCACCATGGGTGGTGGAGCTGCGGCGCACAATAACTGGCGCATCCCTGGGGATGCGCCAGTTATTGTAAATCTGCCCCTGAAAGATCATCCCTGAAGAAGTCCCAAGCGGGACAAACCCCTTTGACTAGGGCTATAGCAATCATGTATCATGAATAAAGAAGATAATTTTTTTTATTAATCAGATGATTCCTTTAATTGTGTGGCTTTGCTCATATTTAACTTCAGAAAGTAATTGTATAGCTTATTCTTGTGTGTTTGGGGTAATCCCATGAAGATTTGAGTGCTGGGTCATCCATGTTGTAAATAGAAAGGGGTGAATATTGTTCACTTGAGTTTTGATTGTATATCCTGTGGTTATACAAATCTGACATCACAGTTTTTAGTAATTAGCTCATTTGTCCTTTAATACAAGAACACCCAACATGTTGGGTCTCTCAGAATGTCAATCTAATAAGGGGAAGCTCTATCTCTGACTTTCTGGAAATTAATTGAACACATGCTGTTCTCCAGACATGTATAATTCTCTGGACCTCTTTCTTCTTTCTTCTTTCTTCTTTCTTCTTTCTTCTTCTTTCTTCCTTCTTCTTTCTTCTTTCTTCTTTCTTCTTCTTTCTTTTGTGCTGTTTGGTCATTTTGTATATACACAATTTTGCACTCTGTATATTGTTTGTTTGTTAACCTTTTCTTTTTTGTTTAGCGAATATTGCCTTATGTTATTAATGAGAGTATGGATGTGTGTGTGGATATTGAATATTTTTATGCCGTCTGAAGGCTGTAATGTATATATACGTATGTAAATAGACTGTATATATGTGCATGATTCTATCGCATCTATGATCGTTTTTTTGATGATGAAAAAAATAATAAATAGACATATACTTTTGAAATAAACCGTTCTGTGTGGGACAATGTTGATATCTGAAAAGAATTGGAGTTAATACCCAACTGCATATTGCGTTCTAGGGGAGGTCCTCTCTGTTTTTTTGATTAATTCTCTGGACCAACCTGGATTATCTTGCATTCAAGTAGATACTGTTTAATATTTCAGATGACTTCCAAACTCATCTTCTGCCTCAGACTTCATGTCAGCAAGCAGGCATGTCCAGGAAAAACTCTCACCTACGTGATATGAGTATCGATTCCAGAAAGGCCTACAACTTTCATGAGACTATAAGTCAAAAAATAAATGTTGCTTGGGAATGGGCGCTGTTAGAACTTAAACTTCTCAAAACACATAACAAATGTCTTTTCCGGGACAGAATGATGGGCAGACTAAGTACATGTATTAAGCACCCCCTTTCCCATGCTTCATCTTTTGGCACTGAGCAAAATGCAACTCAACATAAATGTCTTAGAACAACAACAGTTAAAATAATCATATTTAGTATTCCAGCTAGAAAAGGCATTTATCTGTGGTGCATATGCCAAAACTATAATAAAGCTTCTTTATCGCAATGTAACCAATATCAGCTCATGAGTGACTCATAAAACTACAAGTCACATGACTTTATGATAATGCAAGGTGAATTCTGACTAAAATCTTAGAATGATTGTTTATTTGAATTCATCACCTTAGCTTTTTGTGGAAGGAGTTTATTTGTCCAAAACCTTTGGAATTCTCCAAAAAGATTGAACTTATTTTGTAACAGTCAAGTGACCGTTTTTGGAATTGAGAAAGAATTGCATTGGCAGCAAATCCCTTCCCATAAAGCACATAAACATTTGGAGCCAGTTCCAGTATTCACCCACCATGTTGTGTTATGTTATGCTGTGGTATGTTATGCTATAGGTATTTGTAAAGTTCACCACAAAGGTATCCTGGCACCGAGCAAGTGTGGTTAATTTAAAAGCCAAGTCTTCAGCTTCAAAAGCTCAAGAAGAGAGGAGGAGATTCTAATGTGGAGTGGAAGGTGATTCCATGATTTAGGACTGATTTA
This sequence comes from Lissotriton helveticus, assembly GCF_964261635.1. Taxonomy (NCBI): domain Eukaryota; kingdom Metazoa; phylum Chordata; class Amphibia; order Caudata; family Salamandridae; genus Lissotriton; species Lissotriton helveticus. The sequence goes on along the minus strand of NC_136059.1, from coordinate 749,709,299 downwards.
ATAGAACATTTGTCCTCTTGATGAGGTTATGTGTATGCATGGTATGAGTGTGAGTAAGAGTCCTGCAGAGTGGAGGTGTCTGGGTGTTTGGTGGAAGGAGATGTAACAGTTCAGGTAGGATAGGCCTGATAGGTCTTGAATGTGTGTGTGAGTAATTTGAATTGAGCACTTTTGTGTATCAGGAGCTAGTTTAGTTCCCTGAGGTGTGGTGTGGGGTGAATTGTTTGTTGGAGGTTGATGATGAGTCTGTCTGCCAAGTTCTGGATGATTTGTAGTCTTCTAGTGAGCTGCTTGGTGGTTCCAACATAGAGAGCCTTCCCGAGCTAAACTAGGGGGGCAAGACGGCAGACACGGCTGTGTCCGAGTGAGTCAGGCACTAGTACTCTCCCATCACCTCCCTACCACTTACCCCTTGCCTCTGCGAGACACTCCTAACCGCTCCAGGAATGATACGGAAGGTATAGCTACTGGACGACCGGAACAAAAATGGCGGAAAGAACTTTTGTGTACCTGCAAGTGAAACTCAGAATAATCATTGCTTGGCAGTTTTGGCGTGGACTGTGACGGTTATTTTTTTCCGTGCTTGTCAGCTTGTGGGAGAAAAACAAGGGACTTGAATATAAACATAAGAATCTATCCTTCCCCTGACAGCTGTTAGGCTGACTTTTCTTACGCTTTTCAGAAAATCCCACCAGAAATGCCGAATTCAACACTTACTGGCTGCCGGGTACCGGCGTGGGTGTTTCGGCTCTGCAGTTGTTGGCGGCTTTGGCGGAGTGAGCCGTGGCGGAGCGGAGCCGCCGAAGCAGAGTCACAGAGTTGGCCTAGTGGCAGAGCAGCGCCGAAACCAGGGCAATCTTGTCAGAGGGAAAAACGAGAGTCAGAACAGTCCGAAGAGAGCCGATCTTCCTACCAGGTTCCAAGTTGCAGTTGGAGGGTCTCTGTCAAAATCTGGAGTGGAGTGCGGAATCACCACAATGAGACCGAAGAATACAGGCTCCAGTATAATATCAAAGGGGGCAACTACAAGGGTGGCGGCTGCAGCGAATACTACGGTCATATTGTACAGGCATTACCTGGTCTTAGAAGCATGGACATTAGTGCAAATCCACAGAATGGAAGGAGGGCTGACAAGTCTAAGAATGGAGGTTATGGAGGTAATGGCAGCAACAAGAGTTCAAATAATGTGGCCTCTTCAACCCGACCCCTTTCGGGGACAGTCGGTCCTAAAGCTTCTACTCAAGCCCCAAAGGTAATTAATCCGCCCATTTTCAATAAGAAAAAAAATCTGGTTCGCAAGGATACGAGTGAGCTGGTGACTGCTGCTGAAACAGCTAATAGAATTGTCAGTACATTTACTAAAAACATTCAGCATTCTCTGATTAACAGCGTCCCTGATCCTCCTGGGACAGTCTGCTCCTAGTAGTCATCCTGATGCAAGTACGATGTGTTATGTGCTGAACCCCCTCCAGGAGAAAGAAAATGTGAATGATCTGGACTCTTGTGACTCAGGGGGGAAATTGTATTCAATGTCTGATGTTTCGGGGGGTTCAGAGGGTGAAAGTGTTGATCTTGACTGGGCAGACGACAGAATTGTAGCTAGTTCTGCTCTTATGGAGGAAGAGGAACATTTTTCAATATCACCCGGGGGTGATAACACGGTACTAACGGTACAGGAGATCTGTAATACTCGACCATTACAGGTATTTATCGATGAAGGCTCTCCTCTATTGGATCCCGGGGTAGCAGCGCAGGTGAATGTGAATGTTAATGGGGACATAGAAACTCAAAGAATGCCTTATGAGGAACGAGACAGTAATATCAGTCTCTCCACGATTTATCAGGCTATTATGTCACACCGGGAGGAGACGAAGGCTGAGAGTCTCCGTATTCATGGGGCTGTGCGCAAGCTTCAGAACTCTGTGCGTCGTTTTGCAAAAACATGTTCTGAACTTTCTACTAGAGTGGCTGAGGCTGAAGGTACAATTTCTACAATTGAGGATGATTTTTCTGTTTGCAAAGCCGATGTTTCAGCCCTACACTCAGTCTGGGATGATATAAATTGGAAACTGACCAATATGGAAAACAGGGCGCGGAGAAATAATCTCCGAATATTGGGGGTTCCCGAAGGTTTGGAGGGGAAAGATATTCGCCAATTTGTTATTGAGTTGTGTATGGAATCCTTTCCTGAGCTAAAGGAATGGAAATGGGACTGGGAGCTCCAGAGGGTTTCACAGATTCCCCTTCCAGATTCGGGGGTGGTCGAGAGGATCTGAGGGTAAACCAATGGCAATTCTCATTTGTCTTAACAATTTTGTACTACGTGAGCAATTAGATGATTTGGCCCGACCTGACCGCAAGCGTAAGGCTAAGGGTTGTGAATTCTTTGTTCGCCCTGACTACTGTCAGGCTACGGTTCAATCAAGATGGCACTTGCGCCAACTCATTTCTTCATTCCAAGGAAAGGGGGCACAAGCATTCTTATTAAACCCTGTCAAGCTCAAGGTTAGCTCTAGAGATAAAACTGTATTCTTCACATCCGAGATTAAGGCTGAGGAGTTCTTAGATACTCTCTAATGAACAGGCCACTTCTGTTGTATTTGTCTCTCTGTAAATCACTCGAGCCTACCTTCCTTTGTTGGCACGTTTGATATGATGTTTCTCTTTCGTTGTATTTTTGGATGTATGATTTCTGCTGCTAGTGCAGGGGGGGTGGGTTGGAGGGTACTCACTCCTTTCTTGCCATCACTTATAGGGACTATCCAGTCCCTTTGCCTCACATGTGTGGGTTTGGTGGGTTTCTGGGGGAGGGGGGTAGAAGGGTTTTCAGGGTGGGGGTGGGGAGTGGTTCTGGGGCAAGGAGCAGAAGGAACAGAGATGTGAAACTGAGCAAGCTAAATTTGAAACAAAACTGGTGCAATAATAAAGCTGTAGCTATTATGATTTGTTTCTTGTATGACAATGGGTAGATTCTCTATTTGTTCATGGAATGTCTGTGGGTTGAACAATAGAAAGAAAAGAGGGGTGATGGCACAGATTCTTAAGACTATGGGGCTGGAGCTTCTTTGTATTCAAGAGACACACATTGTCTGAAATAATAGGGTTTGGTTAAGAGATCTGGGATTTGAAGCTCTGGCCTGTACACGACAGGGTTCGACAACTAGAAGGGTTGTCATATTAAAAAAATATGGTTGGGGAGAGTGTAAACGTACAAAACCAGTCCAGCATGGCCGATGGGTGATTATTGAACTTAAGGTCGATAGCTCACCAATCACGATTTGTTCCTTATATGGTCCCAATCTGGATGATCCAGATATGCTTAATGATATTAGTATTGAACTTGCTTCTTGGCCATCGCCCCTTATTCTCTGTGGAGACTTTAATCTGCTCTTGCACGGAGATTTAGACATCGGTAATAATGCCTGCTATGCGGGTAGAAAGAACAAGGTCTTCAGAGCTACTAAGGGCATTATTAATGAGTTTGGATTGGTGGATGCTTGGTGGCTTAAAAATCCTGAAGCCCCAGGGTATACTTTTTTCTCCACTTCGCATCAAAAGCACGTCCGTATTGATTATTTTTTTGCCCCTCTAGAACTATTAACCAATGCTAAAATTGATATTTTCCCTAAAATTATATTAGACCATAACCCAATCATTCTCGAACTAACACTAGATATTTTGTCTCGGCCCAATAGGAACTCATGGACTTTTGAGCGTCAGCTACTGGTGGATCAGGCTTACGTCGAATATATGGCTAAGTGGGTTCCTGAGTTTTTTTAGTTTAATTCTGTTTCTGCCTCAGATGGCATAGTTTGGGATGCTTTCAAAGCTAGAGTCCGAGGAGAAACATTAAGCTTTTCAATAAATAAACAGGTCAAGATAAAGGCGGTACAACTTAAGGAGCTGACTAAATTGCGTGATTTAGAGATTGAACTGATACAAACACATAGCACGAATCAAGAATATGAACAGAAGGCTCGTGACCTTGCTATTCAAAAAATTAAAAATTATCAATGCTTTGCTGATAAATTAGCAGCGCAAATAGCGATCCATCGTGCTGATATGTATGAGGTAGGAGAAAATTCGGGACGATTACTAGCCAAAAGGTTAAGGCAGAAGGAAGTGGCCAGGAAAGTAGAAGCTATACAAGATGCACATGGTATAATACACACTGATCCGGCAACATTTTGTTGGAGAACATTTAAGGAGTTTTATAGCCATCTTTATTTAAATGAGGACTCCCCCGATACTGTAGAGAAGCTTGCAGAGTTCCTGGGGAACCAGTAGTTCCCTAAGCTTACTATTACTCAGATTGAAGTTTTAGAGGCCGACTTTACAGCAGAGGAACTTGAGTCTGCGATTTTATCCTTAGCGCCAGGTAAAGCGGTCGGCCCCAATGGGATTCCTTTGGAATTCTTTCGAACTTTCTTCCCAATCCTGAAGGAACAATTGCTGAAACCTTGTGTGATTGCACAAAGAGGCTCACCGCTGCTCTCATGGCAGAAATCAATAATAACCATGTTCCTAAAAAAGGATAAACCCTCCCTTTCACCTTCCTCGTACAGGTCGCTCTCATTAATTAATGCTGACTGTAAAGTCTACTCTAAAATGTTAGCTACTCGGCTCTCTTCAATGATCTCCTCCCTGGTATCACATTTACAACACGGATGTATTCCAGGCCATGACACGACTGACCATGTGCGCCGAGTTATTGCTCTGATGGATTGGGCCGAGGCTACAAAACCCGCTCTAGGTGTTACCCTGTTGGATGCCGAGAAGGCATTCAACAGGGTTGCCTGGCCTTATCTATGGGAGGTGCTATGTTTGATGGGGTTTGAGCCTGGAATTCTTCAGGCAATCAGAATGCTATATCAATCCTCATGGCATCTATTCATCTAGCAGGCAGAGAGTCTGAACCCTTTCCGATTCTACGTGGAACAAGGCAAGGCTGCCCCACTTCACCTTTATTATTTGCGTTTTATATTGATTTCTTTTTGGCAAAATTAAACCAATCCATGTGTATTAAACCAGTAAGCATATGCAATATTGAATATAGAGCTCTTGCCTTTGCAGACGATATTGTCATCATAACTACTGACCTACCGCTGGCCCTATCAACCACTGAAGATCTGGCTGGGCAGATCAGTCAATTCTCGGGGTATAAGTTAAATATAAACAAGACACAGATCCGTTATGTGGGGGGTGACCCCCCGAGATATACAACAATTGTTTCAGAGGCAACATATCTTGGAATTAAAGCGTCTTAATCATCTCCACTTATCATTTTATGGAAGAGCAAATGTATTAAAAATGTCGGTCCTCCCCAAATTTCATTATTTATTTAGAACCATCCCTTTAGAATTCCCTCTACCCTGTTTTAAAAGGCTGGAAAATATCTCCTCTAGATCTCTTTGGGGGTACAAACGTCACAGAAAAGCTTTAAAAAAATGGTACTCCCCAGAGCTAGTGGGGGTTGGGGTATACCTTATTTTTTATTCTATTATTGGGCAGCTGTCCTGCAGTTTATTTCATCCCTAGTTGTAGGTGAAAAGCAAAATCATTGCCATGACATAACCCCTCAATATACAAATTCAGGATTGGGGAAGAAGCTAATAGCTGTTTTCTGTAAGTTGTGGAACCAAGCTACTATAAAAAAAAAAAAATTAAAGTTCTGATAGCCGCTTTTTCAATCTGGAGGTGAATTAAGCGGCATCTAGGGTTACCTCATATAAATGGATATACCCCTTTCGAAGCAGCCGGTACTCTTCCTATCATTTTCCGAGACTCAACAACCAGGAAGTGGCGCCAGTTAGGTATCATGTGTTTAGGGGATTTGTTTCAAGATCTGCAACCGCTGTCCTTTACAGAGATACAATTTAAATTTGGTGTGCAAAAGAGGGATTTTTTTAAATATTTACAAATTCGTAGTTACTATAGCATGCTGGGGCAAAATAATTCTCGGTTTAGGAAATATCCTTTGATAGAGGGGATTGGAAAAGGTATGTCGATCTTTTTTTTTTTTTCTCGAATCTAGTACAGATATTGCCAGATGATTTAGAGCAATGAAAAGATAAATGGAGGACATATTTAAATGTAGGGACAATTGACCTTAATCCCTCTATCCCTTTTGCTGATGAATTTTTTTTTTCAGGCAGGATGCGGGCACAATATTATATGGTTTTGTATGATTTATATTACTCTCCCAGGAACATTTCTAAATGGTGTACGGGAGCTGAAGCTAGCTGTAGCAGATGTGGCTGCTACGCTGCCGATGCGCAGCATATGTTCTTCTCTTGCCCTAAGCTGTTAGCTCTTTTAACATCTATTCAACAGTTTCTGGTGGAAATACTGGGTTTGCCAATTTGTATTTCAGGAGAGTTGGTGCTGTTAGGAACTTATTTCTAATACGCAAACCAGACCGGAGGCAATTGGTACCTTTCTTTTTATTTGTATGGCTGTCCTGCATGCCTGTATCACCAAGGACTGGATCTCCCCAGACCCACCGGTATTCTCCTCATGGAGGGCTCAGTTGTTATACATGTATATTATTGAGGTTGCTATATTTAAAACTAAGAATACTCGTAAGAGGACAAGAGGGCTCAAAATATGGGCCCCCATAGCAGAATGGATGTAATGGATTGTTGATTTGTTTTCTCTTTTTTCTTTTCTTTTTTCTTTTTGTTGACTTTGGTTAAACACAAATTTTACTCCTTTGTATTTTTTCCCTTTTTTATGGTAGTGGTGAACTATGTAATTCTTCCTTTTGCTATATTGTTTTCGCTGTTTAAATTGTATTCTTGATGCTGGGTGTTTATTGTTTCTGTATCACTTCTGTTCCTTGCATATAAAATAAAATAATTTAAAAAAAAGAGAGCCTTCCCACAGTTCAACTTTTTAGAGACTAGGGCATGAGTGACAGTTTTTCAAGTGTTTCTTGGGAGCCACTTGGAAATACTCCTCAGCATCAGCAGGGTGTGGAAGCAGGATGCAGTGTCTGCATAGACGTGTGTGTCATATCCCATTTGCTGTTGATGATTACCCTGAGGTTCCTGTCATTGGTTCTGGGTGTGGGTCCAAGTTCAGCCAACCACTAGTTGGAGTCCCATGGTGAGGTGTTCCTGAAGATAAATACTTCTGTCTTGTTGGTGTTGAGCTTGAGACAGCTAGCTTTCATCCAATTAGCTAGTACGGTATTTGTCTCTCATGCTAGGGGTTTTGTCTGAGAAGGAGAGTACAAGTTACGTATCTTTTGTGCAGGAGAGGATCTTGATGTCATGAGCATGTATAACATTTGCCAGGGGGATTCTGTATGCATTTAAGAAGGTGTGCCTGAATGATGAACCTTCAGACACTCCAGAGTGGAGTTTCCAGGCTGACAGCTCATGTTATATCCATTAAGAAGGAGCGGATAGGGAAGACCTGGTTCTTGGATGTCAATCTTGTGCAGATCTCCATTTGTATATAATTTCTTAGCCCTGAAGAAGTCATGACAACAGAGAAGAGAGAATAAACAAAAAAGAACAATAAATGAAGTGGATATGAATACAATGCTTGAATTATTTCTCATGTTGATTATTACAATATAATCATTGCATTGGAGAGAGTGGTGGCACTCTCTACCCTTAGACACCGCAATTAATTGGTGATTTTCCTTTAAACTAGATTGTGGACTTCCCCATAAAGGCGCCACTACCCTATCAAAGACTACCCACTGGTTAGAAATTTGTTTTGTGGACAGGGGCTGCCAGAGGACACAGCAACTTCACTGACTAATGAACTAAGTGATAGAAACTACGAGGCAGATGATTTATTCAATAATCTAACCTGGAGAAACTTAGACAATACAGGAAGGAGTGGTGGAAACCTGCAGAGTCAGGAGGGACTAAAAGAAAACATTTGTAAGGAAAAGTTTAAAAGAAGGAGATGTCCAAGTGGTGGTACTGTGCAACATAAGGCAACATTAATCAATAGATAAAGTTGAATAGGATACAGAGAGGGCTCAGGTCACAGATTATACCTACCTATGATGACCTGGATGAAGACCTTTTGGCAACCTGGGAAAAGGAATTGACAGATCATTTAAATAGATTAACGGGCATACCAATTGAGACTGTGATCGCAAGGTGGTGAGATTACAAACAGAGACAGATGCCTTAGAGCTTGAGATTAGAAACTTGAACCTTTGGAAGCTATAGAAAAGAATCAGGCAATATTGAAGGATGTGCTGACGAGACATCAACAGGATATCAAACAAAGAAAAGTGAGGACATTTAGAAGGGATGAACAGGATTACAATAACAGGAGGGTGTTCACATTTGCTAGGGAATAGGATTATCTGATTACTAAGGACAATGATAATAAACCCAAGGTTACCCAGTCAGTCAACTCCAGTTCCACTTCATTAGACACAACAATCATTAGTGAAAGTGAGTCTGACAGAGGGGAGGGGACGTAGACAGGTCTTAATAATGAGAATACATTTTTACACGAGGTCTTGAGAATAAAAAAGGGCAATCGAGATTAAAAACAAGTGACCATTTCCGGTAGAAAGACCAGAAGGGGAAAGAGAGGGGGCAGCAACAGAAGAACGACAGGGAATGAAGACCAGGTCCTGGGACAGGAGGAAATAGGTGAGATAGCAGTGATTAATTTGATGGATAAACATCTATCAAGAGATATGATATCTTTACTGAACAAGGACCTGGGGTTTTGTACATATGATAGAGGTGATGTGTGTAGACTAAAAAGTGATATGTGCATGTTCATCAGATGTCTGAAAATCAAGAAACATTTTCATTTGACAGTTGGCAGTGAGCCACAGTGTATTCATGCCTAATGAACTATCCGTTCATGATGTGTGGGATAGTAAGATGCTACTGTCTATAACTGAATGAGAAGATGGTATTTTGACTTCAAATATGCTGATGAGGAATTTGAATATAGAAACTGACCCCTCAATGATTAGTGGTCTAAAAAAAAAGGTCCAAGTGGACACCCAATTTACAAACAGGGAATAAAATAGATATTTTTCCTAAGTTAGTAATATGGGACCTAGGTAAATACATTGACAGAAAGAGACCCAACTTCGATAAAGGTGATTACCATACCCATGGAGAACAAGAGGCTTTGAAAATTCTGAGGGAAGATGACAATGTAGTAATAAAGGAGGCGGATAAGGGTGGAAATATTGCTCTAATGAAATGCACTGATTCTGAGCATGAGATCCTCACACAACTTAATGATCAAGAATGTTACAAAACCCTAGATGCTAACCCAATATGGACTTTAACCAACAATATTAACCAACATTTGAAATGATGGCATGGACAATGGCTGCTGGATGAGGATGAATATGTATATTTGAAAGTAGACAGACCTAGATACCTGTGTATATACACACTTCCTAAAATACACAAAGATCTTCCCTTTCCTCTAGGCAGACTGATCATATCAGGGAATGATGGTCCCACAGAAAGATTGCCACAGTACGTAGATGTTTTTCTGAAACCTCTATTCAGTACAGGCAGTGAGATGCATCTTAAATACCAGGTCAACAAGCTTCTGGGATTACACATAAATGATGATCAACATGATTAAATTGATTTTAACAAACAATCATTTTCTATTTAAAGATACATTGTACAGACAGAAACAAGGAGTAGCCACGAGTTCCAGATTCTCTCCCTTGTATGCCAACCTGCTTATGGCTCAATGGGCTCAGTATAGAATGACTCGATTCTATACAGGGGTCGTTATATAGATAATTGCTTAATGTTGTGGATAGGTGCAGTGGAAAAACATCAGGGATTTGCCGAGTACATGAACAGTAATCATGTTCAAGTTTCAAGTTTTTATTTGATTTGATTCTCCAATGAGAACCACAAATATTCCATACATAATATACAATTTGAAACCGTTTTGTTGAAAGAGAGGTTTTTATTCTAATACAAAGTTAAAAAAGGTTTTAAAAATTTGTAAAGATTGTATCAGACAAACTCGTTTGGCTGAGCCTTACATAGTATGATCAATTCCTGTACAGAGTTAATTCTACATTTGGTATAAATTGGTTGTAAAAACCTTTTTCTTGCCTTTACCACTGTCGCGTTTGGGCAAGTGAACAACAAATGTTCCAAGTCCTGATCTCCACCATAACACAGATTACAGATAATACTTGATTTTTCTTTGGGGTGCCACCTATATGTAACTATTTTTACAGGAAGTATCCCAAATAGGAACTGCACAATCGATCTCCTGACCCCATGCTTTAAATTAAAATTAATATACTATTGTGTTTTCCTAAAAACTATAGATTCTGCGACATTTTTATATAAAGGCAATTTAGTGCATTGCTGAGAGTCAAGTTCAAAACTGAGTCTTGGAGTAAAGTGTTTTAAAAAAAGCTTCAGCTGAGCAGGTGTCCATGATTGTAACATATTAATATTAACATTGGATAACTTAAAAGCAGTTAAAACATTCCTTGAGAATACATGTTTCGACGATTCTTTTTCAAATGTTTCAATTTTAAGTAGAGATCGAAGCGTTCCTTCTTCCGCATGGAGGAGGTTGTATGCCCACCTGATGATATTGGCAATTCCTCTGGCATAGGAGCTGGTTAATGAGAACTCGAGGCAGAGAGCTTGTACCGGTACAGCCTGAGACGGTGTCATTCGTTTCAGTAGGATCTTCCCTTCTTTTAGGTCTAGAAAGCTCCATAGGATTATTGGTATATTCTAGAGCATATTACAGCACTGGTGGAATCTTGGCGCTGTATACCTGAAGCAGAGAAGAAAAGTGTCTTTGTCCAGTTGCAGCATATAACTGTGAAAGTGCCCCCACATGAACATCAGATTTACGGTTCAAATTCTGAATCTGGAGCCTATTTTGCAGAGACTTGGTGAAGATTCGACCTAAATAGGTATATTCATTTGCCACTTCCACCATTTTTCCCACTAGAGACCAGTTGAATTTGGTACTCTGTTTCCTTCCTGAAAACGTAGCTATTTTTGTTTTCGCGATGTTCGGTATTAAATAGTTTTCCTCAGTATAGTTGTGAAGTGCTTGGAGGCTTCTTTGCAGACCAAATGGTGTTAGGTCTAAAATGATTACATCATCTGCATACATCATGGTGTGGATTTTCTGTTTAAAACATTCAGGCATATCACTAAGGTAAAGAGAAAACAGTAGGGGAGCAAGAAGGCATCCTTGCCTAAGGCCGTTTGGAGTCGATATAGGGCTAGTGAGACCCTTTTCCCTCCCCATTTGAACCTGACACCAAGTATCGGAATGCAATGATTTTAATATATGAAGTAATTTGTCCGGGATACCCATTTTGCGGAGTTTTCCCCAGAGTGTTCCTCTGTCCACTCTATCGAATGCGGTGGTAAAGTCGATAAAAGCAGCATACACAACCTGGGATTTTATAGCCATGTATTTATCTAAGATGGTTTGCAACACAGCAATATTGTCGATGGCCGAGTGCTTTGGTCTGAATCCAGCCTGATATAGGGGGATTAGTCCAGATGAAAAGGCCCAGTCCTTAAGATGGTCTAATACTGCTGCTGTGAAAATCTTTCCTGTTGCATCTAAAAGGGCTATCTGCCTGTAGTTGCCTGGATGCAGCCATGTACCCTTTTTGTGTATGGGTATTACAATGCTTCCCTTCCAAGATTTGGGGATTTCCCAGTGATAAAAATATGGTTAAAAAGGGGAGATAACATCTTGCTCCATTCTTTGGGGTTGTATTGGAGGACCTTGATCGGAATTTGGTCAGGACCCGTTGCTCCTGTCGTTCTCGCCTTTTTTATAAGTAGCTCAATTGGAATCACTGACATATTATCGAAAGACACAATATCGTGATACAAAATTATCATCCTATACTTAACTATAAATATACAAAAATATCGGGTACACAATATCGACATACATAAACACCGATATCAATAATATCGACTACATACATATCGAAAGTAATAAATATCGACCACATTAAAATTAATACACATGAACAAAAATATCGAAATAACAAATATCGGCAACAATAATATCGTCTAATTCAATATATCGAAACTTAATATATATATATATATATATATATATATATATATATATAAAAATACTTTCAAGCTAAAACTAATCTTCTTGCCAACAAAATACACACCTTTCATTTAAATATATACTTATAAACTTTTTTTTTAAATTCTAAAATATGTAAAAATTATAAATTATATTACTAAAATATTTATATATAAATATTTTCATTGATTTTAAATTAAAATAAGTAACATTTGCCTCATCTTACTACATTAAACTCTCACACAAATTCAAAAATACAAGCTGACCAATAAACACCCAGTAATACAAATATAACCAATAGCAAACTAATTGCTAATTACAATTCTCTATATAAACAATTACCCACAAAACACAAACCACATGCTGAAACAAACGAAAGGAGCTAAATCCCTGGATGAATCGGACTACACCTACAAGAACATCAAAATTAACCCTAAAAATTAATGGATTTCAAGTAAGTAACTCTAATAAACTAAATATAAGTAACTGCTAAAATGTAAAACATTATAAACCTATTTTATTTTTTAATAAACATCCACTTTTCCTTTTCTCAAACAACTACAGAAAACTCTACTAACAAATAACAGACAAGTAATTTTTTAAAACAAAGGGGTACATTAGGATGACGGGCGGTGGCACCACCGCGGTGGTGGCGGGGCAGAAAAACAGCTTTTTCCGCCCGCGAGCAGCGGAACTCACGTCTGCCACATTAGGATAGGTAAACACAGGTCATTTCCCGCCCGCCGCGGAGCGCCGCGCCCCACCATCAATGTGCGCCCGCCACCGCGGCGGCGGGAGCCAATCGAGACCCTCCGCCGCGCCCGATGACGTCAGCCCCGCTCGACAAATTAGGATGGCCCCAACAAGCAGATGCACCGCAGCGGAGACACCGCACAGCTGAAGCAGGCGGAAAGTCGACAGCAAAGCACGAATGCCGAAAACCGACATGAACCCCATGGACCCAGCCCTCCGCATGCATCCGGTCATGTACCTGCTGCAACACTACCGCCAGATGGGCCGCCGCGGACACCGCCGCAGGTGCGCCACTACACATATGCACCACACAACTCACATGCCGACACAGGGCCCAAGCACAACAATGGCATCCTGCTGGGGGGGACAACATCCACATGGGCACCCACACATCACCCACCTCACAACAAGACACCCCACGGCATCCGGAACACACAACGTCCGCCAACCTGCAGCAACGTCACGGTCACGGACACGTCACCGCCGCGGTCAACACATGTGCACTATGCAGAAGGCAGGGCCACACCAAGGCATGGGCAGGGCACAAAAATCACAGGGACACACCACCCCAAACAACACTGCACCCCACCAAAGGTAGTCACAGGCAAGGTGCCTATCCCGTGCACCCCCATGCACACCAACAAGCACTGTAACAACAAGCAGACTACACACACACTGCAACACACAACACACAACCAGGGACACAGGCACTGCAGGATTGGCTGACAAGGAACACACTACACCAGTGCACTCCCCACAGCCCACACAATTGCATACAATCATCCACACAGGGCAAGACAAAACACACAACAGGCATACAACTCCTGGCTGACACATGTGTGTCTCACACCATACAGCTTCCGCATTCCAAAACGCGGTGCAAGACGGAAGGCTGCACAACGCGAAACGAAGCTAAACAACCAGATACCTCGGCGCTGATTGCACACACGAGCGTGAGGCACCAGACGTGCTGAGTTAACAGTATACAACTCTGAATTAAGTACACCAGTGACAAACGCATTGGTAAAATTTTGGACACTTGCATATTACAAGTGCGGACCAGTCGTCGCACTTGGACGTATCAAGGCACCACGGGAGGGTGCCACACAAATGGTTTTAATTGACGTGCACTTTGAGAGATATCCCTTGTCACTCCGTCCTGATGAAGACCCGCTGTTGAGGACTTAAACCGCCCACTCTCTTTTGGGTCGAAACGTCGACGACATTCCCTTCTGGGAGCCTGTACCTAGTGACCCCTGTCCCCAGTCCACCTTCCATCCCCTTCTCCCTGGTAATCCTATTGCCAACGGGGCAATTCAAGGACCAAGGAATTGTAGATAGCACTTAGCGAGTAAAAAAGAAGTATTTTTTACAAGCTATACCTAGGACAGGCTCAATGTTTCCCTGTATATAAATGATCTACACTGTTTTCCTGATCTTCTTGATCATTCACTTGAGCACACGCTTTATCTATCTCTGTGCACGTTCTCTCCTTTTTCCTGTTTTAGAGTAAAAATGTATTTCGTCTTAGGATTTGTGTAAATATATGTACATAGAAATATTGATTTCCATTTGTTAATACATGATATATTAAATTACTTACGTCAGCTGAACCTCCTCTTTTTTCGAGTTTATTGATTTATTGGCACATACTGTAAATGTTCTTTGAAGTTGTGGGCTAACATCATTCATGTCAGAAAGACTATAGATTAAGTCTGATTGTGGAGTTAATAAGATTGATCAAATGTTATGAGTATTTTTACCAGTGAAATGATGTCGAGGACCATTTGTTGTCTATACTAATGAATACCCAGGTCCTTTGACTATATTGGGTCTACCCCTGTTTTATAACAGTCACACCATACAGGGGCACACATACATACACTACAAACTAACACCCTTCACACTGCACACCTCTGCCACACCCAACACCACACATGCCATGTAAGCCATGCCACCAGGACTAAGGGCCAACACAAGATGACCATACACATACACGCCTGGGCACACAGAAAGGAAAACACACACATACCTCATGACATGACAGACAGCTACAAAACCACTGAACAGCTGCACATCCTGTGCTGCCAGTGTCCCCCAAGGTGACCTGTGAACAGTGTATGCAGCACAAGCAAATCACCAACAAGAAAACTGCATGGCCTGTAAAATAGCCATCACAGTGTACAACATCAGCAGGGCCTGAATGGACTGAAGACCCTGTCACCCCTGTCTAAAAATCAGATGGCCACAAAGAGCCTTGCAATGGTGAACCTTAAAATAGAGCATGGTACATAGTCAAGCAAACAAGAAAAGGACTTTAATCAGCAAGGAGACTGAGAAAACACACTAGAAGTAACTGTATTTATTCACATATTGCACAGATGTAGCAATACAACATTAGTAGACAACAACAAGCCACAAAATCATGTACAAATGGTAGAGACTATGCACAGGTCAAACACAAACAGGAAGTGCAGAGTCCATGGCAGGGGAGAGTACAGCATATCAGAGCAACAGGCCCAGAGTCCTTGGCAGGGCAGGGGAGACAGCAAGTACATGAGAGGCTGCACAGGGGAGAGTACAGCACATCAGAGCAACAGGCCCAGAGTCCTTGGCAGGGCAGGGGAGACAGCAAGTACATGAGAGGCTGCACAGGGGAGAGTACAGCACATCAGAGCAACAGGCCCAGAGTCCTTGGCAGGGGTGAGTACAGCACATCAGAGCAACAGGCCCAGAGTCCTTGGCAGGGCAGGGGAGACAGTAAGTACTTGACAGTCTGCACAGGGGAGAGTACAGCACATCAGAGCAACAGGCCCAGAGTCCTTGGCAGGGGTGAGTACAGCACATCAGAGCAACAGGCCCAGAGTCCTTGGCAGGGCAGGGGAGAGAACAGCACATCAGAGCAACACGGCCAGCAACACACCCAGATCGCAAACAATGCTCTTGACTAGCACACCTCTGTGTGGCACAGGCGTATGAGGGTGTTGACAACTCACTCCTGGCTGTCATGTGGAGTGGGACCTGGCTGTGTGTCAGGGACTTGACTGGTGTGACAGAGGGACATGTGATGTGGTAATAACAGGGGGCCTGCAAGGTGGCGGACTGTGCGGACCAGGTGGCACCGTGGCACGTAGGGGTGGAGTCATGCTCACCCTTGACACAGTGTGGGTGGGAGAGGTTGGAGGGGTGCCCTTCCACTTTTTTAGAATATGAAATTGCTTCCCTGTCATGGGGTTGATGGGAAGTGGCGTTGACACCACCGGCACACACCCCAACTGTCCCACATCAGGGGCAGACACTGGAACTCCCTCAGGAGAAGTGCTTGATCCTGCTGAACGCTTGGGCTGGCTATGCCTCTGGACCACCTTACCCTCTTGGGGAGGTGTACGCCCTACAGTGACCACCTTCCCACTTCCCCCAGGGGTGGTGTCTACAGTGCCCTCCTGTCCCTTCTTGCCAGGGCTGCTCACAACACTGCCCTCCTCTACCTGAGTCACTGGCCTGGACACAACACTGCCCTCCCTTGCCCTAATCACTGGGCTGCTCACAACAGGGGTGTCCTCTGCCACAATGACTGGGGTGGTCACAACAGGGCTCTCCTCTGCCACAATGACTGGGCTGGTCACAACAGGGCTCTCCTCTGCCACAATGACTGGGCTGGTCACAACAGGGCTCTCCTCCACCTGCCTCGATGTACTTTGCTCTGGGGTTGATGTGGTGGGTGGTTGTGTCCCTGTGCTCTCCCCAGGTGTAGCCATGACATCCCACACATCCTTTGTGGGCATAGCTGAGTCAATTTGTGGTGATGCCTCTGCAGCATGTGAGCCTGATGTCTGCCACAATGATCTTCTGGCCTTGCTCTTCTGTGACTTCACCTTGTCTGTGCATATTGGGGGTGCCCTGCTCTTCTTTGGGGATGGAGTCTGTGGACGGGATTGTTTGGTTTGGGTCTGACCTGTGCTCCTAGTGTTGTATCTTTTAGTTGATGTAGGTCCCAAGTGGTCACTGTCATCTGATATGGCCACTGACTGGGTGGCCGTCACAGGCACCTGAGCTGCAATGGGAGCATGTGCCTGTTGGAGGGCTGACATGACTGTTGCTGACAATGACTGGAGTGTATAATGTAGGCCACCCACGTCAGAGTGTATGCCCTCCATGAATGCCAGAACCTGGCCTAATTTGTTATCGTGGGCACTGAAGGCATTGAGCAGGGCGATCTGGCCCATGCAAAGTTGCCGCAGGAGCTCTACGCACTCTGCACTGAGGGCAGCAGGGGGGACAGGTGCAGGGGCAGCGGTGCCATGTGTGAATGTTACACGTCCCCTCTTAGTGACACGGATACGACCAGCCCCACAGGAAGTGGATGGGAGGCTGGGCAGTGGCCGCTGGATGTCAGATGCTGCAGCAGACTCCCCATCCCCTGTGGCTAACACATCCCCCCTGCCATCAGATGAAGTGGTACTCTGTGTCTCAGCCACAGATTCCTCATGCATACTCCTGTCACCTTCAGTAGCGCTGGTGTGGTCAGTGTCACTTGGCTCAGTCTCACTTTGCTCCGCTGCTGCTGTCGTGCTGGTCTCGCCACCACTTTCAGGATCATGTTCCGCCGTGGTGTTTTGCGAATCTGCATTAGTGAGAGAAACAGGGTTGTGTAAGTGTCATCATCTGGTCACACGATATCAGATCAATGCAGCACATGAGAGGCCTAGAGCTACATGGTAACAACCACACCCTCCAATCACTGTGCAGCTACACACTATATAGACCACAACAGTGCCTGTCATGCGGGCAAACAGCCAGGAGTGAAGCAATGTCGATGCCACACAGCACAACACCCTGCCCATGGATGGTGTTCCCCCAGCCCACATTGACCTGCCCCATGGACATGATGTAGCCACAACATACATCACCACTTAGAGCCCAAAAGGGAACCAGAGGAGACCACACACACCTGCATTGACTACACATGCCACATTGTCAAATAGGCCATTACAATCATCATGTGCCAATCAGGGTTCACATTGTCGTTAGATGTGTGGGCCCATACCATCATGGTGCATGCAAAGTAGACAGACATGGTGTCACACTCATTAAGTGGACACAGCTGTACGGCAGAAAATCGACTCCACCCACCATCACAAAGAAGAGTGACCATGTGGACACCAAAAATCTGTCAAGGACTGAAAACTGCAGGCAGGAGCAGCACAGTAAGGCCATGGTGGCCCAATGCCTCATACAGACACACATCACAGTTGCCACTCACATCACATATCACAGCATGGCAGCACACGCACATCACATGTGTCACCGCTGCCACAGGCACTCTACACATGCATCCACTCCCAGACAAAGTATCCCTCCCCGGATACTCACCATCTCTGTCTTGCTGCTGATGCCCCTTCAGACGTGCATCCAGGTCTGGATTGGTCACTGCCAGTATGCGTCTCATCAGCGGAGTCATGGTGCGCCGTGCCACACGCCCTGTGCGTGGTACCATCCCCAAGGTCATCTCTACCACTTGCTTAGCCAGCCGGCTGATGTCGTCCCACCTCTTGTGACAGTGTGTGTGTCGTCTGTTTGATACCCCCAGGACTCGCACCTTTGCTGCTATGGCCCTCCAGACAGCCTTACGTTGGTGTACCTTGAGCTGCAGGTATGAGAGTAAAGAAGGCCAAATGTACAATTACACAATGTCATATGTCAGCATCTATCAGTACAGCAGCCAGACACTGACTCGGGACTTACAGTAACCTCCCTCCCTCCAGAAATGGGGGTACCCTCACAAGGCCACTCTGCATGGCATGAACATTAGTGAATGCATGCACACATTGAGGTTCCTAGTCTCCATGATAATCACACTAAAGCATGATGCTTCAACACAAATGCATCAACAGCACTGTGTAATTCTGAAATTGTACAGGGCACTGATGGGGCATATCCACTAATCAGTGTGAAGCAACTGTAGCATGTAAGTTGGCTGATGTTCAATGTTTGGCTGTGCAGCCACTGAACCTACTCTGTGGGTCACACTGACTATGACTACAGGGGCACCCTGAAATGTCATCACAAGCGTACACTGTCCTGGCATCTACAAGGCTAACAACCGTTGGTTATGTCTGCCCGAAAAAGTAGCACAACCCACTCACACATACAAGTACAGGCCTAGGACAGAGTCACAATGCAACACACACACTCCCACGACCTGGAAACAGCTTGTCTGTCACTGTTTGTCAGCACCCCACATCCAAAAGCACATACTGCAGCATCATGACTACACGTCTGACACCACCCTGCCCTACTGCTCCCTTCATGGTGACTTACCATGACATTGGGGCCACCAAACAGGCGTGGGTACTGTGCCAGCACCTTGTTCACAAGGACACCCGGCTCCTCACTCGTGAATGGACTGGCACGGATCTTATCTATTCTTGACATCCCTGTGGATATGGCAGACCTGTGGCGGAAGTGAGTTGGGAGGGGTCCCAGGCAGCAGGCTCTTGAAGCAGCAGGACAGGGTCCCAGGCAGCAGGCTCTTAGCAGCAGGACAGGGTACCAGGCAGCAGGCTCTTGAAGCAGCAGGACAGGGTCCCAGGCAGCAGGCTCTTGAAGCAGCAGGACAGGGTCCCAGACAGCAGGCTCTGTGAGCAGTGGGAATGTGAGGCTCACTCCCACAGATGTATAGCCCCCTGGGGTCGTTAGGAAGCTTAAAAGCTGCTACAATTGGTTGTCAAAAGCACCCAATGACCGCCTCCGTGGTAGCGGAGCTCACCTTCCGCGATTTTCTAATCTGCATCATGCCACCGCGATCATCGATGCCATTGGCTGCATGCAATGCTCCATGGCGGTGGCGCACCGCGGGTGCCCGGGGTGCGCTACCGCGATGGTGCATCATTCAAAAGCACCCCATGACCGCCTCCGCGGTAGCGGAGCTCACCTTCCGCGATTTTCAAATCTGCATCATGCCACCGCGATCATCCATGCCATTGGCTGCATGCAATGCTCCATGGCGGTGACGCACCGCGGGTGCCCGGGGTGCGCTACCGCGATGGTGCATCATTCAAAAGCACCCAATGACCGCGTCCGCGGTAGCGGAGCACAGCTTCCGCGATTTTCAAATCTGCATCATGCCACCGCGATCATCCATGCCATTGGCTGCATGCAATGCTCCACGGCGGTGACGCACCACCGGGCCCGGCGGTTGGTATCGCGACTCATGCGGCGGAGCATACCCACCGCCATGTACACAAGTCCATGTGCCAATGGCTACCTTGGCTGGGTAGAGGGTGGTGCTGGGGTCACACCGCTGGGGCCCGGCGGTTGGTACCGCGACTCATGCGGCGGAGCATACCCACCGCCATGTACACAAGTCCATGTGCCAATGGCTACCTTGGCTGGGTAGATGGTGGTGCTGGGGTCACACCGCCGGGGCCCGGCGGTAGGTACCGCGACTCATGCGGCGGAGCATTCCCACCGCCATGTACACAAGTCCATGTGCCAATGGCTACCTTGGCTGGGTAGATGGTGGTGCTGGGGTCACACCGCCGGGGCCTGGCGGTAGGTACCGCGACTCATGCAGCTGAGCATACCCACCGCCATGTACACAAGTCCATGTGCCAATGGCTACCTTGGCTGGGTAGATGGTGGTGCTGGGGTCACACCGCCGGGGCCCGGAGGTAGGTACCGCGACTCATGAGGCGGAGCATATCCACCTCCATGTACACAAGTCCATGTGCCAATGGCTACCTTGGCTGGGTAGATGGTGGTGCTGGGGTCACACCGCCGGGGCCCGGCGGTAGGTACCACGACTCATGCGGCGGAGCATACCCACCGCCATGTACACAAGTCCATGTGCCAATGGCTACCTTGGCTGGGTAGATGGTGGTGCTGGGGTCACAACGCCGGGGCCCGGCGGTAGGTACCGCGACTCATGCGGCGGAGCATACCCACCGCCATGTACACACGTCCATGTGCCAATGGCTACCTTGGCTGGGTAGATGGTGGTGCTGGGGTCACACCGCCGGGGCCCGGAGGTAGGTACCGCGACTCATGCGGCGGAGCATACCCACCGCCATGTACACACGTCCATGTGCCAATGGCTACCTTGGCTGGGTAGATGGTGGTGCTGGGGTCACACCGCCGGGGCCCGGAGGTAGGTACCGCGACTCATGAGGCGGAGCATATCCACCGCCATGTACACAAGTCCATGTGCCAATGGCTACCTTGGCTGGGTAGATGGTGGTGCTGGGGTCACACCGCCGGGGCCCGGCGGTAGGTACCACGACTCATGCGGCGGAGCATACCCACCGCCATGTACACAAGTCCATGTGCCAATGGCTACCTTGGCTGGGTAGATGGTGGTGCTGGGGTCACAACGCCGGGGCCCGGCGGTAGGTACCGCGACTCATGAGGCGGAGCATATCCACCGCCATGTACACAAGTCCATGTGCCAATGGCTACCTTGGCTGGGTAGATGGTGGTGCTGGGGTCACACCGCCGGGGCCCGGCGGTAGGTACCACGACTCATGCGGCGGAGCATACCCACCGCCATGTACACAAGTCCATGTGCCAATGGCTACCTTGGCTGGGTAGATGGTGGTGCTGGGGTCACAACGCCGGGGCCCGGCGGTAGGTACCGCGACTCATGCGGCGGAGCATACCCACCGCCATGTACACACGTCCATGTGCCAATGGCTACCTTGGCTGGGTAGATGGTGGTGCTGGGGTCACACCGCCGGGGCCCGGCGGTAGGTACCGCGACTCATGCGGCGGAGCATACCCACCGCCATGTACACAAATCCATGTGCCAATGGCTACCTTGGCTGGGTAGATGGTGGTGCTGGGGTCACACCGCCGGGGCCCGGCGGTAGGTACTGCCAGTTTAGTACACATTGCTGTGTATGTCAATCCTGGACACTGTATCAGCACCCTGCAGCTACATGATGTAGGGCACATCATTGCACACTTGATGCCACACAGCCATGTCATCCACAGGAGGACGCACGTTCATTGTGAGCCACTTTTGCCTGTGTTTCTGCCATTTTAGTAAGGGTTTTGATGGCTGATGATGATTGACAGATGTCAGGTGCTCTACATTGATGTCGTGACGTTTAATGTGTTGTTTGTCAGTGCAGACCTTGACCTGGCTGGTGTCACTGCATTGTATCGTTCCTGACTTGTGCATTCACAACTGATCATGCACACAACCGGAAGTGTCCCTGCTACTGTGATCATTGTGTTAATGAATGGTTGCAGAATGTACCTGATGCATTGAGGTGTGGCAGGTGCAGCAGATGGGTATGACAGACATGTTAAGTCACATTACATTGGCGGGTCTTGTTGCACCATGTCTGCACATGTCAAATGTTCAACCATCATATCCGCATTCACATTCCCCGATGTGTTACTGTCACTTGGGTATTGTCACTGGAGAGGCCTGCCCTCAGTGTGTAGCTATTGGCCAGCCATGTAACCAGATGTGCCATGCATCACTCTGGCCGTTGTTGTTTTCCCATTACATCAATGATGCTTTGTGCTATGGCCATCTCATGATGCTTGTCACTGACCTATTCATTTTACTCCTCAAGTAGGAGGAGGCCGAATCTCCTTCGTCAGTTGACTGTGCTTGAGGACATGGAGAATGAGGCAATCATCAGGAAATTCAGGCTGCACAGACCAACATTGAAGATCGTGTGTGATCTATTGGAGCCCCACCTGCAGCCTCGCCATCACTATCCTACGGCATTCACACCCACCTACAAGGTGATGGCAGCACTACACTTCTTTGCGACTGGTTCCTTCCAAGAGACCGTGGCTAACGCTGGGGGGATGTCGCAGCCCATGTTCAGCATGGTGCTGAGGGATGTACTTGAGGCCATGATGATGTATCGCAATCGCTACATACATTTCCCAAGGTGACGTGAATTGGCTGCCATTAAGGGGGACTTCTATCTACTTGGGCGCATCCCACATGTAGTCGGTGCCATAGATTGCACCCATGTAGCTCTGGTGGCACCGCAGGCGATGGAGCACATTTATCGGAACCGCAAACACTACCACTCCATGAATGTGCAGGTGGTGTGCTTGCGGACATGACAATATCACATGTGTGTGCAAAGTATCCCGGTTCGGCCCATGATTCGTACATTATGAGGAACAGCATGGTGCCACGGATGATGGAGAATCTGCATCCCGAACGTGCCTGGATTGTGGGTGAGCATCACTACTGCTATCACGTGCTGTGTGTCACTGGCTTTACTGTGGCCGTACAACATTGCAATGGGTGTTTATCATTCACAGGTGACTCTGCATATCCCAGTTGGCCATGGCTGTTGAGCCCACTCCGGAATCCCCGAACACCAGCAGACATCCGCTACAATGAGGCCCATGGCAGGACACGACGGGTAATCGAGCGTACTTTCGGCCTGCTGAAGTCAAGATTCCGGTGCCTTGACAGGACCGTAGGCGCACTCGCATACTCGCCTGGGAAGGTGTGCAAGATCGTTGTGGCATGCTGTATGCTGCACAACCTGGCCATCCACAAGGGGGTCCCCCTGCTCCTGGACGATGGTGAGGAACCAAGGCCATAACCTGCTCAGGGACCAGAATCCAGTGATGAGGACAGTGGAGAGGAGGAAGGAGTTGACCTACGCCAGCAGCTAATCCAACGCTACTTCACTTGAAGGTGTGTGACGAGTTACAACGTGTACATAGTCTGGTGTGGTTGGTTTTGTTGTGAATGGATATGCGCAGATGTTCCCGATAGCCACATGTTCTGTCACCTATGTATGGTATTGGTGGAATTGACGTTACGTACGGAGATGTATGCTGGACCGTATTTGTGCGTATCTGCTAGACAATGTGTAGTATGCCTGTGATATTTTGGATATTTTTGGAGCAGTGATCTGTGTGTGTTGCCACGGTGAGACCAGTGACTGTAGTTCTGTTGTGTCTCCCTAGGTGCTACAGAGTGTTCCTGCCCTGCATACTGTACATCATGTTTACACATCATGGACATTATCAACAATGTTAATACTGTAGTAAAGAATTCACTACACAAAATCTGGAGTGTCAGGTATTTTATTTTCGGAGTGGACATGTGAATTGTGCGGGAATATTTGCAGGAATGTGGGGAATGAGCAGTGAGTTGACAGTCATGGTCGCAGAGATGCAAGAGTAGACACCACATGGATGTGGTGACCCAGTCCAACAGACAGGTGCCATTGCCAAGGCAATGTGGGGAAAGACAGTCCAAACAGTGAATGCAGTTGGGGAGAGGGTTGTCTTCACGGCTGGCTCTGTGACTGGCGTGTGGCAGGTGCTTTGCCTCCAGAGACTCCCAGGCTCTTCTTTGGACGCCCCCTAGATCTTTTTGGCGGTGGGGGGCCTGCTGAATGGCCAGCGGCGTCAGAGGACTCGCCCCTCTCTGTTGGCGCAGGGGAGGATGGTGGACTGTCATCCTGCTGCATAACAGGAGGGGACGGAGGTGGTGGTTGGGACACAGGCCTGTCCCTCTGCAACACCACTTGCTAGCCCATGAGGTCCACCATCTGTCCCAGGCGGTTATCGATGGACCTCATCAGCAGGATGAGCTCCCTTAATAGTTCATCCGACCGGCCACTTTGTTCCTGGACCTCTTGGTAGGCCTCCAAAACTCTGGTGAAGTAGTCCAGGGATGGTGTCCACTCCTCCCGAGGTCTGGTGTTTACCCTGGCCCTCCCACCTGCTCTGCTGCCACGGACCTCTTCCCTCGCCACTGGTGCGCCACGCACTGCCTCCCTGCCCTCCACAGGTGTTGCTCTGGGCTGGTCATCCCTAGGGACAGGGAGGGTGCTGCAGGTGGTACTGGTGGTAGTGGTGGTGTTGGTGGCAGTGGCTGCGGTGGTGGTTGCGGTGGAGGCAGAGGCCGTGACAGCAGGGGTCTGCTGCGTTGTTGTTGCAGCAGAGGTGGTGTTGACGAGGATGGGAGCCTGGGACCTCTGGGTCTGTGGCACACCAGATGGGCCGGGCTGGAGCTCATCATCCAAACTGTCCTGGGAGTCCGCATCTGTGAGTCCATGTGCCGGAGGTGGAGACTGGCTCTGCTGGTCATTGGTGTGGTCCCCAGCAGTGAGTTCTTCATCATCTGTGGAGTAGATGGGGAGTGGTCAGTGTTTGTGTCATCTGCATATCATCATCTGTCTGTACACTAGTTATATATGCTGTCATCAGTTGGACAATTCATGGCAACACAGTGTTACATTTCATAGTGCAGAGTGACATCATGGAGTCATGCAGGTTGAATGTCTATGCATTGCGTCCAATAGTTATTTGATTTCTACACACACTTCATGAAGAATTACAGTTGTTACATACCTGTAAGGTGAGTGTGCATGGTGCAATGTCTGACACTTGCTCTTGGGTGGGGGAGGCCTCCATGCAGCAGGGCTGTGGGCGAGGGGGCATACTGGGAATAGTGGTACATGCCTCCCATCACACACCCTCCCAGTGAAGATGGCTACCAACCTGTAGGTCTGTTTGTTAAACAGTGCAACGGCTGACACTTGCTCCTGGGTGGGGGAGGCCTCCATGCTGGTGGGCTGTGGGCCAGGGGGAATGGTGCGTGCAGTGAGACAGGCCTCCCTCCCTGTCTCCCACAAACACCCTCCAAGTGAGGATATCTAACTACCTGTAAGTTTGTTTGTTAAACAGTGCAATGTCTGACACTTGCTCCTGGGTGGGGGAGGCCTCCATGCTGCTGGGTTGTGGGCCAGGAGGCATGCTGGGAGTAGTGGTACAGGCCTCCCACCCACAAACACCCTCCAAGTGAGGATAGCTACCTACCTATTAGTTTGTTTGTTAAACAGTGCAATGCTGACACTTGCTCGTGGGTGGGGGAGGCCTCCATGCAGCAGGGCTGTGGGCCAGGGGCCATGCTGGGAGTAGTGGTACAGGCCTCCCACCCACAAACACCCTCCAAGTGAAGATGGCTACCAACCTGTAAGTTTGTTTGTTAAACAGTGCAATGGCTGACACTTGCTCCTGGGTGGGGGAGGCCTCCATGCTGCTGGGCTGTGGGCCAGGGGGAATGGTGGGTACAGTGAGACAGGCCTCCCTCCCTGCCTCCCACAAACACCCTCCAAGTGAGGATATCTACCTACCTGTAAGTTTGTTTGTTAAACAGTGCAATGTCTGACACTTGCTCCTGGGTGGGGGAGGCCTCCATGCTGCAGGGCTGTGGGCCAGGGGGCATGCTGGGAGTAGTGGTACCGGCCTCCCACCCACAAACACCCTCCAAGTGAAGATCGCTACCAACCTGTAAGTTTGTTTGTTAAACAGTGCAATGGCTGACACTTGCTCCTGGGTGGGGGAGGCCTCCATGCAGCAGGGCTGTGGGCCAGGGGGCATGCTGGGAGTAGTGGTACAGGCCTCCCACCCACAAACACCCTCCAAGTGAAGATGGCTACCAACCTGTAAGTTTGTTTGTTAAACAGTGCAATGGCTGACACTTGCTCATGGGTGGGGGAGGCCTCCATGCAGCAGGGCTGTGGGCCAGGGGGCATGCTGGGAGTAGTGGTACAGGCCTCCCATCACACACCCTCCCAGTGAAGATGGCTACCAACCTGTAGGTCTGTTTGTTAAACAGTGCAATGGCTGATACTTGCTCCTGGGTGGGGGAGGCCTCCATGCAGCAGGGCTGTGGGCCAGGGGGCATGCTGGGAGTAGTGGTACAGGCCTCCCACCCACAAACACCCTCCAAGTGAAGATGGCTACCAACCTGTAAGTTTGTTTGTTAAACAGTGCAATGGCTGACACTTGCTCCTGGGTGGGGGAGGCCTCCATGCTGCTGGGCTATGGGCCAGGGGGAATGGTGGGTGCAGTGAGACAGGCCTCCCCCCTGCCTCCCACAAACACCCTCCAAGTGAGGATATCTACCTACCTGTAAGTTTGTTTGTTAAACAGTGCAATGTCTGACACTTGCTCCTGGGTGGGGGAGGCCTCCATGCTGCAGGGCTGTGGGCCAGGGGGCATGCTGGGAGTAGTGGTACAGGCCTTTCGCCCACAAACACCCTCCAAGTGAAGATGGCTACCAACCTGTAAGTTTGTTTGTTAAACAGTGCAATGGCTGACACTTGCTCCTGGGTGGGGGAGGCCTCCATGCAGCAGGGCTGTGGGCCAGGGGGCATGCTGGGAGTAGTGGTACAGGCCTCCCATCACACACCCTCCCAGTGAAGATGGCTACCAACCTGTAGGTCTGTTTGTTAAACAGTGCAATGGCTGATACTTGCTCCTGGGTGGGGGAGGCCTCCATGCAGCAGGGCTGTGGGCCAGGGGGCATGCTGGGAGTAGTGGTACAGGCCTCCCACCCACAAACACCCTCCAAGTGAAGATGGCTACCAACCTGTAAGTTTGTTTGTTAAACAGTGCAATGGCTGACACTTGCTCCTGGGTGGGGGAGGCCTCCATGCTGCTGGGCTGTGGGCCAGGGGGAATGGTGGGTGCAGTGAGACAGGCCTCCCTCCCTGCCTCCCACAAACACCCTCCAAGTGAGGATATCTACCTACCTGTAAGTTTGTTTGTTAAACAGTGCAATGTCTGACACTTGCTCCTGGGTGGGGGAGGCCTCCATGCTGCAGCGCTGTGGGCCAGTGGGCATGCTGGGAGTAGTGGTACAGGCCTCCCACCCACAAACACCCTCCAAGTGAAGATGGCTACCAACCTGTAAGTTTGTTTGTTAAACAGTGCAATGGCTGACACTTGCTCCTGGGTGGGGGAGGCCTCCATGCTGCTGGGCTGTGGGCCAGGGCCTATGGTGTGAGTTGTTGTACTGACCTTCCTCTCCCATACAGGCCTCCTCAGCAGAATGGCTGGCTACATGTTGGGTAGGGATGGACAGTGTATTGGTGGTTGGGTATTGCAAGGAGGTAAATCTCAATGTGGTGTTAAACATTTGTCTGTACTTACCAGCCTCCGCTCCCCCGGCTACTCCTGTGAGACTCTCAGATAGCAGGATGGCAAGCACCTTCTCCTCCCATGGTGTGAATGCCTTCTGTGGGATGGGAGGGCCACTGCCAGTCACGTTTGCCAGAGTCCAGTTCTTGCTCCTCTTCTCCTTGACAACCCTCTTGAGATCATACCACCGCTTCATGATCTCCTTCTTGGATCTTGGGGTGGCCCCAACTGCATTCACCCTTTGGACTATCCTTTCCCACATTTGTGTCCTGGTGGCTAATGGTGTCTGTTGGACTAGGTTACCAAATAGTTGTGGCTCTACTCTCACAATCTCGTTGACCATGACTGTCAACTCACTCTCGGGGAATTTGGGCATTTTTTGTGATGTCATGGTGTGTGAGGGTTGATGTGTTTGTGGGTGCAGGGGTGTGTGGGTGCAGGGGTGTGGTGATAAGGTGTGTTGTGTGCTGGGGGTTTGTTTGTGATGGTGTGATGGTGGTGTTGATGGTGGTGGTGGGTGGGTGTGGTGTGCTCTTTTGCCTCTCCTGTCAGATGTGGTGTATGGCCTTCTGTTCTGGAAAGATGCAAAGGATTGTGGTGAGTGGAGGGGGTGGCTTTGTACTCAGCTGTGTGGGTGTGTCCAATTGGATTGTGGTTGTTAGGTGTGTTGTGGGTGTGGTTCTGTAGTTTTGTATATTTGTTTGAGTAATTTATGTATCTGTGTGTGTGTGTTGTGTATTTTGGGGGCAGGGCTACTTTGTTTATGCAGTATTTGGCATCACTGCGGTGCTTTCATATCGACCGCCATGTATTTGATGTTCGTCCGGTGCGGTGGCTTTGCTGCTGCTTGTCCGCCAATTCTCCCATTCAATCCTGGCTGCGACCGCGGCGGTCGGTGTCGGCGGTTCCGCCCGCGACACCCTCGGGGATATCGTAATTTCCCGTGCGGTGTCTCCGCTTTCCCTGTGGACGGTTTTGTCTTTTCCGCTGCTTTTCCGACCGCCGCGGTCGGAGTTTTGGCATCACCGCACACGTCGGGCGGTTTCATTTTCACCGCTACCGCCGCGGTCGGTCTGTAGTGGCGGTCGATCCTAATTTGACCGCCGGTTTATCCGCCTCCATGGCGGGCGGGGTGGTTTTCCGCCCGCTATCGTAATAGGCCCCAAAGACACTACTAAGAAATTAATTATAATCTCAATATTAACTAAATGGTAAAATCTTTTACATAAAATACAAGTTATAATTAGTAAATCATATGCATTTTTATTTTTCTCCTAACTCTACAGAATACTCTACTGACAAATACAAGACAACAGATCTCAAAAACAAAGATACAACTAACAAAGTAAGTATAGTTAAACACTAAAGCAACTGGTAAAATAAAAAAAATGAGCACATGTTCTAATTAATGATACATATCTACTTTTTATTTTATCCTACCACTACAGAAAACTCTACTGACAAAAAACAGAGATCAAAAACCCGAAAACCAAAGATACAACTAACTAAGTAAGTATATTCAAGCACTAAAGTAACTGGTAAAATGTTACAAATCAAAACACATGTTTACATTTCTAACACATATCTACATTTTATTTTCAGATAGCACTACAGAATACTCTACTAAGAAAGAACAGACAACAAAACTCCAAAATAAAACTAACAAAGTAAGTATATTCGAAGGGGCAGATTTATGAGCCCCTTGCGCCTCTTTGCGCCGCAATTGCGTCACTTTATTTGACGCAACGGCGGCGCAAACAATGTGCCCTATTTACAACATAACGCATCTAGGAGATGTGTCACGTTGTAAAGCCCTGCACCATAAGGA
The DNA here is from genome assembly GCF_964261635.1 of Lissotriton helveticus. NCBI lineage: Eukaryota > Metazoa > Chordata > Amphibia > Caudata > Salamandridae > Lissotriton > Lissotriton helveticus. The sequence continues at coordinate 749,679,718 of NC_136059.1, read as the reverse complement.
GGCGTTCCTGCGCAGGGGGTGGCGTTCCTGCGCAGGAACGCCTCCTAAAAGGGGCTGAGGTAAATCTACAAGATTTCACTCAGTCACTTTTAGGCCAATGCTGCGTCAAAACCCTGCGCCTGCTTGAAGCAGGCGGAAGGCTTGACATAGCATTGGACAAATAGGGCACTCCCGAGCCTTGCTGGAGCTGTGTCGCGCTTGCGACGCAACTCCAGCAATGCGCCACCATTACGGCACAGATGCGTGACGCATCAGTGCCGTTTTTGCCGCATGGTGCGTCGCATTGTAAATGCGGCGCACCATGGGTGGCGCAAGAATAGACTTGCCTGCCGTATCTTTCCTGGCGCATCTCTGCTGATTTGCAGAGATGCGTCAGGCAACATAAATCTGCCCCAAAATTTTTATAAATTTCCTACACTTATTTGCTGCCAACTTTATAGCAAAAATTGGCACTTAAACTCAAACAATATACAAGATCAAGTAATAAAAATAAATGTAATTTTTCCTAACAGATCGAAGAAAATCAAAAAACACAGGCCACAACTAAAGAATAAAGCATATCAAAATATTACACAGATTTCCAACAAATGTAAGTATATACAATACAATTGGTTTTTTTATTTAGTTTAAAAACATACATTGCCTTTTTAAATAACTATTAAATATATCTCTTGTAGATTAACAAACAACAAAATGACTGAAGGAGCTGAATTTGTAACCAGCCAAAAAGGAAAGCTATTACTCTGCTACATGGGTTACACTTATACCCAAGAGAAACAATTTGGCATGAAAGTTAATTATAAATGTTGCAAATATTATTCCAACAAGTGTTATGGAAGGGCAACAACTAGAGAAGCAACTGTACTTTATACTAGGGAACACAACCACCCACCAAACATAACAGAAATAGAAGTTAGAACAGGATTAGAAAACATAAAAGAGGCAAGCACAGATTTCCAAAAACCAACCAGCGTCATATTAAAAGAAGAAATTCCCAAAATTCCAAAAACAGCAACAACACAGATGCCAAATATTCTTGCACTAAAAAGAACTATAGCACGAACAAAAAGAACAACTACTACTACGACACCACCTCCAAGAACATATAGCGATATAAATTTAAATGCCAACCAAATTATAACTTTAAACAAACAACCATTTATCATTTACGACAATGAAAGCAATGATAAAAGACTTATAATTTTTGGAACAAATATGAACTTAATAAAACTTCAGCAAAGCCAATATTAGATGAAGGATGGGACTTTTAACATCTGTCCCAAACCCTTTTTCCAATTATACACTATACATGGGCTATATCAAAACAGCAACATACTTTATGCACTACTACCAAATAAAACTAATTCCACATATATGGAATTATTAAATACAATGAAACAAAAAACTAATGACTATTCCCCTGAAAAAATAATACTAGATTTTGAGCAAGCAATGCTTTCAAGTATCTTAAAAATACACCCCATACCTGTATTCAAGGCTGCTATTATCATTTAAACCAGTGTCTATGAAGACATCTACAAAAGACAACTTTAAGCATAGAATATGCAACAAACTCATCTTTTGCATATCAAATAAAAAAACTCATAGCACTGGCTTATGTTCCAGAAACAGACGTAGCAGAACACTACAACATTCTAATAGATAGCACGTTTTATAAACAAAATTAAGCTACATTAAGTCCATTTTTAGACTACTTTGAAGACACCTGGGTAGGCAGACTCCATAGATATGGCCACAGAAGAAACCCTAAATTCCTAATACCCTGGTGGAACGTTTACAGAAGCACCTTAAATGGTGAATCAAAAACAAACAATGCAGACGAAGGTTGGCACAATGACTTTCTACAATCAACTGGCAGAACTAAACCGAGTTTTGAAAATTTTGTAAAATGACTACAAAAAGAACAAAGCTACCAAGAGTTCTGAATGGAACAATCCATTACTGAACTAGTCCCTAAAACATCTAAACAAAACAAGCAAATGCACAAATACCTAGAACAACAAGTAAAGTTATATCCTAGCACAAAAGGCATTGAATACATAAACATAATTGCCAAAACACTACTCTAAATAAATCTTAACAACAAACCAGTCCCTAAAAATAGAATTTAAACAATCTAAATAACATTAAATTCTTTATTTTCAAAAATATTTAATGTATGCAATATATATAATATTTAATTACATATATATGCACACATTACTTACAATTAACAGCAATAAAAGTGAACTTTATTCATAAATACATTACCCACCCACAAGTAATAAAATAAAACTAACTTACCAAGCATTTTGCAAATCCAGTATAATCCTTCTCCAACAAAACAATCCAGTTAGTGAAAAGTTTACCCAAAAAAAATGAAAAAATACAACTGTCCCAAAATTCGTCAATCCATCCAACAAAGATCCTTTGAAGAACCATAAAAAACCCGAAAATTGTTAAAAAATAGAACAAACGCTCCTGGAAAACCAAAAAATTTAAAGAAGTGTTTAAAATCTATTAGTTAATAAAACTAACAAACACTTCCTTAAAAAAAACGCTCCTTTCCGATATGGCGAACACCTGCAAAAAAACTACATAAAACATACATTCCCACCCACATAAAACAACACATAAACAACTACTAACATTAGTATTAACATTATATTCCTACTACATATACTTTAAACATGGATATAGTAACTCTACAAACAAGCCTAAAACAAGCTAAAACTACGAGCAGTTACCACACGTAAATAAACAATCTCAAAAACGTTAATACAACTCACTTACATCTAACAACACTAAATAGCACCAAACTACTCTCAAAAATACATTAAAACACACATGAAAAATTTAAAAGAAACCTTACCTTAATCGTCGTGAAGTGTCTCCCAACCGCGAGCTGCTCTCCATCCAAATGACACAAAACGACCTAACCTGGTTACAAAATAAAAGACCCAAAAGTAACAAAATAGTCCAATATAACAAACATATTCTTTATTCTTTCAAAATTCACCTTTAATAATCAAAAAATCACTACTATATTTAAAAATAAATCTTCCTTGTATTAAATAATTGTGGAATATGTTGTAAAACTGTAAAAATAAATATTATAAAAGAAATAATATTTATTAAAATATTATTTGAAATGTTATAAAAAATTACAACATTTTGTGATATCCAATGTCAGTTTGTATATAAATAAACCTGTGTAAAATAAAATTGTATACAAATATATGGTTTAAATAATTAATATTAATATTTTATATATTAATATTAATTTAAAAAATGTATGTACTAGCAACATATAATTTACTATTCCCACTCCAGTCAACATAAAATTGAAGTAAGTGCTGGACACTAATTAAATATAATTTAATATTCCCACTCCAGTCTACATAAAATAGAAGTAGGTGCTGGACAATAATTAAATATAATTTACTATTCCCACTCCAGTCTACATTAAATTGAAGTAGGTGCTGGACACTAATTAAATATAATTTACTATTCCCACTCCAGTCTACATAAAATTGAAGTAGGTGCTGGACACTAATTAAATATAATTTACTATTCCCACTCCAGTCTACATAAAATTGAATTAGGTGCTGGACACTAATTAAATATAATTTACTATTCCCACACCAGTCAACATAAAATTGAAGTAGGTGCTGGACACTAATTAAATATAATTTACTATTCCCACTCCAGTCTACATAAAATTGAAGTAGGTGCTGGACACTAATTAAATATAATTTACTATTCCTACTCCAGTCTACATAAAATTGAAGTAGGCGCTGGACACTAATTAAATATAATTTACTATTCCCACTGCAGTCTACATAAAATAGGAGTAGGTGTTGGACACTAATTAAATATAATTTACTTTTCCCACTCCAGTCTACATAAAATTGAAGTAGGTGCTGGACACTAATTAAATATAATTTACTATTCCCACTCCAGTCTACATAAAATTGAAGTAGGTTCTGGACACTAATTAAATATAATGTAATATTCCCACTCCAGTCTACATAAAATAGAAGTAGGTGCTGGACAATAATTAAATATAATTTACTATTCCCACTCCAGTCTACATGAAATTTAAGTAGGTGCTGGACAATAATTAAATATAATTTACTATTCCCACTCCAGTCTACATAAAATAGAAGTAGGTGCTGGACAATAATTAAATATAATTTACTATTCCCACTCCAGTCTACATAAAATTGAAGTAGGTGCTGGACACTAATTAAATATAATTTACTATTCCCACTCCAGTCTACATTACATTGAAGTAGGTGCTAGACACTAATTAAATATAATTTACTATTCCCACTCCAGTCTACATAAAATTGAAGTTGGTGCTGGACACTAATTAAATATAATTTGCTATTCCCACTCCAGTCTACATAAAATGTAAGTAGGTGCTGGACAATAATTAAATATCATTTACTATTCCCACTGCAGTCCACATAAAATTGAAGTAGGTGCTGAACACTAATTAAATATAATTTACTATTCCCACTCCAGTCTACATTAAATTGAAATAGGTGCTGGACACTAATTAAATATAATGTACTATTCCCACTCCAGTCTAAATTAAATAGAAGTAGGTGCTGGACACAAATATTTGTAGTAAATTAATATTTAAAAAAAACTACCCACAATTATTCCATATACAGCCAAGATCAAGCTAATAAACTTATAAATTTAAAAATAATTATAGAAATTTTAATTAAAAATTGAAAATGTATTTACAAATGTTTTAAAAAATGTAAATTTAGAATTTCTTCAAATTACATTTTCTATATTTGTTAATTATTTATTTAAATTTATAAATCAAATTACTCCCCCAGCCTAATCACCTAAAACTAAATTAGCCACTACTACAATGAAAAACAAATTTAATTTATATTTTAAAAATAAAATTTGAAATTTCAATTATCTTTTTGAATTATTTTTTTTAATTTAAATGTTTGTAAATATATTTCACAATTTATTAACTATTAATGTTCTAAATAAATATTTTTAAAACAATCCCCACCCTTATCCCCTATAAACCCAATAACACACTCCTAAAAATATATAATCAATGTTTTAATAAAAAAAATGTTTATACATATTATTAATTTAAATTAAATACTTATTAAATATTACTTATAAATTATGCTACAAATAATGTTTTTATCAATATTGTAAATATAGGATTTAATTGTACTAATTATTTATATTTTGATTTTTTTTAAATGACTCCCCATCCTTATCCCCTATAAAAACAATAACTCGCTCCTAAAAATAATTTTTTTTATGTATTCATAAAATATTATTTCATTAATTTTCATATTTTTACACATATTAATAATTTTAACAAATTATTCATATATATTATTTACACATTTTTAAAAATTAATATTAAAATTGTATTACATTTTTTATAAAATACCTACATTTTATATTTTTAAATTTGTCAATATAGAATTTTCTTACACAAATATCATTTTTTTTACATATTAAAATTTCGATATTATGTCTGGCTACCGCTCAATTGATAAAGGACTAGATGCTCCGATATTTGAGAATATTATTTCTGGATTTCTAGCAAAATTCTTAATCATTTCTGAATTAGTATTTAGTTTATATAGATTGGCAAGGATCGCCAAATGTAAGCCCGTCTGCGCCCGTCCGCGCCAGACCGGGCCAAGGGTCAGGAATCCCTGCCCCCCACTAGCTCCCACTTGTTACACTGGCGAGACACTCCTCCAACTCAGACAGGCCACCCACACATCATGCCTCCACTCGCTCTCCATGGAAGAGCGGCAAAGCAATTGCACCCATTGATCCTACTCCCTAAAACCACCAAATACATCTCCACCGCCCACTGAGCGGACAATCAAAATGGCCCTACTTAACTGTAGGTCCCTTCCTAAACACTGTGTGGAAATAAATATGCTCCTCCAAGATAGAGAACTAGAGGTTCTGTTCCTGACAGAAACCTGGCTATCCCCAACCTCAGAGCCCGACATTGTCGAAACCCTCCCGCCAGGCTACTCAATCACACACCACGACAGGCTATCCGGAATAGGTGGGGGATTTGCAGGTATTTTCAAAAACAACCTCTCCTGTAGTCTTCTAGACAGCCCTATCCTGGACTGTGAAAACGCCTACTTTGCCATCCAAATCTCCAGGGACAGTTCTGTAGCTCCTTGAAGGAAGCCACCATCTCCCTGGCCTGTTCATCTCCCAACTTCACTGTACTGGGAGACTTAAACCTCCACTTCGATGACCCAGCAGACAAAGTGGCGGGAGATTTAACGCTGGACTTAGCTTTTTACCACCTCCACCTGAAAAGCCACCTGCCCACTCATGCTAAAGGCCATCTCCTCGATCCCATCTTTTCAAACATCTCCGAGCTATGCACAGACAAACCCCCCCCCATCCCCTGGTCAGATCACTGCCTAATCGCATTCAACTGGCAAATCCGCACTGAACCCCCTTGCAGACCTCTTCCCCGCCCTCCATCCCGCCCTTGGTCAAAACTAGTCGTTGAAGACTGGAAATTCCAACTCGAAGCCTCAACACCAATACTCAAACCAAATCCAGCCTTAGCCGACGAGCAATTCTCCACCTGTATCGAGAAGTCACTAGATCTAGCCCTGCCAAGAAAAACTCTCCCCATCAAAAAGGGAACCTTTAAATCCCCCTGGTTTACCCCTGAACTAAGCGACCTAAAAAAACAATGTAAAAAACTTGATCGCTTATGGAGGAAGGACTGGTCCAACAAGAAAAAAGTCGAATATAAGTCAGTCATGAGATCCTACAAAGCCAGCTTAAAAAGCACCCACGCGGCCTTCTTTGAAGACAAAATCCAGGCTTCGGCCAACTCATCTAGGGAAACATTTCGCATCATCAGGACACTGATGAAAGTCCCTGACCAACAACCTGCTAATGACCCCTCAGGCCAAAGATGCAACAAACTGGCTGAATTTTTCTCTACTAAAATCCAAAACATCCTAAATACTCTCCCCACTCCAACATCCTCCCTGATCTCCCCCCCAATACCCTCATTCACTGCCCCCCGCCTGGACTCCTTCTCTTCCCTAACATAGGTGACACTCCCCACCATCTTAAATTCCATCAAGAGTGGCTCCCCTACTGACCCTGCACCCCTCAACAAACTAAAATTAGTGACACCCACCGTGTCCCCCCTCATTACCAAACTAATAAACTCTTCCCTAGAAAAAGGCATCGTTCCCCCTAACTGGAAATGGGCCACAGTCAGAGCACTGCTAAAAAAATCTCACCTTGACACCTTAGAGCTGGGTAATTACCGACCCACTTCTCTTCTACCTGGAATAAGCAAGGTGGCAGAGAAATTCGTCAACCAATAGCTCTCCTCCTTCCTTGAATCCAACGGACTACCACACCCTGCTCAGACAGGATTCTGGACAGGACAGGACACTGACACCACCCTGTTACCAGTGGTTGAAGAAGCAAGAACGATCTTGGATGCAGGGGGATCAGCGGCAGTGATCCTCCTGGACCTCAGTGTTGCCTTCGACACGGTGGACCATGCCATCCTCATCCATCGTCTTAGCAGAACTGGAGTCACTGGTTTCGCCCTGTCCTGGCTCAAATCCTTCTTAGAACACAGAACATTTGAGGTCGCCGAAGGAAACATACGATCCAGAGCTGTTCCTCTCCAATGTGGGGTCCTCCAGGGCTCGTCCCTGAGCCCCACACTTTTTAACATATACATGTCCCCTCTGGAGGAAATTGTAGCCCCCTTTGGCATAAACTTAATTATGTATGCTGACGACACCCAACTCGTGGCCTCCCTAAACCAGATGGCCCATTGCCAGGAAAACTTATCCTCGTGCCTCAAAAACATCTCTAAGTGAATGGGCGAATCTCTCCTTAAACTTAACCAGGAGACGTCAGAGATCCTATTGCTAGGCAATCAATCCAAACTCCCTGCCAACCTCCTGTGGCCATCTTGCATGGGACTAACCCCCAACCCAAAAAAAGAAATAATGAGCCTAGGTGTTTGGCTGGACCAACACCTTAACTTCCAAACACAAGCGAGGAAAACGGCTGGAACCTGCTTTGGCCTTTTATGCACAGCACGCAAAATCCTTCCCCTTCTACACCCTCACTCCAGGAAATTCCTCATCCAGGGCCTTATCATGGCCAGACTTGACTACAGAAACGCCCTATACCTAGGCGCTCCGAAATCGGTCATCAACAAACTCCAACACGTCTAGAACGCAACAGCCAGGCTGCTAACAGGCACAAAACACCGATGCTCTGCAAAACCCGCCCTAACCTCCCTACACTGGCTCCCAATCCCCAAAAGAATCACTTTCAAAACCCTCTGCATCACACACAAAATGTTTCAAGACAAGGCACCCCCAATCCTGAGATCCCTTGTCAAACCATACAAAGCTAACAGGAAGCTAAGATCCGACTTCCTCTCCCTGGCAAGCATTCCCAGAATCAAGAGAGAACGATCAGGGGGGCGCCTATTTTCATACAACGCCTCCAAGCTTTGGAACTCCCTACCCCTTAGCATCCGGGGGAGCCCAATCTACTAAAATTCCGCAGGCTTCTAAAAACCCGGCTGTTCCCCTAGGTCACTCTGATCCCTGTACAATCTCACGAGTCAAGCACTGGGACACCCACGGGTAGCTACGCGCTCTACAAACTCACTTTCAATTCAATTTCAATTTAATTCAAGGTATAATTCCCATTCTGTCGGAAGCACCGGGAAAGCTTGTAATGCTTTTTTCGTGCCCGTTTCTTTAGCGATTATATTCCAATAGGCACGTTGGTTATTTTGTTTTGCTGCTATCTGCATATCTACCCAGTTTTTATCCTGGGTTATTCTCTTATTTTTTTCTTTTTCTCTCCTATGTTGATTTTTCAATTTGTTAATTTCTAGCTGTTTAGATACTGACTTTTCTAGAAACTGTGATCTTATCAATTTATTTAATTGTTTTGTATTAGTAGCTAATTTTGTTGTTTTGTTTTGATTCCTTGTTGTTCTCCATCGAATCAACTTTTCCTGTAGTTTTTGTATTAACTTTTTGATAGCCATTTCGAAGTTTATTATCGGATTTGTGGAGTGAATTACTTGCAATAATTGCGTTGAATCGATTATGGAAATAATTTTGTTGAGTGTAGCTGAATTCCAATTAATCTGTCTTTGGGTCTGATTTACCAAAACTGTGCTATGACTATACATAATGTGAATTGACAAGGAAAGTTGTGTCTTCCACTCTGTATTTGCTTGTAGTATAGCATGGTCACTGCCATGAACAAAATTAATTTTGAGTTGTAAAACTGTTCCAAGCAAATCAAAGCTACAGATCATTTAGTTCAAGAGTGAGGAACTATAGTTTCCTTGTCTTGTATTTGAGGCGGGAATGTCTCCTTCTACATTGCCATTTAGTATTATTCCACTTAACATTGGCAGTGATGCTACTAGGATTTTCCCTCTTTTATCCGCTTTGTTTTCTTTAGGAAATAATGGAATGGAGATTCCCAGGGCCTCTTCTTTGAGACAGTTTGCCCATTTTAGAAGTACTTCATTTGACATTTTCCCAGTGATGGATAGCCTTGTTTTTCAACTGTTTTTTTGATGTCTTCTAGGATTACTAAAGCAAGTACATCCATTTTTGCTCCGGGGGGATATAAACATTTCAAATTAATAGATCTTTTAGAGCTTCTAGAGGATTTATCCCGAACTTAATCTTGATACATTGATGGTTCCTTGAGTTAGGTGGAATTATTTCTTGGGCCCATTTGTGATCTTCATTAAGCAAAATCGCTATCCCACCTTTCGCATGTCCCCGATCAACCTGCTCTGCGGGAATATCATATACATACTATTTTTCTTGATCGAAATTTAGTGTAGAGCAAGTTTCTTGCAGGGCCACTATTGCTGGACAATTTTTTGTTATTTCAGCCATCTTTTCTTGAGTTGTCCCTGCATTATTCCAAGAGGAGATCGCCAAGCCTGTGCTAAACGGAAGATTTGTTATCCTTAACTTGTTTGTTGCTGTTCAGGGTCTCCGAGATCCAAGCCCATGAATGATCCCTCTTTGTTGTTTCCCTGTTAGGAGTATTTTTACTCCAAATTTCTCTGTTGTCATTCTTTATGGAAACAAATATGTTTTCTGCGTCATGGTCTGGGGGGGTTGTTCATGGTGGTATTCAGTCGCTGCATCTTGAGCGATTCTTCTGTTATTTGTATCTTTTGGACTTCGTGATTCAATACTGGGGTCAAATCATAGCCGTATTTGTGGAGAATCTCACTCTCCTTTAATATAATTCCTGGTATCACTGGAGACCAGAATTCTACAATCGCTGTTGTTGTTTTAGTTTTTTCCGGGAACGTAACTAATTTTATTTAGTTTCTCGCTAAGGATTGTAACGGCTGAATCTTTCGAAGCAGACTGATAATTTGGTCGCGATTAAGTGGAGCTTCACCTGAAGGGAATAATTCTGTGATTTCCAGATGGATAGGCCTGATCTCCTCTACTTGTGGGTACTTTTTCAGGATAGTAAAAGTTCTTTTTGGGATATCTCTTAATGCCTGAGTCGTAGGTCCATGACCTACTAATAAGAAATGTGTTGCCTTTGGATTAAGTTTGTTAGGTTGGTTAGAATTTACTCTTTGGATTTTCACTGGCGACTTCTGCTGTTTTACATTCAGGTTCTGGGGCATTTCTGCCCTTTCCTCTTTATCTAGTAGTCCGATTGGTGAAGGGCGATTGTTCTGGAATCTTGTTTTACGGGCTTTCTTTTTCTCAATTCTTCTTAACGCCTTTCTCCTTTTCAATTTAGACTGCTTTTGTTTTCTTTTGCTATTTGTACTTTCTGGGCCCTGTGTGGCATTATTAGATAACTCAGTCTGGCCAAGTAATCTTGCGAAGTTGATCGTGGCACAGAATAGATTTCTTCGCAACATTACTGGGCTACCAATGTCATCACCTCTAATACCACTAAAATATGATTTGGGCTTTCATAGCTTTGAGGATATGGCAAGATATAGATCAGTAGCCTACTGGAGAAGGCTCTGGGTAACTCCAGAGCTATCACAGTATGCTCAAGGCTTCTCAGAGATACGAACCCTGGATAAAGGGCGTAAAATAATCTGGTTAAGAGATGTAAGAAGCATCTATAGGGCGATGGGACTATCCCACCTCTGGGACGATCCTGTTAATAATGCATTTCCACCAAAAAAGGTACTTCGGGATATATACTTGAGCATGATTGAAATGAAGTGTTTTAGAAATCGTATTGATCGATCTTTTACAAACGATTTTCTAGAACTTAAGCATGCACCTGCCCTAGAACCTTACTGGGACTGGATTACTGTGCCAGGGGATAGGAAAAGGTACCATCAATTGAGGGTGGGGACTTTACCTTTAAATGCCCTAACGGGGAAATGGAATAAGAGCCAAACCTTAAGGTGTCCCTTTTGCCCTGATCAAAATGAAAATATCGCTCATGTGTTGTTTGCTTGCCCCGAATATTGCGTCCCCAGACGGACATGGCTAAAACCGATCTGTGCCCAGCTGGGCTTAAAAACCGCAATTGAGGCTGTTAGGGTCCTAAGAACTAATACATCTCAGCCGGTAGTCATAGCTATGTCAAAATTTTTGCATTGGACATGGATTATACGTACACGGAAAATTAGCTTGGAGTAATTATGGGAAAGTTATCATGTGCTGCTATTTAATTGTTGCTAACTAATTCTGCATATTACATTAATAAGGCATTAACTATGTACATTACTCTAGTTACTGTCAATTTGTATTTTGGTACTGATGAAATTGTTTTTATACCAGTTTTTATAAATGTCTTTTTAAATGTCTTTTTTAAAATAGGCTTAACTTATGATCTTGTAAAAATGTAAATAGGATGAGATAGTGTGTTATCTATTTTACCTTGTTTTTTTTTTCTTTTCTTTTCTTTATATGTGTGTATGTGAAATAACTCATCATGGACCTGTTTTTTTGTGGGATTGTGGGTGGGGTATCAAAAAAACAAACAAACAATTATTCTTTCTTTTAATTGTAGAATGTCTTTCATGATTGAAATATATCGAATAAAGACTATTTTGAATTTGATAACTCAGTCTCAGCAGTTGCTTTAAAATGTGATATTATGGGACTGCTCAAAGTCAATTTGGGTTGGCTTTTTGTAAAAATGGGATAATATGCTACAAGCGGTTGGTGTGTCTCTGATTTGGTATCCTCCTTGAAAAGTTTTCTGAGTGAATATATCTGGTTATAATACTGTTTGTCCTTAGATTCCTTAGATAATTTCCTTCTGGTTTGTGTTGCAGTTTCTTTCTTCAGTGGGGAAAGAGCTTTTATTATTTCAACTTTTGGATTGAGAGAATTTTCCCCTTTACATTTACCACAAACTCCTGCTATTAATGTTGATTTTAATTGCTCTTCCAAGCATTTGATCTGAATTTTCCAATATGTTCCCTTAATGAGTGAGAACTGATTCCAGGATGCATTGCAGAGTAAACAGAGATTTGGATACTGGGGTGTAATTGTTCGAGAGTCCTGTATTTTTAAAAAGAGAAAGATCTGGTGATTTTTCAAGGAATCCCTCTAGATCGGATGGTTTTTGTGGAGTACTATTCTGAATATTCTGTGTCTCCTTTTGGGCTCCATGTGAAATATCAGATCTTTGATGTTAATATCTGTACAGGTGATGTTATACTCTTGAGATTGTTGTATTTTGAATGATTCCGGTATTATTAATTCCAATACAGTAAAGTTCGGAATTGACTCCTCCAGGTCTATTAAGGTACTTTTTTGGGGGACCTCTGGTGTTCTTTGATTTTGGATTTGGGTTTGATTGATGATTTGTATTCCATCCTTTCCCGCCTCATTATTCCCTTTTTTTCTTGCTGGATTATCTGATGGTATTTTTGTAATTGCCCCTGTTCATCTAGGTTTAGTTTTGCAAAATACTTTTTTATTCCAGGGCTTGCTACAGACTTTCTGGCTCATATTGTCTTACTAGTGCTCTTTCTAATTGCCTCTTCTGTTCCCATCCTCTTCATAAAGATGGTTCTTGATCTTAATTTTTTATAGGACATTAGAGTGCAAAAGATCACTTAGGGCCAGATGTAGGTAATCCCCGATTACCGATTCTTAAATACCGAATCATCCCGATTCGTCATTTAAGAACTGGCAATCGGGATGTAGGTATATTTACCGAATCAATTACCGAATCGGTAAGATTCGGTAATTACCGAATCGGTAATTCCTATGGGCCTTGAGGCCCATAGGAATCAATGTCAATTACCGAATCAGTAAATACCGATTCGGTAAAATTACCGAATTTACAAGGGGGACAGGGTGTCACTTTGACACCCTGTTGCACCCCTGATTCTGGCTTGTGTGCAATGTGACACACATACATTCCCTTAGGGCATGTATGTGTGCCACATGGCACAGGTGTACATGCACAGATGTGCATGTACACAGGAATTCGTTATTTACCATGAGATAGTATTTCATGGTAAATAACAAATTCTTAAGGGCCTGTGGCACTATTTTAAGTGCCACCTACATCTGGCATTACCGATTCAGTAAATATACCGAGTCGGTATTTTACCGAATCTGTAAATTTACCGAATTGGTAAATTCAAAGATTCGGTAAAATTCGGGCCCCCTACATCTCAAAAACCAATTACCGGTCGGTAACGGCCGAAATCGGCCGTTACCGACCGGTAATTGGCGACCTACATCTGGCCCTTAGTATTATTTTAGTTGAAATTTCAGTCGTCCTGGTTATGCCAAAGAGGTATTACCTGGTGGATCGTGGCCAGCCGTGCACTTAATCTGCTGACCCTACTTTTGATCCAGCTTTAGAAAAGATTCCCTTGTCCAATTCCAGTCAACACAGCCAGGGAAGTTAAACTCAAAGCGCCAGTTAGCCGGTGCTCCGCTCATGCAAAACCGAACCTAGCGCCAAGTTCCCGCTCCCTAACTAACAGTTTCTTATGCAATTATACAAATCCCACAGACATCAGACATTAGTTACCAGTCATTAGTTAGTTGAATATTTTAATACTTATACCGCTGGTTAGTCCTGCTGCTGAGAGATCCTGTTAATTTAAAGCCTGTTTCCAAATAAGGCTTTTAGGACACAACCCAGGCCTTGAAAGACACTATAGTAAATATAGATGGCCACTTAGATGAGATTATAGGGAGGTGCCAGTGTTAGGCTTCATCCACCGCCACCCTTTCTTCACAATGACCATCAGCTCTTGTACTCATAATATCTCTTCAAATCCCACGCAGCTCCTCATAGCGTCTTCACGGGATCCTTGCTCTGCTCTGCTGCACTACTATTATCAAAATGTATTGCCGCTCCACTGAGGGTAAAGGGTCACTAACAATCAGATGCGTTTGTTATCACCTTACACAGGAGGGAGTATCACTTGTGGCCTTTACCGTAGACAAGACCTCCTGCCGCAATTTGGGGTCCCTCGCGGATTCGGCCGCACACCAGGCTCCCCTGAGCTCCCTCCGTGTTCAGGTGATCCTCTCGGCTTGGGCCGCACACCAGGCTCCACTCTCAGCTCCCTCCACGTTCAGGTGATCCTCGCGGCTTCGGCTGCACACCAGGCACCACTCGCGGCTCCCTCCGTGTTCTAGGGTCCCTCGCGGATTCGGCCGCACACCAGGCTCCCCTGAGCTCCCTCCGTGTTCAGGTGATCCTCTCGGCTTGGGCCGCATACCAGGCTCCACTCTCAGCTCCCTCCACGTTCAGGTGATCCTCGCGGCTTCGGCTGCACACCAGGCACCACTCGTGGCTCCCTCCGTGTTCTAGGGTCCCTCGAGGCTTCGGCCGCACACCAGGCACCACTCACGGCTCCTGCCTCATCCGGAGAGCCCTCGCAGCTTCAGCCGCAAACTCAGCACCACTCGCGGGTCCTGCTGCGTTCTGGGGACCTTCGCGGCTTCGGACGCACACCAGACACCACTCGCGGCTCCTGCCGCGTCTGGGGAGCCCTCGCGGCTTCGTCCGCACACCAGACACCACTCGCAGCACCCGCCGCATTCAGAAGCAAACTGTTGCACCTGCAGCGTCAGTGCCGAGTCAGCGTTGCACTACTTCTCTCTGTCTGTTCTGGATGTATGAGATCAGTAATGATGAGGAACAGTAATTGATACAATATCAAGTTCACAAGCGAGTACAGTCAGAACAAAGTCATTTTTTTCAATGTAGCATGCTGTACCGTGAACCAACTGCCTGCAATGCAGTAGTACACGCCAATAGTGTGCATCCCAAACAATGGCATTTCTGTTTGGAGAATTCATAAGAGCCAGAATTAACTGTAGCAAACACCATGAATTCATTGATTGTATGCAAGATATGACCTTACGGTTTAAGAGAAGAGGGTCTGATACTAAGTTACTGAACAAAGCAAAGTGCAGGATAGAGAAAATCAATAGACAGGATACATTAAAAGAAAGTATCAAGACAGATGTACAAAAGGATAAAATGTGTCTAGTTACAGATCATACTAAATTATCAGGCACGTTAGTATGCAACCTGAAAAAACATTGGCACATATTCATGGCAGACAAGTCACTGGAGGTATCCATCACTAGTAGGCCAGAGATTACTTATCACAGAGGAACATGCTTGCAAAACCAGCTTAGTCCCAGTTATCTGTGTGCCAAAACAGGCACCAATTCGCTGATGCCAATTACACTCGGTTTCTATAAATGTGGACAGTGTGTGAGCTGCAAATGGACAAGTGACAAAAAAGACAGTTCGAGGGCCCAAATAATAGGAAGTATACTATCAAATTTTGCATTAACTGTAACACCAAGATTGTGGTGTATGTTATAGAGTGCAAGTGTGGAAGAAAATATGTTGGCAGCATGATTCGATGTCTGAAATAGGGGCACATACGAGGGCGGCTAAATTAGGAGATACCATGTATCCTAGTTCCCAACACTTATCAGACTGTCCAGCACAGGACAGATACAAACGTTTTGTGATTTACGGTATCAACCATGTACAGAGACTTCCCAGAGGGGGACTTTGGGAATTAACCCTCACGAGGAGGGAAGCAGTTTGGGATTCTGAGACTACGTTGCATTGAAATAGGGTAAAATGCAGACCATGAAATGCACTACATTTTAAGAACATGAACTTTTGGATCCTAATACCATATTATCTGATGGTTAACCAATGGTGTGTTGTGTACACTAGTACTATGTCATTGAGTGAGGGTAATCTCTCACATTAGAATGTATATCAAAAGTGCATGAATTTACAATGAACAGATGAATCTGGTGTAAAAAACGTAATTTGATATACATCTGCTGAGTAATTTGGTATTTATGTGCCTGAGGGCCGCAATGGGATGCGACAATGCCATGCACACCAAATTCACGTGAGAGTTTATAATTGCTCACACGCTAGGTTTGTTAGCACCCCAGCCCACATTCAACTAGGTTACTAAATACAATTCTCTATAACTTTGACATATTTGTGGGTACAGTCATCTTCCTTTATGGTTAGTACAATTAGGTAGTGTTGACGTATTTTTACAATATTCTTTAAACATGAAAAAAATCATTATTTGGGAATGCTTTCGGTTAAAGAATTTTGAATATTAGTGCTGCATGAAAATAAGGAATCATCTTCCACATAGTAGTACAGTCGTCCACACTGAACAATCACTAGAGGATTGTCAGAAGTCCATTTCTGCACCTAGGATTCTTTTGCATGCTTTCAGCTCCCAACAAGCTACTTGCAAACGCGGTTTTTACATGGGCTCGCATCTTAGGAAGATCAAGAATATAACATTGGTTATGGAAACTAACTTTTTGTTTTGCAGTAATGACAGGTAGGGTCACAATTGAAGTAAGGTTTGGATTAAAATCCAACAGAAGTATCTCGTACACGATTAGAATAACTAGGGTAGTGCAATTAGTACTAGTAAAGACCTGAGTTATTCACAATCCACAGGACCTAATGTGTATATAAGGAGTAGTAATTCAGTATAAATAAATTCTCACTTTTCATGAACCTACAAAATACAAAATTAGACATGTGAATACATTATATAATTACTTAAGTGATGTACAGAATTGCAACAGGAGTGATCAGAAAATAACTGGAGTCATATTTAATCTATAAACACAATTGTGTTTGACAATAAGTTGTTGATAAAGTTTTAGTCGTCTGACTGGAGTCTCTCGTACTATTTGGTAATTAATGTTTTTTATGTTTCATAAACGAGTAGGATTAAGGCATTATTTGAGTTTTTATTTCCAACCACAGCCACACGCGGTATATATGAACTGAAGGACATTTAAGAAGAAGCAAGAATACAGTTTCTTATGATGTAAACATAATCCAAAATGGCGCTGATGCCACTTGGTGATACAGTCCTATTTTGATGTTGTTGCTCATGTACTGAAGAGAAGTATGGCTCACTGGTTAGAGGAGGCAGACCTGGAAGCAGAGGTCAGCCCGGGACCATGGTTCAATTCCCGGCTCGGCGGGGTCTTGAGTCCTAAAATGTCCATGGACTCGACAATTCTCGCTCCGGTGCCTACTCGATTCACGGGTTCACACTCTGCGACTCTGGGCAATAGCTTGCTTAATCTCCACAACGGCCCCTCGCGGCGGGATGCCTGGCTTTCACCTTGCGGATACCCTGCTGGGGTTATCTCACAGGGGAATACCAGGACGGGTTCCCTAAGCAAGCGCTTAGAAACCGCTCGGTGATTTGCGCTATATAAATTCCTGTACATTTACATTTACTGTGAACATGATAATGCCGATATTTAAATGGTGATTTGATTTTAGACGAGTTACGTGTTTGAACTCGGCATACTCGCGAGAGACAGAGATTGTTAGTAAGGTAAGAGATTACTGCTACTTAGGGGAGAGGGGTGCCATACACATGGAGTAAGCAGCATTTTGCCTCACTTACACATGTGTTCCCCTTTTTTCATATTATATTTAGGAACTTCTAACCACTTTGAATTGAACTGGCCCAGTTGTCCTTGTACACTTTTGTGGAGAGATGGGTCTGAACGAGAGACCTTTTTTGAGGGATGTTTGTGGCACAAGATTGATGGTAAGAACAATAGCAAATATAGTGATATGTCATACCGCTGTTTTGCAGTTGCTCGGTTGTTAATTTTATCACAATTGTTTCTGGGTACATTTAATTTCATCATAAGATAGAATTTTTGAGAACTTACAAGATTAAAGCACAGAAACTCAAGGAACCTTTTTTACATCCAATTTGGAATTATCATCGGTCATACAATAGGTGTTATTAATATATATATAATTATCTGACAAGGATTAATACATCGGATATCATGCTTTATTGCTTATTATTTATACGTATTTCTTTAGGTTTGCTGACAGATATTAGAGGTATGCGCCATTATTAATTATTTACTCATATCTAGGTTCTTCCACTCTTTTTTTCTTTGCATGCCATGACACAGGGACAAGGTGTGCATGGCATCCCACATTACAGTATATGATATGAACAATGTTTGGGAGTTCTGTGGGTTCATTTTCTGTTCTCGGAATCGGGAAATCAAGTGGAACACGTTTTGGGTGTTCACAGAAAGGAGACAAAGACATTTGTTGTATGTATTACTCTGTATCCACATATCTGTTTATAAAATTTGGGATTGCCGTGCTTCTGATGTTAAACTATGATATGACCAAAGAACTTAGCATGTAGAAGTACAACACATGGGTTTCCACAACATGGATTCACACTAGATGTGAATGAGTTTCTTTGAGCATGATGGGAACGCTACTGAGGTCACCATGCGTGTTGAGTTCTGATTGGTCGTTATTATTGGCTTTATTGTGATCTCCATTTGTATAGAATTTCTTAGCCCAGGACAAGTCAAAACAACAGAGATGAAACACATGTTGGATGAGAGAAGGCAATTCATGAATTGTTTATCATGTTGATTATTATAATCATGTGCTGGGGAATGTAATAATCTTATGCAGATACCTGAAGAGTATGGGGTGTGAGACCATGTTAATTGCTGCAGAGAGGTCCTGGAGAATGAGGGCTGTTGTGTTTCTTCTGTCAAGAATCATATGGATGTCATCTCTGGCTGTGATAAGTGCTGTTTCTGTACTGTGATTGAGCCTGAATATAGACTGCATGGCATTGTAGAGCAGTTGGTTGCTGAGATGGTCAGTGAGTCATTAGTTGATTAGTTTCCGTAAGACCTTTGCTGGGTACGGTAGGAGAGAAATGGGTCTGTAGTTGGAAAGTTGGAAAGTTGGAAAACGTGGCTGAGCCAGTAGATGGTTTCTTGAGCAAGAGCATTACCGTGGCATGTTCTTAGGTGTCCAGGACTGTGGATGAGTATATGGAAGCATTGAGCATGCACAGACAAAGGCAAACCTTGTTATGCGCGAAAGGAATGGGCTATGCAATTTCTATTGACAGAGCAATGATGTTAAAAAGATTTACTTCATCATTCCACTCTTAAGAAAGTGAAATGGTTCTCCATGTCAGGACTATGTCTTCAGCTAAATTAGAGGCTAGAGCTCCACATTAATTTTTAAATATATCTCTTGTAATTATAAGTTCTGGTTCTCCCCAACAACATCTAATACTATTCTGCAAAGTAAGAGGTACCAAGTGCATAGAAGGTCTGACAGGTAGTGTTTATTAGCTGTTGTTATTTAATCCATCCAACCATGACAGAAAAAAGCTTCACCAAGTCAATGTAAGATTTCTTGGATAATTACTGGTGAAAGTGCTGCAAAAAGCCTGATCTACTGCAAGCAGGCAGTCAACGTAAAACCATGCCGGACTTGAACAACAGCTGAGTAGAATTTTTCTAAAAATGAAGGTTAACACATTAGCTCTCAAATGTGAAATGGACTTAGAGAAGCATATTGCCAAGTTTACCTTACAATACAATATACAGTCTTCCTGCTCCAAGATTCCCAGAGTATGGGTAGATATCATGCAGCCACGTGTGCAGTTATTTACTTCTCTGCACAACACATAGAAGGGATGCTGATGCAATTGGCGACTGTGCTACAAAATAATCTGGTTTTTCCCTATTTCTGGCACTGCAAAATCTGTTGAATCAGTCTTCCTTATAATGGAGCTAGTGATGTCTCTAATACAGGGAGCACTGCCTTCCTCAGTACTGAAAATGAGGCAGAAGCTGTAAAGGACTGCGAACATGATACCATATACATTTAGCAGAATTGTCTTTGTTATTCTCCTCTAAATGAGGCTATTCTTTAAAATGTCATGTGAAAAGCATGAGTGCTCTTGCTAACGTAACAAAAACATATTCAGATACAACTAACTGGGATGCTTTAATAAAGGTTAAATGAACAAGGTGTATGAAATGTAATAGAATCTGAATAACATTTAACGGATGAAGTCCTCGTCAGTGGAATGTAAAAAGATATTTAGGTAATGCCAAGATGATGATGTTGTGTTAAATAGAACCCTTGCAGGTGGGACCTACTGCTTCATCTTTCAGTTAGACTGTTTGGTATGTCCCTCTGCTTTTCCTGCCTTCCAGCATTTCCACCTTCCCCTTTAGCTTTCCCCATCATTACCTTTATTTATAGAGAAGATACAACTATTATGTTAGTACCTCACATAACGGCACTGCTGTCTCCTCACCTCCCCAGTTAAGCTGGCCCTCTGACATCAGTTCGCAGAAAGTACTGTACAATTTAAAAATGGGCATTGCATAATTTATAGCTTCAAGGTTTGTCGATGTCATCTTACTCTAACAATTACTGTCATCCAGGAATCTTTGACACCATCATTCTAAAAATGTAAAAATCCATACGTCTACTACAAAACATGAACATAATGCATCAGAAATGTGGAAATCTGGTCTCGCGTAAGGATACTCAAGCTTTAAGATACAGCATCAATCTGTGCTATAGAGAATGTCAATTCTCCAGTTGATATGCAGAGAGAATCTTAATTTCATTAAACCAACGGAGGCTAACATTAGGCAAAGGCTTTTATTGCAGCTTGCAACAGCAGCCGTATAAAGTATGTTAACACATCACAAAGAATGTTCATTAATGAGTACAATTATCAGTGCACAACACAATGTCTTCTTCCTCTTTTTAGTTGTTAACACGAGAAGACGACGATCCATCTTGAAAAAATCTTGTATCATTATACAGGGTGTTATCTGAAAGGAAAAATAGAATCCTAAAGTAAATGCAATCAGCAAAATTTGTAGTCTGAACGTTTCAATAAGATAATTCATTGACGTTTTCTACATGTGCTAAGGTAAAAGTCAATATATATTTATATATAGACCACTCCTCAAGGGAGGGGAGGGTAGGATAATGTTAGCCTCCGCTGTCTTTAATGAAATCAAGATTCTGTCTGCCTGCACATTAAAGCTAACTTGAAACTTACATTTGCATTTTGTACTGTCTTTTGTAGAGGGTAGTGTGTGTTTTAGTCTGGATATACCTTGAAAATAATTGTTGGCTATCTGGTCCCTGCTCCTCCTCACCTCTGCTGCAGAGATACCATCCCTTTGCTGTTGGGCAGGTGGTCCTGGGTCATCATACTCCGAATCTGAGTAAGACACATCCATGGGCAAGACACCACTGCAGGCCATGTAGTGGACCATGGCTCATGTTGCCACTATCCTGCAGACTGCCCCAGGTGCATACTGCAGGGCTCTGTCACTCTTGTGAAGGCCCCTGAAGTGTGAATTTAGAATGCCAAAAGTGCGCTCCATCACAGACCTGGTGCGCCTATTTGCTATGTTGTACCATCTCTCATTTGGGTTGTTTGGCGACAGGTACTGTGTGAGTATTCATGGCCACAGGGCATACACGCTGTCACCGGGTAATGAAAATATGATGGTGAGGCAAGATGCGGACAGACATGAAAGTGCAAATACATATCAGTGTTGACATGACATATGAGTACCAGGTAGGTATCCTTCACCAAAGTCACCTCTTTATATTTTGTGGTATATGCCACTGTGTCTGAAGATGTATGAGTCATGGGCTCTCCCAGAATATTAGGTCACAATGTCTGTGATGATGTTGGTTGCACCCCAGACAACTTGGATTTTAAGGGAATGTGTGCTTTTCCTATTGCAGAATATGTATTCTAATGAGGATGGGGCATATGGGCACATGAGTCCCATTTATGCGCCCTATGACAGTGGAAAACTTGATATTCTGTAAAATTGCAGTGATGTATTTTCCAGTTCCACATCATCTCTTGGCAGGTAGATGTGTTGATGTTTGTGGTGTAGCATGTCATCTCGGACAATGAGATAAAACAAAAAAGTGCACTCTGCAACTCAACTCCAGCCACTACATCTTGGTAACTACCATTGGCCAATAGGTGGAGGGTGCATAACACCTGCACATGTGCGGGGATTGCATTACTGTGCAAGGCACTGCTTTGCAATTGTGGCTTTAAGGTGTCTATGAGGTCTAGGATGGTTTTGCTACTCAGCCTGTACTGGCCATATATCTCCTCCTCTGTATTCTCAAACAAGGTTAGCCTGACTCTGAATATCCTCTCCTGTCTCTGTCTCCTCTCCTGAGCATCCAGTATCCGCATCCTCCTTGCAATCACGTACTCAGCAGCCATTGTGGGAAGGTTTGTGATGCATTCTGGGCCTGTTTTTATAGGTTGGGCCTGGTTACCACCTGTTTCTGATTCGTGGTAAATTACATGTGCAAACGGGCCGTTTTGCTCATATTTGCTATTTGTGAATGGTCTGTACATTGTAATTTGTGGGTCGCAAATTGTGATTCACTATTTTGATCCGCAAATACCAGTCGGTATCCATTTGCATTGCTATTTTTGGTTGAGGGAGTGCCCTTTGTACATTACGTACGCCCAATTTTGCATGCGCAAATCACTTTGCAGCTGATTTTGCGCTGGCAAATTGGTTGTACATATGGCACTTGATTTGTAAATTCAGCCAATGGATCACCCAAACCTTCCCGTTTGATTGTATATATTTGGACCCCACCCATGTACATGAAAAACTTATGAAACAGGATTGGGAGCCAGTGGTGCTTTGCTTTCAGAGTGGCTGTAGCTACATCTTCTATCCAGGAAGAATATCTAGAATCTGTGGTGGATGAGGAGGAAGATACACCACCTCGAAGAAAAGAAAGTGATGTCTGGAAGCACTTTACAATACCTTCCGGGGAATGCAGGTAATAGCAAAATATGTGCAGTGCAATATTTGTGGCATTCAGTTATCCAGAGGCACTGCAAAGAAGTATTCACAAGGTACAAATTCCATATGGAAGTACTTAAAAACAATTCATTAAAGGGTCTACAACCAGGCAGCAGGATGATCTACCTGTGCATCACCCTTGGGTAAACCATCATTAGTTGCATTCATTACAATACCAGCTCCCTGTAAAGATTTGGATGAGATGGTTACTCACTGTGTGAAGTGCCACATGCTTGTTGCCATAAAAATATCCTCTGAGGGTGTATACATGAAAACTGTGATGAAACATCGTTGTTAGTTCTTTTTGCCTCCAGTTACCACATCATTTTCGTTTAAGACTGAAATGAGTTGCTTCTTTGTATTTGCCTACCATGACCCTTTTACTACCCCGTTCAATTATTGTTGGAAAAATTGGAAATTAATTTTTTTTAAATGTTTAAAAAACATCTTTTAAAATTATTATTTTTTAGACCCACCATCTGGTCAAACAAAGAGCTAACTTGTGTGTTTAATGTGTCAGTGAATGTATCAGAGTGACACTGGGTGTGCCAGTGGCTGCATTGCTGTATGCCTGGTTGTGTCAGTGTCTACATTGGTATGACCCTAGGTATGTCAGTCTGTGCGTATCAGTGTTTGCCTGGGTGTCTAATTGAATGAATTGGTGTTTGGCCGGGTGTGTTAGTGTCTGCATTGCTGTATACCTGGTCATGTCAGTGAATGCATTGGTATGTTCCTGGACATGTCAGTGTATACATCAATGTGTGCCTGGTTGTGTTATAGGATGCATTATTGTTTGGCTGGGTGTGTCTGTGTCTGCTTTGGTGTATACCTGCCAGTGTAATGTGGCTACATTGGTCAATGTCTGGGTGTGTCAGTGTATACATCATTGTGTGCCTGAGTGTACTATTGGATGCATTAGTGTTTGTCTGACTGTGTTACAGTCTGTCTTAGAGTGTGGTTGGGTGTGGGACTGGCTGTAGCAGTATCTATATGGGTGTTTGAGACACTGAATGTTTAAGTGGCTGTATCAATATGCGACTGAGTGTCATTGGCTGTATGAGTATGTGCTTGGGTGTGTCAGCTTCTGTAACGGAGTGTGGCTAGTTGTATCAATCGTTGTATAAGTGTGTGTCCATGTATTTTATTTGTATTTATTTATTTTAGTGTTATTTTAGTGTTATATAGAGCGCGAACTTGATCCGTGAGGGTATAAGAGCGCTTTACAGGATATACAGAGGAGTACAAACAACGTTAAGGTGCGATGAGATACATACAGAACTGTGCGTGGGGATGGCGATGGGCCGGGGTGTAGGGAACATGGAAATGCTGGTAATACACAGTACAAATGCAATCATATTTAAAGTGGGAAAAAGTCAGAATAAAATAGTAAACAGTAAAAGTAAAAATAAGGGACCCGAAAGTTCTCTGAGAGAAGAGTTGGTGGTCTAACGGAGAAGCACTAGTCTGAGGAACATCAGACTTATGGTCAGGTATGTCAGGCAATTAAATGAGGAATTTACCCATGAGGAAGGTTTTGACCTCCTTCTTGAAAAGTGTGAGAGAGGGGATTCTTCTGATGTTGGGTGGGAAGGAGTTCCAGATTCTAGGTGCTGCCCCAGTGAATGCCCTATTATAGGTTATTTTTTTCTTGTGGAAGGAGGGTTGGAGTAAGAGGTTTCTGACGGACCTTGAGTTCCTGCTGCCTTCAGATATCACTAGTTTTTGTGCCAGATAAGCAGGGGAGTTTGAGTAAAGAGCCTTATGAGTGATGCATGCCAGTTTCAGCTGAATTCTGGCCTCTATAGGGAGCCAGTTCAGTGCTTTCAAATGTGGAGAGATGTGGTTGAATTTCCTGGTGCCGGTGAGTAGTCTGGCAGCCCCATTGAGGCAAGCTTTTAAGGGTGCAAGGGAGATCTTGGGTAGACCAGTGAGGGTGGAGCACCCATATTTCAGTCTGGAGATGACTAGTGCTTGCGCTGCCATTTTTAAGTCAGCATCTTCCATGAAGGGTTTCAGTTTCCAAAGATAGCTTAAGTGGAATCTAGCTGCTTTAGCCATTGAGTTGATGTGATCCCGCATGTTCAAATTGCAGTCTAGGATTAAGCCCAGAGATTTAGCAGAGTTTACAATGGTGGGCGGGCAGTTTAGGGTTGTGATGGCCTTGATCCAAGTCTGAATCTCAGGGTTGGCTTTAGAAGGGGAGATTAGGAGAAATTCGGTTTTCTTTGCATTGAGTTTTAATTGGTTAGCGGCTAGCCACTGGACAGTCATTTTCAAGGTCTTGTTCAGGGAGAGGATCTCATCCAATGAAGAGATATTAATGTATATTTGGGTATCGTCCGCGTACATGTGGTAGGAAATGTTGGCGGTACGTAGAACTTCAGTGAGTGGCTCTAAATAAAGATTAAAGAGGGTGGGGGAGAGGGTTGATCCTTGGGGGACTCCAACCGTAACCGGAGAGGGAGCTGATAGGTTGCCGTTGATGAGGAATCTTTGTGAACGATTATGGATGAAGGACCTAAACAAATCAAGGACCACACCATCCAGACCCACCCTGAGATTGAGGCGTTCAAGAAGTTTATCTTGACGGCGGAGGATAGGTCTAAAAGGATTAGCAAGCAGATTTTGCCTTGGTCTAGGGCTTGGAGGGCATCATCCACTATGTGGAGCATAGTGGTTTCAGTGCTATGCCCCGGTCTAAAGCCAGATTGGAAGTCATCAAGTAGGTGGAAGTTACTGATGTGCTGACTTAGTTGTAGCTGTACGCATTTCTCGAGTACTTTGGCTAGTAGCAGGATATTGGAGATGGGTCTGAAATTGTCGGTGAGGATGGCTACAGTGTTGGTTTTAAGATGGGGAGGACTTAGCCAGCTTTCAAGGGGTCCGGAATCGATCCCTGCTGGAGAGAGGCGTTTATTATTGTAGTCCAGTAAGGAACAATGAATTGTGAGGCAGCATTGAGGCAGTTGGAGGGTAGGGGGTCATTAAAGTGATTGCTTGGTTTTAGGGTAGAGAGGGTTTTGGAGATGGAATCTTCGTCATAATAATCAAAGTCAGACCAACAGGCTTTATTTTTAGGAGAGGCCATAGGGGGTGTTGCGGGGAAAGGGGGCAGGTCAGGGAGGGGTTGTGAGTAAGCGGCGGTGCTGAGTTCAGTACCTAATGCTGTGCTTTTATCTGTGAAGAACGAGGAGAATTCCTCTGATGAAATTAGAGATTTGGGAGATTCTTTAGGAGTTTTAGCCAGTTTGTTAGATTGGTGTTTGAACAGTTCAAAAAGTTTACGGGGTCTATTCTTGGCGTTGCCCAGTTCAGATCTGAAATATTCTTTTTTTGAATTGAGTTTGTGCTTGTTGTAGGAGTTTCTCGCCTGGCGGAGAAGTTTAAGATGCGTCGCAGAGGGGTGTTGTCTCCAGTTTCTTTCACATTGCCGTAAGGACCTCCTCTCCATGTTGAGGGATCCTTTGAACCAAGGATTCCTGTCTTTGTTTAGTGTTCTTTTTAGCTTTAGAGGGGCAAGGTCATCCAGAATGATTGAGATAGTTGATGAGTAATGCTCATTTAGGTCTCTGACCGCAGTTATGTGCGGAGGTGGTAGGAGGTCAAGCTTGTAGCGAGCCTCCAGTTCCGTGAGGTTGAGGGTTTTAGTGTCTCTGGTCCAGCGTTTGGGGATCACTGGTTGCAAGGTCTTAGACTTGGGGGTCCCAGGCAAAATGAAGGAGATGGAGTGGTGATCAGACCAGTCACATGGATCTATGGAGATGAGCTTGACTGAGGATTCCTTAGAAATGATCCAGTCAAGGATGGCCCCTTTTGAGTGAGTTGGCTGAGAACAGGCTTGGGTTGGAGCTTGGTCAGTTAGTAGAATTTTGATAGCGTTGACGTGGGGGTCTTCAGAGTCATTCCAGGGCAGGTTGAAATCACCCAGGAAAATCTCTTTAGCTTTGGAGGAAATCTTAGTTGTGATGATTTCCAAGAGGTGATCAGTGAAGGAGTCGTTGGAACCTGGAGGGTGGTAGAAGATGTGTAAGTTGCAGAGATGAAGTGAGCTGCTGCAAGTGGAGAGTGCGAGATATTCGCAGGAGTCAGTGCAGTCTGCGAAGAGTTCAGTGACAAGGAGGGAGGATCGATAGATGCAGGCAATGCCTCTACCTTTTTTGTGGTAGCGTCTGGCTAGTCTAGCAATATTGTAGTTAGGGGGAACTAATAAGTCCAGGCAATGGGAGGAGTATTTGTTGAGCCAAGATTGTGTTAGTATAGCTAGGTCTACGTTTTTGTTCAGGATGAGGTCAGCAAAATCAGCGGCATGCTTGACTGTTGAACGGCAGTTGATTGAGACCAGATAAGGGGGGGTCAGGGGAGGTGACCGGGGTCTGGGCGGTCAGGGCTACCAGCGTGAGGTTACTTTCCATCACGCTTCTGTCATAAAGGGTAGGTGGCCTGTTGGGGTTAATGGTGACCGTGCTGATGGGGTAACACGGACATGTGCTTTGCGTACAGGGGATGGTAGGGGCAGAGTTGTGGTTTTGGAGGATGGCTGGGATTTCGTTTCCCGGAGGGTCAGGAGGGTTAGAAGTGTCGGTGGAAGAGGTGTAGGAGAGTGCGAGAAAACGGGATTCCTTCTCTGAGAGTTGGCCGGGATGTTTACGTGGGCGGAGATGTCTCAGAGGTAGAGGTAGTGGGCACTTGGGAGGCTCGGTGATTAGTGGGGGGGAGGAATGAGTTGACTTGAGGTTAACCAGGGAGAGCTCGGCCAGGTGAAGGAGGTTCATAAGATCCGGAATGGAGCTATGGATGCTCTGGGATAGTTTGGTCGCTTTGGAGTGTAGAGTTTCAAGATCAGTAAGAGCTTGAGGTGCTTGCGGGCAAAGGGGTCGAGGTTCGGGTGCAGTCAAGGTGGCAAGTAAGGGTGGAGGGGAAGGTAGGTTGGTTTGAGACGGTTCCGGTGTCTTTGGAGTACCTAGCTCATGTGTTTGATGGAAAGCATTTGGGGAGGAGGTAGGAGGTCTGGCGGTTCTACTGGGGTTGCCAGTGGGCGAGCTGTACTGATGAGAGTGATCTGTGTTGGGAGTCATAGTGTTGTTAGTATGGATTGCGTCTGGGGACAGTTAGAGTGTGCTAGTCACCCTGTAGGTGGGGGGGGTGCCATGGCTTTATCAGTAGGTGCCTGGGTGTGTCAGAGGTTGTATCAGTGTGAACCTGGGTCTGCCAATGTCTGTATCGGTGAAGGCATGGGTATGTCAGTGGCTGTATTGTTGTGCACATGGATGGGACAGTCTTTGTAGGGTTTATTACTGTATGACAGTGTGTGAGTAGGCATATTGGTGTATGTTTGCGGGTGTGTTAGTGGGTGTATCAGTGTGTAACTGGGTGTATGAGTTACAGTATTTGTGTGTGGCTTGCAGTGTGAGTTACTGTATGAGTGTGTGAGTTGATGTGTGAATGGCTGTGTGGGAGTATGAGCCTATGTAAGTAGCTATTCGCATGTGCAAAGGTGTGTTCAACTGACTGTATGAGGTTTTGACTAGGTATATGTGTTTGTGTGGGTGTCCCAGTACCTGTGTGAATGACTCTATAGGTGTGTGAGTTAATGTATGAATACCTTTATAGGTGTGTTTGTAGCCCATAAGTTAAATTAGTAATATACATTTTTATAAGTTTACAAATACATTTTGTAAACACATTACAATACAACTTAAACCAAACAATTAACAATTAAACATAATGTAACTTATTTAACTATTTACAAATACACTTTTGTACACATGTGATTCATCAAGCAAAAAACAATGTGATGTTTGGAAGCATCTTACAATACTGTGAAGGGAAAAAAAGGTTACAAGTAAATACCTGTACTGTAATGCATGCAGCAAGCAGTTATCCAGGGGCACTACAAATAATTATTTCGATGGGGCAACTTCCACGTGGAAGCACTTAAAATAAATTCCAGAGAGTGGCTACAACCTAATGATATGGGACAAACTAGGTGCAGCAGGACAGTCCACCAGCACACCACCCTTGGGAAAACCATCATCAGCTACGGTCATTATAATAATAGCTGCCTTAAAAAAAATTGAGGTGCATACTCAATGTGCAAAATGCCACATGCTTATCACCGAACAAACGCCTTCTGTGGGTGAATGTTCCCTTTTTATTATTCTCAGGTTCTATAGTCATACACAAAACGTGGTGTACTGTGGAAAGATTCATCAATAAACAGTGGAGAAAAAACATTCATAAAGATTGCAGAATAAATAAACTGCATACTATGTGTATGTAAGTAATTACAGTCTGGAGAAATTTAAGAACATCAACTTAGTTTCAAACTCTGAGGTATGCAGAATATCCATGGGATGACTTGATTGACTTTTTTGAGACAAACAAACTGTATCATTAAAGGCATCAAATACAAGACACCAGGATAATTTTGCTGTTTGGGTCTGTCAAATATTTGGAGGAACTTTAAGCAGAGATTTCAAACAATGCTGTCCTTCATCTGCAACAACAAGAAGTTCCACAAAAAGGTGCTCCTCATATTCATATTCTGTTTTGAGTAAAAGATGCACCTAACTTTGGACAGATGCAGATGAGTCTGTACTTTCTTTCATAGAACAGTATGTGACATGTAGCATTTAAAAAGACTTTGAGGAAAGAGCCCTAAAGCAACAAGTACTGCATTTCCAATTACATAGACGTGGAAAGTACTGTCAGCAGAAACATGTAATTATTTTCTTAGCTCCCATATTTTTCACAGTCTGAAGCCAGTTCTTTCTTCCCAGTTCTCTTTGAAAAAAAAGCAAATGTATAAAACTGTTTAAAAAACCTTCTGAAAAACGACTACTTTTTACAATCATTTCAAAATGACCCCATAAAATCTTCCCAGGACTGGCAATACAGTTTCTTACTACCCCTGAATTTCAACCTGCACTCCTTTTTGGTGAATTAATACTTACTGACAATTGCCTCCTTTATGATGAGATACCTCAACTTCTAACCCTTCTCCAGAGCTAATAGGTCATTCCTCCCATTACTAGGAATATGACTCCAAAGACCAGCTCTCCAATCCTCTTCTAAATGGAAAGTATTTTATTAACCCTATCCATGTTCTCTGTGAAGTAGCCCATTTTGGTTGTTTTTTCCCCGCAAATCTGGGGATTCACTGTGACACTCAGAATGGGCCCCATATAACTTTGTGGTGGATTTTTGTGTCCGCATAATATCGGTGTGTGTGTGTGAGTGTATTTGTGGGTCCCTGTGTGAGAGAGTGTGTGTGTGTGTGTGTTTATTTTTTGGGGCAGAATCCGTGAATCCACTGCGAGTTTACATGGGTGCCGTGCTGAGCATCACAGTGGATTCGCAAACCCTCGCACATGGAAAAAAAATGTTTGGAAGAGTTTGTAACCAAATATGGGTCTCTCACAGAACCCCATATTGCACATATGTGTCAGGGAACCTCAACCTTGTCTCCAACTACTTCATTACATTTGTATTTTTGCATCCAGGGACCTTTCCTTGATACATAAAATGGCATCCACAATATTTCAGTCAGGTTACGGCCAGCCAATCACCCCTCCAAGAGGATGTAGCAAGGATATGCCAATCTATTGAACTACTGTGGGAGGGTCATCTCATGGCCTTTCTTCTAATTTTCCACATATGCCCCAGAAACTTTGCAGTTGCGCATACAAATAATGATCTTGTGTCTGATTTTGAGTATGCGTAGTGCTGCCACGTGGTTCCGAGCTCCAAGTTTTTTGCATACGGGGGTTAAACATTTTTTTCTGGGACCAGAATATGCAGGACAACCAAAGAAAACATGACCAATTGATTCAGTTTTGGCAAGGCAGCAAGGGTAGCCTTTGGTTGTGGCAGCATTGTCTGTCCAGGAGCTTGTACGTTTGTTCAGGGGTTGAACACCATGCCTAGATTCTGTATAGAGCTTCCTTTCGGCTGGCACCATGATAACATCAAAATATCCTTCCAAGGTGCACATCAATTTGAAGTCTATAAATTCTTTGGATAATCTACCCCACCTGATAGCGCTGATTTCATTCTACGCTACCCACAGCCAATACTGTGTTTTGATATGTTTCCTAGTGGGGAGTTCTGAGCTGATAGTGCTATGCTCCTATACCCTGATGATGTTGAGGAGATTTCTGATGTTTCTAATCCAGCCTATTCTATTAGATGAATCTAGAGTACAGACTTATTCTAAGGCTATAACGTCTGGGGACAGTTCTGGGGTGCTTACTACCCTCTGCCAAAATAGGAGCGGGCAGAGTTTTACTACATCTTTAAAGGGTTTAATTCCCGATATCCAGTTTAGTGTGTATTGTGTTGTATTTGGTGGGAGGAACACCTAGGGGCATATTACCAACGATTAGCGATATTTATCGCTAATGAGGCTTAGCAACAATTTTTTTATTGCTAATCATCGCCAGAAATTATCACAGAGATAACTTGCTATTAGCAAGGTTTATCTCAGAAGTGATCAAAATCCTCGCGCTAACTACCAAATGAGAGATTATTGCTGGAAAACCAACGATAATCTCTCGAAGTTTGGCGTTAGCTTGATGATAGAGGCTCACAACCTTAGCCATGATATCCACCTTCCATAGGATATCATGGCTAAGTCAGGAAAATACCAGGTGTAAAAAAAGCAGCGCTAACCGCGGTTAGCGCTGCTTTTTTTTATCACTAACAGGGTTAGCGAAATCCTTGATAATAGGAGAAATTATTTTTCTCTGGCACGCCCCCTTTGCATCTCATTAGAGATGCAAGGGGAAGCGTAGGGAAAAAGGGTGCTAACATGCGAATTGCATGTAAGCACCCTGTTGCTGATAGGGAGATAATTTTATCTCCGCTTTCTTGGCTTTTAAAGCCAAAAAAACGGAGATAAATCCCTTGACAATATGCCCCCAAGTTTCTATGGAACTTGTTCCCAGTCACTTTCAAATTGCTCACATTCTCAAAGCCCCACAGCTATGCCCCATAAAGAGCGCTGCTTACAGCCTTGCTTTTATATATCCCAAGAGTGGAGACATCCAGTTTTGTATAGGATCAGCAGTGTTCCTTCCTGTTACTGGTGTGAACTTGAGGTAGGCCTTGTTTGGATGTTGTTTTTTGCAATCTAATACCCAGGCAATCAAAGCAACTCACTCTCTCGAGAGGTGTACCATCTAGAAGTAAACACCCCTGAAATTATTCAACAGGATGTGGGATCACACCGCTGACCTCTCAGGTAAGGTTTGCCCATGGCATTCTGGGAAATGCAGTCTCTTGTAGCTCACTCAGATATTTTCGAGTATTTCGCCAAGGTTGGCTCAGATAGTGCTGATCTCTAGACACGTGTTACCAGTTTATTAACCGTCATCAGTAGAGAATACAGTCTTGTATTTTGGGGTTTGCTGAGTAGGCTGCCAAACATTATATCAGGTCCGGTACCTCTCACTGGCGCGCAGGTGCTTTATCCACGAGCTCGTCAGCTCAATGACTCACAGGAGTACTTTAAATAGACAACAGGATGTTGGAGCACACCGCTGACCTCTCAGGCAAGGTTCGCCCCTGGCATTCTGGGAAATGCAGTCTCTTGTAGCTCGCTCCAATATTTTTGAGTATTTCCCCAAGATTGGCGCGGATAGTGCTGATCTCTAGACACCCGCTAGTAAGTAACGGAAACTGCATTTACCACAATGCAAGGGGCGAACCTTGCTGGGAGGTGAAGCGGTGTGCACCCACCCCTGTTCCTGTTTAATTGTACTCCTGTGAGTCATTGAGCTGACGAGCTCGTGGATGAAGCACCCACATGCCTGTGAGAGGTACCTGACCTGAGAAAGATGTTGGCAGCCTACTCAGCAAACCTCAAATTTCAAAGACTGTAATCTCTACTGATGATGGTTAAAGAACCAGAAACACGTGTCTAGATATCAGCACTA
This sequence comes from Lissotriton helveticus, assembly GCF_964261635.1. Taxonomy (NCBI): domain Eukaryota; kingdom Metazoa; phylum Chordata; class Amphibia; order Caudata; family Salamandridae; genus Lissotriton; species Lissotriton helveticus. The sequence continues at coordinate 749,646,510 of NC_136059.1, read as the reverse complement.
TCTGCGCCAACAGTGGCAAAACACTCAAACACTCTTGAAGCATGCAAGTAACTGAAACTGCACTTCTCCACAATGCCAGGGTTGAACCTTGCTGGGAGGTGAAGTGGTGTGCTTACACCCCTGTTCCTGTTTAATAGTTCTCCCATGAGTCATTGAGCTGACGAGCTCGTGGATGAAGCACCTGCATGCCTGTGAGAGGTACCTGACCTGAGAAAGATGTTGGCAGTCTACTCAGCAAACCTCAAATGTAAAAGACTATAATCTCTACAGATGACAGTTAAAGAACCAGAAACACGTGTCTAGAGATCAGCACTATCTGCACCAACTGTGGCGAAACACTCAAACACTCTTGAAGCAAGCAAGTAACTGAAACTGCATTTACCACAATGCCAGGGGCGAATCTTGCTGGGAGGTGAACCAGTGTTTTTTACCTGGATTTAACAACATTAATTTCATTTTAGAGGTGTTTATTTTGAGGCCCCTCTCATCACAGAACATCCTAAATCGATTGAGTAAAGTTTGAAACCCCATCAGTGTTCTGGAGATGAGTAATGTGTCATCTGCAAAAAGTGAGGTTGAACTTTTCTAGTACCCTAAGGTGGCACGCCATCTAGTGTTGCAGCTAAAAAGTCAACTACATCATTAATATAGAGGGAGAATAGTGTTGGGGCCAAGACCCAGCCCATTGGGACTCCCCTACTGATTTTTATGGGATCGGTGACTTGGCCCTGGCCACCCCATCTCACCCTGGCATAATGGTCTTTGTGGAGGCGTTCAAGAAGCGTCAGGATTACTGGGGGCATCCCCAGCTCCTTCAGCACCTGCCAAAGCTTGCTTCTAGGCACAAGATCAAATGCAGACTTCAGGTCTATAAATGCTACGTGTCGACTTCCCTTGCCTAATAACTTTGCTTTCCAGTAGAGCAGAAAGAACCGGAAGACCTGGTCGATAGCTCCTGTTTTTTTGAGAAACCCTCCTTAGAACGGGAACAAGATATGGTTCTCGGCCATCCAGTCCTGTATCCTCACTGAAGGGGAAGAGAAGAATACTTTTTGGATGCAATCAATCAAACTGATGGATCGGTAGTTAGATGGATTGCTCCGGTCACCCTAGTTGAAAATGGGAATCACCTCAGCTCCTTTCCATATATCATGACAAATTGATCAAAACTGATGTTTAGGTTTAGATTTAACAAGAACTAATCAAAGTACTGGTGATTTTGTATAGAGCTGAGTTAGAAAGACTTCAGGTCTAAGTGTAGCTTGGTGACTTGGGCCCATAGACTTCAGGTCTCAACGTATGGCCTTATCATGAGTTTGGCAGTCTGACCACCCGAAGACCGCATCTGCGCCTGCAAGTAGCCCACAGCGCTGGTGGTATTCAGACTGCCGCATTATGAGTTGACTGGAAGAACAGAAGAGTGGTGAGTATGCAACCCAAATCATTTGTTACCTCTGACTCAAGGCCAGATCACTGAAGGCCAGATCACTGCAGTTAGCTCGTCAGAAAGCCAACTTGTAATACGGACCGCGGTGGAGCTCCTCTGTACTGCCTTAATGCAGCTGCCTTTCCCCGACCATGAACCCGGCAGATTGTGGTGTGCTGGCAGTGTCCGCGATTCAGCCATGGTCTTTGAAAATGCAATCTGGACAACTCGTAATATGGCGGTCTGACATAAGCTCACAGTGTTTGGACTGCATGTATGGCAGGCCAAGGCTTGCCAAACTCATAATAAGGCCCTTGGACTTCAAGTCTAAGTTTACCTATGTGAATTGGGCCCACTGTCATGTAAAACTACCTTAGCCCACACAAAGACCTGCAGGGAGGAATGGAAGATTGCCAGGTGAAATGGACTGATAATTACTATTAGTTCATGTAATTACCCTTTGCTCAGTGGACCCCATGGTCATATTTAGAATATCCAATAAATCTCCACCACCAGACTAAGGTAAGATTAACTCTGGGATGCAGACCTCCCAGGTGTGGTTTCAGCCAACTCATGATGAGGCCTCAAATAACTAGTATGTCTCACCTTCGTTCATACCAAACATAAACTGCATATGTCTGTGGAGTAATTTTCAATTAGCTTAGCTGTAACTTGTTTCAGTTATGGCTGTATGTTCATGATAACAAATGCCTAAAGACAGTGGCTGTCTCTTACGTTTTGAGCCTCTCATTGACACCTTGACTCACTATAGATAACGACTTGCTGCAATCTGAAGGTTTCCTTCTTCCATTCTCATGATCTCTGGCTTCAGACACCTGTATGTCCCATCTATTTGAATCTATCATGAGTTCTCGGGTGCAGACCCATACACATTGGTCTATAAATATGTTCCTTGCCTAAATGGTTGATTGTGCTCCACCCAAGCTTGCCGGTGACAATCTAATCAGTTGAGTCTGTGATTCACACACTATTAATTGCTCTTGTCGCCTTAAACTCTTTCAGACTTCGATTGCTATGTGGACAGATTGTCTTTATAACTTATCTATATCTCTTCCAGGGCATGACACACAAACACTGTTTCACAAAGGATTTTTCAGGCATAATTCTATCATACCCATGGAAAAATAATGTATTAACGTGATAGATGTGTAACTGTATGTGATTTGTGTTTGTAAAATGTACACACCCGGGTGTACATTATGCACACATAACTTTCTTCTTCTTTACTGGCATCTTTTCAGGCAGAATGTGAGATGAGTTGTAGCGGTGACCGGCCCAGGTTAATGCGGTGGGGTAATGGGGTGGGGTCAAGGTGGGGTGGGAGGGGGCGGAAGTTGACAGACCATAGAATATGTATAATTAAATAAATAAATAAATAATACCTATTCTTTCATTTGTCGTCTTCCCCCGCCTCGCTCTGCCCCACCTCACCCGCTTACCTGTGGAGGCCGCCTCTGATGAGTTGTAAGTAAAATCCATAAAGAAAAATCGACTGCCACTACTGTCACAAGTACGAAATTGATAAAGATTTTTTGTTATTCTTTATTGACACCTTGGTGCACACATTACTGTCAAATAAACAGTACAGGTGTGTGATTGTAAATAGTGGAAAGTGCCACAGTATTGTATTGCATCTTTTCTGTTGGTGGTTAATATAACTGCTGGAAAGAAGAAGGTATAAGTAAAAGTTTTTTAGAGGAATTCTGTAAAAAAAAGTAAAATTCATTAATTATCTAAACATACGACTGCACATAGTACACAAATGCGAATGCTCGTGTATACTTTTATTGTTAGAAAAACAATACGCACCTATGCAATGTTGATAGGCCACCTTATGTGAACACTTTTTGGCAAGAAGGATGCTGTGGATGTGTCCAAATGAGCTGAATATTGCACGCACCCAATCACTATTTTATGCCCCAGAGCACTACAGTCGCTATTGAATAATAATAATGAAAAAAGTAATAATAATCGATGCTGCCAAATTTTAAAGGACATTTCCGTTTTTTGAGAAATACATTTTTGAAGTAAATATATTTTGTGTAAAGTACATTTTCCAAATAAATGTTTATAAATGATCTATTATGTTTTTCTTCTTTTTATTATTGTTTTGAAAATACATAATAAATGCAATGCAACCTTGGATCAGACTTGAGAATTTAGGGGCATATTATCAAGGGGGTTTATCTCCGCTTTTTTGGCTTTAAAAGCCAAGAATGCGGAGATAAAATTATCTCCCTATTACCTAGCTGTCGCTAACACCAGTTAGCGACAGCTAGTAGGAGATAGCGACCATCTTGGGCCCCACTTTGCATGTCAGTGATATTTATCACTAATGACATGCAAAGTGGGCGTGCCAAGATGTTAGCGACTGGAAACAGACGCTAACATCGCTATCTCCTATTACCAACTTTTGGAAATATTCGCGCTAAGCGCGAATATCTCCAAACGCTAACACCTGCCCTGAGCAGTTCTTAGCCATGTTATCCAATGGGAGGTGGATAACATGGCTAAGAGCATTAGCTCGATAATGCATGAATATCGCTGACTTTTCAGCGATATTCATGCATTGCGGCCGTTTTTTATCGCATTTGCGATAAACCTTGGTAATACCAAGGTTTATCTGCGGTAAAAATCGCCGCAGCTTACCGGTAAAATTTTCTCTCTAACCAAGCAATAGCGATAATTATCGCTATTGCTTGGTAATATGCCTCTTAGTGACTTCTCTACCTACATCTCCATATATAGATTCTCCAAGAGCTCCACTTCCTTTTGTTATTTGCAGTGATCACCTCTGCATTGCTGATTTTTAGCTCTTTGCACACTAATACATCCTTCTTCTGGATGTGTTCCTCTGTTTTCTTTTCTCCCACAGGGCCTTTCACTGCTGCAAGGGAAAAGCCCTTGCTCCTCACTTCACCGACTCTGGCAGGCAAGCAAGTTCCTTTCCTTAAAATATGCTGTCCCTCGAGTCAAAGAGGAAGGGAACGCAGGGAGAACAGTGACCAGTGTCAAAGTCTCCCATTGCTGTTTGATTTACACTTCCTTTTTTACTAACGTAAAAAGTGCCACTGAGTAATGTGTCGTATTGTTTCACCTAAACTCTATTATGCAAGCACTTACATTTCCAGAGGTATTTTCTCGACTAAAGCTATGACAACAAATTCAAATATATTCTGCGTTTTGGACACGTTGATTGCTGGTATTCAACTTTTAAGATGTTCGTGCGTTAAACAAAAAATACATATTGGCGAAAAAAACTGACATTTTATTGAGAATGGACAAAAAGGTATTTTTGCCAAATTACTCCTGCAAACACCTCGGCCATATATATCAATATTTCACACAATGCAGCAAGCTGCCTTGCGACACTGCATGAAAGAGAGAGGACAGGAATTCACCATAAATGATATGGTGCATTCCTACTCTTAGCCTGTGCTGGTGCACCATCTCCTGCCTAGTGCCAATGCAGGCACCCTTGCACCATGGTGCAAGGGTGCCTGCATTGTAGGCAGGATTGCCGTTGTGCAGGAAGGCATATCTTCCTGCACACAAACTATCCTCAGAGACATTGTCCTCTTTCTAAGTGTGATGTAGAATGCAGCACACTTAGAAAGAGAACATATTAATATTTCTAATCATTGCACATCTGGTGGGGAGGCGTACAATTCAGATGCATTCCCAGGTTTACCATTGTTGGTAAATCTGGGAATGTGTGGGAATCTATCTGTGGATGTGTGGGAACACCCATGCTTCACCGATGGCACGCCTTCCTGCCGCAGAGTAACGCCAGACAGAGATTTGCGCTGTCTTCAATTACTCTAGATTCATCAAGTCACTCAGGGCAACGCAAGGTGGCTTTTCATGGCTTGATAAATCTCATTTAGCTGTGGCGTATTCCTTGCATCCCCAGAGAACCCCACTGAATCCTTATTGGAAACCGAGGACCCCCCTCCCCCTAGTCACTACTGAAAGCCAGGGACTCCTGCCTATTCATTTTTGATGATTTGAACTGCAAAACATACACAAAAAATAGAGCATTCATCAAACAAATACACAAATCACTAAATATTTTATTACATTCACGTACAAATATAACCACATCTAAATGTTCATTTTAACAGGAAGGGTGGAGGTTTTCTAAATTATTTTGAGGCTACTCATATATTCTATTTGATGCACTACTCACACAAATCAATCTGGGGAATATCAACTTAATTTTCAGCCCCCAAATTTCAAATTGTTTATTCTTTCATTTTTACTGACCTTTTTAAAATTTGAAATTGTACATTTTGCTTCCCTATTTATACAGACTGTACTAATATGTTCTAAGGTCTCAGGAGCACTGGTTCAGAACCACTGGTCTGGAAAGTTTGGAAACATGCACAAACATGTTTTAGGGCGTTCCTAAACTCCTTTCTGACCCATTTTCTGCCCTGCAAGTGATTGAAGGTTTACTACAGGATGGAAAATAAAACGGATCACCGCCATATTTTCTGGAGGAGAATGACACCAGTTTTCGCCACAGTGAAAATATATTCACAGTGGGAAAAAAGGAAAAAACTGCACTTAGAACTTGGACAGCGTTCTCCATTTACTGCTTGCACAAATGTATGCTGTGCAGATTTCTTCTCAGTGGAAATAGAATGCCATGTGAATAGTCAACTGAAATTCCCAGTATAATGCTTTGTGTATCATTCAGGCATACCATGGGGAATATTGGTGAATTCCCCCAAAAACATTTGAAAACACATACAGGGAGATATGTAAATCCCTTCAGGTGCATCTACATTTTTACCGTTGGATCCAGCCCTTTGACAACTTAGAAGACAGAAAGCACATTTTCACACCTATATTTGTAAGTCATAGTTCCTGTCATGAACTGAACAAAGAACCAGTCTAAAAGCAGTTTAAAAGTGCTTCATGAAGACCAAAGCCCAGATTTATCAAGCTTTTTTGTTGTCGTCAGTAATATTTACAAAGACCCACAAGGGCCAATTTATGTTGCCTTGCATGGCTTTGTTAAGAAATGTTATGCAACACAGCTGCTTGTGCAGCATTGTGTAACATTTCAATTTGGGAGGTGTTTCATTGGTACTTATTTTTATTTTTTCATTTTTTGTAGATTTATATAGTGCAGACTCGACCCAAAGGTATTGGAGCAGATTACATGAGCACCAGTCATGTTTACACAAGGACACATTAATTTTTCTTTTGGTGGAACGGAGAAATTAAGGGGCTTATTACAATGTCGGGTGGACTCAGCGCTGTGGAAATGGGACCGATCGACCTCTGGTCGGCAGTCCAGACCACCAATTTACAATGAGACTGCACATGATGCGGTTGCATAATCACATTTCCCTATGGAGGCATGTGTTACAGCTGTAAACCGGTTGTAGCACAAGCCCCCATAGGGAAACGGGAGGTTGTGTTCATCCCTGTACTACTTTTCAGACACCTCCAGGTGCCAGACACACGGTACAGGGATCAACAAGGATGCACCATAGGTGCCACCTCAGCCCCCAACCGGAGGCCGTAAACAGAAGAGAGCCCTGCTAGGGGCCACCAAACATGCTTTCAGACAGACTTTCTATTTTGGAAAGCCAGGCATGGAAAGCGTGCTGAAAACTGTGCATCATAATCCGGGCTGTGTAAAACTCCGTCCATTGGGATTACCGGCACTAAATTGTTACTAGTTTGTTGGAAGTGAAACCGATGGTCTTGGTCAGAAAGCCTCTGACAGAAGGTCAGAGGCTTTCCGACCGAGATCGTAATTGCTCCCTATGTGATTTGCCCAGAATTACAGGAGGCTGAGCTGGTGTCGAGGCTCAAACCTTTTCCCCAGCTCCAAAGTCAGCAGCTATGACCATGAGGCCACATCCATTCCCATGTATCCACTCATCGATGTTGGAGCATTCCCAGATTCACTAATGCTACTAAACTTGTGAATTCGTCTAAATGCTATCCTTCTCAAGGTGTGACAAGGAGAAATATATTTATTTCTCATCATTATTTGCTCTTTCTATGTATGCTGAATTCTGCAGTACATATACAAAGATAAAAATGCCTCCAATGATTGTTCTGTGCTAGAAGGTGCCCCTTCCTGCACAAAACCATCCTGCATTAACAGTCACCCTTGCATTATTGCGTTAAGCAGCACTCAAAGAGCGAGTACAAGGAGAGAGCTGAAATGCTAAATATCTTTGTAAATAAGGAGCATTTTTTCTCTCTCTCTTCCACACAACACAGCACAACAAAGCAACGTAGGATTCTCCTATCTTTTTATGTGCCAAAACTCTGCAGTTGTAAAGATACTACTCATAAAATACAGTTTGTGAATAGCAAATAATCGTAAACCTACACAAAAGTGTAAGACTGCATTTGAGAATTAGACACTCAGGGTATGAATGGCATTTTCAGTCTAGAATTACAATATTTGAGCTACCCATTGATATTACATACTAGAATGTGATTTTTCATTCAGTGTATAATAGAGGGAAAATATAAAAAAAAGTGGCTCTTGGTGGTGCAAATTTGTTGTCTTCCTCTCATATTTTGTCTAACTAAAGTGTTCCTTAGATATAAACTTTGCATTAATACCAGCAGTTCATGCATACTGTACTGCATATTTTCTGGCTCTTCTGTGAATTCACAAGATGGTCCACTTTACCAAGTATTTCCAAAGGTGACAAATATTAGAAATGCTGGATTTATGGGGCGGCTTGCTCCCTCATTATTAACTCATACATCTTTAAAGACATACCATGAATATATCCTGCTATCTTAATGAGCTTTAAAGTAATTAATAACTATGATTGCACATTCCCTCTGCGCCATTTAATTGTTCCAGACCCAGTACATTGTATTGTTTCAAATATGTGACATTGCCGTGTTTTACATTCAGTACATGGTAAGCCAACTGCAGGTGTGAAAAGATGTGAAAATATAAAAGATTATATGAATATATAGGTAGCTATGTTTTTGCAAGAAAGGTGAGCACGTTTCATATTCTGTTGGAAGCTAGTGTGCTGGTCATTACCTAGATGATGGTTAAGTTAGCACTGTGTGCATGCATCCACTCAGAAAAGGATATGTTTCAAAAGATGATATCTATGTAGTCTTCATGCATAACACTGCATTCAAAGAACCACATGCTCTCTTAAAATTCATGAGCGCTATAGTTGACTTGTTGGTAGGCTTGGGCACAGCAGGCAGACAATTATCTGTTGCTTTAAAAGTCAGCCTAACAGAATATTGTAAACAAGAGGAGAGAGTAGGGTGTTTACCAGCATTGTAGGGTGGGAACTCCCGGTCCCCTGTTCAAGACTAATACACAACAAAGAGAGGAGTGCCCCCTTAAAGGCGTCACAGTGAAGTTCTCTGTGCCAAAAGCTCAAGGCTTGTGCCCAACCTGTATGCAGGACAAAGCATGTCCTTTATGAAGACCCCTCACTCACCTACCTAGTTGGTGACATGCTTCATCATCGGGGTTCCACCCGAAGGCCGAGTGCCAACGGGGTGTGCTTCGACACCTGATTACAGTGGAGCGGGTATTGTTTCTTTATATGTTGCAGTGAAAACAAGTGATAAGTGGATTAAAAGGGGGCCAGTACAACTCACCTCAAGACTTTATTCCTGAGTGACTGGACACCCTGTAAAAGAAATGTGACACCTATGCCTAATTAGGTAGACTCGGGTGTTCAAGACGTATAGTGTATTTAAAAAGCGACGTGTGCTATGTGAAATAAAATAGGTCTACATGTTTCAACCATCATACGATTGTGGGTTTTCGTCAGGACCAGTGAGCAACAGACCTGGGTGGTGCGCACACGCTAAGGTGCGCCCTGCCCTCGGTCAGTGAAAGAAAGAAACAAAAATCTGTTTCTTATAAAAATTCTTCTTCCCAGTCTGGAAGAAAAACCTGTGGAAAAAGATAGTGGGGGTTGGGATCACAATACAAGAGACAAACAATTGTTGTACAGAAAACATATAGTAATAATGTTCATGAAGGACGTGGGTCACGACCAGATTCAGTCTGACCACCGAGCTGCACGTCTACCCAATCTGGGTGGGGTGACTGTGGTGTGCTCGAAAGGCTGAGTGACTGAGGAGTGTATCCTCAGTCAAATAAAGCATACTGGTACAGGGTATTGAAGTTAATTGTCTAGGAGATTTAAATATAAGCAGAGTTGAACTAGCACATATGGAGGTATTGCACTGAACCACTAACTACTGGATCTAATGTCCGTAGAGCTCCCAATTATGTAGACATTAGATGCTTACTCAGATCGCGAAAAGATTCCGCTTCATGGGCGTCCGGGTTCCAAGGGCGATGCTCGCATCACCTGGGGAGTAATGGTGAAAGCGGGCGCGGGAACACCGTGAGCAAACAGGGTGTCTACTCGTATGAAATAAGTTACAATCCTTGAGGATCGAGTTTGTAGAGACTTATTTGCAGCTTCTGCTCCTCGGTCAGTAAACCTACTTGGTTACCAAGACGGTACGCCCGTGCGAATCCCTACGGCGTCTGGAGCCGAGGAGCTTAATATTCGGAACCTCAGCTTCCTGGAAAGGGCGTGGAGAGGCTGCTCACGTGGGTTTGAGGTACCAATCCACGGACATCTTACCAAGAGGAGGCTTGGAGCACGGTCGCTATGGGAACCTGAGCAAACCGAGATATCGCCTGGGTTTTTTGCCCAGGTTTTTGATGGCTCTCTGCCCGTGTGATCCTACTGGATGTAGGTAGAGTGGGGAATTGAATCCAGTAAGGGACACGTGCAGTCCTCGAGTCCGTAAAGAATGCATGCGCAGAAGTTCTACTATGCAAAAAGGCGACATCACCCCATGACAGAGGCCCATGGGATATTGTCATTCAAACCTGTCTTGTGGGTAGACAGCCTGTAAACCCATCTTTGCTCTTTCTCAAAGAGGCGTTGGGTCAGGTTGTTTCCCGGATTTACTTGTTCAATGATTGTCCATTGAAGGTCGTCTGGCGTGTGTCCAGCAGATAGGTAATGTTCTGTTAATCTGGTCATGGATTTTTTGCACCTGATCGTACTCCTGTGTTCCCCAATGCGAATCTTGACTTTCCTGTTCGTCATACCAATGTAGTGTAAGTTACAGGGACACGTTATTCTATAGACTACATTCTCGCTGTTGCAATTGGTGTGACCCCGTATTGTCCAGATCTTCCCTGGTTCCAGTTGTAGGGTTTTGGTGGTTGTGGTCAGTGGGCATACACTGGATTGGTACCTCGAACCCACGTGATCAGCCTCTCCACGCCCTTTCCAGGAAGCTGAGGTTCTGAATATTAAGCTCCTGGGCTCCAGACGCCGTAGGCTTTCACCATTACTCCCCAGGTGATGCGAGCATCGCCCTTGGAACCCGGACGCCCATGAAGCGGAATCTCTCCGCGATCTGAGTAAGCATCTAATGTCTACATAATTGGGAGCTCTATGGACATTAGATCCAGTAGTTAGTGGTTCAGTGCGATACCTCCATATGTGCTAGTTCAACTCTGCTTATATTTAAATCTCCTAGACAATTAACTTCAACACCCTGTACCAGTACGCTTTATTTGACTGAGGATACACTCCACAGTCACTCAGCCTTTCGAGCACACCACAGTCACCCCACCCAGATTGGGTAGACGTGCAGCTCGGTGGTCAGACTGAATCTGGTCGTGACCCACATCCTTCACGCACATTATTACTATATGTTTTCTGTACAACAATTGTTTGTCTCTTGTATTGTGATCCCAACCCCCACTATCTTTTTCCACAGGTTTTTCTTCCACACCGGGAAGAAGAATTTTTATAAGAAACAGATTTTTGTTTCTTTCTTTCACTGACCGAGGGCAGGGCGCACCTTAGCGTGTGCGCACCACCCAGGTCTGTTGCTCACTGGTCCTGACGAAAACCCACAATCGTATGATGGTTGAAACATGTAGACCTATTTTATTTCACATAGCACACGTTGCTTTTTAAATACACTATACGTCTTGAACACCGGAGTCTACCTAATTAGGCATAGGTGTCACATTTCTTTTACAGGGTGTCCAGTCACTCAGGAATAAAGTCTTGAGGTGAGTAGTACTGGCCCCCTTTTAATCCACTTATCACTTGTTTTCACTGCAACATATAAAGAAACAATACCCGCTCCACTGTAATCAGGTGTCGAAGCACACCCCGTTGGCACTCGGCCTTCGGGGTGGGTCCCCGATGATGAAGCATGTCACTAACTAGGTTGGTGAGTGAGGGGTCTTCATAAAGGACATGCTTTGTCCTGCATACAGGTTGGGCACAAGCCTTGAGCTTTTGGCACAGAGAACTTCTCTGTGACGCCTTTAAGGGGGCACTCCTCTCTTTGTTGTGTATTAGCCTAACAGAATAACCTGAGCCAGTTTTGTGGACTTATGAGGGCTGTTTTGTGGGCCATGCAGAGAAGTTTATTATACTATTTAAAAGAATACGGCACTGGTTACTAAACACGTTATTGCTTTGTGCATGGGACCATGTAGAAATGTACTCACTGTATGAGCTCAATTTGACTCTTTTCCTGTGTTGCTACTCACTATGTATGTTGGCTTGACAACACCGATAAAGTGGTGTGATCTGTATTCGTATAGGTTGGGCAGAATCTTTTACAGCCCAGTCCACATTTATGGATGCCTTGTGCTATACACCATTATTAAATGAAGTTGCGCCTGATAAGGCCTCTAGGACTGTAGTATGGAGGATCGTGGAGAAAACTTTGAGGCCTCACAATATTGTGACCAGAATATTGAGGACCAACGTATCAAAAAGTTCAATGCACAGAGAGAGGAATAGACATACTATTCTTAACTCCACATCGGAGGTAATCTGTGCAGTGGGGACTGAGGGGCACAAAATTAGGCTGTGTTATGTGGCCCTTAGGGTCATTCTCGACATTGCTAAGTTAGCATGAGCTCTGCTGCCATGTTGCTGCTTTTGCGCACATTACTACATGTCTTTATTTTGCAAGAATCTGTTTGTGTCTTTCACATGAAAGCGGTCTGCTTTATGCATTCTCTGCAGTTCCTGGAGTTTAGTCTGAACACAATGTGCAAGGTCGAAAAACATACCCCTTGTTATTCTGTTCTGGTCAGTCCCTATTACCTAGACAAAGCATGCTACACACAGCTGCACTGCTAGAGAGCTTGTGCTTTGATATTACGGAGTTGCATGTTGTTCACACACACTTGGAGGGAAACCTTTCCTTTTTTTTTATTGGAATTTGTGTAGCAGGACAGACAAAAGTAAAAAAAAAAAAAAATGAGCTTCATGATAAACATATACATATAGATACGTATCTACAGATATTTCGTTTTTTAGACAATTAATAAATCAGCAAAAGCAATAACTCAGTATAACATTAACTAAGTCTTGTTTGTCCTCCAATTTGTTACAGGGGTCCATATCCGTTCTCCCATAGCTCGTTTACTAATACCTTTAGATTCATATAGGCATATTTCAATATTATGAATCCCCAACATTCTAGTACGCCACATCTGAAAAGACGGGGGATTTACTTCTTTCCACGCAGCTGAAATCAATATATGAAACACTACAACAAAAATAAACAGCAAGGCTGCTTCATCTTTCCCCAATTTCAGGTTGGCGTCAATACCAGTAATCATCAGTGTCGGGGTTAATAAAATATTAAGACCGGTCAGGCCTTCCCAAAATCTCACCATCTCTTTTTTGATAAACTCAAGACATTTACAAGAAAAAAACATGTCCATTAAATCTGCTTGACTCTCTTTACAACGGGGGCAATTATCGTTTTCTATCAAACCCCAGGCATATAATTTCGATGGCGTATGATACAAATTAAAAATTGTTTTATAATGCTGTGCACGTAAATTGGATGCTCTTAATACCCATTTGTTCAAAACCAAGGCTAGGTCTAGATCTACCTCAGGGTCATTTAATTTAGCGGACCAGTTAGTTTCCATCTTTTCCAAATCATCAGGGACAGCTTCTAATAAGCAACTGTATACAGTCTTGATCTTGTTTCTGTCCCTTTCTAAAAGCTTAATCATTGGGGATTCCTGTGAGGAATAAGCTCTAGGTCTTAAAGCTTGTGTAGTTCGGTCTATTTGACCATAAAGAAGCCAATGACTTCTAGTAATACCATATCTCCTCTGAAGTACATCAAATCCCAAAACCTTGCCTTCTTCCATAATATCTCCCAGAGTGGTTATTCCCATTCTGCTCCACATCATAAAGTTCATATCACCTTTTAACTGAAAGAAGATACTAGAGTTACGTAACAGTAGGTGGGGGTTAATTCTTGAAACATGAAAAAAATTTAAAACTATATTCCAAGTCTGCCACATGCTTAACAAAATCTTTAATCGAGTGTTTTTATAAAATCTCCGTTCTAATTCCCCCCGAAACAACCCTTGCGCTCTATCACCCATAAGCATTCTAAAGATTGGGGTTGGATTATCTTCTAATAAGGGTCCCGTTCTTGTCTCTACTTTTGACTGAACTAAAATATGCATTTGGAGCAAAAGACATGACCAATGATATAACCGTAAATTCGGTAGGGCCATACCCCCCCTTTCGTGCGGAAGAGAAATATAATTAGTGGATCGCCTTATCCTTCCATACTGCCATATAAATCTTATAAATGTAGACTTCAGACTTTTCAAGATTTTTTCTTCGATTAGAAGTGTGATTGCTCTGAATAGGTACAGCACACGGGGAAACATTGACATTTTAACAGCATTAATCCTCCCAACCAGGGAAAGGTGAAGTACATCAATTCTCCTTAATTCTTTATCAATGGCATTAATTAAGGGGGTATAATTCTCTTCAACAATTTTATCCACTGAAGCGTTGATCTTAACTCCAAGATAAGTTGCTGATTCAACAAATCTATAATCAGTCTTAAAGATATTTTTAGAACATATAATCTGAGTTTTTGTATCGTTTAGCAAGTATCCTGATTTTGAGCCGAAGTCTTTTGCCAACTGAACCAGGATGGGTAGTGCCTGCTGAGGATTGATGGTGATTACAGCGAGGTCATCGGCATACGCCAACATTTTATTAGAGTACCCATTATATACAACTGGTTGAATTTCGGGATTAGCTAAAATCTCCTGAATAAGGGGGTCAATATACAGGGCAAAGAGAATCGGGGAACAGGGGCAGCCTTGACGCGTCCCTCTCTTGATGTTTATTATCCCTGATTTCTCACCATTGACCGGCACTCTGACTCTTGGTTCCACATACATTGCCCGGAGGGCTTCAATAATTTTAGGGCCAAAACCTCTACCTTCCAGTATATCCCAAAGAAAGCTCCACGTAACCCGATCAAAAGCTTTCTCCGCATCGAGCAGGATCATTGCCATCTCACTCCCCATCGCAGCACAGGCATCAAATAGACTAATGGCTCTAATTACATGGTCTGTCGTTCCACGGCCCGGGACAAAACCGTGCTGCCACGGGGACACAAGACCACCAATGATCCCACTCAACCGATTAGCTAGTATTTTGGAGTATAGTTTGATATCTGAATTTATTAATGTTATGGGCCGATAGGAGCCCGGGTTTCTCACCGGTTTTTCTTTTTTATATGAAAAATTATAATGTTAGTTTCTCTCCAAGACTGTGGAGCCAGACCTGAATAGAAAATCCCATTAAACAAATCCAGTAATAGAGGGGAAACCTCATCCTCTATTACTTTGAAGACTTCCAAAGGAATACCGTCTGGTCCAGAGGCCTTCCCTGAGGCTAGTCCCCGAAGTGCATCAAGGACGTCATTCATTGTAATATCCCTATCTAAATCCATCTTACATGTTCCATCTAATTTAGGGCCTTTATCACAAATTATTTCTCTTTCATTACTTCCAGTTTCTTCATATTCATATAGCCTTTGATAAAAGTTTTCAAATACTCTGCGTATTTCCGTTTCATCCGTATATTTTATACCTGCTTCTTCAATGTGAGTAATAGTGGATTTCGCCTTCGCCTGTCTTAGCCGAAGGGCTAAGGCCCTGCCTGCCTGTTCCCCAGTCTCATATCTCTTAACTCTAGATGATTGAAACTCCCTAATTGTCTTCTGTGTTATTTCTTTCTGAAGGTCAGCTTTTACAACCGTTAAAACTTTTAACCTCTCTACACCTTCTATCCCACTCGCAATATCTTTTATATGTTGCTCCTCTGCTTTCCCTAATTTCACCATTAAGTTGTCTACTTGCTCTCGATCAATTTTTCTAAGTCTTGCGGAGTAGCTTATTGTTTCCCCCCTAAGTGCAGCCTTAAATGTATCCCACACTGTATTCCGTGAGGCGCTATATCTATTGATATCAAAGAAATCTGTTACCCATTTTTTGAGATGGTCAGTAAATCTTTTATTCATTAATAATTTTTTTTCAAAAGACCAGTGATTTCTTTTTCTTTTCAAACAGCTCACCTCATATGTTATTATTAGGGGGTTATGATCCGAGATTACCTTCGGGAGTTTCATAATGTTTACTTTTGACATCTCTGAGGAGGAAATGAAGGCATAATCCAGTTTTGTATGTTTCTGGGCTGGATTGGAAAAATATGTGTACCCCGAATGCTGTGGACGTTTGGCTAGCCATATATCCTGTAAGCAATGGGAGTTTATAAAAGCTTCAACTGATCGGTAAACCTTAGGTTTCCGTCCTGTATATCTTTTTGAGATACCCCAGTCTGCTGAAATATTAAAATCACCAGTAACTATTAAAAGAGTGGGCCATCCAACTAGCTCTGTCTCTAAAAAGTCAAATATCTCAGGATCATCCTGATTTGATCCATAAATTACACAGAGTGTGACACCCAGTTCCAAATCGGCGATTACCCATCTACCGTTGGGATCCGCCAATACTTTTTTTGCTTTCCCCAGTGAGGTTCGAATCATAATTGCTACTCCTCGAATTATAGAGGTCTGGGTTGAGCAGGCAACTAGTTCAAAGCCACTGAGAAAAAGCAAGTTACGCTTAGCCCAAGGAAGATGGGTCTCTTGTATGCACAAGATGTCAATATTCTCATGTTTTACTAAATAAGCCAATCTCTGTCTCTTCTTCCAATCATTCATACCCCCCACGTTTATAGTGCAGATCTTAACGTTTCCCATTTGCTTGGATCAGAGTTCCTTCGAGTAGATCCGTCCTTATTTTCAAATAACCACAACCAACATTTTTGCTTTTCATTATACATTTGATCTATAATATCATGAATTATGCTCCAAACTTTACCAATTAATAGCAACCAAACATTTTGTCTTATCCTGCACCATCTTCCATTTTCTCCATTTTAATTTTCTCCCTTGTTCCCTCGTCCCCTCCCCGAGCCCCACCTCCACCTACCCCGTGCTCCCCCCCCACACCCCATCCCTTCATGTGACCCCCCCCTGTTATGCGAGGCACTCAGTCCTAGCTGAGTGTAGGATGGAATGCAGTGTGAGCGGTGAGGACAAGGTAATACTAAACATCAAAACATTTCTAATTAGTAGCCCCAATTGACTGTATGTATTCTTTTGCTTTAATCTCCGAAGAGAAAAATAAAGCATTTCCATTATGAATGATTTTTCGTTGAGCTGGGTTAACTAAATATGCCTGCATATTTAAATCTTGAAATTGTTTAATCATTCCTCTCAGCCACCAGCGTCTCTCCACTGTAGTGTGGCAAAAGTCTGGTCTCACGAAGAACGAAATCCCTTCCACGGTTCGTTTGGCATTAGGTCTTGCTTTGTCAAAAATGGCTTGTCTTAGTACAAAGTTTCCAAAATAGATCAGGATAGCTCTTGGAAATTCTCCTTCCTTAGCGCTTCTCCTTAGTCTTTGTATAGTACGATGGGCTCTTTGAATTTCATTAGGCCAGTTCCAGTCATTTAATTCTGGGAATGCCTGTCCAAATATCTTGATCACGTAAGCTCTTATATCGGGCCCTTCGGCCCCTTCCGGAATTCCCAGATCTCGAAGGTTATTCCTGCGTTGTCGATTTTCCATTTCTTCAAGCTTCCATTGTATATCCACTAATTGCGCATTTTGTAGTTTGGTGTTAGAGACAGCCACGACCACTTCAGATTCTGTCATTACTATTCGATCTTCCAAGTTTGCTACCTTGTCATTGGTGTTAGAGCATGCCTTTGACAATTTCCGCACTACTCCTTGCATCTTTTTCATCGCTGAGTGAGCTTTTTGACTATCTCTACGGGTCTCTTCTCGGTGGGCTATAATTTCCTGATGTATTGATTCTAATAATGATATTTGTATATGTTCGTCATCCAAATTATCATTATGAGGGTGATCTGAGGGTAATTCCCAAGTTAGCTCCCGACATGCGGTCTGTAAGTCATTATTCAGTACTCCAAGTGCTTTCATAGCTGTGACTGGTTGGTCTATCTCAGGATCACTCTCTGAATCCAAATATGAAGAGCATACCTCTTCTTCCTCCTCGGACCACTCTTGCCCATCCGATGCTGAGAAAAATGCCTCATTTGAAGCATTTTCGTTACTTTCTTTGCCATCTCCAGCTTCATCTTCAGGCCCTTTATTCCTAGTAGGCAAGTCTTCTTTACTCTTATCGCTCTGATTTTCTGCGTAGTTGTTATTGGCCTGCTCATCATCTTCATCTGCTGCGGTTACCGCCAGCTTATCTGTGGTTGTTGACTCTGTCTCCGCCTCCTGTGGGTCATTCACTGATACAAGAACTTTTGTGGAAGTTTCTAAATTCTCATTCATTTTATCCTTTACATCTATACTTAGTGTGGTTCCAATATCACCAGAAATGGAGTCATTAGGTTTTATTGTGCTAGCAGTCGATAAATCAGTGTCATTCCCCTTCCCAGGAGTATTGATATTCGTCATAGTCACCCCCCCGGCCCCTTCTCCTTACCAGATTTTGCAAACAATTCAACAATTGGATTTGGATTAGGCAGGGGTCGGGTCCGAGTGCCGGTCTGTTGCTGCTGCTTTCTCCTAACACGTTCTTCAGCCGCTGGCGTGTGCTCTACCTCGGATTCTGGTATATCCTCGATAGGCGTCTCCTCTCGCGCCTTCCTCTGACCCTGGGCAGCCTTGTTAGCGGCGTTCACTTTCGGAGCCATATTATGAGATACTTTCTGCCACCGGGGGCAGCTGGGCTCCGGCGGGTTACTGTGATGCTTTACGCCGCTGAAGTTCCACCGATCGCGGTTAGCACGTCGGGAGCAGACCCGCCCTCTAAGTGCGACTCGTAGTTTCAACCTCAGCTGTAGATAGGTCTAAACACCCACGAGTTCCCGTGACAGACGAGTTGCAGATCCACGGCTGGAGAAAATAAAAAATACCGGCTGCACTGCTAGCATTTCTTTAGCATTTCTTTAGACCCGCGGTCGGACATTAACTGCCGCTTATTTTTCCCAGCTCTCAGTCCTGGAGCTCACGACCATACGTTCTCACTGCTCAACTGCTTCGACCGCTACTGAACGGTCGCCATCTTGCCTCTGTATTGGAGGGAAACCTTTCCTTGGAGAAGAGCTATGCTGTTTCTATCATGTACAGCTACCATCTAGGCTTTAAGGTATGGGGTCTGCTGACACAGCCCAGGGATCTTCCTTTATATAATAAACTTCAACTCACCAAGGGGAGGGTGGTTAGGCCTTATAGTCCTTTTTCCGCTGTCTATATATAATGACATCCCCCTTCATATTCTATGGTATTGTAATAATGCTAACTTTGCTAGGTTTATGTATTTTGCTGCTAGTACTGGCTTTTATTCTGCATTATAGAGTACCATACTTAAAATAAACATTTTAAACTATATATTGACCCCGACTATCCTTATTGTGTACGAGTGAGTGAGCGAAAGCATATGTCTTGCTACCGCAATTCCTGAGAGAGTCGGGAGTGTTGTGTTCTGGGTTGTTTAATCATTTGTAGCCTTGTGATTTTGTTGGAGTAACGAATAAGACACTATAGCTAGTCTGTTTTACGATTTTGGTCACTAAGGTGGTAGGAAGGTAAAACCCCTATACACCGATGTCTTGTTTTCCTGCGCATAGTTCTGTGTATGTACAGAATCCCTGCAACATGGCGCTGCTAACGTTTGGTCTAGTTCTTATCTGCAAGACTCCTGAGTAGTGCTTGTGCTTGTCCACAATCCCCTCACTTTCATTTCCGGAGACAGCTGTCACGGTGTAGCCTCCTATATTGTGATATTTATATAGGTTTTTCATGCTTGAATTTTAAAAGGTCCTTCTCTTTCTTTTAACATTTTGTTGCGCTGTCACACATAGGTTGTTATTCTATGCTAATGTTCATGGCAGTTGCCATAATGCCTCCTAATGGGGCACCGCTCAGGGCTTATTTACAATAATACGGGGTACCTGATGCAGAGGTTGCGCTTATCTTGGTTGTAGAGGCAGATCCTGCCTTCCGCGTTGAGGTACTTTATTCCTGGTCACCTTTCCGGCAATTGATGGAACAGACAATTTGTTTCACAAATATTCTGCCACTGCGCTTCCCGGGAATATAAACCATATAGTACTCTTGAGGTTCTGCTCACAGCTTGAGAACACCAGTTATGGTTTAATGGTGCCCTTCCACACCCAATAAATCCTGTCCCTTTAGGCCCTTTTTTGATAGAAGGAGCCACATGGCCGGTCTTGGCTGAGTGTACCCCACACCCACGTTATCTAACAACTGCTATGATTGCTGAGCTCTGTATATTACTTCCTTAATACATAGCATAGGGCAGTTATTCAGTTTATGTTAAGCAACTTCCAGGTGGGACCACCTGGGGCTGCAGCGCAACCAACTGCACCTGGTGGTGTGACCGTCAGTCCTTTAATGGTTAATTCTGTAATGGGCAAGCACCCCCAGAATAAGGATGAGCTTCCTTATTGGCTTACGGACAAATTTGGGCAACTCAAAGCTGTTTTTCCAAATACCCCACCTGTGGAAAAGCACAGGATTTTGACAATAAGTCTACCAAAAAATCTGGCTCCCGAATTAGCTGATTGTTACACTTGGGGTAACGTGTTTCCAGTGGTGTCTTCAATGACCATTCTCCCATCCGTATTCAAGTGTGTTCTAAGAAGAACATGGGGCCGAATCGGCCCTGGAGTTGGGAATGACACTGGCGGGGGTGTATGATCCTTGCTAATATCAAGGGTGATGCTGTCTGCTTACAAGTGACGCAATGCTTGGAGGCTGTGGCAGCCCCACGAATTGCCAAAGAGTATTGCTAAAGCCTAAAAATGCATAGGGCGCAATAGTCTGAGAATCAAGACTTTTACTCAACCACAAGATCAAACTCAAATTCAACAAAAGGCCCAAACTGATAAAGATGGGCACCCGTTCTTTCCTAAAAGGAACTGGAGAAATAAAAAACTGGGGCAGCAACAACAGAAGTATTGTTTGCGTGCTGGTTCACCGACACCCGAGTTTTCTGAGCGTACTTATGACTTGTGGGACCGAGTGAAAATTAAGACTCCTGATAGATTTCATGTCCCTGATCAGCGCTCTCCTTGTTCTTTACAGGACACATCAGGCTCTCAAGTCGGTGGTGGAGAATGCCAGGATCGTAGCAAAGGTCAGCCCACACAACAGGGACAAGATCAACTTTGTCAGTTTGACGTTAAAGCCAAACAAGAGGATCTGCCTCGCTTTAGACCACCCTATCGAAGAAGAAAGTTGCAGCTTTATCAGCAAAATAGCCTCAGGAGGTGATAACACGTATTCTAGACTGGCCTTGGGTGGTGACCCTGCTCGGCAGCGCAACAGAGGTTACCATAGTGCGGGAGGCGTTGCGTCCCTGTCTGGAGGTGAGAGCAACTGAGTGGAGACAGCAGATATACGAGTTGCCCCCCTGATAGACTCTAGAAATAGTCTTCCAAATTGAAAGTGGTATACAGCGTACAATCACAGTGGTTTTCTGGGAGAATCTCACCTCTTCATATGATATTTTGTTAGCAGCGGCAGATTGGCCACCGCCATTTGGGCTATCCGCTCCAAAAGGGGAAGTTGTGATACTTCCAAGTTTTTGCGTTATGTCCCTGAGGAACATGCAACAGCTTTTGCAGCTGAGTGTGCTTCGGCCCTTACCCCGGCGATATACCATAACCAGGTGGGCTGGGATTGAGATTTCCCAGCACATGAGATCCCGTTACGGTCTATGCCACAGCCACAGCCACAATATCCAATCAAACGAGAAGCTAAGGCTCCTGTTTTTGATATTCAGTTGTAGTACAAGGGTGGGGTTGAATCCTGCGTATCACCAATGAATAATCCTTTTTTTCCTGTTTCAAAACCTGACGGATCGTATCGCATTGTCTTTGATTATCAGAAGTTGAATCGTTATTGTTGTACATTTGCGGTACAAAATATGCACAGCTCTGAATGAAAAATACAAAACTACACTGGATATATCCAATGGTTTCTATAGTCACAACTTGGCTCCTGAGAGCTGTGACTGGATAGCCTTCACCACCGTCGGAAACTGAAAAAACTTTAGTCTCTGCTGGGATTTTTGACTTTTGGGAGGACATACATTCCCAATTATGCCCAGCGTATCAAACCACTATATGCCTTGATAAAACCAACATTTTCTGGCTTCCAGAACATACCTCAATTCTACTACCTTTACAAACAGATTTGCTTGCTACTAACTACTTGTTGACGTGTGACAATGCAACAAACCTGGTGATACGTATTGTACCTGGCCCGTTGGTTTCTTGTGAGGGAGACACAGTACATATTGCTTACAAATCCCATTCATCACACATCGGCTAAAATGCGATTTTCCAATACTGAGAAAAGTTTTGACAGAGGTATAGATGGCGATTCTGAAAGAATGCTTTCTTATGGTCACTCCTCTCCCTGCTTTAGAAGCAGTGACTAAGGCAACTGCACCCAGCTCTAAGTCTTTACATCTCAGTTGGATACGATGGGCTGCATAATTGACATTGGCTGATGTCATGTTTATTTTTGATCCTTCTCTTCAGACACAGAAGTTCTTACAGTATGAACAGGTTCATCCTCCTCCTCTGTCCCTGCTACCTTTTGATGAATACAAATGTATCATCTACACCGATGGATAGGCTCAACCGGCCGCCGGTTCTAAACACGCTTATTCAGCAGTCTGTGATAATGTGGCTGGTACGATCGTCAAAGGAGAGTTTAAGTCTTCCATAGTGCATACGCAGGCACTTGGGGACTGTACAGCACAATTGGCGGAGCTGTGTGCTCTTGTTCTTGCGCTTGAGTTTGCTGATCCTAATGTGAATACTCTTATTGTATGCGGTTCTTACTACTGTGTCCAGTCTTTCAATGACAACATATTCTTTTGGTCACAAAGTGACTATAGAGACTCTAAAGGCAGTGCAATACAGCATAAAATGCTTTTGGTTTGAGAGGCGGAACTTAAAAAGCATCTCACACAGGTTATCCATACTCTCGGCCATCAGCGTGAGGGAGCACATGCTGTTGGTAATTCTTTGACTGATGAAGCAGCCAAGTTTGCAGTTACAATGTTTTCTTTTGCAGCAGATAGAAGGTCTACGACTAAGATTGATAATTACATTTTGGCAGCTATTGCTGCTACAAAGGATGTAACTGCTCCTCTGCAGGGCTTCCCTTCAAAGTGTTCTTATCATTTACCTCCTGAACAAGTTCCTTATGCTACAATTCCGAATGTTGGGCATCAGCTGATTCCAAACATGGACCGCAGACCTGCTTTGATCGTTGCCGAATACAAAGCCATGACTACTGCGCATGCCGGAGTGTCTGCGACAGTTTCTATTTTACAGCAATGTTACTGGTTTCATGGTCTATATAAACAGACCCGTAGTTATATAATTTTGTGTGACATTTGTCAACATATTAAGCCATATATGGTCCCACGTTCCACCACAAACACGGCTGAGTATTTCCAATCAGCCTTTTGCCTCTGTGTATCTTGATCACAGCGGTCTGTTCTCCTCTGATGCTGCATATAAATATATTTTAGTTGCAGTTGATTTGTGCACTAGATTCCTTTAGGTTTGGCCACAATGCAGTGCTGACGCTTGAAATGTCACTAGAGATTTGCTTGTCTTCGTCGGGATGTTTGCCTGTGGCACCTTCCACTCTGACAAAGGTCTAGCGTTAGCCTCGAAGGCATAGAAGGATGCAATGATGTCAATGGAGGTGCATATACAGTTTTCGTCTCCATATAGGCCTGAGGGCAATTCCATAGTGGAGCGAATGAACCGTGACTTACCTGCTTCGCTGCGGCCGGAATTCACCCGCGGTGCTGAAAAAAACTGATACGTGCGTGGTTCGACCAGCCGCCGGCCGTCTTCCGCACACGCCCACCGTGATGTCAGACGGCCAGGGACTGTCCGACGCACGGAAGAAGTTAAAGCAATCTTTGACAGCCAGAGTCTTAGGTACTGGCAGGAACTGGCTTGCTCACTTGTATGGGGATCAACGTGCACTTCATAATCTCCCTAGACGACCTCTGGGTGGGCAGACCCCATACGGAATGCTCTTTGGCGTTAAAATGTTTGTGCAAGACCTTGATGATATAGACGTTGTGGTGGCTGCCATGACCCATAACATAGATATTCATTCTACTCTGTTACAGTACCTAAAAAGGACCCATGACAGCTATGCAACTGAACATTTACCCTCTTTCACTGATGCAGTACTGCTGATTCTGACAGCCGATTGGTTTCCAAAGACTGGAGATCTGGTACAGGAAAAGCTGGAGAAGAAAAAATAATTTGGTCCCGCTTATCGTGCACCGGTTCCAGTTCTTGGATTAAAGGGTACTCGTACAGTCATTTTACCACCTTTACCTGGTTGCAAATACAACAGATACACCTCAGTGGACAATGTCAAGTTACACCGTCTGGCCGATTCTGAATAGTGTCACACCTGCTGTTTCGTGCAACGCAATTTAATTGAATCCGCTGACTTCATCTTCTTCTGCTAATGATTGTGTGGGTGAGGGCATAATGGACACTGCTATTGACCTTTCACCTGTCCTGCCTCCATCATCCAATGCGGACGTCAAGTATACTTACCCTACAGATGAGTCTAATAGTGAGGTGCCAATCAATTCTCGACAATATCAGGCTGACCCAGCACTACCACCTCTAATTAACAGAACTGCAAGTGGTTATTTTGGAGATCTTGATAGCTTCTCTTCTGACTCATCCTCTTCATCTTCCAATTTGACACTTCCACCAACAAAATTGTGTATTTTTATCTCTGGAATCAAAAAGACTTACTTGATCCTGCCATGGGCCTACATCTGGTTGGTACTTATCCTGATTTTCCTCTTCATGTAGATTGTCTTATGAATCTGTTTTTCGTGCTGATCAATGGTCATTATTTGACAGAACACTCTGCTGTTAACTTGCTCGACGGAGTTCTAGTACCTCATACATCGTCCTATATCATGAAATGTGATCAAGCTCTTGTTAACATTTCGGCTTTCCCAGTTGCAGATGGCATTGCATGGGATAAAGTAGATTTTGAAGTCCACGGTCCGACAAAAGTGGTTAGAATACCATACGTATTTCACGTCTCCTTAGGAAATGTGGTAACACAGGACATAGATTCTGATGATTGGGATGTGCAAGCTGTTCATTCATTGTTTTCTGATTTGAAATATTTAGCTGCTTTTGATGCTGAAGACTCGTATTTAAATTCTGCCAATTATGCTGATTTATTCTTTTATCAACTTTATGGGCATCATTACTTACACAAAACCGTCAGACCGTTTTTTAATTACACTCAATGGGAACATTGTCCGACTCCCATCCATGGAAGTTCTAAAATACTTTGGATAGGTTCGCTTATTTTAACGATTACAATACGTCTAATCCTGGATCCTGGATGAATTTTTTAAATTGCATTCATTATTGCAGCCCAAATTTATTCTTACCCATACTAAATTGATCTATTCCACCTTCTTTAGAACTGAATTGGCAAAACAAGGTTAGGATCGTTGGAAATATACAATTGATTTAAAATCAATTTGGGCCACTAAAGCTTGGCAGGTTCAGGGCACTGAAGCTCTGCATCGTGCCTGCCAGATTCCGACTCACATTTTATTTTTAAATGACACTGTACACCAGACCACCTGTTTTGGCAACTGTGAAAAATTTGAACATTCCATCAATTCCCTCCTTAGTGGAATTTGACAATTGGAGTGCACAGACAAAATATACCATTGATGTATTACAAGCTTTGTACGCAATGACACTTTCAATTTTTCGGAAATTGACCATTCCAGTTATTTGATCTGGCCAACAAGTTCAAACAAATGCCAGATATGTTTTTATAATGTAACTCCTGGTTTCACGCAGACTAGACTGGAACCTCGTTTTCCAAATTCAAACACAGTCACCTGTGGGTAAATTATGCCAAAAAGGGTTAGAACATTCAACTTTATCATCAGTAAAACAACATTTGTCGCTCTTGTCAAGCGATATTAATTTGCCTGATTTGATCTTAGGTCCTAGAGCCCCCAGAAAAAAGAGTTTTCTCTATGCAGTTTACAATAAAGTTTGGAAACTTTCACAGGCAGAAGCGGCTTTTCCAGCTTTGTCAAGTAGATCAGGCAAATTTAGAAAAAGTTCTTGCCATGGTGGACAATAGCATCAGTACACTGTCTTCACACATTTACACCTTGGTAAATATTGTTTCATTTGTAATTGATATTGTTCAGAATAATGTATCTGTGTTGTATCATGGTCAAAATCAATTAAGATCAGTAATGCAGTTTGTATGGATGTTACAGACTCTCAAAATGGGAAAAGTCTCATGGGTTTATTTAAATGCTTCAACTTTGTTTTCACCTTTTAATTTGACTGTTAAACAACAATTTATGTCCATGAAAGATGCTACATAAAGGCTGTTACACATTGAACAGTTGGAGGACTTGCCATTTTCTGTGGCGGAAACTGACTCTGCTGCTTTGTTAATTCATGGGGTAATATCTCTCCCATTTTCGTTGTTTCAATTTAAATCTTTTATGCAACATTTTCCTATAGGTCTCTATGAGCCCCTGGGTAGTTCCTTTGTCTATAAATTATGGTCCCTTCCTTTTACTTACAGATGTCAACGGGATGATAAGGAAGTTTTCCTAACAGGGGAGGAGTGCGATTCTACAGTAGGACATTCCCTGGTTTGCAAACACGTAAAGTTGCACAGCGCATGTAATGTATCAGCACCTGATCTTGCCTGTTTTTTTAAAGAACTCCTGTCCCATCTATAATTCCCGCTTTTACATTGCTTACACATGGCAGTTATCTTATACGGAAAAAACATGACTGCTGGTGTGGTTTATGGGCAGAAATCCTGTATTTAGTAACAGTTTCACAACGTGTTACTTGTTGTAGCAATTTGCTTTTTCTATGCCCGCATGGGATTGTAGATAGTTCCATTTGGCCTTCCATTCCTACTTTGAAAAGAGATCTCAACAAATTGAGCAGGCTAAAAACACTATTGTTCCTACAGGAAGTGGCTCTCACTTCAGCTCGAGAGACCTTCGAGTTGCAGGTGGCTAGGACATCTAGAGAGATTCAGTCACTCCTGAACACTAACCTCCCACTTTACTTTGGGGAGCCAATACAGCAAATATTTATTGCGTCTGACACCAAAGGCCTTGCTAATTTTTTTAAGAATGTGGGATTCTGCCTTGTGACTTCTTTTCAGGCGATATTTGGAGTATTACCAGCTTTTAGCCATTCTATCTTTTATAGCGTCTTCCGATGCTTTTCTTTGTTACTGGTGATTGCAGGTGGAATACTGATCCTTCTGCTTCTACAACGCAATGGCTGCTCATCATGTGGTACTGCACAGACCAGGCCTATTGTACCGTGACCGAATGCAACAACTGTTTGGATACTTGCCATTAGCGATGCTTAGCGCGAGTTATGGATTGACTTTACGCTTTGCGTATGTCACTTGCAACTTGTGTTCTACTATCTGCGGTACCCTTTCTTCTGGGCTTTAGATTTATGCCTCTCCAATACAACATGTACAGTCCCAGATTTTCACCAGTTAATGGGTCCCTTAGAGGCCCATGAGCGGGCTTGTTCTGAGAATGGCGACATGGCGCGTGCTGCTGCTCCTGGCGTCTTGGCTGAATAGGATATCTGCGTGGCTGAGCAGAACATCCTACAACGAAGTTTCATTGAATATCACGCTAGTTGGCCGGACATGCTCTTGGAAGCTTCACACTACGAGGAGTATTGTCTTTTCCTTCGACATACTTAATTGGATGGCATCTCTTTTTTCCACTAAGGATAGAGATTTCCTTTTGGAATTAATTGCATTCGTAGGTTCACGTACTTTAATGGATTTGCTAACTCCTTCTTAATTCCATTTTTGTTCACAAAAACTCTTTCCCCACGATCTGTTTTTTTATAAAGCACTTCTGGACGCTGCTTAACTTTGAACTCTGTTTTAGTCTTTTATCTAGGCACTACGATCCTGCCAGGGAGAGAGTGTTAGGAAGCCCTTAGGGTCATTCTCAACATTGCTAAGTTAGCATGAGCTCTGCTGCCATGATGCTGCTTTTGCGCATGTTACTACATTACTTAATTTTAGAGATCTTGGAGGGAGCACCAGAAATGAAGTCTTTTCAGTTTCTTTTAATCTTCTTATTGACACAAATGTTAGGACATCAGCCAACGCATTTCGTTCCTGAAAGGAACTTCATCAGGGCTGCAATTGACATGAGACAGCACATAAATATCCACAACACAAACATATACTACCATATTTACACATACCATTATACAAATATGTACACATAATACAAAAATGCATTTAAAATGCATTTAACATGACTTAAAAACATGCTCTTCTTGTAGCATATTTGACTTAAAATACCATATCTAATCACAACACAAAATACCATATGTAATCACAACACTGTGCCCAAACTAATATT
The DNA here is from genome assembly GCF_964261635.1 of Lissotriton helveticus. NCBI lineage: Eukaryota > Metazoa > Chordata > Amphibia > Caudata > Salamandridae > Lissotriton > Lissotriton helveticus. The sequence continues at coordinate 749,618,130 of NC_136059.1, read as the reverse complement.
CAAAAGACATATATATATATATATGTTTATGCAAAACAAATAAAGAAAAAAAGATATCAATCTGCTACCTGAGACTGTTGTCCGTTCTTTCTCCGTAAGGGTGCGGCATCTGCGGTGTCCTTTGGAGCGGTGGATTATATATATATATATATATATATATATATATACCAAACACACAAGTTGCCTGCATTGAGGGGGACCACACAAGGAGGTAAGATATGCCTTTCGTTTTATTGAAAAACGCCGTGGATAACAAGCGGCTGCCTGCTTCTGCCAAATTCAAAGTCTGCTGCGACGCGTTTCGTGCCTCCTGGCACTTAATCATGGGCTTCTGGAAGTAATAAAGAGTCGGCACAGTTATTTCCAGGGCACCTTGTAAATTTTAAATGTCAACTCCGCCCCAGTGGGCGTGGCCACACTCCGTGGCTCGATGGTAGTTGTAGTGCCCAAAGGTGTACTCATTGTAAAGATGCACAAACGCGGTGGTATGTTTGTACAAGTGTTTTATTTATCGGAGCGCCGGGGCTGGCTACCTCTAGCGGTAAGCGCCAGAGAACCAATGACCCGCCTACCACATCCTGTGACGTGGTTCCTGTTCCGCTCTTGGAACACTAGAGCGCTACCACATCTCCCCCCTTTATGCACAATAAACAAATTTTTAAAAGTCTTACTTCCAGTCCATTTCATAGTCCTTGAATCTCTCAGGTACCTTAATTCTCCGCCCTGCTCGAGTTTCCACCCTCTCAATCTTTCTCTCTCCTCCTGTAGTCTCTTGTTCCCTTCTCTCTCTCGCACCTTCTGCTTCCCCATCCTTAGCCTTCTTCTCACTCTCTTCTTTGCCTCTGCTCTTTCCTTCCGTTGTCTCTCTACTCACTCTTTCTTCCACTGCTGTTTGTCCTTCCGTTCCGTTCACATACTCTTCTTGCCTTTCTCCACTTACACTTTCTCCATCCTCTACGACATTCTCTGTTCCTTCTTCCGCCTCGTCTTCCCATTTCAGAATCTTGCTGCATTTGGCCATTCTGTCCATGGACCAAATCTTTCCGTCGCTCAGGAGAGCTGATCTAGCATAAGGCTCCACCACCTTGAGGGGAGGTGAAAACTTGCTCTCTCCTTTCTTCTTCATGATGGCTAGCTTCACCCTCACCCAATCACCTTTGTCCAGTTCTGTACTTTGAGTGTTCCGTCTTCTGTTGTAGTGTGCCGTGTAGACATCCTGGGCTCTCTCTAAATTTTTCCTGACCACCGCCGGTGACCACTTACTCTGGACAATCAACTTCCTCCATGCTGCATTGTCTTTGGTGAAGGCCTCTCTGCCTCTTAAGATCTTGAAGGGGCTGTAGCCTGTGCTACCCGGTGTGATTCGGTATGCCCAAATCATCTTCTCCAGCTCCATTTCCCAATCCTTACCATCCTCAATGGCGGCCTGTATGGTGCCCATAATCACTCGATTAAAGCGTTCCACCTGGCCATTTCCCGCCGGGTGGTAGATCGGGGTGTGCTTCACTTCAATTCCGTTTCTGTTGGTGAAGGCCGTCCACTTTTCTGAAGTGAACTGGGGTCCATTGTCGCAGGTGATGATCCTCGGGATGCCTTCGCTGACAAAGGTGGTACGCAAAAACTTTATCACTGCCTCAGTATCCACTCGTTCCAAGACTTGTAGCTCGGGCCACTTGGAATACCTATCAATGGCGACCACCACGTACTTTTGAGTGCCCTCCTTGTTCAGGACTGGTCCCATTATGTCCACTGACAACATCTCCCACAGGCCATCTGGAATCGGAAATCTTCCCAGCGGGGGTCTCAGCATGCTCTGAGCCTTGTCCGATTTTGCGCAAGACTCGCAAGAGCGCACATGTCTTTCTACCTGCGCGTCGATGGCTGGCCACCAGTATGCTTGTCTGGCCAAGGTTTTCGTTTTTGTGATGCCCTGGTGCCCTTCATGCAGTAAGGACATCAACCGTTCCAAAATGTTCCTGGGCGGAACCACCTTGTCCCCTCTGAGTAAGAACATTGGGTTTTCAGCCAAAGACAGTTCCTCTCGGACCTCCCAGTATCTCTTCAGCTCCTCCTTTAAGTGTCTCTTCTCTGGCCAGCCATGAACGACATATCCTTTTACGGCCTCCAGGTCTGTGTCTTCCCTGTATGCTTCTTCCCAGTCCTGGGCGCTTATTACCTCCTCAGTGTCCTGGATGGTGGCTACCACGTATCCTTCCCACTCTTGCCTTTCTTCATTCTTTGCCTCTTCCATGGCAGCTGCCCTGCTTAGGAAGTCGGCCACTTTGTTCTGTGGCCCTGGAATGTGCTCGACTTCATAGACAAAGTCCAATAGCCGTAGGGTCATCTTGGCGATCCTGGGTGTGGCATGGTCATGTCCGCTTGATGTCAGGACGCGAACTAAAGGCTTGTGATCGGTTTTCACGAGAAACTTGGCACCCCACAAGTATTGCCTGAATTTTTCCACCGCCCAGACCACCGCCAGCATCTCTTTCTCCACCACACTGAACTTCTCCTCATTGGGCGACAACGAGCGGGAGGCGAAGCTGACAGTCGACATCTCTCCTGACTCCTCTCTCTGCATCAGTACCGCTCCTAGGCCTCGGTCACTGGCGTCTGTGGTGAGAATAGACTCAGCTTTAGGGTCAAATCCCTTGAGGGGAATGGCTGTACCCATTTCTTGCTTGAGTGCGTCGAACTCTTCTTGCTCCTCTTTTCCCCACTGAAACCTGTTCTTTTCCTTGAGCAGTTGTCGTATGTAGTGTGTCTTTGTTGCGAAATGAGGGATGAATTTGCTGTAATACTCGGCCATTCCTAGGAATGACCGAACATCTTCCTTCTTTTCCGGAGTGGGCGCTTCCATGATGGCTCTCATGTTTGTTTTCTTCGGGGTTATGCCTTGTCCACTCACCTCATGGCCGAGGTATGTGACCGACTGTACTCCCAAATTGCATTTCGTCCACTCGGCAGTCAATCCACTGTCTTGCAGTTTCTGTAGCACCTTGTGAAGTTTCACGTTGTGATCTTGCCTCGACTTCCCCATTACCAGAATGTCATCCTGGAAGAAGAGGACATCCTTCAGGTCTTTCAGGAGTTTATGCATGATTTTCTGGAACACGGCCGCGGCGGAAGCTAAGCCGAAGGGCATCCTCACGAACTCATAGCACCCGAAGGGTGTGATGAACGACGTGAGGTGGGTGCACGACGGATGAAGCTTAACCTGATGATAGGCCGACGAGAGGTCCACTGTGGAAAACCATGTGACGTCCTTCGTTTTTGCCAGCATTTCACTGATGCGCGGCAAGGGGAATTTGTCTATGACAATGTTTTTGTTTAACTCCCTTAAGTCCACGCAGAGACGTACCTTGCCGTTGGGCTTTTGGGCTACAACCAGGGGAGACAGCCACTCCGCGCTCTCTATCGCCCTGATGACTCCCTCCTTTTCCAACCTGTCCAGCTCTATTTGTACTGCCTCTCTGCTGCGGAACGGAATGTTCCTCACTTTGTGCACTACTGGTACTGCCCCTTCCTTCAGTTTGATGAGGTGCGTGTACTTGCCCAGCTCGCCAATCTGCCCGTTGAATACTTTGGGATATGTTTTCCTCCACAGCTGCACGTCTTCCCTGACCGCCATATCCATGAGTAGGATTTTCTCTATGCCACCAGGGTTGAGCTGGATCCCCAAAGCTCCTTGGTCCTTCCAACTCAGAACGGATGGGCCTCTCTCCGCTACGTACAGCTTGCACTGCGCATGGCGACCTCTAAATTCAAACAAGAGCGGGCAGTAGCCCAACATGGGGATCTTTTGTCCAGTGTACGTTACTGGTCTCACATCCATGGGTAGGAGTGTTTCTTTGATCCTCGCCGCAAAGTTGTCTTCCCATACCTGCCTCTGAACAATTGAGATGGGTGCTCCGCTGTCCGCGATCATCTCCAAGGGTATGCCCCCTATGTGCATGTCGAGTCGGGGCCTGTCTGTGTTGGAACCGTCCATCTCCAGAACTTGGACATCAATGTACAGGAATTCTTCCTCTTCACCTTTGTCGTCCTGATCACTGGAATCCTCTCTCTGATCATGGTCTACCAAACGCACTACGGCATTCTTCGGTTTCCTGCGACACACCTTCTCGTAGTGTCCAAAGATGTTGCAGTAGGAACACCTGGCCTTGAAGGCGGGGCACACCTTGTCGTTTCCCAGATGGTTACTGCTACCACACCTGTAACACTGGTTTTTTCCTGTTCTGTGTGTCTTGCTGTCCGCCTGTGATTTAGTGGAGAAGTCAGCTCTATTTTCTCCCTGGGTCTTCCGCATCTCATTTTGCTTCCAACGGTCGTTTCTGTTTGGCGCCATTACTCTACACACCGCTTGCGATTCCTGGGCATCCCTCTTCGCTGCTTGGGCGCACCTTCTCGATAGCTCGGCTTTCTTGACCATCGCCCAGATCTCCTTGAGTGGAGCGTCGCCATTCACCCACAATTTCTCCTGTATGTGGGAACTAGAGGTATGCATAATAATTTGATCCCTGATGAGTTCATCATGCAGTCCTCCAAATTTGCACGTGACAGCTAACTTCCTCAGTGCTACGACGTACTCGTCAACAGACTCTCCGCTCTTCTGTTTCCTCTGAAAGAAGTTAAATCTGTCGATGGCGACACACACCACAGGCCTGTAATGTGCGTCTAAGTCTTCGATGGCGTGATCAAACACCTCCGTATCCGTCGCGGCTCTTTCTCCTTTCACAATGGTGTCATAGATCCTGAGCCCTTCTGGACCTAAGTTATGGAGAAGGATCTTCTTTTTCCTCCGACTCGTGAATGCGGTTTCGCCTTCCTCTTCCAGCGCTTCCAGATAGTTAAGGAAGTACCTCTTCCAGTCTTCCCATTTTCTTTCCGGTTCTCCGCTTTTCGTGAGGAATGGGACTAGTTGGGTGAGGGACGTGCTCTGGCTCGCCATGGTTGGAGCTTTCCTCTTGGTCTTAGGTGTGACGACAGTTTTCCTGGATGGACTCCCTGGGGCACTTTGATCTCCTCCCTCGTCCTCTCTGTGCTCTCCCTCACTGTCCTCTCCCAGTCCACCCTCTGTGGTGAGAGATTCTGCTCTTGAGCTGCCTCCTGCCTTCGCATTCGATGGGCCTGCAGTCTCCGCCAGCGTGCACCCCTATTCTCTGTTGCTGGGGTGCCGGTGAGGGCTCACAGTGATGTAATAGGGCTGGGTACCTTGTTGTATCCCCTCAGGTGTCTTCTTCTGTCTTGCTGTGCTCTCAATCCTCGTGGGGCGTCATTTTCCAGTGCAGTGGCCTTTACTGGGCTTTGGGATAGCTGTAAGGCCCCTTTCTGGCTTGTGGCTGTGCAGGCGCCCTTTTTCGCGCTTCTTTCCACCTTGCCGGCTCCTCTGCCGCGCTCCGTGGTAGTTTTGCCTCTCACGCGTTATGCGTGCAAATGCTGGGGTCGCGTGATCGTTCGGGTGTTTGCTGATCCCGACTCGTCGTCACTGTAAAGATGCACAAACGCGGTGGTATGTTTGTACAAGTGTTTTATTTATCGGAGCGCCGGGGCTGGCTACCTCTAGCGGTAAGCGCCAGAGAACCAATGACCCGCCTACCACATCCTGTGACGTGGTTCCTGTTCCGCTCTTGGAACACTAGAGCGCTACCACACTCATGTGAGTTACTCTGCCGTTCTCTTCTTCCACAAATATAAAAATGTAAAACACCTCAGTAGGTTGCAGTGAGTAGGGAAGCCGCCGGTCCACTTCCGTAAATGTTTTCAACAGGCGTCCTTGTCCTGAGCCTCAGCGTCGCTTGGCGCTGCTGCACACCGTGCAACGGGTCCTCCCTCGCGACTCAGGCGGGGCCGCATCTATACCAAACACGCAAGTTGCCTGCATTGAGGGGGACCACACAAGGAGGTAAGATATGCCTTTCGTTTTATTGAAAAACGCCGTGGATAACAAGCGGCTGCCTGCTTCTGCCAAATTCAAAGTCTGCTCCGACGCGTTTCGTGCCTCCTGGCACTTAATCATGGGCTTCTGGAAGTAATAAAGAGTCGGCACAGTTATTTCCAGGGCACCTTGTAAATTTAAAATGTCAACTCCGCCCCAGTGGGCGTGGCCACACTCCGTGGCTCGATGGTAGTTGTAGTGCCCAAAGGTATTACTCATGTGAGTTACTCTGCCGTTCTCTTCTTCCACAAATATAAACATGTAAAACACCTCAGTAGGTTGCAGTGAGTAGGGAAGCCGCCGGTCCACTTCCGTAAATGTTTTCAACAGGCGTCCTTGTCCTGAGCCTCAGCGTCGCTTGGCGCTGCTGCCGGGCTGCACACCGTGCAACGGGTCCTCCCTCGCGACTCAGGCGGGGCCGCATCTATACCAAACACACAAGTTGCCTGCATTGAGGGGGACCACACAAGGAGGTAAGATATGCCTTTTGTTTTATTGAAAAACGCCGTGGATAACAAGCGGCTGCCTGCTTCTGCCAAATTCAAAGTCTGCTCCGACGCGTTTCGTGCCTCCTGGCACTTTGACAAAATCAAGCATTTCTCCCTAATTTGGGAATAACATGTGGAGATTGGTGCTTACTAGATGGCCAGTTTACCCCTCATAAATATTGGCAGGTTTTGGTTTGTCAATATTAATCTGGAAAATATCGTTTTTTGTATCCAGAAACGACACCACGAATCTAAAGTTAAAGGCCGCATAATTCCAAAACCTCTCAATGCCATCACAGCAGTAACAAATACCCCTTTGAGGACATGAAGTGTAATTGGGGTATAATTCAAGCAGGCTCTGTCAATAAATCGTCTACCTTACCAACTCCTTTTAAACCAGCAATGAACAGATTCTCACGATGGAGGCTCCTAACCTAATTACGGGCCACATGTACGAACCTTTTTTGAGGGCTCAAATGGGTCATTCCCAGAATTAACAATATCCAAATTGAGAATTGGTATTGCATTGGGCCTAAGTACGGCTTTTGTAGTTTGCATTACTGTTTTTTCATGGTTTTTTGAGATGGTTAGTTGTTCCTAACTCACTTTTGAAATTTAAAAAACGAGAAAATGACATCTCTTCCATTATAGCACACTACCAAACTGTGACAGGAATCAGATGTAAAAGAAAATGGCTGCAGGCATTCATGTGGAAAGATACATGTCCAAATGCGGGAAGGGTCTATCTAGCAGGATACACGCATGCATTGTTCTCACATTCGCGTGAGTGTTGGGGATCTAATAATATGCACAGGAGATAGGAGGAGAACCGACTTCATAACAACTCCAGCCCGTCTAGGATCAATCTTGAAATGATTATTCAGTATAGTGTGAGCAATCCAACTCTCAGTGGGGTTCTGCATAAGAAATTCTAATAAATCTTCCGTCTCAGTGGGTCATTTTGACATTCATAATAAAGAGGTTTTGCTTGGAAGGCGATATGAGTGACAGCTTGGTATTCGGTAATAGCTGTGGACACTGAATACGATTTCATTTCTAGTCTTTCTAATAATGACTTATTGTCTTTGTCCATTGGCTGGAGGTCATAAACTGGTCACATGTGTGTCTCTATTACAAGCAACTGCACAAAGCTATCTTGAACGATTTCTTAGTTAGGATAACAATGGCACAACACATCATTGTGTATTTCATATCTAAATCTCTGTTAAGAAGACATTAAAGGCCAATAAACAAAAATTTAACTCCAAAAGAGAATCAATTGTTGAATGGCATGATATTATTTATTACACTGGATAACAGATCGAAAACAGAAGTCAGTTTTCTATGGAATACGTCAAAATGGCATGCAGATGAAATCCATTTTAACTGTTTCAATAAGAATAGCTTTTAGATTATGACACTGTTTTAATGGCCTGTATATGTCACGTTGTTCTTAAAGGAAAGTTTTTACCTATTATTCAACACAATGTTTATATCAGAATATGCTGTTAGTAAATATACCTATGAAAAAGACATACTGGATGATACTTACAGCACTGACATAATGTTAAAATAGCACATAGCAGCAAGGGGGCGTAATTAGGAACATTTCGTGCAATAAAAGGGAGACATTTACATATCTAGTTTGATTTAGCACACTGTGTGCTACGTAGCTCCAATGCAGACTCCCTTGCAGCATGGTACAAGGGTGTCTGCAATCAGACATATTTGTTTTTGTGCACAAAGGCATCCTTCCTGCACAAAAACATGTCCTTTGTTGCAATTTCGTCTATGTGTGATGTGGAATGCAGCATGCAAACACCTGCTTCCCGAAGGGCTAGCTTTTTTGGTGCAATCCCAGGTTTGCTCACTATAGTAAATATGGGATTGTGTCAAAAACCATGGGTGGATGCATGGGAACATATACAATGGGGCCAATAGGAGCATCTCTCCCACTTTTTTAGTGGGATTAAATTATCTGTGTGCTTCCTCCTCAGGCTCGACATTCTCAGAGGCCTGATGATTATGCCACATCGCGTTAAGGGATTGAAACCAGTGACTTAACATGGGCCATATTTACATTGTTGCATCTCAATCCAACGTGCTGTGTTCTTGTTTCCATGTTGATCACTTTATTCACTAGTGTGTGTTGCAATAAAATGAGCACCTACCAGGTTTTTGTCACTGGCACTCGTCGTATATCTATGTTCATATATATTTTTCATTAAATGAAGAGTGTTGTTTATTTGTTTCATCATCTCATGTTTTAAAGACCATTATGTTTATAAATACTTTAATAACCCAGGTCCCTAGTGATTCTTGGATTATCATTGTTTCTGTTACATACTGTAAATATACAGCACGAATACTTCCATATTGATATTAAAAAAATATCACTATAATTATCTAAAGATCACCATGTGACAAAATTCCCATAAACTCATAGACACTGAGATACACCACTACTAAGCACTACCTTGGCCTTTGAACATACAAAATATCCATGGGCATGTGTTGACACAATCAGACAATAATAGGCAAGCCACCTTGTTGCACAAATTACTGAATCTGCATACTTCCATATTAATTACAATTATGTTATGTTGTCTGTAGGAAAGTGCCTCTTTTGACATGGGTTAGCCCCCACTTTTTTGCCTGATGTGATTTCGAACTGTAAGTGCACTGTTTCCCTGCCAAGCAGGATCCTGGTGCGAGATCTCTTTCCCAAGACTGCACCATCATTGGCACAACTTCAGCAACCCCTAAAATACCCTCCCTAGTAAATGGTACCTCTGGTACCTAGGGCATTGGTACTGAAGAGGGTTCTACTCTGGGGCTGCAGCACAAATTGTGCTACCTCCGGGACCCTTCACCAAGACTATGGAAACTACCATTGCAGGCTGTGTGGCTTTGGTGCAGAAAACACCAACGAGTCAACATGGCACACACCTCTATGTGCCATGCCCCCTTACACTGCATGAGATATAGTTGTGTCACCCCTACGTCAGGCCTTACAGCCTTAAGGCATGGTGCTCTATATCAAATGAGTGGACATATCTTCATGAGCAAGAAATTACCCTGAAAAATCTGAACCATTCTTGGATTTTGTAAGTGCACAGGGAATCCATAGAGAATACATGGGCTGGATACTTGTCATTATGATTTTCCTAGCTCAATGATGGCTGCAATGTACCCTAAGATGTTTGGTACTAAACATCTTGCCTTAAATTCTCACTAATATCTGTGATGGATTAATTAAATAATGCACACAGGATACACTCTATGGGGTCCCCGGAAAACCTTCCAAGCACTGGTGTGGTCTCTGACTTGTCATAGCCAGACTGCCACTGCCAGACATGGTACTGACCTCTGAGAGCCCATGCTCTCAGAGGCCAGAAACAAAGCCTACTCTGAGTGGAAGTGCTTCGCACCTCCTCCAGGCTGGAATAGTCTTCCAGAGTGGGAAGCTGTAAAGGCAGTGATGCCTTTGAAGTGCAACCCAGGCTTCTCCAGATAGTGGGGGATGCCAACCCACCTAAACTGTGGCACCACTTTTGCAAATCCTCCATCGTGGGATGGTAGGAGAGCAATATATCATGGATAGGTAGTGCCCATTCCCAAAGTAAGTGGTAACTTAGGGGGTGTAGACACCCTAAAGGTAGGTAGGCCATTGGCTACTACCCATCACCCGCATTAACACCTTTAAATGTAGTATTTAGGTGGCATCCCTGAACCATGAAGATTAGATTCAATGACAACATAGAACAAATGGACCAGGAAAAGCTGCTGTCCAAGGAAACTGAATCCCTGCTGCAAAGAAATTGGCACCAAACCACACCTGCTGTCTTAAGGACTCGACAATCATGGTCTTCTGCCTCACCTTGCCACTGTGAGGACTCTAAGAAACCTGGAGCTCTTCCAGTATTCAATAAATTGCCCAAGGACCTCCCTTTGGGCAGAGGATCTGCTCCACTGTGTAAGCAGGTACCGAACTGAAGACTCCGGACGTACCAACTTTCTGTTCCCTGGTGACTCTGACGCAGACCAAAAGTGGTATACCAGCTCTGAAGTGTCATATCTGTCCCTTCAACAAGTTTGCAAACACAGGACCTGGGGGAGCTGTGTCGCACCAATAACCTGGCTACCAGACCTCCTGAAACCTGCACTGAAACTAAGAGTTCACTCCAGACTTATTACGTTATGTTACATAAATTTATAAAGCGCTCAGCTGCCACAGCGAAGGGGCGTCCCGGCGCTAGTTCCAGATAGAAGAAGAAGGCTGAGAGACAATACAGCAGGAACAGAAAATTATCCAAGCGGAAAAAGATGGATCTTAACTAATTTCCTAAATTCAAGCAGCCCTTCCATTTCACGAATGTGGTCTGGTAGGGTATTCCAAAGCTTAGCCGCTAAGAAGCCGAAGGAACGCCCGCCAGCACGACTACGTTTGATCCTGGGCACTTTAGCTAGATTTTTGCCTGCCGAGCGTAGAATCCGCGTGGGAACATACAGATTCAACAAGGAGCCAAGCATTGGAGGGGTGGAGAATCTCAAGATTTTAAATGAAATACATAGGGTCCTAAATTGTATTCGCTGGGCTACCGGGAGCCAATGAAGCTGCCGAATGGTAGCCGAGGTGGAGCTAAATCGGGGAAGGCCAACTAAAGCTCTGGCCGCCGCATTTTGAATGCGTTGCAGTCGAACAATTTCTGCTTGATTAGCACCTAGCAGCAGAGAGCAAGCATAGTCCAGTCTAGACAAAACCATAGATTGGACAATCCCTGCCTAGTAGCCGAGTTAAAGAATTTTAGTACAGGTCTTAGACTGCGCAGAATGCCAAAACAAGTGGCGGCAACCTTTTTGGTATGAGTGTAGAAGCTAAGGGAGGAGTCAAGCCAGACCCCGAAATTCTTAACTTCTGTCTTAGGCGTTGGAGCTTTGCCCAAAGTAGTTGGCCACCAGTGATATCCCCAAAGGTGAGTGTTCTTACCAACCAATAACACCTCGGTCTTAGAGGCATTCAACTGTAAAGAGTAAGAAGTCATCCATTCTGACACATCGGTCAGACCCGCTTGAATCTAACAAGATCAGAGTCCAAACCCTCTGTAAGGGCCACCACCAGCTGTGTATCGTCCGCATATGAGACGATGGTAAGGTCCCATTTTTTGGCGACCGCAGCTAGTGGTTGAACATAAAGATTGAACAAGGTGGGGCTCAATGCCGAGCCTTGAGGAACACCTTGCTCAATGGCATGCGCCCGAGAAAGAAAGGGAGGGGTGGAAACGCGGAATGACCTCTCTGTCAGAAAGTATCTAAACCAAGCCAAGGTTTTATCAGTGATCCCTGCCTCCTCAAGCCTTTGAAGCAAAATAGGATGAGAGACGGTGTCAAAGGCGGCACTCAGATCCAATAGGATCAGTGCCGCCGTTTGACCAAGGTCAAGAGTAGACCGAAGGTGTTCTGTCATGGCCAGGAGAGCCATCTCCGTACTGTGCCCTGCGCGGAACCCATGTTGCGTTTCATCCAGAATCTAATTGGCACTCAATATGTTGGTAAGGATTGAGTAAATATGGGACTCCGCAATCTTAGCAGCCCAGGGAAGAAGGGAAATAGGTCTGAAACTTTCAGGCTTCAAAGGGTCTAAGGAAGGTTTTTTTAGTATGGGAGAGACCCGTGCCTGCTTCCATTTTGCTGGAACAATAGCTGTAGAAAAAGAGGTGTTAATGAGGTTATGTAACGGGGGCAAACAGCACAGCGAGGAGTCCCTAAACTGAGCCGGTTTGAGAGGATCAGCCGGAGAGCCGGACTTAATGCGCAAAGTTAGCTGGTCAAATTCCTCCCAAGAAATTTCAGGGATGACAGACAATTGAAAAGCTGGATGGAGCCTCGTAGAGGGAATGAAGTCAGGCGGTTCCTGAGGAACAAAGGATTGATAAATACCTTGAATATTTTCCCCAAAAAAGAGGCTAATTCCTCACACTGGGCTGCAGACGTAGGAATAAGATTTGGCGCTTTTTTTGTACTCAGCTCCTTAAGAATCTTAAAAATGACTTTAGCTGGGTTAGAACTTAATTTTATCTCGGCGGCATAATACTCCCCCCTAGTCCTACATATAGCCCTACGGTAGGCTTTAAGCTCTGGTAAATAATGGGCTTTTTTTGCAGAGGAATAATCTTTCCTCCACTCATGTTCATGCCTTTTACAGATCTTTTTCAGGGCTGCTAAGGTATCGTTATACCAAGGATTGGCATCCTGCGTGCGTCCTTTAACCCAAGTGGCTGGTATAAGTATATCCAGTGCCCGAGTGAGCCATGTACAAAAGGCATCATATCCTGTCTCAACGTTATTAACTGGACCTAAAGCGTCTGATCTTAACAATGCGTGAAAGTCTTCTAAACAAAGCTTACTCCAAGGTCTTTTAAGGACTGAGCATTGAGTAGTACAGGATGAGGATGCAGGAATGAAGAAGGTCATATCAACCATAAAGTGGTCCGACCAAGCTATAGGGGTAGGCGCCGTAGTGTTGGGCATCTGGATATTGGTGAAAATCGTGTCCAACAAATGACCTCCTATATGTGTGGGACTCTTGACTATTTGTAAAAGTTCGAAGGCGGCTAGGTCCGCAGTCAGGGCTCGAATGGTCGGGTCATTTTCTCACTCGAAATAATGTTTAAGGTCACCAAATACACTAAAATTCGCTGATCCCACAGCGAACGCTCCAACTATCTCCAGGAAAGTATCTCTAAACCCAGAAGTGGGTCCAGGAAGTCTATATATTAGCAGTCCTGAGAAGGTAAAGTGCACATTAATAGAAATGCTAAAATGAGCACATTCCCCACCTTCCATTTTAACCTTCTCAAAGAGGCAAGAATTATCCGACCTTGAAATCACGGCAATACCGCCTCCTCTTGTGGCTCTATTAACCATGGAGATCGAGTAATCAGAGGGTAAAGCCAGGAACCATCAACCTTCAATCATCCAGGAAGCAAGCACCCATTGAGGGATGTTGAGACCGCTGACACCCACATTGTAAGCGGCCCAGCTGTCTCAAAATTGCCTGTCCAAGTTGCTTGCACCTGAACATAAGGAAATCTCGATGCACGCTGCCCGGCTGACCTTTCTGCTCTGCACCCATTCTGACCGGCCCCAGTAACGGTGATCCAACTGTGCACCTATGGTCCTGAGGCCCTTCTGACCAGCTCCCTTGAGTGGGCCTCCTGGGACTTACCTGTAAGTCCCTTTGGACTGTTTGTTTTAAAGTGACCTCCTCTCCCATAGCGCACCAGCTACCAACAATGCCACCCCCCTGTTTCCGGCCAAATCAGAGACACTCTCAAGAATCTGCTTGTGGAACATTGGACCTTGCCTTGCAAACTACCACAATCCAAGACTTGAGCCTTGAAAGTTGAGTGTACGATTTTACATATGTCTTTGTCTTTCTTTTTATTGATTTCAATAGTGAGTAATTGCACACAAATGTGACTTAATTTGCAAACTCTAAAAATTCATAACTTTAAAAGTGCTTACCGTAGTCTCGGATTTATTCTTCGATGTGTGTCTTATTTATTGCCTCTTTGGGAACAACAAATGCTCGCTGGACTCTTTGCACAGTATACTTCATTTTAGTACACTATATAGAGAGCCAGATTCCTACGTTGTCAACCCTAATGAATGAAATGAGCGAATTTTCATGAAGAACTCCTTCACTACCTATTTTCTAGGATAATCAAGACCCAAACACAAGAGGACAGAAGGAAGAGGATTATTTCGCCTGTGTGGAAAAATGCCTATTTATAATCTCTAGACTTAAAACTTAAATTCTCTTATTCTAATATATTTTTTCCAGGTGTCTAATTAGTCATCCATACATTGAGGAGAGATAGATGAGGCTGCAATCTACATTGCCTGCAATCTAGGTTGCTCACTCTGGAAATATTGTTCCCTGGAAAACATGCAAATTAGAGCAGAGGTCTTCAATCTGTGGGGCGCGACCCCCAGGGGGGTCATGGAGTCCTGGGAAGGGGGTCGCAGAATCTGTCAGAACGTGGCTTGCCTTAACCCATAAGTTCACAGAGGGGTGAAAAACATCAAAGCCTCATTAACAAGCAGAAGGTCTTTTAAAGACCTGTAAAGTACTCGGTGCAGTTGTTTGTGTTCCCGGGAAGCTGTCTCAGCCTGGGCCGACACACACGAGGCTTTGGGAGGGGGAGGGAGGCTGAAACCCTTTGAGTTCGATATATATAATACATTTTAAATTTAGGATTCCTGAAATGAAAAGCGGAATGTTCTTTTTTTGTACAGCGTTAAAATGTGGGGAATACATTTGAGAGTTTACAGAAATCAAGGAAGGAGATGCGTTGAGCTCTTTGAGTATACAAATGTATTCCCCTCATTTTCACGCTGTAATTTAAAATGCATTATATATATCGAGTGTATATTGATCCTTGTAATTTTTCATAAAAAAGGAAATGTAATTACTTTTGAAAACACGTTTACCTATATACGTTACGTTCATTGATGTTTAAAGAAACATTTCAAGTTTAGTGATTTGAATGAGATTTCTATGGTATTTTTAGATTAGTTTCAGTTACCAGTGGTGCTAGAAGATTAAAATTAATATCTGAGGTAAGGTGTAGTTTGTAATAAATTGACTCCACACCAAGCCAAGTTATTTCACAGCAGCGTGCAACTGCAAGCACCTTTTTCTTTTGATGAACCTCTCAATGGGCTACAAAAAATTCAGTACCTTAAACAGAAAAGAGCAGCAGTTTGCTCAATATACACATGTACATTATTGTCGTTGTTAAAATTCCAGTTTTCTCAATTCTGGATTACAATTAAATATAAACGGCAATCTTATCTATAAAATGTAGAATGTATTTGTTTCTGTCATAGTTGTGTAATTAAATGCAGCCCAATAACAGGTTATTTAGTACAACTGTTTTTTAAATGGGGCCTCGAAACGGGTCTCTATCGGGCACTGTTTTGTGCCCTGGCACAGGCGGTTCGTTTTTTTCTGGACTGCAGTGACAGAGCAGGCACATGATGTGCGCTGCTCACACTACTGACTTCTCACTAGTGGAGAAGTTACGGCATGATGTCATGCCAGGTGAGCTTTGTAGGGGAAGGGAAATCCTATAAAGAGGTTTGTTTTTTCCGACTGCCATGACAGCAGGCACATGATGTGCGCTGCTCACACTGCTCACTTCTCACTAGTGCATCGATGTGCGCTGCTCACACTGCTCACTTGTTGTAGGTATGATGTTACTTGTTGTATTATATATCTGGATACAATGACAGAAACAGCAAAATACAAGTTGGATGGCACACTATGCTAAGCACAGATTTTTAGCTTGTGTTTTTAAGTCACACCCTTAATTACATTGGCCACACCCCTTTGAGAGACCCCCCCCTTCAGTTTTTTCATCCCACTTAAAGCCCTGGAAAGTTTTGTTAAAACAAGCACACATGATTAAAATACCATTGCATAAAACGTGTAAGCAGATTCTCTGTCTCTCGCTCTTCCCCCATTGACCGCAATGAAGTGCGTAATTACTATTCTAACCACACATGTTTTGATAGTAGGGTAGGTTACTTCTACTTTTGGTGGAGGAGGTTGATAAACCATTTCTATAGCTTGTAACTTGCATTACCATAAGGCAGAGGTCTTCAATCTATGGGGGCGAGACCCCCTGGGGGGTCGTGGAGTCCTGGGAAGGGGGTCGCAGATTCTCCAGCTTCACTTGTCCCTGCAAAAAGACAGCCCTCCTGCCCTGGGAAGGCTAATTTAGATCATTATCAGCTGCTTTGCCTGCCTGAATGAAAGGCAAATGTGCCTTATCAGGTAATCTGCAAGTGTTAAGGTGATGACAAAGATTTGTTCGGCTCAGTGACGGTCATCCTGCGGCATCGGTGAGACCAGAGCTGAGGTGCGGAGTGAAGACGGTGTTCTTTGCTGTGCTGACAGATCATAGTGCAGGTGATAGTGCCAGTTGCGGGGAGCTGGTGTTGGTCGGTCCAGACTGTGGTGTGGGATGGGACTGTGTGTCAAAGACTTGCGAGCAGTGCCCCCAAGCCAGGGTTGCAGTATGAGATGCAGCAGGGCCCTCTGCGGTGCCTTCAGGACACGGAGCCAGCGACAGAGCCAACCTCAGAGTCGTGATGGAGTCGGTTGCTTTCCCCCCTCTGTGGCAACTGAATCCACGGTTCCAGAGGCGGTACCCAGAGGTAGGTGAAGTCTTTGGAGTCCCTTTGACTTCAGAGCAGGAGGCAGGCTCTACTTCAAGCCCTTTGAGATAATCAGCAACAAGTAAAGAAAGTTTAGTCCAGTCCTTTCACTGCCCAAGGCAGAAGCAGCAACTGCAGGCCAACCCAACAAAGCAACAACACAGCAAAGGGGCAGTACTCCTCTTGGCAGTTCTTCCAGCTCTTCTTCTTGGCAGGTTCCTTGATTCCAGCAAGTTCTAAAGTTCTGGGGTATGGGCCCCAATATTTATACTCAGTTTCTCTTTGTGCTTTTGGGCAGAGAGTGCCTGTACCAAACACAAATCAGTTTCATCCTCTCTGGCCCAGCTTCCTGGCAGGAGGTGGTGACAGCATTGTCCAAGGCAGACCAGGCCCATTCAGGTGCCAGAAAATAGCCTCCTACTACTATAAATATAGCCCAGGTCTTCTTCAGCACAGCCCTGACTCATCCAGGAAAGGCTGGACACACATTGACCCCCCCAGTGGCTATCTGATGAAAATGCATATCCCCAGCCCCTGTCACTCCAAAGCCAGACAGTCAATCCACAAACCCAGCAGAGAGACACAGGATGACTAAGCAACAAAATACCTACTTTCTAAAAGTGGTATTTCCAAACACAGAACATAAAAATCATCTGTACTAAAAGATTCATTTTTATATTCTGAGTTCAGGCATACTAAACACGTTTCTCTATCTTGTCCCAATGGGACGATATGCTTGTAAGATGTTATAAGTAAACTCCCATTCTATCCTATGGGACAAATAGTCTTTCCATAGTGAAACATGAAACACACTGTAATTCACTGCCAGGACATGTCGCACACACCAGTACATGTCCTACCTTTAATATACATGGCACCCTGCCCACAGGGGTACATTGGGCCTACCTTAGGGGTGACGTACATGTAAGAAAAGTGAAGAATAGGGCCTGGCAAGTGGGTGCACTTGCCAGATCAACATGGCAGTTACAAACTGCATGCACACACTGCAGTAGCAGGACTGGAAACCTTCTCATGGCTGCTTTGATGAATGGCACAATCAGGGCTACAGGCCCACCAGCAGCATTTGATTTACAGGCCCTGGCACCCTCAGTGCACTTTACTAGGGGCTTACTAGTAAATCAAACATGCCAATCATGGAAACACTATTCCATAATACAATTTACAATAGGAGCACTTGCACTTTAACACTGAACAGCAGTGAGTAAGTGCGCAGAGACACTAAACCAGAAAAAAAGAGTCAAAACTTGGACATCAGAAAGGAAAAAAACAGGGGAAACATGCCAAAAGATGCCAGGTTCAACAGGCGCATTTATGGTTGTCGATAGTTGTTGATGATGAGGAGTACCAGTTTCTAGAAACTTTTGTCTGAAGGGGGTCCTTACGCCTAAAAAGGTTTGACAAGGGGGTCCCAGCATCAAAAAGTTTAAAGACCTCTGGATTAGAGGAAGTTAATACACAGTGAATAATGAGTCAGTGAATGGACTTACACGGGCTAGTAAGTGTGCTTCTATTAGTTCAGAGAGGAGTGTTGGTCTGCTATGTAATGCTAAACCCAATTTTGGAGATATTTCTGAGGTCTGGAGTCTCTTGGAATGAACAAAGTCCTCAAAAACAAGAAGCAGACAGTAAATGGGAATTATTTTTATTTATCTGGTGTGCAGGTTTGACTTTTGTGAGATTAGTTCCAGTGCAAGGAAACCCAGTCAAATTATTCCAAGCAAGTTGAGGTCCCTGGGGTATGTGTTCCAGAGGAAAACCGCATCAGAAAATGTGTTTTGTTTTGAAATTCTGATTCTTTAGAACATTTTGTTGAAGAAAACGTTCATATTTGTGTGCCCCAAAGGATTTGACGGAACCAGTCTGATAATGTACAACCTTGTCTGACACACATACCACTCTCAACAAATAGTGTTGGCTATTGTCAACCTTAAATCAAACCCTACTCCAAGGATACATAAGAAATTGCAGCATTTCAAGTGTAGATTGCTGCACTGCTCGTTATTGCACTTTTGTGTTCAAACGCCCAATACTGTAGGGAAATGTCATGTGTGGTAAATTCCATTAGCTTCGCAAATAAATGTGATATCCATCTACTTCCAGACACACCCTTCAGCATTGTTGACAAGATATATGGTCGTCCTCGACTCTGGTAGGTTAAGAGAGAACAGGTTAAGGTCACATTAATCTAGGCATGCCATATGCTTTCAACAGAGCCATACCTGAAGGATCTCATTCTGTCAGCAGCTGTTGCAAATTTAAACAAGTCTGAACTTTCAGATTGCTCATCATCGTGACGTGTGTAACGCTACAATATAGTTGCCAATCTTCAGAACTGACTGTGTATGAGTGTCTATAATTATCCCATTGCACCAATTCCGAAACTTATCTGTATCCAGTACCATGCATACACACACTCACCATATATCTAGACACAAGTAAAACACCATCATCACTGAGGTGCCTGTTCATTATGCCCCTCTGATACCTTGACATACTGTGTTGCACAATTTCATCTTTCACCCATTTAGAATCATTTTCGTTTATGAGTGCAGACTCATGCTGTTATCAAAACCATTTTAGAATTCACAGGCATCACATCAGATGAAAGTCAGAGCCATTCTTTAATGCCTGATGACAGATATACTGAACTTCATCTGAGTACCTTAAGACGATGATGTCAAATTGAGGTTATATACAGAAAGGGTGTAATAAACGATGCACACACTTCAATGGGATTAATACAGATATGCTATCTCTTAGGAAGAAAATCTGAAGTTGGGTAGGTATTCTGGAGGACTGTTAAATGATGGACACTATTGAAGGGGAATAATTGGAAAAGAACAGGGAACTCAGAATGAAGCAAAATATTACATGAGCACATGGATAATGTTCCACTGAAGGCTACAGATGTATGTGGCCAAGCAGGGATTAAGTATGATGCCACAGAATGCTAAGTTCCATGAACAAGTGGCAAAGTAAATGAGGAGACCATCAGGAGATGTAGGGAGAGAAGGCAAGTGGGAGTGAGTCACATTGTGCCATAGACAGGGACATCAGAGAGACTTAAATGGCAGCTGATGCAGAGAAATTAGTTATGGAAAAGATATTGAAAGTACCGGGTGATGCTATAAGGCAGAATAAAGCTTGTGTCAGGCCAAATGTGGGAGAAGTAAGAAAGGGTTTGCAAAATATGGGTTTAACTGTTGGTCATTGTGTTGTTATGAGTGTCATGGGTTTCTATCTGCCCACGCATTTCCTTGATTCTAACTTGCAGCTGCTTTACGTGCCCTCAGCAACCATTATGAAATCTATGTCAGCTCTAAATATCAACCCATGATACCAACCTACAACAGTCTCTTTTTTTTTTCTTTCACACACTGCAATGGGCAGGCCTATTGAGGGAGCTGAAGTTTTCTCACTTGATATACAATTCCTGCCTGTGTTGTTAATCTCGCAAACCTTGGAAAATGTGTGTCATACAGCTTGCCTACTGAATCTATGCCTTAATAGTTATTGTTTGCCCAGGCAGAGATTGTCCATGGTAATCTAGGAAAGGGGGTAGTTTGTTTGTATCTATATTATAAAACTGAAAGCAGACTTGTGGTGTGTCTATTGCCTTCAGTTTCTATACATTACTCCTGCATATAATTTCATGAGACAAAGGAGTCATTGATTGAGCACCGTGATAGTCCACTAGGGGCTCCATCCTAAATGTTTGTGTGCTGTATCATACCACATCTGTTCCATGGTAGATAGATTGTGGTAAGGTTTCATTAGCCAAGCCTTTAACAGACGTTCTCTCATGAAGTTTTAGAGAATGACTTAAGACTCATTGTAATTGTTCTTGTGATATGTACATTTCGTCGCTGTTCCTAATGCCACACCAAATTGTACTCACTGTGCTCAACTTTTGTTGATTCATATATTTTTTTAAGGCCTATCATTTTGTGTGAGCCTACGATTGGCACAGCAATCTAGCCGCTTTGTAGCCCCAGTATTTCTGAGCAGAACAGATATGCTCCTCACTGCATTTGTTCCATGACTCTGTAATTAGTATGGTGTTCCCTTCTCACATAATTCACATACAGCAAAGCAGACTTATGAGAAATTAGCAACCCTGTTATTTGTCTTTCTTTTTTTTGCCATTTGGTGGTACCTGCAGCTATGTCTCACACTCAACCCCTCACTGCACACGGCTAAATAAAGTGTGGGTGCAGGACATAGCTACAGGCCAGGCCCTGCAGCTAACCCCCAACATGTGTGGCGCGGGATGGCTACCAGTAGGGGTTCGTAAGTAGGGCCTAGCTGCAGGCCAGTTATTGGACCAACCCAACACTTCGCACAACCTGCAGGAGGTTTGGGCATGTGTGTAACGAGTGATAGTTAACCTTTAGGCACCATGCACAGCTGATTGTCATCCAAGGCAGGGTGTTTGTTGCCCATGTGGGATTGGGTGCAAGTGTTGGCCACAGTCCAGGTCCTGCAGCCAACCCAAACCCATGGGTGACTGAAGCTGTGCACATCAGGGTATGGATCCCCATGGAGGGTTGGCTGCAGGGCATAGGCTGCTGTGCCCAACACTATGCTGCACACAGCTGAAGAGCAGCTATTAAAGTCCCACTCCATTGACACGGGCCCAAAACTCTGGTGTGGGCATTCAATTTATGGTATAGACTACTACACTACAGCAGTCTGTAAGTGTATATATTACATTGTGTCATCATATAGCAGAATGTTCTTAAAGCTTCATAATCCCCTGTAGCAGGCCATTATGGCCATTAAAGGCAAGGGGTTGCCAGCGTGCAGGGAAGTTGAGCATAAGGGGAACTTAGGCAACTCATAGAAGGCCTGACTCATGCAGCAGGGTACACCCTAGACGGGATCTTCAAGAATAACCCCAATTTGACCTGCACAGAGGTGCTACCAATTGCTTGGACAGACCACACCGCCATTCAGTTTGAACTGACACATTCCAACCCCCATCAACATAATTCAGAGCCTAAAAAAAAAAGAAGAAACAAGAGCCTGGAAGGAAATCAAAAGTGCTGAGTTAGGAGATCTACTCAAGAAAACGGCTTGCTCGCTTTCCACAACAGGAGAGTATGCCACCTCCGTCTACACTGAGTGGGAAGAAGATGCATGCAATAAATTAGCCCCACCAAAACTATGGTCTCCCAAGCGCTACCAGCCATCAGCCCCCTGGTTCTCGGATGAATTGAGAAAGCAAAAACACGCGTGAAAACGCCTCGAGCGCCCCTTGAGAAGAGGCTATAACGCTGACAAATAGTCCTATAAGCTAAACCTTACACTCTATAAAAATCTACTTTTTTAACACTAAAAGGACTTTCTTCACTGAGCAAATTGCTCAGGCAAAATCTTCAGCTAAAGAACTCTTTAACACAATAATAAAACTAACCACCCCTGACACCTCCAAAAATCAGATTATTCTCGAACTATGTGAGAGCAGAGCCACCTTATTTCAGCAGAAGGTGGAAACAATTTTTTTCATCTTTTACGATCTTACAGACTGAGGAGACAGGGGTTTCTGCAGGTCACACGTCCATTGAAACTAAGTCAGCATACACTCTTGACAGATTCTCAGCACTGAAGGAGCAAGACTCTATCAAACTCCTGGCCTGCATTCAATCATGATCTCCATATGACCCCTGCCCTGTGTACGTGATCAAACAAGTCCCAGAGCTCATTGGTACGGCACTCACCCCACTGTTCAATGCTATATTCAAATCTGGCCAGTTTCCTAAAAGATGGAAATAGCATCCATTCTCCTGCTGCTTAAAAAACAAAACCTTAATTCTAAGGTCCCAAATAACTACAGACCTATCTCTCGCCTCCCCCTACTGGCCAAAATGATCGAAAAAAGCTATCAACACCCAACTCAGCATGTTCCTCCTATCAAACAATATACTAAACCCAACACAATATGGATTCAGAACAGAGCACAGCACAGAGCTGGCCTTGATAAAATCTACAGAGGAAATGAGAGAAGCTCTGCACCAAGGAGGTAACGCTGTACTGATAATGTTGGATCTCTCTGCGGCCTTCGATACAGTCCATCAAAATAATTTGATGGTCCGTTTTCAGAAGGTGGGGTTGAAAGCAGCACATGGGACCTCCTGAAATCCTTTCTCACAGAAAGAGTTCAAATAGTGGACCTATATATAGTCCGGTCCAAAGCATTTTCCTTTCCATGTGAAGTACCAGAGGGCTCGTCCCTCAGTCCTACACTTTTTAACGCTTATGTGACACCATTGGTGGCCCGGATAAGATCTGGGTTCCAGCTGACATCTTAGTCATATGACACGCAAATAGTGTTTAGGAAAGCGGCAATTCCCTCAGGAGTGACGTCCCTTCGATACACACGTGAATCAAATGTTCATCTCATTCATTCAATAACGTTTCTTCAAAAGTGTATTTAATGCTTGATTCTGTTTTATTTCATATTCATTTGGTACGCGTTATTCCTGCATAAAGCTTTCAAAGCATTCATTGCGATTGTGCCCAATGCATTTTGGGCATGTACCTTTCATCAGGGGACTTATTAGTCCTGTGAAATCATACTAAAGTGACATAGGTTCAATTGGCTAGCAATGCACTATAGTTCTGATTACATGTCTACACTTCATAATCATGATTAAATTAACATGCACAAGGGAGATTGGAAGGGCAGTACTTCAAGTAACATGCATTCTTATCATCACCTGTGGATTCTGGTAACTGCTGGTATCAAAACGAGTGTGTGAACGATGATGTTTACGAGTGCTTACATGCAGGAGGGTAGTGATGAACATTCGCGTGTGTTAGCAAATAATTAACCGGTCTGAGAAACGTTATTGTTTGGTACATTATTGGTGTCGTACATAAGACGCGTTCTAAGTGAAGTTTTAAACCCTTTGGTGAGTTCTACGTCTGAAGAGTGGCATGCTGTTGTCACCGCGAGAGTCCGATAAAAAATCTGACCTGTGACATTCACTTCGTATAACGCGTATATCTACTAGTCTCGGTCAGTTCTCAATCTAAGTTTGGGACAAAGATACCAACGTTGGCTAATTATGCTTAAAGTGATGGATGCCGTGCGTTAAATGCGAGCGTGTTCGTTTTCTAGTCCCGATCGTGGTGTTAGTCGAAATACGTTTGATTCCCTCTATATTATCGGAGGGGATTGGTGCATGCAGGGTCATGTGACTGATGTCAGTGTGAACCTCTTCCTGATAGGCGATTGCTGAACAACGTGACCGTGGGTACGACGTGTTTTTTGTGTGGGACAGTGTTGTCTAACTTTATTCTTCTAACGTGGTTTGAACTCTAATGTATGCGAGTGTGAATACTGTAGGTAGGTTACTCGAACGGATTTACATGCAGGTTAAGACACTGAGGACAATGTGTCTTACACTCTACTCTGTGTAAATGTGGGTAACATCTACACTTGGTTAGTTACTGAATCGCATTTCCATGCAGGTGTTAATGCTGATGATAAAGTAAACGTCAAATATCTTTACATGACTGTCTGGATGAATAAAAGAAAATTAAAAATACAATTAGAATAACTAAAAAACCACAGTACTGTACTTAGTATCTGATTTCATATGTAGCTCAATACCCATGTTTGACTGCTGCATACGAACAGTAATGTTAGTTTACAGGTAACAGCTGTATTCTAGCCGTTCATTGAGTCCCTTAGGCTGAACCGTGGATACGCGATGTATCCAATGTAATTCGCATCTTAACAAATGTTGTGTGTTGTCTCTTCCAGGCAATAAGGTCACCATCTCCAGGATATAAAACCTTAGTTGGCTAGGATTGTGATTGAGTTCATTAAAGTGTGCCGCGACTGTTGATTTGACTGCTTTTGAGCGTATGTTGCTTTTGTGCTCGACTAGTCTTGTTTTAATCTTTCTTGCTGTTTGTCCCACATATGAGAGTCCACATGGGCATTTCAACATATATATTAGGTTGGAGCTGTCACATGTCCCATTGACTCTAAGTTTGATTCTGGTTCCTTGTGACGGGTGACTGATTTCGTTGCCTTTGAAAATCGCGTTGCAGTTACCGCAGTTATGACATGGTAATGTGCCTCTGAATTCTTTTGTTAGCGATGGTGTTTTTTGTTTCAACAGTTCTGTAATATTTTTTGTTCTTTCATACGCGAAGATTGGATTGCTTGTGAATAGTCCTTTAAAATCCTCTTCCATGGAAAGTAACGGCCAATGTTTGAGAATTAATCTTTTGATATGGTGACTTCTGGTGGAATATTTTGAAACCTCCTTGGCTGTGGGTATTAACAGTTGATTTCTGTTTAGGTCCTGTACTCTGTCGGCCGCCTGTATCAGTGTGTTCTCAGGGTATCCTTGATTTTTGAATTTCTTCATGGTCACTGTTTTCTGTTCTTGGTACATACTTTCTGATGATGCTATGCGTTTGAAACGAAGCAATTGTGAGAATGGTAAATGTCTTTTCAACGATGGTTGGTGAAAACTTTGAAAATTAAGTAGGTTGTTCCTGTCTGTTGATTTTTGGTATACGCAGGTTTCTATGGTACCTTGCACATTGGTCACCAAAACATCCAAAAATGGTAATTGAGTTGCACTGTGATTGTAGGTGAATTGTATTCGTTCATTCACTTGGCTGAGTTTCTGGGTCACTGTATGGAGGTCTGTAGTTGATCCCCTCCATAGGATAAAGATGTCGTCAATGTACCTCTTATATAAAATAAGATTGTCTTTCCAAGTTGGTTGACTCATGATATGGTCGGTTTCAAATTGGTGCATGAAAATAATGGCGTATGCCGGCGCCGCACAATTTCCCATCGACGTTCCTGAGCATTGGGCATAAAATTAATCTTCCCATTGGAACTAACTGTGAAGCAGCGTGAAGTGCATAAGCTCCATGAGTAGTACTTGTAGGTTTTCTTCCTTGTCGCTGTTGATTAAGGTTGTTTCGATGGCTGTGAGACCAAGGTTATGCGGAATGGAGGTGTAGAGGGCTTTAGCGTCGATTGTACACATGATCATGTTAGCAGTGAATGATGGTTTGTATTCTTCCAGAATGTTCAAAAAGTGAGTGGTGTCTTGATGTACGTCGGTATTTTTTGAACTAATGGTTGTAAATGTTTATCTATGAACTTTCCCACTGGTTCGTGGATAGAATTGACTGTTGAAACTATTGGACGACACAGTGGAATGGTCATATTTGTGGTTTTTGTTCTCTGTGATCTGAAGATCTTGGCTATGTCTTTGCTTACTACTTTTTCGAAAGCGTCAAGTACTTTATGACTAACAAGAGGTATGTACTTGCTGGGATTTCTCAGCCCCATGAGGGTGTCAGGCTTGTTGTCTTCATTGATGGTGGATTTGTCTATTATGTTGGTAAAGAAGTGTCTAAGTCGCAAACTTCTCATAAATTTGTATACGCACACTTGCGTTTCAAGGATGTTGGAGTGGTATGTTGGGACAAATGAGGTCCCTTTTTGTAATGTTTTTGTCTGAAACTCCGTAATGGTATGTTTCGAGATGTTGATTATGAGATTCTCTGACTCCTCGTGTTCTTTGCTACCGTTTCCGTAGAGGGTCCTGCCCTTCTGTCTGCTCTCGCCCCTCCTGGTTCTTCTTGAGGTCCCCGACCTTTCTCTAGAAAAGGAATTGTTGATGGTTGTCTGAGATTACTCTCAGTGCTTCTGTCTTCTTGAGCTGATCCTTCATTTCTTCTATCTTCTTGTACTGATCTTCCATTTCTTCTATCTTCTTGTGCGGATCTTTCGTTCCTTTGATATGCTGGGCCTCTCTTGGTTTGTTGTGAGTCGTCTGATGAAGTATGTTGTGGGTCTCTGTTGACGTCGTTGTGCATAGATGTCTGCCCTATTGTATACTTTGCCTGTTCGATAGTCTGTGGTGTCCCTTTTGAACTTTCGAAGTTTGCGGTCATTGGTTTCTTTAGTATATATATCAAGTTGTATGTTGATGTCTTGAAGAACTTCGTCCCATTCATCTTTTGTCATCATCCTCTTTAATTCATCTTTTAATTGTATTGCTTCTTTGTTAAGATCTTCTATGAGTTTGGCCAACTCTTCAATTATTAAAATTATGAGGTCCAAAGAACACTTGTTTAGTATGGCGAACCATTTTTCCGTAAATCTTGTGTTGTTTTTGCAGAGTGTGAACTTGAGCGATAGCCTGAGGCCACGAGGGATACGTTGAGCCTTATGGTACTTTATTAGCGTACTGGGGTGTAATTTTTGATTGATGATTCTTTTCGTCATGTAGATTAATTGTTTGATATTTGCTTGTGTAGAGCCGGTGCTAGCGCTGATGCCTTCATCATCTTGTATTAGAGCGTAAATTCGTTGTGAATCTGCTTCAGTGAATGCCAAAGTCTCTGCTCTTTGATCGGACGTGTGTGCAATATCTTCGAACTGCATGTTTTTGTCTTTCTTTGTTTATTGGTGCTGATTCGACGGTAGCACAGGTGGAAATACAACGACAATATACAATCTTGAGTGCGATTACGACTCAACAAGTCATCAATATACGCAAATAGTGTTGTCATTCCTGTATGGGCAAGAGGATGAAACTGGAAGAAGATTCCATGATTGTATGAAAGCTGTCTGGTTGTGGATGTCATCAAATTGCTTGAAACTCAATTTGACCAAAACAGAGGTCATTATATTTGGCAACAATACAAACTTCTGGATGCCCGACTGGTGGCCAGAAGAACTGGCACACCTCCCCCCGAACCAACTAAGAAAGTTTAGAACTTGGGGGATATAGTGGACAACAAACTCACCTTCGGGACCAGGTAAATCTTGTCTCAGCAAGCTTTTGTTTTTTTAGAATTATAAGAAAGATAAAGTATTTTCTCCCGGCAGACAGTCACAGGACAGTGGTCACGGCACTAATTATGTTATGGTTGGACTACTGCAACAGTCATTATCTGAATATTATAAAAAAGCATCTAAACAGGCACCAACTCATGCAAAACGTGGCTGCCAGATTGCTGACTGGAACACCCAAGTTCACCTCAATTAAGAAAGAATTAAAAGAGCTACATTGGTTCCCAGTCAAACAACCAACCCAGTTTAAAGCCCTTTGCACTGTTTTTAAGGCCCGCCAAGGAGTCGGCCCGGCCACCTGAAACAGCGTCTTTAATGGTTTGTCCCCAAAAGGGCCCTCTGGTCCATGGGAACATCGTACCCCAGCCAAAAAAGCGAATTGGGATGGCAGGAGTTTTATTACAGGTGCCTCTAGAGCCTTGAATGAGCTTCCATTCCATCTAAAAAATTCACCCAAGCACCTCTCCTTAAGGAAAGGTCAGACAACATAGCTTTTCACCATATAGGCACCATACTCCTCAGCTAACCGATAGGCATTGTTCAGCGCCAGGACACCCCAGGGTTACCGTTGCGCTTAGGAAATCAAATAACATAACATAATATAACATAACATAACAAGTCCTAGCCACAAGCCAGACCCTATGCCCAACCCTTTGCTCTGCACAGAGAAAGGGGGTGGGGTGTAGGACCTGGCCAGTTTCAGGCACTGTGGCCAACAACCCACTTTGCACAGCCCATGGCCATGCACATGGCGTGTCAATATTATTATTAGCAAGTTTTATATAGCGCTCAGCTACGTACATGGGGTTTCCGGGTACTTTAGCAACAGGTCAGAACAGGCAAGTTCCCACTGACTCAGAACATCTAGGTCATCAACTGTTTTTGGAAGTTGTTTGAAGAAGTTCCGCTTCTCATCAGTTCAGGTTGGACATTCCACAGCTTGGAACACTGATATGCAAAGATCAACCTCCTATGCGTGTCCGTCTAACTCTAGGAACTGTTCACACGGGCAAGTCAATTGAGTGCAAGGGACGAGCAGCTGATAAGAACTTACCAGCTCTTAAAGACATCATGAATTGTTACATGACCTTGCTTTGTGCACATAGCATAAGGCTTTAAATTGAATTCAGTTCTCTAATGTGAGCCAGTGAAGTTCATGGAGGAAAGTAGATGTCGATGTAACCTTTGGGAGTTTGCAAAGTAACCGAGCAGCTTAGTTCTGAGCTACTTGCAACCATCTGATGGAGACTTTATCCACTCCTAGATAGAGGACATTGCTGGGGTCAAGCTTTGACAGATAAGGGCCTGGATAACCATCCTTTGGGCTGTGATAGGCAGTCCCGAGATAATTTTTCCCAGCCATTTTATAACGCTGAAGGAGGTGGCAGCTATCTTTGCCACCTGATGCTTCATGAATAGCTTCTCATCCAGCAGACAGTCAAGGTTCTTTACCTTGGGGGTTGGATCTGAAGAGCACCCAAGGTGTGTTGGCAACCCCTTCGGGACATGAGGCAGGGCCTTACTACAGGCTGGTCCCTGTATCCAACCCCACGCTGTGCACAGCAGAATATTGGTTGGCTGCACGTCCTGGCCACAGGCTAAGCCTTGCAACAAATCCCACACCACACATGACTGAAGGCGGTGCGAGGCGGGGTATTGTTGCCCATGTCGGGTTGGACAAATGTGTTGACCACAATTCAGGCCATGTGCCCAACCCTCAGCTGCACATAGGTGAAGGGGGTTGAATGCAGGGCGTGGCCACAAGCCAGACCCTGCAGCAAACCCCTCAACACATTGTGTGGCCAATAACGCACCACACACAGCTTAAGGTAGTGTACAGCAGGAGGTTGGGTATCCGCAAGGGGTTGAACACAGGGTGTGGCCACAGGCCAGGCCCTGTTCACAACTCCATGCTGTGCACAGTCAATGGGGGTTAAGTATAGGGCCTGGCCTGCATCTAGGCCCTGAGGCCAAAGCAACACCACCCATGGAGGGAATCGGGTAAAGCAGGGTTTGGCCACCCATGAGTTTTTGGGAGCAGGGTCTGGCATGCTGTGCCCAACCCCATGCTGTACTCAGCTGAAGATCTATAGCGGCTATTTAATGCCAACACCATTGTCTCAGGCCAGTTACTTTGGAGTGGGCCTTTAATGTATGGCACAGCTTACTATGGGGGCTATAAAGGCATATACGGAGATTCTGTCAACATAGAGCAGGATGTTCCTTCACCTTATCGGTCTCCTGTAGCAGGCAATTGTAGCTATAAGAGTCAAGTCTCAAGTCAACAGTAACAATGTTTCCAGTAGGCTTGGGTGAAATGATAAACACACCGGAGTATCTGAGTAATTTTGATCATTTTGTGTTACTCCTTTGACCCACAATTTCCAAACATTGTGTGTTTATGCTTGTTTGCATATTTATGTGTAACTTGACACAAATATCTTACAACAAAAGTACAAGAACTCAACAGAAGAGGCTGCTGACTGGTACTATTAGTATTCTGTTGCATTAAGCTCACCGGGTCCATTTTGGATGCTAAGGGGCATTTCACATTAATAAAATAGCATTAAATGATTTGTTGCAGTAAAACCTAGCACACCTTCTGTATAATCTTGCTTAATTTTGCCATCATTTTGCATCGTTAATTTACAGGAAAGTACCTCAGATATGCCCACCCTTTGCTTACAGGGAAGACAGGTTAGTGGACGCAGATGCTCCCTCATCCTCTTGCTGTTTTCTTTTGGCAGCATTACACTGTCTGGCATGCTATGTCCTCATTGGTTCATCATACCAGAAGTACTGAAAGGATATTTCTTTGTGGCACATCTGGAAAACTGCTTACGCAAAGACTGCAAGTTGCTAGTTTTGTGGAGACTTTCTTCTCAACAAATGGTACAGTGAAGAAGTTCAAACAGCATACGCAAGAGAACAGAGGCATGCATCATCCTGCTGCTGCTCTTCATAGTCTGAGTGGTATTCTGGAACTTGTCGTCCAGAGCCATTTTTTGTTTTGATATAATCTCCAAACAATTTTTTTAAAGCAAACAAAAGGCAGCACACCGCTGAACAGGGTGTGAACTGCCACTCCCTAAAAATAGTAAGAGGGTGGGAACTTCACATCTGTACATTAAGGTAAGGATATTAGCCAACAAGATTGTGTTTCCCTGCCTGTAGTCTCTCTGTTGAAATATCGCTAAAATATCTGTGCCAGCACATACCTGCATGAGTGCCCCTTTCCATTTTCCCCCCTCCCTAGTGTACCCCTGGCGGGTGCCCTGAACTGCATGTCCCCCTCGCACTTTTTCAGTGCGTTCATAAGCAGCCATCACTTACCTACGTGTTTGGCCATGCCTCTGCTGGGACTATCACCCATCGTGACAATATATTTTTTATTTATTTAATTATTTTAAGTCTTAGTCATGAAATACAATGACTCGAAGTCATAAACTTCACCAACCTCGAACGTGGCAAGCAACATGCTTAACCTCAACATTCAGCATAACAAGAGCTGAAAACACGAACCGCCCATAACCTACCCACAGTCTACTTCATTTCGTGCAATACGCATGCGCAAGATAGCCGCGCATGCGCAGATCTCACGCTAGTCCGCGGCGCATGCGCTGAAGCCTAATCATGACAATGCAAACAGCACGCATGCATCCCTCCCTCTCTTTCCACCAAATGCAGGTGAAACCAATTAACTAAACTACAAATAGAGACCGGGCGGCCCTCCTCTCTCATAACGGGCGCCGCGGAAGGACGAATAGGTCCAAGGAGGAACCAGACTGCAACACTCGTGAGTAAAATAGAACCGCTACAGCCACGAATGGGGTAAGCCACTACTTTTTTTCTCCCCACAGGTTGGACAAACTGTGACCAAGTTACTATTCTTACAGGGTCTCTTTCTCTGCCAGGCGACCCATGAAGCTTTTTACAAGACAAAACTGAGTGAGGACTTAGCATTATACTTACCTGTACCTCACCTTGTAAATACGCTCTCTAGCCCACCACCACCACTATCGGTTTCATTTTATAAAACCTTCACCAGCTTCATGGCCATGGCATGAACCCACAGTAACCGATTATAGGTCGCACACCACCTTATAAGTCGGCACATGATGTGGTATATCCAATACCATTCTAATATGACTCTACCATGTACGTCTTGTCTTTGTCTTATGTGTTATATGTAGTCAAGCTTTAGGGAATCCCCCTCTAACAGTTACAGCGCCTTAGTGTGCGCTTCACTTAGCCTAAAGATAACACAACCACTATAAGTTAATTTTTATCTGCACGTTTTGCACATATTAAAACGGTCCTGAGGAAAGCCAGCAGAAAATCTATAAGGCACTGGCTGAAACATGTAGACCACACTAGACGCTGGAGGTCATAATTAGCACTCCATTCAACGTCTACTTGCCTTTTATCCGCTAACAGAGGCCCAGTTCATTAAAATATTTTACCCTCGGGTACTGGGACCAGCTGTATAGCTTTTAAACTTCACCCTTCTCACCCAACTCACTGCGCACTCAGCAACATACCAGCTCCGCAGTCACCTGGCGTTGAAGCACACCCGGGGCACATTCGGTGCCACTGCGGTGGGCCCGATGATGAAGCATGCCACCGACTAGGTCGGTGGGTGAGGGCTTTATAAGGAAAACAATGTTTCTCCTTATTTGACGTACTGCTCCGAGTCTCCTACTTCTCTTAAACCTTAGCTAGTCCTTATTGATATATACATATAACCCAGGGGATACGGTCTAGCCTATCTAGTCCTCTCTCTCTCATTGATTAAAGCAGCACAGTATGATTGCAAGCATTATTAAAATGGTATACACCATTCTGATCATTTAAGGAATATCTGCAGGGTACATTTACATACAGCAAGGGTTGTCTAAAGGGCCTGGTAGTGCCTACCTTATAATTGACTAATATAAAGAAGTGAAGCTGTTCTCTTAAAATTCTATGATAAATGAGTTATTTAACTGGAGCATCTGATTATGGTAAATAATAACCAGACACTGTTTTTGAACGGTGTTCAAGGTTTAATACATTACTTATCTCATCAATGTCTACAAAGCTATTACATTTCTTATGCACCTCAATACAAGTAAACAGAAAAGCACTATATCTACTTAATATGGGTAAAGATATGCTTCATTTCTTGCAGTTTGAGAAGGCTAAGCCCACTAGCACTACAGAGGTGATATAAAATTGTGCCTAGGTGTAGGTCTCTGAAAACCTTCAAGTATTGAATGCCTATAGCAAAGTGCCATATTCATTAGATGATGTCAGAAGTGATGTAATCAATGATGTTTGAAATATCATCTCTGATGATATTAATGATATGTTTGGTGAAGATGTGTCAAACATCACCAAAGGCATAAGCAAAACAAAAAACACTCTTACTACGGAAACTCTGGCCTAACTATAACTACTCAGCGGTAAATGCCACTGAAAAAAAACAGCATTTAAAGTGATGCTATAGTTTGGTGTTGGAACGAGATGTGAGATAACATTAAAAAAAGCCACTAAAAACACACCTTCTTCAGTCACTTACAGGAATGGTTGACCAAATGTAGTTTAGTTAACCAGTAATAACTTGCACCCCCATCATGCACTGTTAATGACATCACATATTACATCACTCAGGACATGTTAAAAATCATGATGAGTTCTCCGTCATAGCTTCTGGCCAGACCTTGCATCGAATCTGCATCAGGACTTGGACTCAGCGCCTAGGCACCAGCAGGGCCCTGCACCCTACATTTTGCAAGAAACCTTCACTGCACTTATTCTTCAATTAGAAATAGGATACATTTTACACAGCCCTTGGGATGTGGCCAGTGTATGCCCTCATCCCTCCACATGCAGTCAACCCCCTCTATTCCCAAACCTTGGACATACACATTGGATATTGTCTGCAAGGATGGTGTCACACCAGACCTTGCATCCACCATACACTAGGGGTTGGGTTATTGACTGATATATGGCCATACCCTTTGGCAAAACCTCTGCATCTGGCAAACCCCCACTACATATGGACTTTGGCCATGTGCATCAGGTCCTGGCTGCAGGCTGTCGCTCGTGGCCGGAACCCCTGTCAGTCCCTTCATGACAACTGAACAACCTACTGCCTCAGTCTTCAATCCTTTACAGGAATGGTTGACCATGGTTCTATGGTTCAATGATAATCAGCAACCAGCTCACATCAAATGACCTACACCCATCATTTTTGTAATTACAAGTAAAACCATAATACCATCCATCAAAACTGCTTCAGTTCTGAAATACCACATTTCTTTTGCTTTTCTGAAAGCTTACATACAAGCTTTGAGGAGTCCAACTACTGATTTAGGTTGTTACTCTTCATTCATAAAACCAATAGCACACGGTCAGAATCCTGGGTTGTTCTTATTAGTAATTTAAAAAATTTTGTTGTTTAAATTTAATCTGTGATGTCATCAATGGTATAGTTAAAAAAGTTGTGAGTAATATAATATGTGATATCAGAAGCAGTGCACGATGAGGCACAAATTATGGTTCGTTCATTAAACTATAACTGCCATATTTCAGTGTTTGTTTTGGTTTATACTGTTAGTTCGCGAATTATTCCAGCACCTAATTATAACATCACTTTAACTTTATTTTCAGCGAACACATATATATCTATACAGACAAACATATATGTATTCAAATAAACAGATTTATAAACGTGGATGAGCAGTTGCCATATAAAGATACTCTGGATGTAAATACTTATGACGTTCACATTGTAATGACTAGCACACACAGATATATTTACCAAAATGTAGCTTTGGTTCTGTGCAAAATAAACAATGAAACCAGGACCATAAATTAACATTGTAAACATGAAAGAGCACACACGAAATGGACAAACGCAGTACGAAAGCTATGGCATCACTAGCAAAGTGCTTAATGATACAAAGTTCAAATTGAAGGCCTGCAAACACCATAAAATAAAAGGTGCTAAATGCAGCAACCAGACCTCTCCGGTAAGCCACGGTTTATGGTGAGAGAGAAACCCGCTGAGAAGACTTCATGGCTGTAGATCAGTGCATCTAAGAACATCAGGAGTCATTCACACACACGTAACCACTGAGTATGTTCCAATGGCCTCCGGAAAGATAAAAAAAACTAAGAGGGGCGCCATTAATGGTCCACTTGTCACCCAAATCAAATTCAGAATAACAAGGGCCATTATTCAGTACTAACAATCAATGAAGGCGAATCGGAGTCTTCAGAATAAAATCTATATGCCAGCAAGTGATGGATTTGACAACCACACTTCCCTAGTCAGTTTAGAGTATTTCTCGTCGCATTCCACCTTAATTTGTAAAATATGAAGTGCAGGTGCTCACAGTTTTTATAGAGGCCCCACCCACTTCCGCAGCTCCACCCACTTCCTTTATTGACTTCACCCACATCCACAAGCTTCAACAAATCAGAGCCACCTCCTCACTTCTTGCGTTCTGAAAGAAGTTGAAGGCCTGGCTATTCACAAAAGCACCTCATGCACTTCACACCTGCCAAGCCCCTGGATACCCTCCTGGGTGACTAGTGCGCTATACAAATCAATATAACATAACATGTAGGAAGCCTATGACAACAGCTTAAAAGTGAACTCAAATTGTAGAATGTGTGTAAATCTCAAAATGCTGCTTTAGAAAAGGTAATTTGAGAACTTGAGGCAGCTTTGCAAATGAAAGAAAATGTGCTTGAACTGTGCTGTTTAAAAGAAAGAATAGGATGAAGAAAGGAATACATGAAAGAAGGCAGGCAGGAAGAAGAGCACTGGGCTAAGGAAATAAGTAATGGATGAAAGAAGGCGGAAATAAGACATGAATGTGAAAGGAAGAAATGAAGGGATAGTGAGAGAAACACACCACGTATGTTGGTATAGCACATATTCACTAGAGGGGGCCTTGACA
Organism: Lissotriton helveticus; assembly: GCF_964261635.1. Taxonomy (NCBI): domain Eukaryota; kingdom Metazoa; phylum Chordata; class Amphibia; order Caudata; family Salamandridae; genus Lissotriton; species Lissotriton helveticus. The sequence goes on along the minus strand of NC_136059.1, from coordinate 749,582,661 downwards.
CCAAATAAAAAATGTTGTTAACCTGCTCAATTGCACTAATTTTATCTAAAGATGAAAGATTGAGTAGCCACACCAAGATTTCAATGTATGACCCCGAGAACACATATTCCTGGAGTGTATATAAACATATGTGCAAGAAGGAAGAAATTAAAAGGCAGAGTGAATGTGAAGAAGAGGTCCGAAGGCAAAGATAGATACGGTAGACAAAGAATGTGAAGAGAAATGTTGAAAGCAGAGATTGGAATTGCAAGATTGGAGTGGAACGTGATGAGAAGGAAAAGTGAAAAGAGGAGAAAGGCAAGGGAAGAAGAGTGGACAGTGGGGAGCGTGTAAGAGTAGAGTGGAAGAGAAAGATGGAAAGGTGAATAAGCATTTAATGAGGGGAGGTGGCGATTTAGTAAAAATGTGGATGTAGGGCAGAGAGTAAAGGAAGATTGGAAAGAAGGGAGGGAGTGAGATGTGAAGGGGAGGAAGAAAAGCAGATACTGAGGGAGAGCAAGAAAAGAGTACACCTCTGCTTTATTAAATATACAGTATTTAATTATGTAAAGTTGAGGGGTTACAGGAGTGTATCATTCTTGGCCTGTCTCATCAATGCATAGCAGTGTTGTCCAAGACACACAATAGCGATTCTTTAACTGTGTTAAGTTTTATGCCATCAAAAGATGTTTTGTGCCATCACAATAGGTATTCCTGTTAAAACATAATAAAGTGTCAGTTGTACCATGGGATTACACTTTGATGAAGAACCACACTCTCATGCTTCAAACAAATAGTTCTATTGCATGATCAGTCTATAAGTCGCAAAATCCCACTGCCACCTATTTTCAAACGAAGTCAGACATTTAACTCCAGTCAGAGAGACTTCCACACACACTTTTTAACCAAAAAAGCATAAAATGTAACTGAGTCCGCCGGCTGTTCTATATTAGGATTGTAATTTATGATCAGAGAGTAACAAAAGGATGTCTGTGACAAAAAACAGAAACCCACTGAGCTATCCACATAAATACAATTGTGTCATCTGAATGCTACATGTTCTACATTACCTCTCTGCACTACAGTCAAAACTGCAACTAGACAAAACTCTGATCTCTTTCCAACAGGGACATAAGGTTGTAAGTATGCAGCAGGAGTTTACAGGACATAGGTCTTTGGAGGTGAAGAGACAATATAGAGCAATAGATCTCAGCAGGCTTGTAGGGGTGAGGGGGAGGTGCAATGCTCCCAACACAGCCTAGCCCCTCTGATAGCATGTTTTGAATCAATGCTATTTTTCTCCAGGTCAAAACGGATAAATTCCCCGTATATCCTCTCTCTGGTTGGGGGGATCTGGGAAAGCCTCCCAATGCCACCTATTGACCAAGACTGAGAATGGCTTTGTGGTCTCATGTGCAACTCTTAAAGTAGGGATGTTTAGGGCCCACTGCAAGCTTTAATACAAAGCGATGGTGTGGAGGGATGGCTGCGAGGGCTGGAGCCAAGGTGCACTGTAACAAGAATGAATGAGTGCTGTGGCAGGGAGGGGCATTGTGATACGGAGGTGAAGGGGACTGTAAGCAGAGGGGCACTGAGATACAGGTGAGAAAAGCACTGGTGAGAGAGGAGCACTGTATGAGGTACTAGTGGGGACAGTCACAGTGGCAGTGATGGGTGGTATTCATCAAGGCGCTTGTGGCTGCTACGGTGTCCATTGCAGAAGGGAGAAGATGGGTGTGATAGGGACGAGACGGTACTGGGACAGGTAGGAGCGAGTATGAGTATACAAACACTTTCCCCACAAGCCTGGGCTTTCTGTGTCATTAAAGCTCCGGAAGCCGCATGCGCCCTGCCAGTGCCAGCAAATCCTTTGCCTACGCATACCTCATTACACTGCCCCTCTCGACATAATGCTTTTTTAATCACTCAGTGTACTGTTCGCAAACTTTCCGCCTATCCTGATTTATTTAAAATGTAGCTTTCCCCGTAGCAAACAAATCTCAGTGAAACCAGATTTCACTCTAATTCTTATTGTAATGCCGTCAATAGTGAATAATCTAGGTACTAATCCACTGAGTGGCAGGAAGAAACGTTTTCACTTTCGGACCACCCTCAGCTCCTTCCCCTATTTTGTGATGCTGCAATGCCTTGTCTGTGCTACTGAGGCAGGCTGTTTGCTGCAGGTGCCGCTGTGCAGGATTTTTTTTCCCCTCTTTTTATTAACATTAAGAATCAACTTCACAGGGCATATCTTAGTAAATTCTTCCTTTCAGCGTGATACAATAATTTCCAGGTACTGTGCAGGAATTTCTTGATGTCCCATGGCCAAGGAACACTATTCTGTCACTCTGTTACCCGTAGGATAACAGTTGTCCTCGCAGCTTCACCTACACTGAAAAGAGCCGACCACTGGCTGGCGCCATTGAAATTATGCTTCCAGTTGATTGTAAGTGCAGTTCATACTGCGCAAAACACAACACACCTGTCTGTTCCCCACCCATGATACCAGGCATCGGTGTGCACCAAAGCTAGCACACTGGCAGCATGTACCAATTCTAAACTTGCAGGTACACAAGCCTCACCCCGGGGCTGGGGTGTTTTAATAGCCTGTGCACAATGCTAGCTGTTCTTCAGAGAAAAATTCAATAGACCTGGCCCTGAGAAATAGGTGCCGGTGCTCAGCATCTGAAAGCACTGGCACAAATTAAGCACTGCCTGTACTCTAACCAGAAAGATCATAGACGGAACTTGAGGCTCAAACTCCCACAAGCGACCCCAAAATGTACTGTACTCCCAGATGATCACAGGTCACACACTGCCTTTTGGTTTTCACTCTGTGGTTTGCAGGACTACTACTTATATATACTTTTTAAAAGAAGAAAACGGAATTGAATCAGTTTTCTTAGAGAATGAAAGTCTATCACTGAATAGCTTCTAATTGATCCAGTACGAAATAGTTTATACCGCCTCTCGGACCCAAGGGGCTAATTGCCTCCTAAATTAGGATCAATGCATACATAAATTATGTGAGCAGAAATATTATGCTTCATATTTATTTGAAAGGAGAACGCTGATCCTAATCCGTCTCTAAAGGCTTTACCAAGTACTAATTACCATTGGCTGAACAACGAGCATCCTGTATCACCATTGCTTCACATGATGGCACAGGCGGCAATAACTCTTTTCTGAAACAAGAATAACAGGTTGGTGTTATAACACATCCATAGAGCAAACTAACTGCACTTCCATGTATGAAGACAGTCTGAGGTTGTTGTTTTCCAGGGGGTGGTCGTTCATAAAGCCAACAGACGATCTGCACTCTACCTGTTGGGCAAGTTGTTAGTGACCACAAAGCCTCGAAATTCGCTTACTTTTTGGGCTATGCAGCGTCCTTCTAATATTCACCCTCTCGCTTTCGTTCTATTACTGGCAGCCACTAACCAATGCTAAACTATTGGAACTAATGGCGACAGGAAAATACAGAAAGTTAAACGCACTGCTGGTGTTCAATGCAAATATCTACAGGGAATCAGGACCAAAAAGAAGAGACAGTGCTAGCTAAGTATAGCCAGAAATAAATCATTCTACTGGCCTACAGTCTACATGATGATGATATAAAAAAATGTTTGATCATAATTTCGAGAAACACAAGCAAATAATTATGTTTTTTTCACTTCAATATGTAAAACATTATATTGAACGTCAGCCAGCTTCAGCAGTAATGTACAAGACAACCATTTGCAAAACAAAACTAGTATACCGGCGGTACAAAACTGCTTCTCAGCATAAAGTACACTTCCAGTGGTTCCAGCATTCCCATCCTATAGTGCTCGAGACCATTGTTAACCCTTGCCCTCTGGAATGGGACATCAGGGTCAACATTTCAGAGCCGATATAAGAGTACTGGTTTTGGCGCAACTTATCAATCAATCAATCAATCAAACACATTTGTAGAGCGCGCTACTTACCCGCTAGGGTCTCAAGGCCCTGGGGGAAGGGGGGTGGGGGGTGTTGGGTGCTGCTACTGCTGGAAGAGCCAGGTCTTGAGTTGCTTCCTGAAGGAGAGATGATCCTGGGTCAGCCGTAGGTGGGTGGGGAGAGTGTTCGATGTCTTGGCTGCCAGGTAGGAGAAAGATTTTCCTCCGGTGGTGGTTCTGCAAATTTGTGGGACAGTGGCGAGGGCGAGGCGGACGGATCGGAGCTGGCGGGTGGGTGTGTAGAACGTGAGGCGGTTGTTGAGGTATTTGGGGCCCATGTCGTGGAGAGCCTTGTGTGTGTGGGTGAGGAGCCTGAACGTGATCCTCTTGCTGACGGGGAGCCAGTGCAGGTCTCTCAGGTGGGCAGAGATGTGGATGTGATGGGGGATGTCCAGGATGAGTCGTGCAGAAATGTTCTGTATGCGTTGGTCTTTTCTGTAGTTTGGCTGTGGTTCCAGCGAAGAGGGCGTTCCCGTATTCCAGTCGGCTGGTGATGAGTGCCTGGGTGACCGTCTTTCTGGTTTTGGTGGGGATCCACCGGAAGATCTTTCGGAGCATGCGCAGGGTGTTGAAACATAATGACAAGACAGCGTTGACTTGCTTGGTCATCGTGAGGTAGGAGTCCAGGATGAAACCCAGGTTGCGTGCGTGGTCCGTGGGAATGGGGGCGGTGCCCAGTGCAGGGGGCCACCAGGAGTCGTCCCAGGCGGAGGGGGACTATCCTCTTGGGGCACACACCAGTTCCAGGAGGGTTCCATGATGGAATTTTGGATCAGTGGTTGCGCTTTCAGAAAGCACCTGCTTCTCAAATAAAATCCCAGTACTGGACATCTGTTTAGTCTCATGCCATGGAGGTCTTGGGTAGGTTGAAGGCCACTTTACAAGGTGCGGGGCATCGCCACTGAAGTAATTGCACAAACGTCTGTGGGAATCACTATTTTTTATAGTTCATTGGTCCAGAAATACCGGTTAGACCCGACATGACATTAAGACCACTTTACTTGGTGGAAAGGGTGACAGAGGTCTCATACTGATGACGCTGTTGAGCAAATTGTGAATATCGTACCTTTATCCTTACATTCCTCTTCCTTTTCATTCACATGAGCAAGTCATGCACAACAGGTAAACAACAAGAAATAGAACATGTTGAATGGAGGGCTCTGAATTTTCCTAGCACCGTGCATGAGTACATTATCTGTCCTGTTTTTTTCTTTCCCTTCCAGTCCAGACTGTCTGAACTGATAATCAGATAAACAAGACTACAAGAACCAAAATGTGTAGAACTAAATATGACCTCAACTGGAAACGCAACTCATACAAGGCAATAGAGCCTTCGGATACCATGCTTCTAATGCACATACATCTGAGGTGCATCTTCTTTTATTTTGTGTTTGTTGACACCTAATGTTCAGTTTCTGTGTTTCTGGAGACTCAGGAGAGGTAAGCAGTCTCATCTTGAACCTAACCTTGGCTAGTCAGGAATAGCGAGCTGTGACTGTATCTATGCCATGAATGATAGATGGAAGCTACTTTCCACAGCTGACAAAAGATGTTTGACCTCTTTAGTCTGCTACTTACAGAGGCTGCACTCTACCTTACTTTTCCCTTTAAAAAGAAAACTACAGTGCCTCTGTCCTGCAGATAAGCCTTCTCAGACACCAACTGCCACATATACAATGGGGCCTCGCATTTATTACATCTTTTGTGCATGTGTGGGTAAACACACACAAGACGCTTAATTTACAGGTTAGTTGACAACCTAAGGTATAGGTAGTTGTGAAATAAAAATTGTACTCACAAAGAGCACATCTAACATACGAAACCCCTTCCTCACCCCTGAGGGAAATATTCCATCGGTGTTGAGACATGCTCCTCACAGATTCCTATATGACTGACAACCTTCAGGCTTGTAGGATATTGAAGAGGTGCTTTAATCTCCCCAACTCTCATCAATAGTCAATAGTGCCCTCTCTATCGTAGTGTACCTCGGCTCAGGAAAAATATGATTAAATGGCTTACACACTTTGGGGCATATTATCAAGGGGATTTATCTCCGCTTTCTTGGCTTTAAAAGCCAAGAAAGCGAGGAGATAAAATTATCTCCCTATTACCTAGCTGTCGCTAACACCAGTTAGCGACAGCTAGTAGGAGATAGCGACCATATTGGGCCCCGCTTTGCATGTCAGTGATATTTATCACTAATGACATGCAAAGTGGGTGTGCCAAGATGTTAGCGACTGGAAACAGTCGCTAACATCGCTATCTCCTATTACCAACTTTTGGAGATATTCGCGCTAAGCGCGAATATCTCCAAAAGCTAACACCTGCCCCTGAGCAGTTCTTAGCCATGTTATCCAATGGTAGGTGGATAACATGGCTAAGAGCATTAGCTCGGTAATGCATGAATATCGCTGACTTTTCAGCGATATTCATGAATTTTGGCCGATTTTTATCGCTTAGGAGATATACCTTGATAATAGCAAGGTTCCTAAGCGATAAAAATCGCCGCAGCTCGGCGATAAAAATATCGCCGCTAAACCAACATAGCGATAATTATCGCTAGTTGTTGGTAATATGCCCCTAAATTTGTATTTTAGCAAAGGTGTAAGCAGGGGGTATGCTATTTCAAATGACTTGTTATCATATTCTTGCAACGTAGTTGATGAATATATGTGCTTGTTAAATCAATAAACAGTCAATAAAAATACATAAAATAATATATTACAAAATTAGCATAAATGACCACCCAACTAATGTCCCCATAGACCTTACAATCCAAACTTAAAATGTAAAACATAAATGTAAAATCAATTAACATTAAAAATACATAATTAACGATAAAACTGTGCCCACCCATTTTCCCAAAAACTCAACAGCCCCAAATAAAGATGTATTACATAATTAAAGCCACAAAAAAACTAAATACAAAAACATTTCTAATAACACACACATTTTAAACAATAGAAAGAAAACACTAATTAAAAACAATAATAATGTAAACAATATTGTAAACTTCGACATAATAGGAAATCAATTAGCAATGACACACTTAACTTTGATAGTTCTTCAAACAATATTTCGACCAGAATATTATGGTCAGACAATTTTTTTGCGTCGATGTTTAGGTGTAATACCCCACAACAACACACTTCCAAACTATTCACTTTGGATTATCTGAAGTGAAATTGGTTAATTAGTGCTGTTAAGGTAAAAACACCTATCAGAGTAAGTCATCTCAGACACTGGGGCATATTACCAACAACTAGCGATAATTTTTGTCTCTAACTTGTTTAGAGACAAAAATTATCGCCGCAAATCGGCGATTTGTATCGCAGATAAACCTTGCTATCGCAAATGCGATAAAAAACGGCCGCAATGCATGAATATCGCTGAAAAGTCAGCGATATTCATGCATTATCGAGCAAATGCTCTTAGCCATGTTATCCACCTCCCATTGGATAACATGGCTAAGAACTGCTCAGGGCAGGTGTTAGCTTTTGGAGATATTCCCGCTTAGCGCGAATATCTCCAAAAGTTGGTAATAGGAGATAGCGATGTTAGCGACTGTTTCCAGTCGCTAACATCTTGGCACGCCCACTTTGCATGTCATTAGTGATAAATATCACTGACATGCAAAGTGGGGCCCATGATGGTCGCTATCTCCTATTAGCTGTCGCTAACTGGTGTTAGCGACAGCTTGGTAATAGGGAGATAATTTTATCTCCGCTTTCTTGGCTTTTAAAGCCAAAAAAGCGGAGATAAAACCCCTCGCTAATATGCCCCACTGTCTTACTAGTTGAGCATACTAAAATCAAGCAAGACACACCAATGCTTGAGAGTAAAAATGATGCAGCCATTGCAGACCTTTTCTCCTGTGACCCCCCCCCCACCAAGTTGGCAATAAAATAAAAGGCACATGTGCCAAGAGGACGGTTGGTCTTGGCAACCAAATGCTAAGGATTTCAATAATATTCTTACAATGCCTGGCAATGGTAGTAATTGACATTTCATGGTGTGCTGATGAATTATCTCTGTACAGTAATGAGGCCAAAGCCAAAGAAAATTAATGTATCTATTCAGATTCTTGCAGACTTGTTAAATATAAGGTAAAAGCTATTTTGAGTACTTCTTGGAAATTATTGATGCAAATGTTCACAAAAAAACTTGGAAACCTAGAGCCCCTGTCTCGGCAGAAACAGCCTATATTAACAGGCTGCAAACAAAGCCAATTACTTTGAGATGTGTGTATATGAATATTTAAATGATTCCCTCTCATGAAGTGGGGTAGGAGTACAAAGGTCACCATCTGAAGGGATGCAATGACAATTCAATAATATCTATTGATATGATACTACTGATATGATGTCATAAATAGCTTTCTGGCTTTGAATAGCCAAACTTTATCATAATAAAAAAATATTGCCCCCATTAATATTACTTGAACAATGATCAATGGTGAGTGATGAAACATGCCATTGTATTCCATAATGATTGTCCACTTCACATATTTTTATTATCACCACTAGTCTGTATAAAAGTAAAGTACGATCAAACTATATATGGCTCTTACATCAGATAGAATTGTTAGAGAATAGGAATTCCATTGCTATATGTGTAAAGCAATCCTCAGTTAAAAACTGGATGTTCCCATGCTTAGCACTGGGGTTTCGGAGACCAGAGGCTCAGCTTCAGGAACCATTAGTATTTTTTGATCCTGTACTTCTTTTGAGTGTTTCATGACACGATTGTTCAATTTATAATCAATGCTCTTCAGTACAATTACATGAATGAGAGCAACAGCAATAATTCCTTACAGACATTTATGTTTTTAGGCAGTATTGGGGCTATTCAGAAAGCTAATTTACACTTGTAAGTAATTCACACATGTAATTTACGCTTACATTTTGAGTGTCTTCCCTACTTTTGGTTATTCACAAAATCGGAGTGTAAAGTTACTCTAAATTGTAGACTTACATGTTTTCACACTCTAAAAAAGTGTGCAGAACCAAATGTATGATTGTAAGTTAGTGCTGATTAAAAAGAAACAGTAGCAGGTCAAGCACCACAGAGGGTCAAATACTAATACAGCCACAACACACCCACTGAAAAATGGGGGTAGGGACTTAAAATAAAACCCCACAGAAAAAAAATGTTACGTTAGCTTATTTAAAATAGTTAAAAATATATACAAATGTAATTTAATGGTAAGAATCATAAAATAAAACACATTTACCTAAATGTTTGTTTTTAGTGAGTATAAATATACACGCACACACACACATATATGAAGGGTAAGTAGATGTGTAGTTAAGAATAGTAAATCTATTCTTTCCTATAAGCATTTACCTTTTAATATTTTGATGCTCGATATTTTGGCCACTATGTTATGGTATTACAATATTCCTGTACAGAATATTCCAGAGCAAAATCAGTACAATATGTTAAGTCTATAATAGGGGAAGCAATATATTCTTTACTAGCTAAGCACAGGGTCCATGATCTTGACCAAGGGAAATACAGCATTTGGAAGTAAGCCTTGCTTACCTGAAAAAATATGCCTCAATCGTGCTTCTCGCAGATTCTCCTGGTTTGCAACCTCTCTGTACTCACTTCATCTGGTTAGCCCTTTAATGGCGTGTCACTAACCACTAAAAAACGGTCAATAGCCACACGGATTTCGGGATATAGATTTAGGCCTACCTTTGAGTATTCTAGAGCACATATAATCTGTTTCAGTGAGTCCCAACAACCTCCAAAATACAAATTAGTTAACTAGTAAGGAATGATTGTGTCTGATTTGTGCCTCAACACATTACTCAATACTTGGCTTGTAATGCACGTCACTATTCATTTCCCATTCCCCACAGAGATAACTTCTTCTTTCATAAGACAGTTCCCATAAAACCCATTTAAAATCCCCTTGCCGCACAGCGAAAATTATACACGCTGTTCTACCTTTTTCATTCATTGGTTCCACCAAGGTACAAGATTCTAAACAAAGCTCTAGTCATGCTATGAATATTCAGCCTGTTAAGCAAAACGTCTTGCACTTTTATCATTATTATGCTAAGAAAAAAGCGAATCGTTATTAAAATGTTTAACAATGCATCAAGCAAATGCATGAATGTCAATACATACGTCTGCAAAATATTTTTAGCTTTGCTGCAGATTTTTAATTGATTGTGTAGCAGTGTCCGCTTAACAGGCAAGCAGCATGTATGTAATGCTTAATTGGAAATCTCTCTGGGACATGAACATGATGGCAGCTGATACTAAATGAACACATTCACTTAATTATTAAAAGTCACAATAAAAGAGACTTACGTGTTTAATCATTATATAGCAGAACATTAGAAACGTGTAGCCTTTGGCTATCATTTCAAACCAAAAGTAAATTATAGCGGCGGATATTGGCGGCTGAAAAGGGTATTTGCTTATCATTTAAGTCATTTAATGAATGGGTGGTACACCCGTATATATCAGGTGTTAGGATGGTATTTATCAGGTTAGGCAACGTGAAAGAGGGAGTTTCCGCTCAAGTTACTCTTGCCAAGTTAATGCAATGAGCAGTCATACTAAAAGCTAAACAATAAACACATTTATGTTGTTCTTTTCATGAACGAGAAGCTCGCAGCAGTTCAATAAAAGTATATACGTATGTATCTTGGATCAGCTATTTGCAATAGTACAGTTCCAAGATGCTGTTATGTGCCATTGTCATGGTGCAAACATGATCTGACTAGCATATTCCCTGGTCAATAATGTTACAAGTACAGCCATCTTGCCGGTCCTTACCATCTGATAGCGCCTTCATTTACCTAGTGCCACCAGTAATAATGGGCCCTGGGCTGAAGCTGGAAGCTGCACGATGGTTGCCTGCTCTTGGATATGGAGTCATCTGAGTTTCCAATTTTAAGTCAGTGCAGGTTGGTTTTCCAGAATTGCTCACAGCTTGAAAGCAAGTGAAATCCAGGAGATTGTCAGTAACGGTTCTTACCTCTCATAGTTCTCAGGCAACCACATTGACTTTCAATGGCACAAGGAGGTTTGCTGCCCTTTATAGTAGTATATTTTGTTTTCTGCGTGTTTTCTGCATGTTTCTGCGAGTAGTGGGCAGAGACAAAACCAGTGATCAAACTTAGGAAGGAGATAGTCAGACTATCTCCGTATCTCCGTTGTAAGTTGTAAAGGATTCCAATGCCTTTGGGCCAGGTTTGTGCTGCGAAAAACATAAAAATAAACCTACACAGCAAGCCAGGGGTGAGCTCCCATGATTTCCCTAATTTCATTGAGTTAGATATAAGAAGCATCTCTAGCTCAAAGGGGAAAGGGGCATAATAATAGTAATGCATATGCCTCATTAAGGACTAAAATGTTGATTACTCAGAAATCATGAGGAAACTGAATTGTTAACCTAGGGAAGACAGAGGCTGCATTCTTGATCTGAGCTACAATAGTCCATCCCCATTAAGAAAACATGTTTTGGGAAGGTTTCAAGCTGACCAGTAGAAGCGCAGTGCAAACAGGAAGGCCTTTCACATGCAAATGTGCATGTATTGTATTGTAATTGCATTTATATAGTGCTTACTACCCCTGACGAGGCTTCGAAGCGCTTTTTCGGCGAGTAGCACGCTACTCCGGGACCCATAGAGGATTAGTGTTGAATTAGTATAGTGAAACATGCACGTACATTTTAAGTGGTTGATAGGTTAGTCAGGTATTTGAATTTGGAATGATAGCAGAAGGATAGAGGAGGACAAAGGTTTGTATTTATATAGCCCTTGTTGACGCGCGCTATTCAGGAAGCCTATAAAGGATTAGTGGTGAATTACAATGGTGAAATATGAAGTAATTTCAGTGGTGGATATTAGTCAGTTACTTGGAGTGAGAAGTATAGCAGAGGGATAAAAGGGGAAGAAAGATTTGGATTCATATAGCACTTGAAGTGCTGTAGGAGGAGGCTTTTGGATGAGTAAAAATGAGTTTTGGAGGGGAGGAGTCAAAGGGAAGAGTTTAGAAAGGTTTGTTTTAGCGGATCGGTATAGTAAAAAGAGGTGTCAGATGATGCAAGGAAGGGTAGAGTAGGAGAGAGTCTAGAAACGGTTATTTTGGCGATCATAGTAGTGGTACAGGGTTTGGGATAAATGAGAGAGTGGATGTAGAGGATGTATTGATAGATGTATAGGATGAGAAATAGGGAAGGATTGGAAGGATTAGTAGAAGGAAGTTTGAGATGAGTCAGAAGGTTGGGCTAGACGATATATTGATCGAAGTATAGGCTGAGAAATAGGGTAGTGCATGGGAAATGCTAAATTAGAACAAAGTGATAAATATATAGATCCATAAGTACGTTGAAAGTATATAGATACATAAAGGGGGTAAGCATATGTAGATTAAAGATATTGATAGAGGTACAGGATGAGAAATAGGGTAGTGCATTGGATATGCTTTTTCAGGAAAAAAGACACACAGATCCAAATACATAGAAGGTACATAGATGCACAATGGAAGTATGTACATGTAGACCAAAGGTGATTTTTATGTATTTATTATAATTTTTTCTCCTAACAACATAACATTATTTTACATGTTTATACAAATTCATACACAAAGATAGGTACATATCTATAGTGAAACAAATGCTTATATTCAGAGGGATATGCTGTAAATTTCTGTTTACGTACGGTGCTTATGTGGGGAAGAGCCACATCTTGAGTAGTTTTCTGAAGATAAGGCGGTTGTCGGTGGACCTTATGCTGGGGGGTAAAGAGTTCCATAGTTTGGCTGCTTGAACAGAGAAGGATATGCCACCCATGGTTTTTTTCATGTATGGTGTGATTTTGAGGCGAGATGCTCCTTTCGAGCGGAGGTTCCTTTGTTGAGTGTGTTTGGTGATTTTATTCCTGATGAAGAGTATTCCTTGTATTGCTTTGTGGGTGATACTAAGCAGCTTGAACGTGGATCTTCTGGCAACCGGTAACCAATGCAGGGCTTTCAAGGCAAGGGAGATGTGGTCTTGCGGTTTGATAAGCAGAAGTAGTCTGACAGCCGAGTTCTGAATCCGTTGTAGTCTTTTCATGGTCGTTAAAGGTGATCCGTGGTAGAGGCTATTGGCGTAATCGAGTTTGGACAGAACAAGTGAGATGGTAGCTTGGACCTTGTGTTGAAATCCCAAATGAGGGAAAATTCGATGCAGCGTTTTTATGGTAGCAAAGCTTGATCTTGCTAGTTTATCCACTTGGGCATTCATTGACAGCTTAGAGTCCATGGTCATTCCAAGGTTTCTTACTTCCTTCGATACTTTAGGCAGTGATCCCAGTTCATTAGCCCATGTGGCAAGCGGGTTCTGATGTTTCCAATCGCCACACGTGAGTATTTCAGTTTTGGAAGCATTCAATTTGAGATGGCTCCAAGTCCTCCACTGATCCACGGCTCTGAGACACCTGAAAATTGGTTATTTGCCAATGTCTTTGGGGCATTCCAGTTGAAGGAGTAGTTGCATGTCATCTGCATAGTTATAGCATGTGAGGTGAAATGTATTGATCAGTACTGGTAATGACTTCATGTAGATGTTGAAAAGCATGGTCGAGATGATAGAACCTTGAGGGACCCCTGCTTTTGTGGAGTACGGTTTGGACGAAAAAGGTGGGGTATGGATGACATTAGTTCTGTTTTAAAGGTAGGACGCGATCCAGTCTAGAGCAGTTCCCTCTATGCCGGCTTCATTAAGTCTTTGTTTCAGAGTGTCATGGTCAACTGTGTCAAAGGCAGCTCGGCGGTCCAAGAGAAGTAGCGCAGCAACCCCGTTACGGTCAACTGTATTATTTAGGTCATCCAAGATGCAAGGAGAGCAGATTCAGTGCCTCTTCCCGGCCGGAATCCTGTTTTGAAGTCTGAAAGTACGTCATTCTCTTCAATGAATTGTGACATCTGGGTGAACACTGCTCTTTCTATCAGTTTGCCCAGGAAAGGTCCATTTGTAATGGGTCTGAAGTTGTCAGTGTACAGTTGGTCTCCGTTTGTATTCTTCAGTAAAGGGGGTAGGTATGACTTTTTGAGTTCTTCTGGAAATATTCCAGTAGTTAAGGAATTGTTGATGATTCTTCTTACTGGAGTGGCAGCAGAGGTTGCTAAAAGAATTGTCTTGAAACTTTGTGGCGGACAGGGGTCAGAAGGGCTGCCGGCAGGCCTGCTTGCTTTGACCAGGTCCATAAATTCATTGTGTGAGATGTGTTGGAAGGAACGGAGAGGCTTGATTAGAGCATTCTTGGATTGTTGTTTTGTTCAAGGGTTAGTGCTGGTGCTTTGTTTCTGTTTTAAGTACGTGTCTGCTTTATCCGTGTAATGATTTGCCAGTTTGTCTGTGAAATCTTGTGTAACAGGATGAGTTCTTTCTGGGCAATTTGGTTTGCAAAATACATTGAGTATTTTATAGAATTTTTTATTTGCACATTTAGTGTTTTGAATTCTGTCGGAATAGTACCTTTTCTTAGCTTTTTTGATAGCCGACTTGTATAATCTGTTAATTTTCTGCAGGTGAAATTTGTCTTGTTTGGCGTTTGTTTTGAGCCAGGTACATTGCAGCTTTCTAATTTGTCGTTTTATGTCATTTATTTCTATGTTTCTCCAAGGTGCTTTTTTCTTTTGTTCTATTGTGTGGTTTTGAGTGGTATCAGGATGTCAAAAGCTTCCTGTAGCCACTCATATAGATTTTGAACAGAATTTGTGGTTTCCAGATTTGTACTGGATGTTAGTTGTGTTTCCAAGTGTTCCAAATTGAGTTTGTTCCATGGCCGATAGGTGGATGGATGTAAGGTAGTTTTAGGTGAGTCGCTTAGCATTGTTTTACGTTGGAAAGCAACTAAGTGGTGGTCTGACCATGTGACTGAAGTTATAGTTTGAAAGGTAACTAGTTCAGTTTTATCAAAAATGGCATCTAGGATATGTCCAGCGGTGTGTGTTGGATTGTGGACAATCTGATGCAGGTTCCATACGTCTAGGCCGGTGAATATTGTTTTTGAATGGGTCATATTGGGTTTATCAAACCAAATGTTAAGGTCACCCAGAATGCATAGGTTAGAGTGTATTGTTATCAGGTTTGAGACTGTGTCTAGAAGTGCTTCTGGGAATGTTGCCTTGCTAGATGGAGGTCTGTAAAGGAGCAGGAAGTGACAGGAGGAAGACGGTTTAGGATTGTATTTTGTTAGAAGAGCCTCACAATTCTTTTTGGAGATGTTGTCAATTTTAGTGATATGTATTGTTTGCCAGAATACAACAGCTAGACCACCTCCTTTTTTGGCTATACGATTTTTGGTGATTATTTCATAGCCTAGAGGAATGGCTTCATGCAGGACTGGAGCCATATCCTCTCGCAACCATGATTTGGCTATGAATAGCATGTCTGGTTTTGCATTGGTGAGAAGGTCGTAGATGTGATGCTTGTTTTTAGAGAGGGATCAATCATTTATTAGTAGACAGTTTAGTGAGTGGCCTTTGGTGATAGTGGGACTTTGTTTTGTAGAAGAGTAATCAGTATTGTGTGGGTTTGTAGCAGGTGTGTTTTTAGTGCTGGGATTAGCTGTATTAGGATAGCAATCGTGTAGCTATTCTGTATCGTGTCCCTCATCCAGCATGCTAAGAAGGCATTTTGATGGGTCTGCGTGTGTATGAGTTGGAGATGGTGTTTGAGAGTGAGTTGGAGTGCTGTGATGCTTTTGTGGTGTAACATTGTTGTGAAGTAGTAAGTTACTATGGGGTAACCCAGTATCTCTCAGAACCTGGGCGGTATATGTAATATAAACAATGGTTCTGTCTGGTAAAATATTTCTTCAAGATTCAGTATATTAATTCATTCACTTCTTAAACTGCAGTATTAACTTGCTTTCATATACCAAACACAAAATGCAAATCCAGAACAACCAATAGGGTATAGGTAGATTATTTTATGTATTCAATCTCATTCATAGTTACCCTGCATTCAATATATACATTTGAAAGTTCTACAAAAACGGCGCATCAGAATAAGGTGATAGTGATATATCGGTGCAGTTATTTAACGTGCAGTGTTAGAATAGAAATAGTGACTTATGTACAAGTGAAGGAAGAGGCTAAAAAGTTGGCCAAAACAGTATTCAATTGGAGATATTCCTTTATGCCACTACAGTTGGCAATTGATATGGAATACTCTGTGTTGGTCCAAGGGCTTCTTTGTCGACGTTTCGACCCTAGTGATGCCCGATTCGTGGGCCAGAGCGGGTCTTCATCAGGACTGGGGGGATTGTGGTTGGAAGGGGGATGATGTTGCCTGTAGGATTAATTGGTATAACATCATGTCAGGATCTGCATTTATTTATGAGTCAAGGGGAATGGCTGATCATATTACTTGACTCACCTCTGGGGGGCCTGTGTGTGAAAAAGTGGCAAGATTGGGCCCACACCCAGACTTCCACTGGTTTGAAACTCGGAGTACTCTGGATCCGGTGGGAATCTATGGAAATATGTAGGGCTTATTACTATACGATCCCTAATACCTTACTGGATAGTCCTAGGTATTAGAAAGGAGTGATGCTTACCCTAATTCATAATTCAATGACTCAGAATCTTCATGCGCGTGTCTTCTGTACCTCAAGAGAAATGGGGGGGAACATTAATTTCATCCACCCAACACAGTCTTTGCTTATTTCTTTATTTGTCTAAATGAATAGGACAGGTCGCTTTATTCAGTGGTATTTAAGCAGGTCGCTTGGTTCAGTGCTTATTTATAGTGATTACACGTTTTTAGCACAGGGCTTCAGAGAACCAAACAAAATTATTCTCTTGGTGTTTGTACACAAAATTGATTAAAATCAATAGTTAAAAATGGCTTACAAAATTAACAGAGCTCATATATTCGGGCATGTTGCTCCTCAACTGTAAAACGAGTCTATAGTCCTCTTTGTCCCTTTTATGCTAGAACTACTTTATATATTCCATCTGGTAGGCTGAGTTAACAAAAAGCAATTCATGCGATTATTCACTCCTTATGCAGTGGAAGCCCTCAATTACCTTTCGTGATGTTATAAAACTAGTGCTGCAGCGTCCCGTTTCCTTCTCGCTGTTAGCTCAAAGCATCAGTCACCCGGCTCTCGGCTTGTGAAACCAGTCTGTTCCGGTAACCACGGCCTCGAGGACGTTTCTACATTTCTGACGGGACTGGTTGCCTTGCAACCATAAGCAAACTGGATCAGTCACGAAACTGGCCACGTCATGGCGCCTCTCACAAAAAACGTAAAGCAAGCTGTTTCGCCGGGATCTCATCCCCGTCTGTTAGGACCTTACAGTGTTACGATAACAGAATGAATTAACCACTAACGGAGATCATTCACATAATTAAGCCATTTCATGCTGTGAAACCTATTTTCGATCTGCAAGTCCGTCTTTGAAAAAAGCACTTTATTTTGTTGTGAAGTAGACATGGGGAAGCAAAGTTGTGAGGTGTGGCATGTTGCTTATATTTTTTGTGTGTGTTTACGGCGGAAGGTGTATGAGTCAGGGGAGGTGTTGCAGCATGTGGTTCATGTAGTAATGTTCTAAATTGTCCAATGTATGAGAGGTGGTTAGAAGAGAGGTGCTGTATTGTTGTATCTGTGTTAGGTGTGGTGGAAGAGTGAAAGCTTGGCATTGGAGTTTGTTCCTTTGTGTTGTTTGAAAGATGGGTATATGTTTGTATTTTGTGATGGTAAGTATTATGAGGATTTGCGCTTTGAAGATCTTGTTGTGCTGGTGTGTGTGATATGTTTTACTTTTGAGGAGTAGGGAAAAGGTGTGCTGATTATATGTTTCATGCAATGGATTTGGTTGTATAGTATTTTGTGAGAGGAGGTTCTGACGTAGAGGGGATGGTGATGTGTTTATGAGTATAGTGTATGTTGTGTGTAGGAGCAAATGAAGTAGAGGTGAGAGTGTTTATCTTGGACTGGTTTGTTGCAAGAGTTACAAAGTGTGGTGGTGTGCAGTGTGTGGGTAGTGCGGTACAAAAGGGGGTGGTGATGGACGGAGCATCTGAATCAATCAAACACTCACACCCAGTCAAAAGATCTGGGTTTAATCCATCACCGTTCTTTAGCCCACTCTGCCACCCCAGTTCAGACATGGCTATATGCAAATCAGTCTGACCCTGTGCTTTGTGGGAACAGTCCAGCCTCTGTCCAAACGTGTGTGGGTAGTGCGTTAGTGTTATTATGGTAGAAGGGAGAGGAGGATGTTTGTTGGACAACTGATGGGAGGATGACAATATATTTGTTAGTGATAAAAGGTGGTCTGTTAGGTGTAATTACAGCAGGGAGAGTGTGTCTGAATGGGATGTATTTATGTATGGTGTTGATTGGATTTATGCTAGTGATGAGTGTATTGGTTAGTGGTATAGGATAGAGTTGTGTACTGTTTGTAGGTGATGGTGCATATGTGTGGTAGTCGGGATAGTAAGGTGTGTAGATGTGGTTTGGTTGTGATTGTGGTGCATGCTGGTACATTAATGTGTGCATAGTGTTGTGCGTGGTGTACATTTGGTGTGAGTGTGTTGCTCTGTTTGTGGATGTGGACGGTGTGGGCTGGGTATTGCTAAATGAGAAGAAGGGCAACATTTCTGGCCCTAGTCCCGACCAGTCTCAAACAGGCTCAAACAGGTAACTGCCCTTGTCCTCTCTGCCTTTCGCCTCGACGCCCGGGCTGAGATGCCCTAAGCCTGGCCTTTTATAGCCCTAGTAATCAGGTGACCCCTTCAACCAATGGGAACTCTAGCCCTAACACTATCCAATCACAGCACTAGCCCTAAAATCTAGAACCAATAGGAGACCAGGAACTTACAGGCAATTCTAGCCCTAGTCCAAGCACCCAATCAGTTAAAAAACCCTGATCTCTACGTCCAATAAAGGCCCTAGCCCTACAAGTAGTCCCTATCCAAGTCCAAGCAACCAATGGCACAGGTAGCCCTAGTCCCTACTTGCAATAGCAAGCCTAACCCTACTCTTAGTCCCAAAACTAGTCCAGCAACCAATCACACCAGAAACCCTAGCCGCTACTTCCAATTAAAGGTCTAACCTTAGCCCTAGTCCCACCCTACTCCCAACAACCAATAACTTAGGAAGCCCTAACCCTACTTCCAATATAAATCCTAACCCTAGCCCTATTCCCAACCCTACAATGATTGAATCACGGACCCATAAACCAATAAGAACCCTCAAATACCCAACCAATGAGGACATTAACCCTAATCCAATAGAAACACCAGATACAACCACCAATCAGTGTACACATGTACCAACCACTAGCAGACCATATAAGGTCCCAGACACCTCAGACAACATTTGCTGGCCAGGGAGTTGGAAGCTGCTTTTCCTGTTCAGAATCTCCTAGCAGACAGACAGGCTCAATCCACACTTTAGACTACTGTAGGTAAAGGCCTCACTAACTTGAAATCTAACAATACTGTTTGAATAAAACGTTACTCCTTCTGCTGGCCAAAAAACAAAGTGCACAGGCCCTAGTAAACACAGTTTAAACAGCTCACAGACGCACCCTCTGATGTAGAATATCCCTGTTGCTGGGGGAGGAGGCAGGGAGGCAGGTTTCACTGGCTTGTGAACACAAAATGGTGGCTGGGGGTGCACTGTTTTAACATACAGTTCTTAGCACAGAGCAAAGGAGAAATTTGGAGGGAAAACAGAATTGTCACCAAGGAATGAGAGGGATAAACTACAGAGGATGGACTTCAAATCCCACAATTCAGCACGTTAAATGGAAGCAATCATGGGCAGGGAAAACCACAAGTTTAAAACACAAAACAGGTGATAAAATATGCAATCACAGGCAGGTCAAAACTACAGCTTTAAACTGTAACAACCACAGGCAAAAACAATAATCACAGAAAGGGAAAATCGATTTTTAAACAACTTTTGTTTCGTGAAGTGACAGCACTGTCTTCTTACCACTTCCTGGACTCTTCTTACTGCAGTCTGGGGCACAGGTAGGCAGCAACACCAGAGCATGGCGTGTGTAAATCTCGACACCACATCACTGTTCTGCTCTTACTGTGAGAATTAGAAGCTATCTCACCATAAATTAAGATAACACTTTCAGATCCAATGAAGAAAAGCAAAACAGGCATCTTCTCGCCTCGTCCTTTTACCAACTCTGTGAGTTCTTCCAGCGGATCTCCTTACTGTCTCCTCTTCCCAAGCATCTCTCACTCTTCAGAGTGGCTATAAAAAGAAAGACTTGATTAATCTTGTATGCCACTGTACGATTCTGCAACCAGCACGAACCACAATATTACGGAAAGCATTCCTGGACAGGGGCATAAAGTTGTGCAGAATAGCTATCATAAGAGGACTGGATTCCACCGACCCCCAAATGAACCGTAAACTGCTTACATTTTTACATATTCATGATAAAACAAGAAGTACATTTTCATAATTACATACATTTTAAGATGGTTTGAGAGAAATTTAACTTTTACGCAATATTCTCTTTTTTAAATAGTCTCTGTAATATTGTTATTGTTTTAATTAAATGAACAATAAATAAATAAAAAATCAAATTCAAATTCACTCTTCAGATTGGTGGCAACACCTTTTATGACTAATCTTGCTAAGTGAAGCAGATTATAGTTATAGCACGTTATCCTCCTATCGCATCACCTCTCTAGCTTTACAAAATGCCAAACCTAGGCATGATCTAGAATATTTATCTCCTTCTAAGAAAAACCTCCCCTGGTTCCTTGATGATACATTCTGAACCGTATTGTTTCTAGGCACATCCGTCCTGCCCACCTCCTGGGGGTGACTTCTCTCGGACTGTTAGCTCTGTTTGCATAAAGCCAAATGTAATGGGCTTTCTTTGATATATAGCTGTCAAAGCCTAAGGGATGTGAAGTGCAGGATGGTGTTTCATGAAGCAGGGGGTTGATCAGTGATAGTGTAAATGAAAAAGATGTTTTATGAGCCGCAGGGGACTAAACCTTAAGACATTAGACATGGATTAAGACCACCATCCCCGACTGATTGCTACAAAGAAATTTCTGCGTAAATAACTACATTCTATGTATCTCTTTCATTTTCTTTACCCAGTTAATTACTACTAGAATGGCATATCTACTTTTAGGTTTCAGCTACCATGCACATCCATAATTGTGCATCCTAGCTGCAGGCTCACTAATAACATACCATAGCACTTAATCTCATGTTAGCCTTTTAAATGTATGAAATATTCAGTTTAAGATTTAAGGACTACCTGTGTCGGCAGGAGGTCATTTTTTTCCAACACCCATTTTCCATGTTTAGTCTTTAAAAACAAATGAACATTTGTTTGCAAGAGTCTATATTAAATATGACATTTACCATGACTGTCACCATCCTTCCCAGTGACCTGGTCGCATCACTGGGTGGTTAACTGGTGAATGAAGACAATAACAATCCCTCCGCATAGACCAACTGCACAACAAACTAAATATAGAACTTGGCTTAAAGTTCACTCAGCTGAACTCAGAGAGGCAGTTATTACCACCCCATGTCAATTAGGGGATAATGTGGACCTAAACGCCGAGATCTTTTCTGACTGGCTTAAAACTTAACTGGACTAGGTAACACCTATCACTAACAAAACAATAAAAAGAAAAATGTCCCAACCTTGGTACTGCGAGAATCTCAGATTATGAAGGCAGGACTGCAGCAGACAGGAACAGAAATGGAGAAAAACTATGAGGCAGATGAGAAGATCATATTCAAAGCCAAGCTTACAAAGCACAAAAAATATATTACAGAAGCCAAAACTGCATAGTTTTATAAGCAGATAAAAATGCATGTGATGCCAATAAAATCCTTTTCTCGGTTATCAATAAGCTGGTAAAACCAAACAAAACTAGTCACACCGAAGTAAGTCAAGACTTCTGTAATATATTGGCCGACTTCTTTCAAGAGAAGGTGGTAAATATTAATGCTAAATTTGCGGCAAAAAACCCTGGCCACCCTCAGGTCAAGCACATACTTGATGACAGTGAAACAAAAAACTGTTTCTCCATCTTTACGAACCCCTCGAGGACCAATTAAAAGACCTAATCTTGTCAATGAAATCTGGTTACCCATATGATTCTTGCCCACCTAACATTATGCATCTGATACCTACCCAATTGGCACCAATTCTGGGGCAAATCATTATGAAGTGTTTGCGAGTGGCATATTTCCCACTCACTGGAAATGCACCTCAATCCTTACACTCCTAAAAAAAGACAATCTGGATAGCAAGGAACCCTGCAACTATCGCCCGATAGCAAGACTCCCTTTTGCCGCCAAATGCATAGAGGAAATAATCAATAAACAAATCACAGAGCACATTGAAACAAATTCATTGTTAGATGAAACACAACACAGTTTTAGGAAAAATTACAGCACTGAATCTTCCCTAATTATAGCTATGGAAGATATTCAGAACATTCTCGATGGAGTGGGGTCGGCGGCTCTGGTGCTGCTTGACCTCTCGGCAGCCTTTGATACGGTCAGCCATGAGATTCTGGTTGACCGGCTACATTCTGCAGGAATCAACGACACAGCGTTGGATCTTCTAAAATCTTTCCCAACCGATAGACAGCAAAATGTTGCAATGGGGATGGCTGCCTCTAAGCAGTGTTCCCTACCATGTGGAGTTCCTCAGGGCTCATCCCTGAGCCCCAGACTTTTGAATCTTTATTTAACACCACTAGCATCAATTATAAAAAAGGCTGGGTTCTCCCTAGCACCATATGTGGATGACACCCAAATAGTGGTGTCCCTATCAAATGGAGAAAAGAACCCGGTAGAGGCTTTTAGCGCCTGTATGAAGAACGTGAGCAATTGCATGGACGAAAATAGCCTGAAGCTAAATGCATCATAAACCGTGGTCATTATCTTCGGCAATAAACCCTCCCTCTGGACGCCAGATTGGTGGCCACCAGAATTAGATGCATTACCTGCTCCCTCTAGTAAAGTAAAGGTTCTAGGTATTACCATAGACAAGGATATCAAATTTAAAGCACAAATCAGCAACATTACTGCTGCTTCCTTCTGTTCTACAAGGCTTATCAATGAAATTACAAAATATATACCAGCTGAACTGCTGAAAACAGTTACCCTGGCAATGGTCAACACACAGATTGACTACTGCAACAGCCTTTATCTCACCCTCAATTGAGGATTAGTGAATAGGCTCCAGATTACACAATATGCGGCTACTCGTATAATTTGTAAAATCCCAAAAATTGTATCTACGAGAGAAGATTTAAAACAACTGCACTGGCTACCAGTTAGACAGAGATGTAAGTTTATCACTACACCATTTGAGACCAGCACAGTTTAGGAAGAAACTGAAGTGGTACGTTCCAAACAGGACCATGCGGTCAGGTCTGGCCAAGAACATGGTAGTCAACCCTTTTAAGAAAGTCAACTGGGGAGGTAGGAGCTTTTTCAGAGCAATAGCACAGCTTTGGAATGACTTACCTGTCACGTTAAAATCAGCCCCTTCCCTGCTGAGCTTCAGAAAAGCCTAAAAACCTGGCTTTTTACACAAACTGTTCAAAATAAGAACACATTTCTTTCCTGCTCTGTTTCCAGTACTGGTTGTCCCTTCTTTCTTATTTGTTTTTTGTTTCGATAGTGCCAAGACGCCTTTGGGCAATAGTTGCGCCTCATACATTTTATTTACATTACATTACATTACTAGGTAGAACTTCACTGCCTTCAAAGGAGCTTCTACAGTGGTGGTACCACTGAAGTCAGAAAGATCCCTGCCTGCCTGTCAATAATTTCTAAGTATAGGAAGAGTCTTTTACCAGGAAGGTAGAGACGATGGTCTCCAATAACCAGACCTGACCTGGTTGCTTGACAAACCACAAGCTATACTGTAAATAACCCCTTTTTTTTCAGAGTTTGATATACCGTGAACTTGACCCGAACCGAACCGGGTATCAGAGCGCTTTACATAGCACCAGTTACGTTACATAGGAATGTATGTTACACACCTCATGTTCCAGAGTTATCTCTGAATGTGAGTGGAAAATGTCTCTGTTGGCTCACGTTGGGGAAGTGAAATCTAGCCAGCTTAAGCCACTTGCACTGACTTTACTACTGAGTTGCAAACAGTACAAATATGGAATGTAATAGGAATGCCAGTTTTAGTAAAACAGTTTCCATGCTTTGGGGAACTGGCACATATATGTAGGGTACCAAAATCGCTCTCTAGTATACCAGTCTGCTGTCTCATTGTCCTAACTTTCCAACCAACCAACCATCGTGTAATACTGATTGCATGAATCAAGACATCAGGGAAATTCGAAGGAGAAAGAAAATATGGTGCACTCTGTTTGATGTATGTGAGCATAGATAAAAAGAACATTATTCTTTTCAGATATACTTTCCTTCACTCTTAACTGAGCCAGGCCTCGGTACATTTTCCCAGCACTATACTCTAATTCACATGTGTTTAACCTTGTATTTTTCTTTCTTTTATAGCAGTTTTGGTCTTGATCTCTGTATAACGATCACTGTTTCACTATGTGTCTATGTCCTATCTAGATACTTTATTCTCTCTCATTCTAGTTTGAGTCACTCTCCTTTGTAGGCTGTTCCTCTTGGAAAATGGCAAACTGGCGGGGAAGTTGCTTAGATGCTCCAGACAGGGGTATACCTCTCTGCATAACTGACATAACTCAATAAATACTAAACTTTGTCTATGTCCTCCTTTTAAACAATCTTTTCAAAGCAGAATCATCTACAATAGTTTGAAAAAGGATATTCACATGTTTCGGGAAACTCTCAAATCCACACTGATGCCAGACTGCTTTTTCCTTTTATTTATTTACTAGCAGACCGTCCCGACGTTGTACGGGTATGAAATAGAATGTGTGTAATGTGTGTATTTGGCAAAGGCAATTTATTTTTAAATCTCGCGGTAGACAACATTTTTTGTTTCATTAGAATAGGGACGGAGAAGGCCCAGCTGCAGCCCTGGTTGATGTTATCAGGAGCGTGTAATTAGTGTACTGATCCGCCGCCTGAGCCCGGCTAGAGCCCTGGTTGATGGTAGCAGGCGCGTGTAATTTGGTTAAATGAGAGAGTTCAGTAACAGCGCACAGGAAAGGCTGCAGTAACGTTACTTACCAGGCCTCCAGGTGAACGCGTTTGTCATGCCCCCAGCACACGGCCTCAGCAGACTATCTTCTGATTAATGTACGACCCACATGGCATGAAGGGTGGAACTTAGCACACGCCCGCATCCTTTCTTACGCCCCCAGCGTGACCCTTGATGCAGCGCAATTGCTTTCACATGGCATGAAGACGGAACACATGCCCCCAGTGTTTCTCACGCCCCCAGCGTGCCCTTGATGCTGCGCAGCAACGTAATAGGCGCTGTATGTACGACTCACATGGCATGAAGGGCGGACACACGCCCCCAGCATTTGTCACGCCCCCAGCACACGCCCACATCCCACGATGTGATGGCCGTACCACACACCCCCAGCATTAGTCACGCCCCAGCCCACGCCCACAGCACAACGCAGACACGCCCACAAGGGACTACTTTGCTGGCACGGTTCTTTTACCTTTTAAATGTATAGAGGAGTTGGCCTAACGTCTACGGCGCTCGACCTCGGACCTGGGGATCTGAGTTCGAGTCTCGGTAACGACGCCAAACATCCTGTGATATTGGGTAAATCACTTAATCTCCCCGTGCGTAACAAAAATGAATGTGTGTCCTCATGTAATGTAACTGGTGCTGTGTAAAGCGCTCTGATACCTGATTCAGTTCGGGTCAAGTCGCGCTATATAAAACTCTGCAAAAAAAAAATATGGTGGCAGTCTGCATAGCCTATGTCCTTCTGCTGCAACTGCCCTTTCCAACGCTGTATTGGGTGTTGTGATTGGTACTGTGGTTACTGAGATTACCCGCCTCAAAGGTTTCGGGCTATCGCTTTATAATATTAGTATGGATTTTGTTTATTAGCCAGAAAAGTACAAAAATAGAAATACATTACAATTTCGAAGATTTGATTCATAAATGAACTACAAATTCATCAATAGCATAATATCTATGATCTAAGACATTTCAAATATAACTGACCCACTTTTATATATTAAATCAATTTGCAGTCTCCCAATCTCCCAGTCCATCCAAACTTAATCCCTGATACCCATCCCGAAAACCTACCGCTCTCTGGGGAGAATGACAGCTTTACGCCGTTATATTTTAGCAGGCTATGCTTGTGCCAGCCTCTTCATCCAGCCTTATTGCTAAGCAACATGGTCATAAATATCCATATCCTTCAGCCCTTACTCTTATATAATGCAGATTCCTGGGTGTGAATATTTAGAAAGCGATGGAGCCATGCCAAATACGTGGGGAGCTCATTATCCTTCCAAGGTGTGGCTATCAATAACCTAGCCACAGCTATTGTAATAAATATAAAATCCCCTTGCAATGTAGATATCTAGCCCAGCTATCATACTCCAATAACATCAGAGCTGGGCTAATTGTGATCCCCTTTTAGTTATGTGTTGCCAAAAGTTCTCTATTTCAGATTTTAAGGGCATCAATTTACTACATGCATAAAACATGTGTATGCTGTCCGATGGACCGTTTTTTTATCTGGGGCAGTTTTTATTCTCCCTCTTCCCCATTCAAAAAGTTTTCCGGGTGTGTAATACAGGTTGAAGAGGGTTTTGTAATGCTGAACCTTTAAATTTGCTGAGATAAAGATCATCTTCCCTAGTTTGATCGACATGGCTAAATCAACCTCCTCATCCCCCATGTTTTTCTGCCTATTTCGTCTCCGTTTTTTCCAGATCATCTGGAAGGGTTTCTAATAAAATTGAGTAATAACCTATGATCCTACAGTCCCCCCAGGATATAATTTCCAATACTGGTATTTCCGTGAGGTTAAAAGACCCCGTAGGCAAATTCTTTAAACACTCCCTGACCTGTATATATTTGAACTGCATCCTATTATCTATCCCTAGGTTTTGAACTAGTTCTGAAAATGGTATGATCTGAGTTGTTAAATAGGCTCTCTATCCTTTCTATTCAGGCCCTACCCAACCTCTACCCATAACATCATACATCTCAGCTGGAGGGAGGAGCGCCATAAAGGCAAATACTCATTATACTTGGGGATTTTTAATAGTCTACTGATTTTGCCCCAGATCTTCCTGGCAGCCTTTATGCTCTCGAATCATGTTTTTTTATCAATAACTGGGCTCCAGCTGCCTAATCAATCAATCAATCAATCATAGGCATTTATACCGCGCACTACTCACCCGGAGGGTCTCAAGGCGCTAGGGGGGGGGGTCCGCTACTGCTCGAACAGCCAGGTCTTGAGCTTCTTCCTGAAGGAGAGGTGGTCTTGGGTCAAGCGTAGGTCGGTCGGGAGGGAGTTCCAGGTCTTGGCGGCCAGGTGGGAGAAGGACCTTCCTCCTGTTGTCGCTCTTCGGATGCGGGGGACGGCGGCGAGGGCGTGGCTGGTCGAGCGGAGATGGCGTTTGGGAGCGTAGAAGTTGAGGCGGCTGTTGAGGTAAGTCGGGCCTTGGTTGTGTAGGGCTTTGTGTGCGTGGGTGAGGAGCCGGAAGGTGATTCTTTTGTTGATC
This sequence comes from Lissotriton helveticus, assembly GCF_964261635.1. Taxonomy (NCBI): domain Eukaryota; kingdom Metazoa; phylum Chordata; class Amphibia; order Caudata; family Salamandridae; genus Lissotriton; species Lissotriton helveticus. The sequence continues at coordinate 749,555,060 of NC_136059.1, read as the reverse complement.
GGAAGCCAGTGCAGGTCTCTCAGGTGTCTGGAGATGTGGCTTCGTCTGGGGACGTCGAGGATGAGTCTCGCCGAGGCGTTCTGGATACGCTGGAGTCTCTTCTGGAGCTTGGCGGTGGTTCCGGCGTAGAGGGCGTTGCCGTAGTCCAGACGGCTGGTGACGAGGGCCTGGGTGACCGTCTTCCTGGTCTCGGTGGGGATCCACCGGAAGATCTTACGTAGCATGCGCAGGATGTTGAAACAGGACGAGGAGACGGCGTTGACTTGTCTGGTCATGGAGAGGGAGGAGTCCAGGATGAAGCCCAGGTTGCGTGCGTGGTCTGTCGGTTTGGGTGCGTTGCCCAGGGCGGGGGGCCACCAGGAGTCGTCCCAGGCGGAGGGTGAGGAGCCCAGGATGAGGACTTCCGTCTTGTCTGTGTTCAGTTTCAGGCGGCTGGTCGTCATCCACTCGGCCACGTCCTTCATCCCTTCGTGTAGGTTGGCTCTGGCGGTGGCGGGGTCGTTGGTGAGGGAGAGGATCGGCTGGGTGTCGTCGGCGTAGGAGATGATGTTGAGGTTGTGCTGGCGTGCGATGGCTGCGAGGGGGCTCATGTAGACGTTGAAGAGTGTTGGGCTGAGCGAGGAGCCTTGAGGGACGCCGCAGATGACTTCCGTGGCTTCTGATCTGAACGGGGGGAGGCGGACTCTCTGTGTCCTTCCGGCGAGGAAGGAGATGATCCATTCCAGTGCCTTCTCCTTGATTCCGACGTTGCTGAGGCGCTGCACAAGGGTGCGGTGGCAGACAGTGTCGAATGCCGCGGAGAGGTCCAGGAGGATGAGGGCCGCTGTTTCTCCGTTGTCCAGCAGGGTTCGGATGTCGTCAGTGGCAGCGATGAGGGCGGTCTCGGTGCTGTGGTTGGCCCGGAAGCCTGACTGAGATGGGTCGAGGGATCCAGTCGTCTCGAGGAAGGCTGCCAGTTGCTTGTTGACGGTCTTCTCGATGACTTTGGCTGGAAACGGGAGCAGCGAGATGGGGCGGTAGTTCTTGAGTTCGGTGGGGTCCGCCGTTGGTTTCTTTAGTAGAGCGCTGAGTTCGGCGTGCTTCCAGCTCTCAGGGAAGGTGGCGGTGTCGAAGGAGGTGTTGATGATGTCCCGCAGGTGGGGTGCGATGACAGCGTCGGCCTTGTTGAAGACGTGGTGAGGGCAGGGGTCGGTTGGAGATCCGGAGTGGATGGAGTTCATCGTGCTGATGATGTCTTTGAGGTTGATCGGTGTCCAGGCGTTGAGGGTGGTGGTGGGGGGCGTTGGTGTGGTCGTGGGGAGCGTTGTTTCTGTGCTGAAGCTGTTGTGTATGTCAGCGATCTTGTTGTGGAAGTAGGAGGCGAGGGAGTTGCAGAGGTCTTGCGATGGGGTGATGTCGTTGGTTCCGGCGTTGGGGTTGGAGAGCTCTCTCACGATGTTGAAGAGTTCCTTGCTGTTGTGTGCGTTGTTGTCCAGCCGGTCCTTGAATGCTGTTTTCTTGGTGGCGTGGATCAGTTGGTGGTGCTTTCGGGTGGCGAGCTTGAGGGTAGTCATGTTGTCCGGTGTAGGGTCTTTTCTCCAGGCTTTCTCGAGGGCACGGCAGTTCTTCTTGGAGCTCTTGAGTTCGTCGGTGAACCACGGGGCCTTCTTGCTTCCGGGTCTGCTGGGCGGGGTCCTCAGAGGGGCGAGTTCGTCCGCGCAGGTGCAGATCCATTTCGTGAGGTTGTCGGCGGCTTGGCTGGGGTTCGCTGAGCTGGCGGGAGGGTGCTGGTTTAGGGATGCGGCGAGTTGGTCGGCTGTGATCTTGTTCCAGCTTCTTCGTGCAGCCTGTTGCTGGTGGTGGTGGACCGTGGTCCTTCTGAAGGTGAAGTGGATGCAGCTGTGGTCCGTCCAGAGGAGTCCAGTGGCGTGGCTGAAGGCGATGTCTTTGCTGGCCGAGAAGACGGCGTCGAGTGTGTGTCCGGCGAGGTGGGTGGGGGTGGTCACCAGCTGCTTGAGTCCGAGGGTGGCGAGGTTGTCAAGCAGGGTGGTGGTGTTGCGGTCGTTGTTGTTCTCCAGGTGGAAGTTGATGTCTCCGAGGAGGATGTAGTCAGCGGAGGGGAGGGCGTGCGGGCTGATGAAGTCAGCGATGTCTTCGCTGAATTGAGTGCAAGGTCCCGGGGGTCGGTAGATCAGGGTGCCCCTGAGGGTGGTCTTGGGGTCGGTGTGGATCTGGAAGTGCAGGTGTTCGGCGGTTGTCAGGGTGTCGTCGGTGTTGGTCGAGATGCGGATGCTGTTCCTGTGGATGATGGCGATGCCTCCTCCAGTCTGCTTGTCGCGGTCTCTCCTGATGATCTTGTAGCCCTCTGGGATGGCGATGGCGATGTCGGGCGCCGAGGAGTCGTTCATCCAGGTTTCCGTGAGGAAGGCAACGTCAGGAGCTGTGGTGTCGAGGAGGTTCCAAAGTTGGACGGCGTGTCTGTGGACGGAGCGGGTGTTGAGCAGGATGCACTTCAGGTGGTTGCTGCTGGTGTTCGGCTTGGTGGGCGCTGGTGCAGTGCAGGTCCGGATGCAGGAGAACTTGCAGGACTGGCAGATGAAGGGTCCGTGGGTGCGTCTCGGGGTGGCTCGTTAGCATCCAGGGGTTCGGCCGGCGTTGAGTGCGTTGAGGGTGGCGGCGTCGTACGTCCGGCGGGTGGGCTGGGGTCTGCGAGGGCCAGGGGTCCTGGCGCTGGGCACGGTCCAGGCGCGGACGGGCGTAGACGGGCTTACCTTTGGCGCACCTTCGGCGCTCAATCGGTGCTCCCGCTGCGCGCGTCCGCTGCGCGGTCGCTCTGGGGGCGTCATAAGAGGGGAGCCGGGAGGGAGGGTCTGCGGGGAGGCGGGGAGCACGGGAACCAATCGGCGGGGGGCGGGGTCTCGTGGGAACCGGCGGGAAAAGCCTGGGGGCTCGGCGGCCCTGCGGTGGCTGGGGCGGCGCTGGGGCGGCTCTGCGGCGGCCCTGCGGTGGCTGGGGCGACGTGCAGTGCGAGGCTCAGGCAGCAGCAGCAGGTAAGGAGGAGCAGGCGGGGGGTGTGGGGGCGACCAGGCCAAGGGCGCAATGAAAGCACCTCCGCCTCCTTCCCTACAGCTAAGTGGTAGATGGTAGGTATATCTGAGTCCTCAATTCTCCGCCTATCTGAAACAAGCAAAATGCCCATCTGTAGCAGGGCAGCTGCCCAATAATAAAACAACAAGTTTGAAACAGCCCACTACCCCCATCTTAAGGGAGTGTTAATGTTTTGAAGGTCTGTCTGTTTTTTGGGAAATGCCACATACCCTTCCTGCTTGGTTGTAGACCTAAAAACTAATCCCTCTCGCGGCAAATGCCTAACATCTATGCCCGCGCCCCACTAACCTCAATGCGCCACTTTTCTGTTCCCACAGCCAAGGAGCACTTGATGTCCCCGGGCGTGTGGAACGATCCCACAGCGTAATTCGGTACTATGCCAACAAGTACAGTTGAAAAGTAAGTCCCGTCCTGCTTGACCGCTCACCCCTTGGCAGTTTTTCATAAACTAGCACCTTGATGCCTAGTGTTAATTTATTTCAGAATAAATCGGGAGCTGTGCCATGGCCCCGCCTAAGACGGTACAGATGCCAACCGTCTTCTGATGTAGGTACTACCACATCCCCAGTGTCACTAATTAATTTTTTTTAAACGCACAATCACTGATAGTTACTAAATTAAGTTTTTACCTTGCCCCCTAGGCTCTCCCCCTTTCCTGATGAAGACCCCAACATGAGGCTGAAAGCAACCCTTTAGCGTAACCGGGGGTCGAAACGTAGAACTACGCTTTTCTTACCTCACACCATAGGACTCAAATAAGAGATTGTGTCTCGCCTTCTATGTGTGATGAACATTGGGAACCTTTGCTTACTGATTTGAGTGTAAAGGCTTTTCAACTGCAAAATGATGCCATAAAAATGTCACTACACCTTTACCGTGTCCCCCTCACTTCACTCACCCCTCCCCTTCTCACCGAGAGCACTTTTTTGAATTTAGGAATGTAATGAGTTTACAATTACATGTTTGCTATGTCCTCAAAATGAACTATTGGCTGCAATTTGATTGAAACTTTGCTTGAATAAATGCCAATGAATCTTGAAATAAATTGTCTAAGTTTATGGAGAATATACTTTAAAGTAAACGATAATGAAGTCGTTGATTGTGTGACCAACCAAATAACTGGCTTTCTATAAGCCTTTTGAAACTCTTCAACTCGGACCAACCCTATTTTTGTACTGCTTTACGGACCCAGGTCCTGAGTTCTTAAGGGCCTACCCCTTTCTGTACTCACACATAAAGTTTGAGAACATTGTATTAATTTTCTGTGTTATGGTGTCAGTCAATTCAAGGGGGATGGAGCAAAACAGATATAGCACTCTAGGTGTAGTGTAGTTCTTATATTCCCAATAGGCTCTGCGCATTGGAATAATATATCCTGTAGTTTAGACGTAGGACTGAGGTCGACTAGGTCTCTACCGAATATATTAAACTTAATTGTGAGTGCCACTAGAAACTTTCTCGAATTCACAAGAAGGGATTCGTTTCTGACAACCTGATAAACATGACAACTTTGTTTACCAAGAACAAGAAATCAATCTCTAGAGTCGCGGAAACAATAGATAACTATTCTACTAGGTCAATGCATACGTCGTTTCACCAGAGGTGCTGATAAAATAAAGAGATGGGCGTTTTCAATAAAAAGTATTTATTGAACAGTCTTCTTTCTCAAGCATAAGAAATGTACTGCTACAATCGTAATACCGGTTATACAGTACAAGGCATATAATACGAAGAGTATTATAAAGTAGTACTGTAAAAGCATGACATGGTTTCTAGGCCATAAGTTGCTTAAAACTTATAAAATACATACAGTGATGAAATAATGACTAAAAGTACTCAACTGGTGCTTCTAAAATATGCCTACCCCGGTGTACCTAACCTAAGTCTAGTACAAGGGAAGAAGTAAGTGAGGAGTAGCTTAAGTTTAGTATTTCTTGCCAAGAATCTTTCCAAGAATTCTCCAAGGGGCAGATTTATGAGGCCCTTGCGCCACGTTTACGCCGCTGTTGCGTCACGCAAGGCGGCGTAAACGTGGCGCATCCCTACAAACGATTTACAACGTGACGCATCTAGGCAGATGCGTCACGTTGTAAAGCCCTGCGCCGCTTGTGGGCGTTCCGGCGCAGGGTGGGCGTTCCGGGGCAGGTGCGCCTCGCAAAAGTGGCTGAGTGAAATCTATAAGATTTTACTCAGTCACTTTCAGGCCAATGCTGCGTCAAAAGCCTGCGCCTGCTTGAAGCAGGCGTAGGTCTTGATGCAGCATTGGTCAGATAGGGCACCCCCCGAGCCTTGCTGGAGCTGCGTCGCGCTTGCGACGCAACTCCAGCAATGCGCCGCCTTTACGGCACAGATGCGTCACGCATCTGTGCCGTTTTTGCCCCATGGTGCGCCGCATTGTAAATGTGGCGCACCATGGGTGGCGGAGCTGTGGCGCACATTAACTGGCGCATCCCTGGGGATGCGCCAGTTAACATAAATCTGCCCCCAAGGGTCTTAACAGCTCCCTACCTTGGTTTAGAATGAAGGAGGTCTTGTATCTCTATCTCAGGACTCGATTTCCCAGCAACCCACAAGGGTAGCATGGAAACACTGGAGCTGGACTTCTCGGCAGAAGAAAAGACAGCGTCTCTCAGTGCGTCAGCTGGAGGGTCGGCTTCCTTCGGCACTTGCTGCTGCAGGGCGTCGGGCAAGTAGGAAGTCGATCTGCTCCAAACCACCGTGTGTTTTTCTGGGCAAATCTAGGCATATTTATACTTTGGTGCCAAGTTTGACGTGTGATTGGACGTAATAACGTCATCAAAGACTCAGTTCTTCAAAAAGTCCATGATTTCCTACATAAATTAGTATTCAGGCAAGGGGAAGTCACTAGCTGCTGAAGGTGGATTTCTCTAAGAAATCGTTGTTGATTCTTGGAATTTAGTAGAAGTAGCCATGCCGTATTTGGGCTGCATAGATTCAGTCTAAATATGGTAATGATTTCTATGCCTATATAAGGATTGAACAATCTATACCTATATAAGGGCATGAATCAGGAAAATTACACTAGAGTCCTAGATTCATTTACAACATTTTTAATACGTTGACCCTGCCTAAGATTGTTAAATGCAGTTTATAAAGGCGCCTTAATTCTATGCCTCTATCATCCAGTACAGGATCAAGATTTCTAAGCCATATCGCATCGATGTTAAAGAATATCCTAACCCCCAAATACATGGCTGATTCAGTTTGGCGTTGGTCTTTCATGATACATTTAAGTCTTCCCCTTATTCAGAAGATACCCTGATATACTCCCAAATATCTCCACCATGCTTTCAATCTCCTTAATTGCCTATTCTGATGCAATAACAGCTATGTATCCGCATAGGCCAAATCCTTGGTCTCATATTCATTGGTTATTATAGGTTTAATTACAGGGTTTAGAAATATCTGTGTAATAAAGGGATCTAGATACATGGCTAAGAGAATTGGGTAGCACGGGCATCCCTGTCTCGTCCCCCTAGCCACCTCGATTTTCCCCAAATTGCGTAAGGCTTATAATACATTGTTTGAATGGCTGTATTCAGTTGTGAGCCAACCCTCTCTCTGATAAAATTTTCCAAATGTACTGCCAAGTCACACGGTCTAAAGCTTTCTCGGCATTTAACAGGATCACAGCCACATCATCTCCCATTGCCTCTGCTATATTCAGTAGTGAAATAATCCATCTCAGATGGTCTGTGGTCCCCATGCCTTGGACAAAATCCTGCTGCCACGGTAAGACTACGTTGGCTATGACACTCTGTAGCCGGTTAGCTAAGAGATATATTTTGGCATCGGAATTTATCAGAGTGATAGGATGATATGGGGCCAGAAGCTCCTGGGGTTTCACCTTTTTATCAAAAATTGCTAGATCTGTTCCCTGCCAGGAGGTAGGTGGAATTCCCCAGTTGTGTACATTTAAAAAGATCATGTATTAGCGGGCCAGTTCGTATTGAAGCATCTTATATAACTCCATTGGGATTTTATCCGGAACTGAGGCTTTCCCAGAAGAGATAGAGCATAGAACAATCACTACCTCTTCAAAAGTAAACTCCGCTTCCATTTCCAGGTATGTAGCCTCGTCTATTTTATTAGTGGCCAAGTGACTACCTCCTGTTCCCATTTTTGCTCATCCAGTAGGGTCTGATTGGTATAGTTTCTTATAAATTTGTTCAAAGACCCCAAAATCTCCATAGGTTTAGTTTCAAATTGCCCTTCACTGTTCTTTATTTTAGTTGTGTTGTTTCTGGCAGCCTTTTGCCTCATGCGAAGGGCTAGTAGCTTTCCTGCTGATTCCCCATTTTTGTTTATCTCCCTTTGGTATGCTTGAGAGAACTGGGCCACTCTCACCAGAAAAAACCTATTAATCTCTGACTTAGCTATAGCTAGTTTCATCATGACCTCCCTTAATTCCTCCTCCTGCCCACCTTTATGAATTAGTTAGAGTGCCCTACCTCAATGTGTGTCAACCGTCCTATTAGAGAGTTAACCTCTTCTCTCAGCTTCTTGCGTCGCTGGCTGACATAGCTTATAACTTCTCCCCTCAACCCAGCCTTGAAGGAATCCCACACTACGATGCGTGAGGCGCTATACCGATCTTGCCCGCTTTTTATGTAGGTGGGAAATTCTTCTGCTGCTAATAATTTCTTATAAAATGTCCAATTACTATGCTATACCTCTATTCTTTGCCCTGTTACTTCCAGCAGAGTTGTGATCCGAAAAGCGTTGGGTCAGTTTGGTTATCTCTACTTCATCAAGCATAATAATAGGGGTAAATAAAGAATCTAGACGAACATATTTTTAGTGGGTGTGTGATAAGTAGGTGTATCCGGGGTCCGTAGTGTTCTTGTATGCCCAAACATCAGTCAAGCCATAGCTGTCCTTAAAGGTAGGTAGTGCTCTGTATACTTGAGGTTTCCTCCCATTATATTTTATCCCACCATCCTGTGATAACCCCAGGTGTATATTTAAATCCCCACATATTATCAATGGGGTTGGCCAGGAGATAAGCTCCACTTCCAAATCCTCCCATATTTTAGGGTTGTCTTGGTTTGAACCATATATAGTCCCTATCATCAACCCAGTATTTAGTGTAACTATTGCCCATCGCCCCCACTTATCAGCTCTTGTACGCTTTACTATCCCAACTTGATGCCTAATGTATATGGCAACTCCTCTTATCATAGAAGTCTGTGTAGAGCATACTGTTAGTTCATAACCCCCTTTTCTGAAGAGTATCCTTGTTGCAGCAAGGGGTTTGTGTCTCTTGGAAACAGATTACCTCTGGGTTAATGTGTTTTAATATATCATATACCTTATCTCTTTTATTTCTATAGTCTAGTCCCCCCATGTTCGGTGAGCATATCCTTTGCCTAGCCATAGCTAAATATGAAGATCATCAATCTGTACCATATTGCTCTAAAGTGTTTACCTAAATCTTCTACTTTAGCATTTTCTTCCTGGCTTCTTTTCCCCTTTATTCCACTCCTACCCCCTTAAAATCTCCCTCTTCCTCCCCTCCACTCAACAGCACAGCAACATACCCCTACCCTCCCTCTCTCCCTCCCCCTTCACTTCCCCCTTCTCACTCCCCATGGAAACTACCAGACCACTGGTCTGTTTGGTGATGAAGCAGCCCTACACCATGATCAGTGAGCCCCCCTCCTTAAGTCCAGTGGATTGCCTCAATAATTAAAAGTCAAAATCAAAACCCTCCAACATTACAGAATAGGAAGAAAAAAAGAAAAGAATAACATAATTACTAATACATATTTCAGTGAGTTCCTAATTTATCTCTATTCTAGCCTAGAACAAATCACCTAGCCAAGGCAGTACGTCAATATTTTAGATCATATTTTCCCTGAGCCCTTCCATTGAGTTCTTCTAAGAATTCCTTCGCTTTAATCTCAGATGTAGAAAAATAGGACCTATCTCCAGCTACCACTTTCAATTTTGGCGGATTCATCAGGTAGGCCTGTACACCTTTCGACTGAAATGGACTGATCAATTGTCGTAGCCTCCAACGCTTCTCAATGGTTACATGACAGATGTCAGGTCAAGCAAGGAACTCAATACCATCCACCTTGCGCTTACTTTCCTGTCTGGATTTCTCATAAATATTCTGCCTAAGAAGGTAGTTCCCAAAGTAAACTAGTATGGCTCTGGGCCTTGCATCCGGTCTGACTGGCTGTTTCAAATCCATGGGGAACCGGTGAGCACGTTAGATTTCTTTGACCCAGGTCCATACTTCCGCGTTGGAGAATGCCATTCTTAATAACTTCATCATATAGAGACGTATGTCCGTGCCTTCCTTGTTCTCAGGAATTCCCAGGAACCGCAAGTTGTTCCTGCGTTGGAGTTTTTCTTGATCCTCCAACACTCATTGGATGTCTATCAGCCTGGCCTCATGCGTTTCAGTCTGGCTCTGGGTTTCTACGATATCCGTCTCAAGAATTCTAGTTCTTGTCTCCAGCTCTGTCAAATGGTCTGCGATATCGTTGCATACTTTGACAACTTTCCATACTGACCCCTGCACCTTGCGGATATCTGTCTGAGAGCGTCTGTTATCCTGCCTTGCTTCTTCCCGATGTGCCGCAATGGATTGCAAGATAGCATCCAGTGTCATAATGTGGTTGCCTTCAGAATCCCGTGGTTTGCCCCCAACATCCCCCATTAGTTGATTAGGTGGTGAGGAGTTCCAGTTTAGGTCTTTTCCTTTTTTTGGGCTGTCCTGGGATCCCTGACTTCCTATTATCTCTGCACATGGTGAATGCAGAGTCCTTTCCGCTAGTGTCGGGTGGGCTTTCGCTCTCACCTTCATTCATACTTGACAATGAGACAGTATCTTTTATTCACCAGGTATCGTCCGATGGTGAGTAAAAGCAGCCCGTTGCCTCTACATCAGTGTCCTTCCATTACGCCGACTTTCGCTGTTGTGTTTTGACTTCTGGCTTCATACTTGCCTCGAAGTATTGACCTGGGTTTACTTATTTCTGCTCTGCTGAGGATTCTCAGATACTTTCTGTGTGATTCTTCTGTATTTCTTCCTCCTCCACACTTGTGATAACTTTTATTACATGTTCTTGCTGGTTATAATTACTTGGATGACTGTAAATATTCCCAATTTGATCTTCTGTGTTCCTCCCCCACCCCTCTGTCCGAATTGGGTATCTCTGCTCCCCTTCACTGCTGTCCCATATCTGCAGACAGTCAACCACTGCTAAGCTGGGCATTGCCTGACTACATACTGGCTGATTAGATATTGCCAGATAATCATTTACCTGCAGGCTGGCCGTTAGTGCTGTCTTCCGGGCTCCTTTACCCAGATCCTCAGCTTCACCATGCCATTTGGTCCTGATTCCACACCCAATCCTGGTCGCGGTCTGAAGCCTCCAAACAGATCCACAATCGCCGGACCAGTCAAGCGTAGTTGCGGCACTGTCCCACCCTTCCCCTTCCTCCTTGGAGCATCATCCTTCCAGGTCACAGTTTGCCCTCGGCGTCCAGTCTGTCGAGCCGCCTCCTCTATCCCAGTACATACCTCAGTGACGGAGTGGGCGGATATTGGGCCACACTTAGCGTCAGACTGCATACAGCCGGAGCCACCCCGTCTTCCCTCGAGCTGCTGGTTGTCCCTTTGGCTGCATCCTGCCCGTAAAATGCATCTCCGAGTGGCTGTAATCCAAGTAGCTCAGTGTACTGTAGAGGTTCTTGCAGGTTAATAATAACAATAATAATACAGCCATTTTTAGAGCGCGAATAGCTACCTCCAAGGAGGTGTCCCAGCGCTATAGCAACATGTGACGCACAAAATCCTGAACGGCCCGGATCCCAGGAGTTTAATTTAGGTTGAAAAGCCATGTTTTTGCTGCTTTTCTGAATTGCAATTCACTGTCAATTAGGGGCAAGGCATTAGGCAGGGAATTCCATACCAAGGACGCCCCGAACATGAAAGATCTGCCACTGTACTGAGCTTTCTTTACTCGGGGTGCAAAGCAGATTCTGAGAGTTAGACCTCAGTGACTGAGTCTGCTTATACGCACCTAATCTCCGCTTCAGATAGCTGGAGCATGAGCCATGGACTGCCCGAAAAGCAAGGGTTAAGGCCTTAAATTTGATTCTATCGCCAGACCAGTCAGGCGTAGTTGGGGCACTGGCCCACCCTTCCCTTTCCTCTTTGGAGCATCATCCTTCCGGGTCACAGTTTGCCCTCGGCGTCCAGTCTGTCGAGCCGCCTCTTCTATCCCAGTACATACCTCAGTGACGGAGTGGGTGGATGTTGGGCCACACTGGTTAGAAGCGGCAGACCCTGAAGCAGAGACGGCCCGGGACCAGGGTTCAATTCCCGACGCGGCAGGGTCTTGGGTCAATGTCCGCGGACTCGATAATTCTCGCTTAGGTGCCTAAGCTAACCATAGGTCCCACTCTGCAACTCTGGGCAATAGCTTGCTTAATCTCCACAACGGCCCCAGCAACGCCGGGGATGCCTGGCTTCACCTTGGGGTACCCTCTCACAGGGAAAGCCAGGACGGGTTCCCCAGCGGTATACAGCGCCAGGACACCACGTAACAAGGTAACAGTGCGCTTTACAAGTATACATACATTACATTTTACATTACACTTAGCGTCAGACTGCATACAGCCGGAGCCACCCCGTCTTCCCTCGAGCTGCTGGTTGTCCCTTTGGCTGCATCCTGCCCGTAAAATGTGTCTCCGAGTGGCTGTAATCAAAGTAGCTCAGTGTACTGTAGAGGTTCTTGCAGGTTAATAATAATAATAATACAGCCATTTATAGAGCGCGAACAGCTACCACCAAGGAGGTGTCCCGGCACTATAGCAACAGGTGACGAACAAAATCCTGAAAGGCCCGGATCCCAGGAGTTTAATGTAGGTTAAAAAGCCATGTTTTTGCCGCTTTCCTGAATTGCGATTCACAGTCAATCAGGGGCAAGGCATTAGGCAGGGAATTCCATACAATGGACGCCCCGAACATGAAAGATCTGCCATCAAACTGAGCTTTCTTTACTCGGGGGGGTGCTAAGCAGATTCTTAGAGTTAGACCTCAGTGACCGAGTCTGCTTATACGCACCTAATCTCCACTTCAGATAGCTGGAGCATGAGCCATGGACTGCTCGAAAAGCTAGGGTGAAGGCCTTAAATTTGATTCTATTGCCTACCAGTAACCAATGTAGTTCTTTGATGTGCAGAGAGATATGCTGTCGAAATGGGACACGTCTAATTATTCTTGCAGTCGCATTTTGAACCATGGTAGTTTCTTAACTAGGTAAGCCGGTTGACCCAGATAGAGGCCGGTCGCATAGTCCAGGCGAGAGGTGACTGTGGCATGGACTACTACCCAACTACAGTTCTCTGGCAGTAGGTGTTTAAACTTTCAAGAAAACAATTAAGGAAGTGTAGAGGCCGTGGTGATAGAATCACCCTCCTAAATGATATACATAACCAATGAAATTCTATCAATGTGAAAGGAGTGAATATTTTATTGGTTTTTACAATTTTTGATGAAGGTCTAATAACTAAAGGTGGTGAGAAAGGCTCTCTTTGCAGATGGCAAATGGAGAGCACTATGCGCTTTTAAAATACCCCTCACACACTAAGAATCCCTTAGTGTCATGCTTCATCATAGGGGTCTTCCCGTCCCTCTGCGGGGCGGGGCGTGCTGCGTCCAAACGAACTACGCGGGAGCACTTAGTTTTTGACGATAGGCTATGTGTAGTGTGAGGACGGTGAATAGTGATTGGGGTGTAGGGACCTATGTGAGTGAAAAGTAATTAAAAATTCCCTGGCTAGTAGAAAAATTTGATTTAATTACTTCTCTGGCGGGGAACAGTAAAAAGGGGTTTTAAGTATGGCGAAATACGCTATCTGCTTGGTCGACATGACATGTTTCTTAAGCAGTCCCCTCCTGCTTACTCCTCAGGACCTCTGTTGGTCCCTACTAAAAATACTCAATTCTAATTTAGATGTAATATGCCTGAAGTCCTAAAACCTAGTAGCAAAAATCGGCTGCTTGGTTTAGCTTCTGGGCTTGAGTGGGCCCATAGTGAAGCCCAAAAAACGGTTGACCTGTTGTGTTCCCTGTGAATAGAAAAGGAAAAGAAAAATACAATTTGTAATTACACATAAAAACTTTACACATAGTTCTCATAAACCATTTGTTGCGTGAGTCACATTGTGGCATAGTATCCATCTAATAGTGGAACTTATTTACTCGTAATCAATCCGGAAGAAAAAGGGACCAGTGATATATTTTTCTCCATAATTCTGGTGTAGTGGGTATATTAACCCTCCAAAGCCTCACACACATGATTGTACCAACCTCGATACATTCCACACACACATCCATCAGCGATCATATACGGTGTGGGTTTTGATTGCAAGAGGAAAGTCTGTTTTTAAGGTTCCATTTTAAAAATAAAGAGATGTGATGTTATTTAAAGGAAACATACAGTAGTCAGTTATTTGGGAAAAACGGCAGAAAAACACGAGCCCTGAATCCAGCACCAATCTTACTGAGTCCGCCACAGTACTGAAACCAGCACGGAAGCCAGATTGGGTATCGTTGAGGATGCAGTGGCTCTCGATGAAGTTGACCATTTGTCGCTGCACTACCTTTTCTAGCATTTTTGCTGGTGCTGGCAGCAGGGAAATCGGCCAATAATTGCTCAATTCCCCTGAATCAATAGTGGGTTTCTTCTTAAGGGGAAGGAGAGTGGTGTGTTTCCATAGGTCAGGGAAGATACCAGTGGAAAGGAACAAGTTCCATATTTTCGACAGCACATACATGGAGGATTGTGCCAATTCCTTCCAAAATTTAGGAGGACACAGGTCTTCCATGGAGACAGACTTGCATCCCTGGATTGCTGTCAGTGCCTCCTCATTAGCGATAGGGGTGAATTCAGAAAAGAGAGTCATCAGCACTTTCCTTATCATCTTATCTGATTTAACAGTTTCAGTTGCTGCTGCAAACGAGCTGTACACCTTACGAACGTTAAAATCAAAAAGTCTGTAATTCTCTCACACAATGCCACAGAGGGCTGGGCATCAATCACCAGTACACGAGGCTTAAGGAAGGAATTGACCACCTTGAAGATTACGTTGCCAGGTTTACCAGTGTTATCCATACACTTGGCTATATAAACTCTCCTATCCACCATCATCAGTTTGTACACTTCTTTCAACAATTTCTTGTATAGCGTTTTGGCAGTAGTATCAAGTCCACCCTCCATTGGTGCTCTAGGCGTTTCCTCCTACTTTTCATTGTCCTGGGCTCCACTGGGAACCATGGGGCTGAGGGCAATTTGCTCATAGATTTGGTGACTCTAACCAGGACTGTGGACTCTACAGCATTGGCAATCCATTTATGTAAGGACTGAGTATCTGCATTCTGGTCCATAGGTAAAAGAGGTTGGCTGGCTGCCAAGACTGGGTCTAAAAACTCAGCCGTCAGAATCTTCCAATTTCTCTTGACAAAGTATCGAGAAGATTCAGGCAGATTTGGTTTTGCCAAGCTAAAGGAAAAAGGAATTAAGCAATGGTCGGACCAAGTCAACTTGCTCGGTGCTTCCGTCTTCAAAGACGGATGGTGGAAAATATCAGATCATTGGTATGCCCTGCTTTGTGGGTGGGAAGTTTAACATGTTGGGGCAAATTAGCACAGTCTAGAGAGGAAATAACCTGCATAGCCTGAACACATGTAGGGACATTTACATGTAGATTGAAGTCCCCTAGTGCTGTAAACTTAGAGAACAATAGGGATGTCTGTGCAATGTAATTACAAAAATCTAGGTGCATGTTTGGTAGGCAGTCTGGAAGTCTATATACCAGCAGGCCTGCAAAGGAGGTTGTCGAGTTAGTCTTAATGCAAAAATTAAGGCCCTCAATCACGTCCATAATTGACAGTGTTGAGGAGGCTATATCCAAAGAGTCCTTTAAAATAATCGCTACCCCCTCTTCTTTTAGCTCCTTCCCTTCAGGTTAGTAGGAGTTCTTGCTGTCCGGCCCCAACTCTGCAAGTGGGTTGCAGCTGCTAGCCTCCTCACTCAGAAATTCCAGCAAGATATTAAGAGCTTCCACTAGCATCCTTTTTTTTTTATAATACGGAGGGGGTCATGTTGGGGGTCTCAATGGATCAAGGCATTACGAGCTGCAAACGGTCACCTCAGCCGACCGCCATCTTGCTTCCCTCTCGCCAGACTACTTTTTCGAAAGTGGTGTTGGTGATTTCTGTTTGGCATGCAGGATCTCAGAATATTATGTCCTCTCAGGAGACCAGGAATATGATGAGATTTGTTAATGGAGTATGATTTTGCTCCTCACATTACTCCAGATTGCCCCAGAGGTACCGACAATGGGCAGCATATGTCTCTCCATACATTACAGAAGATCCAGCATCGGCCACATTTTGTCGCTCTGACACTTTGTGCTGTATTTAATTATTATTAATTCGATTTTTTTATTTTAAAGCTCAAAAGTGCACCTCAAGGTATATCTTGGTGCTAGTAAATCACACATATGCCATTTCTAGAGAGATTGTAGGAAATGTCCTGGATGAACGGCAGTTCTGCATATTGTGCAGATGGATCGAAAGGTCATTCCGAGTTACGGAGAGATACCTGAGAGACTTACCCTGCTCTTGAAAGACTAATAGAAGGAATGCAAAAGGAGACACAGCATTTTGATGAAGATGTTTCCTTGAGAATCTCTTCCTAAGACTGTAGTTTGTAATATTAGATTACAGTTGTGAAATAAAACGCTGTTAAAGATTCCCTGAGTCGAGTGCCATCAATTTCGAATTTCGATTCTTTGTGTGGATATATATATATATATATATATATATATATATATATATTCACAGAAAAAAACATAGGTTATAGACCATATATAGTTAGGAATTAGCATTTACAAAACCTTGAAAATTCACTGAAAAAACCATAGGTTATAGACCATATATAGTTAGGAATTAACATTTAAGAAACCTTTTTTTTACTCACACAAAACCATTAAAATTCCATATATAGTTAGTTGTACTAACTATATATCGCGCACCCGCAATCCACTGCTGATCATGTCACATATTACATCATTCATGACATGGTCAGTGACATCACTGATGACATCTCAAATGACATCACTGATGACATCACTGATGACATCTCAAATGACATCACTGATGACATCACTGATGACAACATCCAGTGACTGTATGTTTCTGTAAAGTTAAAATATGTCTTACATATTGAAGAATGAGTGGATTTATAAGTGTCTGGATGAAGGATTTATTAGGTGCATGACTGACTGTATGAGTGACTGATTAAATGTGTCTCACTGAGTGCATGGGTTAGTGACTAAACTGTCTTAATTTGTGCATCATTATGTCTGTTGTTCTGTAAACTGCTGCATGTGTTGATCAATAGCTATATGAGTAACTATATGGGTTATTGATTGGTTGCCTAAGTATTTGTATGGGAGACTGAGTG
Organism: Lissotriton helveticus; assembly: GCF_964261635.1. NCBI lineage: Eukaryota > Metazoa > Chordata > Amphibia > Caudata > Salamandridae > Lissotriton > Lissotriton helveticus. The sequence goes on along the minus strand of NC_136059.1, from coordinate 749,538,459 downwards.
TGTGTGTGAGTGGCTGGGAGGTGTATAACTCTGTGCATAGATATGTGAGCAGTTGATTCACTAGATGTATGGGTTCAAAAGTGCATGTGGAAACAGCTGTATGGGCGGTTGACTGTGTGCATGAGTGTATTGGTGAGTGAATGGATATCTAAGTGCTACATGTCAAAGTAAGTACATATGTAAAACACAGTACATGTGAGAGTTGACATATATAAATAACTATGCATAAGAGCCAGTGAATGTGTGAGTGGCTGTATGGATCATTGTGAACTTGTATCAGGGATTGTATAAGAGAGTAAATATGTGTTAGTATATGTTTCAATAAGTAAGGTGTGTATAACTGTATAGTTGAGGAAATGGAGGTGTGATTGATTCTTTGCATGACTGACTAGGTGTGTGAGTAACTCCATGGATGAGTGACAGTCTGTGAGTGTCTGTTTACACTGAGTGTATCTAAGTTTTTATTAGAGTCTGAAGAGATTCATCGTATTATCACATGAATAATGTCATCAGTGATCTCATCAGTGATGTATTTTGAGATGTGATCAGTGATGTCATCAGTGATGTCATCGGTGATGTCATTTGAGATTTCATCAATGATGTCATCAGTGATGTCAATAGTGATATCATCAATGATGTCATTTGAGATGTCATCAGTGATGTCATCAGTGATGTCATTTGAGATGTCATCAGTGATGTCATCAGTGATGTCATTTGAGATGTCATCAGTGATGTCATCAGTGATGTCACTGACCATGTCATGAATGATGTAATATGTGACATGATCAGCAGTGGATTGCGGGTGCGCGATATATAGTTAGTACAACTAACTATATATGGAATTTCAATGGTTTTGTGTGAGTAAAAAAAAGGTTTCTTAAATGCTAATTCCTAACTATAAATGGTCTATAACCTATGGTTTTTTCAGTGAATTTTCAAGGTTTTGTAAATGCTAATTCCTAACTATATATGGTCTATAACCTATGGTTTTTTCTGTGAATTTCAATGTTTTTTTAATAGCAAATATCAAAAGCTTTAAAATGTATTCTTCTTTAAATCAAAAAATATATTTTATATGTTTATTAATAAAAAAATGTATGTATTTTTTTTATTATTTTTTTTTGTTTCGCTCCCGGTCCGCGAACCGGGTCGCTTCCCGTTAGCTCAAAATGGTGCCGCGACCCGGTCCGCGAACCGGTAAATGTTCCGTTTGCGCAACTGCCGCGTTAGAAAACAACATCGTGACGCGTCGCGTCAGCGTGACGTATCGCGTTGTCGCGTGAAACGTCATATGACGCGCCGCGTTAGCGTACCCGGAAGTGAACCGGTACGCGAACGAGGCGCGAAGCGCAGCTTCCCGGAAGCGATCCGGGACGCGGCCCAAAGCGCGTAACGTAAACACAACAGGTCATGTGACTTGTTAATAACACTTTTCATTGGTTAATTTCACTTTTAGTTTCATAATGATGTAAGACTAGGTCATGTGACCTAAAAGTAACACTTTTCATTGGTTTAGAACTATTGTTTTTCCCAAATGATGAAAATCCCTCCTTCTTTCCTCACTCTGACTTTCATCTTTGTGAGAGGAAGACCTTTTGTGATCACTGATCAATGGCTTCATTAGTAGCTTCAGCTGGTGCTTCCCCACCACCTCCACCACCTCCAAGGAAGAGAGGACCACCTGCTGAAGTTATCATTCAGCAAGAGGAGGAAGAAGAGGAAGAAGAGGAATAGCAGGAAGAGAGGCATGTTTTGCGTGAGGCGCCCAGGAGGTCTCATGTGAAAGAAAATTATATTTGGCAATTTTTTTAATTTCCCCAGGGCCAAAAAAAAGTCAATGCCCGGTACGTAACTTGCCTTATATGTAAAGAACGTCTGTCCAGAGGGACAGATAAAAAATATAGTTACGGGAATTACACAATGCATCGCCATATGCAGAGGTGGCACCCTATCAACTACAGTGCTGCGCAGTTACGTGACCAGCAAGATAATCCCCCTTCTATGGCCAGAAGATCAGTTGTACAGGAAGTGACGGGACCAGAGGCGAGGGAGATGGTCCCAAATATACAAATGAAGTTCGGGGAAGTGAAACAAGTGTGCGTGCGTTGTAACCAATTCATTTGCTACAGAGAAAGTAGCATCACTCTGATCAACAGAGCTATCGACAATCATGATTGTCCGAACCGCCCCAGAGAATAAATTCCTTTTTTTTTTGTTGCTCCTGTTGAGCCCTTTATAATGAATCATTTTCGTTTCCCCCACCCAAAAAAACCAAAAAAATATATAAAACCGTTCAAAAAATACAAAAAAAGTAAAAAAATGTTCAGAAAAATAATAAAAAAAATATAAAACAACAAAAACAATTAAAAAAAAAAGTTCTTATCAGAACTACCTCCCCTTTATAAAAAAATTGGTAGAATATTTAGCACTCTGCCAACCTCTATTTCTTTTGGTTCGCTTCCCGGTTCGCTCGCGGGTACGCGAACCGGGAGCGAACCAAAACATTTTTTTTTTTAAAAAGAAGAGTAAGTATAAGGGAAGGAAACAGAGAGTAATGTTAAAAGAAAGACAGCTATAGGGACTAAACCAAAGATACTGTTTAATAGATCTATTTACCGAAGAAAAGATGGAAGAGGGTATAATTGAGAAAAACAAAATAGATAAGGAAGTGAAAGAAAAAAAAAGAGAGTAGAGAATGTGACTGAATGATTAAATTAAGATTAAAACATTGGAATAACAGAGAGAAAAAACACAATGCAGAAAAGAAGAAGTAACAGAAAAGAAATGTAAATAACATAGGGGCATATTATCAACATAGGCGATAAAAGTTTTGCTGCTTTTATCGGCAGAAATCTGACGCTAAAGACGCTTTTGCAGCAGTGTTCTGCCGATAATGACTGCTTTTGCGGAAGAAAACTGCCGCTAAAGCTACTTTTGCGGAAGTTTTCTGCTGATAAAAGCAGCGATAATTTTATTGCCTGTGTTGATAATATGCCCCTTAGTGTGCTTGAACAACAGAGAGAAAGCATAATGAACAAGTAGTGAAAGAGTGATCAGTCAGAGACAGTGAGAGTAATAGAGACGGAGTGAGTGAACAAGAGTGAGGAAGTATGAGAAGAGAGGGACTGACAAAAATAGTGGAAGGAGTAGAGTAAGTAAGTAATAGAGAAAGGAATGAGGAAAGTAGCAAAGGCAGGAAAGTGAGGGTTAAAGAAATGAAGTAGTGAAACTAATAGAAGTTAAATGTGATAGAAATGTAACGAAAAGAGTACAAAACATTTACCTTATAATTGTCGTTAACTTAGTCACTTGTTATTTTTATACTTTCAATCTGTGAAAGAGAGAACAAACTTTTGAAAAATATTAAAACATGTATTTAAAAATTAGAAAAGACAAGGGAAAAGATTGAAGGACAAACAGTTTTTCAACAACTTTGACACTTACAGAAGCCTCTGCTTCTCCATGCCCCTACACAGTCCTAAAAATATACATTTTAAACTAACAGTATCTTGATGCAGATGAAGTGAGGCCTATCTTGCAACATGGTGCATCTTTTGCACTGCTGCTGTCTCACAAAAGTGATGCAACGGCAGCGCAAAAGAGGCGCACAGCCATCATAAAACTGTCCCTAACATTTTAAATGATTGTTTCAGGATGACAATAAGGTGTGTCCTATCCAGAGGTTTGTTTGAGGTGAGGCCTACTCAGGGTTGCAGATGAAATTTAGGCTTGTTGAAGAGTAAAGAGGAGATAATACATGTCCATGTCTACCAATGAAGTGAGTCATGTCCACTTCACTCTTAAACAAAGGCCAGACCTCCTCTGTTTCCTTGGACAGGCCCAAACTTGATTTGCACAATGTGATGTGTAATGTTAGGAAACACAGGTGATGTAATTGAAAAACGTGCAATTTCTTTTGCTCATTTCACAATCACATCAATTGTGTTTCCTTTGCTTAGGTATCTCATTGTGCAGATGTAGTCCAGCATATGAAAGAGTACCCAGAAGTGCAGGACTGCATGCAACAACTTTGACACTTACTGAAGCCTCAGCTTCTGCATGCCCCCTACACAGTCCTAATTATATACATTTTAAACTGACGGTATCTTGCTGGAGATGAACTGAGGCCTATCTTGCAACATGGTGCATCTTTTACACTGCTGCTGCGTCACAAAAGTGACGGAACAGCGACGCAAAAGAGGCGTATAGCCATCATAAATCTGCACTTAACATTTTAAATGATTGTTTCTAGATGCTGATAAGGTGTGGCCTATCCAGAGATTTGTTTCAGGTAAGTCCTACTCAGGGTTGCAGATGAAATTTAGGCTTGTTGAAGAGTATAGAGGAGATAATACATGTGCAGGCCTACCAATGGAGTGAGTCATGTCCACTGCACTCTTGAACAAATGTGAGACCTCCTCTGTCTCCTGGAACAGGCCTAAACCTCATCTACACAATGTGATGTGTAATGTTAGGAAACACAGGTAATTTAATTGAAAAACGTGCAATTTTTTTTCTCATTCCACAGTCACATCACCTGTGTTTCCTTTGCTTAGGTATCTCATTGTTTAGATGTAGTCTATCATATGAAAGACTACGTAGAATGTGAGCACTGTATGCAACAACTTTGACACTTATAGAAGCCTCAGCTTTTCAATCCCTACTACACAGTTCTAAATGTATATCATAAATACAAAAAGTACAGAATTAATTATACATGTTAAATGGTTTATTTTTGCTGTTCTCAGAATTTATCAAATTTCACTAAAAATAGTGACTTGAAGGTATTCATCATATAACAGCGGGGAAAAAAAAACACAATCAAAATGATTGTGTTTAAAAAACCCATATAACATAACCAATCAGAAATCAGAACTCCTGAAAAGTAACTTACTTTCCATGATGTCGAAGGATATCCTATGAACAGCTTAAACTCTGTTGTACTGCTATTATTTTCAGCCCGCCACTTTCTGAAAGAAAAGTTCCATCGTTTTGAAAAATATGTTACATACAATAAATGACTTCTCGCTCTCTACCGCACGTTTCCACAAGGCCAAATCGTGTAAGAGCCATTTATAACTCTTGGAATTCTTCTAAGCAAATCCCGTCATTTTGTATTTCCGCAACTTTCAGAAAGAAAACGTTCAAGATCACTTTCACAATCCTGGACTAGTAATATCTTACCCTTCTTGCTCACTCATGTTCTACATTTCCTATGACACTGATACTGCTTACTATGAAGCAGACTTACACTACCTCTATGACTACTACAATTATTTAATTCTCTACATCACTTTTAATCACAAAGCAATATAAAACAGTAGATAAAATTATATCAACCCCTAGAATCATTATACGCCAGTTACCTACCCTAAATTCTCTTTTCTGAAAACAGAAAGTAAGAATATTTTTAAATAAAAAGGCAACATTGTATCGTAGTCAAATGGGAATAATTTCCGAAACAGCAACATTTTTTACATTTTCAATAAGCTGTGTAATAAGCGGATCTGTCAAATGACCATCATGCCATATAATAGCTGCAGTTACAAATGTTCTTCCTAAAATCAACGACTGTGTAGCCACAACATTTGTAATTAAAGTTGAACACTTCCTTTCAACAGGTTTATATAGTTGGATTTTTAAAATGACATTATAATCAAAAGTTTGGACCAATAATCTAGACAGCATTGCAGACTTACATTCCCTCTACTCCATGTTTTGATTGGCTGCTTGAATTAGCTTATAAAAAGAAACAGTTTTTCTGAACTCATACAAAGTGCAGTTATTTTTCCATGACGTCAAGTGTTATGGTAAGAACACCGTTTGCTTTGGGAAATACTCTGTTGTCCTTCAACTAATCTCTGCCCACCACTTTCTGTAAGAATATCTTCTTTTTTTCCAGGAACTATTTAAAACTCAAAAATAACTTTTGACTCTGTACTACACTTATGCTCAAGGCCAAATCGTGTAGGAGCCATTAGAACCTCTTGAAATTCCTCAGAGCAAATCCTGAGATTCCTTCCCTAAAATTTTGGTTTTAAAAACACCAGGTAAGAATTTTTAAGGTCAAAAGGTAATTTTTTTTTGAAAGTTAAAACAGAATCATTGCAGAATGACCAGCCATTTCTAGACTTTAAATACGCTGTGTAATGTCCTGATGTTATTGAAGGACCGTCATGATATATAATTGCTGCAGTTACAAAAGTCCTTCCTGATATTGACAACTGTGAAGCCACAAAATTTTTAATTAAAGTTGTCAATTTTGTTCCATCAGGCCTACATCGTTGGAACATTAAAATGACATACTGGCCATATGTTCGTATAAATAATGTTGACAACATTTCAGACTTACATTGGCTACACTCCATGTTGTGATCAGCTGCTTTTACTAGCTTATTAAAGGACACTGATTTACTGTCTGGCAAAGTTAAATATATAAATCTTTCTGAGTCTACACTAGTAGTACTTGATACTCTACAGTTCTCGCAGTCATGCTGCCATTGATAAGAAAGCCCAAACAGGTGATCTACATCTACACCTTCAGCATGCAATACATCAAGCATATACATTAAAAACTCCTGACAATCTTGCTGAATATTTTGAGAGAATTGTGTTTGACCTGAACATCTGTCTAACAGATTTCGAATTTCAGACACACTTTCTATTTTTGTTCTATCAGTGCTACATTTCTCTAACACAGAATTTAACAAACTGCAAAATCTTTGATCAGAATTGACCACAATCTCTTCTTTTACATTTTCTAGAGAAAACAAAACATTAACCACTACATTAGCATAGCAGTTGACACCAGAACTGTTTTCAAATTGAAAACCAACAACATCTTCAACAGAATCCTTTTTCTTTCTGCTTATAATTTCAGGTTCATCGACTTTTCGTCTTTTTGCTACAACCTCCCTACTATTGGTCACATTTCTTCGTTTCCGGCCTACCACACGTTTCTCAAACAAAGGATATTGAGGCAAATGTGGCGCATACTCTCTTCTTAACCTATTGTATTCCTTAACACAATCTAGATCCGCACAAATGTTTGTGACATCACACTCAATCAAGTACAATCCCGATAAAGTTCTAACTCGTGACAATGCCACATATGCCATACCCTCCTTGAACACAGAACTGCCAATATTCACCAATGCACTGTCTACACTTAAACCTTGCGATTTATGGATTGTCACCGCATATGCCAAGCAAACAGGAAACTGCTTACGGCGAACATATAAGTCTTTTACAAGCAAAAACCTAGCAGAGCAACGACCAATTAGCTGTACTTCCTCAATGCCATCAAATTTAATTTTTAAAAATTCAATTCCATCTCTATTTCTGTATTTCACAAAATCAACAACATTACCCATTGATCCATTTACCAGACCTCTTTCAACATGTAAATTCCTTCTTAAAATTATACGGCAGTTTAAGCACACATTCAGAGTCTTTTCAAAACCTGCAGTTTTAGATATAGTCTTCTCTAATGAATCCAATTTTGTTTTCAAATTGTCAGACAACATAATTGTTGATCCCATATGCTCTACTCTGTCAATAGCTTCCAGTTTCACAATCTCTTGGTTTTCTAAATGCAACATTTTGTTATTGAAGATGGCACATTCTGCAAGAGTTGGCATCAAACATATTCCAGATTTCTTCTCAGTAATTTTCTGAAAAATATTCTCAGGCACAACGTCTTGTTCTGGATATAAATTTGACAGTAATCGTGCATGTAAAGCTTCTTTCCCATGCTCGGTCACTTTTCCAATTCTAACATCTTGTAGAATATTCTTGTAATCTTCATCCTTCGCCTGACGCATATTTTCATGCAGTTCAGCATAATTGAAGTTTAACCATATATTGACGTTGCCAATGCTCCCTAGGCACTTCCTGGTATCTTCATGCTTGAGCATTTTGAACACAGGTTGTCCTTTCACTGGTGTCAGCTGCAGAAGATCTCCGAAAACAATGATGTGTTTGCCACCAAATAACACATCATACTCTGTTTTAAGAACTTCTTGCATTCTCAAATGCACAAAGGCAAGCATGACATTAGAAACCATGCTTACTTCGTCAATGATAAGAAGTTTCATTTTCCTCAAGACTCTTGAAACTTCACAACAAGCATCTCCAGATAACTTGTGGTATTGTAATTTCGTTATCATGCTCCACTGGCAGCATCAGTAGACGATGCAAAGTAATACCTTTAATGTTATGTGCTGCCAGTCCAGTTGGAGCGGTGACAACACAAGACAGCGATGACTCAGTCCTTTCCTGCAATAACATGAAATTGCTTTAATGAGGAAACTTTTTCCAGTTCCCGCTTCTCCACTCACGTACAGTCGGACAGGCTTCAACGACGTACATGAGCACTCTTTCTTCTCATGACTTAATCCATGATCAATTTGCTTGGTAACTTCGTCATATATTTTCCTCTGCTCAACGTTGAGTTGTCTTTCCAAGTCTTCTAAGTTAACCACATCCTCCTGAGCATGTGCCATGGCTCTTTCCACTGCATTCATGGCAGTGGCAGCTTCATTTTCGATAACTGGTCCTCCTAGTGGATCCCGACTCAATGAAACAGAACTCTGACTGTCCTGAGAACTGTCTCTGGCAATCTCGGCTGCAATCGTTGCTTCCTGCTCGATTTCCGCATTCAACATTTCTAGATATTTGGGAAAAGCAGGACATTCTATGGTCTCCTTGGCGGCAGTGAAAGAGTCTTCGTAACAGAGGAAATCTCCAAGCAGTTCCTCTTCTGCACGCCAAGGCTTGAAAAGTTGCAAAAGTGCTAAATAGAAAAACTCCTTTTTTTCAGGAGATTCGCCACTCAATTTTCGATGGTTTACCAAGTGGCATTTTCTTTGCTTGACCAGACATCCCTCACTTCCAATTACAGCATACACTCCTTTATCAATATCTTCTTTGATGTTCCTCTTGAATATGTAATTTTGTAGAACCTCATACAGACAAACATTCTCGAGGTGACTGCTTCGATTTGGATAATATGTATCCAACATGTTGGTCTTCAAAATATCGGTACTGTTTGGCTCCTTTTCCGCCAAATACTCAATTTCCCGCACAGGTTTCAGAACTCGATTACGCGTTGCAGCAAGACCAAGACTCGCCCAAACGATACTCCTGGATTTGGCATAGAGACTTGCTGAAGACAACCGGTCAGAACATTCGTAAGCTCCGATTTCTCGATGTGACAACATCTTCAGACTGAAACTGTACAACTTCTTACTGAGGCTCTTTTCATGGGAAATGTCCTCCCACATATCCTTCAATTCTGTCTTTTCTTTTTTGGTGATGTAAGATGTCACATACTGAGCCACAGCCATACAGTTATCAGCCACGAACTGTATATCCATGTTAGCATTCCACATGGACAAAATCACTGGATTGTAGTCGTTGATATACTTGGACTCTTCGTTCCTTTTCAAATTGTATGTGTTTTTAGGTGATTTCTTCATCACATTATGTCGCAGCGAAGACATCAAACTGTTCACTCTTCCTTTAGAAATCACCGGTCGTGGAAAGGCGAAACGACATTTGGTGTAGAACTTGTCCTTGTTTCTGAATTTACGACGACAGTACTTTCCGCAACGATGGCTTTGGAAGCGTAGAACTTGTTCTCTTAGGCTTTTGTCCTCCTTTGCGTTTGGAACAGCACATGTAGAATACTGTTCTATGAAACTCATCACTAAGTCTTCTGGATCTGTTCCAAATTTAGGTGCATCCTTGATCCACAGCAGCATGTGTATATGAGGAGCACCTCTTGCTTGGTACTCCTTTCTCCAGAAGAAATCCAACACCTCTCCAAGAGGTGGATTCTTCTTATTCATGATGAAAGACATCATAGCTTCAAATCTATGATTGTAGTACCTGCAAACATTCACTGGATCCAAAGAGCACAGTTCTCCGGGTGTCTTGAATTCGATGTTTTCAATGTTTCCATTTGCCTCTCGAAGAAATTCAAGTAAGTCTTCCCAGCCATACTCGGCACAGCTCAGAGTGAGGAACCATGTGGGAGTTCCTAAGTTCCTCAGCATACATTTTAAATCACCATGACGACGGTACCAGTACTCATTAGTACCACGCTGACACGCCATGAGATTAATCAGGTGAGAATCCAAAATACTGTCTTGGACATTGACTTTATCCATAAAGTCACTTGCCGAGATGTTTTGCATCTGTATACCACTTTTCAAGATGTGGTTCACTGCATATGACAGTCCAGACAGATCGCTTTCAAACAGGAGATGAAACAAATAGGGAATGCATTGTCGAAACCTAGGATCTTCTGCATACAATCGTTAAGTCCGGTATTCAGAAGCAGGAATTTGATGAGGTCGCTCATCATATCTTCCTCCTTGACCTGTTGGAAATAGCTGTGGGAAACACCGAGCTTCCAAACTTTCCTCCCAAACACTAATGGGACTCCCTTTGGCTTGTTTCATTTGAAACAACTCAATAGCATTCCCCAAGACTTCCTTGGAATGCAAAGGATGAACACTATAATGTTCATATATTTCTTCACTTTTAGAGGCTTCTACTTTCTCAATTTGACCAGCACACAAATCGCTGTCCTCTTCCTCACTTACTTCCTCTTCTGCAACATATACATTCTTGTAGTACTTATTATTTTTTTTCAAATACAATGTTGCCTTTTTGACTTTCCTAACATCCACTAAATCTTGCCATATTTTCTTATTCTTCGTCGGAACCCCATTAACTAAGATAACCAGAGGTTCCTCTTCCACTTTTTCTACTCCAATTGTGTTAATGTTTTTCTTCAAATCTAGAGGCAAATAAACAACTCTTCCCTTTAATCCTCTCTGTAAATCTGATGGAGGCAATTTCCCTGTCTTTGGCTCCATTCTTACAATAGCCTGAAAGGGATGGATACTTTGAATCAAAATAGATTCATAAGTATTTAAATCCTTAAATTCAGAAGGAATCTCAACCAATTCCAGATTATTATGAACCGCTCTAGCAGGCATCTGGTTTTGATTTAATTTATTACAACAATAAGTACACACACGTTGATCCAATCCTAAATCAAAACAATTTTCTACCATCAAGTATGTTGCGAAATCCTTCCATTCACTATTATTTTCCCTTTCACTTTTTGCATATAAATCCACTAACTTAGTCTGATTCTTATAATAAGTGCGTCGACAACACACACAAGTGAAATTAGGCCTCTCACTTGATTTCACCTGAAACGTGGCAATTTCCTTCTGAAAATTCTCTGTACTGGAAACCTGTACACTATCTTCCACATTACCCTCTTCATCTGGGTCAATTTCAACATTCTCCTCTTTACTTCCAAAGTAACAAAACTCAATTTCTTCACACATATTCTTCACATCTATTTCAGAACCATGCAAAAGAGCAGCGCATAATTGTTTAAGCATAACTGCTGGACTCTTAGCATAATACAACATTCTAACTAATTTCCTCACTTTATTATGATGCACTGCTAGCATCCTGAAATGATGAAAAACACTCTGGCATACTCTCCTGGAAAGACAAGCCAGTGAATGACCATGCAAACCTGTGACTTCTCTCACTCTGCAAGGATCTAATTCTTGCAACAACTTCATTTTCTGCTTCAAACTTTTCTTATTAAATGTCCGTACAAAATCACAAAGCAAATTGATGGAATCCTGTCGCACACTGCAAATACTACTACACTTCCAGGTGTACACAGGTCCCTTAGGACGTCTTCCTAAAACCTCATTACCTAACATCTCTTCTGCCTCTGTTGTCACAAGTTTTTCTTTTTCAACTGGACAACCATCTTTCACCTCATAAGCTCGACCACTGGTGTCAACTGCATGCACCAAATCATTATCCTGGAAATAACTCTCCTCATTGAAAAATGCCTCACAACTTGAACTATGCATCCATTCTCCTGAAAATACTTCACAAAAATTACTACGATTAACTGTTCTCTTCCATCTACTATTTGTTTTGAAATCATAAATTGCCTTGTTTAGCTTCCTAATTCTATTGATTATCAAAATAAATAACTTTCGCTTAATTCCGAATGCCTGATCAATAATTTTCTCAACTTTTTTTTTTCTCTTATAAAAAAACACTTTCTGTTGACTTTTCTTAATATTTTTGAACAAATTGCCAATTATCCTGTTGCGGAACATTCCTTTACGAATGTCCCTAAACTGTTGTTTTCTTCTACTATCATGCACAGAGTTATCTCTTGCTCTAGCAGTAACATTTTTGATTGGCCTTTCCTTTCCGTTTAAATTGCTTCTCTTTTTCTGGACTAAAACATTTTCTGTATTACTACTTTTTTTTTTACAAATGTTTCTTATGAATGCTTTCGTTCTCTTACCCGGTGCTTTCTTGGTGACTTGACGATTTTTTATTGTAGAGGACTGCTGCAGTAATTGTTGAACCTGCTGTCTTTGACGTTTTGTAGCCTTTCTGATTCTATCCTTAGACGGCATTCTCAAATTTTGAAATGATCTGCAGTTCAATCTGTGGTAAAATATAATAAAAAATTTTATTAACCACTATTACCAAACAGTAAATCAATAACAGTCATCAAAAACTTAACACACTACTTGTCATTTTTACTTAGAATAATTTTTAGTGCATTGGCAAATTTAGTATTCACAAATAATAGCAAAGAAATTGAATGCTTCTACATTTTACCTGTGCTGTTTTATATGTGAATCTGATCTAATTTTATGAGCATATTTTAATATGTTATTGAAGACACTACACATAACCTGTTTTTGAAGGTGTGTTTAATTTTAAATGAAACGGTTTACATTTTTACTTTTCATTTCTTCTAAATTTTAAAAATAAATGTTTATAGTTCCATAGGCTCAAGCAGGTCAGCTTCCCACCCTATGTCATACAATTCTGACAAATCGGCATCCTCATCATAGTCTTCATCATCCTCAGGATTTAAATCATCTAAGGGATCCACTTCCACTGACGTTTCAATCACAAGTTCAACGATAAGATCAAGATCAACTGATTGCTCATTATCACTCATGCTTGATGTTGTCGTTATCTTTAAAAAAAGAGAACAACAATGAGATGTTGCAGAGTAAGGCACAAATCTCAGAGACTATAATAGTAAAATTGTTTAACAAGAGTAACATTTTGCAGCTATTATTTAGCCATGTCCAGCGATGCTGAGGAGGTGAGTCCTATGTCCAAGTTTTCAGTAAACAGGACTCATCTCTTCATAACCTTGGATAAGCCTCACCGACTCTGTGTCCCCTGCACATACTTAAATGTAAAGGGGCAAATTTATGGTAACTGGCACATCCCCAGGGATGCAGCAGTTAACGTGCACCGCTGCTCTGCCACCCATGGTGTGCCGCATTTACAATGTGGAGCACCATTGAGTAAAAGCAGCACAGATGCGTCATGCATCTGTGCCGCAAAAGCACCACATTGCACGAATCACGTCGTAAACACGACATGTCTACTGCAATGCACAGGAGGAAGCCACACATTGCATGGTGCTTCACTCCTTATGCCTGTTTCACACAGGCGTAAGGATTTGATTCAGCAATGCTATAAAGCTGACTCAGTGAAATCTTCTAAGTTTCACTGTGTTAGTTTTACAGGGCTTTCATGCAAATGAATGCCCACCCTGCAACAAGACACCTATATGAAACCTGACGCAGGTTTCATGGGCACAGGACTTTACAGCATAACACATCTGCCTAGATGCATCAAGTTGTAAATATGTCGCCACATAGCAAATCTTGTGCACCGCCGCTGCGTCACAAAAGTGACGCACAGTGGCGCAAAACAGGCATACACCTATCATAAATCTGTCCCTAACATTTTAAATGATTGATTCAAGATGACGATAAAGTGTGGCCTATCCAGAGGTTTGTTTGAGGTGAGGCCTACTCAGGGTTGCAGATGAAATTTACGCTTGTTGAAGAGTACAGAGGAGATAATACATGTGAAGGCCTACCAATGAAGTAAGTCATGTCCACTTCACTCTTGAACAAAGGCCAGACCTTTTCTGTATCCGTGGACAGACCTAAACCTCATCTGCACAATGTCATTCGTAAACTTAGGAAACACAGGTGATGTAATTGAAAAATGTGGAGTTTCTTTTCCTCATTTCACAATCACATCACCTGTGTTTCCTTTGCTTAGGTATCTCATAGTGCAGATGGACTCTAGCATATCAAAGAGTACACATAAGTTGAGCAGTGTATACAACAATTTTGACATTTACAGAAGATTCAGCTTCTTATCTTGTTGGAGATGAAATGTGGCCTGTCTTGCAACATGGTGCATCTTTTGCATCACTGCTGCATCGGTTTCATGTGGCATGGGACTTAACAGCATGACACATCTGCCTAGATGCATCAAGTTGTAAATATGTCGCCACATAGCAAATCTTTTGCACCGCCGCTGCGTCACAAAAGTCACGCACAGTGACGCAAAATAAGCTTACACCTATCATAAATCTGTCCCTAACATTTTAAATGATTGATTCAGGATGACGATAAAGTGTGGCCTATCCAGAGGTTTGTTTGAGGTGAGGCCTACTCAGTGTTGCAGATGAAATTTACGCTTTTTGAAGAGTACAGAGGAGATAATACATGTGAAGGCCTACCAATGAAGTAAGTCATGTCCACTTCACTCTTGAACAAAGGCCAGACCTTTTCTGTGTCCATGGACAGACCTAAACCTCATCTGCACAATGTCATTCGTAAACTTAGGAAACACATGTGATGTAATTGAAAAATGTGGAGTTTCTTTTCCTCATTTCACAATCACATCACCTGTGTTTCCTTTGCTTAGGTATCTCATAGTGCAGATGGACTCTAGCATATCAAAGAGTACACATAAGTTGAGCAGTGTATACAACAATTTTGACATTTACAGAAGATTCAGCTTCTTATCTTGTTGGAAATGAAGTGAGGCCTGTCTTGCAACATGGTGCATGTTTTGCATCACTGCTGCATCGGTTTCATGTGGCACAGGACTTTACAGCATGACACATCTGCCTAGATGCATCAAGTTGTAAATATGTCGCCACATAGCAAATCTTTTGCACCGCTGCTGCGTCACAAAAGTGACGCACAGTGTCGCAAAAGAGGCATACACCTATCATAAATCTGTCCCTAACATTTTAAATGATTGATTCAGGATGACGATAAGGTGTGGCCTATCCAGAGGTTTGTTTAAGGTGAGGCCTACTCAGGGATGCAGATGAAATTTACGCTTGTTGAAGAGTACAGAGGAGATAATACATGTGAGGGCCTACCAATGAAGTAAGTTATGTCCACTTCACTCTTGAACAAAGGCCAGACCTCTTCTGTGTCTGTGGACAGGCCTAAACCTCATCTACACAATGTCATTCGTAAACTTAGGAAACACAGTTGATGTAATTGAAAAATGTGGAGTTTCTTTTCCTCATTTCACAATCACATCACCTGTGTTTCCTTTGCTTAGGTATCTCATAGTGCAGATGGACTCTAGCATATCAAAGAGTACACATAAGTTGAGCAGTGTATACAACAATTTTGACATTTACAGAAGATTCAGCTTCTTATCTTGTTGGAGATGAAGTGAGGCCTGTCTTGCAACATGGTGCATGTTTTGCATCACTGCTGCATCGGTTTCATGTGGCACGGAACTTTACAGCATGACACATCTGCCTAGATGCATCAAGTTGTAAATATGTCGCCACATAGCAAATCTTTTGCACCGCCGCTGCATCACAAAAGTGACGCACAGTGGCGCAAAAGAGGCACACACCTATCATAAATCTGTCCCTAACATTTTAAGTGATTGATTCAGGATGACGATAAGGTGTGGCCTATCCGGAGGTTTGTTTGAGGTGAGGCCTACTCAGGGTTGCAGATGAAATTTACGCTTGTTGAAGACTACAGAGGAGATAATACATGTGAAGGTCTACCAATGAAGTAAGTCATATCCACTTCACTCTTGAACAAAGGCCAGACCTCTTCTGTGTCCGTGGACAGACCTAAACCTCATCTGCACAATGTCGTTCGTAAACTTAGGAAACACAGATGATGTAATTGAAAAATATGGAGTTTCTTTTCCTCATTTCACAATCACATCACCTGTGTTTCCTTTGCTTAGGTATCTCATAGTGCAGATGGAGTCTAGCATATCAAAGACTACGCAGAAGGTTAGAACTGTATGGAACATGGCTATGTAAGTCAAATAATCAAAATCAAAATTTGCCAAGCACACATGGTGGCGTATTTACAAGGACCTTGCACCACAGGGAAAGGTCTTAAATTAAAATGGGAAAAATAACATCAGAGAGACTCAAAGGCCTTATAAATATGCCCCAAGCAACCTATGAAGCTCTAGCATTACATATCAAGAAACCTAATTGATTTCAAAAATCGTTTTTAAACACATCATCTAAATAAATTATATACCTACATTCAAGGGGAAGTGACTTAAAATGCCCTAAGACACATGAAAGCGTTTTTTTTAAGCCCTTGCTCCATTTTTAGATCACTTTTAACATGGCTATGTAAGTCAAATAATCAAGATCTAAATTTGCCAAGCACAGATGGGGGCGTATTTACAAGGACCTTGCACCACAGGGAAAGGTCTTAAATTAAAATGGGAAAAATAACATCAGAGAGTCACAAAGGCCTTATAAATATGCCCCAAGCAACCTATGAAGCTCTAGCAGTACATATCAAGAAACCTAATTGTTTTCATAAATCGTTTTTAAACACATCAACTAAATCAATTAGATACCTATATTCAAGGGGAAATGACTTAAAATGGCCTAAGACACATGAAAGCGTTTTTTTTAAGGCCCTTGCAACATTTTTAGGTCACTTTTAACATGGCTATGTTACTCAAAGAATTAAAATCTAAATTTGCCAAGCACAGATGGGGGCATATTTACAAGGACCTTGCACCACAGGGAAAGGTCTTAAATTAAAATGGGAAAAATTACATCAAAGGAAGTCAAAAGCCTTGAAATTATGCCCCAAGCAACCTATGAAACTCTAGCAGTACATATCAAGAAACCTAATTGATTTCAAAAAACGTTTTTAAACACATCTTCTAAAACAATGATATACCTACATTCAAGGGGAAATGACTTAAAATACCCTAAGACACATGAAAGCATTTTTGTAAGACCCTTGCACTATTTTTGCGTAATTTTTAACATGGCTATGTATCACAAAGAAACAAAATCTATTTGTAAAACACTTGACACAAAGCAACATTTTAAATACACAACTTTCTTCATAATTTTCTCACTAAACCATACTATTCTCTATCTAAATTAAATGAATCTTTTCTCACCTTAGCAAATACTTTATGAGTTTCAAAACAGTCTCAGAAACACACCAAATTGTCTTTAGCAGAGCAAAAGGTATGCACTCCAGAGTCTGCAGCTATAAAAAGCACAGAAAAGCTGTAATTCATCACACATATCTCTCATGTCACCCAATCAAAACTCTTCCCTCACTTTTTTGAAATCAACACCCTTCCCCCCTCTGCCCTTTCTGCCTTTTTTGCATAGCAACCACCTCCTGAAAGACCTCTGATGTTTGCAAGTTCACACAACAATGTTTCAATTGAACTCTGAACTCTCAGTACACCTGCGTATCCAGTGCAATCTTTCATAAAATAATTTTTTCTTGACCATTCAAATTACATCTTTCAAAGAACTCATCCATGCACCCTAACTTTATGTTTTCAGCAATCAAAATCCACCAATCACTGCTACTGCTTCATTAACACAGAAACTCCACAGTTTTTTTCATTTTAAACTCTTATTTTTTCAACTGCCATTTCATTGCCACACTTCATCTGACTGCAGCAGAACCTTCTCTCACCATGTTTTCTGTCTGGATTGTTGGACATAGTTACATCTACTGGGCTCAGAGGTATGCTGATAACAGAAATTTACCTAACCTCAATTTACAAGATGTGGATATTAAGTGGTTTGGCCACAGAGGATTAAAATGTCACCAATTGATACCATTGGTGAAAACCTTTATGCATTTGCCTAAACCTGACCTGTTAATTGTGCACTGTGGAGGAAATGACTTGGGCACTTTGACTGGGGTAGGTCTGGAAATGCTTTTAAAGGACACCTTTGAGCAATTGATGGCACTTTTTCCTCAAACTGCCTTGGTATATTCAAATATATGCCAAAGACAGAAATGGAGGTGGTCGAACCAATTTTGTCCACAAATTGAGAAATCGAGGAAGCATGTAAACAAATCTGTTTCAGCTTACATGAGAGACCATGGAATGGGCTCCATTTACAACAATAACTTACATTACTACATGCAAGATATCTACAGAGGAGATGGAGTTCACTTCTCAGATGAAGGGAACAGAGTTTTCATTCTGAATTTAAAACTGTGCATTGGTACCTACTTATAAGTACCTAAATGTACCATAAACCCAAAAGCTCTTCTCAGAGCTACCCTACATCTGATCACTCACAATTATTATTTTACTCTAACTTTTTTCACTAATTTTCAACAAAGTACGCTCCCCGGAGCGCTACCCGGTACGCGAATCGGAAGCTAACCGCGCGAAATTTTAATTTTTTTTTTTCGCAAATATATGCCTCCTCAGCCACCCTCAGAAAACCTAGGGGGTCAAAATACGTCTACCGTGCCCCCTTCTACTCATTCTGAACATTATTTTATCTTGTATCTTAATTCGACCGAAACACAAAATGGTGGACTCCCGTAACGCTGCCAGTTCGCGTACCGGGGCGCTCACCGGGAAGCGCTCCATTAAAAAAGGTGGGAAAGTAATTTACAGAAGAAACCCTGGAGACACTTTCACCAAATATAGATTAGCTCATACTACATACCAATCCCTACCATTTTCACAAATTTGATTGGAATTCCATTTAGCCATTTAGCCTGTAGACCTCCCTAAATAACCTGAGGTAAATTACTTCACAAAACACATCTGAAGTGTTGGAATTGACAACCAATTAAAATGTTACTTTCATTTTCTACTATTTTTACCTGACATTTGATTGGTTATGTACCTGAATATATATAAAAAAAAAGAGAGAGAAACACAGCCATTTTGACTACTACTTCCTGAACTACATTGCAAGATCATTTTCACTCACAACTTAAATTTGTTTTTAAAAGGTAACATATTATTTTATAAATTTGAAAACATTTTCAGATAGTTATATACTATCCCTCTGTAAGAGTTAGACATTGAGAAAGGCTTGTTTATTATAATTATGGATTGATTTAGGTTTCTGTGGTATTATTATGAATTTACATAGGCTTTTTCACAGGCACTTTTTAATAGTACTACTTCATGCCTCAAAAGTACCTGTCTGAACTTAAACCCAACAGTGCCCTATCTCTACTGATATATTTATTTTTTATTCAAATTTCAGCACAAAAATGCAAGGAGAACAGAACGTTTCCTTTGAAATTGTCCTAGACATGAACAATGAGGAAAATAATTGAACCCATTGACTTGGAATTCATGGATGAATCACGAGACCATGAAATTCTACAATGTGTAGAATC
Organism: Lissotriton helveticus; assembly: GCF_964261635.1. Taxonomy (NCBI): domain Eukaryota; kingdom Metazoa; phylum Chordata; class Amphibia; order Caudata; family Salamandridae; genus Lissotriton; species Lissotriton helveticus. The sequence continues at coordinate 749,518,906 of NC_136059.1, read as the reverse complement.
TGTGGATCATTTACTTCATTATGATGACGGTCAAATGTGGGAAGTTATGTTCACTCAACAAGAGGACATATCGGACAGTCAAATGTTAGACGTTCTATTAAATTTTGAAAAAGAATCAGAAAAATAAAATTATATTTAATATTAAAAAAATGTTTGAGTCTTTAATCATTTTTATATGTAATTCATAAACTAGTACCAAATTGATTATAATGTAAAGTCAGACTTATAGTATACTGTGCACAATTCCAAAAATACATTTATATTTAATAATCATTATTACTGCTACTTAAAAAAAAAAAAAAACAACAAAAAGAACAATCAATAAACATACAATATTTCAAAATATCATAGTCTATCATTCTTTTTTCCTTATAGTACGTTCCCCGGACCGCTTCCCGGTGCGCGTACCGGGCGCTACCCACGCAAAAAAAAAAAACAAATATAATTATTTTTTTTACCCCGCGGGGCCCTCTTAAAGCCTCCACATCAAACCTAGGGGGTCAGGGAGGATCTACTATGCCCCCTTATGGTCATTTCCCCCTTTGTTTTGGCCTCCTCTTGTCTCTCGATCCTACCGAGAGACAAGATGGCGGCCGCTCTAGACTGTTTAGAATGTTGACAGACACCGGAGAGCCAATCAGCTTCGCTTCGCGAAGTTCCGTTATGCGTCAAGTACGCGAATCGGGGCGCTGCCCGGAGCGCGCTTACAGATATATATATTTTTTTGAATGTTAATTTCTCAAAATTTACTGGAGCACATATATGGAGACCTAGCAAAGGCACATCGGGCTAACAGTCCCTACAATTTTGCCAAGTTTCGTGCAAATCCTTTCAGCCGTTCGGGCTAAAAGTGAGGCCAACCGCCCTATGGAAATTAACATTGGAAAAACGTGTTTTGGGACCCCCCTTTTTTCTCGGCCCCCCCTTGACGAAACCCCCCCAAAATTTCAGGGACTGCTCAGAAACAAAATGTTCCATTTTCCTGAAAGTTTCAGCCAATTCTGTCCACAAACGGCAAAGTTATTAGACATAGAATTTTCAAAAATCCCATAGAGAAAAAATCCTAACTATATATACCTACTGGCGACCGTGAACCCATCTCTGTTCTTTTCTTAATAGAAAATGGGATACATTAGTGACATGTTGAGGTATAAAGGGTTGTTCCAGAACCACCCATCGTAACTCATCTGCTTGATGTTTGGCGGAAAGAAAATGGGAAGTCAGGCGAGTCGCCTGTTTGTTACGCCTGATTGTGCTCTTGTGTTTCTGTATACGTAACTTAATTTTCCTGGTCGTCATACCTATGTATTTCAAACTACATGGACAGGTAATTAAGTAAATGACTCTCTCGCTGTTGCAATTAGTGTGACGTTTTAGCAACCATGGTCGCGTGGTGCCAATGTCTATATTCAAAGTTCTTTGCGTTTGGGGACACACAGAACAATTACCACAGGGGTGATGTCCCTGAACACTCTGTGTCTCTACTAGAACATAGCTTGGATATACCTATCCAAACCTTGAGATAAAGTTAAAAAAATAATGAGATGAACTAAAATATACCACTTTTCTAACCCTCTACAGTGCGTGGCCTCCTTATCCTGAGCCGTCGCCAGGTGAGGTGAGGTCCTTCATCCCATAATATTGGTTAAGCTATTAATCATACAAACAAAATGTATATGTATGTAAAACACTAACCAACGACTGTCGTTGAAATCACCATAACTGGTTGCTGTATGGTTTTTTCTGTCTTTTTGTGTTTATGTTGTTCTACAGGAGATGATATACAAATACAAAGAATATCTATAGTCTGTCCTTCACAGCACAAATAGTAAGTGTTGCAGTAGTGAATTACAGGTCCCGACGAAAGCCTGGAGAGGCTGAAACATGTTGACCAATTGAACACCTATGGTAAATAGCTAATATTTTCAATGCTATTCTCACTCTGCTTTTAACTATACCATCTTGATGGGCACATACAATAAAGTTTTCTTATTGACATGAAGATAGGTATTTTTAATCACGTTGAACACCATTTTCTTCTCTAACACTCTTTTCCAAGCACTGCAACTAAGCCTTATCAGCCTTCACACTCTGTCATCTGCTTTGGTTGAGGGTTCAACCATTGGGTCCTAAAGCTAGCCTCAAGTTTCACCTGAGGAGGGGCATATTGGACACCAATTTTTCAAAAAAAAAATCCCAGATGACGAAGTTCCACTATTGAGTGGGCTGATGGGTACTTTTCTATGGGTTCATAATCTTTTTCTGGACTGAGTTCTTACTTTGAACTATATTTCTTCATTCACTTCTTCTCAGTGTGTCTCCTGTAGAATACGAATCGTGTTGGTTCCAGTTACTTGTGTGCAGTACTTAATAGGCTCTGCATAAAGTTTGGATTAACGACAGACCTTCGGTATCTTCCGTGTGTTTCATTGTTCAGTTGGGGGACAGGATACCCTGAGGTCTATAAACTATATTCCCCTTGGGCCCATCTCCACTATGTGTTTCTAAGGCCTAATTTGATACACTTACCACATATGACCGCGTCACTAAAAACTAACTGATTACAGTGCCGTTTTAGGTAAATCATAAAAATCATTCCTATTTGCATATCTCTTAAACAAAGTTCTCCTAGCATTTCAAGGAGAAAATGAATATAAAAGTGTGCCAAATCGTGCAGTAGCCTAGCACTGAGTTGGTGTCTTATAATGCAGAATAGCCCAAGACGGTTTTGTTGATGACATATTCTATACTGTATGCAGATTCAAATATTTGTTGTAGAGGAGGGCATCCAGCCTTTCTGAATAACTAACCCACTCCTATTTAGTGCCACAAGGTGTGCACTCTGACCTTAAAATCATATTGGTAAAATTGATTTTAACCATTTGACAAATTAAATGTTCCTATAAGGCCATTCTAGATGGCACAGCAAATGCACCAATAGCATAGAAAATAATTATCATTCTTTGGCTGCATTATATACTCTAATAAGTCAAAATAACAATTTCCCTTTGGGTTGTTTTAGCACACACTATTTTTACCTCATACTACATACATGCCAAACACACTTATATCACCAGAGAGTGTGACAAAGTCTCCAAAGATAATAAATAATTATTTTATTCAATGTGGTTCCACTAAAAATATTTCTTTACAAATTACATTACAAAACAGATTCAATATTACACCATCAATTAACTACAAATGTGAAATTTCATATACTTACATTGGTACATGTAAATTCACTATGGGAGAATGACATAGACATTTAACATTTTGTCATTAGATGCACTACTCCAATCGACATTTCATGATCAAACCGTCTTTATACACAATTTTTTCCTTTGACCATGATTGATTAGATGTAGTGCTATTATTGTAGGAGCGCAACGCGTTTCGGTGGTTACTGTTGTTTCTACCACCATCTTCAGGCAGAAATACTTGGTATCGCCCAATTATCTCATCTGTTATAAAAACATCATAAAACCAAATAAAAGAATTCATGATTCTAAACAAAACTTTGTTATTCACTTGAAATGAACACATCATATATATCATACTACAAAATGGAGAAAATATAAATGAAAATGTAAACAGTTTTAGACACTCTGCTGAATACTAATAACACACTCGCAGACATACACCTCCAATCTTTAAATCTCAAAACACCTAAATTATGGATGCTTATGAAATACTAATGTATTTACCAGTTTTGCATGCTTTAAATAGCCGCTATGAGAGGTACCCACCAAAATTGGTTATGTGATTAAAATCAGTTCACTTGAAAATCTCGCTCCTCAGAATGGACGGACCATTGATACAACGTCCCTTAGTTGCGATAAACTGAACTCTCATAGAGCATAGAAAGAATATATATATATATATATATATGCGCGAGTTCATAGTCTTGCATATTATTGTTACCTCAGTTAAATACATCTTTTTTGTGTTTCTTGTAATAATGATTACCTGTAGACAAATGATGCAGGAAAGATATATCATAACTAAAATTCAATTGATCTGTGCTTGTTGGGTCTCCAAAATCTCACATTTTTTTGCTGCACCAATCTTCTTTAAAACAAGTGTCATATTATCTTTTTATATAAAAAAGAAAATGAGCCCATATTACAATGTCTGTTAAACTGTACCTATCTACCATTATTTGACTAATTTTCTATTCTTAATTTATTTATTTTGTTCGCTAAGGTATTAGCGGTGTCATCTTATGCATGCACAAGAATGTTTAAAAATATTTTCCTGTCATTTTATCGGCCCCAGTTAAGAAAGGCAACTAAATAACAACCGTTATCCCACGATCCTAGGTTTGAATCCAGTCCTTTAAAAGCGTCAAGCAGGGGTATCTTCTGTAAACGCTGGTTATATATATATAAATATATATATATATATATATATATATATATATATATATATATATATATATATGACAAACTCCTATTGTTAATGCTATGCCCATATGGCAGGATAGCTGTCATTCAAACCTCACTACTATCCCAGTCGTGGAAGAATGGGCCCCACCTGAATACGTGGACCTCCCCAACCTACCGGGCTTTCAATATATTAACAAAATTTCGAGGTTGCCTCGGCCATGCAACGTTCATATAATACGCAACCTCATTCCAAAATCAGCCCCACCTCATTAGCAGACCCCCCACAGGTGGATACGGAACTTACAGGGACTGAAAAGTCTCCAACACGCACCCTTCTGACCGAGCAATCAACACCGCCGGGCCCGGACCTCGCTATAAATAGGGCCCTCTCTTGATGAGCATAGAACTAGAGATGGGAAGCGGAAGGGAATCCTTCCGCCGCCATCTTGAAATGGTATCTTATTTGACTTTAAACTGTGACACTGGTCTATCAACCCCTTCTTACAGTGGCTAACTCAATTTAACACTGATTTAACGATGGACAGTAAAGGTATAAAAGCCAGCCACCATTTCTTAATGAATATCAAACCTGCTCCATAAGTGCAAAGGACCTTCCTCCCCTCTTACTTTAACTGCAAGGCAAAGAACAAGGGCCTTGCTTTACAATACAAATATTCATGCATATACACACCACACTACTTCCGATGAGAGTATGTTAAAGCGGTCCCTGTTCTTCTTTTTTACACATAAACCAAAGTATTGAATAAAGGGATTCATGAATCTATTGTAAGGATGGTCGAAATAAGCACTATAGATGATTGGATGACAACTCCACTAAAGGGAAACTGTTTACTACCTATGGTATCTAATACAAGGCTGTCCCCTTAAGGTACTTCTATCCACTTTTAAGGATATTCTTAGTTTACCAAATTTTCTCATTCTTCACTTAGGTTCAGTCCCTGTCTAATTGTGTTTAAAATAGAAATATACCATTGTTCTCTGGCTTTTCTTTTGCTCTCCATATTACCCCCTCTCCTATTGAGTGCTACGTTTTCCAAAATCAACCACTCAAATTGAGTCTCTTTGTGACCACATGCATTATATACTCTATCCATATATATGATGAAAATATAAATGTCTGTCAGGAATACCACTATGCTCTAGCTGGGTTGCAGTTTAAAGGCACAGCAATAACCCCTGTCAAGGAAAGTGCTTGGCTGGGATTTACAAATTGGGTTACTGGTCGACTGGAGTGTGAGTCCTGGTCAAGCTGCAACCATGTTCCTTCTCAGTGAAAGGCACAGTACACCCCCAAATTAACCTTTGATCACCCCCTGGTAGCTTGGCACAGAGCAGTCAGGTTTAACTTAGAGGCAATATGTAAAGTGCAACAGTTCAAAAAGTAAAACAATTGAAACACCAGACAAAAGGAGCCCAAGGTAGAAAAATACAGCTTACTTTATTAAATAAAACAAGACCAAAACAACAAAAATCCAATCAGTATAACCGAAGTAATGAATCTTTTAAGAATTAACTGTAAAATAGCACCTAAAGCAGAAAGCACTACCATAGGAATCTGGTCACTCTGAACCGAATCAAAGTCAAAAGTACAGGTAGACCACAATGGAACGCATATCGGATACAGTCCCAAATTATTCCCGCAGAAGGTTGACCATCTCAAGTTAGTTTTGACCCAAGACTCCCATTTGCACTGCAAAGAGGTGCAAGAAGCATGGAGAGCTTTGCGAGGGACAGTCAGAGTGGTGCAAAGAGCAGGCCTGGCATCGCGGGCGGGTGGACTGAAGCTTCACGTTGGCGGTTCCCCATGATCTGAAGATGCTGCTGTGTGAAGAGATGGCTGGCAGCGACTCATGCTGAGTTTCAGTGTGAGCTGCGTGGATTTGTGTGAACAGGCCAGTTCCCAGTAGCAAAGAGCCCCAAAGCTTGGATTCAATCAATCAATCACTCAATCAATCAATCAATCAATCAATCAATCAGAGCATTTGTAAAGTGCGCTACTCACCCGTGAGGGTCTGAAGGTGGGGGGGTGCTGCTACTGCTCGAATAGCCAAGTATTGAGTAGGCTTCTGAAGGTTAGCAGGTCCTGAGTCTGCCATAGGAGGATGGGGAAGGTGTTCCAAGTCTTGGCAGTGAGGTGGGAGAAGGATCTGCCGCCAGTAGACGTTCTTCGAATGCGGGGAAGGTGGCGAGAGTGAGGTCCGCAGAGCGGAGCTGGCCGTTGGGGGTGTAGAAGGTGAGTCTTCTGTTGAGGTATGCTGGTCCGTTGTTGTAGAGTGCCTTTTCTGCATGGGTAAGAAGTTTGAAGGTGATCCTCTTGTTGACAGGAAGCCAGTGAAGGTCTCTCAGGTAGGGTGTGATGTGGCTGCGGCACAGGATGTCGAGTATCAGGCATGCAGAGGCATTCTAAATGCATTGTAGTCGTTTCAGGAGTTTGGCCGAGGCTCCTGCGTAGAGGGTTTTTCCGTAGTCTAACCTGCTGTTGACGAGGGCCTGGGTGACCGTTCTTCTTGTTTCGGTGGGGATTCACCTGTAGATCTTGTGGAGCATGCAGACGGTATTTAATCAGGGGGACGAGATGGCATTGACCTGCTTTGTCATGAGAGGGTGGAGTCGTGGATGAACCCCAGGTTTTGTGCGTGGTCGGTGGGTGTTGGTGCTGTTCCCAGTGTAGTAGGCCACCAGGAGTCGTCCCAGGCCGAAGGGGTGGAGCTGAGGATGAGGACTACTGTCTTGTCCAAGTTTAGCTTCAGACGGCTGTTCTTCATCCGCTCGGCGACGGCTTTCATTCCTTTTTTGGAGGTTGGTTTTGCCATGGGCGGGGTCCTTGGTGAGGGAGAGGATCAGCTGGGTGTGGTCAGCATAGGAGATGATGTTGAGGTCATGCAGTTGGGCGATGTGGGCGAGCGGTGCCATGTAGATGTTGAACAATGTTGGACTGAGGGATGAGCCCTAGGGGTACGCCGCAGATCTCAATGGCTTCGGGGAGGCGGACGCTCTGGGTTCTGCTGGAGGAAGGAGGTGGTCCAGTCCAGAGCCTCATCTCGGATTGCAGCGTCGTGGAGGTATGTACGTAGGGTGAGGTGGCAGACAGCGTCGAAGACGGCTAACAGGTCAGGGAGGATGAGGGCCGCAGATTCGCCACTGTCCAGCAGGGCCCTGATGTCATTGGTGGCGGCGATGAGGGCAGTTTTTGGTGCTGTGGTTGCTGCTGAACCCAGACTGGGACAGGTCCAGGATGCTGTTCTCCTCGAGGTAGCAGGTCAGTTGTCTAATGACGGTCTTCTCGGTGACCTTCGCCGGGTGTAGGGAGATGGGTTGGAAGTTCTTGAGGTCCTTAGGATCGTCCTTGGGTGTTTTGAGTAAGGTGTTGATCTTGGCGTGTTTCCAGCTCACCGGGAAGGTCGCTGTCTCAAAGGAGATATTGATGGCTTTCCGGGAATGTGGTGCAATAGTGGTGCTGGCTTTGTTGAAGATGTGGTGTGGGCATGGGTCTGACGGAGAGCTGGAGTGGATGGTGTTCATGATTTTGATGGTGTCGTCAGGAGACCGGTGCGGGTGGTTGCCGTGGGGGCGGTGGTCTCAGTGGCTGTCAGGGTGGTCATGACGTTGAAACTGTCGTGAATGTCTGCGACCTTGCAATGGAAGAAGGTGGCAAGGGAGTTACACAGGTCTTGCAAAGGTGGGATGTTGTTGGTGTTGGAGCTGGAGTTGGAGAGTTCCTTCACAATGCTGAAGAGCTCTTTGCTGTTGTGTGCGTTGTTGTCTAGGCGATCTTTGAAGGAGGCCCTTTTGGTGGATCTGAAGAGGTGATGGTGTCTGCGGGTGGCTTTCTTGTTGGCTGCTTAACTGTCTGGTGTCTGTTTACAATACTATTTTTTCTCTAGTTTCCAACAGGTTTGCTTGGAGGCCTGGTCCTCAGTGAACCAGCTAGCTGTCTTGCTGGTGTGTCTGTTGGAGGGATTCTTGATCGGGGCGAGAGTGTTGGCACAGTCGTTGATCCACTGTCTGAGGTTGTGGGCGGCAGTGTTGGAGTCGGTGGTGTCAGCGAGTGGGTTCCAGGGCGAGGGTGGCGGTTAGCCGGTCTTCGGTGACTTTGCTCCAGCGGCGGCGAGGGACCTGTTGGGTCCGGTGGGGCATGGTAGGTTTCAGGAAGGTGAAGTGGATGCAGCGATGGTCGGTACAATGGAGTTTGGTGGTGTGGCTGAAGGAGACGTGGGAGCTTGCTGAGAAGATGAGGTCAAGCGTGTGGCCGGCAGAGTGGGTGGGTGTTGTGATGAGCTGTCTGAGTCTGAGGTTGGCAAGGATGTCTATCAAGGTGGTGGAGTTGGTGTCATTGTTGTTCTCGAGGTTGAAGTACAGGTCCCCGAGGAGGATGTAGTCTGTGGAGGCAAGGGTGTGTGTACTGACGAAGTCGGAGATGGAGTCGCTGAACTGTGGCCGGGGTCTGGGAGGGTGTGTAGACGTGGGTTCTTCTGAGGGTGGTGTTGGGTTCGGTGTGGATCTGGAAGTGCAGGTGTTCGGGGGTGCTGAGGGTGTTGTCAGTGCTGGTAGAGGCTGAGAGTTCTTCTCTGGATGATGGCGATTCCTCCTCCTGTTCCGTTGGTGCGGTCCATGCGGGTGATCTTGTAGCCATCCGGGATGGCTATGGTGATGTTGGGTGCCGAGGAGGGGTTCATCCAGGTCTCCGTCAGGAAGGCGACATCTGGGGAGGTTGAGTCGAGTAGGTCCCAGAGTTCAACGGCGTGTTTGCGGGTGGAGCGGGTGGAGCGGGTGTTGAGTAGAATGCATCTGAGATGGTTGCGTTCTTTCCCGGTGGGTGGATTGGTGGATCGGATGCTGGTAAAGCTGCAGTTCCAGCAGGAGAAGGGTCCTTGGGTGTGCTTCGGGGCGGCCAGGAAGCAGGTGTTTGAACGTTCAGTGTTGAGTGCGAGGAGGGTGCTGGCATCATAGCGGAGACGGGCATCGTGGAATTAGCGGGGGCCAGGGGTTCTGGCACTCGGCATGGTCCAGGCACAGATGGGCGCAGACAGGCTTGCCTTAGACACGCCTTCAGCATGCCAGTGGCACAATAGCAGCGCGCCCGCGCAGCAGCCACCATATAAGGGGAGGTGGGAGGGAGGAGAAGCTGGGAGGTGGGAGCGGGGCGGCGAATGGGCGTGCAGAGGGCCGAGGCTTCAGGGGAGGCAGCGGTAGAAAGAATCGAGCGGAAACTAGCGGGCAAAGCAGAGGCGAAGGGGACAGTGATAGTAGCAAAACAGAATAAGACAGCTGAAAACAGTAAAACCAAAATACAGAAACTAAGAGGCACAACATACAGAAGGCTGAGAGGGGGGCAGCTGACTCACAGCAGCGGCGAACTCGCAGTAGCAGCAGCTGAAGGCACGAACACACAGGTGGTGCTGTGCGGCATGGTGAGCGGCCTAACCTGCAAGCGCTTGACAGTCACACCAAGGGTCCAGGACCTGAAAAATACAACTTGAGGGTCATGGACTTGCTGAAGACCGGTCAAGGTGCTTTTGGGGAGCCTTTTATGTCCCTGAGGCTCAGATCAGGAGGCCTTTAAGTACTTCTAGGGTCCTGGGCTCAAGATGAAGCTGCTCTGTTTCCACAGAGAAGAAAACAGCAAGTAGCAGATCAGCGAAGCAGGGCAGCAGTTCATATAGAGCACCAGTCCAGTAGAGCTGCAGTTCTTGAACCAGTACAGTAGTCTTTCTCCCTAGCAGGATATCCACAGGTCCAGAAGTGTCCTAAAGTGTTGGTGTCTGAGGTACTGCTTTTATACACATTTGTGCCTTTGAAGTGGGAGAAGCTTCTAGAGAGTCATTCCTTTGAAGCACACAGATGTCCTGCCTTCTTGGCCCTGGATCCAGACTCCAGGGAATGAACCCCTTGCTTGGAGATAGGACACGGCCTATTAAGATGTGACTGAAGCTCGGTCCAGTTCCTCCCTCCTATCATGCCAGTGATGGTCCATCCTATCACATGTAAGCTCTCATTGTTTGTGGCTGTCTAGGAGGAGTACACAGAACCTAACTGCCAGCTACACCTATTCATGTGACCAGAGACAGGCTGCAGGCACCAAAAGGCTACGGTAAGAACATGAAACATTTCTAAAAGTGGAATTTTCAGTATAGCAATTTAAAATCTGACTTCACCTTAAGTTAGGATTTTAAATTGTGATTCCAGAAACACCACACATGAAGTGGTTATCTCTTCCCATTTGGAAATTACACTTATAATTGTGTAATAATGCAGCTCTAATGTTATCTTATGGGAGAGATAGGCCTTGTAGTAGTGAAAAACTAATTTATGAGGTTTTCACTACCAAGCCCTGTAAAACTTAAAAGTACATGTCCCACTTTTTAAATGTACTGCATTTTGCTGATTTGAATGTCCAAGACCTAACTTAGGGGTGACTTATATGCATTGAAAAGGAAGGTTTGGGCCTGGCAAAAGGTTTATTTTGCCTGGTCAAAATGACAGTTTTAGACATCTGTGCAATGGCAGGCCTGAGACATGTTTAAAGGCCTGAGACATGTCTAAAGGCCTTCATAAGTGGGTTGCACAAACAGTGCTGCATACCCACCAGTAGCATTTAATTACCAGGCCCTGGGCACATGCCCTGCATTTTAATAAGGATGTATAAGTAAATTAAATATGCCAATTGGATCTAAGCCAATATTTCCATGTTTAGAGGAGAGAGCATATGCACTTTACCACTGGTAGCTGTGGTAAAGTGTTCAGAGTTCTAGGGCCAACAAAAACTACTTCAACAAAAATGGAGGAGAGAAGGCAAAAAGTATGGGGATGACCCTGCAGACAGGTCTATGTACAGCACCAGGTAAAAATGTTTTTAAATATTAAGGCATCTCTAAAATGTGACTTAAAACCCCTCAAGGTAGGGCGCATAATATATATTTAAAAAAGTGGCCCACTACATATTTGAAATAAGTTCCCTCACAGTGACTAAGGCATAAATGCTGAATTAGCTGTAGATTTAGGTACATTTGACATGAACATGCCTAGGAGTGATTGCAATATTTATTTCACATCCTTACCTATAAAATGCTAGAAACATCATTCAAAGCTATTTTCCAAATTATACAAAGATACCATTTCTCATAAGAGATGTCCAACAAAACAAGACCACACAGTAGGGTAGGTAGAACTGTAATCCAAGGGTTTTATTAATGAGCAGCAAATTCAATGATGCTTGTGAATATTTTATCAAAAATTCAGTCGACACATGTTACGTCGTGTGCAGTGACTTTTTCAATGCTTTAAATGTACAAAGGTACAGTTAGACAGAAATAATTAGCATATTTTACGAGTCTTACAACATTTGAAAAAAGAATGAAAGAAGCCAAACTCCAAAAAATGATGTAATATATCATGTTATCCAAGTGACGGAGCAGTGCAAGAAAAATGTTTCAATTAACATTTTAATACGAAGATAAAAATGAAGAAATAACAGCCCACAATGATTATAGTCCAAATATCAAATATAAAATGGTCTGTTGACCAACTCGAAAGTAGAGACCACAAGTCAATGTCACAACATTGTATCCAGCCTCTGAAAAATGTGCATGGCAAAAATGATTTAGGATATCATAAATAAAACACTAACTTAAAAATATTGTTAGTCATTGAGGTAAATATGTCATAACACTCAATGTGGCTCACACCTCCAGAGCCCAACCGTTATTCATAGCTGAGGTTAATGGCCTTGCTGACCGTAGGGTAATGGCTTGATCTCTGGGCCCAGTTAGACAAGAGTGTTGTTTATAATGTAGCAGGAATTAGCCATTTGGGCAGGTTGGAGGACGTTTGGCAGAAGAAAAAAAAGAAGAGCCACAAGACTTCTTTTGACTTGCTGAACCACAATGGGGCTGTAAGGAATTGTCCCTCTTCATTTGCAGAACTTTCATAGGCCCTTTAGCTCAACCCCCAGAAGACAGAGCATAGGAGAGCTCATTTATTCACACTCAGATGATACACAAATAATCTTCTAACTGGAATAAAGACAAGGCTCTCTTAATGAACAATTCAAAGGCTGCCTTTGATCTGTGGCAGCCTGTATGCAATTATTTAAGGCTCAGTACTGACAGGACAATAGTATTAGCTGTTGGCTATCCTTCTATCTAGAATTCAAGCTGGAGGCCTTCTGCTGTGGCCTGAAATTTGAGAGTAATTTTCGACCCCAAAATCGAGTTTGAGGCTCATATTAACCACCTGTTTCTTCATAATGATGGTCTTAAATACAATTCTGCCTTTGTATCTCTTGCAGGTAGAAAATCGATGGTACACTCTTAGGAGAAAATCCATTGCCCTACCACAGGTTGAATTGCACATTAGGACATCATTTAGCAGATTAAGACAGTTTGAGTAACTCAATAACTGAGTTGTAGATCAATAGAAAGTTAAAGTTTTATAAAAAAAATAAAAAAATAAGCGATTGTATTTTAAACAGGCCTTGCTCTTAGCTACTTGTTGTCACCATCTATCGTTCCCCGCCAGTCTGTGTCCCAGGTAGCCACACTCCTTGACTCTTTCAAGGGGTTCGGAGTCCACCATGATTTGGCATTTTTACATTAAAAGTAATGAATTTAGTCTTTAAAGCATTTATTTCAAGTCCGCTTTTAATGCAAAGCAAACACAAGGAGATGATGGACGGAGCACCAAAACATTTCAGACACTCACCCCCAGTCACTGATCTGAGGAAATCCATCATCATTCTTTAGCTCACTTCACCACCCCAGTTTAGACCCAGCTATATGTAAATCAGTCTTGACCCTATGCCTCATGGGAACAGTCCAGCCTGAACTTCCAAGCCATGTCTTTCCTGGACCGGAATCAAGCATCCTAGGACCGGTTTCTGGCTATCAGCCGTCTTCAGCCAGGATAGCTTGACTCCAGTGGCATAGTGAGCAAGGGACTCACTTCTGGGCATTCCCTTCCCACATAGGGTGAACAGTAAAACAAACAAGATGATGGACGGAATGTTGCACAATGGCAAAACATTCACCCCAGTCACAGATCTGGTTTAATCCATCATTATTTTGCTCACCAAGCCACCTCAGTTCAGACATGGACATATGCAAAGCAGTCTTGGCCCTGTGCCTCATGGGAACAGTCCAGCCCGAACTGCCAAGCCATGTCTTTCCTGGACCGGAATCAAGCATCCTAGTACCGTTTTCTGGCTATCAGCTGTCTTCAGCCAGGATAGCTTGACTCCAGTGGCGTAGTGAGCAAGGGACCCAAGTCTGGGCATTCCCTTCCGACATAGGGAGGACAGCAAAACAAAACAAGATGATGGACGGAATGTTGCACAATAGCAAAACATTTACCCCCGTCACAGATCTGGGTTTAATCCATTGTTATTTTGCTCACCAAGTCACCCTAGTTCAGACATAGCCATATGCAAATCAGTCTTGGCCCTGTGCCTCATGGGAACAGTCCAGCCCGAACTGCCAAGCCATGTCTTTCCTGGACCGGAATCAAGCATCCTAGGACCGGTTTCTTGCTATCAGCCGTCTTCAGCCAGGATAGCTTTACTCCAGTGGCGTAGTGAGCAAGGGACCCACGTCTGGGCATTCCCTTCCCACATAGGGTGAATAGCAAAACAAACAAGATGATGGACGGAATGTTGCACAATGGCAAAACATTCACCACCAGTCACAGATCTGGGTTTAATCCATTGTTATTTTGCTCACCAAGCAACCCCAGTTCAGACATGGCCATATGCAAATCAGTCTGTGCTCATGGGAACAGTCCAGACCGATCTGCCAAGCCACGTCTTTCCTGGACCGGAATCAAGCATCCTGGGACCGGTTTCTGGCTATCAGCCGTCTTCAGCCAGGATAGCTTGACTCCAGTGGCGTAGTGAGCAGGGGACCCACGTCTGGGCATTCCCTTCCCACATAGGGTGAACAGCAAAACAAACAAGATGATGAACGGAATGTTGCACAATGGCAAACCATTCACCCCCAGTCACAGATATGGGTTTAATCCATCGTTATTTTGCTCACCAAGCCACCCCAGTTCAGACATGGCCAAAAGCAAATCAGTACTGTCCCTGTGCCTCATGGGAACAGTTCAGCCCGAACTGCCAAGCCAAGTCTTTCCTGGACTGGAATGAAGCATGCTAGGACCGGTTTCTGGCTATCAGCCGTCTTTAGCCAGGATAGCTTGACTCCAGTGGCGTAGTGAGCAAGGGACCCACGTCTGGGTATACCCTTCCTGCATAGGGTGAACAGCAAAATAAACAAGATGATGGACGGAATGTTGCACAATGGCAAAACATTCTCCCCCAGTCACAGATCTGGGTTTAATCCATCGTTATTTTGCTCACCAAGCCACCCCAGTTCAGACATGGCCATATGCAAATCAGTCTTGGCCCTGTGTCTCATGGGAACCGTCCAGCCCGAACTGCCAAGCCATTTCTTTCCTGGACTGGAATCAAGCATCCTAGGACCGGTTTCTGGCTATCAGCCATCTTCATCCAGGATAGCTTGACTCCAGTGGCATAGTGAGCAAGAAACTGGTCCTAGGAAGCTTGATTCCGGTCCAGGGAAGGCATAGCTTGGCAGTTCGTGCTTGACTGTTCCCATGAGGCACAGTGTCAGACTGATTTGCATATGGCCATGTCAGAACTGGGGTGACAGAGTGGGCTAAAGAACGGTGATGTATTAACCCAGATCTGTTGACTGGGTGTGAGTGTTTGATAGGTTCAAATACTCCGTCCATCACCACCCCCTTTTGTACCGCTTTGTTCGCCATAAGTTGGCAGGGTATACTCAGACGTGAGTCCCTTGCTCACTTTGCCACTGGATTCAAGCAAGCCTGGCTGAAGATGGCTGAAATTGCCAGAAACCGGTCCTAGGAAGCTTGATTCCGGTCCAGGGAAGGCATGGCTTGGCAGTTCGGGCTGGACTGTACCCATGAGACACAGGGTCAGACTGATTTGCCAATGGCCATGTCTGAACTGGGGTGGCAGAGTGGGCTAAAGAACGGTGATGGATTAAACCCAGATCTCTTGACTGGGTGTGAGTGTTTGACTGGTTCAGTTGCTCCGTCGATCACCACCCCCTTTTATACCGCTTTGTTCACCATAAGTTGGCAGGGTATGCTCAGATGTGAGTCCCTTGCTCACTTTGCCACTGGATTCAAGCAAGCCTGGCTGAAGACGGCTGAAATTGCCAGAAACCGGTCATAGGAAGCTTGATTCCGGTCCAGGGAAGGCATGGCTTGGCAGTTCGGGCTGGAATGTACCCATGAGGCACAGGGTCCTGATTTGCATATGGCCATGTCTGAACTGGGGTGGCAGAGTGGGCTAAAGAACGGTGATGGATAAAACCCAGATCTGTTGACTGGGTGTGAGTGTTTGATTGGTTCAGATGCTCCATCCATCACCACCCCTTTTTGTACCGCTTTATTCGCCATAAGTTGGCAGGGTATGCTCAGACGTGAGTCCCTTGCTCACTTTGCCTCTGGATTCCAGCAAGCCTGGCTGAAGAAGGCTGAAATTGCCAGAAACCGGTCCTAGGAATCTGTATTCTGGTCCAGGGAACGCATGGCTTGGCAGTTCGGGTTGGACTGTTCCCATGAGGCACAGGGTCAGACTGATTTGCAAATGGCCATGTCTGAACTGGGGTGGCAGAGTGGGCTACAGAATGGTGATGGATTAAACCCAGATCTGTGGACTGGGTGTGAGTGTTTGATTGGTTCACATGCTTCGTCCATCACCACCCCTTTTTGTACCGCTTTGTTTGCCATAAGTTGGCAGGGCATGCTCAGACGTGAGTCCCTTGCTCACTTTGCCACTGGATTCGAGCAAGCCTGGCTGAAGACTGATGAAATTGCCAGAAACCGGTCCTAGGAAGCTTGATTCCGGTCCAGGGAAGGCATGGCTTGGCAGTTCGGGCTGGACTATTCCCATGAGGCACAGGGTCAGACTGATTTGCAAATGGCCATGTCTGAACTGGGGTGGCAGAGTGGGCTAAAGAACGGTGATGGATTAAACCCAGATCTGTTGACTGGTTGTAAGTGTTTGATTGGTTCAGATGCTCCGTCCATCACCACCCCCTTTTGTACCGCTTTGTTCACCATAAGTTTGCAGGGTATGCTCAGACGTGAGTCCCTTGCCCACTTTGCCACTGGATTCAAGCAATCCTGGCTGAAGACGGCTGAAATTGCCAGAAACCGGTCCTAGGAAGGTTGAATCCGGTCCAGGGAAGGCATGGCTTGGCAGTTCGGACTGGACTGTTCCCATGAGGCACAGGGTCAGACTGATTTGCATATGGCCTGTCTGAACTGGGGTGGGAGAGTGGGCTAAAGAACGGTGATGGATGAAACCCAGATCTGTTGACTGGGTGTGAGTGTTTGATTGGTTCACATGCTCCGTCCATCACCAGCCCCTTTTATACCGCTTTGTTCGTCATAAGTTGGCAGGGTATGCTCAGACGTGAGTCCCTTGCTCAATTTGCCACTGGATTCAAGCAAGCCTGGCTGAAGACGACTGAAATTGCCAGAAACCGGTCCTAGGAAGCTTGATTCCGGTCCAGGGAAGGCATGGCTTGGCAGTTCGGACTGGACTGTTCCCATGAGGCACAGGGTCAGACTGATTTGCAAATGGCCATGTCTGAACTGGGGTGGCAGAGTGGGCTAAAGAATGGTGATGGATTAAACCCAGATCTGTTGACTGGGTGTGAGTGTTTGATTGGTTCAAATGCTCCGTCCATCACCACCCCCTTTTGTACTGCTTAAATATCTAAGGCCACATGTGCATGTCAGAACTTACACGGCGTACTCGGTTTAGCAGTTGTAGCTGCCTTGGATCCTTTGTTCAGTAGGGCTAAAGGGGGTCATGTATTTTGTGGTGGTAACTCCGAATTTACACGCTCTACATGAGGAGCACTTATAGAAACCCTGTCTTGGTTGCAACCAAGTACTTTTTTTGGTAAGAGTTTCGGGGCTTTTTCTTCCACAATTTTAGTTCACATGGAGATGCCTTTTATAAATGTGATGGTAGGGCTGTTGGACAGGTCTGGTACTAGTACTGCATCCGTCAGGACTATTGGCCAATTGCGGGTGATGATAGACCTTATTTGGTATTCCTGCTGGGTAAATGTAATCATGAGTCTTGGTGTGTTGGTTTCACTCATCCGCACAGTTGTGTTGTGATTGGGTTCTAACAGAGAATCCCTAGGTCTTTGAGCTACTTTGGCTACTGCCCGGTTGAGAGTAGATGTATTTTATCCTCTCTGTATGAACCTTTGGAGTGCCTCACTAGTGCATGCCTCATTTTGTTCTATGGTGCTGCATATTCTCTTAATTCTTAGCGATTCACCATAAGGTATGCTTTGCACTAGATGTTGTGGATGGGCTGCTGTCTCCTTTCTGTGAAGGGTAGTATGATCTTGCCCTTGTCAATATATACTCTGACATCTAGAAAGTCAATTTCTGTTTCACTTGTGTGTGTGGTGAACCTTAAGTTGACTGTGTTGTTGTTGATGTTCCTTATATATATCTATACATATATATTTAGGCTGTGGAGTTTTAGGTTTAAACCTATAATAACTGATAAAACTCCACTGAAAGAAAAATAGCCCTCACCGGTGAAAACATATAAACACTGAAAAAACACCTGCACAACCACAAACTAAATGCCATTCAAAGAAAGGAAAAAGAAAGTGAAAGAGTCATTTTGTTCTTACTGAAGGGGTCAATAAAATGTAACTTTGTTATACAAGCTAGCAGTAAGAAAGACTGGCTAACATTATTCTGCTTGAGTTTTGTTCTTTAGGGATGCCACTAAAATATTGTTTCTTCTTCCTTTTACTTCTTTCAGTTTTATGGCCTTTGGTCTAAAGATGCAGGGTTTAGTTTCACGTTTTAGGTTTAGTTTAATTATTTTATAAACTGTTGAGAATCAGGACATATCAAACTCACATTTGATATTTTGGCTGCATTTGATTCTTTCACTGATAGGTAAAATGGCTAGTTTCATAAAAATCTTTCCTAATATGTGTCATCACATTTGCCCACAGAGAATGGGTAAAAACCCTTAATATATCAGACCATAGTTTCTAGTGGGTCAGTATTGATAGTAGGTGAATTGCCAACACCTCAGGCTTTCAACATTAATATAAGGTATAGTGACAAGTATATATACCACCAAGCATCTGGGATAGTGGTGAAAACGTGACACGAGACTTTTGGAAAACATGGAATGCAGTGTCACTTGTTATACTCTGCAAAAAAGGTTCTTTCCAAGTTTAACAAAGATTGGAGTGATATTGTTTGTATTTGTAGTCATTCAGCTACGTATATAAAAAATTTGTGTGATGACCTGTCAAAATTGATACCCGAGCTGTAGTGATTCCCTGTAGGAGATCCTTGCCACTTGTTAGATGGCATGCTGAAAGCATCTTTACAATCTTCAGAGTTAATGAGGGATGCTATTGACTTTTTAGTCCATTCTGGTGCATTGTTTTCTTATGGCCAGGAACTAAAACGCAAATATTTATCATTTCGTGCTTTATGTGGCATCAAAGAAAGAGTCATCCAAACTGTGCCCCTTAGCTGACGGTTCTCAGCCCAAGGGGCTATGAATGCTGAGAGGGCCTTTTCACAGAAGTTTATATGGGAAGGAAAACGCGTGCGCACATGACCAAAGACTCACTGAAGAAGTATTGTATGGTGTACTACAATAAGATTAATTTGCAAAAATCTCTTTTGACCTCATATACACTATACATACACTGTCTATATACCATGTTCTTTCAGTGCAGAAAGCAAGCAATGATAAAAGCAAAATGTTCCATAAACACCGGAAAAAAACTTTTTCTGTTGTTTTTAGTGGCGTGAAAATGTGTAACCACTGATAACAACTGTTTTTTAAGATATTGAAAACACTGAAAAAACCCCACCAGAATTTACCAAACATAGAAACTGAAAACAGGACAGCCTATATATATATATTCACAGAAAAAACATAGGTTTCAGGGACGTTATAGTTAGAAATTAGCATTTAAAAAACCTTTGAAATTCACTGAAAAAACACGGGTTTCCGAGACGTTATAGATAGTTGGACAGTTCACTCACACAAAACCAGAGAAATTCCGCTGTTATAGTTAGTTCAGCTAACTATAACTCAGGGCCCACAATGCACTGCTGATGATGCCACATATTACATCATTCATGACATGGTCAGGGACATCAGTGAGTGCGTATGTCCCTGGGGTCACTGGGGTTCAACTAGCCCAGTAAGAGCCACAGAGCTGCTTAGCACAGAGGTGGTCCGAGGCCACACATCTTTTTAGAACTCTCTGCAATGCAGCTCTGCGTGCTTACTGGAGGTACCTGGTGGGCTAGTTGAATCCCAGGGACCCTCAGGATTCCAGGGAACTTAATCCCCCAACTTACAACAGGGCAGAGGGCCCGTTTGCACAGTGGTGAAGGGAGTGGGTGGGGCCTGATGTGAAAAGTGTGCAAACGTGCCCGTGGCGCATTTTAAGTTGGGGGATTAATCCCCTTGAATCCTGACGGTCCCTAGGGGCCAACTAGCCCACCAGGTACCTCCAATAAGAGTCATAGAGCTGCATTACAGAGAGGTGGTCTTAGGCCATGCCCCTTTTTACACCTCTCTGCAGGTCCCCGCTATACATTTTCTGCATGCCCCCTGGATCTGGCTTACTCGGAGGCTTAAAAATAACAGAGCGTAGGAGCCCGCACTTTGTTTTTTTCATTTGATTCGCACACCCAGCGCGAATCCGGATGTTTTTTTTTTAAACATGCTTTCATTGGCCCTGGGGAACCCCTCAGCAGACCTAGGGGGTCAGGGGGTCTGTACCCTGTGCCCTTTTCTTGTTTTTCATCCTTATTTCTCTGTTTTCTTGTGACTCAGTTACTGAGTCACAAGATGGCTACCAACACTTCTTGGTTTGGAGTGTTGGCAGCCAATCAGAATGACGCTCATGCTCGGGAGGGTTCCCAACCCACCACGGCCATGGATATAAAAACTTTTTCTTTTTCTAATTTCTCAGGAACTAATGAACAGATTTACAACATTTTTAAAAAAAGGGATCTTTCTTAACCAGGACGTACCTTTTTGCCATATTTGGTGTAATTCCGATCAGCAGTTCGGCTGTAGCTTTATCTAAAGTGGTCCTAGCAGCTGCACCCGCCTCAATGTTAAAAATGCACTGTTTACATTTCCCTGCAGTACATGCAGGCACTATGCGGTGCCTGCCACCTGGCGCGAGGAAATGTAGAGGGGCCCCCCAAGGGCAAATCCTAACTTCCCCTGCCCACCCAGGGCCCGCAACGGGCCCCTAAAGTCAATCCCATCCAGCCTTTCCATGGTGGGGGAACCGCCATGGAAAGGATGACGGATCCAGCCTCCAAATCTGGTAAGGCACCGCCACCATTCTGAGGATGTGGGCGGGTCCGACAGGCAATCGTAATGATTGCCTCTGTCGGACCCGTGGCGGTCGGGCTTTCCGTCCGCCAGCCCTTCACCCGCTATCAAAATCTGGCGGGCAGTGAATGGCCCTACGATGGTGGGGAACTCACGACCGACAGCCTGTCAGTGGGGGGTTCACCGCCTTCGTAATCAGGCCCTTAATGTCTGAAAAACCCAGAGTGGGCTACCAAATACATTATATAATACATTTTGAATCTACTGTAAAGGTTAACTAGGCAGTAGCATCTAGGCCCATTTTTAAGCAACTGTGCTGAGTTGTGCTCAGGAATAACAAATGTGAACTTGTACTTCTTGCTCACGTTCCACCATGCTCACTTTTGAAAGCTGCACAGTGATTGTCAGTGAAACTTTATAATATTTCCTTGATTGTATGGAACTCAAAGAAAAACGCTGTGAGCAAAAATACTGTAACTTTTTAAAACAACATGCTAGTTTGAGTTGGCTCGTCTTCATGCATAGCTAAAAATCCTGAGTAGTTTGGCTGCAGGACACTCATAAAAATGTCACATTTGTTTCCAGTTTTGGCAAGGAGGCATTCAAAACGTTCCTGGTCAGACAAATCACTATTGCATTAATAAAAGTTTAATGTTTTTGAGATGTTACTAAAAGTACCATATTTTCTTAGGTCCCAAAATGGATAAAAAATGCAGAGTGCATCTATTTATTTTAAAAATGCAGCAACTTAATGAGAGACTGTATTGAGAAAATATGAAAATGCGAAAAGTATACATCACAGAGGAAATTATTTCCAGATTTCTAATGAAGTCAATTAATTTAGGTATCAACATCCCATGATAGAGGAACTAATTATATTTGTTCCAGGAACCCTGGCTCAGCATGACACAGAATAGTACATGAGAAGTCTCAGGGTTCTTAAAAGTCCTACAAATATTTCTGCAAGCATCTGAGAAGGATTTTTCACACAAATGAGATAGTCGTTTGGGCATAATTTTATTAATTAATCATTATTTTTCAATGCAGTTACATAACTTTCCAATGGTTTTCATTTTCAATTCTGTATCATCTCAATAAAGAATATTAATAAAACAATACGAGTTGACATAGATATTGAGATAATGGCACGGTGATTTGGAGGATGACATTCATACTAAAGATCTTGTTTTCTGCTGCTCCTGGGTGTCAATCTGTGTCATAATTAAAAAGGTTTTCAATTCTTCTCCTCAACCATGATGGTTCTGCTGAACCGGTAATATTAACTGGAATCATCTTGTCAATAAAGTTAAATATACATACGTCAAGATACAGGATGGATACATTTATGTTTTCTTCACGCATGAATTGTGTATTCTGCTGGTGGTTGGTCATCTTCCTTGAAATATGGATGATCACAATACTTTTTAATGTGAAATCCCTATTTTCACTGTGACCTCACCCCAGTCACCTATAACGAGGATGTCAGTTGCTCTGGTGAATTGAGTGGAGGGACAGAGTTGATGGGGATTTAACAGGAAACTTTATATTTCACTGATAAATGTAGAAACATCTGCTTATTGCCCAGGTAATTTAGCTGTAGAAATCTAAGGGTGAAACTAAACAGATCTGTAGTAAACCCATGGGTCTCATAATTCAAGAGGAGCTACCAACTGCTGTTACCATCCTCTGTGGAATTACTAGGTCGTATTAGGGGCTATTTGTATGCAATTTAAATTGACCTTCATATCTTTCTGTCCTCTGTCCTACAGGCTGTGAATCAAATAATCATAGGGTGTGCGGTCACGCATAAAAAGTGTGCAAAACATCATCATGATGTCAAGTTAAGCATGAAGCACCCATGTGCGACATGAGTGTCAGACAGATATTTTACGCATGACACTGTCATACGTGTTGGTCTAGGTCTTCGTTAGTGCTGCTTTCACTTATGCTCCTCATTTTTTGCCTGCCCATGCTTTGCCTGTTTATCAATTTTTGCATTGCTTTATTCGTTTTTATTTTACATTTTTGTCATCCTCCATGGCAGAAAGAGGAGGCGGAGAAGACCAGGATAGATTACGCCAGCATTCCACCAAGGCAGTTTTTGGGGGGATCAGCATTATATTTGTTATGTGCACAAACACCTTCCCTATATGTTGTGACATACAGGCCTGAGAATGGTTACCCTCTTGCAAATAGGTGTGTCCACTGGATGCGTGATGAGGTACATAAATTGAAGAACTGATATCCATGCTCCCACTCAGCCACGATCAGACCAATCACAATGCTGCATTGGAGCGGTGTGATTGGCTCAGTGGAGCCTGTGTGCCGGGTGCTTCCTACTGCAGACTGAACTCCAGAGAAAGAAGGAAGAGGACACAGGGGAGAAGGCATAAGTGTTTGTTATTCATTAATTAACCCCGACCACCCCCATCTTGTAGCAGCCGCCACTGCCCTTGAGCCAATCACAAGTGATTAGTCTGAGTACCATGGGGTGGCGCTCACACTCGAACAGGGAGCTAATGCATGTTCCTCACCAGGCTGTGTAATGTAGTCTGGTAGGAACACACAAAGTACGCATGAACTGTTAGGTCAGCCCAAGAGGGCTGGCCACGTAGTTCATGCTCACTTTGGGAGTGCAAACCACGTCCTAAACCTGCTCTGGCTAACCCCACCTGCCCCATACTGCGCACAGGCCACTGATCGCATGCAATAGGAAAAATAAAATGACAATAACAATACATCATTGTCATTTTTTTTTCTTTTTGCTCAGTGGTGTACTGCCTGAGTGATTAAATGAGTGCACATGTAGTTCCTGCGTGAAAGGATGAGTGCAAAGGTAATGCATGGACCATTGGATGAGTGCATGGGTAGTGCCTAAGTGAAAACATGAGTACATGGGTAGTACCTCAGTGAATGGTTGAGTGCAAGAGTATTACCTGAGTGGTTGATTTTGTGGATGGGTAGTGCCTGGATGATTGCATGAGTCCATGGGTACTGCCTGGGTGATTGGCTGACTGCATGTGTAGTACCTGAGTGACTTCATGAGTGCAAGGGTAATACCTAGATGCTTAGATGAGTGCATGGGTAGTGCATGAGTGAAATAATCAGTGCACGGGTAGTGCCTAGGTCATTGGATGAGTTCATGGGTAGCGCCTAAGAGAATGGAGGAGTGCATGAGTTGTGCCTGACTGAATGATTGAGTAGAACAAAAATGGCTGAATGATTGCATGAGTATAGAGGTACAGCCTGGGTGATTGGATGAGTGCATGGGTAGTGCTTGACTGAAAGGATAAGTGTAGGTATAATGCCTTGCTTATTGCATTAGTGCATGAGTTGTGGCTGAGAGAATAGATCAGTGCATAGGTAGTACCTGTATGAAAGGATGAGTGCAAAGGTAATGCCTAGGGTATAGGATGAGTGCATACATACTGCCTATGAGAAAAGATGAGTGCATCAGTAGTGCCTGACTGAATGGTTGAGTGCAAGAGTGCTTCCTGAGTGATTGCATACGTGCATGTGTACTGCCTGGGTGATTGCATGAGTGCATGGGTAATGATGATTGGATGACTGCATGTATAGTACCTGAGCGACTTCATGAACACAATCGTAATACCTGGATGCTTAGATGAGTGAATGGGGTGTGCATGAGTGAAAGGATCAGTGTATGGGTAGTGCCTGGGTCACTGGATGAGTGCATGGGTGGTGCCTGAGAGAATAGATGAGTGCATGGGTAAAGCCTGTGTGAATGGTTTAGTACAAGAATAGTGCCTGAGTGATTGCATGAGTGCAGAGGTACTGCCTAGGTGACTGGATAAGTACATGGATGGTGCTTGACTGAAAGGATAAGTGTAAGAATAATGCCTTGGTTATTGCAATAGTGCATGAGTTGTGCCTGAGAGAATATATGAGTGCATGGTTAGTGCCTGATTGAATGTATGAGTTCAAGAATAGTGCCTGAGTGATTGCATGAGTGTGTGGGTACTACCTGGGTGATTGTATGAGTACAGGTGTAGTAGCTATGTAATTGGATGAAAGCATGCGTAGGGCCTGTGTGGAAGGAAATGTGCAAGGGTACTGTCTGGGCTATTGTATTAGTGCATGAGTTGTGCTTGAGAGAATGGATGATTAAATGAGTGCACATGTAGTTCCTCTGTGAAAGGATGAGTGCAAAGGTAATGCATCAGTCATTGGATGAGTGAAATGATAAGTGCAAGAGTTGTGCCTGAGTGATTGCATGAGTTCATGCGTACTGATTGGGTGATTGGATGACTGCATGTTTAGTACCTCAGTGACTTTATGATTGCTAGGGTAAAGCCTGGGTACTTGGATTAGTGCATGGGTACTGCATGAGTGAATGGATCAGTGTAAAAGGAAGTGCCTGGGTCATTGGTTGAGTGTGTGGGTAGTTCCTGAGAGAATGGATGAGAGCATGGTAATGCCTGTGTGGATGGTTGAGTACAAGAATAGTGCCTGAGGGATTGCATGAGAGCAGTGGTACTGCCTAGGTGATTGTATGAGTGCATGGATAGTGCTTGACTGAAAATATAAGTGCAAGGTTAATGCTTGGGCTATTGTATTACAGCATGAGTTGTGCCTGTGAGAATGTATGAGTGCATGGGTAGTGCCTGAGTAAATGGTTGAATCCAAGAATAGTGCTAGAGTGATTATATGAGTGCATAGGTAGTGCCTGGATGATTGGATGAGTGCAAGTTTAGAGTCTGGCTAAATGGATGAGTGCCTGAGTAGTGCCTGCGTGAAAGGATGAGTGCAGGGTAATGACTAGGTCATTGGATGAGTGCATGGGCAGTTCCTACCTAAGAGAAAACATGAGTGCATGGGAGTGCATGGTAGAGTACAAGAGTAGAGCTTCAGTGATTGCATGAGTACATGGGTAGTGCCTGGGTGATTACATTAGTGTGGCAGTACTGCCTTGGTGATTGGATGTCTGCAAGTGTAGTACCTGAGTGACTTTATGAGAGCAAAGGCAATGCCTGGGTACTTAGAGAGGGCATCGGTACTGCATGAGTGAATGGATCAGTGCAAAAAAGTGCCTAAGGCATTGGATGAGTACATGGGTAGTTCCTGAGAGAATAGATGAGTGCATGGGTAACGCCTGTGTGAATGGTTGAGTACAAGAATAGTGCCTGAGTGTTTGCATGAGTGCAGAGCTACTGCCTGGGTGATTGGATGAGTGCATGGGTAGTGCCTGTGTGAAAGGAAGAATGCAAGGGTAATGCCTGGGTTATCCTCTTTGTGCATTAGTTATGCCTGAGAGAATGGATCAGTGCATGGGTAGTGCCTACGTGAGAGAATGAGTGCCTGGCTGATTGGAAGAATGCATGGGCAGTGCATGAGTAAATGGATGTTTGCATGGCTAGTGGCTAGGTGAATAGCTGAGTGCAACAACACTGTCTGGCTGATTCTATGAGTGCATAGATAGTAATGAATGAGAGTACAAGTAGTCTCGCGCGCATTGCTGTGCTGGGCACATTTTAAAACTTGTATTTTATACTTCTGGTATATATTTTAAACGCGCTGCTTGTGATTGCGCAGTCTGTTTCTTCGCCACTCATTGGGCGCTCGCCACTCCAGCAACTTGGGGAATTAGGTAGGCTCACCTGCAAGATAATTATTTTTCACCCGCATTTGACGGGACTCAGTTAGTGGGGTTCCGGGTTGTGGTTGCCCCGACCGCCATCTTGGGTGGGTGTTTATGCTTGGGCCACCTTCAGGCGCTGCTCGGTCTAGTAGCCGGAAGCCCGCGCGGCGTTATAGTATAAATTAGTATGGGTGAGCAGGCGTGCAGCGTGCAGCGTGTGCGCGCAGCGGAAGCGCCGGAGGTAAGCCCGTTTGCGCCCGTTCGCGTCCCGGGCGCTCCCGGTGCGTCTTCCTCGGCTACTTAGCATATGATAGATTCCCTAGTGGATTCTCATGATCCTCAGACTGTTAACAATGCCGGTAAACAATGTATCTCGACCTTCTTTCCTCCTACAGCTCTCTCTTGTGGATTGTTGAATGTTCGATCTCTTGTAAAGCATCATGCTTAAATTGCTCTCTTAATAGAATCCTTACATTTAGACATATTATTTGTTACGGAGACCTGGACTAAAGTGGACTGCGGGGTGGAACTTGGGTGGGCTTGTCCCCCGGGCTACCTTATAAGACAAACCCCTCGAGTATCTGGCAGAGGGGGCGGAATAGGCTATATTTTCAAAGACTCTATTTCCCTTACGCATTTGGCGGTAAAAGAGGTACCGGGGTTCGAGCTCATGGGCTTTTCCATCACGACCCAGGGCGGCACTTTGGTAACGGGCCTTCTATGTTATAGACCGCCCTCTTCAACCACCACGGCCCTTCAGTCATTGGTTGATCTGATTTACGATCTTTCAAATTCCCATACTAGATTTCTAGTGTTGGGTGATTTCAATCTTTGGCCCTCTGGCCCTCAAGATCTGGCCTATAGAGAACTCTGCCAGGCATGCAGTAATATACAACTTGCACAGCTGGTTATGTCACCTACTCATGCTAAAGGGCATACTTTAGATCTTGTATTTGCCGATAAGGATATAGTTACAGTTGGAGAGGTCGTGGATCAATGCTGGACCGACCATGCACTGGTGCTAATGTCTGTCTCTCTGCCCGGTCCGCTAAGGATAGGCGACCCAGGTGGTACCAAGATTAGTAGGCAATGGTCTCGCCTTCTAAAGCAACCGAACATACCCATATTATTGCCTAGAGCTTTTACGGTGGAGGATAGTGTAGACAAAAGCTACGCTGTCCTTTGCCAGCAGATTTCGACATCTCTGGATGAGCTGGCTCCACTAAGGAAGGTGAGGGACAGACCTAGAGGAACTAATGCTTGGTTCACCGATGACCTTAGACAACATAAACTCCGCTGTAAACAGGCGGAACGATTCTGGTGGAGAGAATATAAGGAGTCGGATAAGGCAGCATATAAAGTGGCCTTGCAGGAATACAAGGTTCAGCTGAAAAAGGCCAAAGCTCAATTTCTGGTAGATACGCTAGCCAAGGCCCCTAACAAGTCGCAGACCTTGTTTAAACTGGTCGACAATCTAGCCAATCCGTCTTGTACTGCACCAGCTATTCCCGTCTCCCAGGAATTGTGCGATTCTCTAGCCTTCGCGTTTGAGGAGAAGATTAAGACAATTTTGAATGGACTGCGGATTTCTGGCCAGCCCACATTATCTTTATCTTCCCCCGCAGAATCCCCCCTTCTTGCGGGCCCTAAGAGGGATCATAATAGGGAAGAGTTCCCTCAGCTGTCTTGCTTTCCTACTCCCTCTTTGGAGGAGTTCTGCGTTTTGGCCAATGGCGTGTCCTCAGGATCTATTGGTGTTGGATGGATGCACAGCTCAAAAGTTATTTGATATTTGAACCAAATTTGGGGAGGGTTCTGGTGCACCAAAAGGGTGGCGTCGAGGGTCCCACGACGTCAATACAATGCTGAGATAGTGAGACTAGAACAATCTAGAATCATGCCCCGTGGGCACTCGTTAAATCGTCTTCTGAATGAGGAAGACTTCCAGTTTGAGGTTTTTCTCAAATGTTCATTTTATTTCATGATTGACATTTAAAGTCTTTTTTGATTATTTTTGCAAACAATTTGATAATATCAGGCAATGTCCATTTCAAAATCACCAATGCATTTCGGGCATTAGATTCATGCCCTTCATCAGGGAGACGACACTACAAAAGATATATGATGAGTGACTGTTAATATATGATTAAAAACGGGTAAACAAACAGTTAAAGCAACATGGTTAACTCATTAGCATTAGGCTAAAAATGTAATGTACTAGTCAGTTGTTAAATTGGTTGGACTTCGTTGTACCAAAGACAGGTTATTGCAACAGAAAACATTCAAATAAAGAACAGTGTGTCAGTGTCACTTACATGCCTTTCCAAATCAGAGGTTCGAAGTCTAGAAGGAAAGTAAAGGGACTGGTTTACTATTAGTGCGGTCTGCGCGGTCTAAAAGCGTTATTAGAGGGATGGTCAGTGAGAAAAACGTTGGGATGAGACTAACCTGAATAGTTAGATTCCGGGTGTAAATAATCCAGTGCTCACTTCGGTAAATGCGGCACGAAGAAGACGCGCTTCCCTATTCAAACAGAGAGTTATCTGGTCATGTGGGTAGTCACATGACAAAAAGGATAGAAAAAAGACTAAACGTAGTTGGGTGGTTCCACTCGCTAAAGCGAGGGTAGATATCCATCTGCAGCTAGATGCCCACTCCAAAACGTCTTCTTCGTGCCGCATTTACCGAAGTGAGCACTGGATTATTTACACCCGGAATCTAACTATTCAGGTTAGTCTCATCCCAACGTTTTTCTCACTGACCATCCCTCTAATAACGCTTTTAGACCGCGCAGACCGCACTAATAGTAAACCAGTCCCTTTACTTTCCTTCTAGACTTCGAACCTCTGATTTGGAAAGGCATGTAAGTGACACTGACACACTGTTCTTTATTTGAATGTTTTCTGTTGCAATAACCTGTCTTTGGTACAACGAAGTCCAACCAATTTAACAACTGACTAGTACATTACATTTTTAGCCTAATGCTAATGAGTTAACCATGTTGCTTTAACTGTTTGTTTACCCGTTTTTAATCATATATTAACAGTCACTCATCATATATCTTTTGTAGTGTCGTCTCCCTGATGAAGGGCATGAATCTAATGCCCGAAATGCATTGGTGATTTTGAAATGGACATTGCCTGATATTATCAAATTGTTTGCAAAAATAATCAAAAAAGACTTTAAATGTCAATCATGAAATAAAATGAACATTTGAGAAAAACCTCAAACTGGAAGTCTTCCTCATTCAGAAGACGATTTAACGAGTGCCCACGGGGGATGATTCTAGATTGTTCTAGTCTCACTATCTCAGCATTGTATTGACGTCGTGGGACCCTCGACGCCACCCTTTTGGTGCACCAGAACCCTCCCCAAATTTGGTTCAAATATCAAATAACTTTTGAGCTGTGCATCCATCCAACACCAATAGATTATTGTCCACATAGAGTCCACGGGACGGATGGCACGCACCTAATCACAACTCCTTAAACTAACTATGAGCAACTACGACGATATCACGAAAAGCACGGTAGCTAGGGCCTCCACTTTCGCTTTTGAAACCAAAGATGCCGATCAGATTTACTCCTTAATCAGGGAAGAACTTACGCAGGACAGCACAAGCCGATCTAAAGAGCAAAATATAAGACATTTATTGTACCTCACGAAACGAAAAACCAACCAACAACTACATGCAAGTACACTCATAAGGTACCATCGGAACGCACGCATACCACGTGGCCTGAGGATTGCACTCAAACCATCCCTCTGCAAGCACTCAAAAAAATTTCAAGAACGTTGGTACGAAATATTGAACAAATGTTCATTAGACCTGATTCTGTTAATTATACAGGAACTATCCAACATTCTAGAAGAACTTAGCACGGAGATTGAGGAAACTTCAACTGAACTATCTAGGATGATGACTGAGGATGAACTTAAAAATACTCTGGAAGACATCAAAAACCAAATAGACCGTCACACCAAGGAAATAAACGAACGAAAAATTCGCAAATACAAAAGGGATACTCTTGATTACCGCCTTGGGGAAGTCTACACATGGGCAGATATTTATGCACAAAAACGCAGAAACCGCCCATACAACTCAAACACGGACACATCCTCCACAGATAGTGACACGCAGAGATCACGCAAGCCTCAATCCACCCGTACTCCTCATGATAAGACACCAACGGAGGAACCCACCACTAGCAAAACCTCTGATATAAATCCTTTTTTAGACCAGGGCCAGGCCCAAAAAGGAGACCCCGGAGAGGGCCAAGGAAAAGACAAAGAAAGGGACCCACCGACTACACGAAGTACATCAGCCATAAACAAGGAGAAGGACAAGGAGAAGGAGAAAAGAACCAAGAAGAATCTACCACAAAACAACTAGTGATCAATATAAGCGACTACAATTTTAGCCCATATGAACTGACATTATTACAGAAAGGAACATCGTTTGTACCTACAGCCACCACTGACAATCTAGAACTGGAGGTGAGTTTTTTCAAACTCATGCGTAAACTCAGATTGAGACATTTCTTCGACAACATCGTGCCGGACCGCCCACAACCCGACAGCGATCAACTACGTGGACTACGACCGCACAGTACCTTCCAAGCACCGACCAGCCACAAAACCTTGGATTTATTTGAAAACCTTGTGAAACAAGACCTACACAAGATATCACACAAGAAACCCAAAAGTCGCAACACTACTCAGAAGGATCTAGATACTCTAAAAAAACTGGCTTCTAATGAATTGATCAATTTCACCAAAGCGGATAAAGGGGGAGCCATCGTAATCATGAATAGCGAGATGTATAATGCTAAAGTCATGGAACATATCACGGATATCAACACCTATAGAAGATTGGACTACAACCCAACTTCAGAATATTCAAAAAACCTCAAATCCATAATTGATACAGCATTCACGAACGGCACCATAAACGAGAGGACGAAGAATTTCTTGATAACCCTGCATCCCAGAAGTCCAACACTTAGACTGGTCCCTAAGATCCACAAGAACACATTTGATCCACCCATGCGACCGATCGTGTCCACACGAGGCAGTCTCCACGAACCTATCGGACAACTACTGGATAGATACATGCAACCCACGGTACAGACAATGCAAACATACATCAAAGACACGTCTCAATTTCTTCTAAAACTCCAGAAGGTGACCCTGAACCCCTCAGAAAACATCATCCTATGCACTGCAGACGTACGGAGTCTGTATACTAGCATACCTCACGACATGGGCATTGAAGCGATGGAAGCAGCCCTCCTTCAAACTGAATTGGATCGAGACCTCCAAACTTTCCTTATGGAACTGATGTACTTTATACTATATCATAGTTACTTCAAAATAGACAACACCTGGTACCAACAACTCACCGGGATGGCAATGGGCAATTCGGCAGCGCCCGTGTATGCTAACATCTTCATGCAGTGGTATGAGAACCAACACATTCTATCTAATAAGGAATGGACTGACAACCTGAAAATGATCGTGAGATACATCGATGATCTCTTCATCGTTTGGACTAACACCGAAGAGAAACTCATCAATGCTCTGATGAAGTTCAATGACATCGACCAACGCATCCAACTGACATGGGTCACATCCAATACTGAAGTCAATTTCCTGGATGTTAAAGTGACAAGAACCCCCATGGGATTCACAACGGACCTTTACGTGAAACCTACGGATAGAAATAACATGCTGCTACACTCTAGTTTTCATGAACCAAACCTAATCAACAATTTACCATTCTCCCAAATGGCGAGAGTGAAGAGAATAACATCGGATGAAACCACTTTGGAGGTACGACTACAAGAAATGACTAGCAAGTTTCTAGCAAGAGGGTATCCGCCATCTGTGGTCAATCAAGCTAGACAGAAAATTGACAACATCAACAGAACCACCTTACTCACTTACAAACCACAAACAGAACAGTCACGGATAGTGGCGGTATCAAAATTTTCAACAGCCAGCAAAAGATACAAACAAATCATTCGCAAACATTGGTCAATTCTGAATCTTGAACCTGATTTTAAACAATCATTTAGCCAACCACCACTTTTTGCTTTCAGCAGAGCTAAGAACCTGGGAGAAATCCTACAAAACCCCAGCACGGACAAGACCACTTACTCTGGTACTAGACCGTGCCTCAACTGCGGTCACTGTAATAACATCATCAGAGGCAGTAGCATAAACCACCCATCCAAAGGCCATCGAATCAAACTCAAGGTTAATGCAACTTGTGAATCAAGCAACCTAATATACGGGATACGTTGCCCGTGTGGCAAGATGTATGTGGGCAAGACTGAGCGCCGCATCAAAGTGCGCTTAACTGAACATAAGTCAAACATCAGACTAAAAAATATCAAATCAGCCTTATCACTGCACTTCACGGAAGAGAAACATAACATTTCACAGATCAAATTCATTGTGTTGGAAACTGTTCCTAAAATTGAAGGTCGTGACAATTCCAGCCATCTACTCCGCAGAGAAAATCAATGGATCCAGAAACTGTCAACCCAGAAGCCAATGGGCTTGAATGAGAGAATTGAACTTGCATGTTACCTGTAATTAATTGCTCCTATGATCATTTATTGTGCCTATTGCGTTGGTATATTTCACACAGGACACTCATCACACTCATCCCTAACTAACATTAGGCTTAAGGTCTAACACTCGTTGATACCATCCACCACTACGGTGGCGCAACAGACTAATCTCTCAACCTCACACTCCCCACATGCAACACACAGTGGATCGAGTCCTTTGATTTTAATTTCATTTTTTTATTTTTTTATTTTTTTTGCGTAGCATACTCCAGATTATATTGCCAACTGGTAAACATGAGTTCGTGCTAAATTGTTTTACCTTTTGGAGTGGGCATCTAGCTGCAGATGGATATCTACCCTCGCTTTAGCGAGTGGAACCACCCAACTACGTTTAGTCTTTTTTCTATCCTTTTTGTCATGTGACTACCCACATGACCAGATAACTCTCTGTTTGAATAGGGAAGCGCGTCTTCTTCGTGCCGCATTTACCGAAGTGAGCACTGGATTATTTACACCCGGAATCTAACTATTCAGGTTAGTCTCATCCCAACGTTTTTCTCACTGACCATCCCTCTAATAACGCTTTTAGACCGCGCAGACCGCACTAATAGTAAACCAGTCCCTTTACTTTCCTTCTAGACTTCGAACCTCTGATTTGGAAAGGCATGTAAGTGACACTGACACACTGTTCTTTATTTGAATGTTTTCTGTTGCAATAACCTGTCTTTGGTACAACGAAGTCCAACCAATTTAACAACTGACTAGTACATTACATTTTTAGCCTAATGCTAATGAGTTAACCATGCTGCTTTAACTGTTTGTTTACCCGTTTTTAATCATATATTAACAGTCACTCATCATATATCTTTTGTAGTGTCGTCTCCCTGATGAAGGGCATGAATCTAATGCCCGAAATGCATTGGTGATTTTGAAATGGACATTGCCTGATATTATCAAATTGTTTGCAAAAATAATCAAAAAAGACTTTAAATGTCAATCATGAAATAAAATGAACATTTGAGAAAAACCTCAAACTGGAAGTCTTCCTCATTCAGAAGACGATTTAACGAGTGCCCACGGGGGGTGTCCTCAGGATCACCACTTGACCCTATGCCACATAAGATCTGGAAGGCATTTCAAGATGAGCTGTTTCCTCCGCTTCACTCCATCTGTTGCCAGTCATTGAGTACAGCATTAGTTCCAGACAGTTGGAAGTTGGCGATAGTTACACCATTGCTAAAGAAGGTTTCTCTGGATCCTTCAAGTCCGGCCAACTACAGGCCCATTTCGCTTTTACCATTTGCGATAAAAATAATCGAGAAATGGGTCACGAGAGCATTATCCAGTTTTCTGGAAAATAACTCCTGCCTGGATACATCACAATTCGGCTTTAGGCCGGCTCATGGCACTGAGACTGCATTGGTCACCATGTTGGATGATCTACGAATGCGTGTCGACAGGGGCAAGTCAGCATTTCTAGTGATGCTTGACATGTCGGCCGCGTTTGACACAGTGGACCATGCAGTACTACTGAGCCGCCTTCAGAGCATAGGAGTAACTGGCTTGGCTTTGAGATGGTTAACATCGTATCTCAGCAACAGACAGCAAGCAGTGGCGTTACCACCTTTTCGATCTGCCATACTACAAGTGAATCAGGGTGTCCCCCAGGGGTCAGCGATCAGTCCGATCCTTTTCAATCTTTATCTTCGACCCCTGGTAGACCTGATAAAGTTATTCGGCATATCTGTCATTAATTATGCCGATGACACTCAATTGATTTTTTCATTTGAGGGTACAGAGACAGTATCGAGGGACACTTTCCACTGCTGTATGTCGGCAACAAATGGTTCCAAAACTGAGGTTCTTCACTGCTCCCTAGATCGTATCCCTCGTCTGCTTCCGGACGACTTTTGGCCTACTTCTATCTTAGGCACGGTAGAGGCTGCTGAATCGGCCCGTAATTTGGGAGTTCTGTTTGAACCTAATTTGCAGCTTGACGCCTCTGTGAACAGGACCACGGCAACATGTATGGGCTTACTTTGTGCCCTACGCAAGATCTTACCGCTCCTCCCCATGGAGGCTAGAGCAGAGGTAGTGCGTAGTTCTATTCTCAGTAGATTAGACTACTGCAATGCACTACTTCTGGGAGCCCCTAAAACCTTGATCTTAAAGCTGCAGAGGATTCAAAACATGGCTGCCAAATTGTCTCTATCCCGCCCACGCTCTGCTTCTTCTTCTGCAGCACTGGCTGATCTTCATTGGCTACCTGTCCAACAGAGAATTACCTTTAAGGCCTTATGCCTTGTTTTTAGGGCTCTGCATGGACAGGGACCGATACCGCTTCAAAATCTTTTTTCCTGGTATCAAGCTGCCAGACCTCTGAGATCCTCCTCCACATTTCTAGTGACGGTCCCTAGGATCAATAGAGTGAGGATGGGCGGCCGCGCCTTTAGCTTCACAGCCGCCACGTTTTGGCATACCCTCCCGCTGGCGCTGAGGAGTAGACAAGATCTCACTTCTTTTAAAAAGGATCTCAAGACCTTCCTGTTTCCTAGAGCAATGTAATGTGGTCTATCCGTTGGAATGATGTGGTCTCAGCGCCAGGATACCCTTTGGGTGGCAGTTGCGCTTAATAAGCAGAAAATACTTACATACATACATAGTCTCTGTGTGATTGCATCAGTGCAGTTTTACTATCTGTTTCATTTAGTGAGTGGATCGGTATTTGCTGGGCAATTCTATTAGTGCATATATTTTCTATGTATGTGCCTGAGAAGTCATTGTATAGGAAGTTTAATACACATATTTTCTGTATAATGAGGAGTAAATAACTTGCAAAGAAAGCACTTTAATTGCTCTATGCAGTTTTGCAATAAGTAAGTGTGATACTGCTCTTCAGAAATATGATGATAGTTTTCAAATAGTGTAAAGGATCAACATTATTTATATTAGTAACAAATAACATATAATGAAAGTTTAAACATTTTCCCATGGTTATTATGCATATTATATTATGTGTTCTTACCTTTCAACTAATTTAGACGCATTACTCAGTAGATTTATTTTAGAGTAGTGTTGTCCTAAACAGCAGTACAACTGTTTTTAAACTTTAACAGTAGCTACTATAAAAAAGAAGAAGAAAAATTGTTATTTAATAATGATATATATTACAGAAAGTATAATATTATACTTTTAAGAACACAACATCAATTTAGAATTGGATAACATTTTCAGTTTCTCTTTTTGCTGTTCTCAGATTCCGCTTAACTTCACCATACAAAGTAATTTCAACATAGTATCATCATTGAACAGCGGGGGAAAAAACCATTGAAACATATTGTACAAAACAAACTAAAAATCAGCTTAGTACATCATTATCAATATGTGTAGCTATGTGTTTTCTATCTACACTTTGTTAATTACTTTCTTCATCTACATTAACTGTATTATTTATTCCAAATACGTTCGCTAGAATAGAGACTCTCATTTACATCTGGTACAACATAGACAACAAATATATAAACTTTTAAATAAAATTTTCCAAATGTATAATCAATTAGTACAAATAATAATCAAAACTCTAATGATAAATACTAATAGTTTCCAGTGCTGTGTACTTTCTGTTCACATCTTCCCAATACGCCGAATGATGTACTCAAAACTTTGGCTGCATAAATTACAAATATGAATTTGGTTACTCATAAGGCAACCTAGGTTTGAATTCCAAGTGGGCATCATTGCAATGTGTCCATCCTTTATTACACTTTAAATACACAGTATTATGCCCAGATGTTGTAGTAGATCCATCGTGAAAAATAATAGCCACTGTTATAAAGGTTCTACCTGAAATAGATATTTGACTTGCATTAAAAGTTTTAATTTTTGTTTCCAATTTTCTTCCATTTGCTCTACAACATTGTACCATTAAAATCAGATATTTTCCAAATCTTTCTATATATATTACATCTTTGATCTACAATGCGAACATCCCATATCCTGATTGGCTGTTTTAATCAATTTGTTAAAAGGTACTGATTTGCAGTCTGTCATTTTCAAGCATATGAATTGTTCTGTTTGTATTTCAGTGGTAGAAGTAAAATTAACACTTTTCACTATTATGATCCTATCTGTTACTCCAAATAACGTCTCAATCTATATTCCTTCATTTTCTTATACTCCAATCATAAGCATTAGAAATTATTGGGCATCTTGTTGTATATTGAGAGTAAATGTCAATGAACAAGTACATATATCCAAAAGATGCCGAAGGCCAGAAGCAGTATGCATTTTACTTCTATCAGTTACCAACTGTTGAAATACATGATGTAGTAAAGAACAGAGTCTTATTTCACGATTCGCTATGATTTCATGATGAAGATCTGGTAGATTAAACACAACATTCAAAACCACATTAGCATTAACCCTGGGCGTAGTGGCCGTAGCAATAGTTATAGAAGCTTAAAACACAATGTAAAGCATTAAAAATGCCTTACCTGAGCTGTGGCCGCGTCCCTGGGCTGCCGTATTCCTCCAGCGTGACTTCTTGATGACAGCTGCGCATGCTCGGGTGCTCGTGCATGCACATTTCTCATCAGAAATGTGCATGAGCGAGCATTGGTGCATGTGCAGGTGTCATCAAAAAGTCACGCTGGAGGAAGAGGGCAGCCCAGGGACGCCGCCGCAGCTCAGGTAAGGCATTTTAATACTTTAAATTGTGTTTTAAGCTTCTATAACTATTGTTACTAGGGTGGGTAGGAGGCGGGGGCTGGTGTCAACTCCGCTCCGCCGTGGAGAGAGTGGGGTGCTGCCTATTCCACCTATTCGTGAAGCACAGAGTAGGCAACACTCCGCACACTCATGTTTAATTAACATAACAGTTGATACCTGAAATATTTTCCAACTGGTATCCTACAATGTCATCAATAGTGTCCATTTTCTTTTTCTTTATGCCTTCAAGTTTCTCTTCAATTGTTTTATTTTTTTGAACCTCAGTTGAATGTTTGACATGTTTCCATTTTGGAAACACTATATGTTTCTCATTCACGGGATATTCCCCTAAATCATGAGCATAAAGTCTTCTTAAACGATTGTACTTTCTTAGACAATTTGCATCAGCACTAACCTTTTTCTCATCAAAATCGATCAAATACAAATCAGACAATATTCTTACTCGAGAAAATGCAATGTATGCAATTCCCTCTTTGAATGCAGTACTTCCAATATTTCCAAAAGCAGTGTCTAAACTTAAACCTTGGGATTTAAGAATAGTTACTGCATATGCTAAAGAGAGAGGAAACTGTTGTATGTGAACATGCACATCTTTTAAAAGCAAAACATTTACAACACAATGCCCAATCTGTCTTACCTTTTTAATCGGGTCAAATTTTATAATCAAAAAATCTATTCCATCTCTATTCTGAAAGTTTACAAAATCAACAACTTTTCCCATTGCTCCATTTACAAAACAATCGTCTACATTCAAATTATGCCGCAAAATTACCCAACAGTTTATACATACATGTAAAGTCTTTTCTTAGCCTGCAGTTTTAGATACAGACTTTTCCAAAGAATGGAATTTAGCCAATAGTTTCTCTGTAAGAAGAATATTCACTCCCTGGTGTTCAATGTTATCAATAGCTTCAATTTACACTATTTGTTGTTTTTCCAGCTTCAAAAGTTGCTGATTAAATTTAGAATACTCTTGCAGTGTAGGCATTATCCAAACTAAGAACAACAGTCACTCCCTGGTGTTCAATGTTATCAATAGCTTCAATTTCCACTATTTGTTGTTTTTCCAGCTTCAAAAGTTGTTGATTAAATTTAGAATACTCTTACAGTGTAGGCATTATGCAAACTATAGACTTCTTTTCTCCAAGCATATTGTACATTACTTAAGCTCCTGTGTTTACAGTTGTAATCAAGTTCCTTAGCAGCCAACTTTCTAAAAACTTGCTTACCATGTTCCGTCAAGATACCAATTCTTATGTCTTGAAGAATATTTCCATAATCTCCATCCCTTGCTTGTCGCATATTCAGCTAATTTTCAGGAAGGCATGCTTGCCATTAGCAGGTGGATGGCTAGCAACTGCCTCAAATTAAATTTATGGAAAACTGAGGTCATGACCTTCGGTAAACTATCTCCTTGCTGGTCTCAAATCTGGTGGTCCCCTTCCATGGGCCCTCCACCCGTCCCAGTTACCAAGGTCAGGAACTTGGGAGTCACATTTGATGACAAGCTCTCCTTTGTTTCACATGCCAACTCAGTAGCATCGACGGCGTTCTACAAACTACGCATGATAAAAAAACTTCTGCCTTACCTCCCCCTGAACGCTGGCAAATCACTATTCAGTACTTTGATGATGTCCTCTATTGACTACTGCAATCGACTGTTTGCGAATGCTCAAAAGAAGGTGACTCAAAAACTCCAAACAGTTCAGAATGCCGCTGCAAGAATTCTATCAAGAACACCTAAATTTAAAGGCATCTCCCATATCTTTAAGAGCTATCACTGGTTGACAGTAAAGAATCGGATAAAATTCTAAATACTTTGCATTGCTTTTAAAGCATCTCGTAAAAATGGACCTGAATTCTTAAAAAACCTTCTAAAAATTAATTCCCTTAGTAGAGCACTCCGGTCATCTACTGCTCTACAGTTAATGGTCCCACGTACGAAAACAGTTTCCTGGGGCGATAGAAGATTCGTGGTCACTGCAGCTAAACTCTGGAATACCATCCCTTTGGAGATCAGATCTTGTCAATCTTTGCTTACCTTCAGGAAGTTGATTAAAACTAGGTTGTTTAATCAATAATCACGTCCGGGTCGCCTATTTACTGCTGTCCATAGCGCCGAGATGCCCCAGGGTAGTTGTTAGCTTTATAAATTTCAATAAATAAATATTCTTAAGAAGTTAGTTATATTCAAAATGTAACCAAATGTTCATATTTCCAATAATTTCCAAAAACTTCCTAGTGTCTTCATGGACAAGTGTTTTAAAAACAGATAGTCCTTTTAAAGGAGTAAGTTATAGTAGATCTCTGAATACATTTAAATGTTTTCCTCCAAACAGACGATTATAATCTGTTTATAAAATCTGTTGCAATCTCAAGTGTACAAAGGCAAGCATTAAGTTTCAGACCAAGCTCACCT
The DNA here is from genome assembly GCF_964261635.1 of Lissotriton helveticus. Lineage (NCBI taxonomy): Eukaryota > Metazoa > Chordata > Amphibia > Caudata > Salamandridae > Lissotriton > Lissotriton helveticus. The sequence continues at coordinate 749,478,756 of NC_136059.1, read as the reverse complement.
CATCAATGATTAAAAGTTTCATTATCTTCAGTACTGTTGAGATTTCATAACAAGCTTCTCCAGATAGCTTTTGATAGTCCAATGTATTATTATGTTCAACCGGTAGCATAAGTAATCAATGTAAAGTAATCCTTTTAATGTGTGCTGCTAATCCAGTTGGAGTTGTAAAAACACAAGATAACCGTGATTATGTAGTTTTCTGTGTAATTAAGAATCCTTTTCTTGTTCCAGCTTGACCACTGATGTACATTAGAATAGGTATAAATGATGAACATTGGCATTCTTTTCTTTCGTGCAGCAAACCATGTTGAATCTGTTGTTTGACTTGAAGATATATTTCTTTCTGTTCAATATTTAGTTGTTCTTCTAACTTTTCCAACTGAATAATATCCTGTTGTACTTGTTGCATTGCAGGTTCTACCTCATTCATGGCTTTTGCTGCTTCATTTTCGATAATTGGTTGTCCCAGTGGATCTTGACTAAGTGGACCAGAACTTTGACTGTCTTGAGAAATTTCTCTAGTTATTTAAGCTGTAATAGTACTTTCTTGTTTAATCCCATCATTTGACATTTGTAGATAAGTAGGGTAAATTGTGCACTGAATACTACCTTTAGTTACAATAAAAGAATCTTCATAGCAGTCAAAATCTCAAAGTAATTCCTATTTCGCTATGCCAAGGCTTGAACAGTTGCAGGAGTGCTAAATAGTAAAATTCCCTCTTATCGGGACTTTCTCAACTGAGTTTTCTGTGGTTAACAAGATTTATGTTGGCATGTTTTACTATACATCTGTCACATCCACTTACTGCATATTTTTCTTCTTTTATATTTTCTGTAACTTTTCTTTTAAAGCTGTAATGCTGAAGTATTTCAAACAGACTGGTTTTCGAGATGTGGACTCCTTTTGGGATAGTATTTATCCAACATATTAGTTTTAACAAGATCTGTACATTCATGTTCATTCTGGGCCAGGCATTCAATTTCTTGTAAAGATTTCAATACTCTATTTCGTGTGAAGGCAAGTCCTAAACTTACCCAAATGATTCCTCTTGACTTTGAATATAAACTGGCAGAGAACAAGCGATCCGACCATTCATGAGATCCAATCTGTCAATGGGAAAGCATTTTCAAGCTAAACCTATACAATTTCTTGCTAAGACTCTACTCTTGTGAAATTTCTTCTCACATTACTTTTATCTGTATTTTCAGATTTGGTTACATATGATGTAGCATAGCGAGCAAACGCAAATGAATTATCTGCAACATATTGAATATGCGTGTTTGTATTCCACATTTTTAAAATACCTCTATTTTAGTCATTAATGTACTTTGAATCTTCTGTTCTTTTTAAGTTGTATGTATTCTTCCGAGATTTCTGAGTAAGTTTCTTAACATACATTTAAGTTCACAGAGACGATGAAATCAATATTCATTGGTACCTCGTTGACATGCCATCAAATTAATTAACTGAGATTCTAAATTTGCATCTCTTTGTTGAACTTTGTCCATGAATTCTTTTGCAGAAACATGTGGAAAATGAACTCCTGTTTTTAATATGTGGTTCACTGCATATGAAAGTGCAGACAAACAGAAGATTAAATATATATGGAATGCACCGTCAAAATCTTAGAACTCTTTAGGATATTACCTGTCATCAACAATTAAATTCTTATAATAAATATTATTCTGTACCAGATATAATTTAGCTTTTTGAAGTTTATTATCATCTTTAAGCTCTTTCCATATTTTTTGACTCTTTGTTGGTGCACCATTTACTAAATTACCTACTGGCTCATTTTCCTCCCTGTCTCCAGCAACAGTTTCAATATTTGTCTTAAAATCTAAAGGTAAGTACACAACTCTTCTTTAAGAGCTCTTTGTAAATCTGTTGGCGGCCGCTTACCTGGTTTAGACTCCATACAAACGATGGCTTGAAATGGGTGTACAGAATAAGAATGGACTGATATGCATTCAAATCTGCCAGTTCCTGAGGAATGGCTACCAACTCTAAGCTGTTATGTACTGCTCTTGCTGGCATTTTGTTCTCCTCTAATTATTTGTAACAGTATTTGCAAATAACAGTAGCTAACTCAAACTAACCTTCTACCAACAAATAAGCACCAAATTGCTGCCACCTATGAGTGTTTTACTGTTCAATTTTTAAATATAAATCAACATTCCTAGTTTTACTTCTAAAGTGAGTACGTCAACAATAAATACAAAACATAAATTGGTTTTTCAGATGAAACTGTCTCAAACTTTATAATTTCTTCTGGAAACTCATCAGTACTAGTTTATTTCCTGTGTTCTTCAAAACCTGCTCTCACTTAGCTTGGGTGCGCTTCCCTTGAACTTTTTTAGCTATTACGTCTTCTACACCCTTAACAACCATTTTTTCTTTTGGATTAGGACAACCACCTTTCATCTCGTAGCATTGATCACTGGGATCAACTGCATGTACTAATGTGTTCTATTGTAAATAGATTTCTTTATTAAAGAAACGCTCAGTACTAGAAGCGTGCTTCCATTTACCAGTAAGAGTTTACAAAAGTTACTTCTATTAACAAGTTTTTTCTTTTGCCTTTCTCTTTCATAAACACCATTGTTTTATCCAATGTTCTCATTCTCTTCAATGCTGATATGCATTTCCTTTAAATTCAAAAGCAGTATCTACTACACTTTCAATGTGTTGCTTCTTCTTATACACTGCTGATCTTTTTTTATACTTTTTACAATCTTTTAATACATTTGGAATTACTGAACTTGAAACCATTCATATAAATATCTCTTTAAATTTATTTTGTCTTCTTATAACATGTGTTGTTTTTCCAAAAAGGATTTTCCATTGTAACACTTTCTGAAAGATTCAACTCTACCAGAAGGTCACAAGTTCACCGCATTTTCTAATTCAGCACCCAAGCTTACAAATGCAAATAGCAGGTGTGATTAACTTTTGAAAAATATTACCTTATCCTATCTACTATACCTTTCAAACATATTTTAATAACTAATCAGAAGCATGCTTCTTCAGGAAAGTAACATGCATCCTATTTTTGAGTGCACAATGTCGATGAACAGCCAATCAGTCATTGGTTTTCTCAAAAACAGCATGTTCTCCACCGAATCTTTGACAAAATATCGACTACAAAAATATCTACCTACCAAAATATCGCAACAAAAATATCGATGACAATATTATCGAGATCCTATCTCTAACAAGGTAAGTACAAAAATATTTAAAAAAATATATCAATGTCAAAAATATCGTTTTTTAGAAAATATCGTTTTAATTTAATAAAAAAACAATGTAATATGACAAAATAATACTTATAAATGTCATAAACATAGTTAAAAATATAATATAATATTTAAAATTAATAAATAGTGTAATAAAAACTAATAATAATAAAAATATAATACATAGTATATACTTCATTATTAATAACTCTAAAATAATTATTTTAATAACTTATAAATAAATGAAAATATAATAAATTACAAATACATTTATATACATAAAATAATAATATAAATAAAAATTAATAACAATGTAAAACTAATAAAAAAAATTAAATACATTTTGGATAGCGTATGGGTAAAAATTACTATTCCCACTCCAGAGAGTGCAACAGTAGGGAAAGTGTTGGATAGCGTAGGGGTAACAATTACTATTCCAACTCCAGAGAGTGCAACAATAGGTGAAGTAATGGATAGCGTAGGGATAACAATTACTATTCCAACTCCAGAGAGTGCAACAGTAGGGAAAGTGTTGGATAGCGTAGCGGTAAAATTAACAAACTTATAAATAATTGTATTTTTTTAAATAATAAAAATATTAACTATTAAATAAATATAAACCATTTACAACTACCAATACATAATTATTAAAAACATGATTAGCAAAATATTTTTAACCAAATAAATTAATAAATAATACCATATAATAATATTTAATTACCAATTAATAATTAATCAACAATTATATAAGAACATTATTACTTAATTACATTTAAATTACTTCCCACCCTATTCCCCTATAAACCCAAAACCCGCTACAGAACATAATTATCAATTAATCAATTAATTAAAATTAATTACCAATTCATTTAATAAAAGTATTAATTAATTAAAATTAATTTATAATTCTTACGAATTAATAGTTAATTTAACATAATTAAATTACTTCCCACCGTATTCCCCTATAAACCCACAGCCCGCTACAGAACATTTTTATCAATTAATCAATTAATAAAAATTAATTACCAATTAATTCAAATTAATTTATAATTCCTACTAATTAATAATTAATTTAACATAATTAAATTACTTCCCACCCTATTCCCCTATAAACTCACAACCCGCTACAGTACTAAAATACAAAATTTAATTAAATTACATTAAAATAAATTAAAAAACATATTAAATACATAATAATATACATAAAAATAATTTAAAAATTGATATTAGTAACTTCGAAATTATTAACATCGATATTACTGACATCGATATTTCAAACTTCGATATTACTAATATCGATATGAAATCTATCGATATTACTTACCTTCTATATTATGTCACTTCGATATTTAAACTTCGATATAATTGTATATCGATATTTAAATATCGATATTTTGTCTGCATACCTTCTCCACCATTTTAGATACGTCACATTGTACCAACAGACTACCAAAGCTACAGACATATTTGATTCCTTCCAGACATCCCTTCAAAATGCTTACAGTGTGGATAGTATGGCAAAGCTATTCTTTCTGGTGCAAATGGTATGCTGAACACAGAAGTATTGACAAAAACCTAGGTTTTCAAAGTGTAGATATTAAATGGTTTGCACAGAGAGGATTAAAGTACCACCAATTGATGCTTTTGGTTAAAACCTTTTTGCATCTTCAACCCTCTGACCTCATGATTGTGCATTGTGGTGGCAATTACCTAGGCACATTGACTGGTGTAGGGCTGAAAATGCTAATGAACAATACCTTTTCACAATTGATATTGCTTTTGCCTCAAACTGTCTTTGTATACTCTAGCATGTGCCAAAGACAGAAATGGAAGTGGTCAAATCAATTCTGTCCACAGATTGAGAAAGTTAGGGAGAATGTCAATAAAGCTGTTTCTGCTTACCTCAGAGACCATAGGATGGGCTCCATCTATAACAACAATCTACATTTTGATATGTATGACATCTACAGAAGTGATGGAGATCATTTCACAGATGGATGAAACAAAGTGTTTCCCATCAGCCTTAAGCTGTGCATCCACTCTTACCTGTAGCTCCAACAAAGTCATAATAAAAACAGAGTGTCTTTTTAGAGCCACCCTATAACCCAACTGTGAATGTTATTTTTTTTTAACATACATGCTCTTTTTAGATATTTTCTGATTTTGCGAAGCCATTGCGAATTCGCAAAACAAAAGCACACATTCAATGTACTACAACACAATACACTTTCAAATTTAACTTTCAATTTTTTTTTATATTATGTCTAACGCTATCAAATGTAATGTGATTATTACCTTCAATTTCAATAGCTCTATAAAAAAAGTTCACAAATGCAACACCACCTTCTGAATTATATACTATTAAATTATTTATTTAAGATGGATCCGCATACCAGTGCAATGTTACACTGGGGGGCCGTGCTGAGAGCTGCGATAAGGTCGTGACTCCTAGCATGAGAGAAAAAAAACAATAATTAATGCCCCCCAGCTCTATTGCCCAATATCGTCCCAGGCGATGCCATCCCCCGGGGCCTATCCATTTTTTAAAAAAACAATAAAAAAAGGGATGGGGCGGCTTGCCCCCCACTGGCTTTTTTTGGCCCCGGAAACCCATCCCTTAGAGATTGGCCAATCCTTTTCTTTTTTAAATGAATAGGGGGACCTGCACGACCCCCCTACCTGGGCTATTTTGGGCCCCAGGGACCCCATCCCCTGTGTCTTGGCCACTGGTTGGGGACCACGGGGGAGCCACAGCCCCTCTGGTCCCTGTGGCTCCCCTCCTCCTGCAGGAGCTGTCATCGATTTTGGGAAATTCTGCTTCGCTTCATGGAAGCATGAGCAGTTTTCCTGCTCTCGCTTCCATCAAGCAAAGCAAAACTTTGCTATAGCAGGGTGGGAACAGTGCTCCTGCCATACCACAGCAAACTGCAATGTCCCGGGGGTGGGCACCCCAGAACATTGCTGGAGCCGGCCTTGGGGGGTGACGGTCCCCAGGGCCAAGAAGGGATCCTAGAGGGGGGCATGGCCCCCTCCCATCAGGTTTAAAGCCCTGAGGAGGTGGTGGTCCCAGGGCCCTTAATTGATATATGCCCCAGGGAGGTGGTGGGCCCGGGGCAGTGTGGGGTCTCCAGGCCCAATCACTTCATTTTGTAAAAGATGCCCCAGGTAGGGGGCAGTCTCCAGGGCTTGGGGATGCCCGCGAGGCCCCCACACATTGATGAAGCCCCGGGGAGGTGGCGGTCCCCAGGGCAGCATGGGGGTGCAGGGGATGCCCCCTCACTATTTTTTTGTTAAAAGCCCTTTGGAGGTGGCGGTCCCCTTAGAGGTGGCAGTCCCCTGGGAATGGGCCCAAGTATAACATTAGAATAGCACCGGGAGGTGACAGTCCCTGGGGTTGCGGGGTCTCCCACAGGCCCCTGAATCCCCTGATTGATGATTAAGCATTGGCCCCGGCACCTGGCCCAGCCAGGCCCTTCAAGAAAAATGTTTTAGGAGGATTTGCAGACCCTACGCTACTCCCGCCTAATTTGTATTTTTAAAAAAAAGCTTTTTTTACCCTCAGGGTCCTTGTGGGTCAGACTGTTTCTACCCTGCCCCCTTTTCTTGTTTTCTTTCAAAAATTTCTGTGACTCCATTCAACCGAGTAACAAGATGGTTGCCAACACTTCCTGGTTGGAACTGTTGGCAGCCAATCAGAGTCAGTCTCAAGATCGGGAGGGTTCGTGGACTCACCGTCACCACCAAATATTAATATTTCCAAATATATGAATTTCTCAAGAACTACTGAATAGATTTACACCATTGAACACGAAGAGTGCTTTCTGGACCAAGAGTTAACTTTATGCCAAATGTGGTGTAACTCCATTCAGCAGTTCAGGCTGTAGCTGTGGCTAAAGTTTGCTATAGAAATTAACATGGAAAAAATGCATTTTGAGATTCCACTTTTTTCTCGGCCCCTGCTTGACACATCACCTCGAAACTTTCAAGACAGGAGCTGACCTGTGCACCAATTATTTTTTTAAATTTGGGGAAAATGTGTCAAACGGTGCCAAAGATATTGGCAAATCAAAAAACGCTTTTCCCTATGGAAACTAGGTCCTAACTATAACTACTTTCTGGCAACTATCTACTGTCAACAGCCAGTGCTGGGCACTGGCCAGGACTGACTGGTTGCTGTGTGGATTATCTTTCAATAAAGCACAGAATTTGCACTTGAAACCATTGAGTGGTCCATACCTGTTTTTACGTCGGTGGAAGGAGGCGATGAGCCAGGATTTGCTTTGCATATATATATATCACCTACTGGTGGTTGCCAGTAGGTAGTTATAGTTAGTACCTAGTTACCATAGGAAAATCGCAACATTCTGTTCCCAATAACTTTGGTGACAATTGACGAATCTTCGTGCAATATTCAAAACTCGTGGCCCGCTCCTTTACACTTCTATCTTGAAAGTTTCGGGGTGATTTGGGCCGAGAAAAAAGGGGGGTCCCAAAACATGTTTTCCCCATGCAATTTTCCATAGGAAACTTTAGCCATGGCTACAGACCAAACTGTTGAACGGAATTACACCAAATTTGTCAAAAAGGTTGCCCTTGGTTCAGAAAAAACTATTTTTGTTAAATGATGTAAATCCGTTCATAGTTGCTGAGAAAATCAAATGTACAAAAATAGTGATACCTATGGCCGCGGTGGATTCACGGACCCTCCCGACCATGATCTGTATTCTAATTGGCTGTCAACAGTCCAGGAAGTGTTGGCAGCCATCTTGTGTATGAAATCAATAAGGACTAGCCTATTTGTGAATTTACATAGACTCAAGATTGTAAGACAGGGTACAAACCCTTTTGTTTGTTCATGAAGCCCTCACCCACCAACCTGGTTGGTGGTATGCTTCATCATCGGGCCCACCCAGTGACACCGAGCGTGTCCCGGGTGTGCTTTGACACCTGAATACAGCGGAGCAGGTATTTTTCTGAGTGTGCAGTGTAGTGACGTGAAGGTGAAAGTTTAAAAGCTATACAGGGATGCCAATACCCGAGGGTAAATTATATTTTAATAACTGGGTCACTGTTAGCATAATTTCTTTTTTTTAAAAGGCTGTTCCATCATCATCAAAGACTTTATTCGATTATATTTCATAACCATAAAAGTACGTCAGATCACATAATAAAAAATTACTTCATCAAAAAAGAGATTAACATCAATTAAAAAGAAAAAAGAAAGACAATATACACAATATATACATATGCCAAGGGGTAAAATTGCAAAAAGGAAATCACATAATCATTGTCTCACGTAAGTAAAATATAAAAAAGAAAAGCAAGCAGTGTCTCTGACCATGCTTTTTAGTTAATCAGGATTTGACCCAAGAGTGGTCCAAAGTAATTAAAAGTGGGGAAAAATAGCCACTCCAAAGAAGTCCCAATCTACCCGCTCATGTGATTACTTTGCGCTTATTGACATAGAGACGGGACATATAGTGTTCTGCTCCAGGTGGAAATGGGTCCATCGCCTCTTTGTGGCCGCCATAATTCGAGATGTGGAATGACATATTTGCTCCTAAATTTTACCAGTATCAGATCTCCTGGAATGTCTTTTGGTAAAGGTCCTAGCCAGCCCACCCTTCTGACAGATAGTATAGTACCATCGATGTTGGTTGGCAGAGGTCTATTTTTGCTTAGCCAGAACGTGACTTTATTTGTTAGCTCCTGTTGGCTTTCATTTTTCCCTTTGGTCAATTCTGGTGCTCCTGCGAGGACGCACACAAAAGGAACGGCCTCTGGTGGCAAATGTAGGAGATTAGTTTTGTGTGACGTATTCTCATTGTTTGCCCATAGCCCCTTATGCAACCTAGATGCTTTGTTTGGCCCTGATCTGTAATAGGAGCTCCGAATAGTTGAGCCTCCTTTCGGGAGGTTCAGAGCTTTTTTTGTGGGTAGGCTAGGTGATTGTAGGTAGTCTTGGATTGTGTGACGGATTCAGTCGTTTCTGTGGCAGATGGGTGCTGTGACTGGGAAGGTTCTGGCAGGTTTTTTGTGGGTGGCGAGTTAGCCTTAATCGCATCCTCGACACCCGTGAGCCTATCCCCTAAGCTGATTACTTTTTCTATCAGGGGTGATATTAACGCTACCAACATACTTTCAATTGAGGCCAATAGAGACGCCTCAATGGGTGCTGTAGGGGCAGTGCTGACGGTGATGGGAGTGTGGGGCAATGAAGAATTGGGTTTTAGTTTCTGTTGCTTTGCCTGATTCCCCATTTGTATTACCCCAACTCTCTTCCTTTTGGTGGAGGAAATCTGTGGTTGCCCTGTAGGTTTGAGAATTGACTCAGATTGTGCTGAAAGAGGAGTAGCCTGGGAGTTATTAATTAGTTGAGATTGGGATTGGCTACAGGGCTCAGAACTAATGGGTGCTATGGTGCAAGTAGGAGCGTTGATTTGCATATTACCTGAATCCACAGGGACGTATGTAGTCTTGCATATTTTATTTAATTCATCAAAAAGGGATAAGCTCGGTACTGCATCAGGAGGCGAACATATGCTAGGGTGACATTCCATAACGGGGGATCGTTCTACTCTCTCTAGTTCTTTCAAAATGGGGAGAGTTACCCTATTAACGAAATAGTCCATTGTCCCCTTAAGCGAGTGTCTCTGGGACGGAGTATTTCTGGTCTCCTCCTCCCTACGAGTCATAGCACAAGGATTCTGCCAGTTACAATTGGGACTGAATTGATCGGCTGCGTAACGATTCAGCTGTGTTTAGGCTCTGCAAAAGCCTATAAGGAGCCTGGGGAGTAGCAGTAAATAACAGTACCTTATGTCTTTCGTGTGATCCTACTCCGAGGTCCGGAGTGATGTAAAGAGGGGTGCCCCGTCCTGTCCTCCTATGGCCTCTGAGGGCCACAGAGGGCCCGCCCCTTGCCCGGGCTTAGCTCGGCGTCCCGCTCGCGTCCCGCTCGGCGAAGCAGAGCGCTGTTTGTAGGCGCCTCCTGGCGCTTGTGGTGCGTGGAAATGCAGCGCCGCCGCTGAGGCAGCCGGGAGTTGCAGTCCCGGGGCGGCGGCGCTATCTCTGCAATGGAGTGACTCCTGGCGGTGGCGGCGGCTGAAGAGGACTCCCCTCGTCCCCCAGCACCAGTAAGTTTGCCTCCCCCCTGCTCCGCCAAGCAGAGCGCTGTTTGTAGGCGCCTCCTGGCGCTTGTGGTGCGTGGAAATGCAGCGCCGCCGCTGAGGCAGCCGGGAGTTGCAGTCCCAGGGCAGCGGCGCTATCTCTGCAATGGAGTGACTCCTGGCGGTGGTGGCGGCTGAAGAGGACTCCCCTCGTCCCCCAGCACCGGTAAGTTTGCCTCCCCCCTGCTCCGCCAAGCAGAGCGCTGTTTGTAGGCGCCTCCTGGCGCTTGTGGTGCGTGGAAATGCAGCGCCGCCGCTGAGGCAGCCGGGAGTTGCAGTCCCGGGGCGGCGGCGCTATCTCTGCAATGGAGTGACTCCTGGCGGTGGCGGCAGCTGAAGAGGACTCCCCTCGTCCCCCAGCACCAGTAAGTTTGCCTCCCCCCTGCTCCGCCAAGAAGAGCGCTGTTTGTAGGCACCTCCTGGCGCTTGTGGTGGGTGGAAATGCAGCGCCGCCGCTGAGGCAGCCGGGAGTTGCAGTCCCGGGGCGGCGGCGCTATCTCTGCAATGGAGTGACCCCTGGCGGTGGCGGCGGCTGAAGAGGACTCCCCTCGTCCCCCAGCACCGGTAAGTTTGCCTCCCCCCTGCTCCGCCAAGCAGAGCGCTGTTTGTAGGCGCCTCCTGGCGCTTGTGGTACGTGGAAATGCAGCGCCGCCGCTGAGGCAGCCGGGAGTTGCAGTCCCGGGGCGGTGGCGCTATCTCTGCAATGGAGTGACTCCTGGCGGTGGCAGCGGCTGAAGAGGACACCCCTCGTCCCCCAGCACCGGTAAGTTTGCCTCCCCCCTGCTCCGCCAAGCAGAGCGCTGTTTGTAGGCGCCTCCTGGCGCTTGTGGTGCGTGGAAATGCAGCGCCGCCGCTGAGGCAGCCGGGAGTTGCAGTCCCGGGGCGGCGGCACTATCTCTGCAATGGAGTGACTCCTGGCGGTGGCGGCGGCTGAAGAGGACACCCCTCGTCCCCCAGCACCGGTAAGTTTGCCTCCCCCCTGCTCCGCCAAGCAGAGCGCTGTTTGTAGGCGCCTCCTGGCGCTTGTGGTGCGTGGAAATGCAGCGCCGCCGCTGAGGCAGCCGGGAGTTGCAGTCCCGGGGCGGCGGCGCTATCTCTGCAATGGAGTGACTCCTGACGGTGGCGGCGGCTGAAGAGGACTCCCCTCGTCCCCCAGCACCGGTAAGTTTGCCTCCCGCGCTGTTGGATGTTATAGGAGTGTTAATTAGGGTCTCCTACATCCAGGTGTGGTCTACATGTTTCAGCCAGGCCTTTATGATTAAAACTGGCTTTCCTCAGGACCAAAGTCTGTAGGTGCTGGTTACTTAATTTTAAGTGATTGTGTAATTTTGAAAATGTGTAGCACTCGCTAAGGTGCTTTACATGTGTGAGGGTGATTCCCTCTTAGAGCATTACTGGACATACAACAAGTATGACAAAACACACATACAGGGGAGAGTCTTAGTATGGTAACATATTCACAAAACAGTTTGATTGCCGATATCTATTGTGCTGTGTAGACGATAAATAAGCGGCAAATGGTGTAGCCATATTGGTGGTATGACTAAGGTGAAAGTTATCATATATACATGAAGTTTTGTGGTGGGCTAAACATCGTAAGCGCATCAACACAAAAAAACGGTGATAGGTGCATGAAAGGAAGATTATCCTCACGTTGGCTTGTTGCCAAATTACCCCCATGGAGTAGTCCGGCAGAGGAGTGGACCTTGGGAAGATAAAGGGGCCTCAGGGAGTTAGGGACCTGTGGAGAGAGAGCTTACCCGGCTAGTAGCTGAAGCGCTCAGTTTACTCACTAAACTTTCGGTCAGTGTCTGTGTTGAACCTCTTGTTGTCTCTGCGGCCTCCGTAAGACTGTCCTGGGCTGTGTTTGTGCCTTAAATGCAGTCTGCATCATTCAGACCACCTGTGTAGGGAAGGACAGAGAAAACAGACTCTGCGAGGACATGCTGATGTATGGCTATGCTGCACATGTGAGGGAGAGTAGTGTATCCTGCTGTGAGCATGCCCATGTGTGGAGACACGCTGAGTCATGGCTATGCTGAGCATGTGCAGGAGAGTAGTGTATCCTGCTGTGAGCATGCCCATGTGCGGGAGAGTAGTGTATTCTGCTATGAGCATTCGTGGTACCGATTGTCAGTGCCTGCGCATTGGGTGTGGCTCTGTAAGCTGTACCCAGTGTACACAGATTAGTGTACCCCAGTTCAGAAATGGCTATATGCAAATCAGTCTGACCCTGTGCCTCATGGGAACAGTCCAGCCCGAACTGCCAAGCCATGTCTTCCCTGGACCGGAAACAAGCTTCCGAGCACCGGTTTCTGGCATTCCAGCCGTCTTCAGCCCGGCTTGCTTGAATCCAGTGGCAAAGTGAGCAAGGGACTCACGTCTGAGCATACCCTGCCACACTGTGTCTGAACTGGGGTGGCAGAATGGGCTAAAGAACGGTGATGGATTAAACCCTGATCTTTTGACTGGGTGTGAGTGTTTGATTGGTTCAGATGCTCCGTCCATCACCACCGCCTTTTGTACCGCTTTTGGCCGCCATAAGTGTGGCAGGGTATGCTCAGACGTGAGTCCCATGCTCACTTTGCCACTGGATTCAAGCAAGCCGGGCTGAAGAAGGCTGCAATGCAATGCCAGAAACCTGTCCCCGGAAGCTTGCTTCCGGTCCAGGGAAGGCATGGCTTGGCAGTTCGGGCTGGACTGTTCCCATGAGGCACAGGGTCAGACTGATTTGCATATAGCCATGTCTGAACTGGGGTGGCAGAGTGGGCTAAAGAACGGTGATGGATTAAACCCTGATCTTTTGACTGGGTGTGAGTGTTTGATTGGTTCAGATGCTCCGTCCATCACCACCCCCTTTTGTACAGAAAATATGGGTCAGCAAGGATCTCACTGATGTCGTCCTCACTGGCCATTGTAGGTGCTCGTTATCTCTCGCAGCTGTGCGCTGCCTATATATATCCCTATCAAAGGAGAGAGAGAGGACTAGGTAGCTAGTCCGTATCCCCATGGTTTTATATGTGAAATCAATAAGGACTAGCCAATTTGTGAATTTACATAGACTCAAGACTGTAAGACAGGGTACAAACCCTTTTGTTTGTTCATGAAGCCCTCATCCACCAACCTGGTTGGTGGCATGCTTCATCATCGGGCCCACCCAGTGACACCGAGCGTGTCCCGGGTGTGCTTCGACGCCTGAACACAGCGGAGCAGGTATGTTTCTGAGTGTGCAGTGTAGTGACGTGAAGGTGAAAGTTTAAAAGCTATACAGGGATCCCAGTACCCGAGGGTAAATTATATTTTAATAACTGGGTCAATGTTAGCATTAAAAAAAAAAAAGCTGTTGGATGTTATAGGAGTGTTAATTAGGGTCTCCTACATCCAGGTGTGGTCTACAGAACCGAGGCACAAGAAAACAGAAAAACAAACGCGAAAAACAAGAAAAGGGGGCAGGGTAGAAACACCCTGACCCCCTAGGCCTGCTCAGGGGGTCCCACAAGGACCACCAGGGCCAAAAAAGCATTTTTTTTTTTAATCAGCAATATTCGCGCACCCAACGCGAATTTCGGCCAACATTTTTTTTTAAAACGAAGTGCCTGCTTCATTTAATTAAGCCTACGCAGATACTTTTTTTCTCCTAAGACCAAAACAGGAATGCAACTCTGGTGGGGAATGTCAACGAAAGCAAAGTGATGTGAAGTCTACTAATGCGCTACTGATCAAGGGGATAAGTATAAAAGAGAGGTGCATGGCGGGAGGTCTGGAGGCCAGAGAGGAGGTGCTGGGCAGAGGCTGGGGGCAGTGTGCGTCCTGATGACCGGGTGGATGTACAAATAGAGCTTAGAGCAGATTTGAAGAGGTCAACAGCAGATGTGTCAAAACTTTGACTCCATCTGTCGTGCCAGTGTCACCGAGGGGCTGCGGCCGCAGTATGGCTGCTGGCACGTGCCCTGCGCCCCTGCACAGTCTAGTGCAGGCAACCACAGCCCTGCACTCAGACACAGGCAGCATCTAAACCAGGCAGCTTGTGGAACATGGCGACTCGCGTGTGCACAGTGCTCCAGCACAGTCAGCTGCTTAAATACCAGATACAACAATATGGAAACTCACACGAGCCCCGCGTCCGGGCACATGCAGCAATTATAACAGGGACAACGTACAAAAGATGACAATTAGTACGTGCTATGCCTATGCACCCGGACACAGGCATTAGCCAGAAGAAACACATACAGCAAGATGGTTACTCTCAGGCGCACCGTGCCCGGGTACAGGCAGAAGATATTCAAAGATGGCAACTCATATGTGTCCTGCCCATGAGCGAATGCAAGCTGCTATGGCAGGGAAATACTGCAAGATGGAACCCTAAACATGCCCGGCGCCCGGGCACTGGCAGGCGCTAGAACAGGCACATATAACATGAAACAACTACCACATTCCTTGCGCGCGGCACACACAACATCTACAGCAGAGAGCTGGGCAGCTGCGATGCCCTCTTCCTGGCACAGACAGCACATGATCTATTTCCGGACACCGGCGTAAAGGCCAAACAGGCTTGTGCTTGCCTGCAGAAGGATTATGTGCGAAATAACTGAGAAATATAAGAGGAAGCGAATAGTATCTGTGGTAGAATTTAAAATATGGACCCAAATTGCGTTGCAAGTGCTCCGGCCAGGAGAAGGTGTGTGTGAGCGGGGCTGCATCCTGAAGGGGTGGGGGCAAGAGGCGCTGCCTTACGATGAGCTCCATGCCTCCCCGAATAGTTACTTAAAATACACAGAAGCATTGTCCCGAAAGCCATTATAGTGCAACCCTGACCTCTCAAAGGTACGGCAAGGAGGCAGACCAAATGCTCAAATTGGCTTTCTCCAAAATATGACTGTGAAAAAAATATAATTTGTGCCGGTCTTATTTGTGTTGTTGAAGACTGCGGTCATAGCCAGGTGTCAGGCCAAGGGTTGGCGATGGGAAGGTATGTTCCAGTTTTTTTCTCTTGCTATTTATATACTTAAAAGGTGAAACGCTTGTCACGCTTATCATGCGTGTGTGTCCGTACTGCGTATATATGCGAAAGCCAAAGAGGCAGAAACAGCAGAAGACAAAACATTTATTAGACCAAGTGGGAAACCCCCTCTCATTGAATGCAGAGCGGGAGGTACTGCAACGCCTCTGCTGTACAGTGGGTGCCACACTGCCTGCAACTGCACTGCTAAAAGGCAAAATATACGTGTGTGTGTGTGTGTACAAACATCAACATCTCGACCAAGACATGGAGGAAGGAAGCGTGGGGTTCGAAGTAGGTGGGGGCGGAGGCTGGAGAGGGCTTGCATGAAACCCATGGCAAAGACGAAGCTGCTTTTTTGCGCTTGGGCGCTGCATTGCTCCTTGGGCTTGGTGGGGTAACAGAATCTCCAAGCCCAGTTTCCCCAACTGGCCAAACTGCGTGACCCAGGTCAAATCAACCCACCCCTTCCATATTAGTTCCCTTAGCTAACAGACATAAAAGGCGTCTAGGCCGACGTCCAGCCAAGAATTAGGTGCTATACGTGAAACTGACACAGCCACTCTCATGCTTTCTGCTGCAGGGGAGGTAAGTCGGCTGCAAGCAGCAGTTAGTTAAAAGCACAAAACTATCAGTCCATAAAAAAACGGAGTGCTAAAGGAAAAGGCTCCCCGAACACAGCGGGTGGATGGAAGTAGGGGTGTGTGTAAGTGGTGGTGGGAGGGCTGGGGCCTGCTATTTTACTAATGAGCGCCGGCTGATCACATGTGCTAATACACAATAAATGGAGCCCATGGCCTCTCCCACAGGCAAGATTTAAAAGTGCTTCGAAGATATGAGCTTTGGCCGCAATACAGCGCTTTTTAAGTTAACGTTGTACAGAAGTGTGTGTTCATGCCCACAAAATAAACCGATAATAACAATTTCAATATCAAAGCTACTGTTACCTGTGACTTCTACTAATTAACCTAAACGTGTTGTTAGAGCGCTGTTAATAGCACGTCTTACTGCTGCCTAACTACGAGGAGCTATTCGTTTACACTACCAAGGTGTGAAAAGACAATTCGGTCCCCGGGTCACCCTAACCCGGAGGCTGCACCCGCACCAGTAACACACACAATAACCCAATGAGCTACCGTAATATTTGTATTTTTCAGAACCAGGCCACAGGGTCAGCGCCGCTCATCTACTACTTGGCGCTTGGTGACAGCTATACTTACACAGCTCGCCGTACAAATTTCATCCACATGAATCCACAAGTCGAGAGACATCTGTGGGAGGCTGTTTGGGGGATTCCATGGAGAGGAGCTGCCCCAGAGCTGCCCAGATCTCCACTTGTGTCTTTGTCTTTTGAGGCGAGGCCCTGGTGCGCACCAGGACTTTTGCACTTGTTCACGGCTGCTAAACACGACTAGTGCACGAATACAGTCGAAGTCAGTGCATGTAGTTTATGGATATTGGAGGTCAGGCGAGGGACCAGGGGACATGTAACCAGATGGGGGTCCGGCTACCTGGCCGTTTTAAGAATTGCAAACACTCCATTTTATCTGCCTCCAAAGGGGGAAAGGCCGAGCCTGGATCAGAGGCGCAACTAGAGCCAAATTTTAGGGGGGGGGGGGCTAAGAAAAAATTTCGGGGGGGTGCCGAACCTCTAATCGGTAGGCAGAGTGGAGCTGCAGGGCCTCCAACAAGGGGTGAAACAACAAACAGCAAGGCCTAATTAACATTCAAATGGTCTTAAAGACCTGTGAAACGTACATGACAGGGGGGTGGGGGGGGAGGGGTGCGGGGGGGACTGAAACTCGGTGAGACCAATGGGTGTTGCGCGCCTGGCCTGGATTACACTCTCCCCGGCAGCCACTAATCCCGTGAGCTGTTTCACCAGTATAGCGCCCAGGAGAAGCGTACGCACCACCACCAGTGCTACTGCCTTGTTTCTTCAAAATATGCATTGTTCACCCATCACCAAAGAGCAAGAGCGCTCGAAGAGGGCGCTGGGCACAGCATACAGCGCAAACAGCATTAAGAATAAGATTCATATTTTGCCCGGAGAGCTGCGCCGCCACCTTACCCGCTTCAGGGTGAGTTGAGTGCTTTCAGCAGTAGAATGGGGTCTCACCGCACAGGGAGACTCCTGCTAGCAGCAACCGGAGGTACCCCCAGAGAGTCCCCGGGGCGCATCTTGTTTGGGCACACCACGAGACGTGCGCAAGTGGAAACCGAGCAATTCTGCACCTGAACCATTGCAGTTCGAGGTCAGTCAGAACTGTCTTTCTTTCAAAATGAGGACCGTTTGAAGCTCAGTGTTATAATAATTGTTAGACCTGGCATCATTGGCATGAGTCTCTCCTCCATTTTTTCTGTTTGCCTCTTCTGTTTACGATGTTTTTGCTGGTATATGCTTTGGGCACTGTGCCACTGCTGATCAGTGCCACAGTGCAAGTGCTCCCTATGTGAAATTGCTGTATTGCTTTACTTCCATGTTTGGCTTATTTGGTTTACTATCAGTCCCTAGGCGAGTGCACCAGGAGTGCCAGGGCTTGTAAAGACAAATGCTGCTAGTGGGCTTGCAGCACATGTTGTGCCACCCACAAGAGCGGCCTAGTAAAAGTATGTCTGAAGGTCTGCCATTGCCAGACCACGTGCAGTCTGACTGTCACGAGGACTGCGCAAGTACACCTACTTGCCAGTCCCTAAACCTTCCCTTAACTTCATGTTAGTCACCCCTATGGTAGGCCCACGGGCAGGGTGCATTGTAAGCATAAGGTAGGACAAGCCTGACAAGGTTGGCATGTCCTAATAGTGAATTACATCCATAGTCGTTTTTCACTATTGTAAGGTAGCCTGCTCTCCATCAGTTAGAATGGGCTGCCAGGATTATTAATGTTATAATCCTAGCGGGCTCGGGGAGCATGGTGCAATGTCGAGTTTGGTATCCCTGAACTCAGGGTTTAATAACGCATCCGTTTGTGTGGATGGTTTTTGGACTCTGTGTTTGAAAATAGCACTTTTAGAAAGTAGCTATTTTCTTGTCTAACTGTCTACCGGTCTCTGCTGGTTCTGGTGTGTGTGTGACAGGAGCTGGGTGGCTCCAGAGAGTCTGAATGAGTCAGTGTGGGATGAGTGGGGCATTTGCATTGAGAGTAGGGGAGAGTAGCTCTTGATAGCCTGCCCTGCCTGATACAATGTTGGCTCCGCCCCCCTGCCAGGCGACTGATGACTCTGTGCTTGCCTGGGACTTCCCTGGCCCGCCTCCTGCCGGGCAACTGATGGCCCTGCCCCTGCCAGTAACAATGCTGGCTCCGCTCCTGCTGAGCGGCTGAGGACTCTGCCCTGCCCAGTGAATAGGCCAGGTGCTCTGGCCTGGCAACACCCACAACAAACCCAGGATGGGGGGAAATTCCCCTGCATGGACAAAGGGATCAAAGCCAAAAAGGGGTATAAGAGAAGGACCCCTGAACCAAGAAATCAGATCACTTCTGACAAGGAAACCTGAACCAAGGACAAGAAGCCTGCTGATCTAAGGACTGCCTACCCCTTCTGCCAGAGTGCTGTTTGTTGGGGGAATCCTGCATTGCTTCTTTATTTTTGCCAAGGAACCAGGAGAGAGGAACTTTGTGTGTACTCTCACTCTTTGCTGAGAAAATCTCCAAGGGCTGGAAGAGTGCCAGTCTCCTGTTGAAGTCACAGGGCTAAAGGACTTCATCTGTTAAAGTGCTATTTGCTGGAGTTTGTGAATCCAGCACCTCTGAAAGAATCCAGCAATCTCGACGCCGACGGACGCCGCCGAATCCAGCTCGACATCGTGAGTAACGGCTCCAGTGTCCCGCTTCCTCGACGCCGGCCGCCGGGCCCGATCGACGCCAGCAGCAACGCCAGTGAGTAGTGAGTTCGGCTCCAGCTCCAAGTGACCCCGTGTCTGCACCGCCGCTGATCGCATCGACTTCGAGCCCTCTCGACGCCGTGAGCGCTGCTCACTCTTGCAACATCGACATCGACGACGCCGTATCCTGCTTCATCCCGTGAGCGCTGCTCCCGCCTGACTTCGGTCGACGCCGCTGCAGATCGCCCCGACTCCGAGGCCCGATCGACGCCGAAGACGCGACGCCGGACATCTCGACGCCGCTGATCATCGAGTGCTTCACTTTTCCAAGGTACTGTGTTGTTGGGGTCTGTGCGACTCTGGGCTCGACGTAGCGCTCCTCGCGGTCGACGCCGAACCTTTGGATTAACTTTGCCTCGACGTCGTGTGACTCCCGTGTGGGTTACATTGTTGCCAAGAACTGTGTTTTAGAGAAGAAGAGTTGCTTTTGATACTAAAGACTTTGTGCTAAGAAGAAACCGTGCTTGAACTATTATTTTTCCTTCCAAGAGTATTTATTAAGACTGTGGTATATTTTTGTCGTTATTTGGTCTTGTGCTAAACCTTATATAAAAATACTTATTTTTATAATACTACTGTGTCGTGTCCATTTGTAGTGTATTCACTTTATTACTGTATGTGGTCATAAATGCTTAACGCACTGCCTCTGAGATAAGCCTGTCTGCTTTGCCAAGCTACCAAGGGGGTGAGCAGGGGTTATCTAAGTGTGTGATCTCCTTGCCCTGACTAGAAAAGGTGTGTCCCTATTTGTCAGAAGTGTATACCTCTGCCAACTAGAGACAGCCGCTTCTAACATTGGTGGGTCAGCGGTGGGATTTTGAACTTTGCATTTATGACCCATGTGCAGTGATTAGTGTGCGCTACATAGTGAAAGCAGACCATAGCGCAGCCACAATCTGTTTTGGTTGGATATTCTATTTTTGTTCTCCGCTTTTCCTGAAGCTTGATTTTTGAAACTGCCAGTTTTAACCATGAGTGATACCGGAGTCACTCCCCTTGTTGTTGTTGTGGAGGAATTTGATAGAGCCAAGATAGGGACATACGAAAAGAAGCAACTGCAATACTTTTGCAAGCAGTTTCAAGTTCCTACCAAAGGCATCTCCCGGAAAGGAGACTATTCCAAAGCATTGGAGGCCTGGTTAGAGGCCAGAGACCCCTCTGCCCCGGTGGTGGTACCGACAGAGGAAGGGGAGGAGGAAGTGCCCGTGACTGGGCCTGTATCCCCTCCTGGCAGCAGTGTTTCCTCCAAAGGTCTTTCCCCTGAAGAAAGAGAAGAAAGGGCGAAGGAGCGAGCCTACAACGTGGAAATGGCAAAACTTAAGATAAATGGGCAGTTGGAGATAGAGAATGCAAGAGGCAGGAGAGAAGCTGATTTGGAGATCAAAAGATTAGAGTTTGAAAGAGAGAAGCTAGCTTTTGAGCGTGAGAAAATGGTGAGGGACATGGAGCTCAAAGCTAAGGAGTTAGAATTGAATCCCTCTGGTGGCAGCGTCCCATCTGTGCCTGCAGAAAGTAGGTTTTATTTTCCCAAAGATGTGATCAAAGATTTTCAGAAGAATGAGGATATTGGTCAGTGGTTTAAAGCATATGAGTTAGCATTGTTGGCCCACCGGGTCCCTGAGAAGGATTGGGGAGCGGGGTTGTGGGGTCGCTTTGTGAATGAGGGAAGAGATACCCTGTTAGACATGCCTGTTGAGAATAGGACGTCTTATGCTCATATGAAAGATGCTTTAATGTTAAGGTATGGCCTAACCCCAGAAAAGTACAGACAGGCCTTTAGAGAATGTAAGAAGTTGCCTGGTACCACGTGGGTGGAGTATGTGTCATATTTTTGCAGAGCCATGGATGGTTGGGTAAAGGGCAGCAAAGTGGAAAGTTATGATGCTCTTTATGATTTGTTTGCTTGGGAGCACTTGTCTAATAACTGTTTTCCAGAGCTGCGCCAGCACCTTATTGATAGCAAGATATCTAACCCTAGAAAACTTGCTGAAGAGGCGGACCGCTGGGTCAGTACCAGGGTCCACAAGGGTCCAGTGGGAGACTCAGCCAAAGGTGGGCAGGGTCCCCAGCAGAAGAGTGGGGGGGACAAGGGTAAACAGAAGGAGTCCCAGAAAGGGCCCCAAAGTAATCCCCAAGGGAACCAAGGGAAAGGTTCCCAGCCTCCCCCTGTGAAGAAATCAGAGGCCCCGCCAGGTAAACCTGGTCATAGGGGCCCACTGACCTGCTTCGTTTGTAAGCAGGTAGGACACCGTTTTTATGACCCTCAGTGTCCCTTGAAGAAGTCTGGTGCACTACCCAGTGCACCACCCCGTCAGTTGGCTAGTGTAGCTCTGGGAGGGGAGGAGATGGTTGCCCATGGTGGGGAGGGTCCCGCAGAGATGTCCCTGGTCTCTCTAGGAGACATGGAATTGGTCCCGCCACCCCCTCTGCCTAGTAACACTAAAAAATATAGGCAGTGGGTGACCATTAATGGCCATAGAGTGGAAGCTCTCAGAGACACCGGAGCGAGTGTGACAGCTGTCAAGTGTCACTTGGTGTCCAGAGAGCAGGTTGTTCCCCACGCATTCTACCCTGTGATAGCTGCTGACAACTCCCAGAAAGAGTGTGAGGTAGCTCAAGTTTCCTTTGAATGGGGGGGAGTTTCGGGTACTCTTCAGGTTGCTGTGAGGCCCGCCATGCCTGTTGATTGTCTCCTGGGCAATGATTTAGAAGACTCCCCTTGGGCTAAGGTGGAGAGGGAGACACATTTGAAAATGTTGGGTGTGCCAGAGTGGGTGTGTGCCACCACTCGATCCATGACAGCAAGTAAGGGTGTTGATGGGGTTCTGGAGCCTGAAAGTATGGCCCAGGACCCAGCTGTGAAGAGAAGAGGCAGGGGGCGCGGGAAACCGTCCCCCGTAGTTCCCGTGGTCCAGGAGGAGGCAGACCTCGAGGGGGATGCCCTGGAACCCACAGGTGAACAAGTTGCCGAACTGGGAGACCTGCCCGAGCTGACCCATTGGCAGCAGGATGGTGGTCCCTCCAGGGAGGAATTCTGTGCAGAACAGAAAGTGTGCCCTTCTCTTGTGGGTATGAGGCAGCAGGCCTCAGCCCAAACCTCAGGTGATCAGTCAGGGTCACATTTTGTGTACTGGGAGAACGACCTCCTGTATAGCGAGCCTAAGGCTGCTGAGCCTGGGTCAGCCCGTGTGCTGGTGGTACCCCAGCGCTTCAGAGCCTTCCTACTGGGTTTGGCTCATGACGTTCCTTTAGCTGGACATCTGGGGCAGGACAAGACCTATGACAGGCTTGTCACCCATTTCTATTGGCCTCAGATGCGAAGGGACACAGATGTCCATTGCAAGACCTGTCAGACTTGCCAGGCAAGTGGGAAAAGCGGGCGGAAGCAGAAGGCTCCCCTCCAACCTTTTCCCGTGGTCAGTACCCCCTTTGACCGGGTGGGGATTGACATTGTTGGGCCACTGGACCCCAAGACAGCCCTGGGCAACAGGTTCATCCTGGTCTTGGTGGACCATGCCACACGGTACCCGGAAGCCATCCCTCTCAGAACAGTGACTGCCCCCGTGGTGGGACGGGCACTAATGGGTGTTTTCTCCCGAATGGGGTTCCCCAGAGAGGTGGTGTCAGACCGAGGCACCAACTTCATTTCCAACTATATGAAGTCTCTGTGGAAGGAGTGTGGGGTAACTTATAAGTTCACCACTCCTTACCACCCTCAAGGTAATGGGTTGGTTGAAAGATTCAACCGTACCCTTAAAGGCATGATTATGGGTCTTGAAGAACCAATGAGGCGTAAATGGGACGTCCTCTTGCCATGCCTGTTGTTTGCTTACCGTGAGGTGCCACAGAAGTCTCTAGGGTTCAGTCCCTTTGAGCTTTTGTATGGTCACCCGGTAAGAGGACCTTTAAGTCTGGTCAAAGAAGGCTGGGAGCAATCTCCCAGGAAACCTCCCCAGGATGTATACAGTTACATGCTGGCCTTTAGGAACCAGACTAGGCGCTTCAGGGATCTTGCTCAGGCAAATCTGGAGGCCAGCCAGGAGGAGATGAAGCGGTGGTACGACCAGAGGGCCACTCTGGTAGAGCTTCAGCCTGGACAGAAAGTTTGGGTCATGTCCCCTGTGGAACCTTGTGCGCTCAAGGACAGGTGGACTGGACCATTTGAGGTTGTGGAGAAGAAGAGCGATGTCACCTACCTGGTGGATTTAAAGTCTCCCAGGAACCCCTTGCGGGTCCTGCATGTCAACCGTTTGAAGCCCCACTTAGAAAGGTCCGAAGTGGGCATGCTCCTAGCTACAGATGCTGGAATGGAGGAGGAGAGTGAGCCTCTTCCTGACCTCCTGTATGCAAAAGAGCAAGATGGGTCAGTGGATGGTGTTGTCCTCTCTGACACACTGACCCCTGAACAGCAGCAGGATTGTCGCCATTTGTTGGGGCAATTCCCTGATCTGTTCTCCTTGATTCCTGGTGTTACTCAGTGGTGTGTCCATGATGTAGACACCGGGGACAGCACTCCTGTCAAGCACAAGGCTTACAGAGTGACTGACAAGGTCAGAGCATACATCAAGGAGGAGGTCTCCAAGATGTTTGCCCTAGGGGTGGTTGAGTCCTCTAGCAGTCCTTGGGCCAGCCCCGTGGTCTTGGTTCCAAAGGCGGCAGCGCCTGGTGCTTCACCGGAACTTCGGTTCTGTGTGGATTACCGAGGACTCAATTCAGTCACCAAGACTGACGCGCACCCCATCCCCAGAGCTGATGAGCTCATCGATCGGTTAGGGGCTGCCCAGTACCTTAGTACGTTTGATCTAACGTCTGGGTACTGGCAGATCGCCTTGACCGATGGGGCAAAGGAGAGGTCAGCATTCTCCACACCAGATGGGCACTACCAGTTCCGGGTTATGCCCTTTGGGATGAAGAATGCCCCTGCCACCTTCCAGAGGTTGGTCAACCAGGTCTTGGCTGGACTGGAGGATTTCAGTGCCGCCTACCTGGACGACATAGCAGTGTTCAGCGCCAGCTGGGAGGAACACTTGTGCCACCTCCAGGAAGTGTTGTTGGCCCTGCGCAGAGCAGGCCTCACAATCAAAGCCAGTAAGTGCCAGATTGGGCAGGGTTCAGTGGTGTACTTGGGGCACCAAGTAGGGAGCGGCAAGGTGGCCCCCCTGCAACCCAAGATTGATACCATCCTGGCATGGGCACCGCCCAAAACCCAGACTCAGGTGAGAGCCTTCTTGGGTCTCACGGGTTACTACAGGAGGTTTGTCAAGGATTATGGTAACATTGTGCACCCCTTGACTTCGCTGACTTCCAGGAAGCAGCCACGACTTGTGAACTGGACTGACGCCTGTCAGACGGCCTTTGACACCCTGAAAACTGCAATGTGCACCGCACCCATACTCCAGGCACCCGACTTTTCTAAAGAATTTGTTGTCCAGACGGACGCTTCAGAGCATGGCGTGGGGGCTGTTCTAGCTCAGGTGAATGAAGAGGGCCGAGACTTACCTGTAGCCTTCATCAGCAGGAGGTTACTTCCCAGGGAACAGAGGTGGAGTGCGATAGAAAGAGAAGCATTTGCTGTGGTCTGGGCACTGAAAAAGCTGAGACCCTACCTGTTTGGGACTCACTTCCGGGTGCAGACAGACCACAGGCCCCTCAGATGGTTGATGCAGATGAGGGGTGAGAATCCAAAGCTGTTGAGGTGGTCCATTTCCCTACAGGGGATGGACTTCACGGTGGAACACCGCCCTGGCACAGATCACGCCAATGCTGATGGTCTGTCCAGATTTTTCCGCCTTAGTGATGAGGACTCCCTAGGGTAAGGGTAGTTCTCCCCACATTTCAGCTGGAGGGGACACGTGTTAGACCTGGCATCATTGGCATGAGTCTCTCCTCCATTTTTTCTGTTTGCCTCTTCTGTTTACGATGTTTTTGCTGGTATATGCTTTGGGCACTGTGCCACTGCTGATCAGTGCCACAGTGCAAGTGCTCCCTATGTGAAATTGCTGTATTGCTTTACTTCCATGTTTGGCTTATTTGGTTTACTATCAGTCCCTAGGCGAGTGCACCAGGAGTGCCAGGGCTTGTAAAGACAAATGCTGCTAGTGGGCTTGCAGCACATGTTGTGCCACCCACAAGAGCGGCCTAGTAAAAGTATGTCTGAAGGTCTGCCATTGCCAGACCACGTGCAGTCTGACTGTCACGAGGACTGCGCAAGTACACCTACTTGCCAGTCCCTAAACCTTCCCTTAACTTCATGTTAGTCACCCCTATGGTAGGCCCACGGGCAGGGTGCATTGTAAGCATAAGGTAGGACAAGCCTGACAAGGTTGGCATGTCCTAATAGTGAATTACATCCATAGTCGTTTTTCACTATTGTAAGGTAGCCTGCTCTCCATCAGTTAGAATGGGCTGCCAGGATTATTAATGTTATAATCCTAGCGGGCTCGGGGAGCATGGTGCAATGTCGAGTTTGGTATCCCTGAACTCAGGGTTTAATAACGCATCCGTTTGTGTGGATGGTTTTTGGACTCTGTGTTTGAAAATAGCACTTTTAGAAAGTAGCTATTTTCTTGTCTAACTGTCTACCGGTCTCTGCTGGTTCTGGTGTGTGTGTGACAGGAGCTGGGTGGCTCCAGAGAGTCTGAATGAGTCAGTGTGGGATGAGTGGGGCATTTGCATTGAGAGTAGGGGAGAGTAGCTCTTGATAGCCTGCCCTGCCTGATACAATGTTGGCTCCGCCCCCCTGCCAGGCGACTGATGACTCTGTGCTTGCCTGGGACTTCCCTGGCCCGCCTCCTGCCGGGCAACTGATGGCCCTGCCCCTGCCAGTAACAATGCTGGCTCCGCTCCTGCTGAGCGGCTGAGGACTCTGCCCTGCCCAGTGAATAGGCCAGGTGCTCTGGCCTGGCAACACCCACAACAAACCCAGGATGGGGGGAAATTCCCCTGCATGGACAAAGGGATCAAAGCCAAAAAGGGGTATAAGAGAAGGACCCCTGAACCAAGAAATCAGATCACTTCTGACAAGGAAACCTGAACCAAGGACAAGAAGCCTGCTGATCTAAGGACTGCCTACCCCTTCTGCCAGAGTGCTGTTTGTTGGGGGAATCCTGCATTGCTTCTTTATTTTTGCCAAGGAACCAGGAGAGAGGAACTTTGTGTGTACTCTCACTCTTTGCTGAGAAAATCTCCAAGGGCTGGAAGAGTGCCAGTCTCCTGTTGAAGTCACAGGGCTAAAGGACTTCATCTGTTAAAGTGCTATTTGCTGGAGTTTGTGAATCCAGCACCTCTGAAAGAATCCAGCAATCTCGACGCCGACGGACGCCGCCGAATCCAGCTCGACATCGTGAGTAACGGCTCCAGTGTCCCGCTTCCTCGACGCCGGCCGCCGGGCCCGATCGACGCCAGCAGCAACGCCAGTGAGTAGTGAGTTCGGCTCCAGCTCCAAGTGACCCCGTGTCTGCACCGCCGCTGATCGCATCGACTTCGAGCCCTCTCGACGCCGTGAGCGCTGCTCACTCTTGCAACATCGACATCGACGACGCCGTATCCTGCTTCATCCCGTGAGCGCTGCTCCCGCCTGACTTCGGTCGACGCCGCTGCAGATCGCCCCGACTCCGAGGCCCGATCGACGCCGAAGACGCGACGCCGGACATCTCGACGCCGCTGATCATCGAGTGCTTCACTTTTCCAAGGTACTGTGTTGTTGGGGTCTGTGCGACTCTGGGCTCGACGTAGCGCTCCTCGCGGTCGACGCCGAACCTTTGGATTAACTTTGCCTCGACGTCGTGTGACTCCCGTGTGGGTTACATTGTTGCCAAGAACTGTGTTTTAGAGAAGAAGAGTTGCTTTTGATACTAAAGACTTTGTGCTAAGAAGAAACCGTGCTTGAACTATTATTTTTCCTTCCAAGAGTATTTATTAAGACTGTGGTATATTTTTGTCGTTATTTGGTCTTGTGCTAAACCTTATATAAAAATACTTATTTTTATAATACTACTGTGTCGTGTCCATTTGTAGTGTATTCACTTTATTACTGTATGTGGTCATAAATGCTTAACGCACTGCCTCTGAGATAAGCCTGTCTGCTTTGCCAAGCTACCAAGGGGGTGAGCAGGGGTTATCTAAGTGTGTGATCTCCTTGCCCTGACTAGAAAAGGTGTGTCCCTATTTGTCAGAAGTGTATACCTCTGCCAACTAGAGACAGCCGCTTCTAACAATAATATTATAATTTTATGTCATTGATCTTTGGTGTAGCACCTACACCTCAAACTAATTTCTGTCAAGGTGGTTAAACAGTATATTTTCAGTGCACAAAGCTGAAGGATGCAAAGCCGAGCCCGCCCTGTGCGGATTGTAACAGTTATCCGACAAGCTGCACCAAAAGGGCTGTAAACACAGACCCTTTCCACCGCCACTCCAAACACTGAGCTGCTTCTCTGCCCTTCAATAATTGTTTTGGTGCACCTCTAGGCGCAGATGTGCCCCTTTTTATT
Organism: Lissotriton helveticus; assembly: GCF_964261635.1. Lineage (NCBI taxonomy): Eukaryota > Metazoa > Chordata > Amphibia > Caudata > Salamandridae > Lissotriton > Lissotriton helveticus. The sequence goes on along the minus strand of NC_136059.1, from coordinate 749,450,976 downwards.
CTTAATGCAAAAACAACAGTTGATGGACAGAATGCAGAACGATGTCATACATTCACCCCAGTACAGAGATATAGGACTAAATCCATAGTTTTTTTGCACTCCACACCACCCCAGTTCAGACATGGCCATATGCAAATCAGTCTTGACCCTGTGCCTTATGGGAACAGTCCAGCCTGAACTGCTAAGCCATGTCTTTCCTGGACCGGAATCAAGCATCCTAGGACCGGTTTCTGGCTATCAGCCGTCATCAGCCAGGATAGCTATACTCCAGTGGTGTGGAGAGCACGGGGCTCACGTCTGAGCATACCCGTCCCACTCGGGATGAAAAACGCAAAATCAACAGGTGATGGACAGAATGCAGAACAATGTCAGACATTCACCCCAGTACTGAGGTGAATGTATGACATTGTTCTGCATTCTGTCCATCACCTGTGTTTTTGCACTTGTCACGCCGAGTAGGACGGGTATGCTCAGACGTGAGTCCCGTGCTCTCCATGCCACTGGAATCAAGCTATCCAGGCTGATGAGGGCTGAAAACCCAAAACCGGTCCTTGGACGCTTGTTTCCAGTCCAGGGAGGACCTGGCTTGGTAGTTCGGGCTGGACTGTTACCATGGGGCACAGGGTCAAGACTGATTTGAATATGGCTGGGTTCAAACTGGAATGGCATGGTGAGCAAAAAAACGATGGATTTAGGCCCAGATCTCTATACTGGGGTGAATGTATGACATTGTTCTGCATTCTGTCCATCACCTGTTGTTTTTGCATTTATCACCCCGAGTGGGACGGGTATGCTCAGACGTGAGTCCCGTGCTCTCAATGCCACTGGAATCAAGCTATCCAGGCTCATGAGGGCTGAAAGCCCGAAACCGGTCTTTGGATGCTTGTTTCCAGTCTAGGGAGGACCTGGCTTGGCAGTTCGGGCTGAACTGTTCCCATGGTGCACAGGGTCAAGACTGATTTGCATATGGCTGGGTTCAAACTGGAATGGCATGGTGACCAAAAAAAGATGGATTTTGGCCCAGATCTCTGTACAGGGGTGAATGTATGACATTGTTCTGCATTCTGTCCATTAATTCTTCTTTTTGCATTTGTCACCCCGAGTGGGACAGGTATGCCCAGACGTGGGTCCCGTGGTCTCCATGTCACTGGAGTCAAGCTATCCTGGTTGATGAGGGCTGAAAGCCCGAAACCGGTCCTAGGATGCTTGTTTCCAGTCCAGGGAGGACCTGGCCTGGCAGTTCGGGCTGGACTGTTCCCATTGGGTGCAGGGTCAATTGGCAGATTGGCAGATTAGCAGATGGCTGGGTTCAAACTGGAATGGCATGGTGAGCAAAAAAACAATAGATTTAGGCCAAGATCACTGTACTGGGGTGAATGTATGACATAGTTCTGCTTTCTGTCCATCAATTGTTCTTTTTACACTTGAAACGATGACACTGCATCTGACTATATGCCAAGTGCAGTGCACCACACATCCCTAGACACATTTCCCTATTCAATCACAGTGGTCTCAGCATGAGAGGGTTCCAAATTTTGTAAGCTTTGTCGTCCACAGTAAGGGGCTGACTGGCGCCTTGCACTTTGGAGTGAGTCCCTATTACCAGCTCAACTTCACTGAGGCAGTGATTGTGGTTCCAATTGTGGCTGGTAGACATGTGCCCTTTCGAGTCTTCATCAATGTGAATATGGTGTGCACCATCTTGAGATGTGACATGCAATGCACACCATCACAACAGGATTTGTACACCCTGAAGAGTGTGAGTAGATATGCCAAGTGATGCGTTTTAGCAATTGTAAAGGGGAACACTACTTGTGGCCTGCAACAGAATTGGCCATTTTTGCACTCATGCCTATTTCCTTAATAGGTGTGGGGCTAAGTTGGATGTTGCTAAATTGTTGTATTGGAGCAATGAGGGCACAGCTAGTTCACACATACCCGGTCATTTCACTGCCTATCTGGGTCACTGTAAAACATGTACATTTCTCTTATGTGCCTTGGTGTACCTTTTGGTGGATTCATTGGCCCTACATTTTTAGAGACCCCTATACTTGATTAATCATGGACAACACACATCTGTGTGAGTTAAATATTTTGTTTACAAGTCTGTTGACATTGGTGAAGACTGGAACAGTATTTGGCCAAATAATTCCCACATTCCATAGATGCCCAGTGGAGGGCCGGACTGAGTCCTTTTGAGGTAAAATGTCCAGAGGAAGAGGCGGAGTTCAGTCTGCAGGCTGATTGCAGTGTCATTGGGAAAAATACATAATTTGGCAGTCTATGTCGAGGTTCAAGGTGAGTCTCATAGATTGTATCGGGGGCCAGTGGAAGATGATGTTACAGGCTATGATGCTGAGCCCAGATCCAAGGAGAAACAGGCCATGTGGAATAGATGAATGCCTCCACTTTCTTCTTTGCAAAAATGCAGATTCATCCACATTTTCATCCTCTTATGTGTCATGTGCCTCACATGGGCATGGTGGTAGATTGGCTGCAGTACTGTGAGGCACTGACACATCAAAGGACGGAGATGTGGATTTAGAAGGTGCATCAGCATTCATCTGTACCAAACCATGGTGCAGCAATGCAGTGATGATCAGTTGCAGGGCACGGAAGAGCCCAGCTATATTGCATTGGTGTGCAGAGCTGTGGCAGCCATTTGTTCTGCTTGCATCCGCTCCATGTTCTCCATTATTCATCGCATGCAGGCCAACTCCATGCTGCCATCGCTAGACCCACTCTGACTGGACAGTTGTTCTTGTCTCTAAGTCATGACTCTAGCAATGTCAGCCATGGAAAGTCGGAGAGCATGGAGCAGACTGTGGGTGTCTGTGATGTTCTGTAGGTTGTTACAATTGGGATTCAAACACCCATGTATGGCATCAAGTTTGGGCGCCAGGCTGTCAAACTCCACCCGCACCTGTTCAGCCCTATGCTGCTGGACCTCTACTGCATTGCATTGAAGTGCCAGTAGTGGGTCCTCAAGGTCCTGTGAGACAGCTGTGGTGGTAGGTGCTTGCTGCTGTATGGTTTGTGCAGGGGGTGGAGTTTCCACAACGTTGCTGGATTGCCCTGCTCCTGGAGATGGGGTGCTGAGTGAGTCTAGCAGCAGTCAAAGGGTGTCCGTATTGATGGTGGCAAATTCCTCTTCTTCATCAGTGAAGAGTGGGACAGGCTGCTGTTAAGGAGGTGATGTTTCTCCCTCTGCAATGTAATAGGGAGATGCAGTTTAACTGTGTGTTTCATGTATGAACATGCATTGGATGAGTTTACAAGCAGACTGCATGACAATGTCCATTGTGACAGTTTGAGAGGAGATGCATTTTTGTTGCCGGATAGTGAATATTATTGCAACATCACATATGTGACATTGTAGTTGTACATTGTCATCTCATAGTTTACAGCTATGACACATGTGAATGGCTAATTTCTACAACACAAGTGGCACCAGTTGTGTGCTCCGTTAAGTTGTAACATTGATGCAGTTTATACGACATTGTAGTCAATGTTGAGTAGCTCTGATTTATGAGTGTGTGCACATTGCACTGTGGGAGAGTCACCTCAGCAGCTTTGGTATTGCTGCCCCTTATCCCTTTCAGGCAGTGGGCCTTTCACTCATGTGCCTTTACAATGGTGAGATGTTGCAAGGTGGGGTAAATATGGACCTTGGTCAGACACTTGCATTGTTTGTCAGCTGATGTCTTGTGTACATCAGGGGTTGTATGTACATGAGGAAGTGTCAGAGTGTGACCTGCTCCTTTAAGGCTGAAGTCCACACTCCGGCCCTTCAGTGACGTGGCCTGCGCCATTTTAAAATGTTTGGGGGCAGGCATGCTATTCATCATGCACTGCAACTTGCTCTGTCAGTGTGGCTCAGAGACAGCCAGTTTTGCTGGGTACTGCACATGTGCATGGGTTTGGTGCTAGAACAGTCATGCATGAGGAGGGCCCTCTTTATGCACATTTGCAACAAAGGCCTACTTGTTGTTTCTATGTGTGCTGCACTATGCGATGCACATGTGCATGCAGCTAGCTTAGGCTATTGTTTTTTATCTTGTGTGCATGTCGTCAGTCATGTTTTTTCTTGCATGCATTGCTTTACTGCTCTCCTGTTGGCTTACCCGTTATGAGTATGGTGCAGGTTGAATTTCCATTGTTTATGATAGTCACATGGATGATACATGCTGCCGTGGTTCAGATTATTGAATACCAAGCTTTTCGTGTGGATGATAAGGACCATGACTGCATATTTTTTCACTGACAATGTTGACTTACCAAACAGATAGGTTTACATGCACATAAGGGTGTAATGGGCAAGTCACACCAGGACTGATGTGGAATGCAGCTTTCTGTATGGCAGTTGTGTACACTTGATAGTGGAGGAGTGTTATTTGACCTAAGGGGTGAGGGTGCCATTTAGCATATTGTCATTAATTGGTGCTACTCTGCTATTCTTGCTTGTTGTCATACTTACATTGCCATACAACTAGACAGGGACATTGTAGTTCTTTGAGTATGGCACATGGACAAGTCATGTGGTACATATTTGGGTGACACATTCTGAAATGCATTGTCGATGCACTGTGGTGTTGTATGCATACCCCCCCTCTCATTGTATCACGCCACATTTCGAATCAAGTCTGCTGATTGTGTGCATAGTGGGATATGCACCTTTTAGCCAGTAGGCTACATGATCACTGTGTTGTGACAATGCATGTGTTTATGGTATGCAGAATCACTAGATGCTTTCTCACCTGATGTACACAGGACTACATCTCCTGTACGAGCAAGCGGGAACATTAACTGGAGATGCCACAGGATGTCTACATGGCCCCCTTGCCTCAATCCCATGCATATACGACTGGTCTGCACCAGCCAGAATCTCTCTGATGCCAAAATGAGGATGCAGTGTTTATGTGACTGATCATGTGCATAAGTGGACATGCCGCTCGGAATGTCAGCACACATGCACCATTGTGCCTGTGTGTCTGAGTTGTGTGCAAGATTGTGTATGTGCAGTAGTATCACCCTTGATGCACCTGCACAATCTTGCACACGACTCAGACATACGGGAACATGCATGAGTGGTGTTGAGGCAGGGGACCATTTTGACACCCTGTAGCATCTCCAATCAATGAGGCCCTTTTCTCTTTTATATAGCCCTTATTTTGTGGTCTAATATGATTCTTGGACTATATTTGCTAGAATTTTATGTGCACATTTCCACGTCTGTGAGCCCTTCAATATGTGTCTTGCAATGTATTGGTTGAGTAGGGTGATATGTGTCTATGCCACCAGGGCCAAGGGTATCCGGGACATGATCCAAAGTCATTGTGGGTGTGCACTGCAATACATTTAATTGTGCATGGGTGCCATTGTGCCCTTCTCCTCCGTCCCCCAGTCCCTGGTTGTTACTCACCCTGTTGGTGTTTTGTCTGGTCAAGTTGAGCAGTATCCTGTCTCCTAAACTCCAACCACCGTCTCCTTGCTGATGACTTGGGACACCTGTTCCTCCAAAGCATCCAGCTCCTCCTGTGGCGCTGGACTCCCACCACCAGTCTGCATTACTGCTTTCAAATTGGCTGCAAGTTTCTGCTTGGTCTTGCGCTTTGCATCATGCCAGCGCTTCTTGCAGTTGTCCACTGTTCTCCTCACCTCTTCGACAGCATTCACCTTGGCTACGATGGACTGCCATATTGCATGTTTTGTGCCCAATGACACTGTGGAGCTGACAAAAATTTGCTGTTGGTTTTCTGTCACCTCCGCAATGAGGACCTGGTTTTCCTGCTCACTGAACCGGGTATTCCTCTTCTCCTTGCCCTTCCTCTGGGTTTCTGTCTGGTCCTCCTGGGTGTTTGTGGGGTTGTTGTTGGCTCCTATACTGGGACCAGCTTCCTCCATGATTCTTCTCAATTGTTTCTTTTTTTGTGTGTTTGGGCTGCTTTGCGAGCGTTTTATAGTGGGTTTTCCAGACGAACGTGAAAATACAGGCTTGGCGCATATTAGCGTGCCGTTTTTGATCGCTAATTGGCCCATCGCCACTTTTTTCACATTAGCCTGAGGATTTTTATTGTTGTGCCGCTAATCTTATCGCCTGATATTTCACGCAATAGGGGAAACTATTGCCAGTTTGTTTTGTGAATACACCACTAACAAAGCAATAGTTTCCCGCGGTAGACAGCGATAAAAAAATGCACGTTAACTAAGGTTAGCAATAGTTTTTGCCATTTCTTGAGAATATCCCCCTGTCTCTTTTAGATAGTCACTTAGCCCCTCCTTTGAGTTGAAGGTATTTATTTCCTGCCACACCAAGATTGAAACAGTATTGTTTTCAGCCAGGTGAAATCCATGACACATCTTGAGGAAAGTGTATTTAATAGCCCAGCTGTGTTTTGTCAGTCCAAATTCAAGGCACAGCTGGGACTGCGTAATGATATATAGAAATTTCGATGTTAACAGCAGTTAATAGGTCTCAGGGTTTTGACCTCTTCTCTCCCACAATTTCAGAGTCAGTTGTATTAGTGGGTAAAAGCTTCACTGCCATCACCTTCTGTAGGGGTCTGAAAATGGGACCCTGCAGAGTTCTTTCGAGCTGCCGAAATCCTGATTTTTATGAAGCCACCTTCAACATCATGGCCCCCATGGATGCAATAAAGGAGCCTCGAGAATCAAACCTCACACGTGCCTGAAACTGCCAATAGTCCAAGCGCCATGTGTTCTAATTGTCTTTGTAAATTTGACTACTTTGGTTTTTGTGAGGTGTATTTCTAATTTGAGAGTAGTAAAGACAAACCTGTGACGTTGGTTAGGGCTGTACAGTCACACATTTCTCGAGCTGGACCTTTCGTTGAAGTAGCTACGATATAGTGTATATCATTATTTTTTTTTTTAAATGCATCATGTTTTGGGAGCTCACAGTGTATGGCAACTTTTCAAGCCAAAGAATTGTGTGTTTGCATACGTGACTTGCAAGCAATGCCCATTTAGCATACTCTAGAAATTGCATCAAAGGGCATCTTAATTTATTTCTAGGTAGAAAAACCGACTTTAAGAACTGTATTTTATGATAAGCACCAAGTTAATAGTACGTTGCTAAAAATTGTATCTTTCATTTTTTAGAGCTGTCCACCACTTTAAAACGCCCTTGTTTATATTGAATTATTTATGTTCCTGTTACTGCTTGTGACTGCTATTTGCTAATAGCTGTTGTTTTCACTTTGCCTTCCTTTGGTTTACCAGTCGTCACAGCTGGTGAGATATTTTCAGCTTAGCAGAATTTAGCGATATTTTTGGGCGCACAATTGATTACATCCTCGATTTTCACTTTAATAACAGTCACAGCAGAGCTTTTACAGACAACATGTTCTATTACAACACCTGGGGAGACCAAGACATTTATAATGATGAAAGTTGCCAACCGATGGCCAGCAATACCATGCTTCACACTTGTGAGCTGCAGGAACGAAACGGTGCGGCTCTGGAATATGTTTTCCTGCTGTGGCATCCACATCTTTGATTGTTTTCTTAGATCACTCAAACAGGAACTAGAAGGCCGTAACTGTGAGGCTTTTAAAATGATGTATTGGTCGCTCTAGGCTCACCCTTTTGACACTGCTTGCTGGTTTTGGGATACTTTGCTTCACCCCTGGACATAATGTTTCGTTAATTTATGCGCAGTATCGAGAAACCGAGAAAGTATAACATTTTATTTTTGACTTATGTCGATTGACAAAACTATCTATTTACGACCCTAGACGACTTAGAACTGCTCATTCATCCACCGTCTCATCCAAGTCCCTGCTTTATGTTAGATTGTATTTATTTGAGAGATAAATGATGAAGTTGTAGTGAAAAGCATGGACTGGACGAGTTGCGTAAGCATGGGAGATAATATTGCTCTTCTGATGCTCCACTAAAGCAACCATACAAACGCTACAGGTCTTTGAGGTAGCCTGCAAGCAGCTTTGTTTCTGGTAATAATTTACCACTTTTCCTTCTATGCTGTGCTATTGATTAATTGGTCTCATTAGGTATTTTCAATTCGATTAAGTGAAACAATGAATGGCCTTTATTGATTTGCCAATGGATTAATTCTTCTTCCAGGATAATATGGGGAACAGATCACCCCCAGATTCTCTGCGGTGAATGGGAGGAGCTTTCTCCATGGGAAAATAGTCTCTCCCGTGGAGAAAAACATGCGTCTCACAACAATAGGATTCAATGCCACTCTGCAGCATTTTGCAAATGGGAAATAAGACCCATAGGGACATGTCTTATGCCATTCTCAGCAGTATGCCTGGAAACATATGCCTGGTGCAGCTTTCCTAGAGTACAACTGGAAAACATATGCCCGGTGCAGCTTTCCTAGAGTACAACTGGAAATGCTAAGGAATAAGAAAAAACATAAATGTTCATTTAAGCAGAGCTGTAACTCTTTGCAAGTACATTTATGGGTTTGGTCCTGAATAAGCCCCTTTGTTTATTAATATGCATACTCTTTCCAGTAATAACTCCTCATGCACTGAGTCGTTCAAACTATTCAGTCACTCACACACTCATACAGTCACTCACACACCCACTTACTCAGTCATACAGCCACTCACACATTCTCTCATTCACTAATACAACCATGAACACAGTCACTCCCTTATGTATACACCCAATTACTCACGCATACTGCCACTTACATAGTTACTGATTCAGCTAAAGAGAAACTCACAAACCCACTTACTCACTCATATAGCCACTGATGCACTCACTCTCTCAAATATACAGTGACCCACTCAAACACCCATGCAGTAACTAATGCACTCACTCTCTCAACTATACAGCCATGCTCTCACCCATATAGTCATTCATGTACCCACTCACTAAACGCATACTTCAACTGACACATCCTCTCACTCACCCATGCAACCAGTTACACACACAGTCCCTCATTTATACAGCTCACACACACACACTCACTCACTCACCCATGAAGCCAAAACACACCCTTTCACTCACACAAATTACCACTCACACATGCACTCACTCACCCATACACTCATTCACCCACACCATCACCCATACATCTGCTAAGACATTCACTGGCTCACTTGTTTATAAACTCACCCACCCACTTACTCACTTATACAGCCACTTATACACTCACTCGCTCAACTATATAGTCATTCACATACCCACTAAAACGCTCATACAGTCGCTCACACACCCACTCAGCCAGCCATAAAGCCATTGACTCACCCATACAGAAACTCAGACACACACTTGCTCACTGTAGGAAGCTGGATCGCTATATAGTGTACTAAACTAAATAAACTAAAGTACACTGGGGAGAGAACCCAGTGAGTCCCAGATTGGTATACAGAGTCTAAAGTAGATAATGCGAGTGCTCTATTTGATGAAGTGTGGACGAGCAGTTAGGCTTCTCAGAGGGTAGTGCTACACATTTGGTGTACTCACAGAGGCAATAAATGAGACACACACGCAAACAAAATCTGAGACCAATTTTCAAAAATAACAACTACATTTATATATGTTTGAGGCACCAAAATCAGTATTATTGGGCAAGTGTGTTATGAAAACAGTTGCAAAAGAAAAAGCTTTAACACCATCAAGTATTTCCAATGTTGGTCACTGTAGAATATACAGCGGTATCCTGTATCACCGTCAAACAATTTAGTATTGCAGGCAATGAGGGAAATCAGGAGAGGGCAGGACCATCAATCAAAAAACATCAGGGGTGAAATACAGAGTGTTAACCCTCGTCATCATCAAACAATTTGGTATTGCAAGTAATGGAGGAAATCGGATGACAGGCAGGACTGTCAATCAAAGACCATTGTGGTCGTGGGTAAAAGCACATGGGCTTTTACAAGTCTTGTGCCGATGGGCACTTGGGGTTGGGTTTGGTTTCTACTCTTTCAGAGCAGGGGTCTATGGGATCCCAAGACCTAAGTGGAAAAGGCAGCTTTCGATTACTTTGCCCAGGGCCTCTGGATGCAGGGCCACATGGAAATGTCCGTCACTAGGGGCAGGTGCACAAAAGATGCACCTTGGTTTGTCCATCAACAAACGGCACTATTTCCAAGATGGTTTCTGTCACACAATCGATGCCATCAAACAGGAGTTGAAAACTCACTGGACAGCGGTCATTGCCGATGTCAGTTGCAGGTGCTGTGGAGTGCTCATTTATTAGAGTGAAAACTGAAGTGGTCAGTGGCTAGACTGGCTACCAACAAACCTTGGCTGTGGCAAATGAATTTGAAAATTAACTCCCAGTGTGGCAAGCACATTGTTGCTGCCTTGGACTTTGCCTGCAACATACAGGGGACTGGTTCCACCAATCCAGGGAGTTCCTGTTTCTTTTTCAAAGGCAGTCAGGCCTCCGACCTTTCTGAATTACAGCTGCAGGAGGAGTTGGCTGTGGTGCAGGAGCCAACAGGCAGGCCATGAGTGTTGGTACCAAGTCAGTTAAACATCATCTTCGCCTTGCGATTCTTTGGTGTCCTTTTTCTTCGTAGGTTGGCAGTATCTAAGTTCAAGGTCAAGGGGTACCACCTAAATACAAAATTTAGGGGTGTTAAAGTGAGTGACAGGTTGATGTCATCAGTGATGTCATCAGTGATGTAATTTGAGATGTCATCAGTGATGTCATGAGTGATGTCACTGACCATGTCATGAGGAAGAAGGAAGACATGCAGAAAGAAAAAACAGTGGTGCAGAAAGAAGCCTTTTCGCAAAATCATCCTGTACCCTTAACTTTTTCAGATGAGTACTGGTGGCAACTGACTCTGACTAACCAGCTCTAGAGCCAGTGCTATGCTAGAAGACACTTAGAATACAGTTAAAACACCTACATACACTAGGGAACAGTATGCGTTGGGGTACCCCTGTTATTAACATGACCTCCTCTGTAAGCCCCTAATATATAAAAGGGCAGGGGGATTAAAACTACCTCTTAAAATGCGCCACAGGGTCCATTTTCACACTGATGAAGGGAGGGGGGCTGAGCTGACATGTGCAAACATGCTCTGGGGCCGTTTTACTTTGGTGGATAAAGTCCCCTTGAATCCTGAGTGTCTCTTGGCTACAAGTAGCCCACCAGGTATCGCCAGTTAGCACCACAGAGCTGCGTTGCAGAGAGGTGTAAAAAGGGGCACGACTTGGACCACCTCTCTCAACACAGCGCAGTGGTGCTTACTGGAAGCACCTGGTGGGCTAGTTGGCCCCCAGGGGTCCTCAGGATTGAAGGGGAATTATTTCCCCAAGTTAGAATGCACCACAGGGTGTGTTTGAACACGTCACCTCAGGCCCCCTCCCCTACCTTCACCACTATGTAAATGCGATCTGTGGACGTTTTAATTTGGGAGATTAAGTCTCCTTGAATCCTGAGCGTTCCTAGGGTCTAACTAGCCCACTAGGTACCTTCAGTAACTGCCACAGAGCTGCGTTGCAGAGAGGTGTAAAAAGGGGTACGGCTAGGACCACCTGGAGCCTTTTTGAAGGCACTTGACGAGGTCATTATCCCTCGTGCCCTGCGCTATTCCAAGTTTCTACTTTTGATGGATTTTAATATCCACATGAATGTTCCCGATGCACCTGATTCAGGGGCTATTTTTGGACTCACCTAATTTGGCTCAACTGATTCAGTGGGTCAAGATGCCATCGCATTTGGGTGGAATTAATTCCTCTTCAATCCTGAGGGTCCCTAGGAGCCAACTAGCCCACAGTGGTACCTCCAGTAAGTGCCACAGAGCTTTTTTTTTAAGAAGGGGGACTGTTTGGCCACCCTTCGTTTCATATCTTTTTGGCCCTGGGGACCCCATCCCCCAAGGCCTGACCCCTTTTTTAATTAAAAAATAATAATAATTTGGAAGGGGGCTGTGTGGCCCCCCTCCCAAGGCCTTAGTCGGCCTCAGGGACCCCGTCACATATTACATCACTCATGACATGGTCAGTGACATCAGTCATGACATCACTGATGACACTATCCAGTGAATGTGTGTCTTTTTAAAAAATAAATATGTGTTATATATGTATATGTAAAAGTTGATGGAAGAATAATGTTTAAATAAGTGATTAGTTGGATGTTTTTTTTTTATTGATTGGTTAACTGGTTTATTAAGTGTATCTTAGTGAACACATATATTAGAGAGTAATGTTTAAATATTTAAATATATGTATTAGTGTTTCACTTTGTGTATAAGTGGTGGCATGGGTTGGTGAGTAGCTACATATGTATGTATATGGGTTATTAGATGTTTTTGTTAGTATCAGTATGAGTGTTTGTATGGTTTGGTGGGGGTATTACTTAACACATAGATGCATGAATGACTGACTCTCTCTTTGTATGTGTTTTGAAGACAGCATATGTGCAGGACTGTATGGGTGGAAGAGTGTGTATATGTGTGTGTTAGTGAGTGAATGACTGTCTCACTAGTGTCTTTATCACTAACTACATATGTTTTAATCTAATATATGTGAATATTGATGTATATAAGTGAGTATATGTGAGAGAAAGAGATTGTAAGAGTTCCTGTTTAGATAAGTATGTGTTTCTATAAGTGATTGTTTAAGAGAGTAAGTATGTGTAAGTTTCCATAGAAGTAAGGTGGTTGTGTGTGTATAGCTGTATATGCAAATAAATGGATGTTCAATAGTTTATTTGCATGTGTGAATATGTGTGAGAGTATCTTTTGGATGACTGTCGGTGTGTAACAGGATGTATAGGTGTATCACTACATATCATGAGTGAGCATATTTACGAGTGACTATATAGAACTGTTGATCAATGAGTGGATGTGTATATAGATGGTGGAATTATTGAATTGGTTGTTGTAACTGGTATGGGTATCTCCATTTTTTTGAAAATTTTAGTTTCTATTTTTGAATATGTTTTTCAAGGGTTACATTACAGTGAAAAGAGGTCTGTCACTCTGTCACAAGGATGGTGTCATCAGTGATGTCATGACTGATGTCACTGACCATGTCATGAGTGATGTAATATGTGACGTCATCAGCAGTGCATTGCACGCGCAAGTTATAGTGAGTCCAACTAACTATAACGTGGGAATTTCATTGGTTTTATGCGAGTAAAATCTCCAGCTAACTATAACTGGTGTCAAACCTATGGTTTTTTCAGTGAATTTCATAGGTTTTGTAAATGCTATTTCCTAATTATAAAGTGTGTAAAACCTATGGTTTTTTCAGTGAATTTCATAGGTTTTTTAAATGCTACTTCCTAACTATAACGTGTTTAAAACCTATGGTTTTTTCAGTGAATATATATATATATATATATAAAATTTCTATGGCAAAATGAAACCCCTCATTTTGTTCCTTTTCAAATTAAATGTATTATGTGTTACCACTTTATTCCAATCAAGATAACTTCAGGTGTGCCATACTTTTGTCATAAGTAAGACTGTTAGCGTTCTAGTTGTTCTTTAGAACACTCTGGGACATTCTGTCATTGGGCTATAGTTGGGCTATATCTGGCTGATTTTTGGGCTACATTTGGGGTTCTTTTGTCTCTGGTGGCCATCTTGGGAGACTGCATATCAATTTTTTTTAATGAAATATAAGAGGATTTGAGAAGTCACTCAAAATGTGCCCTAATTTTTCTTTCTTCAGCACTAATCATAATTTCTATGGAAAAATGAACCCCCTCATTTTGTTCCTTTGCAAATTAAATGTTTTAAGTGTTAACACTTTATTCCAATCAAGATGACTTCAGGTGTGCCATACTTTTGTCATAAGTAAGACTGTTAGCGCTCTAGTTGTTCTTTAGAACACTCTGGGACATTCTGTCATTGGGCTATAGTTGGGCTACATCTGGCTGATATTTGGGCTACATTTGGTTTTTTTTGTCTCTGGTGGCCATCTTTGGGCTACATTGGTCTACATTGGGCTACATTAGGCTACATTTGGACTCTAACATATATATAGCCCAATGTAGCCCAATATATATTTTTTCAAAGTTAATTTTCTCAGCAACTACAGTACAGATTTACACCATTCAAAGAAAAGCGTAATCTGCGAGCCGGACTCTACCTTTCTACCAAATTTCTTATAAATCCATTCAGCCGTTCGAGCTGTAGCCGTGTCTAAACGTCCTATGGAAAATAACATGGGGAAAACACGTTTAGGGACCCCCCTTTTATCTCAGCCCCCACTTGACGAATCCTACCCAAACATTCAGGGAAGGAGCGGAGCGGAGCAGGCCATCTTCTTTGAGAAATTCGCAAAGATTCGTCCACCGGCGCCAAAGTTATTCTCAATAGAATGTTGCGGATTTCCTATGGAAACTAGGTCCTAACTACTGTCATTGGGCTATAGTTGGGCTACGTCTGGCTGATATTTGGGCTACATTTGGGCTCTTTTGTCTCTGGTGGCCATCTTGGGAGACTGCATATCAATTTTTTTTTAATGAAATATAAGAGGATTTGAGAAGTCACTCAAAATGTGCCCTCATTTTTCTTTCTTCAGCACTCATCATAATTTCTATGGCAAAATTAACCCCCTCATTTTGTTCCTTTGCCAATTAAATGTTTTAAGTGTTAACACTTTATTCCAATCAAGATGACTTCAGGTGTGCCATACTTTTGTCATAAGTAAGACTGTTAGCGCTCTAGTTGTTCTTTAGAACACTCTGGGACGTTCTGTCATTGGGCTATAGTTGGGCTACATCTGGCTGATATTTGGGCTACATTTGTTTTTTTTTGTCTCTGGTGGCCATCTTTGGGCTACATTGGGCTACATTGGGCTACATTGGGCTACATTTGGGCTCTAACATATATATAGCCCAATGTAGCCCAATATATATTTTTTCAAAGTTAATTTTCTCAGCAACTACTGAACAGATTTACACCATTCAAAGAAAAGCGTAATCTGCGAGACGGGCTCTACCTTTCTACCAAATTTCTTATAAATCCATTCAGCCGTTCGAGCTGTAGCCGTATCTAAACATCCTATGGAAAATAACATGGGGAAAGCACGTTTTGGGACCCCCCTTATATCTCAGCCCCCAAACTTTCAGGGAAGGAGCGGAGCGGAGCAGGCCATCTTCTTTGAGAAATTCGCAAAGATTCGTCCACCGGTGCCAAAGTTATTCTCAATAGAATGTTGCGGATTTCCTATGGAAACTAGGTCCTAACTATAACTACCTACTGGCGACCGCCAGTAGGTAATATATATATATTCCACACAGTCTCACCAACGTAATCTCTGCCCGAGGTGTGTTAAGCCGGCTATTCATGTATATGTAAATTCACTGAAAAAACCATAGGTTTCAGGGACGTTATTGGTAGCTGAACATTTGACTCAAATAAAACCAGAGAAATTTGCCTGTTATAGTTAGTTGAGCTAACTATAGCTCACGCGCCCGCAATGCACTGGTGATGACATCACATATTACATCACTCATGACATCTCAAATGACATCACTGATGACATCACTGATGACATCATCCAGTGAATGTGTATTTCTGTAAAGTTTAAATATTTTTCATATATATCTATGCCAAGGTGTATTGAAGAATGACTGGATTTACAATTGCCTGAATGGATTATTTAGTAGGTGCATGACTGATTGTATAAGTGAGCGATTGAACGTGGCTTACTGAATGCATGGGTTAGTGATTAACTGTGAGAAAGTCTGTATTAGTCTCTCAGTTGGTGTGTAAGTGGCTGCATGGGTTGGTGAGTACCTAAATGAATGTCTATATGGGTTATTTATTTGTTGTCAGAGTATCTGTATGGGTGCCTGAGTGTGTTTGTGGGTGGAAAGGAGCGTGTGTGACTCTGTGCATAGATGCCTGAGTGGGTGATTCACTGGTTGTATGGATTCAAAAGTGCATCTGGGTAGGGCTGTATGGGTGAGTTAGCTTGTGTATGGGTGTGTTGGTGAGTGAATGAATGTCTCAGTGGTATATGTGTCAGTAACTACATATGATTTAAGGCAGTATATGTGAGTGTTGGAATATATAAATGACTATACATGAAAGTAAGTTATTTGAAGAGGGTGTGTATAAATGAGTGTCTGCTTGTATTAGTGATTGTATAAGACTGTAAGTATGTGTTAGTATCGGCATAAATAAGTGATGTGGTGTGTGTATAAATAACGGAGTTGGTGTGTATAACTGTATGCATGAGTAAATTGGTATGTGATTGATTCTTTCCAAGACTGACTAGGTGTGTGAGTAACTCTATGGATGAGTCTCCCAGACAGTTACTGTCCAACCTGTACAAACTATCCCAGACACATAGGGAGCATTTCTACACTAAGGCGCGGTTGGTATGGCAGACCGACCTGCAGATTGTGCTAGATGACGATATGTGGCGATACTGCTGTACTAACACTAGGAAGCTTTCCCTCAATGGCCGGCACAGACTGGTTCACTTTAAGTTCTTAAATAGGGTGTATTACACTCCAGCTAGACTGTGAAGGTATGGCCTGCACGACACCGCGAACTGTGAACGATGCCGGGCCGCAGACGTGGGCTTCCTGCACCTTGCTTGGCAATGCCCTGGGGTCTGGGGTTTCTGGGAAAAGGTTTTCGCCGAGATTAGTGCTGTAACGGACACTATACTAGCGCTGGACCCGCTGGTAGCGTTACTGGGATACACCAAAAAAACTCCCTAGGGCGGTGCGGAGATTAGTGGATATGGGCCTCCTAGTAGCTCGGAGGGTAGTCGCATGTTGTTGGATGAGAGGTCCGGTACCTACACCGAAGCGTTGGGCATATGATATGATGTACTGCTGCACACAATTGGAAAATTACAGTGAACTACAGCCCCCCACAAGCAGGCCTAAGATCTTTTGGGGGCTCTACCAGACCTCTCTGGCCAATAAAGGGCCAAATGGCCTTGCTGACGAGACATAGGGCACCTCTATGTACTAGTGGTGGAGGGCAGCCTCCCTGTAAGGAGGGGCAACAACCTATTCTAAACATCAAACGGCGGGCCTCCTCTCCACTCTCTTTGATTGTACGGGACTACCATTCCTGTTGACTGTATGTATTGCCAATTACTATATCAACGCCGCCCGCCCTCCTGTGGGTTGTTGGCTAAATGGCTGTGTATTTACCTGAGAATTGGAGGTCGTGTGCTTGATGCAACGGGGATGTGATAAAAGTGAGATTAGCGGGAGGGGGGATTTAGAATTGTACTTTTTGTTTTCCTGTAAAATTGCAAATCAATAAATTAATTAAAAAAAACTCTATGGATGAGTGGCAGAGTGTTACTGTATGTATAGGTGCATGAGTGCATATTACAAGTACTGTATTGATAAGTAACCACATCGGACGTGTCCTCGGGCGTGCCGCTGGCGTGCCGAAGGCATTCTAAAGGCAAGCCCGTCTGCGCCCGTCCGCGCCCCGTTAGTGGCCAGCGCCAGCCACGTTGGCTGGGCCGAGCCTGCTGCTTGTCGCGGCAGGAGGTTCCTCACTCGTGAGGAACTGTTGGCGCTGGATGTTACTAAATGTAGTGGAGGTAAGCAGTGGGCAGTTCTTCATAGTTTATCTAGAACTTGCCCTTACTGTAAATTCTGCCTCTGCACCAGTGTCACAAGTCCTCCTCCCTTAGTTGCAAGTGAGTCCAGGATTCAGGCACCACTCATTAATGCCCGCTCCATTGCCAAGCATGCACCTGACATATATGAGCTATTCTGTTTATAATGGAGACTTGGCTGAGTGAGTTCTGCGCTCTGGTAGTGGAGCTCGCTATCCCTAGGGGCTATAAAATTGTCTGTGGTGACCGTAGAAGTGGGAGAGGTGGGGGAACGGCAGTGGTGTTTAGGGATACATGGTCTTTTACTTGCAAATTCTCTTGTGAGTGGGTGGAGGGGGAGGCTCTGGATTTCACTTTCACCCTTTCCCCTCATTTTACACTGGGTGGCATGTTGGTTTGCCGACGGCCCAGTCCACCTGGAGCCTTTTTGAAGGCACTTGACGAGGTCATTATCCCTCGTGCCCTGCGCTATTCCAAGTTTCTACTTTTGGGGGATTTTAATATCCACTTGGATGTTCCCGATGCACCTGATTCGGGGGCTCTTTTGGACTCACTTAATTTGGCTCAGCTGATTCAGTGGGTCAAGATGCCATCGCATTCAGGTGGTCATCTAATTGATTTAGTTTGCACTAATTTTGATGTAGAGGTAGGGGATCCAGAACCCGTTGCTTGGTCTCACCATTACTTGATCAGGTTCTCTTTGCCTATGGGAAAGGTTCCTCGAACTCCTGCTTTGCCCTCTGATTTGCACCCTGGGAAGATTAATCCACTGTCGCTCTCGGAGGCTTTACATCAGGCACGCCCGGTTCCCCCCCCTGATCTTGAAAGGGCGGTGAACAGCTTTGACTGCTGGATTGGCCTGGGGGTTAGCTCCTGTTCCAAACCAGCTTGTTGCAGTAAACAGTGCTCTCCACCCTCGAAGCCTTGGTTTTCGAATGCTCTCAAGGATATGAAATTGGGGTGTAAAAAACTGGAGCGCAGTTAGCGGCAGAAGTATTGCTCTTCCGCTAAGTCTGCCCTTCGAATAGCCCAGAGGGATTACTACACTGCCATTAGGAAAGCTCAAAGCGATTACCACGCTGGGAGGATTGCGATGGCAAATAACAACAGCAAGGAGATCTTTGCCATTGTCAAGAGCTTTCTATTGCCCTGTGCAGATCAAAGGATTCTTCCTGTCTCCCAACAATGGTGCGAGGACCTGTCTACCTTTTTTGTCAAAAAGATATTGAGGATTCAGGACAGCGTGGGTACACAATCTAGGGAACTGTGGATGTCTCTTGCGGTGTCTCCCTTATTTCCAGCGTACCTATCCTTCGGTTTACGCTATTTATGCCTGCTGCTGAGCCCGAAATTTTGGCCATCCTCAGATCTCTCAAGTCAAGCTCTCCTACAGATCCCTGCCAGGCTCGAGTATTAGCTGGGGTAGCCAAGGAGGTCTGTCCTGAGGTTGTGGCAATTGTTAATCTCTCCCTTCAGACTGCCACGGTTCCTGTGTGATGGAAACAGGCCAAACTATTACCCCTTCTCAAGAAACCTTCGCTGGACCCTTAGGCTCCAGCTAATTACTGGCTTATTTCTCCCCTACCAGCCCTGGCCAAAGTTTGCGAGAAGGTGGTTTTTCGGCAGTTTGAGACCTTGGTTGAAACATTGGGTGCCTTACACCCTGCCCAATCTGGGTTTAGAACTGCCTATAGCACGGAGACCGCTTTGGTAGAGATGTCAGAAGCGATTAGGGAGTGCCTGGATGGGGGCGGAATGGCTGCCTTGATTTTACTGGACCTCTCTGCCACTTTCGATACGGTGCCACACCAGCTACTCCTTGCCCGGCTATCATCTATCGGCGTTGTCGGTCCGGCATGGGAGTGGGTCAAATCCTTTCTGGATGATCGTACGCAGCAGGTCTAGATGGTTCCTTTTTCATCCTCGGTCAGGAAACTCTCTTCACTGAGCCCAGAGCTTTTAATATATCTGACCCCTTTGTTTTATCTGGCAGAGGAGCTATGAGCAAAAATTAGAGCATTTGCGGATGACACCCAGTTGGTATTTACCTGGAGGGGCTCGGACTTAGATACTAACATAACTGAGACGTGCCTAGCATCCGTATTTTGCTGGCTTGCACAGGCCAATTTGACATGCAGTGAGGACAAGTCTGAGGTTCTCTTGTACGGCCAGTTCCCCCCGGCCTTCAGACAATCTCTGTGGCCTCCGGATTTCCCTTGTCCTAATTCGGAGGGAGGCCCGGCAAAAAACTTTGGGGTGTGGTTCAGCGAGGATCTCTGGTTCTCAGATCATTTAAAAAACTTACCGGAGTCTGCTTTGGCACCCTTAAGGCCTTAAGATGTTTTTTTCCCTTGATCCCAAGAGAGGCCAAAGAGACGGTAGCCTGTGCCCTTATCCTCTCATGCCTCGACTATGCCAATGCTTTGTTCATTGGCATTCCTGGGTATTTGTTGAAAAAACTTCAAATTATACAGAATGCTGTCGTCAGACTCCTGTTCAACATCTCTAAGAGAGCTAGTGTTTGGCAGCATTTGTGGGATCTGCAATGGTTGCCTGTGGTCCAGTGGGTGCAATTCACAGCCCCTACCCTATCTCAAAGGGCCCTGCATGGCCAAGGTCCCGTGTATCTTAGGAGGCGCTTTGCTCTGTACGTGCCCAATCCATCCCTGCGGTCTGCCTCTCTACATCGGATAACTCTTCTGCGGTTTCGTAGATCACGTTTGGGGGGCCAGTCTCTTTCTGTAAAAACAGCAGCTGCCTGGAATACTCTCCCCATGGATCTACAGGACATGCAAGACGTTCGAATTTTTAAAAAACGCTTAAAGACGCATCTGTTTAGTCAGCTAATCTAAATGGCTCTTGCTTGCTCCACCCCAGCTCACTCCCGCGCCAGGACACTCTAGAGTATTAGTGCATGATACAAGCTCTTTATAACATAACATAACATAACATAACATAACATAACATGTATAAGTGACTGGATGTGTGTATAGACGTAGGAAGTAATGGGTGGTATGTAGTATCAGGCATTCTTGTGTGTATGGTTTTAAAATAGTAGTTCGTATTTTAGAGTGCGTGTATCAAAGTTTATATTAGGGCAACAGTATATGCATCAGATTTTCATGTGGATGATGTCATCAGTGATGTCATTTCAGATGTCATTAGTGATGTCACTGACCATGTCATGAGTGATGTAAAATGTGATGTCATCACCATTGCATTGCGGGCACGCAAGTTATAGTTAGCTCAACTAACTATAACAGGTGAATTTCTCTGGTTTTATATGAATCAAATGTTCAACTAACTATAATGTTCCTGAAACTTATGGTTTTTTGTGTGAATTTCTAAGGTTTTTTAAATGCTAATTCCTAACTATAACGTCTGTAAAACCTATGTTTTTTTCAGTTAATTTCAAAGGTTTTTTAACTGTTAATTTCATATTTTAATGTTTATAAAACCTATATTTTTTCTATTATATTTTTTAATATTTTGGAACTCTATTGTCCTTCTTTTTTTAACTTTAAAAATGATGTAATGTTTTATATCTTCCCCATAAAATATGTATCTCTTTTCTTTTGTTGAGAAAAATGCACTCCCATACCGGTAGCGTACCAAGCTCCATCACCACGCAAATCCCATCCATCATATTGCTAAACGCATAAATGATGCGCATTTCTTATCCAGTGGGTTCGTGGCACCACGTCCTGCATAACATCATATAAGCATGAAGTTGCCCCAGCTGCTACTTTGGTATCCAATGGGTACGCTGTACCAAACCACGCGTTATGTCGTGTACGTATGGGGTCGAGCCCACTGCGCGTTGCGTATGCGACGAGTGCACGCCACCAGGCCCTGTGTTATGTCACAGACGTATGGTGTTGCGCCGAGTACGCCATTCCCTCAATTTTTTTGTCTCAAAAGTATATCTAAATAACTTTAAACAGTATATGAGAGCAAACAATAATCTAAAATGTTTTAAACATTTATATATTTCTAACTATAATAAGCTTATATTATCATAAATATATTTTCTCAAAATCGCGTCGGGTGTGGCCTCCTTAAACGCTCGGTGCATGATTGCCATGTGACCTTAAAAAAAGCATTTGATTGCTTCATAAAATATCCCATTGTAACAGTTGGGCGACCCCACCCATTTTAGTCATTCTCTCTCCAGCATTTGATGAGACACACCCCTTCTGCTTAGAGATTCAGCTCCCCCACATCTAACAACGGGATCAATAATATCGAACTATCTCAGTTCTCAGACCTTGGAGAAACACAAATCAAGGAAATAACGGCCACAATCAAATCAGGCTCAGCATTAGATCCTTGTCCTCTAAAAGTCATTCGTCTGATCATGGACTATCTCTCCTCTGACATTGTATCAATCTGCAACACAATGTTCAGAACTGGGATATACCCAGACTCCCTTAAAAACACCTTGGTCAAACCCTTACTTAAGAAAGCTAATCTGGACAAGGACCAACCAAAAAACTACCGCCCCATAGCCAGTCTTCCCTTTTTAGCCAAGGTAGTGGAAAAAGCTATGAACTTACAACTCTCGGAGTTCATAGAAAAACATCAACGATTGGACAACACTCAATTTGGTTTCCGCAAGTTCCATGGAACCGAAACTGCCTTAATAAAAGCTACAGAGGACATAAGAGTGATACGGGACCAAGGAGGTACAGCAATACTCGTATTGCTCGATCTCTCGGCAGCCTTCGACACGGTCGACCACAAGATCCTGGTCGACCGTGCCGAAAACCTGGGCATCCGCCACATGGCTAGAAATCTGCTTTCCTCCTTCTTGGCCGGTAAATCACAGGTGGTCACACTGGGGCCCTTCCAATCGCACAAGCTGTCACTACCGTGTGGGGTTCCTCAAGTCTCATCCCTCAGTCCGACACTATTCAATATCTACGTGTCGGACCTGGCCTCTGTCATCAAGGCCTATGGGATGAGCCTTACCTCATACGCGGATGACACCCAGCTTGTGTTGGCCATCAACATGAATGGAGACAAGGTAGCCGAAAACTTCCAAGAGGGCATGCGGGCGATCGGTGAGTGGATGGCCTCTAACTGCCTAAAGTTAAATGCTGAAAAAACGGAGGTCGTCATATTTGGACATCTCTCCCCGGATGGTCAAACACCTGGTGGCCCCCTACGCACGGAACACCACCTACACCAGCTGTCACCGTCAGAAATCTGGGGGTGATTTTTGACGATAAATTAAATTTCATGGCCCACTCAAATAAAATAGCAGCAACAGCCCATCATAAACTCATGCTGATCAAGAAAATCATGCCGTTTCTACCAACCTCAGCAGGTAAGACACTGGTAAGCGCCCTCGTGTTGTCATCTCTTGACTACTGTAACGGCTTATTCATCAACGCCCAAGCAAGAGTGACCAACAAAATGCAGACCATCCAGAATGCTGCAGCCCGTCTCCTGTCTGGAATCCCAAAGTTCTCACCAATCTCCGAGACCATAAGGGACCTGCATTGGCTCAAGATTCGAAACAGGATCAAGTTTAAAGCGATGTGCATACTCTATAAAGCATTGCACAACTGTGGCCCACATTTCCTGAAATCCCAACTCAGATACCAATCCTCCACAAGATCGCTCCGATCTAACAACCTTAAAATCCTACAAATACCACGAACAAAAACAGTTAACTGGGGCGATAGAAGCTTCCTTGTGGCAGCTCCCAGATTATGGAATTCCCTGCCAGCCTCCATCAAAGACAGCCCATCCCTGATGCATTTCCGCAGAAAGATAAAGACCTGCTGTTTGATCAAGAATAGTTACCGGCCTAACCTCGGGAATATATTCAAAGTTTCTAGCGCCGAGACGCCTACAGGAAATTGTACGCGCTGTATAAATCTAAAAAATAAATAAATAAATAAATTAGAGAGCTTTTTTTCAAAAGTGTTTTGCCGTATACACATATCTTATACTACACACAACATGCAGCAATCATCTTGATCAATATTCATGGTCTGTACATTAGCCTTCCACGTGTGATTGCCATGCATCTCAAACGTTCCATCAAAAAACAAATGTGTGTTACACGATGCCCCTGGTGTGTGTGTGGGCACATTATTGTGCTCCCTTTCAGCCTGGGTATTCGTGGCTCTAAAAAGTATCAGAAGCCACGGGCAGAGTGCGCATTCTAGATCACATGTGACAAACAGTAAACAGCAATGTGTTGATTTCTGTTGCTGTAAGATCTGTTGTCAGGCTTTACCAATATATTAGTGTGTTATATGTGAGACTTTCAGATTCACATTTGACATGCATTGCTTGACTGCAATGAGTGTTATCACTGTGTATGACGTAGCCTCACTGCTGATCCTCCCTCCATCCGAGCACATTCACATGTGTATGCTTCGCGATAGCAACACTTTCAATAATACCGCACACCATGTCCGAGTTCTTCCACACTGCCTCAGGTGATATGGCTGCATCCACCTCGCATATAACATTGCCCAAAACAAAACAAGGGATCCATGAGGTGTACACCATCCTGGCACTCAACACTGGCTCTAAATTGTGAACCCTACTGCCAGTCGTGTTTTGAAAGGGATGCATGAGGTGTACACCATCCTGCAATCAACACTGCAATTGAATTGTGAACACTGCTACCGGTAGTGTTTGCACACACAACAATGATAGCAGGTGAGCACTGGGGCCTGGGTGCACAGTGGCTCCAATTGAGCGCGGTGCTGCGGTAGGGATGGGTTGCATCAGCCTGAGTGCACAGGTGCGAACAAGCAAAGTTGCCCTGCGTAATGATGTGATCTCTGACCTCATTCAGTCACATCTCTGACTCATTTTAAAGACATGCTGGACAGAACTGTAGGCCTGAGCCAGCAGGCAGCACTGCCCTACAGACACGTGTTAAGTGCAGTGTTGCAGTAGGGGTGGGGTGCATGAGCGTGAGTGCGCAGGTGTGAACATGTGATGTTGCTGTGCATAATGATGTGCTCTCTGACCTCATTCAGTCACATATCTGTACATTTCAAGGACCTGCTGGACCGTACTGTAGGCATCAGCCAGCGGGCAGCGTTGCCGTACAGACACGTGGTGTTGGCTTTTAGGGCACTCTAGTGAGCTCATTACTAAGTGTAAATGCACACAGGCTTCCGCCACTGCATTACACATGCACATTATGCATCTAGCATGCGCTCTGTTCCTTTGTCTGTTAACCTTGGTATAACATATTGTTATTTAACCTTGTGTATTCTCGTGCACTCCAACTCCACCTTGAACCATGATTACCACTAACAGTTGGTAGATCAAACTTCAAAAACGAAGGATGCACTCAACTGGTGTTTTCCATTAAGCTTGAAATAAACTTTCATTTACCTCCACAAGTTTCCACCATTAAATTATTTATCCCTTTTCAGACACTGAATTAATTGACCCAAAATGGGCGGAGCGGGTGCTCACCCTGTAATGATGCCCTGAGCATTCTGATGCCTTCCATGGTAGTATCAAGACACCGTCCCCGACCGGAGACATGCTCTCGCTCCCTACAAAAGTACCCCGGACCCAGAGCTTGGTCCCGCACGTCGTTGAACACACCGATGGTGGCAGGAGAGCAGTGAAGCCTTGCTGCGCAGGACCTACAATTGAACACAGTGCGGGGAAAGGTGCTGAGGTGCAGCAGCCTGGGTGCGCAGGTGTAGGCAAGTGATGTTCCCATAGCTAATAATCTAATCTCTGGCCATACTGCGGGAGGGGTTAGGTGCATCAGCCTTGGTGCGAACAAGCGATGTGGCCATCCGTAATGATGTGATCTCTGACCTCATTAAGTCACATCTCTATTTCATTTTAAAGACCTGCTGGACCATACTGTAGGCTTGAGCCAGCGGGCAGTACTACCCTACAGACACTTGTAGAGCGCGGTGCTGCGGGAGGGGTGGGGTCCATCAGCCTGGGTGCGCAGGTATGAACAAGTGATGTTGCCATGAGTGATGATGTGATCTCTGACCTGATTCAGTCTTATCTCTGTCTCATTTTAAGGACCAGCTGGACCGCACTGTAGGCCAGAGCCAGTGGGCAGTGCTGCCCTATAGACATGTGGCGTTGGCTTTAAGGGCACTGCAGTGAGCTCATTACTAAGTGTACATGCACACAGGCTTCCACCACTGCATTACACACGCACATTATGGTTCTAGCATGCGCTCTGTTCCTTTGTATGTAAACGTTGGCATAGCATATTATTATTTAACCTTCGGTATTCTTGTGCACTTCAACTCCTCTTTGAACCATGATTACCACTAACAGTTGGTAGATCGTACTTCAAAAATGAAGAATGTACTCAACTAGTGTTTTCTATTAAGCTTGAAATAAACCTTCATTTACCTCTAGACGTTTCCATCATTAAATAATTTCTCCCTTTTCAGACACTGAATTGATTGAGCCAAAATGGGCGGAGTGGTTGCTCACCCTGTCATGATGCCTCGGTATGCTGGCGCCTTCCATTGTGGTATCAAGACACCGTACCCGACCGGAGAGCTACTCTCCCGCCCTACAAAGGTACCGCGGACTGGGAGCTTGCACCAACATGTCATTGGACACACCGATGTTGGCAGGTGAGCAGTGAAGCCTGGGTGCGTAGGACATACAATTGAGCACAGAGCGGGGCAAGGTGCTGGGGTGCAGCACCCTGGGTGCACAGGTGCAGGCAAGTGATGTTCCCGTAGCTAATAATGTAATCTCTGGCCTCATTCATATGTTTCATTTTAAGGACTTGCTGGACCACACTCTTTCTCGTGGACCCCAGCGTACTAGACAAACGGGTGACGGGAGGTAAATACCGAGGGCTGGGTGCAGTAGGCCGACGTTCTGTCTCCTCCTCCCTCTGTTCTTTTGACACTCCCTCCCCTTCTCCCTTCTACCCACTCCCTCTCCCTCGCATTCTCACTATCTTCCTTTCATTCAGACTACCTTTCTTTTCCTCTTCCACATGGCACACATACTTATGTTTCATTTTTGTCTTGCAGGTTTTGTACGCTGCTTCCGGATTTCACCCACGTATTTCATGTATACTGTTGTTTGTTTTAATAAACTTGCGTTTCCATTTATTTGTGTTGTTTTAATAAAGGTTATTTTTTTCAAATAAATAAGTGAGTGTATAGGTCTTCTTTTTCTGACAACACTTGTCTGTAGTTTATTGTGAAAATTGTCTGTTTATAGGAGGTTATGATGGAAAACATTTGTAATTTTGCGGTGCACCTACCAAATATAAACCAACAGACTATTACATAAATGAAGCCTGCCTAATTCTACAACTGCAAGGGTTCTATGTGTGTATCACTTTATAACACCATGAGTCTTGCCCGTGTGATTACAGAACCAATAAGGCACTTCCTAAGACCACCGAGGCTTCAGTGACTGCCGAGGCCCACCCTGTATATTTAAGTAAAGCCCTGGAGGGTGGCGATCCCCGGACTTCAGATGGCCTCGAAGCCCCTGAACAATTAGTAAACAATACCCGGGAAGGTGGCGATCCCCTAGGCTCGAAGCGTCTCTGTGCCCTCCCGCACCTAATTTATATGTGACATTAAGATCCCCAGTCCTACAGAGACCCTGCAATATAACAATAGGATTGGCCACGGAACATTACCCACCAGGGTTCTCATTTAAATGAACGGGTGAGACCCCGCTTCTCCTATTTTCTTTTCCATTTTTACCCTCTGGATCCGCTCTATTAAAGCAATACGAGGTTTTCCTCCCTTCGCTTCAACTATTCAAACAAGGATTTGCTATCACAGGGTGGTAGCCATGCACCCGCCCTCTAATAACAAGCTTAAATGTCCCGTGGATGCACACCCTGGGACATTGTATGAGCTGCGCCTGGGATGTTGTGCTCCCTAGGACCATGATGCATTGGTTAGTATAAACGCATACTAACACTACTTACACACGTGTAGTACAGCGACCAGAGTGGAGTGAAGCCGCAGAGGAAGTGCAAAATCTAAAAACATAAATCCTACCAGAGGTCGGATGACATAGTTCAATGAGTCGACGACCCTGGGATGAGTAGAAACAGCTACACGAAGAAAATGGGTCTTCAGCACAATGCAAGCAACTTTTAAATATTGGTGAGTGCTGCCTTCTTTTTACCTTCTCCTGCTCTTCGCCAAATGTATGTAGTGAAGAGGCAGATAGCAGTGGATCCGATTAGTAGATTTACTGCAGGAAAAACAAAACACCTTAAGCAGCCACCAACAGGAGCAGACAGCAAGGCAACCGTCTTCTCCAGCACCATGTACAAACTCTCCAAGGTTGCCCTCATGACAGCCCTACATTCTAACATTACATACTTACATTCTAGTAGAATTACATACTAACATTCTACTATGACTAACATTGGAATACTACACAGAGCGCATGACTTTACAGCAATGAGCTCATGCTTTCATCCAAAAGTCTGGAGACCGGTACGGGTGAGTAGTTCGCTTCCCACTCCCTGTATTGTATAAACGCAAACTAACACTAATTCCACAGGTATACTACACCGCCCAGAGCACATCACTTTACAGCATTGAGCTCTCTATTTAGGCTCACGGTTTAATCCCCAAGTCTTCATACGAGTAGGAGAAAGTAGTTCGCTACCCACTCCCTATATTCTATAAATGCATACTAACACTACTTACACAGTTATACTACAGCGGCTAGTATCCTACATCATCCAGAGCCCATTACTTCCCAGAATCAGCTCGCTTTGATCCCCAAGTCTTCACTCTGGTAGGCATGAGCACTTCGTTTCCCACTTCCGGTATAGTATAAACAAATGGTAGCAGCCAGTAGTTTGCTTCCCACTCCCTGTATGGCATAAACGCCTACTAACACTACTTGCAAATGTATATTACATCAGCCAGAGCCCATCTCTTTACAGCAATTCCCATGGTTTGATCCCCAAGTCTTCACACCAGTATGCCTGAGTACTTTGCTTCCCGCTTTGGTATAGTATAAACGCACGATAGCGGTCAGTAGTTTGCTTCCCACTCCCTGTATGGTATAAACGCCTACTAACACTACTTGCACAAGTATGCTACAAAGACCAGAGCACATCACTTTACAGCAACAAGCTCACGGTTTAGGCTCTTGGTTTCATACCCGAGTGTAGCAGCATATCATCTCAGCTCCATGTCACTCTGAGCAACGCCACACTTTCAGACCGGTAAGAGTGACTACTTCGCTTCACACTACCCCACAGAGGTTACAGTGCTCCTACCCTCCTTTCCTACTGTGTTCACCCTTTTTTCCTCTTACTCACTTCAACGGAATCTCAAAATGGCAGCCAACACTTCCTAGTTGCAACCGCTCGCAGCGCTCGTAACTAATAAGCAGCAAGCTTGTGCTCGTAACGCCTCAGCCAATCAGAAGGCAGAATTTCCAAATATCGATATTTGTAAATTTCAATATTTCTCCAAAACTACTGAATAAATTTACACCAAATAAACAAAAACGTGCTTTCTAGACCAAAACCCTTCTCCCTGCCAAATTTGGGGTAATTCCGTTCACCGGTTCGACCGGTAGCCTTCTCTAAAGTTTTCTATGGAAATTAACATGGAAAAAACATGTTTTGGAACACCTTTTTATCTCAGCCCCCCCTTGACGAATCACCCCCGAATTGTCAGCATAGGAGATGATATGAGCAAAGAATTAGTTTTGAAAATTTCATGAAGATTCATCAAACAACGCCAAAGTTATAAGCAAAACATAAAATGCTCTTCCTATGGAAACTTGGTCCTAACTATAAATACCTACTGGCGACCGCCTGTAGGTAATATATATATATATATATATATATATATATATATATATATATATATATATATATATATATATATATATATATATATATTTATATATATATATATTTATATATATATATATATTACCTACTGGCGGTCGCCAGTAGGTATATATAGTTAGGATTTTTTCTCTATGGGATTTTTGAAAATTCTATGTCTAATAACTTTGGCGTTTGTGGACGGAATTGGCTGAAATTTTCAGGAAAATGGCACATTTTGTTTCTGAGCAGCCCTTGAAAATTTGCGGGGGGTTCGTCAAGGGGGGGCCGAGAAAAAAGGGGGGTCCCAAAACGTGTTTTTAACATTGAGTTTTCCATAGGGCGGTTGGCCTCACTTTTGGCTCGAAGGGCTGAATGGATTTGCACGAAACTTGGCAAAATTGTAGGGACTGGTAGCCCGATGTGCCTTTTGTAGGTCTCAATATATGTGCTTCAGTGGATTTTGAGAAATTAACGTTGAAAAAAAGATATATATCTGTAACAGCGGACCGGGCAGCGCTCCAGTTCGCGTACTTTTCGCGCAACGGAGCTTTGTGAAGCGAAGCTGATTGGTTCTCCGGCGTCTGTAAACATTCCAAACAGTCCGTAGCGGCCCCCATCTTGTCTCTCGGTAGGATCGAGAGACAAGAGGAGGCCAAAGCGAAGGGGCAAATGACCATAAGGGGGCATAGTAGATCCTCGCTGACCCCCTAGGTTTGATGTGGAGGTTTTAAAAGGGCCCCGCGGGGCAAAAAAAATAAATAATAATAATAATCGAACGGCTGAATGGATTTGCACGAAACTTGGCAAAATATTAGGGACTGGTAGCCCGATGTGCCTTTGCTAGGTCTCAATATATGTGCTCCAGTGGATTTTGAGAAATTAACGTTCAAAAAAAGATATATATCTGTAACAGCGCTCCGCTTCGCGTACTTTTCGCGTTACGGAGCTTTGCGAAGCTGATTGGTTCTCCGGCGTCTGTCAACATTCCAAACAGTCCGTAGCGGCCGCCATCTTGTCTCTCGGTAGGATTGAGAGACAAGAGGAGGCCAAAGCGAAGGGGGAAATGACCATAGGGGGGCATAGTAGATCCTTCCTGACCTCTTAGGTTTGATGTACCATTTTGCCAAGTTTGGTGTAATTCCGTTCAGCCATTCAGGCTGTAGACGTATGTAAATGTCCTATGGAAAATTGCATGGGGAAAACACATTTGAAAGTGTTGAAATTTAGAACCAATTAAAATGTTACTTTGGTTTTGTATTTGTGTGTGATGAAAGTTAATTGGTTATGTATATATGTCAAATGAGAGGAAACCACAGCCATTTTGTGATACTACTGTCTGAGGTACATTTGTGAGGAATTTTTGGTGGTGAATTTCTGGTGTTTGATTTACACAGTACTAACACTTCTCCTACTTTTAAAAAGGTGAGTTGTTAATTTGTAAGGGGAACTATGTTGTACACTTGAAGATAATTTGAAAAATGTTTTCTGTTATTTATTTGCAGTCCTTCTGTTATACTAAATACTTGATAAAGTTAGTTTTATATTATGTATTACTAAAAACGATAAATGAAAGTGATTATTTTTTTCTGCAATTTACAGCAAGCAATTTCAAAATAAATGGCTCACAATGAAGAGACCGTGGCAATTTCTTTGTAAGGGGAACTATGTTGTACACTTGAAGATAATTTGAAAAATGTTTTCTGTTATTTATTTGCAGTCCTTCTGTTATACTAAATACTTGATAAAGTTAGTTTTATATTATGTATTACTAAAAACGATAAATGAAAGTGATTATTTTTTTCTGCAATTTACAGCAAGCAATTTCAAAATAAAATGGCTCACAATGAAGAGACCGTGGCAATTTCTTTTGAATTGTCCACTACATTGATTGAAATTGAGAGCACCAATAATGAAATATTGTCACAAGGAGGAGATGACTTGTATGATTCCATTAGATTGATTGAAATGGACAGCACCAATAATGAAATATTGTCACAAGGAGATGACTTGAATGATTCCACTACATTGATTGAAATTGAGAGCACCAATAATGAAATATTGTCACAAGGAGGAGATGACTTGTATGATTCCATTAGATTGATTGAAATGGACAGCACCAATAATGAAATATTGTCACAAGGAGGAGATGACTTGAATGATTCCACTACATTGATTGAAATTGAGAGCACCAATAATGAAATATTGTCACGAGGAGATGACTTGAATGATTCCACTACATTGATTGAAATTGACAGCACCAATAATGAAATATTGTCACAAGGAGGAGATGACTTGAATGATTTTTTTGATCAATCTGTTGATGGCGAATTTATCGAATGTTTGGAGACCATAGAGTTACAAGAATCATCATTGCAGACTTTTCATGAGGAAATTGCTGATGAGGACATGTTACTAGTTCTTTCAAATTTAGAAAATTCTGAAGAATAAATTTATATTTAGAAATCAAAAATAGTTTGAGACATTATTCATTTTTATTTTTAATTTATGAGGTTGTAGCGAAGTGATTGTAGTATAAAATGAGACTTATAGTATAGAGTGCAACATTTTTATGTTACATGGTAAGTTTACTCATATTTACTTCCCTTCTGCCACTATATTATCTCCAATGTGTATTTGACATCTCTTCTTCATCTCCGGCCTCCTTTCTCTCACTGTGTGTCTCCGATGCATCTTATCGCTGCTATTTTGTGTAATTACAGAAGAGAGTAAAATAAAATAGTTCGGAACGTGAAAAGGGGGCAAAGTAGAGTACCCCTCACCCCCTAGGCCTTTTTAGGCGGTCCCAAAAGGATCAGTTTCTGCTTTCCTGAGAGATTATGGTATGAGTTCCATATACCACAATAATTTGCATTACAACATGCAAGATATCTATCTCCTATTACCAACTTTTGGAGATGTTCGCGCTAAGCGCGAATATCTCCAAAAAGTAACACCTGCCCTGAGCAGTTCTTAGCCATGTTATCCAATGGGAGGTGGATAACATGGCTAAGAGCATTAGCTCGGTAATGCATGAATATCGCTGGCTTTTTAGCGATATTCATGCATTGCGGCCGTTTATTATCGCATTTGCGATAAACCTTGATAATAGCAAGGTTTATCTTCGATAATTTCTGACGATGCTTAGCGGTAAAAAATTCGTTGGTAAGCATCGTTAGCGATAAATATCGCTTAACTTTGGTAATATGCACCAACGTCTGTTAACGTTCGATTCGAAGGAAATGAGGAAGTGTTGAAAAACATTGTCTGCGCCATCTTGCCTTTTTTGAAATGCCACACTTTTGTCGTGCACGGCAGCCATTTTAGATGCCTTGACCAGACCCACTCTCTGCACGCTGTCGATTCGTAGCATGGCTCCCCACCCTCGCAAGCATCTTCCCCAGGCACTGGTCACCCCCGCTCTCTGTCTTATGCATCGGCAATAAACCTCCCCCCATCTGCGCTGCTCTTCCCTGAGAATCACACTCTGTGCCCGCCCGACACCTCCCTTTCGCCCTATTCACTACCGCACCCTCTGACACTCCTCTTCCTCTGTGTCCGATTGTCCAGGCTATCACCTAGCCCTGCAGATGTAGTTTATGGCCCCAGCTGTAAAGAATCACCCCTCTTCAAAGGAGTTATAGTAGATCAAGGCCCACACCCGATGAGATCCGTCACACCACACGTGTTCCTACTATCTGAAAACCATCCTGTATTGTGATTGGGGAGGGGACCGAGCCTGAAGCGGAAGATTCCAGGAATGAGTCTTTGTACATCAAAGTTTTTACAATTATGTGACACATTAAAAATATATAGCACTCCAACAAAGTAGTAGGAATATAAAACTTTAATAACATATAAATATATACAACAAAACAAAAACAGTAAAAACATTTAAACAACGAAGAGACCGTGGCAATTTCTTTTGAATTCCTGATGAGGACATGTTACTAGTTCTTTCAAATTATGAAAATTCAGAAGATGTTGCCTGGGGGTGGGTCGTCAGTAGCAGTCTGTTGTGCGAATAGTTCCAAGGCAGCAGAACGCGCTGAAATCTAGATGGCACGAAAGTGATGTCTAGTAAGTTGCCGCCCAGCAAATAACGGCGTGGGGCGCCGGGGGGGTGAGTGAGTCCAGTAGGCACCACAGCTATTCTTACCGGCATTGCAGAATTACTGCTGGGGACAATGCCTGTGCTGTAGCAGGGTCACAGCAGAAACAAAAAGGATTCTGTTGAAGATGTTGTTGGTTTTCAATTTGAAAACAGTTCTGGTGTCAACTGCTATGCTAATGTAGTGGTTAATGTTTTGTTTTCTCTAGAAAATGTAAAAGAGGGGGAGGCAGTCCAAAGTTCCGTTAAAAGGGCAAAGGAAAGGATCGGTGGTTTGAACTATCAGTCAAAAAGGGGAGGGGGTGCAACAATTTTTCCTACCGGGTCACACTGTGCTTTCACCGGAACTGAGGTCTGCAGGATTCTAGCAATTCAAAGTGAGGCTGGCGCCAGCATGGGAGCGCCGACGTCCCGCGGATACAGTTTCGTCACTCCACGGGCGATCATGGCAGTCATTCCCCATCGGGGGTCGGAGACTCCCGCGGCTCCTCTAGAATCTTCAAGGTCGTGGAGGACTACGGTGGTGGAGTCAACCAGTGACCGGGCCATTTCTTTATGCTGGGCCCGCTCTTGCCAGGCCGACCGCCATTTTGAGAGTTCAGTAGCTACTGGCGATCGCGGGGTCAAATGAGCGGACGGGCTCCACCCTGCCGGGCGAGACGTTGCAGCATCGCCACAGTGGAAGAACCCTTTTCCGGGCGCTTGGAGCGCTGAGGGTGCAGTTGGGAAGCCTCCACTGGGGAGGCGGGAGAGGCCTGTTCGCATCGTCTCTCCCTCCCAGTGCACCCCACGGCGTCTCGCTTGAGATTTGTTATGGCCGGACCAGGCGATGAGGACGAGGGGGGGGGGGTCGGAGGCATATGCAAGACATCCCCCCCAGTGTTGTAGCAGCCATTATTCAAGAAAGAAGAAGTGTCCCGTCCGTCTTCGGGCCGGGCTTCCGGTGGATGTCGGCCGGACGCCCCTGGCTCTGGCCCCATGAACGGGTTCCTTGGTTTATCGGCTGCAGCCGGATCCCGTCGGCCTCGGCCCCCCGACCGTTTGTGGGCGGACCGGAAGAGCATGTGGCGGGACTACCTGAAACTGTCAAGGGCCACCGCGGCTGGACTGGGAGAGAGAGGGGAGGGTCGAGGAGACATTCCCCCCCCCTGCACCTGTTCAGCGTTGTAAAGGCAATCCCCTGGCCGGGTCCCGCTGGCCTCGGCCTCTCCTCCGGCTACACCCTACGTTAGGATCTCCTGGCCGAGGCGTGGCAGCAGGACCCGCCTTATATGGGCTGCTCCCGGCTGGGCGTAGCCGCAACCCTGCCCCACCTTGGAAGTTTCCAGAGTGGGGGCGGATGTTCTACTGACTTGCATTTTCCCTAGTCTATCGATTTTTTTGGCGTGGCAGGCGGTGGGACAGCGAGGGGTGATTTGGTTTCTCTTACTGTTTTTCTGGTCTCTCACCACTGGCATATTTTAACGTTTTCTTGTTTCTAGGACATTAATAGGTTTTATCATTACGTTATGTTATCGTTTCTTTGTTCGTTGTTTAATAAAAGTTCATGTTCATCAGTGGCCTACTGATTTTCGTTTTCCTATTCTTTTCTTTCCAGGTTGTTTCATGCTAAAGTTTCTGTTAACAGGATACAGTGATCACTTCGTTATTATTGCATATGTCCTTTTCACTAGGGGTGCTCTCTGGTCGGGCCAGATGACGTATCTCTAGTAAATGGTCCGGGTGAAACAGGTGCATCAATCAGTGGGGAGTAGATAGGCATGACAGATTACAACGGGGGAGAAAGGTCCGCATTACGTACCCTTTCACTATTTGCAAAGATTTTCCTACGTATATTTGCAAACAGGGAATACCTCCAAAAAGAACCAATTCCCAAACAGTCAATGTTTGGGGAAACAATCAATCAATGAGGAACGAAATAGGCACGACGTGTTAAAGGTTTGCGTTACCTACCCTTTACTATCTGCAAAGGGAGAGAGAATATTCCTATTCTACCTCGTTTGCAGGCAGAGAAGATTCTTAAGAGAATCAACTTCGAACAATTCAATGCTCGATTCAAACAATCAACAAGGGGTACTGTGAACACAAATGAACGCCGCTTATGTACATACACATTGGTATTATCAACAGGTTGTTCCTAATGTTTCTATTTTAGGGAGGTCAAAAAGAGATCCCATTAGTGGCCTACTGATTTTGCTCGATTCCTTTTGTTTTTTTACACGATTTTTCGTTATCTGCAAAGACTAAACAGAGTATTGCGACTCTGTGCTTGTTTGTAAATAGAGAATGAACCAAAGAGAACAATCAATCAAATGGAGAGAGAAGCAGGCACGACGGATTACAACGGGGGCAACGGGGGCAAAGGCCTGCGTTAACTACCCTTCACTATCTGCAAAGAGAGAGTACTCCTAATAGAAATGAGGGGTGGGGGGCAGCATTCAAAGCAGATCAGTGTGCATAAACACGAAAATGTTTTTACTTACCACGTACTTGACATTCGACAGCTTATGATATTTGCTATTAAAAAACCATTGAAATTCACTGAAAAAACCATAGGTTATAGACCATATATAGTTAGGAATTAGCATTTAAAAAACCTTATTTTACTCACACAAAACCATTGAAATTCCATATATAGTTAGTTGCACTAACTATATATCGCGCACCCGCAATCCACTGCTGATCATGTCACATATTACATCATTCATGACATGGTCAGTGACATCACTGATGACATCACTGATGACATCTCAAATGACATCACTGATGACATCACTGATGACATCACATTTGACATCATTCTTGTGCTAATACGATAAACCTCTTCAGACTCTAATATAACCTTAGATACACTCAGTGTATACAGACACTCACACACTGCCACTCATCCATGGAGTTACTCACACACCCAGTCAGTCATGCAAAGAAACAATCTCACCTCCATTTCTTCAACTATACAGTTAAACACACCTTACTTATTGAAACATATACTAACACATATTTACTCTCTTATACAATCCCTGATACAAGTTCACAATGATCGATACAACCACTCACTCATTCAGTGGCTCTCATGCACAGTTATTTATATATGCCAACTCTCACATGTACTGTGTTTAACATATGTACTTACTATGACATGTAGCATTGAGATATCCATTCACTCATCAATACACTCATGCACACAGTCAACTGCCCATGTAGCTGTTTCCACATGCAGTCTTGAACTCATACACCTAGTGAATAAACTGCTCACACATCTATGCATAGAGTCACACACCTTCCAGCCACCCCCACACAAACTCAATCTCCCATAGAAATACTTGGGCAACCAATTAATAACACATATCGCCTCTCGTATAGCTAATGATCAACACATGCAGCAGTTTACATCACAACAGACATAATGATGCACAAATTAAGACAGTTTAGTCACTAACCCATGCATTCAGTGAGACACATTTAATCACTCACTCATACAGTCAGTCACGCACCTACTAAATCCTTCATCCAGACACTTATACATCCACTCATTCTTCAATATGTAAGACATATTTTAACTTTACAGAAACATACAGTCACTGGATGTTGTCATCAGTGATGTCATCAGTGATGTCATTTGAGATGTCATCAGTGATGTCATCAGTGATGTCACTGACCATGTCATGAATGATGTAATATGTGACATGATCAGCAGTGGATTGCGGGTGCGCGATATATAGTTAGTGCAACTAACTATATATGGAATTTCAATGGTTTTGTGTGAGTAAAATAAGGTTTTTTAAATGCTAATTCCTAACTATATATGGTCTATAACCTATGGTTTTTTCAGTGAATATATATATATATATATTACCTACTGGCGGTCGCCAGTAGGTATATATAGTTAGGATTTTTTCCCTATGGGTTTTTTGAAAATTCTATGTCTAATAACTTTGGCGTTTGTGGACGGAATTGGCTGAAATTTTCTGGAAAATGGAACATTTTGTTTCTGAGCAGCCCCTGGAAATTTGGGGGGGGTTCGTCCAGGGGGGGCCGAGAAAAAAGGGGGGTCCCAAAACGTGTTTTTAACATTGAGTTTTCCATAGGGCGGTCTGTCGCACTTTTAGCCCGAACGGCTGAATGGATTTGCACGAAACTTGGCAAAATTGTAGAGACTGGTAGCCCGATGTGCCTTTTGTAGGTCTCAATATATGTGCTCCAGTGGATTTTGAGAAATTAACATTTAAAAAAAGATATATATCTGTAACAGCGGACTGGGCAGCTCCCGGTTCGCGGACCGGGGAGCGTACCAAAACTTCGCGTAGCGAAGCTGATTGGCTCTCCGGCGTCTGTAAACATTCCAAACAGTCCGGAGCGGCCGCCATCTTGTCTCTCGGTAGGATTGAGAGACAAGAGGAGGCCAAAACAAAAGGGGAAATAACCATAAGGGGGCATAGTAGATCCTCCCTGACCCCTTAGGTTTAATGTGGAGGCTTTAAAAGGGCCCCGCGGGGCAAAAAAAAAAAAAAATGTTTTTTTGTTTTTTTGCGTGGGTAGCGCCCGGTACGCGAACCGGGAAGCGTTCTGGGCAGCGTACTGCAATGAAAAATGAATGATAGACTTTTCAAATGCTGTATGTTAATTGATTGTTGTTTTTGTTGATTATTTATTTATTTTTATTTTTTTTTAAGCATTTTTTATTGTGTTTCATAATTTATTAAACTTTCTAACATTTCATTGTCAGAAATTTCAAAATTATCATGGAATATACTTTGTAGTCTCTGAGGTTGTAAAATGTCCTCATTTGCAAGGAGGTTATCTACTGCTTGTACACATTGCAGTAGTTCTTGGTCCCAAGTTTCATCCATAAATTCAATCTCATTTGGATCAATGATTTCTGTGTTGGACTCTGGAAGGACAATTTCAAATGAAATTTTTTGTTCGCTTTCCATTTTCCCTGAAATTTGCATAAAAAAAATATATATTAGTAGAGGTAGGGCAATGTTGGGATTAATTTTAGATAGGCAGTTTTTAACAGTGAATTTATCTTTGGGCAGTGTATAGTATCAGAGTGATTGTATCTAAATTT
Organism: Lissotriton helveticus; assembly: GCF_964261635.1. NCBI lineage: Eukaryota > Metazoa > Chordata > Amphibia > Caudata > Salamandridae > Lissotriton > Lissotriton helveticus. Next base: position 749,412,465 of record NC_136059.1, on the reverse strand, counting down.
ATAAGTACTACAGAGGGATAGTATATAACTAACAGAAAAAGTTTGCCATATTAACTTAAAGTGCACAATATACTTCAGTTTTAAAAATAACAACTTACCTTTCAAAAATAAGTTGAAGTTATTAATGAAAATCCTATTGAAATGTACACCAGGAAGTAGTAGTCAAAATGGCTGTGTTTCCTTCTCTTCCTTTATATATATTCGGGTACATAACCAATCAAATGTCAGGTAAAAAAAGTAGAAAATGAAAGTAACATTTTAATTGGTTGTGAATTCCAACACTTCAGATGTGTTTTGTGAAGTAATTTACCTCACGGTATTTAGAGAGGTCTACAGGCTAAATGGCTAAATGGAATTCCAATCAAATTTGTGAAAATGGTAGGGATTGGTATGTAGTATGAGCTAATCTATATTTGGTGAAATTATCTCAAGTGGCTTTTGTGTGAACTACTTTCCCACCTTTTTTGATGGTGCGCTTCCCAGGGAGCGACCCGGTACGCGAACCGTTGAGCGCCCCGGTTCGCGGACCTTAAGCGTTCCAGGAGTCCACCATTTTGTGTTTCGGTCGAATTAAGATACAAGATGGAGGGCAAATAATGTTCAGAATGGGTAGAAGGGGGCACGGTAGAGTTATCTTGACCCCCTAGGTTTTCTGAGGGTGGCTGAGGAGGCTTATATGTGCGAAAAAAAACCATTTTTAAAAAAAATTTCGCGAGGTTAGCTCCCGGTACGCGTACCGGGTAGCGGCCCCGGTAGCGTATTTTGTTGAAAATTAGTGAAAAATGTTAGAGTTAAATAATAATTGTGAGTGATCAGATGTAGGGTAGCTCTGAGAAGAGCTTTTGGGTTTATGGTACATTTAGGTACTTATAAGTAGGTACCAATGCACATTCTTAAATTCAGAGTGAAAATTCTGTTGCCCTCATCTGAGAAGTGAACTCCATCTCCTCTGTAGATATCTTGCATGTAGTAACGCAAGTTATTGTTGTACAGGGAGCCCATTCCATGGTCTCTCATGTAAGCTGAAACAGATTTGTTTACATGCTTCCTCGATTTCTCAATTTGTGGACAAAATTGGTTGGACCACCTCCATTTCTGTCTTTGGCATATATTTGAATATACCAAGGCAGTCTGAGGAAAAAGTGCCATCAATTGCTCAAAGGTGTCCTTTAAAAGCATTTCCAGACCTACCCCAGTCAAAGTGCCCAAGTCATTACCTCCACAGTGCACAATTAACAGGTCAGGTTTGGGCAAATGCATAAAGGTTTTCACCAATGGTATCAATTGGTGACATTTTAATCCTCTGTGGCCAAACCACTTAATTTCCACATCTTGTAAATTGAGGTTAGGTAAATTCCTGCTTTCAACGTACCTTTGAGCCCAGTGAATATAACTATGACCAACAATCCAGACAGAAAACATGGTGAGAGAAAGTTCTCCTGCAGTCAGATGAAGTGTGGCAATGAAATGGCAGTTGAAAAAATGAGAGTTTGAAATGAAAAAAACTGTGGAGTTTCTGTGTTCATGAAGCAGTAACAGTGATTGGTGGATTTTGATTGCTGAAAACAAAAAGTTAGGGTGCACAGATGTGTTCTTTGAAAGATGTATTTTGAGTGGTCAATAAAAAGTCATTAAATGAAAGAATGCACTGGATATGCAGGTGCACTGAGAGTTCAGAGTTCAATTGCAACATTGTTGTGTGAACTTGCAAACAACAGAGTTCTTCCAGGAGGTGGTTGCCATGCAGATAAAGCAGAAAGGGCAGAGGGGGGATGGGTTTTCATTTGAAAAAAGTGAGGGAAGACTTTTGATTGGGTGACATGAGAGATATGTGTGAAGAATTACAGCATTTCTGTGCTTTTCATAGCTGCAGACTCTGGAGTGCATACCTTTTGCTCTGCTGCAGACAAATTGGTGTGTTTCTGAGACTGTTTTCAAACTCAAAGTATTTGCTAAGGTGAGAAAATATTTCTTTACTTTAGATAGAGAATAGTGTGTTTTAAGGAGAAAATTATGATTTATGTGGCGCAAATTGCTTGTAAATATGCTCTCACATGTGTATGGAAAATATTGATTTTGAATGTTTGTGTTACATAGCCATGTTAAAAGTGACCCAACCATGCTGGAAAGGCAATCAAAAAATCCTTTAATGTGTTTTATTGACATTTTAAGTCATTTTCCCATGTGCAGTGTTTAGAAATTATGATTAGAAAATCGTTTTTGGGGAAAAGGAATTGTTTTTAAAATCATGACAAGGAGATAATGGTGTATACTTCTTTATAAGGCTATTGACTGTCCTTGATGTTATTTTTCTCATTTTAGTGTAAGACCTTTCTCTGTGGCGCAAATTGCTTGTAAATATGCTCCCACATGTGCATGGAAAATTTAGAGTTTGAATGTTTGTGTTACATAGCCATGTTAAAAGTGACCCTACCATGCAGGGAAGCCAATCAAAAAACGCATTTATGTGTCTTAAGGACATTTTAAGTCATTTTCCCATGTGCAGTTTTTAGAAATTATGATTTGAAAATCGTTTTTGGGGAAAAGGAATTGTTTTTAAAATCATGACAAGGACATAATGGTGTATGCTTCTTTATAAGGCAATTGACTGTCCCTGATGTTATTTTTCTCATTTTAGTGTAAGACCTTTCTCTGTGGCGCAAATTGCTTGTAAATATGCTTCCACGTGTGCATGGAAAATTTTGATTTTGAATTTTTGTGTTACATAGCCATGTTAAAAGTGACCCAACCATGCTCGAAAGGCAATCAAAAAACGCTTTCATGTGTTTTAATGACATTTTAAGTCATTTTCCCATGTGCAGTGTTTAGAAATTATGATTTGAAAAACGTTTTTGGGGAAAAGGAATTGTTTTTAAAATCATGACAAGGACATAATGGTGTATGCTTCTTTATAAGGCAATTGACTGTCCCTGATGTTATTTTTCTCATTTTAGTGTAAGACCTTTCTCTGTGGCTCAAATTGCTTGTAAATATGCTCCCACATGTGCATGGAAAATTTAGAGTTTGAATGTTTGTGTTACATAGCCATGTTAAAAGTGACCCTACCATGCAGGGAAGCCAATCAAAAAACGCTTTTATGTGTCTTAAGGACAATTTAAGTAATTTTCTCATGTGTAGTGTTTTGAAGTTATGATTTGAAAATCGTTGTTGAGGTAAAGGAATGTTGTTAAAATTTATGTGCGCCATATGACCCCAAATTTCTTTTTCAGGGGTGCAGCAGGGTGTTCTTGAGATACCCCTGCACGCTTGAAAAAAATCCTATTTTGTGATGAGCTAATTGCTAATCACAAATTGCAACCTTCATTCCTATGAGCCTCCTAGCCCATGGAAATGAATGGTTAATTTGCAATTAGCAATTTGCTCATTGCAAATTAGGAATAGTAAAGAATTGCTATTTATTCCTTAAAATTTGCTATTTAGGAAATGCAAAATAGTTTGATGGTACATATGGTGGTTCATCTGTAACAAGATAAGAAGCTTAGGGATACATTTATGATGACTAGTGCAATAAAGTGCACATTACTTACTTCATTGGTAGGCCTTTACATGTATTATCTCCTCTGTATTCTTCATCAAGCGTAACTTTAATCTGCAATCCTGAGTAGGCCTCACCTTAAACAAACCTCTGGATAGGACACACTTTATTGTCATCCTGGATTAATCATTTAAAATGGTAGGGACAGATTTATGATAGGTGTATGCCTCTTTTGTGCCACTGTGCGTCACTTTTATGATGCAGCGGTGGTGCAAAAGATTTGCTATGAGGCGACAACATTACAAATTGATGCATTTAGGCAGATATGTCATGGTGTAAAAAAAAACGTACCACATAAAACCCAAGCAGCAGTGATGCAAAAGATGCACCATGCCGCAAGACAGGCCTCACTTGGGGCCATATGTATGAAGGTAATTAGCATTTGCAAAGATCAAAATTCTACAAATTTCAGCCTTTGTTAATGTTAATTAGACAAATGGTATGTATCAAACAAGTTTGATGCAAAATAAGGAGTAGCAAAATTTGCTATTCCTTATTTTGCAATTGTACTGAAGGATTTGCAAATTTTGTGATTCCTTAAATGCAATGTATCAAACAAAAAATATGTAAAAAATGACATTAAGGATTTGGAAACTATTGTGGTAAATTGGTGGTAATTTGTGAAATCTTTTCAAAAAGCTTTTTTTCAAAAAAACAAAAGGTGCTATATGACGCCAACACATGCCCTTAGGGCATGTATGTGTGCCATATGCCCCCAATTTTCTTTTTCAGGGGTGCAGCAGGGTGTTCTTGAGACACCCCTTCACCCTTGGAAAAATTCCTAATTTGTGATGAGCAAAATGGTAATCGCAAATTAAACCTTCATTCCTATGAGTCTCCTAGCCCATGGAAATTAATGGGTAACTTGCAATTAGCAATTTGCTCATCGCAAATTAGGAATGGTAAAGAATCGCTATTTATTCCTTAAAATTCGCTATTTAGGAAATGTAAAATATTTTGATGATACATATGGCAGTTCATCTCTAACAAGATAAGAAGCTTAGGGATACATTTATGATGACTGGCGCATCACCAGGGATGTGACAGTCATCCTGCGCCGCTGTTCCGCCACCCATGGTGTGCTGCATTTACAATGCGGCGCAGCATGGGGCAAAAATGGCACAGATGTGTGACGCATATGTGCCGTAAAGGTGGCGCATTGCTGGAGTTGTATTGCAAGTGCGATGCAGCTCCAGCAAGGCTCAGGGGTGCCGCATCTCCACAATGCTGCGTCAAGACCTATGCCAGCTTCAAGCAGGCGCAGGGTTTTGACGCAGCTTTCTCCTATCTGATTGTAAATGCGGCACACCATGGGTGGCAGAGCAGTGGTGCACGTTAACTGGTGCATGCCTGGGGATGTGCCATTTAATAGAAATCTGGCCCTTTACATTTAAGTATGTGCAGGGGACACAGAGTCGGTGAGGCTTATCCAAGGTTAAGAAGAGATGAGTCCTGTTCAGTGAATAATTAGACATAGGCTTCACCTGCTCAGCATTGCTGGACATGGCTAAATAATAGCTGCTAAATGTTAATCTTGTTAAACAATTTTACTAATATAATCTCTGAGATTTGTCTCTTACTCTGCAACATCTCATTGTTGTTATCTTTCTTTAAAGATAAAGACAACCTCAACATGAGCGACAATCTGCAATCAGTTGATTTTGACCTCATCATTGAACTTGTAATTGAAACATCAGTGGATGTTGATCCTTTGGATGATTTAAATCCTGAGGATGAAGAAGAGCGTGATGAGGATGCAGATTTGTTCGAACTATATGATATAGGATGGGAAGCTGACCTGCTTGAGCCTTTGGAAATATAAACATTTATTTTTAAAATTTATAATTAATAAAAAGTAAAAAGGTAAACCGTTTAATTTAAAAATAAAGACACCTTCAAAAACAGGTTATGTGTAGTGTCTTCAATAAAATATTAAAATATGTTCATAAAATTAGATCAGATTCACATATAAAATAGCATAGATTCTTTTCTGGTATTTTTGTATTGTAAGATTGCCAATGACTAAAAAATCTTCAAATTAAAATGTCAAGTAGTGTGTTAAGTTTTTGATCACTGTTACTGATTTACTGTTTGGTAATAATGTTTATTAACATTTTTTATTATATTTTTCCTCAGATTCAACTGCAGATCATTTCAAGATTTTACCATGCCTACAACACAAAGACAGATTAAGGCTGCAAAACGTGAAAGACAGCAGGTGAAAACAAAAACCCAGCAGTCCTCTAACAAAAAGATTTCTCAAGCCACGAAGAAAGCACCGGGTAAGAGCTCTAAATATTTCATAAGAAATATTTGTAATAAAAAAAATATTACTACAGAAAATGTTTCTGTCCATAACACGACAAGGAAATCAAATGGAAAGAAAAGGACAATGAAAAATGTTACTGCTAGAGCAAGAGATAAATCTGTGCATGATAGTAGAAGGAAACAACAGTTTAGGGAGATTCGTAAACGAATGTTCCGCAACAGGATAATTGGCAATTTGTTAAAAAATATTAAGAAAGGTCAACAGAAACTAGTTTTTTATAAGAGAAAAAAAATAGTTGAGAAAGTTATTGATCAGGCATTTGAAATTAAACGTAAGTTATTTATTTTGACAATCAATAGAATTAGGAAGCTAAACAAGGCAATTTTTGATTTCAAAAGAAATAGTAGATGGAAGAGAATAGTTAATCGTAGTAATTTTTGTGAAGTTTTTTCTGGAGAATGGATGCATAGTTCAAGCTCTGAGGCATTTTTTAATGAGGAGAGTTATTTCCAGGATAATGATTTGGTGCATGCAGTTGACACCAGTGGTCGTGCTTATGAAGTGAATGATGGTTGTCCAGTTGAAAAAGAAAAACTTGTGACAACAGAGGCAGAAGAGGTGTTAGGTAATGAGGTTTTAGGAAGACGTGCTAAGGGTCCTGTGTACACCTGGAAGTGTAGTAGTATTTGCAGTGTGCGACAGGATTCCATCAATTTGCTTTGTGATTTTGTACGGTCATTTAACAAAAAAAGTTTGAAGCAGAAAATGATGTTGTTGCAAGAATTAGATCCTTGCAGAGTAAGAGAAGTGACAGGTTTGCATGGTCATTCACTGGCTTGTCTTTCCAGGAGAGTATGCCAGAGTGTTTTTCATCATTTCAGGATGCTAGCAGTGCATCATAACAAAGTGAGGAAATTAGTTAGAATGTTGTATTATGCTAAGAGTCCAGCAATTATGCTGAAACAATTATGCGCTGCTCTTTTGCATGGTTCTGAAATAGATGTGAAGAATATGTGTGAAGAAATTGAGTTTTGTTACTTTGGAAGTAAAGAGGAGAATGTTGAAATTGAGCAAGAAGTAGAGGGTCATGTGGAAGATAGTGTACAGGTTTCCAGTACAGATAATTTCCAGAGGGAAATTGCGACGTTTGAGGTGAAATCAAGTGAGAGGCCTAATTTCACTTGTGTGTGTTGTCGACGCACTTATTATAAGAATCAGACTAAGTTAGTGGATTTATATGCAAAAAGTGAAAGGGAAAATAATAGTGAATGGAAGGATTTTGCAACATACTTGATGGTAGAAAATTGTTTTGATTTGGGATTGGATCAACGTGTGTGTACTTATTGTTGTAACAAATTAAAACAAAACCAGATGCCTGCTAGAGCAGTTCATAATAATCTGGAATTGGTTGAGATTCCTTCTGAATTGAAGGACTTAAATACTTATGAATCTATTTTGATTCAAAGTATCCATCCCTTTCAGGCTATTGTAAGAATGGAGCCAAAGACAGGGAAATTGCCTCCATCAGATTTACAGAGAGGATTAAAGGGAAGAGTTGTTTATTTGCCTCTAGATTTCAAGAAAAACATTAACACAATTGGAGTAGAAAAAGTGGAAGAGGAACCTCTGGTTATCTTAGTTAATGGGGTTCCGACAAAGAATAAGAAAATATGGCAAGATTTAGTAGATGTTAGGAAAGTTAAAAAGGCAACATTGTATTTGAAAAAAAATAATAAATACTATAAGAATGTATATGTTGCAGAAGAGGAAGTAAGTGAGGAAGAGGATAGCGATTTGTGTGCTGGTCAAATTGAGAAAGTAGAACCCTCTACTAGTGAAGAAATATATGAACATTATAGTGTTCATCCTTTGCATTCCAAGGAAGTCATGGGGAATGCTATTGAGTTGTTTCAAATGAAACAAGCCAAAGGGAGTCCCATTAGTGTTTGGGAGGAAAGTTTGGAAGCTCGGTGTTTCCCACAGCTTTTTCCAACAGGTCAGGGAGGAAGATATGATGAGCGACCTCATCAAATTCCTGCTTCTGAATACCGGACTTTGCGATTGTATGCAGGAGATGCTAGGTTTCGACAATGCATTCCTTATTTGTTTCATCTCCTGTTTGAAAGCGATCTGTCTGGACTGTCATATGCAGTGAACCACATCTTGAAAAGTGGTATACACATGCAAAACATCTCGGCAAGTGACTTTATGGATAAAGTCAATGTCCAAGATAGTATTTTGGATTCTCACCTGATTAATCTCATGGCGTGTCAGCGTGGTACTAATGAGTACTGGTACCGTCGTCATGGTGATTTAAAATGTATGCTGAGGAACTTAGGTACTCCCACATGGTTCCTCACTCTGAGCTGTGCCGAGTATGGCTGGGAAGACTTACTTGAATTTCTACGAGAGGCAAATGCTAACGTAGATAACATCGAATTCAAGACACCCGGAGAACCTTGCTCTTTGGATCCAGTTAATGTATGTAGGTACTTCAATCATAGATTTGAAGCTATGATGTCTTTCATCATGAATAAGAAGAATCCACCTCTTGGAGAGGTGTTGGATTTCTTCTGGAGAAAGGAGTACTAAGCAAGAGGTGCTCCTCATATACATATGTTGCTGTGGATCAAGGATGCACCTAAATTTGGAACGGATCCAGATGACTCAGTGATGAGTTTCATCCAACAGTATTCTACGTGTGCTGTTCCAAACGCAAAGGAGAAGAAAAGCCTAAGAGAAAAAGTTCTGCGTTTCCAAAGCCATCGATGTGGAAAGTACTGCCGTCGTAAATTCCGAAACAAGGACAAGTTCTACACTAAATGTCGTTTCGGCTTTCCACGACCGGTGATTTCTAAAGGAAGAGTAAACAGTTTGATGTCTTCGCTGCGACACAATGTCATGAAGAAATCACCTAAAAACACTTACAATTTGAAGAGGAACGAAGAGTCCAAGTACATCAACGACTACAACCCGGTGATTTTGTCCATGTGGAATGCTAACATGGATATACAGTTTGTGGCTGATAACTGTATGGCTGTGGCTCGGTATGTGACGTCTTACATCACCAAAAAAGAGAAGACAGAATTGAAGGATATGTGGGAGGACATTTCCCATGAAAAGAGCCTCAGCAAGAAGTTGTACAGTTTCAGTCTGAAGATGTTGTCGCATCGAGAAATCGGAGCGTACGAATGTTCTGACCGGTTGTCTTCAGCAAGTCTCTATGCCAAGTCCAGGAGTATCGTTTGGGCGAGTCTTGGTCTTGCTGCAACACGTAATCGAGTTCTCAAACCTGTGCGGGAAATTGAGTATTTGGCGGAAAAGGAGCCAAACAGTACCGACATTTTGAAGACAAACATGTTGGATACATATTATCCAAATCGAAGCAGTCACCTCGAGAATGTTTGTCTGTATGAGGTTCTGCAAAATTACATATTCAAGAGGAACATCAAAGAAGATACTGAGAAAGGAGTGTATGCTGTAATAGGAAGTGAGGGATGTCTGGTCAAGCAAAGAAAATGCCACTTGATAAACCATCGAAAATTGAGTGGCGAATCTCCTGAAAAAAAGGAGTTTTTCTATTTAGCACTTTTGCAACTTTTCAAGCCTTGGCGTGCAGAAGAGGAACTGCTTGGAGATTTCGTCTGTTACGAAGACTCTTTCAATGCCGCCAAGGAGACCATAGAATGTCCTGCTTTTCCCAAATATGTAGAAATGTTGAATGCGGAAATTGAGCAGGAAGCAACAATTGCAGCCGAGATTGCCAGAGACAGTTCTCAGGACAGTCAGAGTTCTGCTTCATTGAGTCAGGATCCACTAGGAGGACCTCTTATCGAAAATGAAGCTGCCACTGCTATGAATGAAGTGGAAAGAGCCATGGCACATGCTCAAGAGGATGCGGTTAACTTAGAAGAGTTGGAAAGGCAACTCAACGTTGAGCAGAGGAAAATATATGACGAAGTTACCATGCAAATTGATCATGGATTAAGTCATGATAAGAAAGAGTGCTCATGTACGTCGTTGAAGCCTGTCCGACTGTACGTGAGTGGAGAAGCGGGAACTGGAAAAAGTTTCCTTATTAAAGCAATTTCATGCTATTTGCAGGAAAAGACAGAGTCATCGCTGTCTTGTGTTGTCACTGCTCCAACTGGACTGGCAGCACATAATATTAAAGGGATTACTTTACATCGTTTACTGATGCTGCCAGTGGAGCATGACAACAAATTAGAATATCACAAGCTATCTGGAGATGCTTGTTTTGAAGTTTCAAGAATCTTGAGGAAAATGAAACTTCTTATCATTGACGAAGTAAGCATGGTTTCCAATGTCATGCTTGCCTTTGTGCATTTGAGGATGCAAGAAGTTCTCAAAACAGAGTATGATGTGTTATTTGGTGGCAAACACATCATTGTTTTCGGAGATCTTTTGCAGCTGACACCAGTGAAAGGGCAACCTGTGTTCAAAATGCTCACGCATGAAGATACCAGGAAGTGCCTAGGCAGCATTGGCAACGTCAATATATGGTTAAACTTCAATTATGCTGAACTGCATGAAAATATGCGTCAGGCGAAGGATGAAGCTTACAAGACTATTCTACAAGATGTTAGAATTGGAAAAGTGACCGAGCATGGGAAAGAAGCTTTACATGCACGATTACTGTCAAATTTATATCCAGAACAAGATGTTGTGCCTGAGAATATTTTTCAGAAAATTACTGAAAAGAAATCTGGAATATGTTTGATGCCAACTCTTGCAGAATGTGCCAAATTTAACAACAAAATGTTGCATTTAGAAAAGCAACAGATTGTGAAACTGGAAGCTATTGATAGAGTAGAGCATATGGGATCAACAATTATTTTGTGTGAGAATCTGAAAACAAAATTGGATTCATTAGAGAAGAGTATATCTAAAACTGCAGGTTTTGAAAAGACTCTGAATGTGTGCTTGAACTGCCGTATAATTTTAAGAAGGAATTTACATGTTGAAAGAGGTCTGGTAAATGGATCAATGGGTAATGTTGTTGATTTTGTGAAATACAGAAATAGAGATGGAATTGAATTTTTAAAAATTAAATTTGATGGCATTGAGGAAGTACAGCTAATTGCTCGTTGTTCTGCTAGATTTTTGCTTGTAAAAGACTTATATGTTCGCCGTAAGCAGTTTCCTGTTTGCTTGGCATATGCGGTGACAATCCATAAATCGCAAGGTTTAAGTGTAGACAGTGCATTGGTGAATATTGGCAGTTCTGTGTTCAAGGAGGGTATGGCATATGTGGCATTGTCACGAGTTAGAACTTTATCGGGATTGTACTTGATTGAGTGTGATGTCACAAACATTTGTGCAGATCTAGATTGTGTTAAGGAATACAATAGGTTAAGAAGAGAGTATGCGCCACATTTGCCTCAGTTTCCTTTGTTTGAGAAACGTCTGGTAGGCCGGAAACGAAGAAATGAGAACAATACTGGGGAGGTTATAGCAAAAAGACAAAAAGTGAATGAACCTAAAATTACAAGCAGAAACAAAAAGGATTCTGTTGAAGATGTTGTTGGTTTTCAGTTTGAAAACAGTTCTGGTGTCAACTGCTATGCTAATGTAGTAATTAATGTTTTGTTTTCTCTAAAAAATGTAAAAGAAGAGATTGTGGTCAATTCTGATCAAAGATTTTGCGGTTTGTTAAATTCTGTGTTAGAGAAATGTACCACTGATAGAAGAAACATAGAAAGTGTGTCTGAAATTCGAAATCTGTTAGACAGATGTTCAGGCCAAACACAATTCTCTCAAAATATTCAGCAAGATTGTCAGGAGTTTTTAATGTATATGCTTGATGTATTACATGCTGAAGGTGTAGATGTAGATCAGCTGTTTGGGCTTTCTTATCAATGGCAGCATGACTGCGAGAACTGTATGATATCAAGTACTACTAGTGTAGACTCAGAAAGATTTATATATTTAACTTTGCCAGACAGTAAATCAGTCTCCTTTAATAAGCTAGTAAAAGCTGCTAATCACAACATGGAGTGTAGCCAATGTAAATCTGAAATGATGTCCACATTATTTATACGAACATATGGCCAGTACGTCATTTTAATGTTCCAACGATGTAGGCCTGATGGAACAAAATTGACAACTTTAATAAAAAATTTTGTAGCTTCGCAGTTGTCAATATCAGGAAGGACTTTTGTAACTATAGCAATTATATATCATGACGGCCCTTCAATATCATCAGGACATTACACAGCTTATTTAAAGTCTAGAAATGGCTGGTCATTCTGCAATGATTCTGTTTTAATTTTTTTAAAAAAATTGCCGTATGACCTTAAAAACTCTTACCTGGTGTTTTTAAAACCAAAATTTTAGGGAAATAATCTCGGGATGTGCTCTGTGGAATTTCAAGAAGTTCTAATGGCTCCTACACAATTTGGCCTTGAGGATAAGTGTAGTTCAGAGACATAACTTCTAATCATAGGACTGGACATCATGGAGATATATGTGCACTTTGAATGAGTTCAGAAAAACTGTTTCTTTTTATAAGCTAATTGAAGCAGCCAATCAAAACATGGAGTAGAGGGAATGTAAGTCTGCAATGCTGTCTACTGTTTTACATTGCTTTGTGATTAAAAGTGATGTAGAGAATTAAATAATTGTTGTAGTCATAGAGGTAGTGTAAGTCTGCTTCATATTAAGCAGTATCAGTGTCATAGGAAATGTAGAACATGACTGAGCAAGAAGGGGAAGATATTACTATTCCAGGATTGTGAAAATGATCTTCAACATTTTAATTCTGAAAGTTGCGGGAATGCCAAATGATGGGATTGGCTAACAAGAAATACAAGAGGTATACATGGCTCTGACAAGATTTGGCCTTGTGGAATCTTGTGGTAGAGAGCAAGAAGTCATTTATTGTATGTAACATGTTTTTAAAAACGATGGAGATTTTCTTTCAGAAAGTGGTGGGCTGAAAGTAATAACAGCACAAAAGAGTGTAAGCTATTCATAGGACATCCTTGGACGTCATGGAAAGTAAGTTAACTTTAAGGAGTTCTGATTTTTGGTTTCTGATGTTGTATGGGTTTTTTAAACACAATCATTTTGATTGTGTTTTTTTTTCCCCGCTGTTACATGATGAATACCTTCAAGTCACTGTTTTTAGTGAATTTTGATACATTCTGAGAACAGCAAAAATAAACCATTTAACATGTATAATTAATTCTGTACTGTTTGCATTTATGATGTATATGTAGAACTGTGTAGAAGGCATGGAGAAGGTGAGGCTTCTGTAAGTGTCAAAGTTGTTGCATGCAGTGCTGCACTTCTGCGTATTCTTTGATATGCTAGACTACATCTGCACAATGAGATACCTAAGCAAAGGAAACACAAGTGATGTGATTGTGAAATGAGCAAAATAAATTGCATGTATTTCAATTACATCACCTGTGTTTCCTATCATTACGAATCACATTGTGCAGATCAAGTTTAGGTCTGTCCAGGGAAACATAGGAGGTTTGGACTTTGTTGAAGATTGCAGTGGACATGACTCACTTCATTGGTAGACCTTCACATGTATTATGTCTTCTATTCTCTTCAACAACTCGAAATTTCATCTGCAACCCTGAGTAGGCCTCACCTGAAACAAAACTCTGGATAGTAGACATCTTATTGGCATCCTGAAGCAATTATTTTAAATTTTAGTGTCTTGCGACACTTTTCTGAGACAACAGCAATGCAAAAGATGCACCATGTTTTAAGATAGGCCTCACTTCATCTGCATCAAGATAGTGTTAGTTTAAAATGTATATCTTTAGGACTGTGTAGCTTCTGTAAGTGTCAAAGTTATTGAAAAACTGTTTGTCCTTCAATCTTTGCCCTTGTCTTTTGTAATTTTTTAATACATGTTTTTATATTTTTCAAATGTTTGTTCTCTCTTTCACAGATTGAAAGTATAAAAATAAAAAGTGAGGAATTTAACGACAATTATAAGGTAAGTATTTTGTACTCTTTTCGTTACATTTCTATCACATTGAACTACTATTAGTTCCACTGCTTCATTTCTTTAATCCTCAGTTTCCTGCCTTTGCTACTTCCCTCATTCCTTTCTCTATTAACTACTTACTCAACTCCTTCCACTCTTTTTCTCAGTCCCTCTCTTCTCATAGTTCCTCACTCTTGTTCACTCACTCCGTCTCTATTACTCTTAGTGTCTTTGACTGATCACTGTATCACTATTTGTTCATAATGCTTTCTCTGTGTAGTTGAAGCACACTAAGGGGATATTATGAATGCAGCCAATAAAATTATTGCTCTTTTTATTGGCAGAAAACTGGTGCAAAAGCGGCTTTAGCGGCAGTTTTCTGCCGCAAAAGCAGCTTTAGCGACACATTTCTGCCGATAAAAGCTGCAAAACTTTTATTGCCTATGTTGATAATATGCCCCTATGTTATTTACATTAGGGCTATATTGTCCAGTATAACAATCAAAATTGCTCTCCAAAGACACCAGGCAAAGCAGACGCTCCCTCAAACAGATCACCAAGTGCAATTTACCCTACTTACAATCTAGCCTGTTCTCTGTCGAGACTTTAGCAATCTTTAGACCACAAGATAAGATTTTTTTACATGGAAGAGCCATACGTATTGCAATTCTACTTAAGAAACAAGCATTGGCATAGACAATAGGTCTCGCCTTTGGTACTTTATACGTGTTTAGCCATGCAACAGTTGATGTTGCTGCACCAAGGATATTATGCTGCATAACTAAAGACTTAGAAGGTCCCAAAGTCGATACCTATTGGCTATGCCAATGCTTGTTTTTCTTTCACTTCGTTATCTATTTTGTTTTTCACAATTATACCCTCTTCTGTCTGTTCTTTGGTAAATAGATCTATTAAATAGTATCTCTTCTTTACTCCCTATAGCTGTCTTTCTTGAAACATCACTCTCTGTTTACTTTCCTTATACTTACTCTTTTTTAAAAAAAAATTTTTTTTTTGGGTTAGCTCCCGGTACGCGTACCGGGAAGCTAAACCGGAAGCGAACCAAAAGAAATAGAGCTTGCCAGAGTGCTAAACATTCTAGCAATTTTTTTGGAAAGGGAAGGTAGTTCTGAAAAGAACTTTTTTTTTTATATTTTTGTTGTTTTATATTTTTTTTGTATTTTTTGAACATTTTTTGTTTTTTTTGTATTTTTTGAACGATTTTATATTTTTTTTGGTTTTTTTGGGGGGGGGGAACAACAAAAAACAGGCGTTGAAAAGGGCTCAACAGGAGCAAAAAAAAATTACTGGGGGCGGTTAGGGCAATCATGGTGTTCATACGCCAGGTTCAGTGCATTGATGCTCATGTTGCCACAAGCTAATAATCCACGACAGCGCATACATAAGTGTATCATGTTCCCAAAATTGGGCTGGATATTTGGCACAGTTTCCCGTGCCTCCTCTGGTGATAAAGAAACCGATGTTGCTGGTCTCGTCACAGGAGTTGGTCGAGGATTGTCCATCATATCCCTTAATTCCGCCCGGCTGTAATTTAAGGGATGTTTCCTCGTCATATGCCTATGCATGGTATGATTACCGTAGCTGTATTTTTTGTCCGTCCCTCTGGACAATTGTTCCTTGCATATGAGGCATGTTGCATACCTGGCATTGACCTTTTTTTGGCCACGAGGGATGGAAAAAAACTGCCAGATGAAACTGGGTTTCTTTCTTGAAACCCGGGGCAACTCTTCAAGAAATTGTGGTTGTTCTCCCTCCTCATCCATCTCTTCATCTTCCTCCTCAGTGTTGATAACCACCTGGGGAGGTGGTCCTCTCTTCCCATGAGGAGGTGGAGGTGGTGGTGGGGGTGCACCAGCTGAAGCAATCAGTGAAGCCATTTTCATACAATCAAAATAGGTCTTCCAAGAAGCAAAATAGGTCTTCCTCTCACAATAATGAAAGTCAGAGTGAGGAAAGAAGGAGTGGTTTTCATCATTTGGAAAAAACAATACTTCTCAACCAATGAAAAGTGTTATTTTTAGGTCACCTGACCTAGCCTTCCATAATTATGAAACTAAAAGTGAAATGAACCAATGAAAAGCTTTATTAACAAGTCACATGACCTCTAACTTTCATGTTACGCGCTGCGGAACGCTCCCCGGTTAGCTTCCGGTTCGCTGCGCTTCGCGCCTCGGTCCGCGCCCCGGGACACTTCCGGGTGCGCTAACGCAGTACGTCACAAGACGCATTTCGCGGCAACGCGATACGTCGCGCTTTCGCGCCGCGGATCGCTTCCGGGGAGTTGCGTTTCGCGGCTCGGTCCGCGCCCCGGGGCACTTCCGGGTGCGCTAACGCAGTACGTCATAAGACGCATTACGCGGCAACGCAATACCGTCACTATGTTGATTTGTTACCGGTTCGCGGACGGGATCGCGGAATCGAATTGAGCTAACTGGAAGCTTCCCGGTTAGCGGACCGGGAGCGAAACAAAAAAAATATTTTAAAAAAAATTATTAATAAACATATAAAATATATTTTTGGATTTAAAGAATAATACATTTTACTTCTGTAGATATTAGCTTTTAAAAAACCAATGAAATTCACTGAAAAAACCATAGGTTATAGACCATATATAGTTAGGAATTAGCATTTACAAAACCTTGAAAATTCACTGAAAAAACCATAGGTTATAGACCATATATAGTTAGGAATTAGCATTTAAAAAACCTTATTTTACTCACACAAAACCATTGAAATTCCATATATAGTTAGTTGTACTAACTATATATCGCGCACCCGCAATCCACTGCTGATGATGTCACATATTACATCATTCATGACATGGTCAGTGACATCACTGATGACATCACTGATGACATCTCAAATGACATCACTGATGACATCACTGATGACATCTCAAATGACATCACTGATGACATCACTGATGACATCTCAAATGACATCACTGATGACATCACTGATGACATCTCAAATGACATCGCTGATGACATCACTGATGACATCTCATTTGACATTACTGATGACATCACTGATGACATCATTCATGTGATTATACGATGAAGCTCTTCAGACTCTAATATAACCTTAGATACAGTAAGTGTAAACAGACACTCACAGACTGTCACTCATCCATAGAGTTACACACACACCTAGTCAGTCATGGAAAGAATCAATCACACATCCATTTTCTCAACTATACAGTTATACACACCTTACTTATTCAAAGATATACTAACACATATTTACTCTCTTATGCAATCCCTGATACAAGTTCACAATGATCCATACAGCCACTCACACATTCACTGGCTCTTATGCACAGTTATTTATATATGTCAACTCTCACATGTACTGTGTTTTACATATGTACTTACTTTTACATGCAGCACTGAGATATCCATTCACTCACCCATACACTCATGCACACAGTCAACCGCCCATACAGCTGTTTCCACATGCACTTTTGAACCCATACATCTAGTGAATCAACTGCTCACACATCTATGCACAGAGTCATACACCTCCCAGCCATCCATACACACTCTCAGTCTCCCATACAAATACGTAGGCAACCAATCAATAACGCATATAGTTAATCATATAGCTAATGATCAACACATGCAGCAGTTTATAGAACAACAAAGATAATGATGCACAAATTGAGACAGTTTAGTCACTAACCCATGCACTCAGTGAGACACATTTAACCACTCACTCATACAGTCAGTCATGCACCTAATAAATCCTTCATCCAGACATTTATACATCCACTAATTCTTAAATATGTAAGACATATTTTAACTTTACAGAATTATACAGTCACTGGATGACGTCATCAGTGATGTCATCAGTGATGTCATTTGAGATGTCATCAGTGATGTCATCAGTGATGTCACTGACCATGTCATGAATGATGTAATATGTGACATCATCAGCAGTGGATTGCGGGTGCGCGATATATAGTTAGTACAACTAACTATATATGGAATTTCAATGGTTTTGTGTGAGTAAAATAAGGTTTTTTAAATGCTAATTCCTAACTATATATGGTCTATAACCTATGGTTTTTTCAGTGAATATATATATATATTCACTGAAAAAACCATAGGTTATAGACCATATATAGTTAGGAATTAGCATTTAAAAAACCTTATTTTACTCACACAAAACCATTGAAATTCCATATATAGTTAGTTGCACTAACTATATATCGCGCACCTGCAATCCACTGCTGATCATGTCACATATTACATCATTCATGACATGGTCAGTGACATCACTGATGACATCACTGATGACATCTCAAATGACATCACTGATGACATCACTGATGACATCTCATTTGACATCATTCTTGTGCTAATACGATAAACCTCTTCAGACTCTAATATAACCTTAGATACACTCAGTGTATACAGACACTCACACACTTCCACTCATCCATGGAGTTACTCACACACCCAGTCAGTCATGCAAAGAAACAATCTCATCTCCATTTCTTCAACTATACAGTTAAACACACCTTACTTATTGAAACATATACTAACACATATTTACTCTCTTATACAATCCCTGATACAAGTTCACAATGATCGATACAACCACTCACTCATTCGGTGGCTCTCATGCACAGTTATTTATATATGCCAACTCTCACATGTACTGTGTTTTACATATGTACTTACTATGACATGTAGCATTGAGATATCCATTCACTCATCAATACACTCATGCACACAGTCAACTGCCCATGTAGCTGTTTCCACATGCACTCTTGAACTCATACACCTAGTGAATAAACTGTTCACACATCTATGCATAGAGTCACACACCTTCCAGCCACCCCCACACAAACTCAATCTCCCATAGAAATACTTGGGCAAGCAATTAATAACACATATAGCCTCTCGTATAGCTAATGATCAACACATGCAGCAGTTTACAGAACAACAGACATAATGATGCACAAATTAAGACAGTTTAGTCACTAACCCATGCATTCAGTGAGACACATTTAATCACTCACTCATACAGTCAGTCACGCACCTACTAAATCCTTAATCCAGACACTTATACATCCACTCATTCTTCAATATGTAAGATATATTTTAACTTTACAGAAACATACAGTCACTGGATGTTGTCATCAGTGATGTCATCAGTGATGTCATTTGAGATGTCATCAGTGATGTCATCAGTGATGTCACTGACCATGTCATGAATGATGTAATATGTGACATGATCAGCAGTGGATTGCAGGTGCGCGATATATAGTTAGTGCAACTAACTATATATGGAATTTCAATGGTTTTGTGTGAGTAAAATAAGGTTTTTTAAATGCTAATTCCTAACTATATATGGTCTATAACCTATGGTTTTTTCAGTGAATTTTCAAGGTTTTGTAAATGCTAATTCCTAACTATATATGGTCTATAACCTATGGTTTTTTCCGTGAATTTCAATGGTTTTTTAATAGCAAATATCATAAGCTGTCGAATGTCAAGTACGTGGTAAGTGAAAACAATTTCGTGTTTATGCACACTGATCTGCTTTGAATGGTGCCCCCCCCCCTCATTTCTATTAGGAGTACTCTCTCTTTGCAGATAGTGAAAGGTAGTTAACGCAGGCCTTTGCCCCCGTTGTAATCCGTCGTGCCTGCTTCTCTCTCCATTTGATTGATTGTTATCCAAGTATTTACTGTTTTAGAATTAGTTCTCTTTGGTTCATTCTCTATTTACAAACAAACACAGAGTCGCAATACTCTGTTTAGTCTTTGCAGATAACGAAAAATCGTGTAAAAAAAAAGAAAAGGAATCGAGCAAAATCAGTAGGCCACTAATGGGATCTCTTTTTGACCTCGCTAAAATAGAAACATTAGGAACAACCCCTCATGACAAATACAAAACTAGTGAGATGAACTGAACTCCACACAATGATGGCTGCAAAACAGCTCGGCTCCGCCACCCACCCCGCCCAAAATAACGATAAAGAGCGGCTGCCATGATTGGTTGCGGAATGGCCACGACGGAGCTACGAAATGATGCTGCTCTCATGCTAACCCCAGCTTCAGTCTGAAACATCCAGAAACACTGTAGACTACCAATTCGATCAGTTCCGGTAGCGCCCCAATGTAACCCGGTAGAGAAGAACTAGCCCTCCCCTCTTTCACTGATGGTTCTTGTTGCCTGTCCCTTCTGTTCTCATTTAACAGAACTATTTAGCCTGCTGAAAGGGGTTGTGTTCCGACCGCTGGTTGGTGGAGACATTTTGACTATATTCTGGACCTGCGTTGTCGCGTAATGCGTCATATGACGCGCCGCGTTAGCGCATCCGGAAGTCATCCGGGGCGCGCAGCGCGTAACGTAAGCATAACAAGTCATGTGACTTGTTAATAAAACTTTTCATTGGTTCATTTTACTTTTCTTATTGTAATGATGAAAGGCTTGCTCATATGACCTAAAAATTACGCTTTTCATTACTTCCGAACATTATTTTTTCTTAAATATATGTTATAATGTTCCAGGCTAATGTACTTTCCCGGAAATTTTACAACTGTCCTGCAAGTAAAATATATTCTTTTTTCGAGAAAAAGAGCGTTTCTTCGTCCCATGATGGAGCCGTTGAGCAAAAGAGGGTCGACCTGCTGTCTTAGTCGCCGATACGCCTGAATATGAGATTCTTATCGATCACTTTATGTTGCAGGAATAGAAAACACAACAGCCCTTGACCATTTATCTTTACTGCGTTCCTTCGTATTATACCTTTTACCCTTCATGTAATTGGTCTGCTTTATTTCACTTGCCTTTTAATGATTCTAAAACAGTGACTATTATTACAAACTTTACCAATGTATATACTACTACCATGTTTTCTTTTAAAAACCTTTATTGTGAAAATTTCATTATACAAATACGAGCCTATAACCACGTGGGCCGGCCACGGAGCAAACTGTAATCGTATGTGATGAGTAGACATTTACACTGTAGAGGAACGTAACGGGCGGGCCATTAGGTTGCAAGAACTAAGGTGTCTAACAGTTACGGAATCGGTGGACGTACATTTTATAATTAAAATACGACAGGGCCAGTTACAATAAAATTATCTAGATATACATTTGCGGGCAAGTACCATGGGTGACGTTAATTCGAACTTTCAACAGTACAGTAATCAATAACACATCAGAACTTAATATCAATAGGGATGTCGAAATATTCAATCAATTCTCGTCCCCGCCCGCCATGTGCTTCAAAACTGCATACGTATCTCGTGATTTCAAGGTTCTGCAACCAGTACACAACAAGGAGTTACGAGTCCCATTTATTCCGGCGCCATTTTGGGCGAGGACGGGCAGGTCCAGGATATAGTCAAAATGTCTCTACCAACCATCGACTATGATGATGTTCATATGCTGTATTTATTAGAGTAACACTCATCTGCCCACATGAAATTAATTTACCACAATCTAAACATGTCATTTTAATCTTTCCAAAGTTCTTCTAAATATTTGGGACCGTTTCCCTTGCCTCTGAAGCTCTCAGTGCCACTTCTTTGATGAATGTACTAGCAGGTCAGGGGTTCTCCTCCAAATCTCTCTTTTATGCAGCACTATAATTAATTGGTGCCACCTCTCCATATGACGATGCATGGTATAGTTACCACAACTATATATTTTTTCGGTTCCTCTGGAGAGTTCATCGTGGCAGATGAAGCGTGTAACATACCGGGCATTTACCTTTTTTTGCATGTACAGGAAAGGAAAAAAAAATCGAGCGTTCGAGTTCTTAGGTGTCCCAGGGCCATTTTAGTGGACCAGGCCCAAATCCAAAGAACAGCTATCTCACAGGCTAATGGGGCGACCCACGCCGAGTTTCAGCATTGTAGGATGACCACACAAGTACAGCAACTTGCTAGACATCACCTCGGTGCCATCCGGATCTCGGCGCCCCACTGCAGATGAAGTGCCTCTCAACTATGAAACCACCAGAAAACGCTTGAGTCAGCTTTGTGTGAAGCCGCCATTTTGATTCAATCAATAGCGTCCCCCTGCACACATTCAGGGACCTGGTCGTGTCTTCAGGTCAAACGAATTTGGGACAAGATGCAGAAAGGAAAAGGAAAAAAGTTCCGCCGGACCCCGGGAGGTGGCCGCCTATGTCATGGGCGATCTTAGGCCACACCAGGGCAATAGTGAAGCTGCAGCAGGTGCAAATAAGCTTCAGACAGTGTTACAAGCGCTGCTCAGAACTCTCAACTATGACACCACCTCGGTGCCATCCGGATCTTGGCGCCTTGTGCTGGTTCCGGCCTATTCACACATCGGTCCGCTACTGACGCCACCTCACAGGCCAACGGGGCACCCCACGCCGACTTTCGGCGCAGCATTGTAGGATGGCCACACCAGTGCGGCAAATTGCTGGACACCACCTCGGTGCCATCCAGATCTCGGCGCGTTGTGCTGCCTTCGGCCTATTCGCCACAAGTGCGCACGCAACTCAGCTGCATAGCGAGTGAAACACCAAGGGGCGCCCCACTGCAGCCGAGGAACCTCCATCTTGGGGGCGACGCACAGCATCACATTGCTTTCCAATGCAGTCAGATCCTCAAACAGCCCCCATTGACTGACGCGAACTCACAGGCCAACGGGGCGCCCCACGCCGACTTTCGGCACAGCATTGTAGGATGGCCACACCAGTGCGGCAAGTTGCTGGACACCACCTCGGTGCCATCCGGATCTTGGCGCGTTGTGCTGCCTTTGGCCCCATTCGCACATCAGTCCGCTACTGACGCCATCTCACAGGCTAATGGGGCGCCCCACGCCGACTTTCAGCATTGTAGGATGACCACACCAGTACAGCAACTTGCTAGACATCACCTCGGTGCCATCCGGATCTCGGCGCCCCACTGCAGATGAAGTGCCTCTCAACTATGAAACCACCACTGTGACATCCGGATCTTGGCGCGTTGTGCTGCCTTCGGCCTATTCGCACATCGGTCCGCTACTGACGCCATCTCACAGGCTAATGGGGCGACCCACGCCGAGTTTCAGCATTGTAGGATGACCACACCAACTTGCTAGACATCACCTCGGTGCCATCCGAATCTTGGCATCTCAACGCCTAGTGGTATCTTCCATACAGAAAATATTGTTACGCTACCTTTGGCCCCATTCGCACATCAGTCCGCAACTTAGACATCACCTCGGTGCCATCCGGATCTTGGCATCTCAGCGCCTTGTGGTGTCTTCTCGTCAGAAAATATTGTTGCGCTGCCTTTGGCCCCATTCACACATCAGTCCGCTACTGACACCATCTCACAGGCCAACAGGGCGCCCCACGCCGACTTTCAGCATTGTAGGATGGCCACACCAGTGCGGCAACTTACTAGACACCACCTCGGTGCCATCCGGATCTTGGCGCGTTGTGCTGCCTTCGGCCTATTCGCACATCGGTCCGCTACTGACGCAAACTCACAGGCCAACGGGGCGCCCCACGCCGACTTTCAACATTGTAGGATGGCCACACCAGTGCTGCAACTTGCTGGACACCACCTCGGTGCCATCCGGATCTTGGCGCGTTGTGCTGCCTTCGGCCTATTCGCACATCGGTCCGCTACTGACGCCGCCTCACGTGCCAACGTATTTTCTCCGCATTTTATACCCTATGCCGCATAACAGGTCATGTGACTTGTTTATAAAACTTTTCATTGGTTCATTTTACTTTTGGTTTCCTAATGATGGAAGGCTTGATCATATGACCTAAAAACAACACTTTTCATTGGATGAAAACTTTTTTTTTTTCCAAACGATGAAAGCCCCACCTTGTTTCTGGATGTTTCAGACTGAAGCTGGCGTCAGCATGAGAGCACCACCATCTCGTAGCTCCGTCGTAGTCATTCCGCGAGCAATCATGGCAGCCGCTCCCCACCAGAAGCCTGCAGGAGTCGGGGCCCCCAAAACTTTTGATGAATTCTCAAGGCGGAGGGGACGCTTTCGAGAATGGGGTCCAAGACCTAGCAGACAAGCGTCCGATTTCCAAGGTGTCCCAGGGCCATTTCAGTGGACCAGGCCCAAAAAGGAAAGAGCCTGCCGCCATTTTGAGAGTCCTGTGACAGCCGCCTATCGCTGCACCGCAAGAGTGGGCGCAACTCAGCTGAATTGCGGCTTTTGACACAGTGGACCAAAAACGGACGGAATGGCAACTGAAACGGTAAAGGGGCGCCCCACTACAACAGATGACACTCCACCTGGAGAGGCCCGTTCACGCCGCCTCCCCCGGGGCGCCCCACGCCGTTATTCGGAGCAGCATTGTAGGATACCAAAACCAGTGCGGCAACTTACTGGACATCACCTTGGTGCCATCGTTCTGCTGCCTTGGAACTATTCGCACAACAGTTTGCTACTGAAGACCCACCCCCCGCGACGCCCCACGCCGTTATTTGCTGGGTGGCAACTTACTAGACATCACTTTCGTGTCATCTAGATTTCAGCGCGTTCTGCTGCCTTGGAACTATTCGCACAACAGTTTGCTACTGATGACCCGCCCCACGCCGGAAATCTGGACGTTGTGCTGCGTTGGGACTATTCGCACAGCCGACCGCTACTTCGTTGTTTTTCCCTAAAAATGTTTATATGTTATTACTATTTTTGTTTTCTTGTATATATTTATAAATTATTAAAGTTTTATAATCTTACTACTTTGTCGGAGTGCTATATATTTTTAATGTGACACATAATTGTAAAAACTTTGATGTACAAAGAGTCATCCCTGGAATCTTCCGCTTCACGCTCGGTCCCCTCCCCAATCACAATACAGGATGGTTTTCAGATAATAGCAACGCTTCTGCTGTGACGGATCTCATCGAGTGTGGGCCTTGATCTACTATAACTCCTTTGAAGAGGGGTGAATCTTTACAGCTGTGGCCATAAACTACATCTGCAGGGCTAGCTGATACCCTAGGACCAGCCTGGACAATCGGACACAGAGGAAAAGGAGTGTCAGAGGGTGCAGTAGTGAATAGGGCGAAAGGGAGGTGTCGGGCGGGCACAGGGTGTGATTCTCAGGAAAGAGCAGCGCAGATGGGGGGAGGTTTATTACCCATGCATAAGACAGAGAGCGGGGGTGACCACTGCCTGGGGGAGATGCTTGCGAGGGTGGGGAGCCATGCTAAGGATCGACAGCGTGCACAGAGTGGGTCTGGTCAAGGCATCTAAAATGGCTGCCGTGCACGACAAAAGTGTGGCATTTGAAAAAAGACAAGATGGCGCAGACAATGTTTTTCAACACTTCCTGATTTCCTTCGAATCGAACGTTAACAGACGTTGGGGCATATTACCAAAGTTAAGCGATATTTATCCCTAACGATGCATTGCAAAGATTTTTTTACCGTCAGAAATTATCGCAGATAAACCTTGCTATTATCAAAGTTTATCGCAAATACGATAAAAACCGACCGCAATGCATTAATATCGCTGAAAACTCAGCGATATTCATGCATTACCGAGCTAATCCTCTTAGCCATGTTATCCACCTCCCATAGGATAACATGGCTAAGAACTGCTCAGGGCAGCTGTTACTTTTTGGAGATATTCGCGCTTATCTCGAATATTTCCAAAAGTTGATAATAGGAGATAGCGATGTTAGCGACTGTTTCCAGTCGCTAACATCTTGGCATGCCCACTTTGCATGTCATTAGTGATAAATATCACTCACATGCAAAGTGGGGCCCAAGATGGTCGCTATCTCCTACTAGCCGTCGCTAACTGGTGTTAGCAACAGCTAGGTAATACAGATATAATTTTATCTCCGCGAAGCGGAGCGCTGTTACAGATATATATCTTGTTTTTGAACGTTAATTTCTCAAAATGCACTGAAGCACATATATTGAGACCTAGCAAAGGCACATCGGGCTACCAGTCCCTAATATTTTACCAAGTTTCGTGCAAATCCATTCAGCCGTTCGATTATTATTATTATTTATTTTTTTTGCCCCGCGGGGCCCTTTTAAAACCTCCACATCAAACCTAGGGGATCAGCGAGGATCTACTATGCCCCCTTATGGTCATTTGCCCCTTCGCTTTGGCCTCCTCTTGTCTCTCGATCCTACCGAGAGACAAGATGGCGGCCGCTACGGACTGTTTGGAATGTTTACAGACACCGGAGAGCCAATCAGCTTCGCTTCGCAAAGCTCCGTAACGCGAAAAGTACGCGAAGCGGTGCGCTGTTACAGCATTATATCTTTTTTTGAACGTTAATTTCTCAAAATCCACTGAAGCACATATATTGAGACCTAGCAAAGGCACATCGGGCTACCAGTCCCTACAATTTTGCCAAGTTTCGTGCAAATCCATTCAGCCGTAAGATTATTATTATAATTTTTTTTTTTTGCCCCGCGGGGCCCTTTTAAAACCTCCACATCAAACCTAGGGGGTCAGCGAGGATCTACTATTCCCCCTTATGGTCATTTACCCCTTCGCTTTGGCCTCCTCTTGTCTCTCGATCCTACCGAGAGACAAGATGGCGGCCACTACGGACTGTTTGCGGCCACTACGGACTGTTTGGAATGTTGACAGACGCCGGAGAACCAATCAGCTTCGCTTCACAAAGCTCCGTTGCGCGAAAAGTACGCGTCCTAGGCCGCTGCCCCGTCC
The DNA here is from genome assembly GCF_964261635.1 of Lissotriton helveticus. Classification (NCBI taxonomy): domain Eukaryota; kingdom Metazoa; phylum Chordata; class Amphibia; order Caudata; family Salamandridae; genus Lissotriton; species Lissotriton helveticus. The sequence goes on along the minus strand of NC_136059.1, from coordinate 749,386,004 downwards.
GCGCTTACAGATATATATCTTTTTTTAAACGTTAATTTCTCAAAATCCACTGGAGCACATATATTGAGACCTACAAAAGGCACATCGGGCTACCAGTCCCTACAATTTTGCCAAGTTTCGTGCAAATCCATTCAGCCGTTCGGGCTAAAAGTGAGGCCAACCGCCCTATGGAAATTAACATGGGAAAAACGCGTTTTGGGACCCCCCTTTTTTCTCGGCCCCCCCTTGACGAACCCCCCCCAAATTTTCAAAGGCTGCTCAGAAACAAAATGTGCCATTTTCCTGAAAATTTCAGCCAATTCCGTCCACAAACGGCAAAGTTATTAGACATAGAATTTTCAAAAATCCCATAGAGAAAAAATCCTAACTATATATACCTACTGGCGACCGCCAGTAGGTAATATATATATATATATATATATATATATATATATATATATGAAACAAAGGATCCCAACGGCTTCTGGCAGCGGTTTAAGCAGGCGCAGACCTCCTCTCCAGAGAACAGATATCAGATGTTAAATCACCAGACAAGCCATCACACTAATCAAAGTGCCAGCAGTGCATGTTTGTTTTGCAAAAAAGTGTCAGAGCAAGTGCCCTCCCTGACGCGTTTCGCTCCGCGGACGGAGCTTGGTCACATGACGCGTCAGGAGTAGGCGGTGCAATAAATGGTAATTAAAAGCCCAAGCGCCTAAAGAAACAGGACGCAAGGGTCACAACAAAGCAAACAAGCAGTAGTTAAACATCATGTTAACAATAAATGCTCAAGTACTTGAAAATGTTTGAACATAGAGACACAGTAAAAGCATAGTGCTCGAATACGATAGAGAAGGCCGGATGTCAAAATGCAAACAATCCAATGTAAATCAAATCAATTGCAGTAAAATAGTTTGCCGTGACATCATCATCCAATGATTTATGGAACAAAACCACAACAAATGTATTCCCTGTATACTCTCCCGTAATTTCATAAAAGAGAGTATAACATGGAAAAAATGTATCTATTGCAAGTGCAAAATGTGGTTAAAAAACCAAGTACATAGGCCTAAACAGAAAAATTATATAAACCAATGTCTCAAAGTGCTTGAATGCTAAAGTGCAAATGCTTTAAAAGAAACCTCATATTCAGATGTTAGATACATGGAATACATTTAGGCGATAGAAAACTCATCTGAAAACCTGCAGAAAAAGTATATATTCCACAGAACAACAGCAAGTGCTCATCAAGCATATATAAACATGTCATAATCAGACATATAGAAAATACAGCATAGGGGAAGATAAATCACTAACCATGGTTAAGAAAAGGGACACATATTACAGAAAATGATGTAATTCATCAAAAGCATTTAACCCATTGGGAGATCTGGTGTCGAGCAATAGAATAAAATATGCTTCTTTCTGGCGCAGCAGTCTCTCACGGTCACCACCCCTGCCCGGATTAGCTACAGAACACAATAAAGTATATTTCAAATCTTTCAATGTTTTATCGTGAACTGCTTTAAAGTGGCGAGCCACTGGATAATTCATGTCAGAGTTTACTATGGCTCGAATATGCTGCAATATCCGTTGGTTAGCTTGCAACTTAGTACTTCCAATGTAAGAGAGTGAGCATGTGCAGGTAAGTTGGTAAACTACATAGTCACTGCGACATGTAAGATGTTCTTTTATTGGAATAGCTCTCTCCTTGAAGGCAGATATGTAATGCGTGCCGTTGACAGCAAAGGTGCAAGCACGGCATGAAATACACCTATAAAAACCCGGTTTATTGAGCCAGGTAGTTTTATGTGGGAGCTCAGGTTGGGTTCTATCTAAAGAGTCTTTCATAGAAGGAGCCCTCCTAAAGGTGATGGCCGGTAATCTAGGCAAAAATGGACCAAGAATCACATCTGTTAATACTATATGCCACTCTGATCTGATGATCTTACTTAACTTAGAGGTTTGGGAGCAGTAGGTAGTGATAAAGCGAGTTGAGCCCAAGGTAGCGGAATCAGGGATAATTTTACTTTTTGAGGTCAAGAGTTCCTCACGAGGACGAGCTAGTGCTTTGGCAAGAGCCCAATCTAAGATGACTCTATTGTAACCACGTCTGAGGAATCTTTCCCTAGATTCCAATAAACACTGGTTAGTGGTGTCTGGGCTACTACAAATGCGTTTGATACGAATGAATTCTCCCAAAGGTATGCTATTTACGGTGTGTGGGGGATTCGGCACTGCGGGCGTGCAAGATGGAATTGCCCACAGTGCTTTTCCTGTGAAGTTTTGTCTGAATGGTGTCATGATCAATATAAACCTGGAAATCCAAAAATTCTGCAGAGTTTGATGTAATGTTAGCAGTAAATTTTAGGTTCCTGTTGTTTGTATTGATCTCATTAACAAACAAAGCTGCTTGTTCTTGAGAGCCCTTCCAGACGATAAAAATATTGTCGATAAACCGCCAATAATGAACAAGGTGAGGAAGCCAATGTGCGTGGGTAACCCCCAGAGCATGCCTCTCCCACCAGCCAACATGAAGACATGAATAGCTGGGGGAGAAGCATGAACCCATGGCGTTCCTGATGGTAAAAATCCTTGTCAAATTGGAAGTAGTTGTTAAAAAGGCATATGCGTATCATGTCAAGTAACATAAGGTTATGATCTCTCATGGCAGCCTCTCGTGAATATAAGAAGTATTGAACAGCTTCTAGACCCTGTAGATGGTTGATGCTGGTGTAAAGTGCCTCAATATCCATCACCAGGAAACAAAAATCAGGACACCAAGTGATTTGACTAATCTTAACCAAAAAATCTGTGGTATCTTTAAGAAAAGAAGGGAGAGAAATCATATGGGGCTGTAGAAAAAAATCCACATATTGTGAAATATTTTCATTCATACTTCCTTGGGCAGAAATAATAGGACGACCTGGGACAGGAACTGTGCATTTATGGATCTTGGGTAAAAGATAGAAAAGTGGCGTGATGGGATGTGATACACTAAGGAATTTTGGGGTATATTATCAACAACTAGCGATAATTTTTGTCTCTAACTTGTTTAGAGACAAAAATTATCGCCGCACATCGGCGATTTTTATCGCAGATAAACCTTGCTATTAGCAAGGTTTATCGCAAATGCGATAAAAAACGCCCGCAATGCATGAATATCGCTGAAAAGTCAGCGATATTCATGCATTATCGAGCAAATGCTCTTAGCCATGTTATCCACCTCCCATTGGATAACATGGCTAAGAACTGCTCAGGGCAGGTGTTAGCTTTTGGAGATATTCGCCCTTAGCGCAAATATCTCCAAAAGTTGGTAATAGGAGATAGCGATGTTAGCGACTGTTTCCAGTCGCTAACATCTTGGCACGCCCACTTTGCATATCATTAGTGATAAATATCACTGACATGCAAAGTGGGGCCCATGATGGTCGCTATCTCCTATTAGCTGTCGCTAACTGGTGTTAGCGACAGCTTGGTAATAGGGAGATAATTTTATCTCCGCTTTCTTGGCTTTTAAAGCCAAAAAAGCGGAGATAAAACCCCTTGATAATATACCCCTTTGTTTCATCCTTGGTAAGTAAGCCACGTCTATGCCAGAGATTGATGTCTTTTCTAGTTTTCTCGTAGCTATTCAACATCACAAACTTGGTAGTTTTAGTATAACAGAGGGGGTCGCCTAGTTGGCGGGCTGCCTCTAATATATAATCAGTTTTGGCTCATAGTACTGTGTTTCCCCCCTTGTCCGCACTTTTCACTATCACCTGATTATTACCCTGAATCTTTTTAACAAGTTTAGTATATTGCACATTGTTGAAGTCACATTGTTTTTTCTTTCCAAGCACCGATTTATTAAGTGTCTTAAGTTCTGTAATAATCCTGTCACTGAACACATCCAGAGCGTCTTTGGGCATCAAAGGCAGAAATGTGGATTTGCCCCGAAAAGCAGTAGTTGGTGATTGATTCACAGTAATAACATGACTGACTGTAAGGTTAGTTTGCGAACTTTCTTCGTTGGCTAAAGAAATCAAAGTTTGTAGTCCTTGTAAATGCTTGACCTGTAAAGACTCCTCGTCTGATGTTGTCGCTGCAACATTAGCACGTGTACCTGGATTTTCCGGCTGTAACAAAAAATACTTTTGTAATTAAATTTTTCTAATAAATTTAAATACATCGATGAGTACTTGAACATAAGAGAAGTCATTGGGTGGACAATATGAAAGTCCCAAAGAGAGGAGTTGTTCCTCCGCCCTAGAAAGTGTCATATCTGTCAAGTTAATTACTGTGTTATCTTGTGCACTTGTTACTTGTTCCAATTCTTGCGAGCTCTGCCTCGCCCTCCACCTCTTTTTGGCAATCCGTTTCCTGCGGCGGCGTTTTTGACTACCGCTTTGCCTGCTTGTGGAGGATTGTTCCGTGAGCGCAGAGAGTACCTCCGGTCCTCGCTGACAAAATGTAATTCATCAACCACTGAAAACTTTGTAAGATCGGTAGAACCTGCATCAGCAGGTGGCAAACTTTCCTCTGAGCCACTGAATGATGCTACTGATAGGTTGTCTTCATTGGTCACAGTAGAGCTTGAAGGTGCCGTTTGATCAGTAGTCACACCCGGTTTCTGTTGGACGGACATGGCTTTGCGTTTATATGAGTCGTATTTATATATATATATTCCTTCCTTCGGTTCTCCGTGCCCGGGAATTGCAGCGCTCGACGCTTGGTTCGTAATCCCTGCGGCAGAACCACGCCGCTTCAAATTATACACACAATCCTCCCTTGACAGGGAGAAAAAATGGGACGAACTCCCGTACTTCAATTATTTTTGCTGTTTTTATTTACTTTTTAAAGCCTTCAAATAGCATTATGCAGACAAACACTGACCAACGCATTTCGGGAGCACCTCTCCCTTGCTCACGATCACCTGATCACAGAAAGTTCAGGTGATCGTGAGCAAGGGAGAGGTGCTCCCGAAACGCGTTGGTCAGTGTTTGTCTGCATAATGCTATTTGAAGGCTTTAAAAAGTCAATAAAAACAGCAAAAATAATTGAAGTACGGGAGTTCGTCCCATTTTTTCTCCCTGTCAAGGGAGGATTGTGTGTATATATATATATATATATATATATATTTTTATATATATATATATATATATATATATATATATATATATATATATATATATATATATATATATATATATATATATATATATATATTCACTGAAAAAACCATAGGTTATAGACCATATATAGTTAGGAATTAGCATTTAAAAAACCTTATTTTACTCACACAAAACCATTGAAATTCCATATATAGTTAGTTGCACTAACTATATATCGCGCACCCGTAATCCACTGCTGATGATGTCACATATTACATCATTCATGACATGGTCAGTGACATCACTGATGACATCACTGATGACATCTCAAATGACATCACTGATGATATCTCATTTGACATCAATGGTCACATCAATGATGATATCATTAATGTGACAATACAATGCATCTCCTCACACTTTAATATAACCTCTGTTACACCCAGTGTTAAATACAGAGTATAATTTTTGAAACCATTGACACACCAATACTAGTTACTACATACCCACTCACTGATTCCTACGTCTACACACACATTCACTCATTCACCCATACAATCATTCATACATACAATCACTCATCTTTACAACACTATCATATGCACTCATACACCTATACAGACACTCACACTCTGCCACTCATCCATGGAGTTACTCACACACCTAGTCAGTCCTGTAAAGAATCAATCACAGTTCCATTTTCTAATCTACACAGTTAAACATAGAGTACCTTACATTTTAAAACATATACTAACACATACTTACTCTCTTATAGAATCACTGATACAAGTACACATTGATCTGCACAGAGTCACACACCTCCCAGCCAGTCATACACACACTCAGTCTCCCATACAAATACTTGTGCAACCAATCAATAACCCATATAGCTACTTATATAGCTACTGATCAACACATGCAGCAGCTTGCACAACAACAGACATGCTGATGCACACTTTCAGACAGTTTAGTCACTAACCCGTGCATTTAGTAAGACGCATTTAATCACTCACTCATACAGTCAATCACGCACCTACTAAAACCTTCATTCAGACACTTATACATCCACTCATTCTTCAATATGTAAAACATATTTAAACTTTACAGAAACACATAATCACTGGATGTTGTCATCAGTGATGTCATTTGAGATGTCATCAGTGATGTCATCAGTGATGTCACTGACCATGTCATGAATGATGTAATATGTGACATCATCAGCAGTGGATTACGGGTGCGCGATATATAGTTAGTGCAACTAACTATATATGGAATTTCAATGGTTTTGTGTGAGTAAAATAAGGTTTTTTAAATGCTAATTCCTAACTATATATGGTCTATAACCTATGGTTTTTTCAGTGAATTTTCAAGGTTTTGTAAATGCTAATTCCTAACTATATATGGTCTATAACCTATGGTTTTTTCAGTGAATTTCATTGGTTTTTTAAAAGCTAATATCTATAGCTGTAAAATGTATTCTTCTTTAAATCCAAAAATATATTTTATATGTTTATTAATAATTTTTTTTTAATATTTTTTTTGTTTCGCTCCCGGTCCGCGAACCGGGAAGCTTCCCGTTAGCTCAATTCGATTCCGCGATCCGGTCCGCGAACCGGTAACAAATCAACATAGTTACGGTATCGCGTTGCCGCGTAATGCGTCTTATGACGTACGGCGTTAGCGCACCCGGAAGTGCCCCGGGGCGCGGACCGAGGCGCGAAACGCAACTCCCCGGAAGCGATCCGCGGCGCGAAAGCGCGACGTATCGCGTTGCCGCGAAATGCGTCTTGTGACGTACTGCGTTAGCGCACCCGGAAGTGTCCCCGGGCGCGGACCGAGGCGCGAAGCGCAGCGAACCGGAAGCTAACCGGGGAGCGTTCCGCAGCGCGTAACATGAAAGTTAGAGTCATGTGACTTGTTAATAAAGCTTTTCATTGGTTCATTTCACTTTTAGTTTCATAATTATGGAAGGCTAGGTCAGGTGACCTAAAAATAACACTTTTCATTGGTTGAGAAGTATTGTTTTTTCCAAATGATGAAAACCCCTCCTTCTTTCCTCACTCTGACTTTCATCATTGTGAGAGGAAGACCTTTATTAATACTTGAGAAATGACTTCAGTACTTGCTTCAGCTGGTGCACCCCCACCACCACCTCCACCTCCTCATGGGAAGAGAGGACCACCTCCCCAGGTGATCACCAGCACAGAGGAGGAAGAGGAAGACCTAGAGGAAGAGGAGAGAGAAGAACCACAGTTCTTGGAAGAGGTGCCCCGGGTTTCCCATAGGAAAGCCAGTTTCATCTGGCAGTTTTATTCAATCCCTCCAGGGCAAAAGAAAGTGAATGCGAGGTATGTGACCTGCCTCATCTGCAAAGAGAAATTATCAAGAGGGACTGATAAAAAGTATAGCTATGGGAACTATACCATGCATCGGCACATGACCAGGAAGCATCCACTTAATTACAGCCGGGCGGAAATACGGGATATGGAACAAAACCCAACAGCAACTCCTGTGGCCAGGTCAACATCGTCAATATCATTGACACCAGCAGAGGCACGGGAAACTGTGCCAAACATCCAAGAGAATTTTGGGCACATGAAACATACTTGTATGCACTGTGGTGCGTTGATATCATGTGGTAACATGAGTATTAATGCCATCAACCTGGCTTATGACAATCATAATTGCCCTAACCGCCCCCAGTAATTTTTTTTTGCTCCTGTTGAGCCCTTTTCAACGCCTGTTTTTTGTTGTTCCCCCCCCCCAAAAAAACCCAAAAAAAATATAAAATCGTTCAAAAAATACAAAAAAAAACAAAAAATGTTCAAAAAATACAAAAAAAATATAAAACAACAAAAATATAAAAAAAAAAGTTCTTTTCAGAACTACCTTCCCTTTCCAAAAAAATTGCTAGAATGTTTAGCACTCTGGCAAGCTCTATTTCTTTTGGTTCGCTTCCGGTTTAGCTTCCCGGTACGCGTACCGGGAGCTAACCAAAAAAAAAACTTTTTAAAAAAAAAGAGTAAGTATAAGGAAAGTAAACAGAGAGTGATGTTTCAAGAAAGACAGCTATAGGGAGTAAAGAAGAGATACTATTTAATAGATCTATTTACCAAAGAACAGACAGAAGATGGTATAATTGTGAAAAACAAAATAGATAACGAATTGAAAGAAAAACAAGCATTGGCATAGCCAATAGGTATCGACTTTTGGACCTTCTAAGTCTTTAGTTATGCAGCATAATATCCTTGGTGCAGCAACATCAACTGTTGCATGGCTAAACACGTATAAGGTCCCAAAGGCAAGACCTATTGTCTATGCCAATGCTTGTTTCTTAAGTAGAATTGCAATACGTATGGCTCTTCCATGTAAAAAAATCTTATCTTGTGCTCTAAAGATTGCTAAAGTCTCGACAGAGAACAGGCTAGATTGTAAGTAGGGTAAATTGCGCTTGGTGATCTGTTTGAGGGAGCGTCTGCTTTGCCTGGTGTCTTTGGAGAGCAATTTTGATTGTTATACTGGACAATATAGCCCTAATGTAAATAACATAGGGGCATATTATCAACATAGGCAATAAAAGTTTTGCAGCTTTTATAGGCAGAAATGTGTCGCTAAAGCTGCTTTTGCGGCAGAAAACTGCCGCTAAAGCCGCTTTTGCACCAGTTTTCTGCCAATAAAAAGAGCAATAATTTTATTGGCTGCATTCATAATATGACCCTTAGTGTGCTTCAACTACACAGAGAAAGCATTATGAACAAATAGTGATACAGTGATCAGTCTAAGACACTAAGAGTAATAGAGACGGAGTGAGTGAACAAGAGTGAGGAACTATGAGAAGAGAGGGACTGAGAAAAAAAATGGAAGGAGTTGAGTAAGTAGGTAATAGAGAAAGGAATGAGGGAAGTAGCAAAGGCAGGAAACTGAGGATTAAAGAAATGAAGCAGTGGAACTAATAGTAGTTCAATGTGATAGAAATGTAACGAAAAGAGTACAAAATACTTACCTTATAATTGTCGTTAAATTCCTCACTTTTTATTTTTATACTTTCAATCTGTGAAAGAGAGAACAAACATTTGAAAAATATAAAAACATGTATTGAAAAATTACAAAAGACAAGGGCAAAGATTGAAGGACAAACAGTTTTTCAATAACTTTGACACTTACAGAAGCTACACAGTCCTAAAGATATACATTTTAAAGTAACACTATCTTGATGGAGATGAAGTGAGACCTATCTTAAAACATGGTGCATCTTTTGCATTGCTGTTGTCTCAGAAAAGTGTCGCAAGACACTAAAATTTAAAATAATTGCTTCAGGATGCCAATAAGATGTCTACTATCCAGAGTTTTGTTTCAGGTGAGGCCTACTCAGAGTTGCAGATGAAATTTCGAGTTGTTGAAGAGAATAGAAGACATAATACATGTGAAGGTCTACCAATGAAGTGAGTCATGTCCACTGCAATGTTCAACAAAGTCCAAACCTCCTATGTTTCCCTGGACAGACCTAAACTTGATCTGCACAATGTGATTCGTAATGATAGGAAACACAGGTGATGTAATTGAAATACATGCAATTTATTTTGCTCATTTCACAATCACATCACTTCTGTTTCCTTTGCTTAGGTATCTCATTGTGCAGATGTAGTCTAGCATATCAAAGAATACGCAGAAGTGCAGCACTGCATGCAACAACTTTGACACTTACAGAAGCCTCACCTTCTCCATGCCTTCTACACAGTTCTACATATACATCATAAATGGAAACATTACAGAATTAATTATACATGTTAAATGGTTTATTTTTGCTGTTCTCAGAATGTATCAAAATTCACTAAAAACAGTGACTTGAAGGTATTCATCATGTAACAGCGGGGAAAAAAAAACACAATCAAAATGATTGTGTTTAAAAAACCCATACAAGATCAGAAATCAAAAATCAGAACTCCTTAAAGTTAACTTACTTTCCATGACGTCCAAGGATGTCCTATGAATAGCTTATACTCTTTTGTGCTGTTATTACTTTCAGCCCACCAGTTTCTGAAAGAAAATCTCCATCGTTTTTAAAAACATGTTACATACAATAAATGACTTCTTGCTCTCTACCACAAGATTCCACAAGGCCAAATTTTGTCAGAGCCATGTATAACTCTTGGATTTCTTGTTAGCCAATCCCATCATTTGGTATTCCCGCAACTTTCAGAATTAAAATGTTGAAGATCATTTTCACAATCCTGGAATAGTAATATCTTCCCCTTCTTGCTCAGTCATGTTCTACATTTCGTATGACACTGATACTGCTTAATATGAAGCAGACTTACACTACCTCTATGAGTACTACAATTATTTAATTCTCTACATCACTTTTAATCACAAAGTAATGTAAAACAGTATACAGCATTGCAGACTTACATTCCCTCTACTCCATGTTTTGATTGGCTGCTTTAATTAGCTTATGAAAAGAAACAGTTTTTCTGAACTCATTTAAACTGCACATACATGTCCATGATGTCCAATCCTATGATTAGAAGTTATGTCTCTGAACTACACTTATCCTCAAGGCCAAATTGTGTAGGAGCCATTAGAACTTCTTGAAATTCCACAGATCATATCCCGAGAATATTTTCCTAAAATTTTGGTTTTAAAAACACCAGGTAAGAGTTTTTAAGGTCATACGGCAATTTTTTTTTGAAAATTACAACAGAATCATTACAGAATGACCAGCCATTTCTAGACTTTAAATAAGCTGTGTAATGTCCTGATGATATTGAAGGGCCGTCATGATATATAATTGCTGTAGTTACAAAAGTCCTTCCTGATATTGACAACTGCGAAGCTACAAAATTTTTTATTAAAGTTGTCAATTTTGTTCCATCAGGCCTACATCGTTGCAACATTAAAATGATGTACTGGCCATATGTTCGTATAAATAATGTGGACATCATTTCAGATTTACATTGGCTACACTCCATGTTGTGATTAGCTCCTTTTACTAGCTTATTAAAGGAGACTGATTTACTGTCTGGCAAAGTTAAATATACAAATCTTTCTGAGTCTACACTAGTAGTACTTGATACCATACAGTTCTCGCAGTCATGCTGCCATTGATAAGAAAGCCCAAACAGCTGATCTACATCTACACCTTCAGCATGTAATACATGAAGCATATACATTAAAAACTCCTGACAATCTTGCTGAATATTTTGAGAGAATTGTGTTTGGCCTGAACATCTATCTAACAGATTTCTAATTTCAGACACACTTTCTATGTTTCTTCTATCAGTGGTACATTTCTCTAACACAGAATTTAACAAACTGCAAAATCTTTGATCAGAATTGACCACAATCTCTTCTTTTACATTTTTTAGAGAAAACAAAACATTAATTACTACATTAGCATAGCAGTTGACACCAGAACTGTTTTCAAACTGAAAACCAACAACATCTTCAACAGAATCCTCTTTGTTTCTGCTTGTAATTTTAGGTTCATTCACTTTTTGTCTTTTTGCTACAACCTCTCCAGTATTGTTCTCATTTCTTCGTTTCCGGCCTACCAGACGTTTCTCAAACAAAGGAAACTGAGGCAAATGTGGCGCATACTCTCTTCTTAACCTATTGTATTCCTTAACACAATCTAGATCTGCACAAATGTTTCTGACATCACAGTCAATCAAGTACAATCCCGATAAAGTTCTAACTCGTGACAATGCCACATATGCCATACCCTCCTTGAACACAGAACTGCCAATATTCACCAATGCAGTGTCTACACTTAAACCTTGCGATTTATGAATTGTCACCGCATATGCCAAGCAAACAGGGAACTGCTTACGGCGAACATATAAGTCTTTTACAAGCAAAAATCTAGCAGAACAACGAGCAATTAGCTGTACTTCCTCAATGCCATCAAATTTAATTTTTAAAAATTCAATTCCATCTCTATTTCTGTATTTCACAAAATCAACAACATTACCCATTGATCCATTTACCAGACCTCTTTCAACATGTAAATTCCTTCTTAAAATTATACGGCAGTTCAAGCACACATTCAGAGTCTTTTCAAAACCTGCAGTTTTAGATATACTCTTCTCTAATGAATCCAATTTTGTTTTCAGATTCTCAGACAAAATAATTGTTGATCCCATATGCTCTACTCTATCAATAGCTTCCACTTTCACAATCTCTTGCTTTTCTAAATGCAACATTTTGTTGTTAAATTTTGCACATTCTGCAAGAGTTGGCATCAAACATATTCCAGATTTCTTATCAGTAATTTTCTGAAAAATATTCTCAGGCACAACATCTTGTTCTGGATATAAATTTGTCAGTAATCGTGCATGTAAAGCTTCTTTCCCATGCTCGGTCACTTTTCCAATTCTAACATCTTGTAGAATAGTCTTGTAAACTTCATCCTTTGCCTGACGCATATTTTCATGCAGTTCAGCATAATTGAAGTTTAACCATATATTGACGTTGCCAATGCTGCCTAGGCACTTCCTGGTATCTTCATGCGTGAGCATTTTGAACACAGGTTGCCCTTTCACTGGTGTCAGCTGCAGAAGATCTCCAAAAACAATGATGTGTTTGCCACCGAATAACACATCATACTCTGTTTTGAGAACTTCTTGCATCCTCAAATGCACAAAGGCAAGCATGACATTGGAAACCATGCTTACTTCGTCAATGATAAGAAGTTTCATTTTCCTCAAGATTCTTGAAACTTCAAAACAAGCATCTCCAGATAGCTTGTGATATTCTAATTTGTTGTCATGCTCCACTGGCAGCATCAGTAAACGATGTAAAGTAATCCCTTTAATATTATGTGCTGCCAGTCCAGTTGGAGCAGTGACAACACAAGACAGTGATGACTCTGTCCTTTCCTGCAAATAGCATGAAATTGCTTTAATGAGGAAACTTTTTCCAGTTCCCGCTTCTCCACTAACGTACAGTCGGACAGGCTTCAACGACGTACATGAGCACTCTTTCTTATCATGACTTAATCCATGATCAATTTGCATGGTAACTTCGTCATATATTTTCCTCTGCTCAACGTTGAGTTGCCTTTCCAACTCTTCTAAGTTAACCGCATCCTCTTGAGCATGTGCCATGGCTCTTTCCACCTCATTCATAGCAGTGGCAGCTTCATTTTCAATAAGAGGTCCTCCTAGTGGATCCTGACTCAATGAAGCAGAACTCTGACTGTCCTGAGAACTGTCTCTGGCAATCTCGGCTGCAATCGTTGCTTCCTGCTCAATTTCCGCATTCAACATTTCTACATATTTGGGAAAAGCAGGACATTCTATGGTCTCCTTGGCGGCATTGAAAGAGTCTTCGTAACAGAGGAAATCTCCAAGCAGTTCCTCTTCTGCACGCCAAGGCTTGAAAAGTTGCAAAAGTGCTAAATAGAAAAACTCCTTTTTTTCAGGAGATTCGCCACTCAATTTTCGATGGTTTATCAAGTGGCATTTTCTTTGCTTGACCAGACATCCCTCACTTCCTATTACAGCATACACTCCTTTCTCAGTATCTTCTTTGATGTTCCTCTTGAACATGTAATTTTGCAGAACCTCATACAGACAAACATTCTCTAGGTGACTGCTTCGATTTGGATAATATGTATCCAACATGTTTGTCTTCAAAATGTCGGTACTGTTTGGCTCCTTTTCCGCCAAATACTCAATTTCCCGCACAGGTTTGAGAACTCGATTACGCGTTGCAGCAAGACCAAGACTCGCCCAAACGATACTCCTGGACTTGGCATAGAGACTTGCTGAAGACAACCGGTCAGAACATTCGTACGCTCCGATTTCTCGATGCGACAACATCTTCAGACTGAAACTGTACAACTTCTTGCTGAGGCTCTTTTCATGGGAAATGTCCTCCCACATATCCTTCAATTCTGTCTTCTCTTTTTTGGTGATATACGACGTCACATACCGAGCCACAGCCATACAGTTATCAGCCACAAACTGTATATCCATGTTAGCATTCCACATGGACAAAATCACCGGGTTGTAGTCGTTGATATACTTGGACTCTTCGTTCCTCTTCAAATTGTAAGTGTTTTTAGGTGATTTCTTCATCACATTATGTCGCAGCGAAGACATCAAACTGTTTACTCTTCCTTTAGAAATCACCGGTCGTGGGAAGCCGAAACGACATTTGGTGTAGAACTTGTCTTTGTTTCGGAATTTACGACGGCAGTACTTTCCACATCGATGGCTTTGGAAACGCAGAACTTTTTCTCTTAGGCTTTTCTTCTCCTTTGCGTTTGGAACAGCACACGTAGAATACTGTTGGATGAAACTCATCACTGAGTCTTCTGGATCCGTTCCAAATTTAGGTGCATCCTTGATCCACAGCAACATATGTATATGAGGAGCTCCTCTTGCTTGGTACTCCTTTCTCCAGAAGAAATCCAACACCTCTCCAAGAGGTGGATTCTTCTTATTCATGATGAAAGACATCATAGCTTCAAATCTATGATTGAAGTACCTACATACATTGACTGGATCCAAAGAGCACAGTTCTCCGGGTGTCTTGAATTCGATGTTTTCTACGTTAGCATTTGCCTCTCGTAGAAATTGAAGTAAGTCTTCCCAGCCATACTCGGCACAACTCAGAGTGAGGAACCATGTGGGAGTACCTAAGTTCCTCAGCATACATTTTAAATCACCATGACGACGGTACCAGTACTCATTAGTACCACGCTGACACGCCATGAGATTAATCAGGTGAGATTCCAAAATACTATCTTGGACATTGACTTTATCCATAAAGTCACTTGCCGAGATGTTTTGCATGTGTATACCACTTTTCAAGATGTGGTTCACTGCATATGACAGTCCAGACAGATCACTTTCAAACAGGAGATGAAACAAATAAGGAATGCATTGTCGAAACCTAGCATCTCCTGCATACAATCGCAAAGTCCGGTATTCAGAAGCAGGAATTTGATGAGGTCGCTCATCATATCTTCCTCCCTGACCTGTTGGAAAAAGCTGTGGGAAACACCGAGCTTCCAAACTTTCCTCCCAAACACTAATGGGACTCCCTTTGGCTTGTTTCATTTGAAACAACTCAATAGCATTCCCCATGACTTCCTTTGAATGCAAAGGATGAACACTATAATGTTCATATATTTCCTCACTAGTAGAGGGTTCTACTTTCTCAATTTGACCAGCACACAAATCGCTATCCTCTTCCTCACTTACTTCCTCTTCTGCAACATATACATTCTTATAGTATTTATTATTTTTTTTCAAATACAATGTTGCCTTTTTAACTTTCCTAACATCTACTAAATCTTGCCATATTTTCTTATTCTTTGTCGGAACCCCATTAACTAAGATAACCAGAGGTTCCTCTTCCACTTTTTCTACTCCAATTGTGTTAATGTTTTTCTTCAAATCTAGAGGCAAATAAACAACTCTTCCCTTTAATCCTCTCTGTAAATCTGATGGAGGCAATTTCCCTGTCTTTGGCTCCATTCTTACAATAGCCTGAAAGGGATGGATACTTTGAATCAAAATAGATTCATAAGTATTTAAATCCTTCAATTCAGAAGGAATCTCAACCAATTCCAGATTATTATGAACTGCTCTAGCAGGCATCTGGTTTTGTTTTAATTTGTTACAACAATAAGTACACACACGTTGATCCAATCCCAAATCAAAACAATTTTCTACCATCAAGTATGTTGCAAAATCCTTCCATTCACTATTATTTTCCCTTTCACTTTTTGCATATAAATCCACTAACTTAGTCTGATTCTTATAATAAGTGCGTCTACAACACACACAAGTGAAATTAGGCCTCTCACTTGATTTCATGTCAAACGTCGCAATTTCCCTCTGGAAATTATCTGTACTGGAAACCTGTACACTATCTTCCAAATGACCCTCTACTTCTTGCTCAATTTCAACATTCTCCTCTTTACTTCCAAAGTAACAAAACTCAATTTCTTCACATATATTCTTCACATCTATTTCAGAACCATGCAAAAGAGCAGCGCATAATTGTTTCAGCATAATTGCTGGACTCTTAGCATAATACAACAGTCTAACTAACTTCCTCACTTTGTTATGATGCACTGCTAGCATCCTGAAATGATGAAAAACACTCTGGCATACTCTCCTGGAAAGACAAGCCAGTGAATGACCATGCAAACCTGTCACTTCTCTCACTCTGCAAGGATCTAATTCTTGCAACAACCTTATTTTCTGCTTCAAACTTTTCTTGTTAAATGTCCGTACAAAATCACAAAGCAAATTGATGGAATCCTGTCGCACACTGCAAATACTACTACACTTCCAGGTGTACACAGGACCCTTAGCACGTCTTCCTAAAACCTCATTACCTAACAACTCTTCTGCCTCTGTTGTCACAAGTTTTTCTTTTTCAACTGGACAACCATCTTTCACTTCATAAGCACGACCACTGATGTCAACTGCATGCACCAAATCATTATCCTGGAAATAACTCTCTTCATTAAAAAATGCCTCACAGCTTGAACTATGTATCCATTCTCCAGAAAAAACTTCACAAAAATTACTACGATTAACTATTCTCTTCCATCTACTATTTCTTTTGAAATCAAAAATTGCCTTGTTTAGCTTCCTAATTCTATTGATTATCAAAATAAATAACTTACGTTTAATTTCAAAAGCCTGATCAATAACTTTCTCAACTTTTTTTTTTCTCCTATAAAAAACTAATTTCTGTTGACCTTTCTTAATATTTTTTAACAAATTGCCAATTATCCTGTTACGGAACATTCGTTTACGAATCTCCGTAAACTGTTGTTTCCTTCTACTATCATGCACAGATTTATCTCTTGCTCTAGCAGTAACATTTTCATTTGTCCTTTTCTTTCCATTTGATTTACTTGTCATTTTATGGATTGAAACATTTTCTGTACTAATATTTTTTTTATTACAAATATTTCTTATGAAATATTTAGAGCTCTTACCCGGTGCTTTCTTCATGGCTTGAGAAATCTTTTTGTTAGAGGACTGCTGCATTTTTTTTTTCTCCTGCTGTCTTTGACGTTTTGCAGCCTTCATCTCTCTTATTTTTGTAGGCATCTTGAAATGATCTGCAGTTGAATCTGAGGAAAAAGATACTAAAAAATGTTATTAAACATTATTATCAAACAGTAAATCATTAATAGTGATCAAAAATATAACACACTACTTGACATTTTATTTTGAAGATTTTTTAGTCATTGCCATTTTTACAATACAGAAATACCAGAAAAGAAATGACATTTATATTTATGTTACCTATGCTATTTTATATGTGAATCTGATCTAATTTTATGAGCATATTTTAATATTTTATTGAAAACACTACACATAACCTGTTTTTGAAGGTGTTTTTATTTTTAAATTAAACGGTTTACCTTTTTACTTTTTATTGATTATAAATTTTAAAAATAAATGTTTATAATTCCAAAGGCTGAAGCAAGTCAGCTTCCCATCCGATATCATATAATTCAGACAAATCTGCATCCTCATCACGCTCTTCTTCATCCTCAGGATTTAAATCATCCAATGGATCAACATCCACTGATGTTTCAATTACAAGTTCAATGATGAGGTCAAAATCAACTGATTGCAGATTGTCGCTCATGTTGAGGTTGTCTTTATCTTTAAAGAAAGATAACAACAATGAGATGTTGCAGAGTAAGAGACAAATCTCACAGATTATAATAGTAAAATTATTTAACAAGAGTAACATTTTGCAGCTATTATTTAACCATGTCCAGCGATGCTGAGCAGGTGAAGCCTATGTCTAATTTTTCACTGAACAGGACTCATCTGTTCTTAACCTTGGATAAGCCTCAACGACTCTGTGTTCCCTGCACATACTCAAATGTTAAAGTGCAGATTTATATTAAATGGCAGATCCCCAGGCATGCACCAGTTAATGTGCACCACTGTTTTACCACCCATGGTGTGCCGCATTTACAATCAGATAGGAGAAAGCTGCTTCAAAACCCTGCGCCTGCTTGAAGCTTGCATAGGTCTTGACGCAGCATTGTATAGATGGGGCACCCCTGAGCCTTGCTGGAGCTGCATCGCACTTACGATACAACTCCAGCAATGCGCCACCTTTACAGCACAGATACGTCACGCATCTGTGCCATTTTTGCCCCATGCTGCGCCGCATTGTAAATACAGCACACCATGGGTGGCGGAACAGCGGCGCAAAATGACTGGCACATCCACTGCTGCATCGGTTTCATGTGGCACGTTTTTTTTACACCATGACACATCTGCCTAAATGCATCAATTTGTAATTTTCTCGCCTCATAGTAAATCTTTTGCACCGCCACTGCGTCACAAAAGTGACGCACAGTGGCGCAAAAGATGCATACACCTATCATAAATCTGTCCCTAGCATTTTAAATGATTAATTCAGGATGACGATAAGGTGTGGCCTATGCAGAGCTTTGTTTAAGGTGAGGCCTACTCAGGGTTGCAGATCAAAGTTACGCTTGATGAAGAATACAGAGGAGATAATACATGTAAAGGCCTACCAATGAAGTAAGTAATGTCCACTTTATTGCACCAGTCATCATAAATGTATCCCTAAGCTTCTTATCTTGTTACAGATGAACCACCATATGTACATGACATTTTAAGTAATTTCCACATGTGCAGTGTTTTCAAAATATAATTTGAAAATCGTTTTTGGGGAAAAGTAATGGTTTGCAAAATTATGACAATTACATAATGGTGTATGCTTCTCTATAAAGCATTTCAGTATCTCTAATGTCATTTTTCCCATATTACATTATAAGACCTTTCCCCATGAAGCACATTCCTTGTAAATATGCTCCCACCTGTGCATTGCAAATTTAGATTTTCACTGTTTCAGACACATAGCCATGTTGAAAGTGACCCAAAAAAATTGCAAACGTTTCCCCATGAAGCACATTCCTTGTAAATATGCTCCCACCTGTACATTGCAAATTTAGATTTTGACTGTTGCAGACACATAGCCATGTTGAAAGTGACCCAAAAAATTTGCAAACGTTTAAAAAAAAAAACATTCATGTGTCTTAATGACATTTTAAGTCATTTCCCCATGGAGAATGTTTTCTAAGTGGCACAAAAGAGGTATACACCTATCATAAATCTATCCCTAGCATTATAAATGATTAAATCAGGATGACAATAATATGTGGCCTATCCAGAGGTTTGTTTAAGGTGAGGCCTACTCAGGATTGCAGATTAAAGTTACGCTTGATGAACAAAACAGAGGAGAACATTTTATTGTAAATGCCTACCAATGAAGTAAGTGATTTCTACTTCATTGCACCAGTCATCATAAATGTATCCATAACCTTACTTAAATTGTCCTTAAGACACATAAAAGCGTTTTTTGATTGGCTTTCCTGCATGGTAGGGTCACTTTTAACATGGCTATGTAACATAAACATTCAAAATCAAAATTTTCCATGTACAGGTGGGAGCATATTTACAAGCAATTTGCGCCACAAAGAAAGGTCTGACATTAAAATGGCAAAAATAACATCAGGGACAGTCAATTGCCTTATAAAAAACCATACACCATTATGTCCTTCTCATGCATTTAAAAACAATTCCTTTTTCCCAAAAACGATTTTCAAATCATAATTTCAAAAAACTGCACATGAGAAAATGACTTAAAATGTCATTGAAACACATTAAAGCATTTTTTGATTGGTTTTCCTGCATTGTTGATTCATTTTTATCATGGCTATGTAACACAAACATTGATAATTAAAATTTTCATGCACATGTAAGAGCATATTTACAAGCAATTTGCGCCACAGAGAAAGGTCTTACACTAAAATGAGAAAAATAACATCAGGAACAGTCAATTGCCTTATAAAGAACCATACACCATTATGTCCTTGTCATGATTTTATAAACAATTCCTTTTCCCCAAAAACGATTTTAAAATCATAATTTCTAAACACTGCACATCAGAAAATGACTTAAAATGTCATTAAAACACATGAAAGCGTTTTTTGATTGCCTTCCCAGCATGGTTTGGTCACTTTTAACATAGCTATTTAACACAAACATTCAAAATCTAAATTTTCCATGCACATGTGAGAGCATATTTACAAGCAATTTGCGCCACATAAATCATAATTTTCTCCTTAAAGCACACTATTCTCTATCTAAAGTAAAGAAATATTTTCTCACCTTAGCAAATACTTTGAGTTTGAAAACAGTCTCAGAAACACACCAATTTGTCTTCAGCAGAGCAAAAGGTATGCACTCCAGAGTCTGCAGCTATGAAAAGCACAGAAATGGTGTAATTCTTCACACATATTTCTCATGTCACCCAATCAAAACTCTTCCCTCACTTTTTTTCAAATGAAAACCCTTCCCCCTCTGCCCTTTCTGCCTATTTTCCATAGCAACCACCTCTTGGAGAAACTCTGGTGTTTGCAAATTCACACAACAATGTTGCAATTGAACTCTGAACTCTCAGTGCACCTGCATATCCAGTGCTTTCTTTCATTTAATGATTTTTTATTGACCACTCAAAATACATCTTTCAAAGAACACATCTCTACACCCTAACTTTCTGTTTTCATCAATCAAAATCCACCAATCACTGTTACTACTTCATGAACACAGAAACTCCACAGTTTTTTTCATTTCAAACTCACATTTTTTCAACTGCCATTTCATTGCCACACTTCATCTGACTGCAGGAGAACCTTCTCTCACCATGTTTTCTGTCTGGATTGTTGGTCATAGTTATATTCACTGGGCTCAAAGGTACGTTGAAAGCAGGAATTTACCTAACCTCAATTTACAAGATGTGGAAATTAAGTGGTTTGGCCACAGAGGATTAAAATGTCACCAATTGATACCATTGGTGAAAACCTTTATGCATTTGCCCAAACCTGACCTGTTAATTGTGCACTGTGGAGGTAATGACTTGGGCACTTTGACTGGTGTAGGTCTGGAAATGCTTTTAAAGGACACCTTTGAGCAATTAATGGCACTTTTTCCTCAGACTGCCTTGGTATATTCAAATATATGCCAAAGACAGAAATGGAGGTGGTCAAACCAATTTTGTCCACAAATTGAGAAGTCGAGGAAGCATGTAAACAAATCTGTTTCAGCTTACATGAGAGACCATGGAATGGGCTCCCTGTACAACAATAACTTGCGTTACTACATGCAAGATATCTACAGAGGAGATGGAGTTCACTTCTCAGATGAGGGCAACAGAGTTTTCACTCTGAATTTAAAAATGTGCATTGGTACCTACTTATAAGTACCAAAATGTACCATAAACCCAAAAGCTCTTCTCAGAGCTACCCTACATCTAATCACTCACAATTATTATTTTACTCTAACTTTTTTTACTAATTTTCAACAAAGTACGCTCCCTGGGGCGCTACCCGGTACGCGTACCGGGAGCTAACCTCGCGAAATTTTAAAAAAAAATGTTTTTTTTTCGCACATATGGGCCTCCTCAGCCACCCTCACAAAACCTAGGGGGTCAAGATAAGTCTACCATGCCCCCTTCTACCTATTCTGAACATTATTTGCCCTCCATCTTGTATCATAATTCGACCGAAACACAAAATGGTGGACTCCCGTTACGCTTAAGGTTCGCGTACCAGGGCGCTCACCGGTTCGCGTACCGGGTCGCTTCCTGGGAAGCGCACCATCAAAAAAGGTGGGAAAGTAGTTCACACAAAAGCCACTTGAGACAATTTCACCAAATATAGATTAGCTCATACTACATACCAATCCCTACCATTTTCACAAATTTGATTGGAATTCCATTTAGCCATTTAGCCTATAGAACTCACTAAATACCGTGAGGTAAATTACTTCACAAAACACATCTGAAGTGTTGGAATTGACAACCAATTAAAATGTTACTTTCATTTTCTACTTTTTTTACCTGACATTTAATTGGTTATGTACCCGAATATATATAAAGGAAGAGAAGGAAACACAGCCATTTTGACTACTACTTCCTGGTGTACATTTCTATTAGAATTTTCATTAATAACTTCAACTTCTTTTTAAAGGTAAGTTGTTATTTTTAAAACTGAAGTATATTGAGCACTTTAAGTTAATATGGCAAACTTTTTCTGTTAGTTATATACTATCCCTCTGTAGTACTTATAAATTTAGATACACTTTTTTATATTCCTACTTCCACTCTGATACTATACACTGCCCAAAGATAAATTCTCTGTTAAAAACTGCCTATCTAAAATTAATCCCAACTGTGCCCTACCTCTACTAATATATATTTTTTTATGCAAATTTCAGGAAAAATGGAAAGTGAACAAAACATTTCATTTGAAATTGTCCTTCCAGAGTCCAACACAGAAATCATTGATCCAAATGAGATTGAATTTATGGATGAATCTTGGGACCAAGAACTACTGCAATGTGTACAAGCAGTAGATAACCTCCTTGCAAATGAGGACATTTTACAACCTCAGAGACTACAATCTATATTCCATGATTATGAAATTTCTGACAATGAAATGTTAGAAAGTTTAATAAATTATGAAACACAATAAAAAAAACTTAAAAAAAAAAAAATAAATAATCAACAAAACCAACAATCAATTAACATACAGCATTTGAAAAGTCTATCATTCATTTTTCATTGTGATACGCTCCCCAGAACGCTTCCCGGTTCGCGTACCGGGCGCTAACCACGAAAAAAAATAAAAAAAAAATTTTTTTTTTTTGCTTAGCGGGGCCCCTTTAAAGCCTCCACATCAAACCTAGGGGGTCAGGGAGGAGCTAGTATGCCCCCTTATGGTTATTTCCCCCTTTGTTTTGGCCTCCTCTTGTCTCTCAATCCTACCGAGAGACAAGATGGCGGCCGCTCCGGACTGTTTAGAATGTTGACAGACACCGGAGAGCCAATCAGCTTAGCTACGCGAAGTTCCGGTACGCTTAAGGTCCGCGGACCGGAGCGCTGCCCAGAGCGCGCTTACAGATATATATCTTTTTTTAAACGTTAATTTCTCAAAATCCACTGGAGCACATATATTGAGACCTACAAAAGGCACATCGGGCTACCAGTCCCTACAATTTTGCCAAGTTTCGTGCAAATCCATTCAGCCGTTCGGGCTAAAAGTGAGGCTAACCGCCCTATGGAAAACTCAATGTTAAAAACACGTTTTGGGACCCCCCTTTTTTCTCGGCCCCCCCTGGACGAACCCCCCCAAAATTTTCAGGGGCTGCTCAGAAACAAAATGTTCCATTTTCCTGAAAATTTCAGCCAATTCCGTCCACAAACGCCAAAGTTATTAGACATAGAATTTTCAAAAATCCCATAGGGAAAAAATCCTAACTATATATACCTACTGGCGACCGCCAGTAGGTAATTGATACATATATAAATAGTAGTTATAGTTAGGTTGGCTATCATAGGAAATCTGCAACATTCTATTGGGAATAACTCTGGCGTCGCTTGAGGAATTTGTGTGTCATTTTCCAAAATTTTGGCCAGCTCCGCTGCGCTCTTTCCCGGAAAGTTACGGGGGGATTCGTGAAGTGGGTGCTGTGAAAAAAGGGGGGTCCCAAAACGTGTTTTCCCCATGTTAATTTCCATAGGACGGTCAGACAAGTCTACAGCCCGACCCGCTGAACGGAATTACGCCAAACTTGGCAAAATTGTAGGGACTGGTACGCAGATGTGCCTTTGCTATATTTGTTGAAAATTGCTCCAGTGGTTTTTTTGAAAATTAACTTCAAAAACACATATATATCTATAAGCGCTCTCCGAGCGCTCACAGGTGTGCGTACCGGGGAGCGCACCCGGCGCGCTACGGGAGTGCGCGAGCGGAAAGCTGATTGGCTGTCGGGTGTCTGTCAACATTCTAAACAGTCCGGAGAGTCCGCCATCTTGTTCTTGGTAGAATCGAGACACAAGAGGTGAAAAAGAAAGGGGGAATTAATTAAAAGGGGGCAGAGTAGACACCCCCTAGATTTTCTGAGGGGGGTCTAGAAGGACCCTGAAGGGATAAAAACCTTTTTTTTTTCTTTAAATTTTCGGGGGGTAAGCGCTGGGTGCGCTCCCAGGTGCGCTTTCCGGTACGCGCACCCTGAGCGCACCACGGGGAAAAACAGCATAAAAAAATAATTTAAAGTGCTTAGAGTGCTGTTCCCTTACTCCCGTTGCCTCACTACCCTTCATTCCCTATCCTTCATTCCCCTTCCCCTTACTTTCATCCCCCAGTCACCTTCTCTTAGTACCTCTGCTTCAGTCCTGTTCCCCTCTGTTCCCTTCCTTCGCTCCCTCACTCATTGCCCTTCCCTCACTCACCTTACTCTGCTTCACTCACTCCTTCTGTCATTCCCTCTGTCCTGTCACATCTTCATTCTCCTTCCCTCACTCCCTCTGTCTTAGCCTCACTCCCTCTGTCCCCTCACCCTTTTAGTCCCCTTTCCTCATGCTCACTCCCTTTAACTCTCCCACACTCCCTTACTTACGTTTCTTTGCATAAATTACACCTGCCGCAGGTATAATGTGGCGTAGGGGTTTACAAAGTGACGCATCTACCTAGATACGTCACTTTGTAAATATTACTCAACAAGGTGTATTTTTTACAGCACTGGTGCGTCACAAAAAGTTACGCACTGGTGGCGTAAAAGTGATGCATGGCCTCATAAATGAGGCCTTCAGTCTTCTACTCATGCGTCATATTTAATGTATGACGCATTATGTCACAAGGAGTTACAGATACGTCAGTATTTCTGACGTATCTGTAAGCGCAAAAGTGATGCATTGCTGGAGTGTGTCACAAAAGTGACGCAACTCCAGCAATGCATCCTTTCACATGGGGCCAGCCCAATGTGAAACGGCCTGCGTCAGTCTTACGCCTGCTGTGAGGCAGGCGCAAGATTTTGACGCAACGGTGTCCTAAAAGTGACACAGTGAAATCTCATAGATTTCACTGCGTCACTTCTACGACCCTTTCTTGCGTCAATACGCCCCCTTTGCATACATTACACCTGGCGCAGGTATAATGTGGCGCAGGGGTTTACAAAGTGACGCATCTACCTAGATGCGTCACTTTGTAAATATGACTCAACAAGGTGCATTTTTTACACCACTGGTGCGTCACAAAAAGTGACGCACCGGCGGCGTAAAAGTGACGCATGGCCTCATAAATGAGGCCTTCAGTCTTCTACTCATGCGTCCTTTTTAGTGTATGACGCATTATGTTGCAAGGAGTTACAGATATACGTTAGTATTTCTGACGTATCTGTAAGTGCAAAAGTGATGCATTGCTGGAGTGTGTCACAAAAGTGACGCAACTCCAGCAATGCATCCTTTCACATGGGGCCAGCCCCATGTGAAAGGGCCTGCGTCACTCTTATGCTTGCTGTGAGGCAGGCGCAAGATTTTGAGGCAACGGTGTCCTAAAAGTGACGCAGTGAAATCTCATAAATTTCACTGCGTCACTACTACGACCCTTTCTTGCGTCAATACGCCCCCTTTGCATACATTACACCTGACACAGGTATAATGTGGCGCAGGAGTTTACAAAGTGACACATCTACCTAGATGCATCACTTTGTAAAAATGACTCAACAAGGTGCATTTTTTACAGCACTGGTGCGTCACAAAAAGTGATGCACCGGTGGCGTAAAAGTGACGCATGGCCTCATAAATGAGGCCTTCAGTCTTCTACTCTTACTTTTTCTTTCACTTTCTCTGTTTCTTCACTGCCTTACTCACCTTGTCTCACACTCAATTGTCTTTATCCAGTCTGTATCTCCACTCTTTCCTAAACATCACTGCTCTTTTCTTACCCTTCCACACCACAGTACTTTTACTACATTTTCTTCACTTATCCACATTCCCCATGTTTACTCTCCTTCTCCTCACTCTCCTTCCCCACACTCACCTTCTTTCAGTCCCCCTACTTCACTTCCCTTCCCCTCTAGTCCCTTTCTTTGCTTTCTCACTCATTTCCCTCTCCACTCTCACTGCACTCCACTTACTCTTTTTCATTTTTTTAAGAATACAGCTCTTTGATGAGAATTGGAGGTAGTTCTGAAAATAACTTTTTTTTCTTCTTTTTTCCTTTTTTTTTAACAAAAACAACAACAGGGAATGGGAAACTGCTCAACAGGAGCAAAAAAATATAATCAAAATTAGGGCTGGGGACGGCAGCGGTGGTTCTCTAATTCTCGAACCATGAGCATAACACTTTGTTCCCCATAACAAAGTAGCTGATCACATTTTCTGCATTTAATTATGGCTTCATTAAAGGCAGGCTGAATATTAGGGATCAGCTCTTCTGGTCGCCCCCTCACCGATGTAGTTGGTCCTCCGGTTGAAGTAGAGGCACCATCCCTGGGAGCCTCTCGTGCCAGAGCCCTGACACTCTCCAGGGCATAGTTCTGGAGATGCCTTCTCTGCATGTGGCGAATCATGGTAGAATTACCAAAACTGTACTTCCTTGTGGGGTCTCCTCTGGAAAGTCCAGTGTGGCAGATCTTACATTCCACCTTTGGAGCATTTACTTTCTTACGTCCCTCAGGTATATCAAAAAATTTCTAGATAAAATGCTCCTTAACTCTAGGCTGAGGAACCTCTTCATCTATAAATCCTTCTGTGTCATCACTGCTGCTGGATGCTCTGGCAGCCATGATAATCCAACAAAGATTAAGCAGTAAAGGAAATGGGTGAGGGTTTCATTCTTTGTAAAATAAAACTGTTAGCAACCAATGAAAAGAGTTATTTTAAGGTCACATGACTTGACACGCTTACGCTGCGCGCACCGGAGCGCTTCCGGGGGCGTTTACGCGGCGCGAACGTAGGCGCTTCCGGGGGCGCTTACGCGGCACGCCTGAATGACGTTTTCATAGCTTCACGGAAATGCAAAATCATTTTCATTTCGTAAATCAAAAATTCTGCTTTTATAAGTATGGTACTAAATGTCTTGCATTATTATTTACTTTTCATACATATTTTTTTTTTAAATGTAAAAAAAATATATATACATTGAACAAATAATTGTTTTAAAAATATAATTAATTGTTGTAAAAAACAGCTAATAAAAAAAAATCGTAGGTTACAAAGTCGATATACAAAGGAACTAGCTTTTAAAAAAACTATGAAATTCACTGAAAAAACCATAGGTTTCACAAACGTTATAGTTAGGAATTAGTTTTTAAAAAACCTTTGAAATTCACTAAAAAAAACATAGGTTTCACAATCGTTATAGTTAGGAATTAGCATTTAAAAAACCTTTGAAATTCACTGAAAAAACCATAGGTTTCACACTCGTTATAGTTAGGAATTAGCATTTAAAAAACCTTTCAAATTCACTGAAAAAACCATAGGTTTCACACCAGTTATAGTTAGCTGAACATTTTACTCATACAAAACCATTGAAATTCCCACGTTATAGGTAGTTGGACTCACTATAACTCGCGCGCCCGCAATCCACTGCTGATGATGTGACATCACTGATGACATCACTGATGACATCTCAAATGACATCACTGATGACATCACTGTAGCACTGTTTTGCTTACACAAAGGCAGAAAGTGACTGTTCACCCACAGATATAACCATATTGCACTTACTGCAGAAGGTGCCCATATCCTTAAGGTCAGGGATTACTGCAGGGAATACCTCCTGTAGCAGGCTCTCTTACGGACTCACATTCTTTCTCAGCTCGGAACATGTCAGTTGGGTGTAGATGCTTGAGCATTTATGTAGTACCATGGCTATATTTGTTAAACATGCTTCTATGTAGAATATTGTAGAAGATGTTACATTTCACCTCCCATGCCATGCCCTTATCTGTCTCCTGAAATAATGGGGAAAAAAAAAACTGAAATGAATTAATTCTTTTTGCGAACTACTTCCTCCTCTCCAACAAATATGTGGTCTTCATGGTCTTGCAGATCACAGTATATGTATGCAGCCATTCTACAATATGCAAAATACACCCAAAAACAGATGGATGCTGCAGCTCTAAATTAACGTGTGAACCAAAGGCAGCTATACCCAGAAGAAAAGAAAAGCGGAAGGGCACTTCCTCTGTTAAGGCATGAAAACAATCATATTTCATTTTTTATTTGTCACATGCTATTCACAATGTTGTTGTGATGATTTTGAGACATCTCCTTGAATCCCAAAATATACATGAAAACATGCATACAACTTTAAAATTATTGTGGCTACATAAGTTAAAACATAGTATTAGTAAACATCTTAGCTCAAATATAAATATAAATTGTATTATGTCTATATATCATTAAAAGTATTAAAAAAAATCACTCTAGTTTTGGGAAGTTCCTGCAGTACTGGAAAATACATATCAGAACTGTTAGAGAAGACTTTGTGAAGTAAAAATAAAGAAAATTAAAAGAAATCCTTCAATATTCAAGAAGGACATGTAAATATCAAAAGTGTATTTTTGAACAAAATAAATTGCACACAAAGTGACTTCAAACATTACCTCATGGATGCTAAATCCACCTGCAGTACTGAGTATGGACTACAAATGTACCCAATACAGTAGCATTCACTATTTAAGTAGAATAAAGTAAAACGATTACAAACACATTTTAGAAAGAAAACTGTGGACGTTCATGTAGAAAAGCTGCTACCATTATGACACTGATTCTCATTTCATAGAAACTAAATGTTAATGAGTACAAGTTCCAAATACAGACATAGGAGGTGCCACAGCTGTAACTACACTTCTGCAAATGTAAAATAATACTAATATTTTTATCTTTATGAATATAAAGTAAGTGTGTTTCATCTTATAATCCATGTTGGAAAACACTCTGTAAGCCTTACTAGATGTGAATGCATTGTTAGTCTATTGAAGGGGAATCAGACCTAAAGTGTCTGTGGGTAGTGTTTTTCCCATCGTATATACACACACACACAAAACACATACACATAGACTCACTCACATGTACAATCACTCACCCAGCCACTTACTGTCATATACACACACTCATACTGATACTCACTCAGTCATACAAGCACTCACACACCCACTCATAGTTCCACTAAGCCACAAATGCATCCACTTACCAACCTGCAAAATAACAAACACAGCCACTCTGAAACGTTACAGATGACAATTAGAAGACAACATTTAAAAACCTCTGAAATTCACCCCAAACAATAAAGGTTATAGGGACTTTATAGCTAGGAAATAGAATTTTAAAAAACCTTAAAAATACACCCAAAAAAAAGTTTACAGGGACATTATAGTTAGGCTCCAATTTCACTCATATAAAGCCATTGCATTTCAGCCGTTATAGTTACCTGAGCTAATTATAAGTGACCTTTCTTCTGCCTCTTTCTGCTTGTTTCTCACCTTTATTCTGCCTATTTCTGGTTGTTTTTTTTTACCTTTATTATGCCTCTTTGTGCTTGTTTCTGATCTCTATTTAGCCTCTTACGGCTCATTTCTGAACTTTATTCTGACTCTTTTTGCTTGTTTCTCATCTATATTCTACCTCTTTCTGTTCATTGCTGACCTTTACGCTGCCTCTTCTTGTTCAATGGTAATGTTTATTTTGTCTCCGTCTGATCGTTATCTTGCACCTTTCTGCTGGTTTCTGACCTTTACTCTGCCTCTCTCTGCTCATTAATGCAGAAAAAATACTTTCATCTCTTTCCCTGCCTGCCTGTCTGCAGGCAGGGAAAGAGATGAAACCTCTGCTTCCAGCAGGCAGGACCACTTTTACACCTCCCACCCGCTAGAACCAGAGTGCTTGCTTTAGCTTGTTGGGAGCTGTCAGCTCCTGCCAAGCAAAATCCAAGATTTCTGTCCTGGTGGTGGGCACCCTTGGACATAGCAGGATCTGGTCCTGGGGGTGGAAGTCCCCAGTGCCATATATGGCTACAGGCGTAGCCCTCCTCCTTTACTTTTTAGGGTTGGTGCCCGGGAGGTGGTGGTCCTCAGGCCATATGGGGCTCAGGAGGAGGGCCTCTCTCCCATTTAAAAAAAAGAAAAATCGCCCTAGGGAGGTGGTGGATCCAGTGGATCTGCGGGGCCCCCACAATATGTGTTATTGAGCCCTGGGAAGGTGGTGGTCCCTGGTTTTTAGGGAGTTCCATGCAGTCTCTCATCAATGTGCCTTAAGTCCCGGTAAGGTAGCGGTCCCCTGGGGTTATAGAACCCATGGATGCGGGGCGTGTGTGCCTCTCTCCTTTTTTTATCAACAAAGCCCCATGGATGTGGGGGTCCCCAGGACACAATGAGGCTTAGGAACGGGGCCCCATGGGCCCTCCTGCTAGCTGGATCTGGTGGCTCAGAAGACCAATGCGTCCACATCTATCAACCTCATGCTCACAGGTTCAGATCCCGGTGGGTCCACTCAGCCTTTCATCCAGCTGAGGTCGATGAAATGAGTACCATTGAGTTGGGTAAAAATTAACAGCTGTTATTCAGTGCCAAGGTGCCTATGGATGAACATGTACTTTACAAATACACGTTATGCAATATATTTTTTTAATTGCCTCCAGGGCCTGGCCCACTCAGGGGTTGTAATGAAATCTAATGCAGGAGCCTGTGCTTGTTTTTTTGTAAATGTTTGCCTCAGATTCGTGGCTCTTTCCTGTTTCCATAGCTAACATGTTTCTGAAAAGTCCCTTTTGGCCATGTCAGGATCACAGGGATATCCCAGGACCACTATTAGGGGGTCAGGGTATTCTTACCCTGCCTCCTTTTCTTTTTAAACCATTGTTTTTGTGGGAATCAGCTGAAGCTAATGACAAAGATGGCTGCAACCATTTCCAGGTTGAAGTGTTGGTAATCAATCAAATTTCAAGACAGGGACTTGCAGGGTACGAATCCCTATATATACAATTTGTTTTCAATAGCTCAAAAACAAATTAACGGATTACACCAAATAACGAAAAGCCCTTTTTCTGGGCCAAGAGCTAGCTTACTTTCAAATTTGGTGTAATTCCCTCCAGCATTTCGGTCTGTTATCATGTTCATAATCCCTTTGGGAAGTAACATGGGAAAAATACTTTTTTATCGCTCACTTTTTCTTTGCCCCTGCTTCACAGATCGCCCCAAAACTTTTGATGCACAACAAGATTCACTGGGGATCTTTTGGGGGAAAATGTTGTGAAGATACATCAAACGTCGCCAAAGATGTAGCCAAGTCAAAAATGCTTTTCCTATGGAAACATGAACCTAACTATAACTACCTACTGGCAATATATATCTATATATCCACAGTCACAAAGTTTCACCCTTCGCCGCATCACTCGTCCCGGGTGCATACCCAGGGTGGTGAGTTGCAAAATGAATGTTAGCTTCCGACACAAGTATTCAATTTAATTTTTAATTCAAATCTTTATTGTTTGATTCATTCAAATCTTGAAATATGGTAGCAATACTTCCTGTAAAAAAATAAAGTGTTTAAAAATTAATAAAAACATGATTAAATAAATCAGTCGTTCATATTATTAAATATAACAGTCTTAATAGTTCCGACTTCATAATACAGTTTGCATATTATATACATCCTATATTACATCTCAATTTGATTTTGCTGGTCTAACTCCATTCCTAATAATAATATAAACTTTATAAAAGCTGGGTTCAGTGTTATATTGTCTGAATGGAGACATCTTATCAGTTATTGTCAACAAGTCTGTATTCCTCGTGACTTAAAATGCCACTTGGGTATAGATTTCCTTTCAGCTTTAAGTTGTGGGCATACACACAGCAAATTAATAATATTCTCTTCTCCCATTTTGCATAAGCGACAGAGCGTCAATTCCTCTGATAAAAGCGAAGGCATTATGTGTTAAGCTGGGGAAGACACCGAAACGAGATTTTATCAAAAAAGGTTTTTGCTTCAGAGACCATGGTGTTTTTAAATAGTATTGGACTTTCACTTTTGTATACCCATTCAGTAATGACTATGCATGCTTTCTTTATACAAAAGAGTCTCTATCAACATACAGTGATAGGTGCTGTTATTTTATTAATAGATTTTTTAAATAAATCTGGGGTTATTGGCATATCACAGATCGAATTGGCTGAATATTCATCTAATGCGGAGTGTAAATACTTCCAGAACTGAGACATCCAATTTGTGTTTATTTCCTGCCATGACAGATTAGACATTTGATTTACATTATCCATTTTTATTCTTTGCCATACTTTTATAAATTGACCTTTTCATGCAATTAGCTATGTTGTTAACCCAAATTCCAATCTAATCTGTGCAGGTGATGCATTGTGTGGAAGATAAAAAAGTGATTAAACATTTTTGTCATAGTATTATTGGTGATTATAGAATCTATTCCACACAGTGCTTCGCTACCATAAGCTAACATTTGCAATAATTTTCCTGATATTACTTTTAAAAGCGGTAGGTGTCTCGGCCCTCCTAATGACTTCAGCAAGATTCTAAATGCTTTCAACGAGTAGATGACTCGATGTGTAATGGGTGCACTCATGGGTAAAATGATACAATATGCTTTAATCAGGGTGTCACAGAGCACTGACAGATGTTTCGGCACAACACCTTTTTGAATGTCATTGACATCTAAGCTGACTATAACTCATGCCCCCGCAATGCACTGCTTATGACTTCATATATTACATCACTCATGACATGGTTAGTGCTGTCATCACTGATAATATCTCAAATGACATCACTGATAACATTTTCCACAGAATCACTGATGCACCCACTCACACCCCATGTAACCTTTCATACTCTAAATATTACACTGCTATTCTCGAAACCATTGACACACCCATGCCACTTCTTACGTACCCACTCAGTGACTCATAGGTCTACACACACATTTACTCAGTCACCCATACAGCGACTCATACACTGATTCACTTACTAATAGAGCCACTTATATATCTATACATACAGCCATACAACCACTCACACACTGTCAGGCACTCATAGAGCTACTCACACACCTACTCACTCACCTATAGTCAATCAGATAGCCATTTACTCACCTATAAAGTTATACACACACCTACTCACTTATTCATACATATACTAACATGTAATCACACACCCATACAGACCCTCACACACGCACTCTCTAACCCGTAAAGCCACTATCACAATCCCTCATTCACACATACACATATACTGCAATTCTCACCTATACTGCCTTTCACATACCCACTTACTCACCCATATTCAATTGACACATCTATTTACTCAATGACACAGCCATTGACACACTCAGTCAAACATACAGTCCTTCTCGTATACACTCACTTACCCATACACCTACTTGATCACCCACTCACTTATCCATACAGGCAATGAAACACCCTCTCACCTGCCCACATAGACACTCATACACCTATACAAGTACTTAAACAACCAGTCAGTCACCCATACACACACACATGTACCCACACATGTACCCACTCACCAACCCATACACCCACTACAACGACAACTGATAGACTGATACAGACATTCAGACAACCTAGTCAGTGACACATATATTCACTGAGACACCAAAATACTCACTTATACAGTCAGTCATGCACCTACTGAATCACCAATACAGGCACTCACACACCCACTGGTATATCAATACACCTTGGTGTATATATATTTAAAACTCATAAACATTTTAAACACACTCACAGTGACTGGATGATGCCACCAGTGATGCAATTTGAGATGTCATTTGAGATGTCATGAGTGATGTCACTGACCATGTCATGAGTGATGTAATATGTGAGGCCATAAGAAGTGTATTGCTGGGGCGCAAGTTATAGTTAGTTCAACTAACTATAAGTGCTGATTTTCTCTTGTTTTGCACAAGTGAAATGTCAGCCAAACTAACGACCCTGTAACCCTTGTTTTTTGGGATTAGGCAAGTGGGGGCTGAGAAAAAAGGGGGGTCACAAAACCCCATGTTAATTACCATAGGAACTTTAGACAAAGCTTCAGCCCGAACTGCTGAGCGGAATTACACCAAATTTGGCAAAAAGGTAGGTCTTGAATCAGAAAGAGACTTTTTTTAAATGGTGTAAATCCGTTCATTAGTTACTGAGCAATTAATAAACTTAAACTTTCGATACCTGAGCACGGAGGAGGAGTCGCGACTCCTCCCGAGCACAAGCTTCCCTCTGATTGGCTGCCAACACTCCAAACCAAGAAGTGTTGGCAGCTATCTTGTGACTCGGTACCCGAGCCACAAGAAAAGAATAAACAAAAAGGTGAAAAACAAGAAAAGGGGCAGGGTACAAACACCCTGACCCCCTAGGCATGATCAGGGGGTCCCACAAGGACCACCCAGGACCCCCAAAAGTATTTTTTTTAAATAAAATGGCCAAATTCGTGCTGGGTGCGCAAATCAGGATAAAAAAATGCTCCATTTTATGCAAGCCCTCGTGTGGGCTAGGCCTCGGGGGCAATGCATAATTACTTTGCAGGGGCCCACAGGGGCCCCTGCCGCCCTGTGTACCGCCACCACCCTGGGGCCTATTTAATTGTATGAGTCAGCAGGCAGCCCCCCCACATCCCCGGGGACCGCCACCTACCTGGGACTTTAAAAACAAATGTGTGGAGGGTCCCAACCCCCCCACACTGCTCTGGGGACCGCCACCTGCCTGGGACTTATTTTCTTGCATGCAGGGGACACATGGCCCCCCAGAGCCCCAGGGACCGCCACCCCCCAGGCCTTGATGGCCCTGGGGCCCGCCAACACCCAGTTTGCCCACCCCCAGGACATTGCTGTTTGCAGTGCGGTCCCCCTGTGTAAATTTGAGCTGGATTCGGGACTTCACCTTAAATAAATAATTAAGTAGTATATAATATAGAAGGTAGTGTTATGTTTGTGAACTTGTTTTAAAGAGGTATTGTGCTTGAAGTTCATGAGAAGATTACAATTGATAGAACCGTTAAAAATACATCAAATTTTAATTTAATATTTAGAGTTGAAAAGTTATGTTATGTTATGTTAGCATCCATTTATAGCGCTTGCCGCTACTTGGAAGTGTCCGGGCGCAAAAGCCAAATTGTAGATAAGGGAAAAGAAATGGCCTAACAAAAGATTACTTAAATATCAGGGTTTTTAGCTGTTTTTTAAACACCCTGAGGCTCTCAATAGTTCTTAATTCAAACGGGAGAGCATTCCAAGCCATGGCCGCTTTAACGGAAAGAGAGCTACCACCTAACCTAGTCTGGTGGAACCTAGGAACCAGAGCAAGGCATTGACCTGTGGATCGAAGACGTTGAGACAGCTCAAAGAATGAGAACTATCTCCTAAGGTAATGAGGCTCTACCTTGTGGATGGCGCCATGGACTAATGAAAGAGCCTTGAACCGTACCCGCTGCTCAACTGGGAACCAATGCAGGTCTCGAAGGTTTTGACTAGCACTACATCTACGTGGCATTCCTAACAAGGCTCTAGCCATCACGTTCTGGACATTCTCTAGCTTTTTTAGCTGATATGCCGGGAGACAACCACCTCCCTGGCATGATCTAACCTTGACAGGATGAGCGTGCGGGTCACAATTTCCTTACTCTTTTAGGTAAAAGAGGCAGAAACTTCTTAAGACGTTTCAGTGTGCCAAAGCACACACCTGCAACAAAAGTGTATTGTGTTGTAGAACATTGAGTTTGTGCTTTTGTTTTGTGAATTCACGATGGGTGCGTGAATCCCCCCAAAAAACTAAAAATATGTATGTGTTAAAAAAATTATAATTGGTATTATGTTATAGGGTGGCTCTAAAAAGAGCCCTTGTTTTCATTGTGACTTTGTTGTAGCTACTTGTAGTGCCGATGCAGAGCTTTAGGTTGCTGTGATAGACTCAGTTTCCTTGATCTATGAAAAGTACTCCATCACTTCTGTAGATGCCATCCATATCAAAGCGTAGATTGTTGTTATATATGGAGCCCATGCTATGGTATCTGAGGTAAGCAGAAGCAGCTTTATTGACATTTTTCAGTCAGTTGGTAAAATGAGAGGTATGTAAAATGGTGGACAAGATGCTGTTTTTTTTAAAAGTAGAGAATTGATTGGCTGTTTAAGAACATTGTAGATTGAAAAATAGAGTGCATTTTACTTTTTTTAAAACATGTTCCTTATTGGTTAGTAACAAATATTTGAAAAGTACAATAGAAAGGATAAGTTAATTTTTTGCAAAGTCAAACACACCTGCTGTTTGCATTTGCAACATTGTGTGGTGAATTTGTAAATATGGTGAACTTGTGACCTGTCAGTTAAGTTGTGTTCAATGAACTGTTACTATGGAAACTGGCTTTAAGCAGAATGGGGGTAGGGTTGAAACTTAACTGTGGCATTAAAATATGAATTTGTAATTTATATATAAGTAATATGCTATTACAGTGACATTTCCCAAGTCAGTACTGTCTTTAGAATTGGTGTGTTATTTGAATATAGTGGTAAATGTACATGTAATATATTTTTGAACTCCCGTATGGATTTGCGGCTTCATTGTCCAGTGGAATCGCAACTCCAAAAAATTCCAGAAGCAGTTTGGGTACTTTTAGAAGTCAGTTGGTAAGGGTTAATATGTCTAACCAATAGTACTGTGTTTTAGAATTTTAAATAATCTAGGAAGCAATGTGATTTGTTACGTACATCTATTTGTGTGGAAAAAGAGAGGGAAACCTTGCCATTACTGGTTTTGACTTGCTGAGAGTTGTGCATTACATTGATTGTGTGCATAAGAAAATTCTTTTCTAAGTTTCTGAAATTTCATATTCTACAAATCAATTTGGAATGTGGGTTAAACATTTGTGAGGTGTATTATGTGTTAGCTTCATTTTTAAATGTAAAACAGTATTCATTTGAAATATATTATTAAATGAAGAGATGTTTATTATAGTTTGTTTTATTGTAATTAAATGTTGTTTGAAATACATTTTGTATAGTATTATGTGTATATTGGAATATGGATTGTTGATTATGGTAGTTTGTTTTAGTGTGTGGATATGTATATTTGTAGTATACCGCATAATTTTAGCTGTTCCTTTAAATTAGGAGGTGGACTCTGTCAAATATAAAGGTGTGCAAGGACTTCTGTCTCATGTATGTTTATTTTCATATGTCTTATATAGTTTAAGGTGCATGATGTATAACAAAGAGTTGGTGTTGCTTTTTATGTGGTAGGGTCAAGATTGTGGGTACTAGTACAATGGTGAAGATGCAGCTCAAAAGTGTGCCTTGAAGGATGATCACATAAGGTAATGTTAATTAGGCTTCTGTTTTCTACTTTGTACAAAGGTATACTTGAATGATGCCACATAATATTAGATAGAATGGTGAAGATGCTGCACAAATGTGTCCTTTGAAAGAAGCTCATATACAGTGTTATTAATTAAGCTTCTTTTTTCTAGTCTGTACAAATGTATAGGTGAATAATGCCGCATAATTGTTGATAGAAAGGTGAAGATGCAGCACAAAAGTGTGGTTTCAAACATGCACATATAAGGTGTTATTAATTATGCTTCTTTTTCTAGTCTGTAGAAAGGTATAGTTGAATGATGCTGCATAAGTTTAGATTTGTGACGATGCAGCACAAAAGTGTGGTTTCAAAGATGATCATACGTGGGGTTATTAATTAGGCTTTTTTCTTTGTAGACTGTTGAAATGTATAGTTGAAAGATTCGACATAATTTTGGATAGAATGGTGAAGCTGCAGTACAAAAGTGTGCTTTAAAAGATGTTCATATAAGGTGTTAGTAATTTAGGCTTCTTTTTTCTAGTCTGTAGAAAGGTTGGTTCAATGATGCCGCATAATTTTAGATAGAAAGGTGAAGTTGCAGCACAAAACTGTGGTTTCAAACATGCTCATATAATGTGTTATTAATTAGGCTTCTTTTTTCACGTCCGTAGAAAGCAATAGTTGAATAATGCCACATAATTTAAGATAGATTGCTGAAGATGCAGCAGAAATGTGTGGTTTCAAAGATGATCATGCAAGGTGTTATTAATTAAGCTTCTTTTTTTGTAGTCTGTTGAAAGCTATAGTACAGTCAAGCAATCGCTGATGTGTTACCCATGTAGTCCTTTAATCCCCTTGTACTCTTTCAATCACATACTTTTCTTGTAGTTATGTAATCATTCAGCCAGTATTCATGTACTTTGAAAATCACCTAGTCACTACCTTTGTACTCCTGTAATCAGTCAGGCAGTATCTTATTAATTCAGTAATGTCCCAGGCGGTACTCATGAACTTAAAACATCACCCACTCACTTGCTATGTACTTCAGTAACCTCTCAGAAATGTGCCTTGCAAGCATGTCATTATCCAGGGTCTAGTTATGTACTTTCCCTTCAGTCATGCAATCATGCAGGCTGTACCTATGCAGCCATGTAATAACCTACACACTACCCTTGCAGTAGTAGAATCACCCATGCCTTTCTCTTGTATTCATCTATTCACCTAGGCAGTAGTCAATGACTCATTGATCCCTTCAGGTGCGATTTATACACTTATTCATGCTGTCAATGTGTATGTTTGCACTCATGTAATTAGCTAGTCACTATGCATCTTCACCTGTAATTATCCAGTGACTACCCTTGCACTCATACAATCACCCAAGCACTACTCACAGAGTTTTGGAATCACTCAGGCAGATCTAGTACGTCTCAGTTTCTAGGTTTTGCTATATTTCAGAAACATTGTATACATATTTGTTTTAGATATCATGATGATTTGAAAAGGCAGAGACATGTACATGTTTGTTTAACAATATGGACAGTCTTATAGTTGAGTCATGTAATAGTCTGCTGCTTCATATTTGGCTAGGGCCAACTCTCATGCAGTTATATAAACACCCAAGTACTCATCATGTACTCTTACAATGATGTAGGCACTACATATGCAGTGCTGTAATCACGTAGGCATTACTGCTGCACTAATGCAATCATTTAGGCACTATATCTGCAGTTATAGAATTACTAAGGTATAACTCATGTACTTATATAATCACCCAGGCACTACTATTGCGCTCCTTTAATCACGGAGGCACTACCTTTCTACTCATGTAATTACTCAGCCAGTAGTCATGCTGGTATGAAATCACCCAGGCACTCCTTTTGCAGCCTTTTATTAACTCTGGCTCTATCTCAGTAGGCCTGCAATCACCCAAGAAGTACACATGCACTTATAAAATCCTCTGGTCACTTGCCATGTAGTCATGTAAATCCCAAGACATTATTCCTGCAGTCCTTTGTACTCTTTCAATCACAAACACACTTTTCTTGTACTTATGTGATCATTCAGCGGTACTTATATACTTTTAAAATCCCCCAGTGACTACCTTTGCACACCTGTAATCAGTCTGGCCGTATCTTAGTTGTTCAGTAATCACCAAGGCGGTACACATAATCTTATAAAATCACACACTCACTAGCTATCTACTTTAGTAATCCCCCAGATATTACCCTTGCAGGCAAGGAATCACTCATGGTCTAGTTATGTACTACCCCTACAGTTATGCAGTCATGCAGGTTGGTGCTGTGCAGTCATGCAATTACCTACACACTACTCTTGCAGTTGTAGAATCACCCATACCCTTGCATTCATCTATTCTCCTAGGCAGTACTCAATGACTCATCAATCCCTTCAGGTGCTATTTATACAATTATACATGCAGTCAATGTGTATGTTTGCACTCATGAAATTAGCTAGTCACTATCCATCTTCTGCAATTCTCTAGCGACTACTCTTGCACTCATACAATCACCCATGGAGTTTTGGAATCACTCTGGCAGATCTAGTACATGTCTCAGTTTCTAGGTGTTGCTATATTTCAGAAATATTGTATACATATTTCTTTTATATATCATGATGATTTGATAATGTAGAGAGATATGTATGCATGCTTTTAACAATATGGAGACAGTTATAGTTGAGTAATATAAGTGTGCCATTTTATTTTTGGCTAGCCCGAACTGTTATGCACTTATAAAAACACCCAAATACTCACCATACAGTCTTACAATGATGCAGGCACTACATATGTAATCACTCAGCCATAGCTCTTGCACTGATGCAATCATTTAGGCACTATCTATGCAGTTAGGCAATCACTAAGGTATAACTCATGTAGTTATATAATCACCCAAGCACTACTGTTGTATACATATATCTTTTAGATACCAAGATGATTTGGAAAGGTAGACACATATGTATGCATGCTTTTAAGAATCTGGACAGTCTTACAGATGAGTCATGTAATAGTCTGCTGCTTTCTATTTGGCTAGGTCCAACTCTCATTCACTTATAAAAACACCCAAGTACTCATCATGCAGTCTTGCACTACATAAGCAGTGCTGTAATCACTCTCTCTGTACCTCACTTGCTTCTTTTTACTTTTAAATGTTTCAGCACCACTGTTCCCTCTTTCTGGAACTATCTTGCCTCTTTCTACACCTCTCTTCCCTGTTTCTGCACCAGATTTGCCCCTT
The DNA here is from genome assembly GCF_964261635.1 of Lissotriton helveticus. Classification (NCBI taxonomy): domain Eukaryota; kingdom Metazoa; phylum Chordata; class Amphibia; order Caudata; family Salamandridae; genus Lissotriton; species Lissotriton helveticus. Next base: position 749,345,477 of record NC_136059.1, on the reverse strand, counting down.
TCTGTATCTCTGTTCTTTGTTTGTTCACCTTTGTCTTGTCTTTTGCTTCACCCTTTGTGCGTCTTTCACAACCTCTGTTGCTTCTTTCTGCAGTTCTGTTCCTCTTTCTGCACCCCTTCTGCCTCTTTCTGTAACCCTCTTGCATCATTCTGCAGATCTCCTACCCCTTTCTGCACCCCTGCTGTCTCTTTTTACAGCTCTGTTAGTTCTTTCAGCACCTCTTTTGCTTTGTTGTGCACTTCACTTGCCTTTTTATTTACCCCTCTGGCCTCTTTCTACAACTATGTTGGTTCTTTCTGCACTGCTCTGTCTTCTTCCAGCACCTTTGTTTTACATTTATTCATCCCTCTTCCCTTTTTCTGCACCCTTCTTCCCCCTTTCTGCATCTCTCTTGCTTCACTCTGCCCACCTGTTTCCTCTTTCTGTACCTCATTTGCGATGTTTCTGCAACTATCTTGCCTGTTTCTGCAGTTCTCTTGTCTCTTTGTGTACCTCAGTTGCCTCTTTTTGCACCTGTGTTGCTTCTTTTGCACTACTGTTGCTTCTTTCTGCATCTCTCTTGAAATTTTCTGCATTCCTCTCATGCAATTATAAAAACACCAAAGTAGTTGCCATGCAGTCTTACAATGATGCAGGCACTTGATATTTAGTGCTTTTATCACCTAGACATTACTGTTGCATTTCTTTTTTCTGCACCACTCTTCACTTTTTTTGAAGCTCATGTGTAATTGTGAATATATTACGAAAACCATATATGCCTTTGTTTGTAGCCTTTGAATAGAAGGTGTTTCTTAAGTAATAAATAATAATATTTCTTAATTTTTTTTACATTTTTTTCCAGATATTCTTCATAATTATTAAGAAAGATTTGAAAACAAGATAAGAAACAGTACTATTTAATGAAAAGAAAAAAGCAGGAATTATATGAACTACAATATGTGGCAAAAAAGAAAAAGTTTTGCTGTGAGATTGCTTATATTAGTTCTGAAAAGAATGCGAACCTTGGATAAACCTATGCATTCTATGAAGGACAAAGGTAAATGGAAAAGAATAATCAACAGAATTAAGTTTTGTAAGAAAGAAATTGGCTGAATGGAAGCATACATCTAGTTAATAACCTTTTTTTAATGAAGAGAGCTATTTTCAAAACAGTACATTAGTTCACGCAGTTGATACCAGTGGTCGTGCTTATGAAGTGAAGATTGGTTCTGGAATTGAAAGAGAAAAGACGGTTCCCAGAAATGTGGAAGAAGTGATAGCTGAAGAAGTTCAAGGGAGACATTCACAAGCTCCAGTGTATAGATGGGATTGTAGTAGTAGTTGCAGAATACGACAGGAGTCTATTGCTATTTTTACTAAATTTCTTATGACAGTATACTAAAAACAAACTATTAAACAAAACATTAAGATGTTGCAAGGACTAGATCCTTGTAAAATGAGAAAAAATACTGGCATGCAAGGTCATTCTCTGACTTGTCTTTCTAGAAAAGTGTGTTTTTCTTCATTTGAGAATGTTAGCAGTACATCACTCTGCAATGTTTAGTAAATTACATGCTCCTCCTCTACAGGCAAAGTACGTGCAGATTCTTGTTTTGGAATATCGTACAACAAGATTGTACTCAGAAGATCCAAGATTTCGACAATGTATGCCATATATATTTCATCTTCTGTTTGAAGGTGACTTGTCAGGACTTTCATTTGCATTGAACCACATATTAAAAACAGGATTTCATCTTCAACATGTTTCTGCACTTTTTCTTCTAGAACACATCATGATTTTGGTTTTCTTGGTGTTGATTGTCAGGCAGTTTCCTATTCGTATTCATGAGTGGTGTTCAGAAGGTGCTGCATCTACACCTTAGTCCGACTGATCAGCATCAAGTCTTCCGCATAAAGCACCTTTGAAAGGGAATAGTGAAAAGCTCCGGGAGCGAAAGTTAACTGAAGTCAGGAATAGACCAAAAAGCATCTGGGCTTGAACATAACCCTGCTTGAGCCGGCAGGATGTTAGAATGGCCATGGAGAGGTTAGCCCCATTACCCAGCTTTACTCAGAACCAGGTGTCTATATAAAGGTTTTCAGTTGCTCTTTGAAGCATTGTTGGTCCATCCTAATTCTTTAGTTTGCTCCAAAGCATGTTTCGGGTGACACAGTCAAATGTCGCTTTGTAGTCTATGTAGCATAGATTGACTGATTGATCCTTTAATCATTTGTTGCACTTGCGGGAGAGGATGAGGTGTTAAAACACTAATCTCCCCATGCCTAAAACAAAAATGAATGTGTACTTGTGTAATATAACTGGTATCATGTAAAGCACTCCAATACCTTCAAGACAAGTCCACCCTGGATAAAACAATGCAAAGAAAATGCAAGTGTTTTGCACTCTTCTGACATTGATCTAAACGTGGGCTGCATTAGGGGTGTATTCATCCTACATTTGAGCTAGTGGCCATTTTGGAAGAGTTTTTTGTTATGAAGCTCCCTAATTTCCTCATTTACTGCATCCTCCTCAGTAGAAAATGCTTTACGTTTTCCACTTCTATTCCATCAAGATGGCATTCAGACATTCCAATATTTTAACATAAATTCTGATTGTTAGCACTCTAGGTGATCATTAGAACACTGTGGGAAAGCTGCTGATCACCAGGGAGTTAACTGGCAGTCTACTTCTAATGTTGAAAGTGAATGGTTCAATCTGCATGTCAGAATGTTTCAATGCACTAGAAGAGGAAGGTATAAGAGAACACACTTAAAAAATGTGTCCTAATTTTGCTTTCTAAAGCATGAACCATAATTTCTATGACAAGATTAACCGCATCATAGTGTTTCTTTCTAAAGGAAATTTTTTAAGTTTCACCTGTTTGAGTCAATCAAGATGGCTTCTGGTGTGCTATTCTTTTGACATACGTAAGACTGTTAGCGTTCTAGTTGTTCTTTAGAACACTGTAAGGCTGCAGTGGAACACAGGAAAATCAACTGACAGGCTGCTGCTGCTGAAAGAACATATTTTACTAAGAATATTACATTTTATTCTAACATGGCTGGGAAAGATAGTCTAAATTATTTCACATATATAAATGTATTTAAATATATCAAAAAGGAAAGGAATCCTTCAATAGTATCCATACATGTATGGGGGAGAACAACCAGCTAGGAAACGCAACATGAAGCAAAATATGGCAGGGCATGGGCACCAGCTGTAGAGCAGTTCCTATTTACAGCTAAAAGCTTATCGTAAGTTCACACTATTAAGCACAGGTTAATTAAGTGAGATTGGTGGTTTATCCTGGCAAGGAGTGTGGTTGTTGCCTGAGTATGGCTTCCACCCCTTCAACCAATGACCTGACTTCTTACAAAAGTGTTGCACTTTTAAGTATTTTTTTGCATCCATATGTTGTTCTGTAAAATGAGTTGTTCAATGAATATATGTGTGTTATATTTATTTCCTAAAAAACATTATTAATCATAAATGTGTTGGCATACAGGAACTTTGAAAACAGAAAGCAGCCATGTTTAAAAGAAATGTAATGTCACCGGTGTCATATGGTTTTATTTGAAATAATGATTGGCTTCATCATATGAAAGATGCATAACACATTTGATGCAAAAACCTTTGCATCATGTCAAATAGAGATTTGAGACAGACACCTTAACCATAGCGACACAGTTCCACACACAACATGGTCAATGTAAAGTTATGTACATACAACCCATACTTAGGGCCTCATTACGATGTTGGGCAGAAAGCATAAAGACTGGCTCGGTTTTTGAAACATTTCCGGACTAATTGGATTCGGGGGTCCGACCGATTACAATGTTTCCAAAGAACATTCGGTCGGACTCCTATTGACTTCAATGGGAGCTTGTGTTCCGTAACGACTACACAGGCTCCCATTGAAGAAAGGGGTGGGTGGGGAATATCATGCACCCTATGGAAGGTGCCCCATGGTGCCTGCCACACTGTGCATGGTATTGAAGAGGGGTCCAATGGTTACCCCCACGGGCCCCATTCAGAAGGCTCTGGGTGAAAGGGGGCCTGCTTCTAGCCCCCAAAGTCAGATTCCGACTGCCTATCTGTGTTGGAACAACAGATTCAGATAGACTGTCTGAATCCGACATCGTATTATGTCAGTCGGAAAAGTGGTCCGTAAACTTGTACGAGTCGGATTTGAAATACTCGGTTTCTTCTAATGCCATTCAGAACCGAGTCAGAAAGTCCAAACGGTTTCCGACTATCGTAATCGGTAGGTCGGACGGCTTTCTGATTCGGACAGAAAGACGGGTTCTGAATCGGATTTGGACAAACCAAATCCATTCAGAGCCGTTCCGACCGACATCGCAATCGGCCCCTTAGATATATACTCCATCACATGTCCACAAACAATCAATGCATGTTCCACCTGTCAGTCATTATCTATTGATCATCATCTCATCAATTGTATGTTCTTCTTTGCTATCCTAAGGCAATGTGTGGGTGACTTTGCTTGACTATTTGAAGTTATTCCATGTGGCAAAGTTTGTTTAGTCATGTAGGACATAGAAAAAAGGCTAATGTTTGAGAGTAAAGTAACATGTGCTTCTATTGAACTAATGTGGGAAAATAGGCTCCTACTAGGGCTGAGCAAAATTTGGGTAATTGCTGTACCGTAATTATACGAAGGTACAGCAAAATTACACAAAATTATGCAGAACTACATGAGAAAAGTAACTATTTATTCAGAGCCATTTTCAAAATACACCCTTGCATCCAAAATGAACCTAATAATGCATTTTGCGCTATGAAAATAACGCTGTATGCAGCAGAACAGGAACAGCAGCAGACAGCATCCACTTGTGTTCTGTTCCTTCTCTCTTGAGTAGGCATGTCTGCCCTATATTACTCCAATTTAACCAAATAGGTGAAACTGCATAATTTTTACTAATTTTGAGCCTTAAGTGTAACGTGAAATCAGTGAAAATTGCTTAGTTCTGACTGACTTACCCTATGAACTTTTGCTTTTTTGCTTACCAATTTTCAGATATTTACTTCGAGTGAGTCTCACAAACTGAATTCTATTTGCTGTAAACCTCGCACAAATCAATTAAGAGAGCTACTCTCTAGTGTACATCTTTTAAAACAGAGTCTTCTGCTGTTCAGGTGAGTAAGAGGTTTTGGGCTTGCTGCATGTGAACTCACTTCTCTAAGACCAGTGGCACTGGCAAACTTAGACCATCTAAGGGACAATAGAGGAATGGACCTGTTGGGAAAACCATAGAGGAAAATGGTTCCCCTGTTACGTCTGATGACTGGATCGGCAAAGGGGTAACCCTCATCTGAGTGCCAACTGCCATCTTTGACTCTAATATGAGTATCCTTCAAGTGGTCATGGAGACTATGGGATCTGTAGATGGCAGTCACTGTGGGTATTCTTCCTTGAGGGCTGTGAAGTGCCAGGCTAAAGAAAATATCAGATGCTGGACAGAGGACACACAGCTCCCTAGGATTTTAAACATTTAGAGGCAGAGAGGCATGAATTCCTGGTGCCTAGGATATGCCCCAAGGAACAAAATGGCTTCTTCCCATAGCAGCTGGCCATGTGGGGCCAGAGAAAACAATGAAGTGAGACATCCCAGGCCGATATATCCAAGAATACCCCCAGGAGGGTCCATGGGCCTCGAGGTCAGAGCAAATAATTGAAAATGGAAGGGAATGTGTATGGCCCATACCCAGTAGTATTGCTGTGTCTTGGAGTCCCCATGTTCCCAGGACTGAACATGATCGATGCTAAGAACCCCATAAAAAAACAACCGAGTGGTGCTTAGCTCGAAAATCCAAATGCTAGTGAGACCTAGAACCATGGTATTGCCCGGAGAGCCCCAGGATGAAGAGAAGCAAGCCCATGAGGTATGGTGGCTCACCAAACAAGCATCACCACTTCACGCTCACCTACATGAGAGCAAGAGAACAATGACAGCAGGTGTAAAAGAATAATGGAATCGACTACTGCATCAGTTACTAACAACTAAGCCAAACAGGTGGAATTGACTGTGTCCACTAGGTCGTACTGGATTGGTACCTCACGTGGCCCAAGGATGGTGCCAGAAAGGGGCACCGGGGTGAACGATAATAATACTATAAGAAAAATATTCTGTTTAAGGCTACATTGAAAAAGAAAAAAAACGAATTTCTGGAGTGCATGTATGCTCATTGTGCATTGCCTCAAGCTAAAGATGCATCCGAAAGTCTGGGGTGTCTAAAAAAATAGCATATTTTCTTCTGTGGTGTCTGAAAGGGCAAGGCACCACAAAGATGCTGTAATATGTTTCTGCTGGCTACCAGGAGCGCCTCATCCCCCAGAGTCATGACCGCTACATTTTTTAAGAAGGTTACTATAAGTATCCCAAGGAATCAAATGAGTGACCCCAGGAGAAGTATGTTGAGTTGGCAAGCACTTCTGGAGCTTGCAATTTTTACAAAAAGGATCTTGAGTGCAGGGTCCCCCTGTTGGTGCATCCCAAGGTTGTGGTGCATCATGTTTTAAACAGAAGAGACTTACACATACAGGTTAATGCAATTTGAAAAGATCGATTGACAATGTTAATCAATTAGTGAATCAGTATATGTAATAATGAGGATTACTGAAATGCTTTACTGACAATGTAAAATTTACAGTGAATCATTATTTGTATTAATGAAAGTCACTGAAATGATGTATTGATAATTACAAAGCTAACAGTGATTTATCACATGGCCTAAAGAATGACTTTGTAAGACTTAGAGGCCAATTACGATGATGTAGGAAACGGTTCCTACGGCATCATAATCTGCTTTTTGGTTTAATTTCCAACCGACCCATTTTGATGGAGTTGGTCGGAAATTAATCTAAAGAGGATTTCTGAATAGCTTGCGACAGGCTCGGAGAGCCCGTCTGCCATTCGAAAAGGGGCCTGTAATCCAAAGGGCGGCTCGTTCCGCCCGAGGGATTACGATGACATATTCCTACAGCCTTTCCGTTCCGGCCTTTTCGACACAGAAAGGCAGTGGAAATCCATCTTTGGGGACCCCATGGGTGCAAGGCCTCTGGATGGCAGCCCCCTGTTGGTCCCCACACCCGGTGGCAGGAACCTTGAGGTACCTGCCACGTGGTGCAGGGATGAACTGCACCTCAGCTATTTACAATGAGAGCATGCATTCTGGATGGAATCCATGCTCCCATTGTAATAAATAGGATTGTGGCAGAACAGTGTTCGGTCGCATCCAAATTGCTGGTTTGGGACTGGCAACAGGAGGTCGGTCGGTCCAAGTTCCAGATTGATGTTGGATGGACTCAGGTCTGTCCAACATCGAAATCGGCCCCTTAGTGAATTTAAATGGTTTTGCATTGATTTATTGTGAAAAATATCTTCTGCAACCAATCTGGTAACAACTTGATTAAGTCGGCAGGCTTGCCTTTTGGGAACGGTCACACATTGCAATATGTCTAGTACATGTGATGGGTATTGTGGTTTAGTCAGGGTTTACTAGGGCTGTGAACTATTAGGGTAATTCCTTCATAGGTTTTTCTACTTTCATCCTGTATATATTTGTAAATGCCGTAGTGCGCCCATATTAATGTGATTTTCCTTTTAAAATGTTAAAGCACTCACTGGAAGCTGATTTATTGGGTGTTGTTTGCTGTATCCTGTGGACTGAGGTACAAGCCTATACCATGTCCCCTTTGTTGGTCCCGGACTGCTTCGCCTCGCTATCCAGAGAAAGTTATGTGCTGCAATGGGCAATTGGTTCCCAGTAGATGGACTTATTATTTGTAAAGGACCCACATCCTTTGCAACTAATAACCAACTTTTTTATATGAAACATAGACAACCGTTGTTAAAAGTGGAATGTGAAAATAACAAATATGCATGAAAAGGGGTGTGTTGTACTTAATGTCACTCTTTGTCACATTTACTATTGTTATGAAGAAAAACGTATTTCAATGTACAAGAAATAGTGAGCATATGCACTTATCAATTCTTTCTTTTGTCACCAGTCCTCTTCAGCAGGCAATGCAGGAAAAATAAGGGAAGAGCAATACCAGGGGTGAAGACACTGAAGGACCTTAGCCATTAGGGAGGCACTGGAATTCTCCACAGCAACATTCATGAGGAGGTACAATTTTCCCCTAGGGAGAGCATTCCCGGAGAGTCACTTTTTCTCAATCCAAAACCTCTACGTGGAGGCTGTAGAGCACCCAGCAGAAAATCAAATGCCATTTAGCAGATGGGCCTCGTTCTGGATCAGAATATGAACCATTGGTGATTACACATGAGCATTTATCTCTTTGTCCTGTAAGCTCTCATCCGGAAAAATCAGCAGCCAAGGGTGTCATAGGCATTGGCATTCCTTACTTGTTGCCCTCCCAGCACCAGAGTATGCTACCTATGCTGCATTCCAGGAGATTACGAGGTAAGCGATTGCTGGTCCGGAGGTGATCGCTAGGAATGCCAAAGAGATGATTGCAGAATTGAAGGTAAACAAAAAGAAACAGGATGACCAGCATTAAAAACTTTATAGCACTCTGACCTCCTGGTCTGGATGGCATATTTTCTAGTCTAGCTAGCCAACTGTTCCAACCAGCTGTTATGACTCCCAGAACATCTTCCCCAACTGTTTCCAAACAGTGGTGGCCTGCATGGCTCTTAGTGGCAGGGTGGGCAGGGCGTGCAGGGGGATTTACTTGGTAGGGTGGCTCGGGGTGGTCACCCATGTTAAAAAAATATTGAAAAATAACCGTACCTTGCAGCCAGGTCCCGCGTCACAATCACAATGCTGCAGTGCAGCATTGTGATTGGTTTTGAGTGTCCTGGTTCAACGCACGACCAGGGAATGGGGGCCTGGGCTTGTTCCTCACGCAGGCTGTATGCAACCTGCATGGAAAACAGGAAAAGTGCGAATGACTGGTTTGCTCAAGTCGGTTGACCAAACACTCATTGCACACTTAGGAGTGGGCAAACCCCTCCTCCCCTGATCTGCTCCACGAGCAGAGCTGCCCCACCCAACCGCCGGCCCACAAAGCAGAAGGAAGCATGAAATGATTAGAAGTTATTCTCATTTTATGTTTCTTCTTCGCACTGCTTAAAAGCAGTGGGGCGACGCTCCTCCATAATAGTGAAGGAGATGCCACTGTTTCCAAATATAGCCTAGTGTAACCAGTCACTCAGTGAGTGTCAGGTACTGCACTGAAATTTCAAAATCTCATTTTATTGATTATGGTTCTCATATTTAAGGCAGAGGATGGCCAGAAACCTTTGCCCTTAATCCAGAGTAGTATTTCTGAGAAATCATCTCGGTTTGGAGACTGACAATGGACATATGTTGGACTTTGGATTTTTCAATTTTACGATGACAATTTTTTAGACGTTAGTGTATGATTTGGACTATATTAGCTCGCAGATTGTTTTTGTTTGTAAATGCCATTCTTTAAAATGTGTAAATTTTTATCCAAACCTCTATCTACAATTGTTAATAGGAAGGGCTTTGTACCAAAACCCATGGATGGCTGAATAGAAATACCCATGTACCATGGATGCAAGGTAATGCAAAGTCAAGCAAAGCACATTTCCAGCGCAAACTAAATTTAACTTCGGAAAGTAAATATAAAAACAACTTTTTGCTCTAGTTTGATTCATTTTTTAGACACTCACACATCGCAAAATGTTAGTAAATCTGCCCCTGTTTCTATTGCTTTGTTATCCAGCTTAAGCTTTCTATTTTCTTTATATTCAATTAGTATATTGACCCTCTTGTGTTTCAATATTATTTTCATAGTTCCTCTATGTGTGTAATCATATACCATTTCACTTTTATTTCAGGTGTTTCTTTTTAAATTTTATCATGATGGTGCTCTCCCCTGCCCTATGTAAAAGTTTTTTTTATGCTGTTTCACCGCATAATTCTCAAAAAGGGCCAGTGTGCAATTTTTTACTTTATTCAAGGGAGAGTGGGTGTAAACATGGGTTTACCTGAGCAGCAATTGTTGTTTCATTTAGTTAATTAGCAATCTTGCAGCATGACATGGACTTTGTAGGCTTATATGTATTCCCCTCTCTGTTCCGATCCTTCATTGTAATCTTGGCATAGCAATTTTAAAGGCGATATTCCCCTTTTTTAGGTCTTGCCTACGCAGTGTGCATGAGCTGCATAGGAGGGGACCTTTTGGAATCGATCACCATTTTGGCAAAAAGCATGCATGTTTTGCATTGCTTTCTGTTGCAACACGTGCACGTTTGGCATTTCCCTTGCAGGAGCGAGCATCGGCGCCATTTGTTAGCAATTATTGAGCCTTGTTGCTTGCTTCTGCAAGGGAAACGCCAGACATGCCCTCAGCGCCAAAACCCCCCCCACGCTTTCTGGAGAGTTAAATAAATGTTTCTGGTGCAATCTTTATTTCTCATTTTTCAAAATTAAATCACCGTCTTTGGACGCCTACCCTGTTGGGGCTCCACATTCGGTGTCAGCTATAAATCGCCCTTTGCTTTGTCTGATCCTCTCTCTTATTAACGATAACACTTTCATTGGCATTAAAGTTCAATGGAAAAGTAAACACGCGACCCGAAGGGTGGGAAGGTTGTTATTAAGACGAACAAACCCCCCAGTTTTTACGCATGCCTGCTCCCATCTCAGGAGCCTATCAAACAGAGAGATAATGTTAGTGTCTGACCCACGAGCACTCTCTGCCACGCGAATAAACACTTCTGTCGACTCCCAATCCACATCCCAGGGCGTGAGGCGCCACCACACCCTGCAGCACAACATGCATCGGGGTCTAATGTTGTCCGTGTGTACTGCTCATCAGCCTCTCTGTATGTCTGTCCTTTGTGTCGGTCTCTCTTGCCTCCTGTGTGTCATACTGTGCATGTCTGCCTCTTTGGCCAGCTTATGTTTTTGCTAGTCAGTCGTTTGCTGTGTGTCACAATCTCTCTTGTGTGTCAGTCAGTCTTTCTGGTGCATCTCCTGTGCCTGTGTCAGTCTGATCTCTCGTGTGTCTGTCCGTCTCTAGTGTTGTCACTTTGTGTCTCCAGTTAAAGGGTTGCTTTGGGGGCAAAGGGCGAGGGTCGCCTTCCTGGGGTCTGTGCCGACATACATGCAACCACTCCCACTATTGAAAGTGCCAAGAGTAGGTTGAGTGTGCGGTGGCGATAAATAAAGAATTGTCACAGTGATGGGCAGCACCCCCTTAGGTGCCCCCCTAGACCTGTAGTTGGCACTCTGTCTTCCAGTGCCCGCTGCTCCCGCACTGGGTGTGCCGCAGTATGCCACTGGGCACTCTAAAAATGCAGCTATATCATTAGCGAGCACTGTGCTGCCCTGGCACCATGCCATGCAGTGCCAGCACCCGCCATGCTCGGTCAGATGGTCTGCACAAAGGGGCAGTCATGGTTCCACAGCACCACCCTCACTGCGGGTTTTTAGGCTTTGGCCCTCACTCTGTCGTTGCCAAGGGGCTGCGGCATGGTGCCAGGAGTCACTGTCAAGCTCAACGCTTGCCAATTGTTCAGCTTCTTGGCGCTGCTCTGCTTGTCCTTAAGTGGGACCCCACCCGTACTTCCCAGGCTCGGAATGCTGTTTACTCCCCTTCCTGCCCCTTAATTGGGTGACACCTGCCTCTATTTTCGAAGGATAGTCCCTAGTTTGAGGCATCATATTCCCCTTGTCATTTCTTCATTGTATAATTTATAAACGCTCACATCCCTGGCGATGACTAGATGCTCGGCTGTGTCCTAGAAAGCAACAGGTGACTGTTGTCTCTGCGTGTGGAGGGGGGTTGGGCCTGCTGGAGGTTGGCTGGAGGTTGGCTGAGGGCGCTGCCCTTGCAAATATTTATATGGCCCTGTTTGTCCCCCCATGAGAGTATGTATTCGCAAGCCAATAGTTCAGGCGTCTAGCACCTAAATGGATAATGGGATTAGCACATCTCGGCCAAGGCGGTTTTATCCGGATCTCATGCTCCCCTGAGGGTGGGGGTCACGCAGTCCTTGAACTGGGAGGCCATAGTTTTTAAGAGCGCTTGATCATGCCATTTAACTGCTTTCTAAATGCTCCAGTACCACGAGACATAATGGGGTCTGCCTAAAATCACACAGACTGTTCACGCCGGGATTAAGACTTTCCATTTATTTTATTTGTTAAATATAATGCCATGTCCCGTTCAGGTGCAATAAAACATATAGTAAATTTGTGTTGCTAGATGTGACTGTTGGTTTTGGTCGCTCTCTGCTGCAGCTGTGTGGAAGGGTAAGAAACAGGGACTCTGTATTAACTTCACATGGACCTTACAAGAATGAAACCCTGAGAGAGCCTTGCCGAAATGTTAACATATGTGTGCAGTTATTATAGGTACAAAGCGTCAGCTGGTCCTCCGTAGAGGCAGTTACTCTCAAAGGACAGCACCAATGGAAAGTGAAACTACAGGCCAGCAGGTTCACTGTTGTTAAAAATAAATCTCAGCATTACGCGTGAGGTGGTGGTGGTTGGAGGGGAGGTTAGCTGTTCAGTTATATTTTTAAACTGGAGTTTAGGCCGTTTCTAAGCACTTCCAGAGTTTGGCAGTGATGTTTTGTTCCGTAAATTGTGTAATCTTAGCAACTATAAAAGCGCCAATGAGTCTTTCAGTTATTGTTGGGCGCCATAAAAAGCGTCTGTTATACTATTGCTTTTGTTGTTGTTAATACAATTATCAGCCGTTCCAGTGTGTTTAGCATTGTCAGCAAAACACTGGGAAGGAGCCTCTGCGTTGGATGATTTCTAAAGAATCTCTCATAACCACAGTTGCCATTCTTCACCCTAGCCCTTCTCATAACTCTCACCCCCTCTCTCAAGACGCCCTGGCTCTTCTATTTACTTTTGTGATCCGTTTTAGGACTAGCGTTAGCTAGGACCACATAAACTAACCAAACGTGTAAGTAATTTAAAGGGACTTATGACCTGCTCTCTTCATCCATTGGTCTGTTTTTGTGCCATTGACATTTTTGTTCCGCCCACTACAGCATGAGGCGATGGGTCAGCCCACTCCAGGCATTGGATTACTTCACTTTGAGTGACGGGGTTTCTTTTCTTCCCCTTTCGTGCCAGGGGCAATATGGCAGTGTGTGTTTTTCGAGACCAAAACCGCTTTGCGTTCAGCCAATTGGTTTTTTTAATGAGGGCAAGTGCCCCCACCTCCCCCACCACTAAAGTGTTACAAAAACAGTAATGTAACATAACAAACAATGAAAAGAACAAGGTTGGTAGCCAATGTTAGACCTACTGGCTTTGCCAATGCTCGTCTAGTTCAGGCTTGATAGTGCAGCTCACTACTTACCCTTTGTTACCAATTATTTGGAATGCATATGGAGATGGATGTGGCTCTGCCCAGAGGAATTCTTTTCACCAGTTTCTGCTATGTGGCTGTTTGATACATCATTCAGCCTCCTAAGCATAGCTTGCATTGCAATGCAAAAGGGAACATTTTACATCTGAATAATACAATGAATCTTGGCATTAAATAATTTACCTTTATAGGTGCACTGAATACAGAAAGGACAATTTTTTTTGTTAATTTTTTCACAGTAGCAGACTTAAAACAAGCATTGGTGTAGCCAAAAGGTCTTGCCTTTGAGGCCTTATAAGTGTTTGTTTATCCAGCACAATACCCTGGTGCAACAACCTCAACTGTTGCATGGCTAAACACTTATAAGGTCCCAAAGGCGAGACCTATTGGCTATGCCAATGCTTATTTTATATCTAGTCTTCTATTTCTGCCCAAATTCATGCCCTGCATGCTATTCCGCTCATAAGGTGGAGAAGTGCGCCCTATAGCATACGTTTGGCTATTACTGACCATCTGTTTCCAGTTGGGGTTTTGTGAGTTGAAAATATTTCCTATTTGTTTTGGTTATGCTTCTATGCACGACACGCTAGTCTAGATTACTGCAAATCAGTTTGTGAATTGTGTTTTCTTAATTTGTTCTAAGGCTGTCATGACAAAAATGTGATATAAAGGGATCTTGTTTGGCTCGCTCTTGCAAATAATTATCATAGAATGAGAATGATTTTCATATAAACCCTGAGAAATATCCTTCATGTTTTGCACTTTTGTAGGAATATTTCAAATTTTTCCCACTCTAATGTGTCTGCTACCCATGTCCTAGAATTTTTTCTTTTGCAATGGTTTAGTCATCTGGAACATTGACCGAAAACATTAATTCTTTGCAAATCCTTTCATCGAAGGGAGCAGAGACCATGCATCACATGTGTATGAACGTCTTCGGAAGAAGGGATATATTTCCTGGAGGAGGTGCCCATTGGAATGGCATATAAGCAAATATGAACTGAACTTGTTTACTGGAAAGCCATAGCCAGTAGGTTAAAGTGGACACTGCATTGTAGGTTCGATGATTTGTACGTTTAGGGGGTAAACACCATTTAAAAAGGTGACATCTTTGAAAGATTTCTATATTTTAAGATTTTGGGCCATATTTATGGGATTTGGCACAGGGCAGTTCAGCAAATCACCTTGCTGCGCTTCATCAAAATGAAAGGGCAGGAATGTATCTATGACAGAAGGCACATTTTTGTCGCTCCCCCTCCATTGGTGCAATGTTGGGAGCCTAGCACTTACACAGTCATCCTTGCATCATGGTGCAAGGGTACCTGCAGGATTGTTTCTGTGCTAGAAGGGGCACCTTCCTGCACAAAATCAATCCTGGGATACGTTTTCTCTTTCCAAGTGTGCTTCTGAAGCACACATAGAAAGACGAAACAAAGAGAAGAAATGAAGTTATTTCTCCTCGTTGCACCTCCCCTGGGGAGGCATAAGGTTTTAGTACTTCCACAGGTTTACATGGTCGTGTAAATCTGGGGATGCATCTAAATACATGGGTGTTGATTGGGAACACCTACTACAGCATCCATAGAACGCCTCCCTAGTGCAGAGTGAGGCAATACAGTAATTTGCACTGCTTTCCCATACTCCATGTCTATGAGACCATTCAAAGCCACACAAAATGGCTTTGCGTGCCTCATAAATATGATTTGGTGGTTTGTGCTGCCATTGCATCACTAAATGTGTGCCCCCATAGTTCTCTTTCTGATTTGATGACTGAATATATGCTAACATACAACTGATTTTCCGGAACCAAATAGAAAAAGTAAGAAAAGTCAGTTCTATATGAAAATGGCATTGTTTTCTTGAGAGCACTGCAACTTTCAATTATATATAGATAAAAATCTACTACTTGATTAGCAACTATTTAAAATTGGTGTACTTCTTTACTAGCAAAGTTGCACTACCTTTCACCAAGCATTATAAATAATCTGAGGTTTCTAAAGCACGAAATGTACACCTTGAATTCAGTTTCAGACTTGCTTTGCTGTATCTTTTTTGACACATAAATATTTCAAAACGCCTTTGCACTCCACTGGTCCAAAGCGAAATATAAAACTTCACCAAATAGGAGATAATGAAAACTAAATTATTCCATTTGTGTTATCTATGAGCTGATGGGTGTATTCCTCATTTCAAATCAGTGAAGTAAATACACCTTTTTGATCCATTTAGGTTTGTGATTTTTTTTTCACCCTCCACTAACTGAAACATATCCCTTCACATTTCAGTATCTCAAAAAGTCTAATATTTCACCAGGAAAAGTATGCCATATTCCAAAGATTCATTTTCAGTACAATCCTGGGTGATCATCATGTATTCACAAATAGATCTAAATTCTGAGTAACTGTCTTATGGACAATTCATGAGGACAACGGAATAAGGGAAGGCTTTCTCATTAAGAAAAGTTAATCCCATTGTTAGAAAGGGGGTCTCTAAGTGGCCGGGGTATGAACCTTGTCCAAGTAGGCACCCAGAGTAAAATCAGAAAAAGTGGAGTACAAACTAAAAGTTTACCTGTGTTCACCCTCTGGTAGTTTGGTACAGATCATTCAGGCTAAACTAAAGGGGTAATGCGTAAAGGACTTCTGCACACACACACACAACAAGACATTGAAAAGGCCACAAACTTACAACACAGCAGTGTAGAAAACTAGCCAATGTTTAGCTGAGTAAAACAAGACCAAAACGACAAAATTCCAACATACAGTCAAGATATGAATTTTTTAAGATTAATTAAAAAATGCAGAGTTTAAAAGTCTATAGTTTCCACCGGGGCTATCTCGTCATGCTTCCGTACCTTGGCGGTGTAATAAACCAAAGGCGTGGAGTTGGAAACCCCCTGACATGGCATTGGAAACGAAGACGTGGCCTCAAGCTATGGAGGTGAGGCATTGCGTTTGCGAGACCTTTGTTCCAGAAGGGGATGTGATGTTGAGGCAGTGTTGATTCCTCGGAGTCGAAGTGCTGGGCCCAAAGCGATGCAACAATCGGGAGTTAAGCAGGGCCAGGGATGTGGCAGAGTCAGGACAGGACACCATGGATGTTAGTGGCGTGGATCGAGACTTATGCATCCGCATTTATTTGGAGGCACTGTAGCAAGGTTGGAGGGCTGTGTGGAAGTTGAGGTTGTGGCACTGCACATCCGGCGATCAGTGCCCATGAGTTGGCTCAGGCAGGGGCAATATATCGATTTGGCAGAAAGGTACCAGTTCCATCTGACACTCGGTATTAAGGCATTGATTTTCTTGGTTGCAGCACCAAATTCACCTTGAAGGCCTATGACTGGGATTAGCACCACTTGACAGGTCAGGACTAACAGCAGAGGAGCCCAGGTGCTGGTTGCAAGATATGGGTAAAGGAGGCAAGCTGAATCAAGCCCTTTGAAGAAACTTTAGAAGCAGATGCTGAGAGTAAAGTCCAGTACTCTCACTCTCCAGGCAACAAGCAGCAGGCAGCAGGACAACACAGCAAAGCAAGCAGCAAAGTGGCAGTCCTCCATGGCAGCACAACAGCTCTTATTCCTGGCAGAATGTTCTCAGTCCAGAAGTGTTCTGAGTATATGGTGTCAGAGGTTTAGTACTTATACCTACTTTAGCATTTGAAGTAGGGACACTTCAAAGAAAGGTCTTTGTAGTGCACAAGCCCCTACCCTTCCTGGCTCCAGACACACTACAGGGAGTTATGCACATCTTTGTGAGGGGACAGGAACAGCCGTATTCAAGTGTCAACTCCGGATCACTGAAATGATATCGACCACATAAATATCGAGATACAACAATATCGATGATAAAATATCGAGGGACAAAATATCGACTGGCTATCTTCAAACAGGTAAGTACTAAAATATCGACTCAAAAATATCGAGTTACAAAAATATAGACTGTCAAAATATCGTTTTTTTTTAAATGTCTTTAAATTAAGTTAAAACTAATATAATAATAAATATATTTATTATAAACGTAGTTAAAATTATTAAATAAATGTAATAAAAATAAATAATTAATGTAAATTAAAAAAATATATAACAACATTAATACATATATATATATATATATATAAACATATTATTAAATAAACATATATAATATTTTTACCGTAGCATAGCAAAATGGTTAAAATTTATTGTAACAACTCTAGTGAGTTCAACAGTAGCAAAAGCGTTGGATAGCGTAGGGGTAAAATTTACTATTCCCACTCCAGGGGGTGCAACAGTAGGGAAAGCGTTGGATAGCGTAGGGGTAAAAATTACTATTCCCACTCCAGTGGGTGCAACAGTAGGGAAAGCGCTGGATAGCGTAGGTGTTAAAATTACTATTCCCACTCCAGTGGGAGCAACAGTAGGGAAAGCGCTGGATAGCGTAGGGGTTAAATTTACTATTCCCTCTCCAGTGGGTGCAACAGTAGGGAAAGCGCTGGATAGCGTAGGGGTAAAAATGACTATTCCCACTCCAGTGGGTGCAACAGTAGGGAAAGCGTTGGATAGCGTAGGGGTTAAAATTACGATTCCCACCCCAGTGGGTGCAACAGTAGGGAAAGCGTTGGATAGCGTAGGGGTAAAAATTACTATTCCCACTCCAAAGAGTGCAACAGTAGGGAAAGCGCTGGATAGCGTAGGGGTTAAAATTACTATTCCCACTCCAGTGGGTGCAACAGTAGGGAAAGGGCTGGATAGCGTAGGGGTTAAAATTACTATTCCCACTCCAGTGGGTGCAACAGTAGGGAAAGCGCTGGATAGCGTAGGGGTTAAAATTACTATTCCCACTCCAGTGGGTGCAACAGTAGGGAAAGCGCTGGATAGCGTAGGGGTTAAAATTACTATTCCCACTCCAGTGGGTGCAACATTAGGGAAAGCGCTGGATAGCGTAGGGGTAAAAATGACTATTCCCACTCCAGTGGGTGCAACAGTAGGGAAAGCGCTGGATAGCGTAGGGGTAAAGATTACTATTCCCACTCCAGTGGGTGCAACAGTAGGGAAAGCGTTGGATAGTGTAGAGGTAAAAATTACTATTCCCACTCCAGTGAGTGCAACAGTAGAAAAAGTAAAAACTTCATAAATAAATATAATTAATATAAATATTATTACCAAGTAAATTTAATTTCATATACCAATTACTTTTATTTACCAATTAACATTTAATTAATGGACAATTATTAATTAACAATTATTATTAAGTTACATAATTAATTAATTATAATTAAATTACTTCCTACAGAAAATAATTAATCAATTATTATTAATTACCAATTATATTTTTATTAATTACCAATTAATAATTAATTAACAATTCTTATTAATTTACATAATTAATTAATTTTATTTAAATTACTTCCCACCCTATTCCCCTAAAAACCCGCAACCCGCTACAGAAAATAATTTACTAAAAAATAATTATTTATCAATTAATCAATTATTATTAATTACCAATTATATTTTAATTAATTACCAATTAATAATTAATTAACAATTCTTATTAATTTACATAATTAATTAATTTTATTTAAATTACTTCCCACCCTATTCCCCTATAAACCCGCAACCCGCTACAGAAAATAATTTACTAAAAAATAATTATTTATCAATTAATCAATTATTATTAATGACCAATTATATTTTAATTATTTACCAATTAATAATTAATTAACAATTATTATTAGTTTACATAATGAATTAATTATATTTAAATTACTTCCCACCCTATTCCCCTATAAACCCACAACCCGCTACAGATTTATATTACACAATTATTACAAATTATTAAAAACTTACCTTTTTTTCGATATTATTTTGGTCTATATTCTATCTAGTCGATATTATGTCTAGTCTATATTTTTGATTCAATATTTTGGCTATTAATATCGATATAACTCGATATTTTTGTAGTCTATATTATGTCTGGTCGATATTTTGTCTAGTCTATATTTTTTACTCGATATTATGTCCAGTCGATATTTTGGAATCGATATTATGTCTGTTTACCGTCAACTCCTCCTATCACTTTAGCTCAGGAAGACCCATCAGTCTGGAGATGGGCCATCAGGATATGCAGGGCATATCCCAGCTACTTTTGTGTGTGACTGTCCAGAGTGAACTATGTCTAGCTGTCAAACCAAACCAGCCTTGTATACTAGGGACAGACAGCGGGCACATAATGGTTAAGTGAGAGAATGCTAACTGTCTAAATCGCAGGCCTGAAAATGCCACTTTTAAAGACCAACTTCACTAAAGATGTGGTTTTAAATTGCTGAGTCCAGAGACACCAAACTCCAATTTTCCCTTTGCTCCCAAATGGAAGTTACACTTGTAAAGTGTTACAAGGCAGCTCTAACGCTAACCGAAGGGAGAGATAGACCTTGCTGTGGTAGGAAACAAATTTAGCAGTTTTTCACTAGCAGGACATCTAAAACTTAAAAGCACTTGTGCTATCTTTTAAATACTCTGCTCCCTGCCCATTGAGCTCCCTAAAGCCTACCTTTGGGGCACCTCATACGCAAATAAAAGGGACGGTTTGGGCTTGGCACGTAGGTGAACCTGCCAGGCTGACATGGAAGGTTAAAATTGCACATACCATCTCTGCAATGGCAGGGCTAAGACAGGTCTGAAGAGTTACTCATATGGGTGGCACAATTTGTGCTTCAGGCCGACTAGTAATATATGATTTACAGGCCCTGGGCACATGTAGTGCACTGTGCTTGGTACATATCAACACATCAAATATGACAATCATGGAGAAACCAAATGCCGTTACATTTTAGACACTTTAGCACTGGTCAGCAGTGGCAAAGAGTCCAGAGTCTTGACACAAGCAAAAACAGGAGGTCAGAAGCAAAATGGCAGGGGAAACTACAACAAACGATTTTTGTTTTTTTGTCCTCATATGCCTCTTTGTAGAGAGTGCACTCTCCATCTCTTGCACCATTACATGGGAGTAGTCCAAACTCCATGTGCTAAGAGATCATGAGAGAAAGATAATCAGGTACATGCATTATTGTAGGATTTTGCGATTCCTAAATTGCGATAATTAAGGAATCGCAATTTAGGAATTGCAAAATCCTATGCATCAAGAAATAGCAAAGATTTTTGCGATTTCTTATTATTCTTTATTTGCGATTAGTTAATTGCGAATCGCAATTAAGGAATTGCAATACATTGATTCCTATGGGCCTAGAGGCCCATAGGAATCAATGGGAAGGCATTCTCATTTTGCGAATTCGCAATTAAGGAATCGCAAACTGAGAATGCAATTTCAAGGGTGCAGGGGGGGTCCAAAGGACCCCCCCTGCACCCCTGAAATGTCATGTAAGTACATTTTACACACACACATGTCCCAAGGGCAGGTGTGTGAGTGAAATATCAGTTTCAAAAATGCATTTATTTGCACTTTTGAAACTTTTCGCAAATTACCATGAAGGTTTACTTCATGGTAATTTTTTCCTTATAAATAGCGAATTCGCTAATTTTTAAAAATCATGCATAGCGTTTAAGAATTCGCAATTTTTGCGAATTCTTAAATGCTATCGCAATTTAAGCATTCGCAAAAATTGCGACTTCTTAATTTGCGAAAAAATTAAAAAATAATGATGCATCCCAAAAAAGCTTTTTGCATTCGCAAACGGCTTATTTTTGCGATTCGCACCGTTTGCGAATGCAAAACAGCTTGATGCATGTGGCTGATAGAGATTTCAAACTGTCCGGCCCATAAAATAAATCACCATCTTTCATGATCTGCCTATGATCGTTTCTCTTCCACACTCAGCCGATAGGGAACATAGAGAAATACTGGTAGAGGCATGAAGGCTTAATCATTGGACCCCTATATATTCATTTTCCTTTTCTTATTAAATACTTATCTTTCACACCATTCAAGTATTGGGAGCCAAAAATCATGATTGATAACATCGAACATGCTTATGGAGGCCATATATTTAACAGAACAAACCCAGTTTTCAAAACTCGGAGGAGTTGCAGCCACCCATAGCTTACAGATCTCCTTACGCGCCAATAATATACTATAAAAGATCAGCGTTACCTGGTCCCTTGTAGTCTTCCCCAATTGATCAACATGCCTAAAAATAACAAGCATAACGCTAAAAACTGGGTCTATATGCTGATGACATTCTCGTTTACACCACAAATCTGGTAGATACCCTAGAGCGGATATGACTCTGACAACTGCTTTTAGGAAGGTCTCAGGCTATGAGATCAATAGGGACAAAACAGAGATCATGACCTGGAACCTAGAGGTGGCAGGGGTTGCCAAGAAAGAAGAAATTAGATAACTGGGAGTAAGGATAACACATGACATCAATAAAGTCACTAAGGTAATTTCTAGAAGGTATAAAAGGAGGCTTGCAGACTTCTTAAGATATGGTACCACCTTCAGCTAGCTCTTTTGGGATGGGTAAACTTAATTAAAATGATAATCCTCCTGAAGTTCACCTTTCTTTTCTATACAATACCCCTGCCCTTCGGGAAGGAATGGCTAAAGAACATTCAAAGCCAAATAAGTACTTTTATTTGGTCGAACAAAGGTCCCAGGATAGCAATGAAAAAACTAAGAAGGAGGTTAGCGAAGGGAGGACTGGCTCTGCCGGACCTGCTTTAATACTCCTGGGCTTTTCTTTTAAAAAATGGAAGAAGTTTGTTTGGCTGCCCAAGTACAACCGAGATGGGAGGTAGATGGGCATGATGTCAAATTTAGAGCCAGGAGGCGAACAAGGTTTTCTGTTTAATTACGCAGACCCGAAGTACTTTAAAAAAGTAAGGCTGAAAATGTTAAAAGGTTTGGCTGAAATTTGGTATAAGATCAGGAAAATTGCAAAAATTCCTTAGCATAGTTTGCTGGCCCCTATCTGACTCTCTCCAGGTTCCCCAGAATGGACGAAGGATGCTCTTGCAAGACCACTATTAAATGCAGGCAGAATTCATTAGGAAGGGGTGCTTATTTCATGGGAAGTGTGTAATCAACAAACAGACTACCAACTATCCAGATTCACATACCTGCAAATGAGAAGTTGGTACCAAGCTATGGGTACAATATTGGGGAACAAAATGATCTGGAAACATGGTTGATATCAGAGGCTGTACTTAAGAAGGAGCTGCCAGCAATCTACTGGCTGCTGATCGATTCGGAAGAAGGAGATTTTACTCTGGCAACAGAATTATGGGGAAGATAATTGCCGGAGGTATCTTTAGAAGATTAATGGCAAGTATCTATGATCATGCTATTTAAAATAGTTAAGCCTGCATACCTTAGAAGGAATCATCGCTTTTCCATTCACAGAGCTTATTGGTCCCCCAAGAGACTGTCAAGGTTTGGGAGAGGAGGTGATGTCGCCTGTCCAAAATGTGGAAGTATGAAAGAGGATGACGTTCACATGTTTGTGACGTGCCCAGAACTTCAGGTCTTTTGGAGAGATATGAGTAAGGCTCTGTCTAAATGTGTGAAACTAGAACAAAAGATTTGTGGTCTAACATCCATGCTGTTACATTCTGAATGTCATTCAAGATTAGATTATTTATCCTAATTCACATTTTATTTACATGATATTTTCCAAGTAAATATGAAGACTAAGGAAAACAAGAATATAGATATGCTTAAATACTGACACTCGTTACTACAGTTATTCTCCTTAAATACAAAATGTTTTCAGTAAATCTTTAGAGTTCAATTAATAGCGAGCTTTGTAACATGTCCTTTTAGAGGTGCTTTCTCTATCTGTTTGTGAAACTTTCAACCAGTTCTGACAAATTAAGGTGTGTCTGGGCAGATGCAAGGCATTTTGCCATAATGTGGCAGACCAACCCAAGAACAGTCCTAGGGCTCATCTAGAGCTATTTCATATTAGTGCTGTAGCCTTATGTACAAGGCCCAAAAACAACTTTATTTGAATTACAATTATTTCCATTTAACTACTACTTTTATCAAGATCAATTGATCATCTGATGGATCTTGTTTTGTTCTGAAAGGTACTGGATATTCTGAGAACGAGCAATTATCAAATGAAGACCAGGAATAAGATAATTGCTATTTTCAAATGCTGTTGCTTATCTTTAGAAAATCAATATATCAACCAAAGGAATATTAATCAAATGATTTACCCACAAGGAGGTTTAGTTTAAATCTCAGAATTTAGTATTTCATTAGGTGTAAAGAACATTAAATGAGACAGTGTACAATCCTAAATTTAAATTAATAATAGGCTTGACAAAACTATATCTAACTCCATGAGATCTAAAAATAACATGGGAACAATCTTCCTCAGCCCAGGGAGATTTTGAGCATCTATAGCATATTGATCATTAGGAAGTCAGTTGAGCCTCATACAAACCCTTAGGAAAGTTCAGAAAGTTCCAAGTGACTAGTTCCAGTTTCTTTAAGACGGATATCTGTCTCAGTCCGTCACTGTAACATAAAGGTCACAGCAACATGACGTGATCCCTTTCAGCTAAATATTTTCCACTACGCTTGCATACCAGTCGATACCAAAGGATGCTTGTTTCCGGTCCAGGGAAGACATGATTTGGCAGTTCGGGCTGGACTGTTCCCATGAGGCACAGGGTCAGACTGATTTGCATTTGGCCATGTCTGAACTGGGTTGTGGAGTGAGCTAAAGAATGGTGATGAATTAATCCCAGATCAGTTGACTGGGGGTGAGTGTTGTTCAAATGCTCTGTCCATCATCCCCTTTGGTATCGCTATACCAGTCGGCTGCAGATCGCAGTATTATGTCACAGTTCACATTGTTCTCGGATGTCCAAGCCTTCAGTCTCAATACTGCAAATTCATTGAGCCAAGTCCAGTGCCAAAATATGTGTAAATATACTCTATAAGTTCTGGGGTGACACTCCTTGACATCACCAGGCATGTCAGACCACTCTGTCCCATTGGTCGTCTTCGATAGGAGGACGATGATGCAGTAAGTGAAAAGTATACAATCCGGTAGAGTTAATTAATTCAGGTTGTGTAGTTTCACTTAAACCAGGGTAATCTCAGTTATATGAACAATGAGATATTTCATAGAATAAGCAAGGTCATGCTCTCGAATTTCCGACAGTTCGTTCCCAAGCAGCTGTCATAGTATGTAACAGTTTTTGTTGCAAATACAGTTAAGCTGTGCTGTGGGTGTGAAAGGAAGCATTTGAGAGTTAGAACACAAGTGGCAACTTTGCTTAAAGGTCCCATAAACGTCAGACCATTCAGTTCATAAGTTTACATCTGGAAAAGGAAGCAAAATTTGAGGCCTACATGAAATATAGCTCATTCGCGATGAAATGATGCTAAAATATGAATCCTTCATTGCATAGAATAAAGTATTAATCTCTCAAATAAATGCATTAATAAACATTTCAATCAATATGATAATGGATTCATGTAGGTATAGAATACTCATAAAATTTTCAAAATGTAACTGTTACACATATATAGAAATAGTACATATAAATCTCCTATCGTGTTATTACGGCACACACACACTTATAAGTACGCTTGATGTGAGATTCACAAATGTTTCTTACTAAAACCTTTGTAGCACCTACTTCTCTTTTGTCATTTTCAGTGAACACGATACACATGAAATACTATTTATTTCTAACATATGGAACATTAATTTTATATGTAAGATTTCTTTGTTATTTTTATTATCACATTATCTAATCACAGGATCAATTTCATTAAAGTGTAAAAAATTCACATCTATTTAGCAAATATGAAATATAACATAAATGCATTCTATCATTCTGCATGCTTTTAAGATGCAGTATCTAAATCTGAATTGCATTTTGTCATTTCCCAGAAACGTGAAGCTTAACACACATTTGTCATCATTTATATAAAGTATAAAACCTCTGCTCTATCACTAGCCAACCCTATCAATTCTGGCGGGAAAGCACTGATTTCTAGGCTAGTCTCCTGCCTCCTGAATCTTTCTTGCAGAACCCCAATTCAGATTGCTGACTCATGATCTGCTGGAAAAAGTGAAAGGTTGATGCCTGTCAACCAGATTCCCATCTCCCCCTCCAAGAATTACCTCTGACATCAAAGGTTGAGGAGGCATTCTTGGAGGGGGAGATTAGAGTGTGTGACAGTTTGCTTCAATTATGTTATTGAACAGCCAAAAATATTATGTTGATTGTCTTTCAACAGCCATGCCAATAGACCCTATTCAGGCAGATTGTATAGGTCAATAAAGAAAATATATTCTCACAACTATTTTTTTCTAATCTCCCATTTGTCTGCGCTAAACTGTTGGCATGTATGCTACAACTTAACAGGATATTTGTCATGATGTCCTGTCCCCTCAGCTCTTGCTTGGCCCATAAAAGAGGGCGGTAATACCTGACCCATTGTTACAGATATGGGAGGTTTTACAGCCCTCTAAAAGTCTGGTGCCTGTAATAGGGAATAACATAGGGATCCTCTAGTTTTTACTTTTTGCCAAGGTGGTCTGATTTCTGTGCATTACTCCACTGACATTGCCTATCTGATTCAACAAGTGCCTTATAATTAAGTAATCCTAGGTAACAAGCGAAGTGCGTTCAAAAGATGGGACATTAGTTTAAACTGACATGCTAGATCCATATACATTTTCTCTGGTGCATAAAACTTCATGTGTACTATTTTGCCTATTGCTTATTTAGAAATGGAACAACTAATATTTGCAGAAGGGCAAACATGGCTCTTACTAAGTTTGCATTATTTCTGTTAAACGTATTTAAAGAAGTGAAAATGAATTCTTCTATTGAGAAAAATTGATAGACAGAAAAACAATGACGCAACTGTTGATTTTCATGTTACAAAAATTGCCAAAATAGCACGGGATATGTTGATGCTTACATTACATAAATACTACTAAGCTGATTTTTATGTTACATCGGAATCAGAAATGGTGCGATTTCATTTTTATCTGTTATCGCTTGGCACGGACTAGTGGGTCTTAGTTTAAATCTCAATGCCACAAATACAGTGATTTATGGGCAAGCATGATTATTTATGTTTAGCAAAGGTTCTAAAATGCAGTTTAGCATTTTTGTCCTACTGCAAAACCTTTCTGCAGTACGGGCTGATAATGCCTCAGTTGCTCACCAGTAATTTTCATTAGAGAAAGTCTTCATCACCACAGTCATTACAGAAAAAGTTACAGCTCCTCCTCCAGAACCTTCCTAGTCACAAAAAAAACATACTAGTTAGTCCCATTTCTCCCCAACATGTCGACTTCCTCTTCCTTTTATTCATAGAAAATGAAGTCGGCCATCTTGGGAATGGATGGGGGTAACTAGTATTTTTCTTGTGACTTCGAAGGTTGTGGAGGAGGAGCTGAAGATCATCCTGAAATGACTGTGGCGAGGAAGATTTGCAAAGAGGTAAATTGTTTTATGATTTCTCATTACACAAGCAGCAAAACAGAGCAAAATGTTTTTGTCATGAGTTCGCACGAGTGCGAAGCTTTTGTAATTTTATGAAAGGTGCTGCATTCTTCTAAATCCCGGGAGAATGTTAAGGAGCACAGTAGCAATGTTACATATTAACCACTTCAACTGAAATGTTGTGTGCATTGTGATAGGGTCTTGCATGTATGAGATGGAATTATGAATTTGTTTTGCATATTATTGGTATATCCTGAGCAAAGCAAGTTATGTGATGGTTTTACTTTCATTTCTATAGATTTATCAGAAAATATATTTATTTGTGGATATAGGTACTGCACCTCTCAACATTTCTTAGTTACAGTTGAAGTATAGTTTATACCCCTTACAGCGCCAGGTTCTGCTCCTTTAAGATATGAGATGAGGTAAACCCAATAGTCTCTGGGGCGTGCTCCACTCGGCAGTTCCTCTTCATATGTTGTTAGTTTGTCCCTGCAGTACGCTAGGTCTTCAATCCATTGCCGCACTCGCGGTACAGTTTTACCCCACCATGTAATTGACACTCTGCGTTTTGCCATTAGTAGTGCTATTACGCAAAACTTTAGTTTCAAGGCTCGCACTCCTTGTACCAGTCCCAGCAGGCATGTCTTAATATCGCAACTCAGTGTTACACCTAACATGATCCCCAAAGTATCTACCACCTGCATCCAGTATTCTGCTACTTTCGGGCCATACCACGCTAGATGTATGAAGTCTGCTGATTCAGCACCACATCTCTGGCATTTGGAATCTGATCGCAGTCCAAATCTAAACATACGTGTCGGGGTATGGTATGTCAGGTGCATATATTTTATGTGTATCAGTTTTAAATTGCCATTCGGCGTTAGTAAACCTGTTATCATGCCCACCGTGGTCCACTCATCTTCAGTCAGGGGGCTATCCAGGCAAGCATTCCATTTGGTCAGTGCCTTATGGGTGGTATCGCCAATTTCCGCTTGCAGCTCCGCATACAATTTGGAGACCAGATGGGTGGCCGTGGGTGTGGTAAGTATTAGTTGGAATGTTTTAGATATTGGGGGTTCATCCGGATACCCATTGGTACAGGGCTTTCATTGCTTTTTGGAGTCGATAATATGTGAATTTAAATAACATCGTTTGGTTTTGCACATAAGATAGCTCTCCTAGGCTTATGAGCTTCCCATCTCGAAATAGGTCCCCCATGGTGTCTATTCCCACCTGTTTCAGTAGGTCCATCCCTACCTCTTCCTGCGTTACTGAAATATTCGGGTGGTGGTGCAGTGGCATGGTCGGGGCGTATAGGGGTAGTTTGTTTGTTTTTTGTCCTATAACACGCCAGGCCTGGTTTGTGGCATCTATGGTATTGATATCTCTTTTGTGAAGGGGAGGCCTGTTATGAGTAATAATGGCGGTTAATGGGCAGGTGCTGCATCACCTTCCTCGATCGCCACATGTGTAAGGAACGGGGTGTGGTGATACCATTAGTGGGCGTATTGAGCCTGAGCACATACGTAGTAGAGGAGGAAATCAGGCGCCTTGAATCCCCCACTGGTGTACGGTAGTGTCAGTGAATGTAGGTCAATTCTTGCTGCTTTCCCAGCCCATATTAATCGTAACGTCATGGATGTTATTGCCTGGAAGACCGCAGCGGGAGATTTAATAGGGATGTTGTTAAAGAGATACAGTATCTTAGGGAGGATTACCATTTTAACTATTGCCACCCGATCTGCTAGGGATAGTGGTAGGTTGACCCATCTTTCTATTTTCTCCTCGAGTGTCGATATAACTCTGCCATAGTTTGTACGAATCACTACTTCCGGATCTCTGTGATACCAAATCCCTAAGTATTTCACCGGATCGGATTGCCAATCCAATGGATAGTCCGTAGTGACAGGTAGTGTTGTTTCAGTGAGGGGGATTATTATGGATTTTGCCCAGTTGATCCGAAGACCTGAGTGTCTGCTGAATTTTACGTAGAGCAACATGTCGTCTGCATAAAGTGATATGTGAAGTGGACGCTGAGGGAACTGTATTGCCGAGTAGTGATGCCCCTGCGCAGCTTGCAGGCCAGAGGTTCCAGTGCTATGGCAAACAAAAGGGGGGACAGTGGACATCCCTGTCTGGTGCCTCTTGCTATGGTTATGCTTTCCGACATATATCCGTTGATTCGTATTCTGGCTGTTGGGGCCAGTATCGCATGTAAATACGTCCATGCTATGGTATCGAAGGCCTTAGCCGCATCCAATAGGACAGCCACAGCCTTGACAGAGGGGTCAAGGTAGTGTGACAGGGCGAAGAGCGATCTGGTGATATGAGACGTGGAGCGTGTGGGTATAAATCCAGATTGATCTGGTAACACCAGTCTCACCATGAGGTGTTTCAGTCTGGTAGCTAACACCTTCGACAATATTTTCGTGTCCACATTCATGAGGGACAGAGGTCTGTACGAGTCGCATTCTTCGGGATTTTTATCCGGTTTCAGGAAAGCTAGGATTACTGCTTCTCTAAGAGTGTGGGGCAGTATCAACTTCTCATGTGCGTCACCGAGCATATGCACTATGTGTGATGCCAATTGCGCCGCATATGCCTTGTAAAACTCCCCCGTAAACCCGTCCGGGCCTGAGGCTTTGCCATTAGGCAATAGGTGTATCGTCTCCGTTACTTCCTCCACCGTTATAGGTTGGGATAGGTACTCTCTTTGGCCGTCTGATAGCCAGGGTTAATGCTATGTCATCGCAGTATTGCGCTATGTCTTCCCCTGAGGCAGTATCTTCCAGCTCGTACAATGCCCCATATGTGTGCATGAATGCTTGCAGTATTCCCTGCGTATCATGCCGCAGGACGCCGTCGGCGTCTCAAACTGCCTGCACCATATGTGGCGGCTTCAGATTGCATATTTTGTTTGCCAGGACGGCTCCCGGCCTGCCTCCCTCTCCGTATTGTTTTGCTGAGGGACACTTCATCACATAAGGTAGTTCTTCCTCAGCACTTTCCTGATAGTCTGTGATCGCCTGCCTGATGTCCCCTAACAGTGCCGTATTTTGAGATTGTGTGTACTCTACTTCCAGGGCTTTAATTTTACGTTCCCGGATTGTCAACTGTTGGCGTATGTCTTTTAAAATTCCCGCCGTTGTGCTTATGCATACCCCCCTGATGGTCGCCTTAAAGGCTTCCCACAGAGTTCCGGGGTCCTCCATTGAGGGGCCATTCAGCTCGAAGTATTCTGTTATTGCGTTTGCGATCGTGTCTTTGTATATTGGGTCTAGGAGGGCTTTACTATTGAATCACCAGCTAAACGGCGGGGGGACATACTGTGGGATTTTAAGAGTGAGCATGACCGGGTTGTGATCAGATAATGTGCGGGGTAGGTGCAACACCTCTGTTGTCCACATGGACGCTGTCCGGGAACCTAGCCAATAATCGATCCTAGACCACGTGCCATGGGCCGCTGTTGTGTGTGTGTGGCTTCTAGTTGAGATCTATGAGATGTTCCTCCTGCATAATGTCCTTCAATTTTTGTAGAGCGCGTTTATGTGTCTCCAGTGATGTTGACGATCTATCTATGGTATCATTGATGGCGAGGTTGAAGTCCCCTTCCCACAGCAACGATGTGTCTGGGAATTTCTGAAGTTCCTGCCACACTGTGTGGAAGAACTCGAGGTCATCTACATTGGGTGCGTATTTAACAGCGTCACTCTTTGACCTCGGAGCAGGCCCGCCACCACGACATACCTGCCATTTCGGTCTGGTGTGACCTGCTCAACTGTGAATTGGAGCCCCTTACGTATGAGGATGAGAACTCCCCTTGAATAGGAGGAATATGCTGCCCCATGGACCGATTCTGCCCATTTCAGGCCGATGCAGTTGGTGGTATGCGGGTCTATATGTGTTTCCTGTAGAAACGCGATATCTATGTGATGCCTTGTGAAGTATGCCATGATCTGCCTTATCTTTTTCGGGTACTTGAGACCTCTCACATTCCATGTAATTAGACGGAGTCGTCCGACAATCTAGGAGCACTCATATCTCTCGGCTGTGTTACTGTACTGTTATGAGTTACTGTGAAAGAACAACTATGTGCATTATGTGCTGTGGCTGACAGCAATATTGCTTATGTGAGTGTGTACCCTGGGTTGTGGCAGCTCATCTCAAATGCAGAAGAATTAACAATGAACCCCAACTGTCCCCCCCCTTTCCCACTCCCACTCCAGCATCCCAAATATGCCGAAGACATTCCCCCATACAAACTCTAAACTGTACATAACTGTGGTAGGGGTGCACCCTGTCAGGGGGTCTACTAGGGGTGC
This sequence comes from Lissotriton helveticus, assembly GCF_964261635.1. Lineage (NCBI taxonomy): Eukaryota > Metazoa > Chordata > Amphibia > Caudata > Salamandridae > Lissotriton > Lissotriton helveticus. The sequence goes on along the minus strand of NC_136059.1, from coordinate 749,314,401 downwards.
AACACTTCATCCAGCATAGTGGATGTGGCCAGGTCCATGAATATAAAGCATTATTCAAAGTTACAAACCAGGCGGACGTTTGATGAGTCGCAATGGCGGGGGTGGTACTCGTATGTCACAGTTGCTCTGCCTATATGCTATAACCCCCCACCCTCATCTCTGGCGTTCATGAATCTAGTTTCTGCTTCACAAGTACGTTCCAGGTGAAGCCATGGTTGCGTATGGCAGTGGGGGTTGTTCGCCAACGGTGCAGATGTACTATCTGTATGCCAGAGTTCCCCAGCCGCATCACAGACACTACTTCTGGTTGATTACTCAGGCAGCAACCCGCTTACCCCTAAATCGTTATGTGGAAGTCCCGAGGAGAGGGAGCAGCAACCAACCAACCTTAAAAGGCGCCGTGTACCAGTTCACCGTTGTTTTTGCTGCTGTCACTCCCCCATCCCAGGGGTTTGGTCGCACCGAATCCGCTGGTTGTCGTTCAGACCTCCTACACATTAGTCTATGGAACTTTCACATACTTCGAATCCTCGCCTTTAGGAACTGCGTACGAGGCCGGCTGTCTCTGCTGTCTGCGCGTCTTGTGTTGCCCATGTGACTATTTCACTCCGAGTCTGGCTGCTGTTCCGTTCTTCGTTGTTCCCGTCTTTTCCTGCCCAGTTTCTTGATGCATTCCATCGCCTCCTTTGGCGTGAGGCATATCATTGATTTGCCGTCTTGTGTGATCTTCAGGCGGGCCGGGTACAACATTGCATAGTCTACTCCCATCTCCCAGAGTTTTTGTTTTACAGTGGAGAATTCCTTGCGCGCCATTTGAACATTCATAGTAAAGTCTGGGTAGAACTCCAACTTGTTGCCCTGATGTTCAATCATTTTCTTTTCTCTGGCAAGCCTGAGAACTGCGTCTCTGTCCCTGTAGTTGAGTATGCGGGCAACAATTGGGCGTGGAGGGGCTCCTGGTTTCGGTTTCGGTGCTAGGGTTCTGTGTGCCCTCTCCACTATGAATACTGTTGACAGATGTTCAGTGCCGAATATAGATTTGATCAAATATTCTACAAAGCTCTCCATCCTGCCAGTGTCGGTCGATTCCGGCACGCCCCCTATCCTTATGTTGTTCCGGCGTGATCTCGCTTCTAAATCCTCCGAATTATTTCTTATCACCTCCAGCAATCTGTCCATTTCCGTACATTTTCGTGTTGTCGCGTGCGATTCATCCTCAACCGCCGATATTCTGGTTTCGGCCTCTGTGATACGTTCACCATGTTTATCGAGTTTGGCCGCCATGTTGCCGACCCTCTGTGTGATTGTGTCCAGTTTCCAGTGTACATCCTGCAGGCTTTTCTGAATTGCTCGTAGGACTTGTTCCATGCCGCCTGCAGCGTTATTGTCATTATCCTGCTCTGAGTCAGATGGCTGGGTTGCCCCTTTCGCGGATCTTCTGGAGTCGAAGGCCAGCTTGAACTGCACTTTTTCCGGCTTGCCCATGGTAGGTGGTCAGAAAGTCCAACCGCGGCAATGCTCGGACCTGGTTCACTGTTGGGGGGCCCTGCGTGTGCAGACACCTCACCGCCGGCGTTGTTGGACTGGCCCTTCGGTGTGATCCTGCGTTCAATGACTGTAGCCCTCAGTCCTCTGGTGCTGTCAGTCCCCTATGGTCGGGACGTCTCTCCGGGACACTCACTTATCTCTAATGTGCGTTCTGGGAGGTACGGGTCACCCCGATCTGTTCATGGTCTGAGAAGCTGCGTGCGGGCTGTCACTTACTCCGGGGAGCATTTCCTCCTTCCCTGCTCACTCGTTCGTGCTGGCCGTCCCCGGCATCTCAACGGTCACTGCAGTCACTGGGCGCCGCCATCTTGGATCCGCACCTCCCGTTTCAGCTCCGTCCCGAAATGGTAGGAATTCTGGCTTTGTGTAGCTCTCTGGAGAGATCAGAGGCCGTCAATGTGTGCAGGTAGCATTCCGATACGATTATTAGTAGGTTAGGTCCATTTTCGTTTTGTTTCTGCGCTGTATTTTTCCGATCTTGGGACCTGGCCGGCGGAGCTGTTTTAACAGTCAGCCATTCCACTGTGCGCCCTCTAGCGCCCCCTTGAAGACGCTGTTTTACTATCTAGGACACCCATCAACCTGCAGAGGCTGATGAATGCTTTCGGGGCCTTCATCGAACCTAAGAATATGGTCATTAATACATTCAAAACATATACAATGGTCTGTGGGAAGAAGGTGCAGAAGTGTAGATCCATTTTCATTGGGGATTCAAAAATAGAAAGAGTAATCTCCTTTTATTATTATTAGGGATTCTTTTCTCGAGCAACAGCACATGGCCCCAACAGGTTTCAAGCATTAGATCAAAGATGAGCAGAAAATGCCATGGGATTTTCAGGTTCTCCCAGATGTTGAATAGCTAACCAGTTAAGGAGATGGTTGACAAATATAGGGCAAGAGGGCTGCTCACTGCCACATTTGGGTGAAGGTGACTGTGAGGCTATACCTTTAGTAACTCCCTTTAGGTAGAGAAGAATACCTTCTTAAAGTGCAAGTTACACTTACCAGCCTCAGCTTCATCCTTGATTGTTCATAAGGAGGTCGGCCTGCAATTTATAGAAAAATTGATTTTACTGAAACCTTTATCACTGTGGTATTTCATCTGTCCTAAAGATTAAACAAGCTTTACAAAATCAGTCATCTCAGACTGTCGCACTCTGGACTATATTTCTAATATCCCTTAGCTTTCTTATATGAATGCATCTTATAGTACACTTTTTTAGAGTTGTATATCTCTTGGCAAGAATTTTATTAAGGCATTTTTTTCTAAATATAGACATGCTCACAGAATGTGTGAGGGACTGAGGAAGTCAACTGTTGCCTTTTATATGTTGATCAATGTTAGACCTGACATCTTTGGCGTGGTTTCCCCTGTCTTTTTGGCCTCTATCTCCTGTATTTTTTATGCTGTGCTGGATTTCGTTTTTGCTGGTTTAGATGCTTTGGACACTCTGCCACTGCTGATCAGTGTCAGAGTGTAAGTGCTCCCTGTGTAAATTGTTGTTATGATTGGATATACATGATTGGCATATTTGTATCACCATGAAGTCCCTAGTAAAGTGTACTGGGTGTGCCAGGGCTGGTGATAACAAATGCTACTAGTGGGTCTGCAGCACTGATTGTGCCACCCACATGAGTAGCCCTAAAATGGTGTCTCAGGCCTGCCACCGCAGTGCCAGTGTGCAGTCTGTGAACTGCCATGTCCTTCTGGTCAGTGTCCCCACTGACCATGCCTAACCCTTCCCTTTCTGTGCACATTGGTCACCCCTATGGAAGGCCCAAGGCACCCCCTTGGGCAGGGAGCAGTGTATGTGAACGGTAGAGCATGTACATGTGCAGGTGACATGCTCTGGTAGTGATTTACAGCCGTTTTTGTTTTTCACTGCTGCAAGGCTATCTTGCTCCATAGGCTATCATAGGGGATGCTGCCTACAGTGGCTACCAGCATATCTTCCCATGGGAGCAAGATAGGACATAAGAGTCTAGTATCCCTGAACTCAGAATTTAATAACACACCTTTTGGGAAAGGTTGTTTTTAAATCCTTTGTTTGAAAACAGCACTTTTAGAAAGTTGCTGTTCTCTTGCCTGCCTTTCTGTGTGCCTTGGCCTGTTTGTGTATTGACTGTCTGGTTTGAGAGTGACAGGGGCTGGGGATTCCCCAGGAGGCTGGCTAAGTCAGCCCTAGGCTGAATGACTGCATTGCAACTTGAGTGGTGGGAGGAGATAGCACCTGGGCCTGAATAGGGATGTGCCTACCTTCCACAATGCTGGCTCCACCTCCTGCTAGGCGGCTGATGAACCTGCCCTCACTCTGAAAGGAAAGGAGAAGCCAGGAAAATAAAGTGCTCAAGGAGCACCCACAACTGGTTCAGACCGGGCTCAGGGCCCACTTGCACAAAGAGAACAAAGACTTTTAGGGGTATAAGTACAGGACCCCTGACAACAGAAAATTAGATCATCCTGGAATCAAGAAGGAACCTCTGCCAAGGAGAAAGCTGAATCTGAAGAAGGAAGACTGTCCTGCTGTTTCTCCGCTGGACTGACCTGCTGTTGCTTTGCTGCCAAGGAGAGGGGAAGGACTTTGCTGTTGTGCTGTGTCCCCTGTCTTGATGGAATCTCCAAGGGCCTGAGAAGAGCTGGATCCCTGTTTTTGAAGTCCCAGGAACAAAAGGACTTCACCCCCAGCTTCCCTGAGCTCTGCTGAGGAAGCTTTGTCCTTCCTGGAGGGCTTGGCCCATGTGTGGTGCCTCTGGAAAATGTACATGTGGAGGGGAGCTGGAAATCATGCTTTTAAAGACTTTGCCACAGAAAATCTATCGCAAACCCGGCCGGGCCTGAAAATTCCCGCCGCTAGGAAGATCGAGATCGTCGCAGCGCCTGCCGCACTGCCCAAAGACGCCGCATCCTTCGATAGCGGAAAGATTTCCGCAGCTGCGAACATCGTCGCAGTGCCTGCTGCTGCTGGGTGAAAGCATTGCATCATGTCTCTGTGAGAATCGTCGCAGAGCCACCGCAACGAGAAGCTGCGAGAGAAAGATCGCCGCTGGACCGCGCATCGTAGCCCCAGAGATCGTCGCAACACCCGAGAATCATCACATCGTGCCTTTGCGGGAGAAAACTTCCTACAGAACCGACGTACCGGAATCCATACAAGTGGCCTTCCTCCCCATACAGACCGGATTCGTCGCAACACGCCCGCTGCTGCAGTGGGGCTGTCGCTAACGCCTCCCCAGGGTCTCAGGAGCAACGCATCACTTGTTTTTCATCGCTACAGCTTCTATGCTTGGAACTTTTTATCGCTAACAAAGGTACTGTGGCTAAAACATGATGCAACTGTGGATAAAGTTATCGCTAACATTAAGAACCTTAAGAACACTTTTGCAACCATATTCTTGAACTGTGTATGTTGGATTTTTGTCGTTTTGGTCTTGTGTAGTTTAGATTAAATACCTTTATTTTTCTAAACTGTTGTGGAGTCAGGTTGTGGTGTTTTCACTGTGTCACTGTGAGTGTTGTTACAAATACTTTACACATTGCCTTTGGTTACCCCTGACTGCTCGTGCCAAGCTACCAAGGGGGTGAGCAGGGGTTATCTCAGAGGGTTTCCTCCTTACCCTGACTAGAAGCAAGGGTCCCTATTTGGACAGTGGTACTTACCTCTGCCAACTAGAGACCCCCAGTTCTAACATTGGTGGCAGCTGTGGGATTTGAACTTGTATTTGTACTAGAACCACAGTGATTGGTGTAAATCACTAGTGAGTGTAGACCACTACGCCACCGCATACTACTGTTTTTTTGGTTGGTTTTATTTTTGAGTAACTCTTCAAAGCATCATGTCTGTGAATGAAAAGGCACCCAGTAAGGAGGCAGAAGTAGAATTGGAATTTGTCATTGAGGATTTGTATTCCTACAAAGTTGATGAGCTTAGGAAATTCTGCCACGAGTTTGAGTGCCCCATAAAGAGCGGCTACAGGAAGGATGAGCTGCAGAGAATCTTGAAGGCCCATTGGGAGGCACAAGAGGGAAATGATGCAAGTGCAGGGAATGGTTTTCAAGTCACAGATTTGCCAGTGAGCAGAGTAGGCTCAATGCCTAGCAGCAACCATTCCAATAGAGGTTTCACTCAGGAAGAGTTACAGGAGAACCAAAGAGTGAGAGAACATGACTTAGAAGTCCTGAAGTTGAAAATGAAGCAATTGGAAATGGAGAAAGAAAGGGCGTCGGAGGAAAATAAAAATGCCTGTGCCCTGGAGGAAAATAAATTGCTTTTGGCTCATGAGTTGAGCATGAGAGAACTGGATCTTAAAGCCAAGGAGGTGGATGCCAGTTCAAATGGTGGCAGCGCACAGCCAGTGCAGGGGGGTAAAGTATATATTCCCAAGGATCTGGTACAGAATTACCATTGGAGTGAGGACATTTATACCTGGTTTACTTCTTATGAGATTGCATTGACAATGAATGGTGTGCCTGAACAGCATTGGGGGGCGGGCCTGTGGAAACATTTTGAGGCTTCTGGGCAGAGTGCTCTAGAGCCCTTAGAGATGGCAGGTGTCATGACCTACCCCAATATGAAGGAGGCCTTATGTCTCAGGTATGGCCTTACTCCAGAGCAGTACAGACTGCAGTTTAGAAACTCTAAGAAGAAAGAGTCTGACACTCGGATGGAGTGTGTGAATTTGTACTCACGTGCACTGGAAGGTTGGATGAAGGGCAGTAAAGTAACTGATTTTAAGGGGTTGTTGCATTTAGTCAGCTAGGAGCACTTGAGTAGTGTTTGTGTTCCAGAGCTGCGCCAGCATCTTTTAGGCAGCAAGCTGACAGACCCTATTGAGCTTCCTAAGGAGGCGGACCGCTGGACCAGTACCTGGGTCCACAGAGGAATTGTGGGTACCACAGCCAAAGGTGGGCAGAGTCTCCAGCAGTAGAGTGGGGGGGACAGAGTAACCAAAAGGAGTTCTCGCCAGGGCCCCAAAATAGTTCCCAGGGAAAAGAATCCCAACCCCAAACCTAGACAGCCCGGGCCCCCTAGGGGCAGGCGGGACAATAGAGATAACAGAGACAACAGGGCGCCGCCTACCTGTTATCACTGCAACGAGGTGGGCCACATAGCTCCTAAATGTCCCAAAAGGAATCCAGCACCCACTGGTGCTCCTGCCCCAGGGTTAGCAAGTGTAGCTCTGGGCGGGGATTTGATTTCCAGTGGGGAGGAAGGTTTAGCAGTTATGTTCCTTGTCTCTTTAGGAGACCAAGAGATGGTCCAGGAAACCTTACTGCCCCTTAACACTAAGAAATATGGGCAGAAGGTGACTGTCAATGGGAGGGAGATAGAGGCTCTGAGAAACACAGGAGCCAGAGTGACATCCATGAGGTGTCAGTGGGTGTCTGATGAGCAGGTCATCCCTGATGTACTCCACCCTGTAGTGGCAGCTGACAGCTCAGTGCGCCTCTGCAAGTTGGCGCGTGTTCCATTTGAGTGGGGGGGAGTCTCTGGTCTTTTGGAAGTTGTTGTCAGTGATGCCTTGCCTGAAGACTGTCTGCTAGGTAATGACCTGTAGAGTTCTCCATGGAAGGATGTAGAACGCAGAACTCATTTGGAGATGTTGGGGTTGCCTGCGTGGATCTGTGTGACCACACGTGCTATGGCAGCCAGTAGGGGTGATTCAGCAGAACTGGAGCCTGAAACAGTGGCCCAGATACCTGCCAGGAGAGGAAAGGGCAGAGCGCACGGGAAACCAGCCCCAGTCGTTCCCACGGTCCAGGAGGAAGCAGACCCTGAGGGGGCTGCCCTGGAACCTACAGGGGAACAGGTGGCCGAACTGGGTGACCTACCTGAGCTGACCCATTGGCAGCAAGAAGGTGGGCCCTCCAGGGAGGAATTCTGCAAGGAGCAGAAAGAGTGCCCTTCTCTCGTTGGTATGCGGCAACAGGCTGCAGACCAGGCAGCAGGTGGAGCGGCCAGAGATCACTTCATCTACTGGGAAGATGACTTGTTATATAGCGAGCCTAAGTTTGCTGAGCCCCGTGCAGCCTGTGTGCTGGTGGTACCCACGCGCTTCAGGAACTTCCTAATGGGTCTGGCTCATGACATGCATCTCGCAGGACATCTGGGGCAAGACAAGACCCTAAACAGGCTTGTCGCCCACTTCCACTGGCCCCAGATGAGGAAGCACGTTGGTTCCTTTTGTAGGTCTTGCCAAACATGTGAGGCCAGTGGCAAGACTGGAGAGAAGTGCAAGGCACCCCTCCAACCCTTTCCTGTGGTGAGCACCCCTTTCGATCAGGTGGGCATCAACATCGTGGGGCCCCTGGACCCCAAGACAGCCTTAGGCAACAGGTCCATCCTGGTCTTGGTGGACCATGCCACCCGGTACCCGGAAGCAGTCACTCTCAGGACAATCACAGCACCCGTGGTGGGCCGTGCATTGATGGGGATCTTTTTCTGCGTGGGGTTCCCCAGAGAGGTGATCTCTGACCGGGGTACTAACTTCATCTCTAGGTACATGAAGTCTCTGTAGGAGGAGTGTGGGGTAACTTATAGGTTCACCACTCCTTACCACCCTCAAGGGAATGGGATGGTTGAAAGGTTCAACCGCACCCTGAAAGGTATGATTATGGGCCTAGCAGAGCCCATGACATGGAAGTGGGACGTCTACTTACCATGCCTGTTGTTTGCCTACAGGGAGGTGCCTCAGAAGTCCTTAGGGTTCAGTCCCTTTGAACTCCTGTATGACCACCCTGTTAGAGGACCTCTCACACTAGTGAAGGAGGGGTGGGAAAAATCCAGTGGGAAGACCCCCCAGGATGTGTTCAGCTATGTGTTGGCCATTCGCAACCAGACACAAAGCTTCAGGAAGCTTGCTCAGGAGAACCTGGAAGCTAGCCAGGAAGAAATGAAAAGATGGTACGACCAGAATACCACTCTGGTCGAATTTCAACCTGGGCAGAAAGTGTGGGTGATGGTGCCAGTGGAGCCTTGTGCGCTCCAAGGCAAGTGGACTGGACCATATGAGGTGATGGAGCGAAAGAGGGAAGTAACCTACCTGGTTAACTTGAAGACCCCCTGGCAACCCCTGAGAGTCTTGCATGTGAACCACCTCAAACCACACTTTGAGAGGTCTGTAGTGACAATGCTCATGGCTACAGATGCTGGAGGGGAAGAGGATAGTGATCCTCTCCCTGACCTCCTGGCAGCTAAGGAGCAAGATGGGTCAGTGGATGGTGTGGTCCTCTCGCACACCCTGACCCCAGAACAGCAAAGGGACAGTCGCCAGGTGTTTTTTCAGTTTTCCTCTCTGTTCTCCCTGACCCCAGTTGTCACCAATTGGTGCATCCATGATGTGGACACAGGAGATAGTCTACATGTGAAACAGAAATTTTACAGGGTAGCTGACAAGGTCAGGGCCAGCATCAAGGAAGAGGTTTCCAAGATGTTGGTGCTAGTGGTGATTGAGCCCTCCAGCAGCCCCTGGGCTAGCCCAGTTGTCTTGGTACCAAAAGCTGCTGCGCCAGGTGCCACTCCAGAACTCAGGTTTTGTGTGGACTACCGTGGACTCAATGCGGTCACGAAGACTGATGCACACCCCATCCCAGAGCTGATGAGCTCGTGGATCGGTTGGGAGCTGACCAGTACCTCACTACATTTGATTTGACCTCTGGGTACTGGCAGATTGCCTTAACTGATGAGGCCAAAGAGAGGTATGCATTCTCAACGTCAGAGGGGCACTTCCAGTTCCGAATCATGCCCTTTGGGTTGAAGAATGCCCCTGCCACCTTCCAGAGACTGGCTAACCTGGTACTGACCGGGCTGGAGGAATTCAGCGCCGCATACCTGGATGACATTGCTGTGTTCAGCTCCACGTGGGAGGAACACTTGCAACACCTCGTGAAGTATTGAAGGCTCTGGAAAGGGCAGGGCTCACTATCAAGGCCAGCAAGTGCCAGATAGGGCAGGGATCTGTGGTGTATTTGGGACACCAGGTGGCGAGCGGCAAGGTGGCGCCCCTACGGGCAAAGATTGATACCATTCTGGCTTGGGAGCCCCCCAAGACCCAGACAGAGGTGAGAGCCTTTTTAGGTCTTACCGGGTGTTAGAATTGGGGGTCTCTGGTTGGCACAGGTATGCACTTGTGACAAGCAGGGACCCTCTCCTCTAGTCAGGGCAAGGGAACTACCCCTTCAGAATAACCCCTGCTCACCCTCTGAGGTTCCGTGAATTCTGAACCCGTGTTTTAAATGTCATGGTTCCGTTACGATTTTGGTAACAATGAACCGTAACTAATGAGTTCGGCAAGTACGAGTGTTTTCGCCTTGTTGCACACAAGGATTCTCAGTGTATTTGAAGATTCTGCTCCGAACCATAGTAATCATTCTGTATAAGGCAGCCATTTTGTGGTTGCCCTCACATAGGCCGATGACTGCGGCTGAATGAGCCTTTAAGACTCGTGCCCTATTGCTGGGGTTTGTGCTGACTTCTACATGACCCGAAGTGAATTGACCTAGTTGCCTGAAACCGACCTTGCTGAGCCAATTCTTGCCCGCTAGCTGATCAAAACTAAAATCAGAGCACAGGGCATCGTAAAGTTTTACTACACACAAATATGCCTTATCCTAATGTTACCTGTTTCTTTTTCTTTCTTTATGGTCTATTTATGATATGGGTCGTGGCCTTCTTTTATTATGGGTTCGTTCGGCCTGTCTAAAGAAGAATGTTGGGTTTGTCCGATGATCGATCATGGGCCGAACAATTGAAAAGTGGGATTTACCGTCATGCGATACTTTTGGTGTGGATACATGTGATTGGGCAGTTCGTAAATGTTAGGTATTTGTCTGAAATGTGATTTTTGGCATAAAAGGAATGACTTGCTTTGTAAAATTGAGCAGTCTCCTGAGAACTCATACCGTGATGATTTCTAGGATTTCTGTTACTGGCTGCAGTCAATAAATTCGATCTTTGACGTCACCAAGAAGAGTCCCGTGCCTCTGTGTTATAAGACAGGTGAACCCGAAGACTTTGGGCATGCCCCTGGCGCCGCCGGGTCTTAAATAACCCGGTTCTTCAGTTGGCGCCCAAAGCGGGGCGACATCAAGCGGTACCTGTCCAAGCCTGAAGATCGTGAGGAGCTTCGTGAGGAAATTCCGGAAGAGGGCCCCCACTCCATCGACCCCGGTATGTCGAACGTGGACTGAAGGTCTTTTCTGCGAGGTTTCCCGCTTTCTAGACGGCTACGAAGGACCGCTGTCCTGACTGCCGCCCTGTCTTGGACCTCCCTTTTGTGCAGCTTTGTAAGGTGAGACGATAGACGAGTCTTCTGGTGACATGACTGATACCTTAGTTAAGAATACGTGGGTCGCTTCCATTTCTTTGTTGTTCTTTGTTTTTTGGTTCTTTGAATGCTTAGTTCTTCTTTGGGTCTTTGATTTGGGTATTGCAATTTCCAAAGCCGAGGGACTCGTATATTTGTGAGACTATCGTTGCAGATAATCCCTTGAAGTTTGAAGCTACATTAGTGAGCTAAGATGCCTAGTCTTAGCAAAATTAGGAGAATATTCTGTTGTGGTTGTAACAAGGATTCCCGATTGGAGGATTCATGTCCGATACCTCCAGTTGGAACGCCGACTTATGAACTTTATTCTAAACACGGCGTGGGCCCCATTACGTTCAATGAAGTATGGGTCCGCTATACCAGAAAAGATGGGGTTTTACGATGGCCCAAATAAGGTAGTTTTGATACTGAGATTTTGGATAACTTAGAAATGAAAATGTTTAGAAAGAAAGCCCGGCCGGCAATGTTTGACTCCTTTCGCCTTTGGCGTAAATAAGCCAGACAACGAGAAATCAAACAAGCTAAAAAAGATAAGAGAGAAAAGGGATTGTCGATAATGCAAGCTGCCAGGCAGTTTAAAGAAGACGAAGAAGATAATGCAATTGAGGTATCAGATAGGCAACATAATATGGCTATTGATAAATGTTACCCAGCATTGCCACCTATTCTTGAGAAGGCAACAAAGGACCATGAAAATGACCCTTTAATGTTGCATCTATTGAGGTTACCATCCCCTTATGCACAGAACGCTACGGCACCTCCTCCACCTCCAGTTGTTCTGCTTCCTGGTCCTGCTCAACCGCCAGCCCCTCCCCAGTTAGTTTCTCCTCCTACATTGCAGCCTCCTCTGGGGACACTGACTTTGCTATCAGTTCCGCCTCAAACTTCTTCATCTTACTCTCCTGTACCTTCGATTTCTCTTCCTACTACTGCTACGTTTCTATCACCTCAAAATACTTTGTCTCCCGTCCTTATGACAGCTTCTCCTTCTGCTCGACAAAGAATGACCAAAACTGTTACTGGTCTTTTGTCTCCTTTCTTTGGGTCGTCGAGTATGACCCCCGTTTCTGCGCGTAAACAACTGCGTAGTCAGTTACCTAGTCCCGAAGAGCGGACAGTGTTGGATCTCCTGGGTCGCAGGTGGATTTCGAATGTTTCGAGGTATAATTTAGAGTCAGTTATGGATGTCTTCCTGCAGTGGGAAGCACCCAAGCAGAGATATGTGTTTGATGTAATGTGTACTTTCCTCCGTGAGGAATGGGCAGATAATGATTTGGGTTCAGTCCCGGTTGAGTTGCTAAATGTCCAGTCTGAGTTTGCGAAAGGGACGATAGTGGGTCCCGGGATTGGAGATGCGGTGGCGATGGTTCTTGCGTTTAGGAGCGATTTCCCTTCTCAGCGACTGTTTGAGCCTGATTCCGCAGTTAGGAGAAAAGTACGACAATATCCAATGAGAGAGGTTCCCCTAGTTTGGAGAGAAGGGGACGCAAACGCTAATCCGCCTGTTCTGCCTCATTTTCAGAGAGTATGGGTACATGTGCCATGGAAGAGAGTAGAAGTTTTGGCCCTTAAACAGTCTCTACCTGATCCCCGTAAGAATCCAGCTGGCTATTACAAAGAATTGTCCCAGACAGTTGACGCATGCATCATGAATTTGGCAGATATAGATATGCTGTTGGGTAATGTAGTACCTCAACCTCTATGGGCAAAGATTCGTCATGAGGGTCATGCAATTGAATTAGGTGACTCATGGGTCAATATTGCTGCTGCGGACGCTAGACAAGTTGGTGGTTCTAAGCATGAGCCTCTAGTGGCAGATCTACCAGGCAGAATTATAGATCTTATGAAAACAATGATGCCAGCGTTACGAGTAAATTGGGACATGTTAGCATCATGTAAGCAGAAGAAGGACGAGAGTGTATCTGATTTCTTCACTAGATTTGAAGAGACATTTATAGACCATAGTGGTCAAGATATGAGTACGGAAGGTGGACAAAGATTGGTCGTAGATAAGTTTGTCTTTAACTTACTTCCTGAACTGTGTAATAAGTTGAAAGATTCTGAGAGTTCTTAGGCTGTTTCCTCGTCGGCCCAGATATTGGTGACCGCACAGTACTACGAGAAAGGAAGAGTAGAGAAAAAGACGAAAGACTTAAAGACAAAGGTTCTTTTGCAGCAGGCGTATCTGCCTCGCTCGAATCAGCAAGAGTCACAGCAACGCCCACAGTTTCAGCAACCTCCATCATTTCAGAGACCGCGACAGACGGCTGGGTATTTTCCTCCAAGACCACCTGTGGCTTGAATCAGTGGGCGTATTGCAGGGAGGAAGGTCATTATAAAAATGAGTGCCCTGTTTTACTACAGCGCGCGAGTGGTATGCCGGCCCCAAGAGGTCGTGGTGGTTTTCAGCAAGTGTTTAGGGGTAGAGGACGCGGTGCGTTTCCTCAGAACGAACGTTCCTTTCCCCCACAAAATTCTATGAATTGTTTTGATCATCTGAAAATTGCGTCTGGTCAGTCGACTCAGTACTATGCTGATGACTATTATGTTGAGAGTGAGAATGCTGACTATAATGATTATTAGGACAGCCATGGACAAAGAGAGGGAGTAGTGTCGGTTCCAGTAGGTCAGAGTGAGCCTTATGTTGCAGTAGTTACATCAGGTATGGTAGCGCCTTTTCTTTTGGATACCGGTGCAGCGAAGAGTTCTATCATGCACTCTAAACTCCCTGGCGCACCTTTGTCTGGCTTAACGAATGTTTCGGTAGGATTCTCTGGCGCCCCAGTTCATAATCCAGTGTCTAGTCCCTTGTCTCTTTCTATAGGGCCTTGTGAATTGGAAGCACCTCTCATTTTAACGACAGGTTGTGGTGAGAATTTGTTGGGTTTGGAATTGTTGAAAAGGTTGAATGCGACATTGCATTGTTCTCCTTCGGGAGTACAGCTTACATTAGGTAAGAAAGTGATCTCTCCGATGTATTTGTCTAAAGATCGGCTTCCACCGGAATTGTGTTCTCTCCCTGATACTCTTTGGGCTACTGGTCCTAATGACAAGGGTCTCTTGGAGATTCCACCTTATGTTGTAACGCTTAAAGCGAATGTTAAATTGCTACGTATTCCCCAATATAGGATTTCTAGCGATGGTGAAAGAGCGCTTTTAGCAATCATTTATGATTTAGTTGAGAAAGGTGTGATTGAAGAAACGAGAGGTAATGTGTGTAACAGTCCCGTTTTGCCTGTCCTGAAGCTCACTGACTCTTCTCAGCCACCTGTCTACAGATTTGTGATCGACCTTTGAGAGGTTAACAAGATCGTTGTGCCGCAGTTTCCTGTTGTTCCGGACATTACTGCTTTGCTGACTATGATTCCTGCTTCAGCTGCCTGGTTTTCGGTTATAGATCTGAAGAATGCCTTCTTCAGTATTCCAATTGCCGAGGAGAGTAGAGATATTTTTTGCTTGTCTTTAGGAGGCTGAAGCTTCCGGTTTAAGCGCACTCCTCAAGGCTATTGCGAAAGTCCTTCCATTTATAGCCAGGCTTTGAAAAGTCAGCTTGATACTGTTGTGCTGCCTGCTGGTACTGCTCTTATTCAGTATGTTGACGATTTATTAGTGGCTGCTGATGATGAGGAAACTTGTAAAGAAGCTACTCTTTCTTTTTTACGACATTTGTCTGACTTGCATCATAAAGTGTCACCTTCAAAGTTGCAGTATTGCCGCCAAGAGGTGACCTACTTAGGTCATGTCTTGTTGAAAGAGGGAAGAAGGTTGACCCCAGAACGAATTCAAGCGATTGCTCAAATGACTGTGCCAAGAACGCAGAGAGAGGTACGGGCTTTTCTGGGTATCACGTCGTATTGTAGACAGTGAATGCCAAATTTTTCTTTGTTGGCAAAACCTCTGTTGGAATTGACTTGCAAGGATATACCGAACCCTCTTCCTTGGTCTGAAAAGTTTTTCTGAATTGCATGATGTGTTGTGTTCTGCTCCAGTGTTGGGTACTCCTGACTACAGTAAGCCTTTTACACTCTACGTCCACGAGAGAGAAGGTTGTGCATTGTCAGTTTTGACTCAACAATTCGGTGATAAGCCGCGTCCATATGCGTATTTCACGTCAACTTTAGATCCGGTAGCTAGAGCATTGCCAAGTTGCTTAAGAGCTACAGCGGCAGCGGCTGTTTCTATCCGACAGTCTGCTGGATTGGTGATGGATAACACATTGGTTGTGATGGTTCCACATGCAGTGGATAATTTGTTAAATAGAACTAAGACTCAGCACCTTACTAGTGCGAGATTGTCGGGCTATGAGTTGACGCTTTTGGCTAGTCATATACACATCAAGCGGTGTAATGTATTGAATCCAGCGACATTGTTGCCGATTTCTGTGGACACAGATGGTCAGGAACAGCATGATTGTTTTCTTAGGACGGAGGAGGAAACGAAGGGGAGAGTCGATTTAAAAGATACTCCTCTTTCGGATCCTGATGGTATGCTATGGGTTGATGGGTCATGCTACAAGCTCCCAAATGGTTATACGACCGCGGCATATGCCGTGACGACATTATGTATGATCGTTGAAACTGCACGAGTGAGCTATAATTCGGCGCAAGCAGCAGAGTTGATTGCATTAACGAGAGCGTGTATTTTATCTGAGGGAAAGAGAGTGAATGTGTATACCGATAGTCGGTACGCGTTTGGTGTAGCACACAGTTTTGGACGCCTGTGGAAAGAAAGAGGATTTCTCACATCGCATGGGACTAAGATCCAACACGGGCAGTTGGTGAATGAGCTTCTGGAGTCACTTACTTTGCCGAAGCAAGTTGCAATTGTGAAGTGTAGTGCTCACCGGAAGGTTATGGATGATGTTGGTCGTGGTAATGCGCTTGCGGATGAAGTCGCAAAAGAAACAGCGAGAAATGTGATGAGTCGAATGTATGTTGCAGGCCCTGCGAGATGGATTGGTGCAGCTGGAATGTGTGAAGATACGATTGAGAGTGTGAAATCAATCCAGGCTGAAGCCACTGAAAATGAAAAGAGTGTGTGGAGAGAAACTACCGGTAGATTGGATTCGTCTGGTTGTTGGGTTGAGTTATCAGAACACCAAAGATGGATGTTGCCGGATGCATATGTTTTTTTTTTTTTTTTTTTTAATTTATTTTATTAGGAAAAAGCACCTCACAAAGTACAGAAAAAGCTCGCCTACATCCCATCTCGGGCCGGCATTAGGTCTCCGTGCAACAACAATGGCATATACCAGTATACTTTAACATCATAGAGTCCAATACAAGCGCTAGCCGGAGGTCGATGGATGGCAATTCTCCTCTGTAGGCTAGTACCATCTGCTGAGTAGCGTGCATTTGGAATAAATGTACAAAGCAGTAAATTTTTACGTTTTCTCCCAACCAAACTCTAACCCCGTGAACACCCCCCCTCCCCATAACTGGTCCCTCAGTTGTGCTCCCCGAGTAAGTCCTCAGGCGTCACTAACACCTGTTGTGTCTAGTGCGGCCTACCACTTTTCCTCCATCTAAGGTGTAGCCCTCCCACCTCACACTTCTATGGATGGGGTGATTCCTAACGCCTAAAGCGCGCTAGGTGTGCGGGGGAACACACCGGGCAGGTGAATCAGGTGGCTCTTGCAGGGCACTCTCCAGTTCCTCTCCCTCCCCTTCCTCCGAGACATCTCCGTCCGTCCTAGAGGACAAGTGGGTCTGGTACAGCCCCCAAAAGTTCTTGGGGCGGCTTCTGGGCGGAAGGAGCTCACTGTATGTATCCGCCTGTGTGTTGCAGTACTTCATATCGCTAGCCCATCGCTTGAGTGTAGGTAATGGCCCCCTCATCCAACATAGTGCAACTACTCGCTTCGCAAGGAGCATCCCCATGCCCACCAGCTTCCTAATCGAGACGGGCATCGATTTCGTATAGCCCATTAGGGCGAGGGCTGGGTCCATGGCCAGGTCCACCTCCACTATAGTGCTCATTTCAGCGAATACGCCTGCCCAGTATCTCTCGACCCCCGGGCAGGACCAGGCTAAGTGCAAGAAGTCCGCAACCTGTGCCCGACACCTCTCGCAGTGTGGGGAGTCGCGGAGGCCGTACCTGTGGAGTCGTTCCGGTGTGTGGTATACCCTTTGCAAAAATTTAAAGTGGACCAAACGGTGCCTCCCGTTCAGGGAGATGCGCCTTGTGGCCGCAGAGCAGTATGCCCACATGTCATCATCGACGTGGGTGCCCAGGTCAGCCTGCCAAGCCAATCGCGCCCTCGTGTAGAGCAGTGCCGTGTGATCGTGTCCTATCCTGTAGAGCCTAGTGAGCAGCTTCTTTGGCGATTCGCTGTCTATAACATACACCAGTTCCGGGACCGCAGGGGGTTCCTCCATATCCGGGCCCAGTAGTTCCGACAGGGCACTACGGACTCGATGGTACTGAAAGCGTTGGAGTAACGTGGAACTCTCCCTCCGATGCGAGATCTGCGCCCACGTCTTCACCCTGCCATTCTCAAAGAGGTCCCCCATAGTGTGTGCACCTAGTTCGTGTAGGGCCCTGTGGACACCCGGTTCCGCCAAGGTCGGCAGCCAGAGCGCCCATTGTATAGGCATGTTGGGAGCGTACATCAGCTCCTTGTTTTGCCCCTGCACAATAGAATGCCAGGCGTGGTTGGTGGATAGCAAGGAGTCTAGAACGCCAACCCTACGGTCTCTGGGGCCGCATATGGTAGCGGGAAGTGGGGTAGGGTCTGCGAACAGTCGTTCCAGGATCACATGCGGAGTGGCTTGGTTGCCATGTATCCAAGTGTGGAGGTGGGAGGCCTGTGCGATCCTGTAATAGCGCTCCAGATCTGGGGCCGCCAATCCCCCCTGCTCGTACGGTAATTGCAGTACCCGCCATTGCACCCTAGGTTGTTTCCCGGCCCACGCCAATCTCACCAGGAGTTTGTTTAGAGTGGCAAAGAAGGCTTTCGAGAGGACAATCGGGAGATTGTTGAATAGGAATAGGAACCTCGGGAGAATGACCATTTTCATTAAGGCGATCCGTCCCATCAGGGACAGCGGGAGCTTAATCCAGAGTTCAACGTTATCCACGAGTTTGCTGTAGGCAACCCCGTAGTTCTCCCTCAGCAGGACGTCCGGGTCCGTGTGCAGCATAATGCCCAGATATCTTATCGGCTCAGAGGACCATTGGAGCGGGTAGTCCATCTCGAAGGGGACAGTAATTGGGGTCAGTGGGAAGGCGACTGACTTCTCCCAGTTAACCTTCAGCCCGGACAACGCGCCAAACCTCACAACCTCCCTCAGTACCGACGCAATGTTGTTGGCCGGGTCCCTGACGTAAAGAAGGGTGTCGTCCGCATACGTGGAAATACCCAACTTATAGGTGGGGTAATTGATGGCCTCGTACGAGTGGTATTCCCGAATTGCACACGCCAGTGGCTCCGCCACTAGGGCGTAGAGCAGCGGGGAAAGAGGGCACCCCTGTCTCGTGCCTCTGCTGATGGAGATCGGCTCCGAGACTGCATCCCCCAGTCTGACTCTGGCCGTGGGCTGGTGATAAAGGGCGCCTAGCAGTTGGAGGAAGGTCTCTCCCAGCCCCAGCTTCTGCAGTACTTTGCGCATGAAGGGCCACTCCACAGAGTCAAAGGCCTTCTCCATGTCCAGAAAGACCGCGATGGCTTTGGTATCGTGCCTGGTGTGTTGCATGGCTCCCATGACCGTGCGTATATTGTAAGTGAGGTTCCTAGCCGGGATGAACCCAGCCTGCTCCGGGGCCACCAATTGGGGCGCCACCAGGGCCAGTCTGGTCGCCAGTACTTTTGCATATAGTTTAGCGTCCACATTGAGAAGGGACAAAGGGCGGTATGAGCCCGGCAAGTCGCTGGGCTTGCCAGGCTTAAGTATAGTGACGATTAGCGCCTCCCGCATAGAGGGGGGCATAGCGCCATTTTTGCAAATTTCATTAAAGAGGGTGGAGAAGTGGGGGAGTAGCTTATCTTTGTACACCTTGTAAAAGGCCACCGTCAGACCATCTATCCCGGGGGCACTGTCCGCTCTCATGGTGGCCAACGCGTCAGATATCTCTTCGCAGTGGATAGGGGCCATTAGGAATTCCCTCTGCCAGTTCTCCAGGAATGGCATCTTAATGTAGCTAAGGTAATTATCAATTTGGTCCTCCACCCCCGTAATTTTAGTGGTGTATAGCTCCTCATAGAAGCTCCTGAATTCCGCCAGTATATGTGTCTCCTCTGTGAGTAACACTCCTCCAGTGGAGCGCAGTTCCGCTACAGACTGTTTGCGTCTAGTGCCTTTCATAATCCTGGCAAGCAGTGCACCCGGGCGGTCACTCTCCCCATACGCGCGGGCCGTCGCATACTTTCCTAAATGTCGTACCTCCCTGTCCGCCTCCTCGTGGAATTCTTTCAAAAGTTCTTGCAGGGTGTCATCCCCAGGCAGGCTCGGGTCTAGGAGCTGGCGGCGTTCGTAGTCTGCTATCTGCCCCTCCAAGAATTTCAGTCTGTTTCTAATTGCCTTGAGGACCCCGGAGTGCTTAGCTATGACCACCCCCCGTACATACACCTTGAATGTCTCCCAGATTGTCCCGAAGGTGTCCACTGAGCCCAGATTGGTGGTAAAGAAGTTATCTATGTCCTCTCCTAGGTCCGCCCTGAATGCCTCGTCCAGCAGCGAGTAAGGTGGGAATCGCCACGTGAATGGCGGGATTCTCTGCAGGGGAGTGTGCAACTCCAGGAGCACCGGGGAGTGGTCCGACAGAGTGCGGGGAAGCACACTGCAGCCCCTGACCATGGAAAACAGGGAGTGTGATGCCAGCCAGTAGTCAATCCTGGTATGGATGTTGTGGTATGCTGAGTAGTGCGTGTACCCCCCCTTGGCGCTATGTCTTTCTCTCCACACATCTACTAGGCCCAGCCTCAACATTTCCGCCTGCATGCGCTGCGCCGCCGCAGCAGGGCGCCTGGCAGGGCCCGTGGACCGATCTAGATCCGGGCTGAAGGTGAAATTGAAGTCCCCTCCCCACATCATATTCCCAGCAGACCATTCATTACAATGTTCCGCTACCGCTGCGTAAAAGTCAGGGGAGTCATAGTTCGGGCCATAGACATTCACGATCAATAGGTTGTGTCCCTTGCCTGTGCACTTGCTTAACACAAACCTCCCCTCCGGGTCCGCCTTCACCAGGGCGAGGGATAGCTTAGATTTCGGGTTAACCCAGGTGAGGACCCCTCTGGCGTGCGTGGTGAAACCTGCAAAAGTGGAGTGCCCCTGGAGCCCCCTGTGTGTTAGCATCCTGCTGGTGTTAGGGAGGTGTGTTTCCTGCAGCAGTGCCAAGTCTATGTGGTGTCTCTGCAGGTAGTGTAGCACCTTGCGGAGTTTCCTGTAATCATTTAAGCCCCTTACATTCCAGGTGACAGCCCGTAAGGGTTCCGACTCCCGCAGGGAGTCTGCTCGAGCCGTGTCAGCCATTACCATTAAAAGAGGTCACCAATTGTAGCGTGGTGGCAGGGGCCACCCCCTTCCAGTATCGGCAGCCGCTCACCCACCTCGCATAGCTTAACCTGTGAGAGCACATGTCGGACCGTACCCCAAACATCCCAAACAACCCTGAATTCAGAACCCCCATTACCCCCCTCCGCCCACAGTCAACCAACCCCAACCTGGTGTGACCGAGATCCCTGCATCCACCCCCCCCACCCGTCTTCAAACTTCCCCAAACAGTCTCAAATAGAGCCGCAAGCACTGTAAGCGCCAGGGCAGAGGTAGCGCACACTATTTCCAAACCGACCTCAGTCCGGTCGTTCCTCCTGCGCAGTATAAGTAGGCCGCCCCCACGCCAGCGCCCCCAATCGCAAGTGCGGCTGTAGGATATATGAGCAGTATAGTGCTCGCCTTAAGGGGCGTCCCCCCCCCCCCCCCCCCCGGCCCCGTGTGGCTGGGCCCCAGCAACGCCACCTCAGGGCAGTCTAACAGAGTCATAGCAATCGCCGCCCCCCACCATAACCCGTGAGGCTTGTGCAGATCTCACCCGCAGCTGCTCGTGCAGAAGTCCGTTTGCCGCAGTGGTGCGCCTCGAGTGGGCTTCTCTCGGTTCCACCTGCGAGGAGCCTCGCAGGGGACAGTGTAGCCGATCCGCTTGAGGAAGCCACTGCATCCCCTCTCCTCGCTAGTCCTGCTCATCCAGTTCGCCATTGCCAGCACTCTCCTCCGCAGGCGCAGGTCGGGCTTCTCGATGTTCCTTGATCCATTGCTTCAGGGACTTCTGTAGTTCCTTGGGATCAGTGAAAAAATGTGAGTGGCCCTGCCTGTTGATGCGCAGCCGCGCCGGGTACAACATGGCATAGTCCAAGCCCAGGTCTCTGAGTTGCTGCTTGTAGGGGACAAATCGCCGCCTCTCTTCCTGTACCTTGGAGGTGAAGTCAGGGTATAACGAAATGTTCATCCCCTCATACTGCAGGTCTCCCTTCTCTCTAGCAGCACGGAGGGCGGCGTCCCTGTCCCTGTAGTTGAGGAGCTTTGCTATTATGGGCCTAGGGTTCGCACCCGGTGGAGGCCTCGGTCCCAGGGTGCGGTGCGCACGTTCCACTATAAACATAGGGGAGAAGGTATCGTCCCCCAGCAGAGATTTCAGTAGTTTCTCGACAAATAGCTCCATTTTCCCCGTCTGGGTCGACTCCGCCACACCCGTGACGCGGATGTTGGAGCGCCTGGAGCGGGCCTCTAAATCTTCGGATTTATCCTGTATCACCTGGAGCAGCCTTCCCAACTGCTTGCGGTCAGCGTCCCATGTTGTTTGCGCCTCCTCCGCCTCCGTCAGCCTGCGCTCCGCCATGTCCAGCCTCTCTGCGTGCTTATCCACCCTCTCCGTCATTCGATCCATCCGGTATGCCAGGGCGTCTATCTTGGTGCCAATGGCCGCCATGCCCTCCTGTAGGCCCTTCTCCATCGTGTTGAGCATACCTTTAATTTCTGCGCACAGTGCGGAGCTCGGGCCTGCAGCTGCTCCCGGGGTCTGGTCTGCCGGAGGGTCCGGCACCTTCTGTCTTCTCTGGTCAAACGACAGCTTAGTTTGAGTCCTGTCGCTCTTGCCCATCACCGCGGCGGAGAGCGAGGTCAGCGCCCTCAGTCCTTATTGAGCCGGTGGTCCCCCAAGGTCCCAGTCGTATGTAGGCCTGCCTGCCCAGCACCGCTGCCGGCCAAGACAGGCGCCCGCAGCTTTCACTCCCCCACTGGGCGCCTCGGTGTCAGGGGACCCCCAGCCAGATCAGGGGCGCAGGGCGCGTGCAGCGGGTGCACTATCTCGAAGTCGCCCGCCGCTCCTCAGGGCCTTCTCCAAGCGGACAGGCTGCCGGGTAGGCCACTCCGGTAGGAGATAATGGCGCCCGCGGCGAAGCAGAGTCCCGTCTGCGCCACGTGTGTCCCCCCGGCGGGTCCGCCTCACCGCCGGGGCTCGCTCTGGTCCCCCAAAGCCTTCAGGGTGTGCATTCGATGAAGCGGGAGTCCGCTGTGCGGGCTTGGGGCACCTCAGTGGTCGTGGCCGCCGCCGGTCACTGTGCGCGCGGGACGTCTCCACCCAGGGGCCGCACGTCGGGTGACGCAGCCCGGCCCCGCGTCTCAGGACAGCGCGGGGATCCCGGCCTGGTTTGCAGCTCTCCGGTCAGTGGCGTCGCCGGGGGAACCCGCAGTCGCAGCCCCACCAAAGTCGCGCCGGAGGTCCACGGGGGGGAGTAGGGACAGCCCCCGCCGGAATTCCACTATAATCGCCGCTCTGTGAGGATTATTGATGAATTGTTGGCGGCACTAGCGCGGAGCTTCGCGCTTATGCGTCCGCCATGAACGCCGGCTAGCTCCGCCCCCCCTGCCGGATGCATATGTGCTTGCGGTGGTTACGATGGCACATGGGTTGTCTCACATTAGTGCGAAAGGAATTTGTAAATTGTTGGCTCCAGTATGGCAGAATGCTGGAATTCCTAAATGTGCTGAGAATGTGGTCAAGAATTGTATGGTGTGTTTGATGTATAATCCAGGTAAGGGAACTCCAACTCCAGCTGGTCACTTTGTACCTCCGACGTATCCGTTCGAGGTTCTGCAATTGGATTTTATCTACATGGAAAGATGCAACAATCTGAAATACGTCCTTGTAGTTGTTTGTGCCTTTTCTAGATGGGTAGAGGCATACCCCCTAAAAGATAATACTGCTTCGTCCACAGCTAAAGTCCTGCTCAAAGAATATTTCCCTAGGTTTGGGTTGCCAAGAATGGCATGGAGTGATAATGGAAGTGAGTTCGTGGGGAAGATCATGAAGAGAGTGTGTGAGGGTTTGGGCATAAGGCAAAAATTCCATGCTGTGAATCATCCCCAATCAGCTGGATTAGTGGAATGTTACAATGGCACTTTGAAGCTGAAGTTAGCCAAAATGCAGGTGAGTTCTGGTCTGCAATGGCCCGATGCTTTGCCGTTGGCACTTTTGTCAACTAGAACTACAGTGCATTCCCGAATCGGACTTAGTCCGTATGAAATTGTTTTTGGTCGACCGGCAAATGTGTGGGGAGTGCCGAGACCAACAAAATTTCGTGATATTGACAATCCTGTGTTGGTGGACTATTTGTATGACCTGATGGCTAAATTGCGTGTCTTGCATCACCTGGTTCACGATAACCTGTCACCAGCCTCTGTGGACCCAGGTCACACCATCAATCCTGGTGACTGGGTTCTCGTGAAAAATTTTCAACGGACCAAGAATGACCAGCCCCGTTGGACGGGCCCTAATCAGGTGTTGCTGTCTACAAGAACATCTGTGAAAGTCTTTGGGAAGAAAAATTGGATCCATGGTGTACACTATAAGAGGGTACCTTTACCTCTGCCGTACGACCAGTGGATCCTCGACGGTATTGCAGACACCGAGACCGAAAGGTTTCCCAAGTTCACACCGTTCAGCGACGCTGAGTTAGTATGGAGAGGGACTGAGAAAGAAGACGATGATGTCTTACAAGCAGCTGTGCCTTCATCTTTGAGATTGGACACCACCGAGCCTGAACTGCTATTTCAGAACCAGACAGAGCTTGGTAAAAACCGTTATAATCTACGACCTAGAAATAATGGACTAATAAAGAGCAAATAATTCCTTTTTGATTTTAGAACTGCACTCTCTCAGCCAATAAAAAAACTGTTTTGACCTTTTTTCCTTTTTTTTTTTCCTACCGCCATCCGGGTTCAGCTATAGGGTTGCGGTGTAAAAACCTGGGATTGCAGCCGTGTAGACACAAGGTTGAGGGTTCTGGTTGGTCTTAGGGCGTTCCCTGGGCTGACAGACGCACTCCTTAGCAGAAGCAAACCAACCGCCGCGAACAGCCCAGTTAGAGTATGGAATTTTTTGGGTTCGAGAGAGCTGCTGAGAAAATGAACTTTAAGATGAAACTATGTAAAATAATGCATAACAAGTACTTTCTGATTACATGTATTCTGATGTTTTTTAGCATGACGTTGACTTTGGTGGGTTGGATTGTCTTTTCCACTCAATTTATTTCTGCACCTGTTTCTCAACCTATGACTTTTCCTACTACTACTTCTTTACATTCTTTTCATATCTTACCCGAACACAAGCCGATTAGAAGGTCAGAGTTTGTACATAACACATTCATATAGCTCCTGCACCAACATCAGTTGGTAGTGAATATTACTAATTGTTGGGTGTGGGGTCTTATGCCACATACTACAGATAGAGTTGTCCCTTATCTGATCCTACCGTTTAGTCAGAATGGGTCGCTATGGGTTTTTCAGACGATGTTCATTTATGCCCTGGAAGTCTATCCTCTGCCTTGCATGAGAGATAACTTGAGTAATCAAGCCTTGGTGAAGGGAGTAATGAATATGAGCAGAGATATCGATACGTACAGGACTATTCCCAAGGAAGAGTTATCGGCTTATGTTGGATGGAACACGACAGGATACAGTGTTAGCCTGAGTGAAAGGCAGAAACGAAAGAGGTCACCTCCGATTTGGGTTGTACCCCACCGAGGTCAATTTTGTCTTCAAGGTAATGGCAAAAATCAGAGTGCGCAGCTGGGGAAGAGTGTTTGTACTCAGACGTATGTTTTTACGTCTCAATCTTCCCCGCCGTTTCTGGCAGCTAAGGGCACGTATTTTGTTTGTCACAACAGAGCATATACGTGGTTGCCCCCTGATTTTTCAGGAACGTGTTATGTTGGATACTTGTTGCCTCCTACGTATACTGCTGCTGCAGATTACCACAAGACAAGAGTTGCCAAAGGTGTTTTCGATCGGGAAGATACCGCTGGACAGGAAGTGGGAGACTTCTTTAAGGGTTTCCTACCGTTTTGGGGACCCATGGCTAACAGTAGAGGCTTACGGCAATTGACGAGAGTGGTTGAATCCACCATAAACTAAACTGCCGGTGCCCTTAGTAATCTGACGGCTGAGCTTCAAGCGGATCGCCTTATGACGTTAAAGAATCGTATGGTTTTAGACGTCATACTCGCAGATCGAGGTGGAGTTTGTAAAGTGATCCAATCGAGTTGCTGCGTTTTTATCCCAGATAATGCTCCGACAGTATACGAGGCCATTTCCAAGTTACATAAGATCTCCGAGTCTATACATGTGGACAAAGGAGATTGGTCGTTAACTGGATGGTTTTGGGAACTATTATAGATTTGGGGATGGAAGCTTCTGTGTACAGTGCGGTCCTGCCATATGTGGCCTTTGTGCTACTATGTGTGTCAGGGGACCGCCTGTCCGTCGTTAACTGGATGGTTTTGGGAACTATTATCCGTTTGGGGATGGAAGCTTCTGATGATCATTGGTGTGGCTCTAGCGCTTCTTTTCTCATGTTGTCTTTATGTACAGTGCGGTCCTGCCATATGTGGCCTTTGTGCTACTATGTGTGTCAGGGGACCGTCTGTCCCGAAAGATACACAGAGAAACAAGATAATGCTTCAACAGCACCTCGGTGATCTGATGAGAATTGACATCAACTCAGATACAGACTATTAATTGCCTATGTAAGGGCAAAAGGAGGGTCTGAGTTTCCGTGAATTCTGAACCCGTGTTTTAAATGTCATGGTTCCGTTACGATTTTGGTAACAATGAACCGTAATAGTTCGGCAAGTACGAGTGTTTTCGCCATGTTACACACAAGGATTCGCAGTGTATTTGAAGATTCTGCTCCGAATCATAGTTATCATTCTGTATAAAGCAGCCATTTTGTGGTTGCCCTCACATAGGCCGATGACTGCGGCTGAATGAGCCTTTAAGACTCGTGCCCTTTTGCTGGGGTTTGTGCTGACTTCTACATGACCCGAAGTGAATTGACCTCGTTGCCTGAAGCCGACCTTGCTGAGCCAGTTCTTGCCCGCTAGCTGATCAAAACTAAAATCAGAGCACAGGGCATCGTAAAGTTTTACTACACACAAATATGCCTTATCCTACTGTTACCTGTTTCTGTTTCTTTCTTTATGGTCTATTTATGACATGGGACGTGGCCTTCTTTTATTATGGGTTCGTTAGCCCTGTCTAAGGAAGAATGTTGGGTTTGTCCGATGATCGATCATGGGCCGAACAATTAAAAAGTGGGTTTTACCGTCATGTGATACTTTTGGTGTGGATACATGTGATTGGGCAGTTCGTAAATGTTAGGTATTTGTCTGGAATGTGATTTTTGGCATAAAAGGAATGACTTGCTTTGTAAAATTGAGCAGTCTCCTGAGAACTCATACTGTGATGATTTCTAGGATTTCTGTTACTGGCTGCAGTCAATACATTTGATCTTTGACGTCACCAAGAAGAGTCCCGTGTCTCTGTGTTCTGGTGAACCCGAAGACTTTGGGCGTGCCCCTGGCAACGCCGGGTATAAATATAACCCGGTTCTTCACCTCTAGGATGCGTGGCGCGAGCAGTCAAGGCTAATCCTCAGAGCGCATTGGTAAAGCATTTATAATCACATACAATAAATAACACAGACCCCCCACAAATGGACATCAGGCTGTATTTCTATGAAAATACGTATACTTTATGTAAAAGATAGGAGCTTTCCAGATTTATCACAAGACCTTAAATAACATTAAATTAGGATGCACACAATACTTTCTTAGGGGTGGAATGGATACTTTCTTGGATCTCAATAGTTCAGTTCAGGTATTTCTTAAAGTACAGTTCTCTCAGCAAAGCATCTTTAAATCAGTAAAGAAAACAATGCCCACAATACCTTCTTCACTTGGAATGTTCTTGTAAATAGTGCTTTCTTGGGGGTCAGGTTTGTGCAGATTTTAAACACGGGGTGACCCTCTGCTGGGGAAGAGGTGCAGAGAATTTGGGATCAACAAGGGGAACCCTCGGGTCCACGGCGGGCACCCGTCGGTGCAATGCGCAGAAACAGTACCTGGTTTCCTCAAGAAGAGATGCGGGGG
Source organism: Lissotriton helveticus (assembly GCF_964261635.1). Lineage (NCBI taxonomy): Eukaryota > Metazoa > Chordata > Amphibia > Caudata > Salamandridae > Lissotriton > Lissotriton helveticus. The sequence goes on along the minus strand of NC_136059.1, from coordinate 749,287,103 downwards.
AAAAAGAAGACGTTCCTCGGCGGGCTGCCTGTGGAGATCCGGCCTTAGAGATGCGCCGCGGTGCAGGGCGGCTAGGCGGGACCTCGAGGGGGCGCAGCGGAGGGTCCGGTCACAGGTGATCCTTTGTGGTGTCAGGGGTCCCCGAGGCGGCTATGCGGCACCGAGCGACCCGTATGCTTCAAGGGTACAGGGCGGCTCTCTAGTGCGGCGCGGCCTCGAGGGGAAACAATGCCAGGTCACAAGGGTGGTGTGCGAGCCGTATCTTCTAGGCTCTCTGTTGCGATCAGGGACAGGGCGCCGGCGTATGCATCAGGCGTACGTTCGCGGCGTACCTGGGCACAGTGCAATTCCTCACGCTTCTAGTGTATTCAGCGTACGTGGCAAACCTGGGCACAGTGCAATTCCTCACGCTCCTAGCGTATGCGGCGTACGTGGCGTACCTTCAGAGTTTGTGCAGGGACTCGAGGCGTACTGGGGCAGTACGCGATGCCGGTCGAGTCGCACCAGTAGAGCGGGTGCTTCAGGGGAGAGGTGCGCTGCAGTGCGGCTGGTACGCTCAAAGCGTACGAGTCGCACTTGGTCCTGAGAGGCGGCAGATCTCCGGTGGCGGCTGGGACACAACGGCTCTGGGCGGCAGAAGGGACAACGCTGTGCGGTGCAGTCTGGCTTTGGGGCAGTGCGTACTTCGGCTCGAGGATTGAGCGGAGACGCACGGTGCAGGCAGTACGGCACGGACTTACAAGCGGGTTAGGGTCTCAGGGCGGCCCTAGAAGTGTGGGTCCAGCGGCGCGTCAGCGAAGCAGGCTCTGTGGATTCAGTGTAGGCAGCAGGAGAGCACAATGGTCCTTGGGCTCAGGTCAGGGCGCCAGCTCACTTCCAGGCCCTTGGAGATCAGCTAGGGAAGCACAAGTTTGCACAACTTTCTCTGTAGCAAGTAAGGATAAAAAGCAAAGTCTTTTTAGTAGAGTTGTTTCCTCTCCTTTGGCAGCAAGGTTCCCACTGTTGGTCAGTCCCCCAGGACAGGGACAGTCTTCCTCTTTCAGCTTCCTTGGGTCCTTCTCCTCAGGCAGAGGGGCGTCTTGGTTCACAAGCAGGATCTAGTTTCTTGGGAGCAGGGCTCCTATACTTATACTCAGTTTCATTTGTTCTGGCAGGCCAGGGGGGCCTCTGCATTACTCCTTTCAGTCCTTGAGCACTGTGTTGGGTAAACTTGGGTCTCTCCTTTCAGGTAGCAGAGGTGGCACATCAGACGCTCCACAGGAGGTGGAGCCAGCATTGTGTGGACAGGGGCAGCCAGGAGTACTTTGTTGACAGTCCTCCCTCTTCCTGGGCCAGGTGTCGGGCTGAGTCATCAGTCGCTCTCCAGGAGGTGGAGCCAGCATTGTGGTGGCAGAGCACAGCCCTATTCAGAGTCCAGGGGCACTCCCACCTCCCACCAAGGTGTAATCCTTGCATTCATCACCTGTCATCCCCCAGCCCTGTCACTCACAAAACCCAGACAGTCAGATACACATCCTAGCAGAGGCAGGCTGAAATGGTTAGGCAAGCAAAGGCTAGCTTTCTAAAAGTAGCATTTGCAAACACAGAATATTAAAATAAACTTTACTAAAAGAAGTATTTCATTATTCTGAGTTCAGGCATACTAAACTTGACCTTCTACCACGCTCCCTGAGCCTGCTGGGATTATAGGGTGTAATAATTCCAGCAGCCCATCTTGGCCTAAGAGAACAGGTAGCCTTACAATAGTGAAAAATGAAATTGGCTGTAATTTACTATTAGGACATGCCCCCCACATATCAGGGCTTGTCCTACCTTACACTTACAATGCACCCTGCCCTAGGGGTGACTAATATGAAGCAAAGGGAAGGTTTTGAGGCTGGCAAGTGGGTGCACTTGCCCAGCCAGCATGACAGTACCAGACTGCACACAGGTTCTGCAATGGCAGACCCTAGACACATTTTCAAAGGCTGCTTCTGTGGGTGGCGCAACCAGCGCTGCAGGCCCACTAGCAGTATTGGCATTTACAAGCCCTGGCACTCCTGGTGCACTTTACTGGGGACTGACAGTAAATCCAATGAGCCAATCATGGAAATCAATCACATATACATTTTACATTGGGAGCACTGGCACTGCGGCACGGATTGGCCGTGGCGCAGTGCCCTGAGCAGCGAACACTAGCAAAAACATCTGGGGCACATCAGCAAACAGTGGAAGGGAGACTCACACCAAGGTGCCAGTTCTAACACGTGTCCCCTCCAGCTGAAATGTGGGGAGAATTACCCTTCCCCAGGGAGTTCCTCATCACTAAGGCGGAAAAACCTGGACAGACCGTCAGCATTGGCGTGATCTGTGCCAGGGCGGTGTTTCACCGTGCAGTCCATACCCTGTAGGGAGATGGACCACCTCAACAATTTTGGGTTCTCACCCCTCATTTGCATCAACCATCTGAGGGGCCTGTGGTCTGTCTGAACCCGAAAGTGAGACTCAAGCAAGTAGGGTCTTAGCTTCTTTAATGCCCAGACCACAGCAAAAGCTTCTCGCTCTATTGCACTCCTTCTGACAGGTGTCAGTCCAGATCACTTTCTTGGGCTGCTTCTTAGAAGTCAGCTCTGTCAAGGGGGCAACAATGGTGCCATATCCCTTGACAAACCTCCTGTAGTACCCAGTGAGCCCCAGGAAGGCTCTCATCGCAGTCTGGGTCTTGGGGGGTTCCCAAGCCAGGATGGTCTCAATCTTGGGCTGCAAGGAGGCCACCTTGCCACTCCCCACTTGGTGTCCCAAGTATACCACTGAGCCCTGCCCGATCTGGCACTTGCTTGCCTTGATCGTGAGGCCTGCCTTGCGCAGTGCCACCAACACTTCCCAGAGGTGTCGCAGGTGTTCTTTCCATGTGCTGCTGAACACTGCGATGTCATCCAGGTAGGCGGCGCTAAACTCAGCCATTCCGGCCAACACCTGGTTGACCAGTCTCTGGAAGGTGGCTGGGGCATTCTTCATTCCAGATGGCATAACCCGGAACTGGAAATGCACATATGGGGTGGAGAATGCTGACCTCTCTTTTGCCCCATCAGTCAATGGGATCTGCCAGTACCCAGACGTCAAATCAAATGTGCTGAGGAACCGGGCAGCCCCTAGCCGATCAATGAGCTCATCAGCTCTGGGGATGGGGTGCGCGTCAGTCTTGGTGACTGGATTGAGTCCTCTGTAGTCCACAGAGAACCGGACTTCAGGTGTGGCTCCCGGCGCGGCAGCCTTTGGGACCAAGACCACTGGGCTGGCCCTAGGACTGCTGGATGACTCAACCAACCCAAGAGCAAGCATTTTGGAGACGTCCTCCTTGATGCAGGCTCTGACCCTGTCAGTCACTCTGTATGCCTTGTGCTTCACAGGCAAGCTGTCTCCTGTGTCCACATCATGGACGCACCAATCTGTGACACCAGAAACCAGGGAGAACAGATCTGGGAACTGCCCCAGCAATTGGCGGCAGTCATCCTGTTGCTCAGGCGTCAGGGTGGGTGAGAGGTTAACTCCATCCACTGACCCATCTTTCTCAGAGGCTACCAAGAGGTCAGGAAGAGGCTCAGTCTCCTCCTCCATCCCATCATCAGTTGCCAAGAGCATGCCCACTTCGGACCTCTCTAAGTGGGGCTTAAGGCGGTTAACATGTAGGACCCTCAAAGGGTTCCTGGGAGACTGCATGTCCACCAAGTAGGTGACAGGACTCTTGCGCTCCACAACCTCAAATGGACCTGTCCACTTATCCTGAAGTTGGAAAAGGGGGGTGGGAGTTTCTGAATGATGCAGAATACTCTTACCAAGTCAAGAGATCATGGTTTTAATCCATCACCGTTTTTTAGCTCACTGCACCATCCCAGCTCAGAACCTGGCTATATGCAAATTAGTCTGTTCCTGTCCCAGTGCATGATGGGAACAGGGCAAACCAAACTACCAAGCCAATTCTTATACTGGGATGGAAACAAGCTTCCGGGGACCGGTTTCTGGCATCACAGCCTTCTTCGGCCCGGCTTGCTTGAATCCTGATGGTGCAATGAGCAAGGGACTCACGTCTGAGTATACCCTCCCACACATAGTGTGGATAAAACCGATTTTGGAAAAGGGGGGTGGTGATGGACAGAGTTTCTGAATGATGCAGAATACTCTTACCAAGTCAAGAGATCATGGTTTTAATCCATCACCGTTTTTTAGCTCACTGCACCATCCCAGCTCAGAACCTGGCTATATGCAAATTAGTCTGTTCCTGTCCCAGTGCATGATGGGAACAGGGCAAACCAAACTACCAAGCCAATTCTTATACTGGGATGGAAGCAAGCCTTCATTCAGAAACTCTGTCCATCACCACCCCCCTTTTCCAAAATCGGTTTTATCCACACTATGTGTGGGAGGGTATGCTCAGACGTGAGTCCCTTGCTCATTGCACCATCAGGATTCAAGCAAGCCGGGCCGAAGAAGGCTGTGATGCCAGAAACCGGTCCCCAGAAGCTTGTTTCCTTCCCAGTATAAGAATTGGCTTGGTAGTTTGGTTTGCCCTGTTCCCATCATGCACTGGGACAGGAACAGACTAATTTGCATATAGCCAGGTTCTGAGCTGGGATTGTGCATTGAGCTAAAAAACGGTGATGGATTAAAACCATGATCTCTTGACTTGGTAAGAGTATTCTGCATCATTCAGAAACTCTGTCCATCACCACCCCCCTTTTCCAAAATCGGTTTTATCCACACTATGTGTGGGAGGGTATGCTCAGACGTGAGTCCCATGCTCATTGCACCATCAGGATTCAAGCAAGCCGGGCCGAAGAAGGCTGTGATGCCAGAAACCGGTCCCCGGAAGCTTGTTTCCTTCCCAGTGTAAGAATTGGCTTGGTAGTTTGGTTTGCCATGTTCCCATCATGCACTGGGACAGGAACAGACTAATTTGCATATAGCCAGGTTCTGAGCTGGGATGGTGCATTGAGCTAAAAAACGGTGATGGATTAAAACCATGATCTCTTGACTTGGTAAGAGTATTCTGCATCATTCAGAAACTCTGTCCATCACCACCCCCCTTTTCCAAAATCGGTTTTATCCACACTATGTGTGGGAGGGTATGCTCAGACATGAGTCCCTTGCTCATTGCACCATCAGGATTCAAGCAAGCCGGGCCGAAGAAGGCTGTGATGCCAGAAACCGGTCCCCGGAAGCTTGTTTCCTTCCCAGTATAAGAATTGGCTTGGTAGTTTGGTTTGCCCTGTTCCCATCATGCACTGGGACAGGAACAGACTAATTTGCATATAGCCAGGTTCTGAGCTGGGATGGTGCATTGAGCTAAAAATCGGTGATGGATTAAAACCATGATCTCTTGACTTGGCAAGAGTATTCTGCATCATTCAGAAACTCTGTCCATCACCACCCCCCTTTTCCAAAATCGGTTTTATCCACACTATGTCTGGGAGGGTATGCTCAGACGTGAGTCCCTTGCTCATTGCACCATCAGGATTCAAGCAAGCCGGGCCGAAGAAGGCTGTGATGCCAGAAACCGGTCCCCGGAAGCTTGTTTCCTTCCCAGTATAAGAATTGGCTTGGTAGTTTGGTTTGCCCTGTTCCCATCATGCCCTGGGACAGGAACAGACTAATTTGCATATAGCCAGGTTCTGAGCTGGGATGGTGCATTGAGCTAAAAAACGGTGATGGATTAAAACCATGATCTCTTGACTTGGTAAGAGTATTCTGCATCATTCAGAAACTCTGTCCATCACCACCCCCCTTTTCCAAAATCGGTTTTATCCACACTATGTGTGGGAGGGTATGCTCAGACGTGAGTCCCTTGCTCATTGCACCATCAGGATTCAAGCAAGCCGGGCCGAAGAAGGCTGTGATGCCAGAAACCGGTCCCCGGAAGCTTGTTTCCTTCCCAGTGTAAGAATTGGCTTGGTAGTTTGGTTTGCCCTGTTCCCATCATGCACTGGGACAGGAACAGACTAATTTGCATATAGCCAGGTTCTGAGCTGGGATGGTGCATTGAGCTAAAAAACGGTGATGGATTAAAACCATGATCTCTTGACTTGGTAAGAGTATTCTGCATCATTCAGAAACTCTGTCCATCACCACCCCCCTTTTCCAAAATCGGTTTTATCCACACTATGTGTGGGAGGGTATGCTCAGACGTGAGTCCCTTGCTCATTGCACCATCAGGATTCAAGCAAGCCGGGCTGAAGAAGGCTGTGATGCCAGAAACCGGTCCCCGGAAGCTTGTTTCCTTCCCAGTATAAGAATTGGCTTGGTAGTTTGGTTTGCCCTGTTCCCATCATGCACTGGGACAGGAACAGACTAATTTGCATATAGCCAGGTTCTGAGCTGGGATGGTGCATTGAGCTAAAAAACGGTGATGGATTAAAACCATGATCTCTTGACTTGGCAAGAGTATTCTGCATCATTCAGAAACTCTGTCCATCACCACCCCCCTTTTCCAAAATCGGTTTTATCCACACTATGTGTGGGAGGGTATGCTCAGACGTGAGTCCCTTGCTCATTGCACCATCAGGATTCAAGCAAGCCGGGCCGAAGAAGGCTGTGATGCCAGAAACCGGTTCCCGGAAGCTTGTTTCCTTCCCAGTATAAGAATTGGCTTGGTAGTTTGGTTTGCCCTGTTCCCATCATGCACTGGGACAGGAACAGACTAATTTGCATATAGCCAGGTTCTGAGCTGGGATGGTGCATTGAGCTAAAAAACGGTGATGGATTAAAACCATGATCTCTTGACTTGGTAAGAGTATTCTGCATCATTCAGAAACTCTGTCCATCACCACCCCCCTTTTCCAAAATCGGTTTTATCCACACTATGTGTGGGAGGGTATGCTCAGACGTGAGTCCCTTGCTCATTGCACCATCAGGATTCAAGCAAGCCGGGCCGAAGAAGGCTGTGATGCCAGAAACCGGTCCCCGGAAGCTTGTTTCCTTCCCAGTATAAGAATTGGCTTGGTAGTTTGGTTTGCCCTGTTCCCATCATGCACTGGGACAGGAACAGACTAATTTGCATATAGCCAGGTTCTGAGCTGGGATGGTGCATTGAGCTAAAAAACGGTGATGGATTAAAACCATGATCTCTTGACTTGGTAAGAGTATTCTGCATCATTCAGAAACTCTGTCCATCACCACCCCCCTTTTCCAAAATCGGTTTTATCCACACTATGTGTGGGAGGGTATGCTCAGACGTGAGTCCCTTGCTCATTGCACCATCAGGATTCAAGCAAGCCGGGCCGAAGAAGGCTGTGATGCCAGAAACCGGTCCCCGGAAGCTTGTTTCCTTCCCAGTATAAGAATTGGCTTGGTAGTTTGGTTTGCCCTGTTCCCATCATGCACTGGGACAGGAACAGACTAATTTGCATATAGCCAGGTTCTGAGCTGGGATGGTGCATTGAGCTAAAAAACGGTGATGGATTAAAACCATGATCTCTTGACTTGGTAAGAGTATTCTGCATCATTCAGAAACTCTGTCCATCACCACCCCCCTTTTCCAATATCGGTTTTATCCACACTATGTGTGGGAGGGTATGCTCAGACGTGAGTCCCTTGCTCATTGCACCATCAGGATTCAAGCAAGCCGGGCCGAAGAAGGCTGTGATGCCAGAAACCGGTCCCCGGAAGCTTGTTTCCTTCCCAGTATAAGAATTGGCTTGGTAGTTTGGTTTGCCCTGATCCCATCATGCACTGGGACAGGAACAGACTAATTTGCATATAGCCAGGTTCTGAGCTGGGATGGTGCATTGAGCTAAAAACGGTGATGGATTAAAACCATGATCTCTTGACTTGGTAAGAGTATTCTGCATCATTCAGAAACTCTGTCCATCACCACCCCCCTTTTCCAAAATCGGTTATATCCACACTATGTATGGGAGGGTATGCTCAGACGTGAGTCTCTTGCTCATTGCACCATCAGGATTCAAGCAAGCCGGGCCGAAGAAGGCTGTGATGCCAGAAACCGGTCCCCGGAAGCTTGTTTCCTTCCCAGTATAAGAATTGGCTTGGTAGTTTGGTTTGCCCTGTTCCCATCATGCACTGGGACAGGAACAGACTAATTTGCATATAGCCAGGTTCTGAGCTGGGATGGTGCATTGAGCTAAAAAACGGTGATGGATTAAAACCATGATCTCTTGACTTGGTAAGAGTATTCTGCATCATTCAGAAACTCTGTCCATCACCACCCCCCTTTTCCAAAATCGGTTTTATCCACACTATGTGTGGGAGGGTATGCTCAGACGTGAGTCCCTTGCTCATTGCACCATCAGGATTCAAGCAAGCCGGGCCGAAGAAGGCTGTGATGCCAGAAACCGGTCCCCGAAGCTTGTTTCCTTCCCAGTATAAGAATTGGCTTGGTAGTTTGGTTTGCCCTGTTCCCATCATGCACTGGGACAGGAACAGACTAATTTGCATATAGCCAGGTTCTGAGCTGGGATGGTGCATTGAGCTAAAAAACGGTGATGGATTAAAACCATGATCTCTTGACTTGGTAAGAGTATTCTGCATCATTCAGAAACTCTGTCCATCACCACCCCCCTTTTCCAAAATCGGTTTTATCCACACTATGTGTGGGAGGGTATGCTCAGACGTGAGTCCCTTGCTCATTGCACCATCAGGATTCAAGCAAGCCGGGCCGAAGAAGGCTGTGATGCCAGAAACCGGTCCCCGGAAGCTTGTTTCCTTCCCAGTATAAGAATTGGCTTGGTAGTTTGGTTTGCCCTGTTCCCATCATGCACTGGGACAGGAACAGACTAATTTGCATATAGCCAGGTTCTGAGCTGGGATGGTGCATTGAGCTAAAAAACGGTGATGGATTAAAACCATGATCTCTTGACTTGGTAAGAGTATTCTGCATCATTCAGAAACTCTGTCCATCACCACCCCCCTTTTCCAAAATCACTTATCCTGAAGTGCACAAGGCTCCACTGGGGCCAAGACCCATACCTTTTGTCCAGGTTGAAGCTCTACCAGAGTGGCATTCTGGTCGTACCACCGCTTCATCTCTTCCTGGCTGGCTTCCAGATTTGCCTCAGCAAGTTGCCTGAATCGTCTGGTCTGATTTCTGAAGGCCAGCATGTAACTGTATACATTCTGGGGAGGTTTCCTGGGAGATTGCTCCCAGCCTTCCTTTACCAAACCTAGAGGTCCTCTCACTGGGTGACCATACAGCAGTTCAAAGGGGCTGAACCCCAGGGACTTCTGTGGCACCTCACGGTATGCAAAGAGAAGGCATGGCAAGAGGACGTCCCACTTATGCCTCATTGGACCTTCCAGGCGCAGAATCATGCCTTTTAGGGTTCAGTTGAATCTCTCAACCAACCCATTTCCTTGGGGGTGGTAAGGGGTGGTGAACTTGTATGTTACACCACATTCTTGCCAAAGGGATTTCATATACTTTGATATGAAATTGGTGCCCCTGTCACTCACCACCTCTAGAGGGAATCCCAATAATGAGAAAATTCACATCAGTGCTTGTCCCACCACGGGGGCCGTCACTGTCCTCAGAGGGATGGCTTCAGGGTACCGGATGGCATGGTCCACCAAGACCAGGATGAACCTGTTGCCCATGGCTGTCTTGGGGTCCAGAGTCCCAACAATGTCAATACCCACTTGCTGGAATGGAGTACTGACCACGGGGAAGGGTTGCAGAGGAGCCTTGTGCTTCCCTCCGCTCTTACCACTTGCCTGGCAAGTCTGACAGGTCCTACAGTAAGCATCTGAGCTCCTGTGCATTTGGGGCCAAAAAAGTGGGTGACAAGCCTGTCATAGGTCTTGTCCATCCCCAAATGTCCTGCTAAAGGCACATCATGAGCCAGCCCCAGTAGGAAGGCTCTGAACCTCTGGGGTACTACCAGCGCATGGGCTGATCCAGGTTCAGCCACCATAGGCTCAGAATATAGGAGGTCATTCTCCCAGTACACATAATGTGTTCCAGACTGAACACCATTGGCCTGGTCTGCAGCCTGCTGCCACATACCCACGAGAGAGGGGCATTCTTTATGCTCCCTGCAGAATTCCTCCCTGGAGGGGCTTCCTTCTTCATTCCAATGGGTCAGCTCAGGCAGGTCCCCCAGTTCAGCAATCTGTTCCCCAGTAGGCTCCAGGGCATCCCCCTCAAGGTCTGCTTCCTCCTGGACCATGGGAACTCCAGGGGCCGGTTTCCCGTGCCCCCTGCGCCTCCTCTCTAAGGCCGGTTCCTGGGCCTCTCCTTCAGGCCCCAGGATCTTTTGAGCACCCCTACTGGCTGCCATTGACCGGGTGGTCACGCACGCTCAGTCAGGCAGGCCCACCATCCACACGTGAGCTGTTTTCTCCACCTTTTCCCAAGGGGAGTTCTCCAGATCATTCCCTAGCAAACAGTCTACAGGCATGGACGTTCTCACAACAACCTGCAGAGTACCAGAGACCCCCCCCCCCACTCAAAGGGAACTTGAGCCATTGGACATTGACTTTCTGAGTTGTCAGCACTGATAACTCTACAGTAGGCATGGGGTGCAACACTGCAGTCACACTGGCTCCTGTATCTCTAAGAGCCTCTGCTTTCTTATCATTGATGGTCACCACCTGCCCATATTTCTTAAAGTTAGTGGGCAGGTAGTACTCAGGGACCATTTCACTGTCTCCTAAAGAGACTAGGGTCACCTGGATAGGATCTCCACCCCCCGGTACTGCTACTTCCTCCTCAAAATTAACACTAGCCATTTGCCGGGGTGGAGCACCAGTAGGGTCAGGTTTACCAAACAGGCGACACTTAGGGTCAGTGGCAATGTGACCCGGGTCACCACATCTGTAACAATTGAAGGGCCCTCTTGGAACAGGTCTACCTGTCGGGGCCCCGGTCTGCTTCAGGGGTGGGGGAGGCTGAGTACCTTTCCCTTGGTTCCCTTGGGGATTACTGTGGGGGCCTCTCTGGAACCCTCTCTGTTTACCCCTGTGCCCCCCACTCTTCTGCTGGGGACCCTGCCCACCCCTGGCGGATTCTCCCATTGGACCCTTGTGGACCCTGGTGCTGAGCCAGTGGTCCACCTCCTCAGCAAGCTTCCTCGGGTTGGACAGCTTGCAATCAATCAGGTGCTGGCGTAGCTCAGGAAAACAATCCTGCACAAGTGCTCCCATGCCATTAAATCCAGAAGCCCTTGAAAATAATATACCTTACTACCCTTCACCCAACCATCCAGTGCTATGCAGAAACAGGTCACATACTCCACATACGTACTCCCAGGACGTTTGTCCCACCCCCTGAACCTCTGTCTGTACATTTCAGGAGTTAACCCATACCTGGTCATTAAGGCATCTTTCAGGTGGGGATAGGAATGGTGTTCTTCAGAGGGCAAATCTAGTAGGGTGTCCCGCCCTTCGCTAAGGAACCTCCCCCACAATCCCGCTCCCCAATCCTTGTCAAGGACCCGGTGGGAGGACATGGCTACTTCATAGGCCCTAAACCTCTGTCCTATGTCATCCCCCTTAAAGTATTCCTTAACCACATCTTTGGGTATGTACACCCTGGACTCTACCTCCACCGGCTTTGTGCTGCCACCAGAGGGAGTTGTGCCCAAACTTTTCTCTTTCAGCTCCAACTCCTTCAATTTCACTTCATGTTCTAACAGGAGTTTTCTCTCCTCTATTGCCAATCTTTGTTGCTCCATCTGTCTATTAAGTTTTGCCATCTCCACTTCATATGCCCTGGTTGCTGCCCTGTCTGCCAGCTCCTCTGGCGACAGGACTGTGCAAACTCCATGGATGCTTTCTGTGGGTACCATTTCCCCCCCTTTCTCAGGTGCCCTTGACTCCATCCAGGCCCTCAGCGTCTTTTGGTAGTGAGCCTTGGTTCTACATCCTGACTGGGAGATTCCAAACTTCCTGCAGAAGTCTCTAAGTTGCTCCCACTTGTAGTTCTCAAGTTGTTCATCTTCCCACTCTATTTCCTCCATGTCACTCACACTAGAGGCTATGGATGCTGATTTCCCTGCAGACTTTGAGCAAGGCATGATTCACAAAAAAATGGAGATTCCTCAGCAATCCCAAAAATAGAAAAACGAATTCAACAGTATGTGGCTATGTTATAGGTCTGCTCTCACTATGTGGTGATCAATAATTCACTGTCTATAAATTATAAATGCAAGGTGTCTAGGTGGGAGCTCGAGGGGATGCAGCGGAGGGTCCGGTCACAGGCAATCCTTTGTGGTGTCAGGGACCCCCGAGGCGGCAATGCGGCACAGAGCAGCCCGTACGCTTCAAGGGTACAGGGCGGCTCTCTAGTGCGGCGCAGCCTCAAGGGGAAACAATGCCAGGTCAAAAGGGCGGTGTGCGAGCCGTATCTTCCAGGCTCTCTGTTGCGATCAGGGACAGGGCGCCGGCGTACGCTTCAGGCGTACGTTCGTGGCGTACCTGGGCACAGTACAATTCCTCACGCTTCTAGCGTATGCGGCGTACATTGTGTACCTGGGCACATTGCAATTCCTCACGCTTCTAGCATATGCGGCGTACTTGGCGTACCTTCAGAGTTTGTGCAGGGACTCGAGGCGTACTGGGGCAGTACGCGATGCCGGTCGAGTCGCACCAGTAGAGCGGGTGCTTCGGGGGAGAGGTGCGGTGCAGGGCAGCTGGTACGCTCCAAGCGTACAAGTCCCACTTAGTCCTGCGAGGCGGCAGATCTCCGGTGGCAGCTGGGACACAGCGGCTCTGGCCGGCAGAAGGGACAACGCTGTGCGGTGCGGTCTGGCTTTGGGGCAGTGCGTACTTCTGTTCGAGGATTGAGCGGAAACGCACGGTGCAGGCAGTACGGCACAGACTTACAAGCGGGTTAGGGTCTCAGGGCGGCCCCAGAAGTGCGGGTCCAACGGCGGGTCAGCCAAGCAGGCTCTGTGGATTCAGTGAAGGCAGCAGGAGAGCCCAATGGTCCTGGGGCTCAGGTCAGGGGGCCAGCTCACTTCCAGGCCCTTGGAGATCAGCTAGGGAAGCACAAGTTTGCACAAGTTTCTCTGTAGCAAGTAAGGATAAAAAGCAAAGTCTTTTTAGTAGAGTTGTTTCCTCTCTTTTGGCAGCAAGGTTCCCACTGTTGGTCAGTCCCCCAGGACAGGGACAGTCTTTCTCCTTCAGCTTCCTTGGGTCCTTCTCCTCCGGCAGAGGGGCGTCTTGGTTCACAAGCAGGATCTAGTTTCTTGGGAGCAGGGCTCCTATACTTATGCTCACTTTCTTTTGTTCTGGCAGGCCAGGGGGGCCTCTGCATAACTTCTTTCAGTCCTTGAGCACTGTGTGGGGTAAACTTGGGTCTCTCTTTTCAGGGAGCAGGGGTGGCACATCAGACGCTCCACTTTGTTGACAGTCCTCCCTCTTCCTGGGCCAGGTGTCGGGCTGAGTCCTCAGTCGCTCAGTCGCTCTCCAGGAGGTGGAGCCAGCATTGTGGTGGCAGAGCACAGCCCTATTCAGAGTCCAGGGGCACTCCCACCTCCCACCAAGGTGTAATCCTTGCATTCACCACCTGTCATCCCCCAGCCCTGTCACTCACAAAACCCAGACAGTCAGATACACATCCCAGCAGAGGCGGGCTGAAATGGTTAGGCAAGCAAAGGCTAGCATTCTAAAAGTAGCATTTGCAAACACAGGATATTAAAATAAACTTTACTAAACGAAGTATTTTATTATTCTGCGTTCAGGCTTACTAAACTTGACCTTCTACCATGCTCCCTGAGCCTGCTGGGATTATAGGGTGTAATAATTCCAGCAGCCCATCTTGGCCTAAGAGAACAGGTAGCCTTAGAATAGTGAAAAACAAACTTGGCTGTAATTCACTATTAGGACATGCCACACACATCAGGGCTTGTCCTACCTTACACTTCCCTTGCACCCTGCCCTAGGGCCTACCATAGGGGTGACTAATATGAAGCAAAGGGAAGATTTTGAGGCTGGAAAGTGGATGCACTTGCCCAGCCAGCATGACAATACCAGACTGCACACAGGTTCTGCAATGGCAGACCCTAGACACATTTTCAAAGGCTGCTTCTATGGGTGGTGCAACCAGCGCTGCAGGCCCACTAGCAGTATTGGCATTTACAAGCCCTGGCACTCCTGGTGCACTTTACTGGGGACTGACAGTAAATCCAATGAGCCAATCATGGAAATCAATCACATATACATTTTACATTGGGAGCACTGGCACTGCGGCACAGATTGGCCATGGCGCAGTGCCCTGAGCCGCGAACACCAGCAAAAACATCTGGGGCACATCAGCAAAAAGTGGAAGGGAGACTCACGCCAAGGTGCCAGGTCTAACACCGGGTATTACAGACGGTTTGTCAAGGGATATGGCACCATCGTTGCCCCCTTGACAGAGATGACCTCTAAGAAGCAGCCCAGAAAAGTGAACTGGACCGAAGCCTGCCAGACTGCTTTTGATACCCTGAAGACTGTCATGTACACAGCACCGGTACTCAAGGCACCTGATTTCTCCAGTGAGTTCATAGTGCAGACAGACGCTTCAGAGCATGGTGTGGGAGCAGTACTCTCACAGATCACTGAGGAGGGCTGGGACCAGCCTGTAGCTTTCATTGGTAGGAGGCTACTCCCCAGGGAACAGAGGTGGAGTGCGATTGAAAGGGAAGCTTTTGCTGTGGTCTGGGACCTCAAGAAGCTGAGGCCCTACCTGTCTGGGACTCACTTCCGTGTTCAGACAGACCACAGGCCCCTCAGATGGCTGATGCAGATGAGGGGTGAGAACCCAAAACTGTTGAGGTGGTCCATCTCTCTACAGGGAATGGACTTTACGGTGGAACACTGCCCTGGTACAGAACATGCCAACGCTGATGGTCTGTCCAGACTTTTCTGCCTTAGTGAAGAGAGCTCCCAAGAGGGTGGGCAGTTCTCCCCACTTTCAGCTGGAGTGGACATGTGTTAGACCTGGCATCTTTGGCGTGGTTTCCCCTGTCTTTTTGGCCTCTACCTCCTGTATGTTCGATGCTGTGCTGGATTTCGTCTTTGCTCGTTTAGATGCTTTGGGCACTCTGCCACTGCTGATCAGTGTCAGAGTGTAAGTGCTCCCTGTGTAAATTGTTGTTATGATTGGATATACATGATTGGCATATTTGTATCACCATGAAGTCCCTAGTAAAGTGCACTGGGTGTGCCAGGGCTGGTGATAACAAATGCTACTAGTGGGCCTGCAGCACTGATTGTGCCACCCACATGAGTAGCCTTAAAATAGTGTCTCAGGCCTGCCACCGCAGTGCCTGTGTGTAGTCTGTGAACTGCCATGTCCTTCTGGTCATTGTCCCCACTGACCATGCCTAACCCTTCCCTTTCTGTGCACATTGGTCACCCCTATTGAAGGCCCAAGGTACCCCCTTGGGCAGGGTGCAGTGTATGTGAAAGGTAGAGCATGTACTTGTGCAGGTGACATGCTCTGGTAGTGAATTACAGCCATTTTCATTTTTCACTGCTGCAAGGCTATCTTGCTCCATAGGCTATCATGGGGGATGCTGGCTACTGTGGCTACCAGCATATCTTCCCATAGGAGCAAGATAGGACATAAGAGTCTAGTATCCCTGAACTCCGAATTTAATAACACACCTTTTGGGAAAGGTTGTTTTTAAATCCTGTGTTTGAGAACAGCACTTTTAGGAAGTTGCTGTTCTCTCGTCTGCCTTTCTGTGTGCCTTGGTCTGTTTGTGTATTGACTGTCTGGTTTGAGAGTGACAGGGGCTGGGGATACACCAGGAGGCTGGCTGAGTCAGCCCTAGGCTGATTGACTGCATTGCAACTTGAGTGGTGGGAGGAGATAGCACCTGGGCCTGAATAGGGCTGTGCCTGCCTTCCACAATGCTGGCTCCACCTCCTGCTGGTCGGCTGACGACCCTGCCCCTCACTCTGAAAGGAAAGGAGAAGCCAGGAAAACAAAGTGCTCAAGGAACACCCAAAACTGGTTCAGACCGGGCTCAGGGCCCACTTACACAAAGAGAACAAAGACTTTCAGGGGTATAAGTATAGGACCCCTGAAAACAGAAAATTTGATCATCCTGGAATCAAGAAGGAACCTCTGCCAAGGAGAAAGCTGAATCTGAAGAAGGAAGACTGTCCTGCTGTTGCTCTGCTGGACTGACCTGCTGTTGCTTTGCTGCCAAGGAGAGGGGAAGGACCTTGCTGTTGTGCTGTGTCCCCTGTCTTGAAGGAATCTCTAAGGGCCTGAGAAGAGCTGGCTCCCTGTTTTTGAAGTTCCAGGAACAAAATGACTTCACCCCCAGCTTCCCTGAGGTCTGCTGAGAGAGCTCTGTCCTTCCTGGAGTGCTTGGCCCATGTGTGGCGCCTCTGGAAGTTGTACCTGTGGAGGGGAGCTGGAAATCACGATTTTAAAGACTTTGCTACAGAAAATCTATTGCAAACTCGGCCGAGCATAAATATTCCCGCCGCTAGGAAGATCGAGATCGTCGCAGCGCCTGCCGTGCTGCCCAAAGACGCCGCATCCTTTGTTAGCGGGAAGATTTCCGCTGCTGCGAACATCGTCGCAGAGCCTGCTGCTGCTGGGTGAAACCATCGCATCACGTCTATGCGAGAATCGTCGCAGAGCCATCGCAACGAGGAGCTGCGATAGAAAGATCGCCACTGGACCGCGCATCATGGCCCCGGAGATTGTCGCAACACCCGAGAATCGTCGCATCGTGTCTTGCGGGAGAAAACTTCCTACAGAACCTACGCACCGGAATCCATACAAGTGGCCTTCCTCCCCATACAGACCGGATTCGTCGAAACACGCCTGCTGCTGCAGCGGGGCTGTCTTTAACGCCTCCCCAGGGTCTCAGGAACAACGCATTGCTTGTTTTTCATCGCTACAGCTTCTTTGCTTGGAACTTTTTATCGCTAACAAAGGTACTGTGGCTAAAATATGACGAAACTGTGGATAAAGTTATCGCTAACATTAAGAACCTTAAGAACTCTTTTGCAACCATATTCTTGAACTTTGTATGTTGGATTTTTGTCGTTTTGGTCTTGTGTAGTTTAGATTAAATACCTTTATTTTTCTAAACTGTTGTGGAGTCAGTTTGTGGTGTTTTCACTGTGTCACTGTGAGTGTTGGTACAAATACTTTACACATTGCCTTTGGTTAGCCCTGACTGCTCGTGCCAAGCTACCAAGGGGGTGAGCAGGGGTTATCTCAGAGGGTTTCCTCCTTACCCTGACTAGAAGCAAGGGTCCCTATTTGGACAGTGGTACTTACCTCTGTCAACTAGAGACCCCCAGTTCTAACAGTCAATTTACGGGATGTTTGTCAATATTACCTGACTTGTGCGAATATCATCCAGCATCATTTATGTTTTGACCAGATTGGGAATAGGCACAGTACATCATCTAGCTGCCTTTCCTGAAATGAAGGTACTCCCTTAGGATATGACGCTTTGTCTCTGTGATGGTTGAACTCGGCAAAGCACCCAGCACTTTATGTTATTTTGGGATTCCTATTGGACTCTAAGGAGATATTATCTTAAACCAAATTGCATTGCACAGACTATAGGAGACTACAAAGTTGCACTAACTTACCTGTTTGCACTTGAAGACCCCTCTGTGTGCTTGAATGTTGCAAGGGGGAAATACACATCAGGAAATGTGTTATGTGTTAGACATGAATAAAAGGAGAGGGGCTGTTTCTTAACTATATAGTTGTTTGTTTATTTGTGCATTTTTTGATTATATATTCATCAATGATACTCTGCTAGCAATATATGGCAGTTCTAACTTGCCGGACAAAGTTTTATATTGAATTGAATCAAATTGACACCTTTACCTAAACATATACATTTTGATCTTTCATTAATTGTCCCTACATGTTCAACAACTAAGTGCAGGTACGCACTGACCGCAGAACGATTTATTGGTTGTTTCTCCATAGTCAGTTTCAAGCAGCAGTCAAAGTAAAATAAAAAAGTATGGGAACTCTGGTTCTTAGTCCAATGTGCATGTGATAAGTGAGCCCCGGGATGGAATCAAAGGCATGGATAGAAAGTAAACAAATTTTCTGTGACTATTTAATCTTTCATCTTGAAGTAACTGCATATAAAATAGCACACATCTTTAACTAATCAGTGAGAAAATGTGCTATTTTATAATATGAATCCTCTATTGGTTAATGCGATCACTACAGATATCTGTGTGTGTAAAAAGAGAGCCACAGAACTGTATTCTGGATGGGGCAGTGGGTAATAGTGATTTGTGTGTTTTGAGTGTTAACAGGTCCCGGCCTGTGACAGACAGCACAGTGAATATGTACATAATTACTTTAAACTAGCATCGCACACAGCATCATCTGCTACAAAGTACACAAAAAGATTTAGTTTAAGGGTAGAAAAGTGCTTCTAAAATATGGTCATGTGGTTAAATAGGCCCCGGGCATGGAGCACCACCATTTTAAATGCTCATACTTAAAGTTGACATCTTGTTGGACAATGACTTTTAACACACAGTTGTTTGCACACCTATATGGGATAATGTTCTCAGAAATAGATATGCTCATACTTACTATTCTTTGTAGGCATATTATAAAGTCCTTTGACATTCTGTATAAGAACTAAGTTCACTGCACAAAATGTTGTTGTCTGTTGTTGTCTTCGGCGGCAGCAATAACAGCCAGGCTGGAACTCCGGCATAGATAATATGGATGAAGCTTATTATATAAACTCTCCCAGCCCTTTGTTTGGGGAGCGGAACATTTAGCTGGTAGTGTCGAGGTCACCCTGTGCCGGAGGCCCAGCCCAGCTGAATACTGTTACCATCCTGAGAAGGGAGGTGGCCTGCTTTGCATCAAAGACAGGCTTCCAGATGGCACATACCAGCAAGTAAATGGAGAGTTAGACAACTCTCGGGTGTTCTGGCAGATCCATACTCCCTATGCATATTAGGATAGGACGCTCTAGAATGGTTTATAGATGTAATTATTTTTAGTCATATAATCAGTGCAATAGCACAGTGGCTGAACTGTTTATATTCTTTACCATTCTTGTAATGCTGATCACTCTGTTTTGTTTCCTCTTATTAATCATTGTAGTGCACATATTTTACACAAGAATCTTATTGCTTAAAATGTTTGAAATGCCAATATGAGTATTTCTTGTGATTCCCTTTGGGCATGACTGAGTTAATCACAAAAGGGTTAGATCTGTTTCCACTATTTCCTTGGGGATTCAGGGTTTTTATGTTCTGAGGCTGCACATAACATTCCGGTACCTAATTAAGTTTTAGACGTCCTGATGGCACACTGTGAGCTATCCATGACTATGAGTCAACATATCTTCATGGTGTGCATGGACTCAGTTCTGCACAATTTTGATGCTTTTGTTGTCCAAATCAGTAAAATGCAGACCATACATAGTACACATTTTTTTAACTTTCCATTAAAAGCACACACCCCACAACGTATGAGGTCACCTTACAATACCCATCAAGAAGAGCATATCACAAGTGACACCATTAATTAAAGCCAATACCAGCAAGCAGACCCTATATTTGCAAATTAAGGATATGCACATTTTATATTTCTTTAAGGCGGCGGTCATTGTGGCAAAAGGGTTGTTACTTATTCAGCTGATTATCAATCTCTCTGCTTCACAGCACATGAGACACCTTCCTTTCCACTACAGTTGAGGGAGTTCAACTGTGGGAATTAACGGTCATGGGACGGTTGCCTTTTAGCATAATGTAGGAGAACTGTATTTTTCTTTTCAGATCAAAGAAGGATGGGTAACTCGTGCCCCTCAAATCCAGCCGACTTCGATCTCTGGTATCAAGTAACAAACGTTAAAATCTGTTCACGCAAATGCTTCGGGTTAAATTTCAATAACAGTGTAACATCAAATGTGATCGGCCCTCGGTGGAAACTGACTTACAGGCGTTCACCATAAG
This sequence comes from Lissotriton helveticus, assembly GCF_964261635.1. Lineage (NCBI taxonomy): Eukaryota > Metazoa > Chordata > Amphibia > Caudata > Salamandridae > Lissotriton > Lissotriton helveticus. The sequence goes on along the minus strand of NC_136059.1, from coordinate 749,267,207 downwards.
CCTATGTATTCAATAGTTATCCATCTTAAGAGCTGCTTTAGTGTTAAACAGGAGAAAGTAGTTCTCTCTTCTACTGTAGGAAAGTCTTTATCTTTTTCACATTTTATCAGCATCATTTGAACCCTATTTGATTTTCACAGACTACAATTATGAAAAGTAAAGGATCAAGGAATTGGAGCTTTGCAGGGCTAGATTATATGTTCAAAAGGCAGTGAATAGACCTTAGATTAGTGGTCCGCAGCAGAAAAATCTAGGCACACTGCAGATTTTCAAAAACTTAAATAGCCAATTTTAAGAAATGCTTTACACACAAGAAAATTTAAACATCAAAATGTGAATTATTTCCGTCTAACAACTATACATGCCAAGGATATGTGTGATAAATGATGCCCCTGATAAAATCCTTGTCAGTGACAGTGATATATTTTAGCTATAATTAATTCACTGTCATATGAGGATAACAAAGATAGGAAAAAGTTACAATGTCACCAAGAGATGTAACAAATTAGACGGATGAAGATAGGAACCCATTCATTGTTTAATGTGCGCGCAATTATGAGACAATGTGACCTAACTCTGCTATCAGAAAATGGTCCAGTGTTTGACACTTATAATAGAAGAGGGTATTAATCTTTAAAATGTGAATATAGGTGATTAAAATCTGCTATCAGAGCTTCTTTTTTAGAATCACTCTGAGGAGTGTTTGAGGCTAGCCACCTGCCACCAAACGTTTTAATATTTAATATTTGTTAACTCAACTTTGTGAAAGACAGCAGTTCCAATTTAATTGTGTATTAAAACTGATTTGTAATATCATTTGGAAGCCCATGGGAGAAAGTTGTCACTAATATCTCTATCAGGGTTACTGATTCCTTTGCGTAATACATAATATTTGGTACAGTAAGTGGTATTTTTCGTGCAATCATTGTGCTGAGATGTCATCAATGACCAAATACTTGAAAGGGAAGACATTTTCATTACTTGTCTAAAATTACTGAGAATGTTGCTATGTATGTCACAAATGGCAGCATAAATACCATTAAGATAACAAGAAAAATTATTTTCTAAAATGTATGGTGTGAAAGGGTTTCCACGTTTCATGTTTTGCCTGAACACACTTGTTGCACTTGTCCCTCTCTGTTGAGTAGCCCCCAACCTTTTGGCCTTCACCCCTCCTGTTTTATGAACCCGAATTTTTGGGCTTCAGGACTTTGAGCACTTTTCCACTGCTAACCCATGCTCAAGTGCTTTTGTACTCATTGTGTCACCCACCTAACTAGACTCTTTAAAACATTCACCAGGCCTTCCAATGCAGCCTGCGTGTGCAGGTCTTTTTTAAGCTATCTTTATTGGAGTTTGTGATTCATGGTACAGTGAAGCAACACCACAGTATACAGAAAATACTAAGCAAAGACATACTAATGCATTTATAATAGCATGCAGAAGGTTTTCCCATACAATACAAAACAAAAATTCCACACTTAGATCCAAACCTGATCCCATTGCTGGTAGAAACAGACAGCATCAGGGACATCTTAAGGATTTTGAGGGCCCTGGGCCAACCATATTTTGGGGGACCCTGTTCAGAACAGCTTTGAATTTATGATCCTATTTGAGCCCCTGTTTCCCACTCAATTTCCGCTTCCTCAGCTGCGTTAGCGATCCCGTTTGCATCATAGGCATTAGCCTATATATTCTCGATGTAAACGGACGTGCACAGCTGACAGCTTGTAGTATTTAGTGTTTCCTGCCCTGGTACTAGGTGCTTTTTAACAATTTCTCCTACCTACGCGCACTTGCACTTTACTTGATTCTGATTGCCTACACCTCCTTAGCTGCTGCGATTCGCATCTCGCTTTTTCTTCTGTCCTGGTCCGACACAGCTGATACGCCTAGTGTGTGGAGGGCTTGGGCTACTATTGGGTTCCTCACTGCCACCCAATCAGTTTCTGCTTCCTCAGCTGTGTTAGCAATCCAGTTTGCATCATAGGCATTAGCCTATATATTCCCGATGCAAACGGACGTGAGCGGCTGGCGCACCGAAGGTGCGCTAAAGGCAAGATAGAGTGCGCCCAGAGACGTCTGGCGCCGGCCATGCTGCCCAGTTCCCCTTCTGTGAGTTTCTTCCACTATATTACAATTGAGAAAAAATGCTTAGCCTTAGGTGGCTACTATTATGTCCATGTACAATGGCTGATCCAAGCTTGGAGGTAGACTTTCGATGTAATAAGTGCAACTGATCTGTCTTCCAGCCCAGGAAACTCACACCCAAGATCCTCCCACGCAACAATAGGTGTAAAAACAATAAGAAAACAGAGGACTTAAAGGCCACGTTTTTAAATTGTTGCTCAATGCAAAAGCATGAACCACACATTTATGAACTACTTTTAGACGAACAACCTGATCTTTTATTTCTCATTGAGACCTGGCTGTCTGAAGCCTCCAACCCTACTATCACCTCGGCCATCCCTACGGGTTATAAAACCGAGTGGGAAGGGGGGCGGTGTCGAGATCATTTACAATCAAAAACTAGACTGGTCTCCCATACCGTTGGAAAACATTGAGGGTGCAGAGTACTTAGGCTTCTGCTGCACCTTACCCCCATCATAGGATAGCTGTTTTTCTGATCTACAGGCCTCCCTGCGCAATTGAAAATGTTATTACTACGCCTAATGCAGCCACCACCTCCCTGGCCTTAAAATTCAACTGCCTTATTCTGGGAGATTTCAATATACATATGGACAATCGAAAAGACCCTCAAACAATTTCCTTGTTGGAGACGCTGCAGGCCTGCAACATTTTTCCATCTATTTCTCAGTAATCCATGAGAAGGGCCATACCCTAGACCAAATCTTTCACAACTTTGAAATATCAGTAAGCCTACCTCATCCTATTATCTGGCCTGCCCACCTCCTGTTAAAATTTGTCATTCCCAACTCTGCCAAAGTCACTCGGGCTAATGCAGGGCAGAGGGTCCCTAATTACAGGACGTTCCATGAAATATCCATCCCAATGTTAGCAGATGCCTTCGGTCGTTCCTCACCGGAGCTCTCTGGCTGTCGTGACTCGGACGCCCTCTTGATAGATTCATGGCTCCGAACATACATTGGTGCAGCGGTACCGGTTGTTTCCCACTTCTCAAAGATGTCGGCCCCACCAGCTACATGGTTTAACGATTCCCCCAGATCTAGCAAAAGAAATTGTAGAAAAATGGAACAGATATGGCGTTAATCCTATCTACTTGAGGACAGGAAGGTGTATAAAGACACCTTAAAAGGTCATTACATTCTTGTGAAGGCAGCCTAGAAAAACGTCTTTCAAACGCTAAATTCTATCACAAAAAGAGCTCTGTGATCCAACAAGCCTTCACTAACATCTCAGAGGAAGAACTGACCTTCTACCTTAGTTCTAATAGCAAATTTCACCTCTTGGATCCTCCATCTTTACTAGCTTTCCCTGAGTTTCAGCTTGAAGAGTCACTGACCCTTCTCCAAAGCATTAAGTCTGGCTCTCCTACTGACCCATGTCCAGCGAATATCCTGAACCTATTAGCTCCCACCATGAACCCCACAGTAAACCAGCTCTTTAATGCTTCCCTCTCCTCAGGCAACATGCTAAAATTATGGAAGAATGCTAAGATTCTTCCACTGATGAAAAAGGCTAACGCCAAATCGACGGACCCTGCCAACTACAGGCCAATCTCTCTTCTTCCGGCCCTCTCCAAAGTATTAGAGAAGCATGTAAACAAGGCCCACTTAAAACACATTGAAGGTGGGAAGCTCCTTAATGAGTCCCAATCCGGTTTTAGGGCTAACTATAGTACGAAGTCCGCTCTGTTGGAAGTGACTGAATTTCTCAAGGGTAAGCTCGACCAGGGAGGCAAGGCTGTTCTGATATTGCTCTATCTGTCGGCACCCTACGATATGGTCCCACATGAGAGGCTCCTGGAGAGGCTTGCTAACATCAGCCTAGGGGGGAACCGCCTTAACATGGAGGGCATCCTTCTTGGCAAATAGATCTCAGTACATCTGGCTCCCCCCTTTCTCATACCCGGTCTGGCCATGAATGTAGGTGTCCCTCAGGGCTCCATTCTCAATCCTACCCTTTTTAATACATATCTACCCCCCCTTGAATTTCTGGTAGAGGAAGAGGGCCCAGAATTGTTTCCTATACTGATGACACTAAGCTGATTTTTACATGTGAGAAAGGAACAGACTTTGAAAGGGCAATGGTTAGATCTTGCCTCACAAAGGTTTTTAACTGGCTTAAGATCAATCCCCTGAAGTGCCATCCTCACAAAACTGAAGTTGTTTTCTTTGGTAATCCAGAAACGCCTGACTGGAGCTCTTGGTGGCCAAAAGATCTGCCTTCCCCGCCCGCGGAAAAGGAGAAAGTCAAAAACTTAAGAATTGTCATAGATAAGACACTCTCCATGTGCTTTCAAATCAACAATCTAACTGGCGCTTGCTTTGGCATACTCTGGATGCTAAAGAAATTCCTGCCACTGTTACCGCTTGAGAGCAGAAAGATCATGGAGCAGGCTCTGGTAACATCAAAGCTTGACTATGTCAACAGCTTTTACCTCAGTCTCCCCAAATCCCTTATCCAGCACCTACAAGTGGTACAAAACGTGGCGGCCAGAGCCATCCTGAGACCTAAACCCAGATCTAGTATGACCCCTATTATGAAGTCGCTACACTGGCTCCACATAAAAGAACAGAATGAATTCAAAGAAATGATCATCTTCTTTAAAGGCTTCCACGGCTTAGGAGTCTGCTACCTAAATAAGCGCGTTATTCGCGACACAACATCTAGACCCCTAAGATCTTCCAATGCCAACCTGGCCATCTTGCCTAAAATATGTCGCCTCCACACTGGAGGCAGATCCCTCAGTCTCTAGGCGCAAAATTGTGGAATAGACTCCCTGAGTCTGAGAATAACCAAAGACCTACTCGCTTTCAGAAAGAACTTAAAGACCTGGCATTTTAATAACTGATGGGTCTATTACGCACTGACGTTGCAAAGCAACACTTGACCCTAATTCTAAGGGCTTATTTATGAGGCCTTGCTTCACTTTTATGCCGCCAGTGCTTCACTTTCCGTGATGCACCGGCAGGGTAAAAAAAGTGCGATGTTGCGCCCTCTTTACAAAGTGACGCATCTAGGCAGATGTGTCACTTTGTAAACCCCTGCACCACATTATACCCGCACCAGGTATAACGTATGCAGGGTGGGTGTTCCCACGCAAAAAGCCTCGTAAATGTGGTGCATTGAAATCTATGAGAAGTCAGTGCGCCACTTCTAGGACGCCATTGTGTCAATATCTTACATCTGCCTCACAGCAGGAGTAAGGCTGATGCAGGGCCTTTCACATGGGGCTTACCCCACGTGAAAGGAGACATCGCTGGAGTTGCGTCTATTTTCAGACACACCCCAGCAATGCATCACTTTTACGCCTATAGATATGTCAGAAATATTGACGTATCTGAAACTCCTTGTGACATGATGCGTCATACAGTAAATATGATTCATCCATCATGTCGCAAGGAGGGCGCACTAAGAAGTGACGCATCCCTGTTTTCACACAGCGATGCATCACTTCTCATAAATAAGGACCTACATGTGTTTACATCTAATATTCAGAGATAGTTACATGTGTTTTCAATATTGTAACACATCAGACGTTCACCAATATTACTGCAAATAATCTCTGTGACACCCTACCTTCACTTATATGTTAGGCCTTGTTTTAATCTAAAAAACACTTTTTTATGAATATTGCATGAAACATAAACACAACATTTCTCTGTAAAATGGCGGTACTAGACTGTCACTTATCAGGTACATAAAAAAAATTAAAGGATAACAGTATTTAAAACAATCTGTTTAAGAAATACTCAAAGTCATTGGGGCAAAACTCTGGAGAACGGAGCTGACTGTGTCAGGGTGCCCCCTGAAAGCCTGGGGCCCTGGGCCAGGGCCCTCTTTGCCCATGTATTAAAACGTCTCTGGACAGCAGTAGCCATTCCAATAATAACAAATGGGTATGCATGAGAAAATATAAGTCTTAACAGCAACCAAGGTGAACCTTGTTGGTTGTGGTCATAAAGGATTTGTCTGTTCGAGAGAGGTTTTGTGCAGGTTAGAAAGCAATCTTTTGTGTCGTTATGTTAAGGCCACATTACCTGGTGTGGTACTTGGTATGATGGAAAGGAAGCTTTTCATGTATCAGAATCCAAAACCCAGAGGATAGTGGAACAACATAGTTCAAAATTGCCCCCCAAATGTAATAAATACGTTCAATTGGCCATTCAGTTTGTATATAATCTTCTTATATGATGCTGTACCCGCTAAGACTGTTGTCCATTCTGCTACAGTCGGTGGGGTAGTAGATTTCTAGGGCCGGATGTACGACCCTTCCAATTTTCACCTCTCAAATTGCATTTTTTTGCGACTCACAAAATGTAATTTACAACAGTGCCTCAGACACTTTTTGCGATTCTTAATGGGGCTGCAAATTGCCTGCCACATTAATATTCATGAGGTAGGTGCAATTTGTGACCCCATTGGGAATAGCTAGCACGCCCACCATGTCTGTGACTGTTTTTTAAATAAAGCATTTTTTTTTTAACTGGAGCCCATTTTGCATTTAAAAAAGGAAAATGAAATGTTTCTGTTTCATTTTTTAAGAGTAGGCAGTTGTCGGTGGGACCACTACTTGCTCTTAAAAAATATTTTCACTTGCGGTCACAAAGTGGAAGAGGTCCAGAGGAAAGGGTCCTCTCGGGACCCGTTCCCATTTGAAAGTGGCTTACCATCTTTTCAAATGGGTGGTAAACGGTGAGTGCTTTGCAACCGCAATTGCGGTAGCAAAACATTTGTACTATGTAGTATGACTCGCTACTAGAAAGGGACACCCTTGGCACGCCTCTGCCTAATAGCAGGTTGCAAAACCTATTTCGCGAATTGGTAATAGGTTTCCAACCCGCAAAATAGGGTTTGTACATAGGGCAGACATATTTAACAGTCTCAAACAGGCCGATTTACAGTTTGCAAAACATGGTCGTGAGTCTGGCCCCTAATGTCTTAGAATGCAAATCATAACCACTGCTAGGGAGGTACGTAGCCATCGCTTTCGGTGATTGGTGATGCCATAAATTTTGTGTAAAAACAACAAGATGATGGATGGAATGCTTGAATTAATCTCAGCCACTAGCTTACTGTGACACTGGATCCAAGCTATACCTGGCTGAAGAGTAGGGTGAATCAGGTCCTTGTGCTCTGGTTCATGGAGGACCTGGCCTGGCAGTTTGGCCTGGACTGTTCCCATGAGGAGCAGGGTCAAGGCTGATTTGCATATGGCTGGGTTCCAACTGAGGTGGCATGTTGTGTAAAAAACAATGGGTTGGGATGTGGCCCTGAACAACTGCCAGAGTATTCCATCCTCCATCTTTTTGTTTTTGAATCAATGCCATGTGTGGCATCCAAGAGAGCCATATAAATGGATGGTTGCATATGGATGTGAGGTGCACTCTGAAAAATTCCCAAACCACCTCCAGAAGGGTTGAATGTAGTGCACTCCCAAAGCATGTGTATTGTCCCCCCCCCCCCAGGTCAGAGCATATCACCAGCATTGGGTAGAGGTGGCCAGTTTTTCCCTGTGGAGCTTGAAAGGTGACAATCAGGAAGAAATTTTAAATAACTATTTCAGCCTGTCTTCTCGTAAGATGTTGCTATGCAAATGTAAGATGTTTATCCAGTCCATTTCATCTACACAGTCACAGGATATATAGGGAACTTTTGATGGGTTTTAGAGTACTGATGATCAGTGAGGGTTTCTTAAAGGCCTGAAATACATTTTTTATAGGCCTGAAATACATTTTTTTTATGTTTCCCATATGCTCAACTACAAATGTAGCATAGGGACACCCAAAACCTGGGGGCCCAGTTTTCTAAGACGGAGCAATTTCAATCGTTGGTCCCAAAGAAATTGTGCCAGCTCCAGATGAAATTGAATTTGGAGGTCCTTGAAGTTAAAAAATAGCCATTATGTATCAAGTGGTTCAGTGTCAGAATTTCTTTTTTGGAAAATAGCGGCCAGGTAATCAGATGATCATCCAGGGTGATATCCTCATTATATCACATGGGTGCAGAGGAGTTAAGGAATCCTTTTTGTTACAAGATGTTATGGCCCAACATCCAAATCTTTTGTGTGCCCTGAAGAATAACTGTAGCTGCCAGTTGTTGTAACTTATATTTACCTGCTGCTCAGTCAGAACGAGTGTGGCATGGAATGTTGAATGGATGGAATGTTGGATGTCTGTGAGTGTCAGTTTGGTATGGGCTGAGCAGCAGGACGGCTGCTCCTGGTGGGGTTCCTCATTTAAACATGTAACAACTTAATAAAAGAATGTAACTAATCTATACTAGAAGTCCGGACATCTTTATGTTTACAACATTTGGTGATGATCTTGAAGAAGAATCCACATGTGCCACCTAAAGGAAACTGAAAAGTGAAACCCAAGGAAGTTGAAAAACTGAAATTCGACAGAAACAGAAAATTTAAGCCAAGGAAATCACAAGGTAAAAGCCTTTTTGTGGAAATTAAGTATGTATTTAAAACTATGGCACCTGAACCCCACCAGTGACCCTGCCATTGGTTGCCCTAAAACAAGTGTGCCAGATCCAGTGTAATGTGTATATTTGTTCGGGGGCAATAAATTGAGCCCTGGTGTGAAGTGCTGACCACTTATTGGTGGTGGGCAATATGAGGATTCACACCTTGAAATATAGTTAATGGGGACAAAGATCAAGCCCCAGTGTGAGGTGCTGAGCACATGTTGGTGTTGGACACTGTCAAGATTCATACTTTCAAATATGGTGATCGGGGGCAAAGATCAGGCTCCGGTGTGAAATGCTTGCAACGTGATGGTATTGCCACTACAAGAATTCACACTCTGTAATCGGGGGCAAAGTTCGGGCCCGGTGTGAAATGCTCAAGATGTGATGGTACTCTGTAATATGGTAATCGGGGGCAAAGATCGGGCCCTGGTGTGAAATGCTCATGACGTGATGATGTTGCCACTATGAGAATTCACACTCTGAAATATGGTGATTGCAGAAAAAAAAATCAAGCCCCCATGTGAACTGCTCACGAAGTGATGGTGTTGGGCAAAATATGGTAATTGGTGTGCAATGATCGGACTCCGGCTTTAAATAGAGAGTCTTGCAGGGATGATATGCACCATGAAATGAGCACATCGGGTTGTTCAGGGGCAGAGATCGGGCCCTGGTGCTAACTAATAGTGTTGGCAAGGTTGTTTTACACTTTCGGATATGGAGATTGGGCGCAAGGATCAGGCCCATTGCTGCTTTGAAGAACTAACGTGAGATTAAAGAGCGATGAAGTGTTCGCCTATGCGATTCGCTCTAGTTGTGGAGATATCGCTGTGGAGTTTGCCCGGATACTGTAAGAGTGGAAAAAAGGAAAAAATAATAAAACTACACTTTATTTGAAGTCATTGTCATTGGCATGAAACAAGAAGTCATCGTCATTGGCATGAAACAAATTAATTTTTTTTCATTGGTTTTGACCGTTACCTTCAGTAAAGGGAAGTAACAGTTACAGTTTCTTTTTAAAAGTCTGGTATGAGATCGACAACATATGTGCCGGTTTACCTTCTCACAGTGGCCTTCAACGTCACCTTCTGTGACAACTCTTCACTCTATTCATTACTGTACTCTTGTGCGGCATTATTTGGTGCATGTTCTTGCCGAGAACCAACCGGCTCTACTTCGATGTGCGTGCCTTCATTTTGTATAAGGTAAAGGAGACTAGGATCTGCTTACTATGGTTACCCCCACTTTTTGCTGGTGTTTCACTGTTTTTAGACTTTAGTCTGGCTCGGACCCTTCTATCCAGGACCCCAGCCTAGCTGCTTCCTCTCTAAATTGATTACTTGTTCTTTAGGTACACTCCAGTTTGGTTACTTAGGAACCCTTGCGAGTCCATGGTACATAAGGTCTTAAGGGCATAGGTACCCCAGAGGCCTACCAGGGGCTGAAGCATGTATTATGCCACCCCTGGGAAGCCTTCCAAAATGGGACCACAGGACTGCTACTGCAGCCTGGGTAAGGTGGTGCATGTACCCCTTACTAAAATATAGGTTATCTAGATCTACCTTTAATCACGGAGACATATAAGCCTATCAGTCACTCCTATGGCAGGCCTTGTCAATCCTGAAGGCAGAGTGATTGGTTTTGTTTGAGAGGGTGCCCATGCATGAGCAAAGCCCCTCTGCAGCTTTCAGAGCCTATTCTCTGAGGCTTTTCTGTGATGCAGCCAGACCATATACTCTTGAGTGTATTATAACCTTGTGGTTAATGCTAACTTTGGAATGGCTGCATGAAAGCATGCTGTGTTTGGTGTCAGACACTGTAGTATCCTACACCCCACCAGTCCTGGCAGCGAGGGTAGGATTCCACCCTTCTAGAGGGAGAGACTTGCACAACTGGTCTGCCCGGTAATATTTTAAAAGAGCCCCAGCAACACAAAATGGATGCTGCAGCCACAGACACTGGTCTGGCCTCCTGCTGGCCTCCTGCTGCTGACCAAAACACCGGCAGGGGAGGCCTGGACAATAGGTTTCCTGTCACAGGGAGGTGTAACTACCTCCCAGACAGACTTTAGTGTATTGGGGCTGGGTGGGTTCACTCTGAGAGTGCTTTGATGTCTGCACTGGGGGCACATTTGGTGTCCCTGTGCATAGTCCAGTCCAAACCGGTTGCAGGGGCTAGCAGCCCCTGCTCTGGTGTGAAACTGGACAAAGGAAATGGGTGAAGCCACCCTCTTTCCAAACCCTCCCATAGGTGGATCCCCAGAGTATGTCCAAGCCCTTTTCTTAGTATAAGTAAGGGAACCCTGGCAACAGGACTTTAGATTACATTTGGACGAAACTCTGTAACTGAATCCTGGAACTTCGATGGAACTTCGATGCTCTACTAAAGACTAGAGAACGGAAGAATCTCCCTTGGGGTCAAGGAGTGACTCCCCTTTTCAAACTGAAATGCCAGAAACCGGTCCCCGGTAGCTTGTCTCCTTTCTGGTGAAGAATTGGCTTGGTAGTTTGGTCTGCCCTGTTCCCATGATGCACTGGGCCAGGGACAGACTAATTTGCATATAGCCAGGTTCTGAGCTGGGATGGGGCAGTGAGCTAAATAACGGTGATGGATCAAGCCCTGATCTTTGGACTGGGTAAGAGTGGTCTGCTTAATTCAGACACTCTGTTCATCACCACCCCCTTTTCTGAATCGTTTTTGGCCACTATAGGTGTGGCAGGGTATACTCAGACATGAGTCCCTTGCTCACTGCTCCATCAGGATTCAAGCAAGCCGGGCCGACGAGGCTGAAATGCCAGAAACCGGTCCCCGGTAGCTTGTCTCCTTTCTGGTGAAGAATTGGCTTGGTAGTTTGGTCTGCCCTGTTCCCATGATGCACTGGGCCAGGGACAGACTAATTTGCATATAGCCAGGTTCTGAGCTGGGATGGGGCAGTGAGCTAAATAACGGGGATGGATCAAGCCCTGATCTTTGGACTGGGTAAGAGTGGTCTGCTTAATTCAGACACTCTGTTCATCACCACCCCCTTTTCTGAATCGTTTTTGGCCACTATAGGTGTGGCAGGGTATACTCAGACATGAGTCCCTTGCTCACTGCTCCATCAGGATTCAAGCAAGCCGGGCCGACGAGGCTGAAATGCCAGAAACCGGTCCCCGGTAGCTTGTCTCCTTTCTGGTGAAGTATTGGCTTGGTAGTTTGGTCTGCCCTGTTCCCATGATGCACTGGGCCAGGGACAGACTAATTTGCATATAGCCAAGTTCTGAGCTGGGATGGGGCAGTGAGCTAAATAACGGTGATGGATCAAGCCCTGATCTTTGGACTGGGTAAGAGTGGTCTGCTTAATTCAGACACTCTGTTCATCACCACCCCCTTTTCTGAATCGTTTTTGGCCACTATAGGTGTGGCAGGGTATACTCAGACATGAGTCCCTTGCTCACTGCTCCATCAGGATTCAAGCAAGCCGGGCCGACGAGGCTGAAATGCCAGAAACCGGTCCCCGGTAGCTTGTCTCCTTTCTGGTGAAGAATTGGCTTGGTAGTTTGGTCTGCCCTGTTCCCATGATGCACTGGGCCAGGGACAGACTAATTTGCATATAGCCAGGTTCTGAGCTGGGATGGGGCAGTGAGCTAAATAACGGTGATGGATCAAGCCCTGATCTTTGGACTGGGTAAGAGTGGTCTGCTTAATTCAGACACTCTGTTCATCACCACCCCCTTTTCTGAATCGTTTTTGGCCACTATAGGTGTGGCAGGGTATACTCAGACATGAGTCCCTTGCTCACTGCTCAATCAGGATTCAAGCAAGCCGGGCCGACGAGGCTGAAATGCCAGAAACCGGTCCCCGGTAGCTTGTCTCCTTTCTGGTGAAGAATTGGCTTGGTAGTTTGGTCTGCCCTGTTCCCATGATGCACTGGGCCAGGGACAGACTAATTTGCATATAGCCAGGTTCTGAGCTGGGATGGGGCAGTGAGCTAAATAACGGTGATGGATCAAGCCCTGATCTTTGGACTGGGTAAGAGTGGTCTGCTTAATTCAGACACTCTGTTCATCACCACCCCCTTTTCTGAATCGTTTTTGGCCACTATAGGTGTGGCAGGGTATACTCAGACATGAGTCCCTTGCTCACTGCTCCATCAGGATTCAAGCAAGCCGGGCCGACGAGGCTGAAATGCCAGAAACCGGTCCCCGGTAGCTTGTCTCCTTTCTGGTGAAGAATTGGCTTGGTAGTTTGGTCTGCCCTGTTCCCATGATGCACTGGGCCAGGGACAGACTAATTTGCATATCGCCAGGTTCTGAGCTGGGATGGGGCAGTGAGCTAAATAACGGTGATGGATCAAGCCCTGATCTTTGGACTGGGTAAGAGTGGTCTGCTTAATTCAGACACTCTGTTCATCACCACCCCCTTTTCCGAATCGTTTTTGGCCACTATAGGTGTGGCAGGGTATATTCAGATATGAGTCCCTTGCTCACTGCTCCATCAGGATTCAAGCAAGCTGGGCCGACGAGGCTGAAATGCCAGAAACCGGTCCCCGGTAGCTTGTCTCCTTTCTGGTGAAGAATTGGCTTGGTAGTTTGGTCTGCCCTGTTCCTATGATGCACTGGGCCAGGGACAGACTAATTTGCATATAGCCAGGTTCTGACCTGGGATGGGGCAGTGAGCTAAATAACGGTGATGGATCAAGCCCTGATCTTTGGACTGGGTAAGAGTGGTCTGCTTAATTCAGACACTCTGTTCATCACCACCCCCTTTTCTGAATCCCCTTTTCAAACAGGCACCAACAAAGCATTTGCCGGTCTGCATCACCGAAGCTCCAGGTGGACTCTGAAGTATTTGCAGCCCAGGAAGAGGATTTCCAGACTTTCTGAATGCCGACCCGAGTCTCCAGCAAAACTGAGACCCGCAACCCTCATGAGTGACGTAGAACTGGAACTCCTAGACACTGTGTACATTTGCCAGTGCATCAACTTCCCGAGATTTCCCAAAGTTGTGCATTGGGTTACTTTTAGCCCAAGCCCTGAGAACCATCTGCACCAAATATTGTGGGCCTACACTCCACAAGTGTTCCATGAGCCCGCTTCTAGCATTTCCGCTCGAGGCTCCTGCGCAATCCCTGGTCTGTTGACTGGTGGGTCCCCTCGAAAGTAACTCTACTTTTCCTTGGGCTTCTCTGGTTGCTCAAGACGTGCCCTGACTTCCTACTACGTGGTGAGTCCCTCAGACCTTGCTGGTCTGCACCGAAGCCTATCTATTCTTTCTGCATGGGTTGCTGTTGCCAAGGCTTCTTGGGTTCAATCCAGAAACCAATACCGCAGCACTCAACATCTTTTGTGTCACAGCTCAATTCCAGAACCTGGTCATCTTGGAAACCTCTTGGTCCTCATGGCTGAAGAATCAAGCTTCACCTTCTTCACCTGAAATCATCCGACATCGGTGGGCATCCGCCTATCGTCTTCCTGGTCACTGGCAAGTGACCCAGACTCTGTCCTCTCTGCTTTCAGGTTCTTCTTATCTTTGATCCAGGCTTGGATAATACCGGACACTTTCCACTTGGACGCCAGCAGCACTTTGCAGCAGATTGCCATTGAAAATGACGACGAAACCCGACAAGAAAAGACACCTATGCACCCCGCTTCCCTGGATGACATAACTCGAGTACTCCGGTGCTTCCGTGGGTGTTGACTCTAGAACTTCCTAGTTCTAAAAGAGTTTGTTGCAAGTCCTCTTCTAAGTGTCCTTTCTCTTTAAAATTCCAACCGCGACTTTCCCAATAGAAGTTAATGGTGATTGGCGGCTGTGTTTAGACACTGCACGCTTCCCCGCGTGGGTCCCCTGTGTCACTACCTTGGGTGGTTCCTGGAGGCCCCAGCGGTTCTAAAGGTTCTAGGCCTTGTATCTATGCAAGTTGTGTTTATTATACCACTTTATTGATATATGGTTTGGTACGCCCCTAGGGCTCAACGTATTTTGTGCTAATTTACTGTGTGTTATTGAGTATACTGAATGTACTTTTGCCTCTAGCCTCATAAAGAGACTAGAGGGATGTGTTTAGAATAAATACATATATTTTATATATATACCTGGTGTGGTTCTCCTTTCATTTGATCATTCACGAGATTATAGCGTGGTAATACAAGCTGCTTTACATTCCTCCAAGACTTGGCCTGAAGGCTGCTTTCCACAGCTACCACTAGGATAGCTTTCTATACAGGTTGTCTTTAACCTACCATCAATAAGGGTCATTTGGACTGGTGCAAGGTGCCCACTAGAATAGTGGACAGCATATGCCAGGCCAACTTCTCACAACAATTACTGTGAATGTTGCTGCCTGAAAATCGGCAGGAGGTCTCACACTGTGTAGAGAACCAAGTACTGTCAATAAAGTTAATAGAAAACGTAATTTTACCGTGAATGTTTCTACAAGGGGTTTGAGAGATGTGTAAACATGTTCAGTGCAGTTTTATTCTTGCTGACGCATGTCAACCACAAACTTTACAATTGTATGAAATATTGCTATGTGAACATTGGCAGTGGGTTGGTGAGTTCCATGAAAGCAGTATGCAATAACGAACATTAAAAAAAATACAAGAGAGAAAAAGAGTCAGAGATTCGGAACTGAGCCAGAACCGAGACAGTGATGCCACAATTGGGGGTAGAGAGTCCAGATTGAGTGCAGATTAGTGTCCGAGGGTTCAGAGTGAGCCAAGAACCTGGACAGAGAAGATGAAACAGGACAAAGGTCCCAGTATTGGAAGCGGGTCTGTGAACCCATGTTGGGACAATGTCCCGGAACTTGAAACTCAACGGAGAGCCCAAAAAACAAGGACATGGATAAAGAGCCCATGTTGGGGACAATGGTCCCAGAACTTGATTCACAACAGAGACAAGGGTCCAGGAAGATGAATATTGTTGTGTATGAGTTGGTGTTGAGGGGTTAGACCGCTCATTGGTTTGAGTTGTGTATGAGATGGCTGTGTTTTGTTAAGTCACTCATTACAAGGTATTTGTTGTTGAATATTGGTGCGTGAATAAGACACCCATTGTCTCAGAGTTTTAGTTTCCCTTTTGTGGGTAAGTGAGTGTAGCATTGTTTTATGTTGGTTGTATTGTGTCATTATATTTTGTTCTGAGGTGTGTGTATCAGTGGTGTGAGGGTGTTCGTTTGCAGATCGGAGATGCACATTTTTTTTGTTATGTTGTTTCCTGATATATTGCTTTATGGTTTGTTACCTGTGTGTCGCTCGTCATGCTGGTCAGGCCAACTGGTATGATCTGTGGCATATTGCTTATGGTTTAAGATAGTGGTTTATATCAGCAAGAGAGGTGATGTGATCTTTTGTTCAGAATTTGTTGTGGTGTGAAATCTCCAGTACATCTCAGTGCAAGATGAGTTTTAATATGGTGTGACAGGACTTTTTAAAAATTATTTATTGTGAGTATGATGGGATGTGGTACGGTGTGACAGGTTGTGATGTGAGACGTTTCTTTTTATTAATCATCATGGGTATGAGTCTGGTCTTTCATATACCTATTTATGCATAGTTTCTTATGTATTATTGTATTGCATCTTTTCTTATTATTAGTGCATTGTATTCAATTTCTTGACTATATGTTATGTGCCATATTGTCATTATTTGAATTGTTTCATCTAATCTATTTCACAATGCATTTGTTTCCGGTAAAGAAGGGAGATATGTTGTAACTTATGTTTACCTGCTGCTCAGCCAGAATGAGTGTGGCGTGGAATGTTGGATTGATGGAATGTTGGATGTCTGTGAGTGTCGGTTGGGTATGGGCTGAGCAGCAGGATGGCTGCTCCTGGTGGGGTTCCTCATTTAAACATGAAACAACTTAATGAAAGAACTTAGCAAACCTATACTAGAAGTCCGGACATCATTATGTTTACAACACTAATCTACCTTTGTATAGCACTGAAATGTTGTTTGGTGGGCTTTGAATGTTACTTTACGAGAGCAGGCAGTCAGGGGCTTTGAGTTTAGGATGGAAGTAATAGGCATACTGGGAGAGGTGCCTAGTCGTGTGATACAATTGATGAAGTTAAGTGTGGCTGCCGTCGAAGTTTGCCTAGGCAAATTAAGAAGTAGCCAGGATGCTGCATTTTGTATCACCTCTACATGCTTCACCAGGGCTTCAGCTGCCCTGAAGTACAAGACATTTGGGTAATCCAGGTCCAAAGTGACCAAGGAGTGAATCACTACCCTTCTCACTGCCAAAGGCAAGAATGGGAGACATTTCTTAATGGTCCGGAGCAGCACAAAGCATTGGCCTACCACCACAGAGATCTAAACCCTCATAGAGAGGACATTATCCAGCTTCACCCCTGAGTTCTTAACTGCTAGGGAAGAGGCCGGTGGGGCTATCAGTAACCATATCATGAGAGTCGGTATTGAGCAGAGTGCCACGGCATTTCATGTTCAACAGCACCATTTAAATTATAAGCCTTTTAGCCAGGTTATTTATTTATCTTGTGTGAAGAGTGACACTTTAGCTTTTTATCCAGGCATTCTAGCATCCGATGAAAGCCAAGAAATGGTCAAGGATCACCATTAGTGCTGGTATAGAGGAGCATGAGATCCTAAGGTTAGCAGCATGTAATCGGCGTACACCAGCAGCTTCAAATCTCCTGCTGGCGTCTCTATACCTTATACATTGGGTACCCTCCGAGTGGCCAATGCCAGAGGTACCAGGACTAATATAAAGAGCCGGGGGGGAGAGTGTGCAACCCTGCCTGGTTCCTCTATAAATGTTCAGTGTGGTGGAGTGAAAGCTGTTGCAGCTAATCAATACCGTTGGAGTATGATATAGCCTGCTGAGCCATATGAAGTAGGACGAACCAATGGCACTCCTTTCTAAAGTCCTGTGCAGATAGTCCCACTCTACCTGGTCAAATGCCTTCCCCTCAGCAAGGGAGAGGGATATCTGTTCAGTGTCTGTCTGTTTGGCATCCCAGATAAAGCAGGACATTGTTTATGGATGGTTAAGGGAAGATTGGCTGGGGACAAACCCCACTCGATTGTTGTGAACTAAAGACAGCATATATTTTTTACATCTGTTCACCAATACGTTTGCAAGGATCTTCACATCCGATTAATAAGTGACATAAAATGTTAGTTGTCGCATTTCAAATGGTCCCTCCCAGGATATGAAATCAAGATTATTGAAGACTGTGTAAATTAAGGCAACAGGAGACCGTGAAAGGCAGTGTCTCAGAACAATTCCCCAAGAGTAAAATGGAGTAATATGCAGCTATCCTATAACACTGTATCAGGAGTTCATCTCTAATGCTATAATCTGATTAAGCTCTATCGGGAGTCCTTCTACATTGCTTCCAGTTTTAAACTGACTTTTAAACCTGTCAAAATGTACTGTGTGCCAAGTCTAAACCTTCCTTAAAAATAAACATGTCACCCCTAGTGTAGGCCCTGACAGCCCTTAGAGCATTGTGCATTATATTAAAAAAGTTGGACATTTACTTTTAAGTTTTACATGTCCTGGTAGTGACAAACGCAAACATTTTTTTCAGTACTGTAAGGCCTATCTCTTACGAAGGATAATCTTGGATTACCTTATTATATTTAATACGTGATAACTTTTGTGTGGGTGCAGGTAGGAATATCATATTTGGTGTATGAGTAATTGTAAACCCTGTAAAACTCTTTGTAATGGTAGAGTGAGATTTTAAGTCACAATTCTGAAAACCCCACTTTTAGAAAGTTAGTATTTTCTTGTCTTAACCAGGTGGTGTCTACAGTACAGATGTTGTTGGCAGTTCGCCTTTGTGTATTCCTCCCAAACAGCATCACAATAAAGGTTTTGGATGTTGACAGGATGGGCTATTCTGGCTAAATGGGATAGGGGTCTGTCACATACCACACTTGCACTTCAAAGGCATTGGACCAGCATACACACAAAGGACTTCAGACCAGCTTATTGTGACCGCAGACCGATTGGGACAAGGACAGGGAGGCAGGAAATTCTAGAAATCTTGGTAGGAAGAAACCCTAGAAAAATCTCTCACTTCAAAGTGGCTACCAGGCATAAAGGTGAACCTCAGGCCCACTCTTAAGTACAATCCTGGACCTGTGGATACTTCAAAAGAAGACTCCCTGTAGCGCTTGTTCTCGAGGGCTGCCCTTCATGCTGACAAAAGACTGGACTGCACCCTTCATCCCAGGCTAAAGTGACTTCAATGTTCAGCTGACTGACCTTCTGTTCTGAGCTACAAGGGTCATAACAAGCTCCAGAAGCATCTATGCAACTGCCCAGCTGACCTGCTGTAACTGGACCTGCCTGAACCTGCAACTGGACTAAATCTGCCTCAGATCTGCTAGCCTCTGCTGCATGAGTTCCTGATCCCCAAGCGGTGCCTCCCAGGTCCTGGGACCTTGGTGTGGCATCAGCTGAGCTCCACCTAACAGAAAAAAGAAATCCTGAAGTTTTGGGCTCTTTGTGATGGCAAACAGGCCAATTTATGCCAAGATGTTGTTGTCCATGGTGACTGCCAATACAAAGTTCCAGTGAGCCTGACTCTTCACCCTACACGACTGCCAGTGACCAGCAACACAACATCTGCTCTTCATGCTATAGCAATAGCAGCAGGTGAAGTCCGTCAATGCAAATCTCCGGCAGCAACCATCCGCGATGCCCAATAGGACTCACGCTATAGCAACAACTGTCACCAATGCTAGGCCTGCCTCTCACGCTACCATTTGGGGTGCTCTTTCTGCACCTCATGCCCTCCTCCACCACAAAAGTAACTCTTTGAGCTAGTCTTTAGAAGGTAACTTTGTCAGCAAGACAAACCTGGTCCCTCTATCTGGCCGCAATATATCTCGGTTGGCCTGAACTTATTACTTTCACCCGGTCTAGCACAAGCAGGTAAACATGACTGGTACATTGTGATTTTTATTGTGTTTTTTCACCGTATTACTGTTTGAGTACAGTATAAATGCTTTACAGATTGCTTCTAAGTTAAGCCTGATACTTTTGTGCCATGCTACAAGTGGGTAAGTACAGGTTAATTTAGTAACTCAATTGTGTTACTTGAGAAGGGCCCCCATGCCCCCTCAACCAAGAAACCAAGTTCTCACAAGTTTCTAAAGCAATATTTGGTCATAAGTATTTTCTCAAAATACAAATAATGAAATAATCACTGGTTAGCACACATTGTTCTCTTGATGTCAAAAATCATTTAAGCATCAAGTGTCCCAACTCAATGGGCTCGAATGCACTGGATGCAAGTGAGTCAATGCTGCATCCCATGAGCTAAAGATGAATAGGTCTGTTAACTCTAGGGGTGCAGAATAAACTGGGATTTTGAGTGGACCCATTAGAATTCTGAGAAGTTAGCAATTATTGAGGAATTTGTAATGCATATCTGATTAATTAAATCTCTATTTCCTCCTACGTTTTCCCCTTAGATTACTCTGCTGCTTTCAGCAGCCAGAGCCGAAGTAGAACGTGCATTGGTTCACAGCCTAATTGCCATTGAAGAATGTGGACTGTAAAAAAGATGATTATTTATTGCAATTGAGTTACGTGGACTGTAGGAAAGTGGATTATTAAATAGGGGGATATGATTCCACCACAGAAAATAAGGCCACAAACTTGTCTGGGTAAAAACATGTTTTAATATCAATCAATCAAACTATACGTTATTTGTTTTATTAAAGTTATGAATAATATAATCATAAAAACAACCAGAAGTACTTAAAAACAAAATACATTTCAATAAAATGATATATATATCAAATCAAAATTGCACTAAAACATAATATCTCACTTTATTTTTATTTTATGGCTCACAGTAGTCATTCTCCATACATGTCTCCTAATTTTAAGTGCTTTCTGGATAAACGTAATTACAACTATACAAACCTCATGAGAAAGAAAAGGTGTGGTAACATAATATGCGGCTCTACTTTTGCTCACATTAACATTGCGTACAATTGGTAATAGTTGCGTTTTCCTAGGGCCCATTTAAAATATGTATAAAGTGCAACAAGCTCTGACACACCTTGTTGTCTCATGGGCATCTTTGAGGTTCTAAAAACCACGAGCCGCGCTTTGGGAAAGGAACTAAAATGTGCACTGTATTTAGCCCAAGACGAATAAGATGGACTCTGTGTTACGAATCAGTCATAGAGGCTCGAAAAGGTTCCAACAACACGTGTTCAGATAATAGAATGTGCTCTTACTTGTGGTTTATAGAGTTCTTGGAACGTCCTAACATTCTGAAGTTAATTTTAAAATAGGTGAGTAACAGATGCTTCAGTCGAAGCATTATTTGTGTAGGGGTCATTCAATATTTCTGGGATACCCAGAATGAAACACATTGTTTTGATATAGCGTATCCAGGGGATCTGAGCCACATTATCTAATGACAAGTAGCCTGGTATGATGCACCCTGCAAGATATTCCTCTGTCTTGGTCCAGAATGAAACCCATAACAAAAGCAGAAGAATTTTGATGTAATGATCTGAATAAGGAACCCCAACGTCATTGTTTTAAAGGAATGTTAAACTGTGTAGCATCTCCAGGAGTCTTCAAAGGAGATAATATTCAGCTTATTGCACAATGCTTATGTCCAAGTACCTCCACAACCTGACACAATATGTTGCCATCGGTAGGCACTTGCTATTGTAAACCTACTATATTAAACCATGATCATCTTCCTAATGTTTTCGACCAACCGTGGCCGCTGGCTCATCTGAAAATGACCTTCGTTACCCTGATAAACTGTTGAGATCTAACTAAACGCTAATGCCCCGAGTTGAGAGTTGACTCCAGCAATCATTCCCAAATATGTCATCCAATCAATCAGTACTTATAGAGCTCGGCTTATCATCCATGAGGGTATCCAGGTGCTGGGTTACTGGGCTTAGTTGAAAAGCCAGGTCATGAGTCTCTTCCTGAAGTCCAACACCAAGGGTGATGTTCTGAGGTAGAGGGGGAGGGCATTCCAGGACTTGGTGGTGAGGTGTGTTGTATCTTAGTTTACTTATTTAACACTGTTCCTTTAACCTGTACATTCTCTTGGATTCTTCATTTCTTTGTGTTCTTTCTCCTTGCTTTGTGAAGGCAATTGCCTGCTAGCCTGGAGAGGGACACCAGTTGAATACTGCAGCTTCTCATTAAATATACTTCTGTTTTATAAGTTATTATGGACTACTGATCATTTCCATCACAACATTTTGGCGATTTTTGGCTAGCAGAAGTTAAGCAGAGGATGATAGAAAACAGAAGGAAAAACTGAGAAGAAATAACATATGATAAAAGAAAGAAGAAGAAAACGTTAGAAAAAGAAATAATCAACTGGTAAAGAGAACCACGCATGATTTAAATATACTGGAGGAATTGACAGTGAAGTTCAACTATTTTAAGTTAGTGTGCTGTAACCATGTAACTGAAGGATAGTTTTTGGAATCAAACGGTTTTTAAGAGACTGTGGCAAGCGTCATTATGAAGTCTTCGTGAGGAACCATACAATGAAATTATCATACATACGTGAGTAAGCCTGCGTGTGAGATTAATATTATTTTGAGAAATGTGTAACTTTTCGATTTCATAGCAGTGCGAGTTATTCAGTGTGCGATATTTAAAAACGAAGCTAACGCTTACCACGAGACTTTTCCACGAGACTCTAACTCTTCCACGAGACTCTTTGTCACAGAACACTGCCATTGCAGAACACTGTCATTGCTATTGTTTATTGAAGACGCCTTGTCACGTCCTAACAACGCCTCGTCACGTCCTAACGTAGTGACGTCTCTGCGTCCAACGTAGTGGCGGCCATTTTATAAACAAATGGTTGGTAAGTAACGCGCCGAAGGAAGCCTTTTGTGAAACGGTGAAGTAAAACCGGTGTATAACACGGCGTAATATTGTGGAAGAAACAAGCTGGGAACTTCGTGTTTGTTCAAAACGGTAACGTTTTTATTGCAAAACTTACTTGAGCAGGAGAAAAGATTAATTTTTTGCTTCTACGATCATTAAAACTTCCTGCATTCTTACCAAGTACATGTATTTCTGCATAAATCTGTAACGTTTTAATTTGAAACTTTGCTGAGTGAAAATAAAGAGGAATTTACAGTAGAAATCGAGGTGTGTACTACTACAAGAAAGACAAGGTACATCCTATTAACAAAAATGGAAAGCAACAGTGTGGCAATGCCACCATTATTTTTGCAGCAAAGCGGCGATCCTCCAATAGAGTGGGAGGAATGGATTGAAGTTTTTGAGAATTATATTGAGGCTATTGATGGAAAAGACTTTAGCGCTACAAGGAAACGAGCATTGCTATTGAGCACTTTGGGGAAAGAGGGCCAGCATGCTTTCAAGTTTTTATCTCCTGGGACAAATGCAGAAGGGAGAGTCATAACAAATGTGTATTTGGAGGCGAAAGCACGTCTTAAAAAAATATATTCAAAAGAAGTGAATATTGTCATGGCAAGGCACAAGTTCTATACACAACCTCAGCGCCAAGATGAAAGTGTTGACCAGTTCGTTACTCGACTACGTGAATTATCCTTGAAGTGTAATTTTGGAAATATCAGGGATGAAATTATAAGAGACCAACTTATTGTCCAATGTAAGAACAAGAAGATGCAAGAAAAACTGTGGGCGGCAAAGAACCCCTCTTTGCAGAATGCAATCGATATTGCAAAAGTTGTTGAAGAGTCGGGTGCATGCATGAAGGAGATGGAACGCAAAGACAATATGAAGGAGAATGTATTGTGTATTGATTCCTTGGAGGAAGTGGGCGCTGTTGGTAGTAAGAAATCATATGAAAAGAATGAGAAGAATATGGGGAAAAGGTTTAATAATACCTATAGTAGTAATGAAGCATACAGAAATAGAGAAAAGATGTGTTCAAGGTGCGGTAGTACGTACCATACTGCTGAATACAAGAAATGTTTTGCTTTAGACAAGGATTGTGTGAAATGCGGGAAGCGGGGACACTTCTCAAGAATGTGCAAGTCTTTGGGAAGAGGAAAGATTGCTGTTGTCCAACAAGAACTGATAGATGTAGCAACGATTGTTGGCGTAGAGGGAGCTGACAAGATTTTATGTGTGAGCGATGAAGAGTCAGATATGAATCCCAGGAGGAAGATAAGACCAAAAGCAATGTTTGTGATTGATAGTGTGCAGGTGGAGTTGATGGTTGACTCTGGGTCATTCTGGACCATCATTCCTTTTTGTTTATTTAGTATGAAGTGGCCTAAGGTTGAGTTAGCACCAAGGGATATCAATACTGGTGGGTTTCAAGGAGAGAAAATTGATATCATTGGATTTATGCCCGCCAACATCTCATTCAAAGGCAGATCAGTTAGAGACAAAGTGTATGTTGCTCAATCGGGTCCACCTATATTAGGCTGGGGACATCAGTATGATTTGCATATTGTGTTGAATCCGAGAGCGAAAGACCAGGTGATGGTGGTGAATGAGGTACCTACACAGTCGATTATAGATGGAATACACGAGTTGTTTAAGGAAGAGATTGGTGAGTTGAAAGGTTATGCACACAAGATCATGCTGAAACCGAATGATGTTCCAATGCAACATAAAGTAAGGAAAGTACCCATTGTAGCTAGGTGCGAAGTCAAGAAAATGTTGGGTGAAATGTTGGAACAGGGGGTTATCGAGCAGATTGAAACCTCAAGCTGGATTTCGCCAGTTGTGATCACGACCAAATCGGATGGCAAGTATAGATTCTGTGTTGACTTGCGCACATTAAATCGCAACATTATTGTAGATAGTTTCCCCTTCCGAATATTAATGAGCTGGTACTATTATTAAAGGGAGGAAAGTTTTTTTCCAAATTAAACTTGCGTAGTGCCTACCATCAGATCAAATTGCATGGTGAGTCGAAACATCTTACGGCGTTTATCACATCTGAGGGCATTTCCCAGTTTACAAGGATGCCATTCGGGTTGGCATCGGCAGTAGGAGTGTTCCAGCGAATGATGGGTTCTGTACTGAAATGGGTGAATATGTGGTACATTTTCAAGACGATGTATTGCTCTTTGGGAAGACGAAGGAAGAGCATGATGTGATCTTGAAGGAGGTGTTGGACAGGATGGAGTCTGCAGGTTTGACCTTGAGGAAGAACAAATGTAAGTTTGCTGTGGTAGAGGTGGAGTATTTGGGTTATACCTTGTCAGCTGAGGGAGTGAGACCGAAGCGCAATTTGTTGGAATCTATAAGGAAAGCGCCAGCGCCTGTTGATAGAGATCAGCTGAGGTCATTTATGGGCCTTATAGAATATTATGCGAAATTTGTCCGGAATTTTGTGGACAAAACTGAGAAAATAAGAGAGTTGCTCAGGAAGGGTTGCAAGTTCAGTTGGAGTGAAGAGCAGCAGAAGGCGTTTGAGGGGATTAAAAAAGAGATTTGTGATGCTGGCATTTTAACACCTTTTGATACTAAATTGGAGTCTATTTTGACGGTTGATGCAAGTGGTGTTGGGTTGGGCACTGTGCTGGCACAAGTTCATCCTTCAGGTGAAAAGACTGTAGCGTTTGCATCTAGATCCCTTACTGCTTCTGAGAGGAACTACTTTATTATAGAGAGAGAAGCACTTGCTGCTGTGTGGGCTTGTGAATACTTCAGGATGTACTTGTGGGGTTTTCATTTCAGATTGCAGACTGATCACAAGCCCTTAGTACGGATATTGTCGCCTGGTGGTGCTGGGAAACGCTCGGCGAGGTTGGAAAGATTGGCGGCAAGGCTTCAGGAGTTCTTGTACAGAGTGGATTATATCCCTGGTTGGAAGAATAACCAAGCGGATGGTTTGTCGAGACTTCCGTTATCATGGGAGGAAGTTGATCGGTCTGGTGTTGAGTCAATTTTGAATGAGGGTTCAGTGGCTCCTGTTGGAGATATTGTAGAATTTTGTTCAGGTGCTGTTGGAAAGGTAGAATGGGAAGAGAGTATGGCTTGGGATGGTGTGTTGAGTAAAGTAAAGGAATTGATTGTGAAGGGTGTCAGACGTGAGAGTACTCTTGAGAGTGCTGTAAGACCTTTTTCAAGAGTGATTGATGAGTTATCTATTTTGGATAAAGAGGAGAATATAGTGATGAAGGGTGATAAGTTCATACCACCATTAGATTTGAGGTTTACGTTATTCAAATTGGCTCATGAAGGCCATTTAGGACAGTCTCTCATGAAGAAAAAGGCTAAGGGAATATTTTTGGTGGCCAACAATGGATCAACAGGTGCCTGATTGGGTAGAGAGGTGTTCTGATTGTTTTGAGAGTGAGAAAAGATTAAAACTTGGCAGTCAGTCTTTGCACGGTACTATTGAAGATCCCAATGCTCCTTGGCATTCTGTATGTATGGATTTTATTGGCCCCTTTAATTGTTTGAGTGTGGATTTGAGGTTTGCCCTTGTAATGATTGATGTATATTCTAGATGGCTGATTGTGAAGTTTTGCAAGGAAATAACCACTAAGACGACTGTTCACTTATTGACTGAAATCTTTAGGGAGGAAGGGTTTCCAATGAAATTGATAACCGACAATGGCACTCAGTTAACCTCAGAAGAAATGGGAAAATTCTTGACTGCTTGTGGTATTGTACACTGTAGGACTTCTTTGTACAACCCAAAGGGTAACGGCATGGTTGAGAGGGCCAATCGCATGGTCAAAGGTGTAATTCAAATGGCTCTTACCACTGGTGGTGCAGTGAAATGCTTGGTGGATGATTTAGTTTGGGCATATCGCACGACAGAGAATTATTCATCTGGCATGATTCTGTTTACCGTAATGAGGGGACGCACTGCTGGTACAAAGTTAATTCCAGCTTGGATGAAGGAGTGCATGGGTTTAGGTACCCAAGGTGGTGAAAAGAAATTGGAGGAAGTGGTGCGTGTTGACACATCAAAAATCAGGGCGAATGATTGGGTCAAAGTGAAACCTGGCCGAATTTGTGGTGGTTTGATGAAGTTTAGAGGGCCATTCTAGGTCAAATCTGTTCATGATAAGTTTGTTACTTTACGTAATGATGAACATTGGAACCTTAGAAGGGTGGCTCTTTACAAGAAAAATCAAAGTGATGGTGTGAGTGGTGCAATTGTAAGGGGGAAGGATGTGGTTGATGTCTCTTCTGAAGTGGGTAGGAACTTAGCTAGAAGGGTTAGGAAACTCCCTTCTTACTTACGTGACTATTACTATGATGATTCTTAATTTGCTTCCTTCCTTTTTTTTTTTTTTTTTTACATTAAGTGAAGGAAAGAGGATATGTTGTATCTTAGTTTACTTATTTAACATTGTTCCTTTAACCTGTACATTCTCTTGGATTCTTCATTTCTTTGTGTTCTTTCTCCTTGTTTTGTGAAGGCAGTTGCCTGCTAGCCTGGAGAGGGACACCAGTTGAAAACTGCAGCTTCTCATTAAATATACTTCTGTTTTATAAGTTATTATGGACTACTGATCATTTCCATCACAACAAGGTGGCACAAGGTGAAGTTCTGCACTTGACTCTCAAGAGTGCCCCGAAAAGTATGATGTTGTCTTTTCACCGATTTAGGTCCGTAAATCATGGTGAAGTATTTCGTTAGTTTAGGAATTTCCTGGACAGACTGGGCTACTCATGTAAGGATGCGATAAACTTGAGCATTCGGTCTCTGATATGCTTCCTCATATACCTTACACAACAATGACACATGCTCCTGTTTATCTGATGGGTTCATGTTGTCTTTCGCCCAGCAGTGAAAACAATCTTTCATATCATTGGCATCATTAATAACATAGAAACATGGAGAGACAGAAGGGGCCAGTTTGGAAGAGAAAAGAGGCACTTGTGTGGCACCTGTGGACTTTAAGGCCGATATTTCTTACTGCATGAGAAAGACTGACTGTAGAACGAGGAGTCAACAGCACTTTATAACTTGCTTCCTACTTCTCCAGTGCAAGACACAAGAGATATACTTGCTGTGTGCGAGGCCAATAGACTACAATGACCTATAATTCCTGCAGCTTGAGAGAGGACTGACTAAATGAGGAGGCGGTGAGGTCTGAAGTTCTTTATGACATGATTCCTACTTCCGCAGAGTGGGACACAAGAGAGAACATTGTTATGAATGGGGATAATGGACTTCGAGATCCATAATCCCTGCTGCTTGATAGAGGGCTGACTAAAGATGGTTGAGGGGCCCGAATTGCTATTTAGCAGGTTTCCTAATCTTGCAGCTCAGGATGCATGAAGGACGCACCTGGAACAAGACTGGGCCATGACCTGGTCAAGACTGAGCCCTTCCTGGACTGTCTGAGCCTGTCAGAGTCCATAGGAAGCTGAAATTGGCCACCTCTGTTGGTCTTTTACTCCTAACTCCAGACAGTATCTGAGAAATTAGAGCAGGCACTTGAACAGCAGAAGCAGCTATTGTAAGAGAAAATTAACAAATATGTCAGGGGGCAGGGATTGTCTAGCTACCATAACTGGGTCAAACTCCAGCTTTTTAAGAAGCACAATGGGTGCAATAAACAATGAAATTAAGACTGTGGAGGCTGGATTCAACCTAGTCCAATGCACATCCACGCGCATTCAACAGTAATGTAACAACAACAGCACCACTACTAATGTCTATACGTTTAGAAATTGAAAATGAATGTAATACAGCTTGGGCAGTTGCTGTTAAAAACCCTTGTATAATTACAGACCCGCTTGAAATAATATCAGACAACATACTTTTATCACTTAGCCCCCACCTTCAAAAAAAGAAAGAGGCAGTCCACACAATACTTAAAAAACAAAAAGCCTGACTGGTGGTGTAACAAAGGACTTTGCAGCCCCTGCAGTGCCTCCTTCGGCAGTGCCAGGCCCCTGGCCCGAGAAGTTCAGACTAGATCCGGAGTGTGGGGGACCTTCTGCATGTACTTTGCAAGGGGGCGCTTCAAGATTTGTTACGCCACTGAGCCTGATGGCTTTAGCCACACAGTGATCAAATCAATCTGAGGGGCCTTTAAATAGAGAAGAAGTCTAGGCTTTGAAGAGCAACTATGTGACCAAATAAATACCTGCTTCATTTCACAGGAAGTAGATGTTAAAAGCCCACGTGGCTCTCTACTGGAAAAGTTAAATCACTTCAACCATTTTTCCTACAGTGTACTCATTGGAATTAAATACCCAACTCCAATAGATGTACGATTATCATCATCTTTTGCTTTACCATTTCAAAGTTGCACAGCTCTCTCACTATTTATGTTCAGCGCACTTAAAAAGATTTCAAATTAATTCTCCTTTTGGAAATTCTTAAATCTATTGCTTTTCACTGCATGATACTGGTAAATATATGTGGACTACTTAGTTGCAACGTATTATAAAGATGGATTAGAACCCACAGTTTCTTTGCAATGTGTGTGTTGTTTATATAAATGTAAAGAAATAACATACCATTTCATTGCATGTCATTACAATAAATAGCATAGCTTTGCACACCATAGCATACCATTCATAACATCGATACCTTACCACACAGTAAAATTAAATCCAGCATTTGTAAAGCGCACAGCTACCTCCAAAGAGGTGTCCCGGCGCTGGGGGTCGTCGGGAAGATTTAGTGAGCTATTGCCCAGAGTCACATTGTGCTGGGCTTACCTGCCGCCGGCACCAGGGATCAAACCGTGCGCCCCCGTGGTCTGTAGTCTGGCGCCCTGGCGCCCTGGCTGCTGCACCACACCTCATACCACAGTGATATAACATAAAATATTTTATGTCAAAGTGATATCCCTGGATATATATATAACTATAACTCGTGCCCCCGCAATGCGCTGCTGATGATGTCAAATATTACATCATTCATGACATGGTCAGTGACAACACTGATGACATCTCAAAAGACATCACTGATGACCTCACTGATGACATTATCCAGTGAATGTATTTTTCTTTAAACTTTAAATATGTTTTATATATATATATTTCAAGCTCTATTGAAGAATGACTGTGTGTATAAGTGTCTGGATGAAGGATTTAATAGGTGCGTGACTGACTGTGTAAGTAAGTGATTAAATGTGTCTTACTGAATGCATGGGTTAGTGCATAATTGTCTGAATGTCTGTATCAGTATGTCTGTTTTTGTGTAAGCTGCTGCATGTGTTTTAGTCAGGTACTACATGAGTGTCTAGATGGGTTGTTGATTGGTTGCCTGAGTATTTGCATGGAAGAGTGAGTGAGTGTGAGTGGGTGGGAGGTGTGTGACTGTGCATAGATATGTGAGTGGTTGATTCACTGGGTGTGTGAGTTTAAGAGTGCATGTGGAAACAGCTGTGGGAGTTTGAGTGTGTGTATAGATGTGTTTGTATAAGATTGGATGTCTTAGTGGTACAGGTCCAAGTAACTACATATGTAAAAAACAGTGTATGTGAGAGTTGGAGTATATAAATGACTATGTGAGAGTCAGTGATTGTGAGAGTGGCTGTATGGATGAGTGTATACTTGTATTAGTGATTATAAACAAGAGTAAGTATGCGTTAATATCTGTATGAATAAATGAGTTGGGGTGTGTATAACTGTGTAGGTGAGTAAATGGAACTATGATTGATTCTTTCCATGTCTGACTACGATGAGTGCATGAGTGAGTAAGATGAATGGTGGTGTGTCTGTGTCTGTATAGTTGTATGAGTACATATGCTAGTGTTGTATTGATCAGTGACTACATGTATGAATACTGTCAGGCGCTGAACACCAACTCCGCTAAGCCGGAGGCGTTGTCCTGTGGCCTGCTTAATGTCCGCTCGCTTTGTAAACACCATGCTGAAATCGCACTCCTTATAGACTCATACAGGTTGGATGTGCTTTTTCTAACTGAGACGTGGACCCGAGCGGACAGCGATGTAGAACTTGGATTGGCTTGTCCTCCGGGCTATAAAATCTTGCATTGCCCGAGGCTGGGAAATAGAGGTGGAGGACTTGGTCTCATCTTTAGAGACTCCTTGACCTTTTCCCTATTTGAGGTCAAAGCGATCCAAGGGTTCGAACTGACGGGCTTCTCGCTCAAAGGGCATAAAGGTGTTTTGTATTCTGGACTGCTCTGCTACAGACCACCGGGCTCGGCATTATCTAAAATACCAGATCTGGTAGACTTAATCTATGATCTTTCAAACTCCCATACCAGACTACTTATCCTGGGGGATTTCAATCTATGGCCTAATGGGCCTTTAGACACGGCCTTTAGGGAATTGTGCCAGGCATGCAGCAATCTTCAGCTGCAACAGCTGGTACCATCACAGACCCATTTGAAGGGCCACGTCCTAGATTTGGTTTTCTCAGAATGCTCCCAGGTGGTGATCAGGGAAATAGCTTTTCAATGCTGGACGGACCATGCATTAGTTCACTTCTCCCTTTACCTGCCCATAGACTCTCTCAGTAGGAATGGCCTGGATTCCATCAAGGCCAATAGGCACTGGTCTAAACTTCTGCATAACCCTAATCTCCCTTCCTTGATTCCCGGAGGTTTTGAACTGAGGGAGAATGTCGAGGCGAGCTACTCTAGCTTGTGCCAGCAGATCACCAACTCGCTGGACACGCTGGCTCCTTTACGTAAATCTAGAGCCAGGCGAAGGCCCGCCATGCCATGGTATTCAAGCAATCTTCTCCTGTTTAAACACCGGTGCAAACAGGCAGAAAGGGTATGGAGGAAGTCTTATTCTGAGACTGACAAGTCTCGATACAAATTAGCATTGCTGGAATACAAAGCCCAGATTAAATGCGCCTAAGCAGAATACTTTGAGGCCACACTGACACACGCAACTAACAAATCGCAGGCTCTGTTTAAAATAGTAAATGACCTTTCTAGGCCGGCTTGCGTAGCGAATAACATTCCAGCCTCCCAATCTCTTTGCGACTCACTTGCAAAAGCGTTTGAGGATAAAATCGCAAATATTTTGAGCGGCCTCTCTACTCCAGAACCTTCTTACCTGCAGCCCTTGGACACCCCTGTATTATTTCACACTGTAGCCGAGTTGGAAGAACAGGCAGCTCATCGGCGGCTGGAGAGCTTTTCTCTTCCTCCGTTTGCTGAGTTTTGTGCTCTAGCATGTGGGGTGTCTTCTGGCTCCCCTCTTGACCCACTTCCGCACAAATATTGGAAATCCTTTCAGGAGGAACTCTTCCAGCCTCTATACTCCATCTGCCACCAGTCCTTCAGCACTTCCACGGTCCCCGATAGCTGGAAAATAACACCTGTCTGGACGTGGCCCAGTTCGGCTTCCGGCCGGCCCATGGCACGGAGTCGGCACTGGTGGTCGTGTTGGACACCCTTCGATCACGGGTCGACAATGGTCGATCAGCCTTTCTAGTGCTGCTCGACATGTCTGCCGCGTTCGACACGGTCAGCCACTCCATTCTTATCAACATGCTGGTGGAGGCCGGGGTAGCAGGACTTGCACGAGATTGGCTAATTTCCTATCTACAGAATAGACACCAGGTGGTGGCTCTACCTCTTTTTTTCGTTCAGGTATTAGGAGAGTGGGACAGGGTGTCCCTCAGGGGTCAGCAGTTAGTCCCATTCTGTTCAATCTGTATCTCTGCCCCCTGGTTACTTTGATTAAATCCTTCGGCATCTCAGTGATCAACTATGCCGACGACACCCAGCTTATTTTCTCCCTTGAAGGAGAAGATGCTGTGTCCACAGAGACCTTCCACCGCTGCATGAATGCCACCACTGACTGGTTAAAAAACAACTCGCTCCAGTTTAATGGTACTAAGACCAAGGTACTCCATTGCTCATTAGACTGCGTTCCGCGTCCTTTACCATCTGATCTTTGGCCTTCTTCTTCCTTGGGCAATGTGGTGGCGGCGGTCTCTGCCCGCAACTTTGGAGTCATGTTTCATTCTAATCTTCAGCTGTTTAGCTTTGTGAACAAAACCATCTCTACTTGCATGGTGCTACTTCGCACCTTGCGGAAAATCCTCCCCCTGCTTCCAATTCAGGCTAGGCCAGAGGTGGTGCGTGGCATTATCCTTAGTAGGATAGATTATTGCAACGCACTGCTTCTGGGGGCACCTGTCACTCTGATCAACAAGCTGCAGCGTATTCAAAACATGGCTGCGAAGCTGGATCTTTCTAGGCCTCGTGCTGCCTCCTCTTCCCTTGCACTTAAAGATCTTCACTGGTTGCCAGTTCAACAGCGAATCCTTTTTAAAGCATCCTGCCTGGTTTTTAAAGCTCTACATGACCAAGGCCCAGTCATGTTACACAACCTCTTTTCCTGGTACCACGCAGCGAGACCTTTGCATTCTTCATCAGCTTATCTTGTGGTGGTTCCGAGGATCCATAGGCTACGGATGGGGGGCCGATCCTTTGGATACGTGGGTGCCAAGCTTTGGAACTCCCTCCCCCTGTCCCTGAGAAGCCTTACGGACCTCCTCTCATTTAAGAAAAGCTTAAAAACCCATCTTTTCCCTAGTTCAGCATAATAAACATGACTATGTAGGTGGTCAGTAGAGCCAAAGCGCCAGGATACCCTCCGGGTGACAGTTTCGTGCTATAAAAGTGCATAATACATACATACATACATACATGAATGCTTGTACGGGTGAATGAGTGCATGGTTCTGGAGACCTAGGAATTAGTGGATGCATTTGTAGTAACTGGTTTTGGTGTCTCGATGGTTTTGAAAATGGAACTCTGTATTTTACAGGGGGTGTATCAAAGGTTATATTAAGGTGTGAGGAGGTGCATCATATTGTCACGTGGATGATGTAATTAGTGAGGTCATTAGTGATGT
The DNA here is from genome assembly GCF_964261635.1 of Lissotriton helveticus. Lineage (NCBI taxonomy): Eukaryota > Metazoa > Chordata > Amphibia > Caudata > Salamandridae > Lissotriton > Lissotriton helveticus. The sequence goes on along the minus strand of NC_136059.1, from coordinate 749,233,839 downwards.
CATTTGAGATGTCATCAGTGATGTCATCAGTGAAGTCACTGACCATGTCATGAAGGATGTAATATGTGACATCATCAGCAGTGCATTTCGGGGGCGCGAGTTATAGTTAGGTGAACTAACTATAACAGGGGAGTTTCTATGGTTTTGTACGATTGAAATGTTCAACTGACTATAGCATGCCTCAAACCTATGGTTTTTTCAGTGAATTTCTAAGTTTTTTTAAATGCTAATTTCTAACCATAACATGCCTGAAACCTAGGTTCTTTTCAGTGAATGTCAATGTTTTTTTAATGCCAACTTCTAATTATATTGTTAATTTAAACTATAGTTTTTCCAACACCCAAGAAGGACACAACACCCACTGCCACAACCCTCAGGACCTCCCCCATACCACCCCTCTCCCTACTACCACAAAGGTAGTGCAGAACACGACAGTGAACCCTTCAAAAATGGCATGGTCCCTCAGTCATATAATAGCTTAATGGTGGGAAATGTGGCAATTGTTTTTTCAGTAAATTTGAATTTTTTTTAATTACTAATTCCTAACTCTAATGTTCCTGAGACCTATTTTTGTGAATTCAAAGGCTATTTAAATACTCATTTCTAATTATAAAGTTTTAAAAACCTGTGTTTTTCTCAGTAATTTGATTTTTTTTGTATATATTGTAACTTTAATACACTAAAAATAGTTTATGTAATGTTTTCTATTTATTATTTAAACTATACAATGTCTTCTTGTTTTTAAAATATTGAACAACTACATACAGTATGAAAGGAGCACAGCCCAGAGGCACATCTGAAGACCAACACATGTCATAGACCTACTGATCAAGCAGCTTCAACATCCAAGAACACCACAACAACCACCACCACCCCCAGGACACCCTCTCCCTCTACCACCGAGACAGCGCAGAACAAGACAGCAAACTTTCTGAAAACAGCATGGCCCCTCAGCCACACACTAGCTGAATATTTTGACAGGTGTGAACAAACTATATGTGAAGGAAGCAATTCACCCATGAATACCAATGCACACAATGCAAAGTGTAGCGGTGATGTGCTGGACACATCTCAGTATGCACAAGACACACCTCTCCATGACCACAAATACTACTGGTGCTGGTCGTGGACAGTATAACTAACCATGTTATGTCAAACACTAGGTAAGATCTCAGTCATGTAGCTATGTTGTCCCCCCTGTAAGCATAAGTGCAACTGCAGTGGGCTGATCCGACGTACGCCACTTCAGCGTAGGAGTGTGAATAAATAGGCCGGAGCTCTGAGCGTGGTTCAATTGTGGGAAGGCTAAAGCATCTGCCAGGGTGGCGCCCTTCACCGTGCCACAAGGCCACTGATGTGACCGCCAGCCTCCTCTGCCGATCACTGGCTTTCGCCACATAGACCCCCAGCGGCACAGCACCGCTGACTTATCTCTGTACAAACTACTGCCTTCGATATATACTGGGGACAGCAAGGCTCACAATTGAGATCGAGTCACGATTGCAGATGAAGCAGTCCAGTAGGCAACAGACATTGCTCAAGTCAACAACACGTGGCTGTGGGCCCTTCCTCACCGCTGCCTCAAGCCTACACTGCGGTGAGTAGGGCTCACAATCCAGATCGTTTCGCGATTGCAAATGACGTAGTCCAGTAGGCAACAGACATTGTTACCAGTACGGCCTGCCCGAACAACACATCTGAGTTGCACAGGGTTAGTGCCAACCGAAGCTGATGTGGCCATCAGGGGCCTACTACCACGTGGCGCTGACTTGTGTGGCACTGGGTTAGTTGCACCCTAAGTTGTATGGCCATCATCGGCCTACCACCACGTGGTGCTGACTTGAGTTGAACAGGGTTGCCGGCACCAGAAGCTGATGTGGTCTCTGCCATTGATGACTCAGAACTCAGCGACATGTGTGAGATCTGCTGGGCCGCGGAACGGGTCCACATAATGTGCACCAAGCCATGGTGGCAGGTCCGGGCCCTTGAGCTTTTACAGGCACATGGAGTGCCCACTGGTAGACACTCCGGTGGCAGCAGGTAATTATTTGGTCATGGATGCGCAGGGGTGGCAGTGTCTCTCTCTCTCTCTCTCTCTCTCTCTCTCTCTCTCTCTCACTTCCCTCTCTTCACTCTCTCTCTAACTCTCTTCCTTCCTTTCCTTCTATCTCTCTCACTCCCTCTCCCTTCTCCCTTTCTCACTCCCTTTCTTTTCTTCCCTCTCTTTTTCTCTCTGACTTTTTTTTCCTTCTTTCTTTCTCTGTGTCTCACTCCTTTGAAGGTCTGTGTGGTCGACATTCATGGTCCCGACAGGAGTCTTCCGCCTTGTTGTTTTGTGTTGAGTTTATTAAATTTAGTTTATCCTCTCTATGTATGTAAACGGAATAATAAAGTTTGAAAAAAAATCAATAAAGTTTTTCGTTGTTACTAAAGTGCTGTGTGACACTTTCTTGTTCTCATTACTGTTATTTGGTGATGTTGACCAGGGTGTTACATTTTGGGGCAGTTATCGTGGGAATACTGGTGATGTCTACAGTTTGCACCAGTTTCTGAATAGTTTGTTAGATTTATCCCAACTTTAGTTGCATTAAAGTGCTGATAATGAGATGCAGAGTAGGCGTTCCCGTGCAAAAAGACACGAGGTGCACCTTTGTGATTTATTCTAAATACTAAAATCGTGTATTGAATTGCACTGTAGTGGGTGCATTTACAGTGTACACACAAAATCAATGAAGAAATCTCACTGTATTTATATTGATTGGGAATAGTGAGTCAGGTGCTGGATCTTGACGGGATACACTGCCCAGTTCATTAATTTTTCTGTACATGAAAAAAACCACATCACAACTTTCACAACGTAAGGCAAAAACTGTGATGCGAAACAAATTCCGGCGATAAGCAGCGTTAGCACCAGGGATTTTACACCTGATTTCTGCTGGTGTTAAGCAGAACATCTACCTGCAGCATGACAGGACACAGAAAAGAGCCACACCATAACACCCACAGGTGCCCTAGAGTCAATGAGCATGATACACGATACCCATGAGGGTCCCAACATTCATTGCAACAACTCCAGGACTGCCAACACCCCCGAACACGCATTTGAGCAAGTGTGTCCCTGTGGTCATTGTGTTAACATGATGGACACGGGCCTGCAACATCACAGTGTGCTGTCCTCAGCAGACGTTACCATGTAACCTCAGTGTTGACAGTGAGCCTGGATAAATAGCTACGCACGCATCCTCTTGCATGCACAAGCGGCATGTGCTGGTCCGTTGTACACAAGTGAGCGCAGGGATGTGCCTATCCGGCAAGGGGAACAGGGTGTCTCGGACATGTCCGTGTGCAGGAAGTGCAGTAAGTGTTTCTCTGTGTTCTGGTGTGGCCGCCACAAGGGCTGCAGCAGTCGAGGTTGTAAAGTGGCATGCACCACCTCCAAACGGCAGTGTCACGGTGTGGTTGGAATGCTCCTGAACATCCGCAAATAAAAAGGCATTCCAATGGTATGCCGTAGGAGTGTACGGGATACAACAGCGCAACGCACAAAAATGTGGTGGCCCGTGGGAGGGAGGAGCAGCTGTTTGGCAATGTACCACATATCAGGCATCTCATCCATGATGACCAGGGTCACAGACATCCCACAACACCCACGACCGGCCTTTGTACACATCCTGTATGAATGCAGCTGGAGAAGTTACTATAAGGATGAAAAGTTCTTTGTCTGAGCTATCTTGTTCTAGCACATCAGCTGCTCGGAGAAGGAACTTGCAAGTGGCCAGCCCCTCCTGACAGATACAATAATATTTAAGAACAACAAGTACACATCCCATACGCAAAAGTTCTTTGTCGTAGTTAACATGCGGGAAATGACCTTCACATGTACTCTCACCACACCCCTGCCCTGCACCAATTGCACAAAGACCCAGCTCATTGCACCAAGCTGTACCATTTCATCCACAAGGCTGCTACACGGCAAGCCAGTGCAGCTACAAGCAGAGCCACTCACGCAATAGCAGGGCATCCCAAACACATGGTCGACTTCATTCACGTCCACCTATACCTTGCATGTCTGCTGCATGTCCTGGGCGCACTCCCTTTGGTGATACTGCGGATCACTTACCGGCTGAGCTTTGGCATTGTGGATGTCACCTGCGTTCAACCTGTATTGCAATGTCGCACGTGCCCATCCAAGTGGTGCATGGACCTGTGCCTCTCCAACGGGTGGATAGCTCACATAGGTTACAATGGGTGTGTGCGCCCCCTGTTGGCCCACGGCCAGGAGTGTCATGGTGATGCCAGTTTATGGCATGCATGGATGTTTGACATGCCTTTTGGAAACTGGGCCTGGGAGATTGCACGTGTCGTAGTATGCAGTGAGCAAATTCACCCACTTCCCGATTCTGCTTTGGTGCACATTGGGCACAGTGGTTGGAGTCAGCACATCTGTACCGGTCAGCTGATGGATTATGTTGACGAAATGTGAAATATTGTAGCCAGCCACCACTCATTAGAGATAGTGGCTTATGCAGCTGCACTCGCATTCATGGACGAGTGACAAGGTACCTGCAACCACGACTCGATGTGACACATTGCACGTTTCCGGCCGCATCATTGCACATTCTACATCTGGTCACATGTCCCAAGACGACAGTGGACATGGCAGCATTGGCGTCTACTTATGTCCGAGGCGTGGACAACACTGCTTGACACTGATGTGTGTTGGTGAAGGACTAACCCGAGGTGAACATGGACGTTTTCCTTCGTTCCTTATTCAGGCATGCTGCTGCATTTGTCTGCATATCGTGGCACTACTCTTGGCCGTACTGAAACATACTTTATTTTTTTATAAAGTTTCCACATTTTCACTTGTCTCGAAATGTGTTGTGTCTTCATTGCTATGAACAATTGTTTAAAAACTCAACTTGAGCTATCATTTAGTATCTAATACTTAATACTTAGAGATTCACATATGTGATTTCACACAAAGGCAAAGTACACACAACGAATAACTTCATAATTCACATAATGATGCTCAGGCAGGGGGATGAGAAGGTTTGCTGTGATGTTTTTCCGGTTCTTTGTTATTGTTAACTTAGGATTTCAGGTTAAAGTAGATTTAATCTTTGCTAACAGCAAAGTCTTGAGAGGGTGAAAAGTTTAAGTATAGCCTGCAGGGCGGGAGAACTTGTGAGGTTAAGAGCATTGTCATGACTCCTGAAGACAATCGAATTCCTTTGACTCGCAAGATCTTTTATCTTACCATTTACTTTCTAATAGGGTCAGTGCATTTTTTTTAAATTATTATTGTGTTCTCTGCTGGTGTTCTTTTCTTTGGACCAGTCTGCTTCATTTGGCATCTGTCAGAAAGTAAAGGCTTGGGCTGTTTGACTTCTGTAACGCTTTCATTTCTTCCAGTGACATTCGTTTTTGTGACCTGTAGAACATTTCAGGAAGCATCTGCTCTCGTCTTTTGCAACATACCTTTTGTTTATTTGCAGTGGTCAAGCCTGCTTGGTGCTTATATTGGTGGTTATTAGTTATCAATATTTATCATTGTCACAACAGGTCTTTTGTTCGTACTTGTAAGCAGAATAAGAAGAAGCAACTTCCTTCTTTTCCCGAGAACGCAATTGTAAGTCCCAAACAAACGAGTTCAAGAGTTACTGCTTGTGATGCAACTTTCAGTGTTCGGTAGGTCATGTAGCAAAAGAACCACAAGGTGACACATGTCATTCAAATAATCCCTTTAAGTCACTTGAGAACATGAGGGCATTGCAGTATTTGTCCTGTGGGCATTTTCTTTAAGTCCTTGAATACTCCCATGGGACTTGTTAAAAAGAAGTGTTCCATTGGAAATGACCATCAATCTTCTTATGAAAAGAACCAGCTAATTCATCCTTACACACTTGGGGGACAATTATGATACAGCCCTTAAAGGCTCTGACCGAAGACCACATCATAATGAATCAGCTGGTTTCCTTTCTTACTGCCTCACTATGATGGAGGTGGTCAGAAAGGAAACAGGCAGGTCATTCCGGCTGGCTTGCGATTGGCTGAGAGAGCCCATCCGCCAGTAGGGATCTTGCCTGTAATCTCAAGGGCGGCACCTTCTTCCCTTGAGATTATGATGCACGTTTCCGACATAGTTTCCATGCCAGTCCGTCCGACATGGATACCATGTTGCAAAGTGTTTTGTGAGGCCCCAGCAGGGCCCCCTTTGGTGTACGGCCTCTGATTGGAGACCGAGGAGGCACCCATGGTGCCCCCCTGTTGATCCCTGCACCTTGTGGCAGGCACCTTGAAGGGCCGTCCACGGGGTGCAGCGATAAACCGCACTCCCCATTTCACTATAAGAGCATGCATTATGGCCAGTTTATGGCTGTTATGCATGCTTCCATAGTGAAATATAGTAATGTGGCCGAACAGTGTTCGATCGCAACCAAATGGGGCAGTCAGGACTGCTGGCGGGTTGTCGGTTGGTCCCATGACCGAGTCGGTGTCGGGCAGAATTGATTTAGACCGACATCATAATAAGCTCCTTAATCTTTGGAAAGAAGCACATCCTGTAACGGAGATCACCGTCACGAAAAGTTAATACTTGTCTGAATAAATCATGTTGCCAACGTCCCTCATCAGGATTCTCTTCAAGTGCTGGACTTGTTGGGGCTTAGCGTTGTTCTGTAGCAGGGTTTCTGTTCTCCCACAGAACTGTGCACAGAGGATTGGAACCTCAGCGAATTAGGGTGACCCAAAACTCACCTTAGTACCCAACAAACCCCTTACCGAGCTAGCTACAGTGTCTCATTGGTCATAACAAACTCCCAATGTTTAGACAAACCAGAACATGAGCTTACAATACCTCAGGTTACGTGGAACACATGAGCACTCTTTAGTTATACAATCATTTCAAACCAGAACGTGGAGTAAATGAGGACACGTGCACATTTGAAATATTTATTTACTAATGCCGTCTTCTCAGGCGCAGTATCTTAGATAATACAAGGAGACATATTATCAGAAGCAAAGTTATCAGCATAGTTACTAGTCCATAGAAAGCAAATAGTGACAGCATGCTAACATGCTGTAATGAATAAGGGTTAACAACACTTATTTCTCACCCTCCCAAACACACATATTATATTAATAGCTAAGAAGGTCTCTTTGGGTTTTAGCAGGGCGGGCCCATACCTCAAGATCCTAGAATGAAGGGATCACATCAGCATACACCAGCTCTCTCTGCATGCGAACAGCATCAAGTGTGTTTGTGTGCTTTTAGCAAAGCCATATAAAACCCGCCTAAAGCCCAAAGTTGGCAGAAGCTGCACTTATGTTATGTCTATGAAGGCGCGAAGATCAGACCTCATAACAATTCAGTATCGTGTTGTTCCTGAAGCTTCAGCACTCTCTGTACAGACATAGTTTATTAAGCAAAGAACCATGAACAACCTTATAATTATAAAAAACTGCAGTACTCAAATCAAAATATAAAAAATTTCAATTTCAGAATTCCACAGCACTCAAGCCAATAAGACTGGGAGGTGAAAAAATGCAAAAAAGTGGGGCATCATCATAAACCAATAAGGTTCTTTAAGGCAAGACCGAATATGCAAAATATGCAGCAACAGCCTCCAACAGGAAATCACCGTCTTCATCCGAAAACAGTTCAGCCATCCAATTCAAAAGAGGAAAAGAATAAACGTGTTCTCCCAATACTGGAGCCTCTATTACCATCAGAGGACAAATCGGTGGGTTTTCAAGAAAGCTCAGTGCCACGAAATCTTGCGCTGCTGTAAGAATGTTCCAAGGACCCATTAGTCCATGCATCGCTGCCAAGGCCATAATCCTGTCGCCAGTACAAACCAACTCTTGAGTAACGATGGGATTTATCAGCTGATTAAAGTCGACTTCAGGAGAAACCGGTCCGCAGAGACACAAATCAATGGCCCAGTCAAAATCACAGCTTAGGCAATGAAACACAGGCTGGGCACAGGTGAAGTAGGAAAATCGAAACGATAATCCATATGCCGTGCTTAAAATCGCAAGCGGCAGCGTGCCATAATATTCAAGCATCCGGTTGCGAAACAGCGCCAGGAGGGGCTGGTCTGCTCCTTCCACATGTGGGGCATCCATATTTAAGAAAGCAAATAATCACTAGAACGGCTGCCGCTAGTGCCAGGATAACCAGGAATCCACCAACCAAACTCGAAAAAATGGAATGGAAGAAAGCAGGGATGACTCCAAAGATTTTTTCAAATGAAGTTACAAGACCACTGCTAACAGATTTTAAAAAATGTGCCAGGCCAGTTGTGGAGGACGCGTTAAAGATAGAATGTACCATCTCGCTAAAATGCAACGGTAAATCAGTGTTTAAAAGAGCCTGAACTTCATTACGGGTATTAGCTATGTGAAGAACGAAAGTTTCCCTCGCCGAACTCAAGGCCACTTCTTTCTGGGACAATAGAGCCCTTATTCTGCTCATGCCGCTGAATTCTGCTTTCAAGGTTGGGATGCGTGGCCAGATGGAAACATCCCTATTTTCATGCGTGGGTGGGTACAGAACATTTCTGCAGCACGTTCAGTTACGGTGACCACATAAGCTACACCTCTAATCAACCCGCAACAATCTTCATTATTTAAAAGTAAATAACTTCCGTTTCCCAACAAGGTAAAAGTCGGGGTGATTGCAGGCACTGGAGACCCTTTTAAAACACAGGCTAAGTTAGGCCGGTCTTGGTTACAAGAACCGTGCAATTGTATATGCCTACACATTAGCGAATGGTCTGGTGTTTCTGTACACTCCTCCCCATTCAGATAAACCTCCTTTCCGTCTTTCAAACATCTATAAGTGAAAGGAAGGGACCAGACTTCATGGAGAAATGCACTACCTAAGGGCTCATAGCGACCTATGGCAACATATCTCATACAATTTGTAAATTTATACAAAGCAAAAGGCAAAGTTATTAAACCGTGGATAAGCCACGTTGCATCGTTGACCTCTGCCACAGAAAAAGGCAAGGACTCCAAATTTTCAATATGTAACATAGAAAACGAAGCATCTCGCATGGAAAGCAAGCGCTGCTTGTCAGACAAATTAAAGGGGGCAAAGAGAGAAGAAACATTCATGTAGGTCCATGGCACCTTGCCAGCTTTCAACGTTTGAAGGGTCCATGCAAATTGCATGATAGAACGTAATTGATTCTGACCATGGTACAACACAGATACTTCATCATGCACAATATCCACTGCAGAAGACACAATATTATCTAAAGTGTAAATGCGAGAAGAAAGCATGTGAATACTATTATCTACCACAGCAAGCACTTTTTCTAAATTGGCTTGATCTATAGCTCTAAGGCGTGTCGCAGCCTCAATCTGTGATGTCTTCCAGATTTCATTGTAAACAGCATATATCCATCTCTTTGATCTACCAATAGCCGGGCCCTTAATGAAATCATTCAAATCTACATCATCATTCAGCTTTGCAAGATGTAATTTAACCGCAGACAATGTTGAATGTTTCAGCCAATTCTGACACAATTTGCCCACAGAGTAAGTCGTGACAGAATGCTAAGTTTCAAAACGTGGATCAGGTCTGACCTGTGTAAAGCCATCAGATAAACCCAGAAAACGGTGCTGGCATGAATCCGCACTTCTGTGCCACACTAGCCAACCTTTTGGATCCATACTGGATATGTTATATGATGAATTCAGCAATAGGGTTTGCAAGTCCCTAATTGAAAACTGAGTATAATTACTCCAGCCAGAATATTCTTCTAACTCAGGTATGGTTGGAGAATTTAATTTTTTAGAAGTAGCCAATCCAAAGCACGTCGTTTGTGAAATAGAAGAATTCAAAAACAACAATTGATTCGGGATGAGACAAGCACGGTGCAAAGCCTCAGTGCCTTGTACCTGCCAGTTTTTAGAACCCCAAACTGATTTTAAGTCAATAGTTTCCTTCCATAATTCATAGCCGCCAACAGCCAGCTGATCAAGAAAGGACTTCGAATACAATAACTTGGTATCGGTAAGTCTAACCTTTGACATAGGCTTCTGTGTCATTTTGAAATAAAAGGACTCGAGATTAGACTGATTGAAGTCAGTAAAATAAGTGTACTTCTTTAAAAAAGTACTCGAACTGCCTTGTTTAGGGGCTGGGCAATGTTCCCATTGTGTATAATTTACAATATTCCTTTTTGATGCTGTTTTATGTAAGAAGTGATTGCCAAAATGTTGAAAGCAAAACAAATCACCATAATTAGCAGATTCTAAGTACAAATCTTCCGCATCAAAGGCAGCATAGTATTTCAAATCAGAAAACAAAGACTCTACGGCCTGCACATCCCAATCATCAGAACGTATGTTTTGTTTCACTACATCCCCCATGTTAACTCTAAGCACATTGGGGACATTAACAACCTCGGTAGGGCCATGAATTTGAAACCTAACGGCATCCCACACTATCCCATCAAGGACAGGCCAAGCAGTGATGTTAACAAATGTCAAGTCTCTTTTCAATCTGTGTGCAGAATGCGATGAGGAAAGGGGGGCCAAAGTTCCATTTAGATGTCGAATGCATGTTCTTTCTTCAACACATTGTAGTGTCCATTCATAAGTCGGAAAAAATAAAACACAAACCCAATTGACATAAAAAGGTAAATTGAAAAAAGCACCAGCCAAATATATGTCCAAGGCGGAATTAAAAAATGTTTTTTAAACAAGCTGGCATGAACTGCAAAACGTGAGGGTGTCTTCGAGGCATTGGAAACAGTGTCAAATGAAAATTTGGATTCTGTGGCCAAACGGGCTTGCAGGTCAGGCATGGACAAGTCAGTGGGGTAAGTATAGTCTATTTCAGCAAGGTCTGTACCGGGCAAAGTACTTAATAAAGGACTGGAAATAGCAGGCAACTCAATTGCCACTTCAGTTTCATGATTAGAAGCAGTGGGCAAAACTGAATTTCTCACAATGGAAGGACAGGAAACAGCCGGTGTCATGCTAAGAAGAATCGGCCACTCTGTGTATCTTGACATTGTCAATTGAGATAAACCTGTTTTCCTTACGACCAGGAAGTGGTGGTAAAATGACTGTTCTTGTGCCCTTCACTCCAAGCACTGGAACCGGAGCTCTATAGGAAGGACCAAATTCTTTCTTGTTGTCGATCTTCTCTCGAACCAGTTCTCCAACTTGGGGTAGCCAGCTGACTACCGGGATCTGCAACGCAACATCCGACGTGGAGAGCAAATGTTCCTTTGCAAGACTGTCTCTGGTCTTTTGTAGATCCTGTAATACATTACAATGTTCATCTACGTCAAAGGTAGTCTAGACCGTCAAGGTCAGGGACGTACATCTTGATGCCAAAGAACATTTCGTATGGGGTCCGCCCACCAAGAGACCTTCTAGGGAGATTATTAAGAGCACGCTGCACACCATAGAGGTGGGCTAGCCAGTTTCTGCCAGTGCCTATAACTCGAGCTGCCAAAGATTGCTTTAAATTACGGTTCATTCGCTCCACTACACTATTACCCTCAGGTCTGTAGGGAGACGAAAACTTGACTTGGACCCCCATCGAAGTCATGGCATCCTTATACGCCTTAGAGGCAAAAGCCGGACCCTGATCCTAATGGAAGGTACCACAGGCAAAAATCCCTACAAAGATGCGCAAATCTCTAATGACAGTCCGTGAATCAGCGCTGCGATGGGGCCAGACCCACACAAAGCGTGTGCATGAATCAACTGCTACTAAGATGTACTTATACGCAATATCAGAGGAAAAAGGACCGCAGTGATCTAAATAAACACAACCTAGTGGTTTATTAGAAATGTACAACTGTGTCTGTGACGGACGCGCAGCAGTCGAAGGTTTAATCTGCTGACAAATGTCACAAAGAAGGACATAATCACGCATCTGTTTGTACAGTCCACGCCACCAGAAACGTTGTTGTAATTGAGTTACAGTGGCCGAGACGCCCGCATGCGCAGACGCCACACCTTCATGAGCCGCTGTAATCAAGTCAGCCCTGCGATCCGAGTTGGGAATCAAACGTTCCCCAACATCAGGAATTTTCACAAAAGGAACCTTTTCGGGACTTAAGTGGTATGTGTACTTCGAAGGGAACCCCGAAGGATGTTTACCTCCCTTCTCAGTGGCAGCTACAGCCGCCAAGATGTCACTATCAATCTTACTTTTGGACCGAGTAACTGCTGCAACTAAGTATGTAGACACCGCTGATTTCGCTGCTTCATCAGCAAGCGAGTTACCGACAGCGTGGACCCCAACACGCTGGTGGCCAAGAGTATGAATTACAAAAACGAGCGGCAACTTAGCCTTAAGCTCCGCCACTCGAACCCAGATCATCTTATGTTTTATTGTGCTACCCTTGGAATCACAAAAGTCATTCTGAATCCAAAAGAACAAGTTTTCATTGTAAGACTGGACACAGTAGAAAGAATCACTTACAATAAGAGTAGTAACACTGGGATCTGCATACTCCAACGCTAGTAAGAGAGCAGGAAGCTCTGCCAATTGTGCGGTGCAATCTCCCAGTGGCAACGTGTGCACTTCCCTGGATATGAACTCATCGTTCAACATAGCACCTACCACAATGGCACATGCGGAAACGTAGGCATGTTTAGAGCCATGCGCAACCTGCGCCGAACCATCAGTGTAAATGATGCAATGGAAGTCCTCCAAAGGTCGCATAGCTAGAGGAGCACGATGAACAAACTCATACTGCAAGTACTCCTGCGACAGCAACGAGGCGTCAAAAATAAACGTGACATCCGTGGACGTCAAGGACGCAGCCCACTGAATCCACCGAGGGTGCAAAGCTTTTGAATTTGGTACACTGGCTTTCGTGACTGCCTCCAAATGAGGACAGGGAGTTACAACCAACATGCGTTTTCCCTGTGACAGAGCCCGTTCTTTAAGAATAGCCATCTGTACAGCTGTTAAAACCTTTTCCACTGTGGGAAACTGCATCTCAGCCGAAGTGTACAAGTGTGACTTGTAAGCAATAGGTACTGTGTCTCCTTCATTAAAAGTGAGGTACGTGAAACCCACTGTCCCCGGTATTATTCTTATCACCAGGTTGGTATGGTTATCACGAGTCAGTAAGAACTTAGAAGCGAGCAGAGCAGCCTGCAAGGACTGCAAGACGGCTGAATGCTCAGGCAGCCAGCATGATTTGGAAAAAGTTGGTTGTATCAAAGCATACAAAGGCTTGATACGCTGGGCATATTCCGGAGTGTATGTCCTCCCGAAATTCAGAAAGCCCAGTAAAGACTGTAATTTTTTCAGTGTTGTAGGAGCGCGCAACTGTGCGCATTTCTCCAAGAAGTGAGGTGCCAAACCCCTACCGTCATTGTCGAGCTCATAGCCCAGGAATAACACTGTGTACTCGGCAATGTGCGATTTTGCAAAGTTAAATTTGTAACCCATATCTGCAAAGTTACAAATGATTGAATTTACACGACACAGATGCTCCCAAATTTCGTCGTCTGTGAGATATATGTCATCCACATACGAACAAGCATCTGGGTCGATCGTCTCCAAAAGAGAGACTATGCGAGCGGTAAATATACCAGGACTATTCTTATAGCCCATTGGGAGACACCGGAATTGTTTTTGGACCCCAGCACATGTAAAACTGGTCCATTGGGAGCTAAAGCTGTCCAATCTGTGGGCATAGAAACTGTTGGATATGTCAAGCGTTGTTTTAAAACGCTTATGCACTAGACTATCCACTAGGGTAGAGCCGTGAGTATTCCGTACTGCACAGTTACGGCAATGCGAGTTCAAATGCCGGTAATCCAATACCAAACGATATGATCCGTCCGGCTTGGTCACAGTAAAAAGAGGATTATTCATCGGTGACACACACGTTTCAATAACTCCCTGATATTCCAATTGTTCAAGGATTTCCGCGACTGAAGCTTTGGCTTCACGCCGAATGGGATATTGAGGTTGAGGCTGCGGCTGAGACCGCAATGGAATTTCGTGGCAAGGGGATAATTTGTCCCAACCACATTGGTTACGGTACAGAGCCGGTGCGAGAGCCCGAGCCCACTCATCTGCAAAATGCTGCGCATGCTCTTTTGAGACTGTGTTCGCGAAACTGGGGAGGATTACCTCCTCCCCTCGCGGCGCTGCGAGCACAAAAGGTGGGGGCCAGTCAGCCTCCGAAAGCAAAATATCATATGTAGAAGAAAGATTTTCCCAAAACACCCCTTTGACGGTACGCTGTATGTCACCTTCAATTAACAGGACAATTTCATAAAGTCTTTCAGGGGGAGCAAGTCTCGTATCGGCTGTTTCTATTACAACGTAGACATCAGTCGCTGTCACCCTCAGTAGTGGACGCAGCGCCTCTCTCACTATGGTAATCTCCGCCGCGCTGTCCAGCAAGGTCAGAGCCCACGTCAGATTCCGAAGCCGCTTTCTCACTATCTGTGGCATATCGATGCGCTGTTAAGGCCGCGACTTTCTTTTTCGCAAACTGCGGTCTCTTTGGCGTAGAATCCTCCTGCTTCGCTGCGCCGTCTGTCTGGCGGGACTGGCCACGTCCTTGTTGGCCACCACGTCCCCTACCGCCTCCTCCTCCACCGGTCTTCGGGGCTGATGAGTCCTGAAAGGAACGAGGAGAGCGTTGTTCAGAAACCTGAAATCGATCAGGTGATTTAATCATCGCGCGATGGCGCAAATCATACACTCTCTCTTCCGGCGCAGGAACTTGCGGCGCAGGATAAGAATCCTGAGTCTGCTGTTGTTGCTTCCCCTGTTTCTGTTTTTGAGGCCAATTTTGTTTTTTGGACTTGGGCTGGACATCTGCTGTAGCAGGCTGCCCTTGTGGTTGTTTCTTCTCCTTGATAGGAAAATATTTCAGACCTTTACTTGTGCGACCTATAGTTTTATATGCGGCCACAACAATCTTCGCTAACTGTCGGGGTTTTTCGGCATCGGGTAGAGCAGCCAAAGCATTCGACACCTGAAAGTTCACCGCATCTCCCTTTATATTGGAGAGGATGAGATCGCTAACAATCTCAAAAGAACTACACAGGCGCATACCCAATTCAACCGCTACTTCCGGTCCGTGATCATCCTGAACCCGCTTAACGATCGTAGGCAGTACGGACATAGACGGGGTGCCGAAACACCTCGTATAAACGGCCGCAAAAGTTTCCCCCCAACTTTCACAGTCAACGAGTTCAGGAGTTAAATCCTTAGGCAAAGTAATCGTCAACATTCTATGTTTATCAGCAGGAGTAGAATTCGGAAACACAGCCTCCAGTTGGTCAAATTTCTCGGCAAGCCAGAAAGGGAAATCATCTTTATCATCGGGTCGCTTACCAAAAACCGAATTGACCATAACCGGATTAAGTCTTAAACCGCCATGTTCCGTTTGAACGGCCGGACCCCCGGGGGACCACCCGGGAGATGACGACTAATGCACGAATCACGGCAATCAAGACAACATGTAGTCTGCGAATATCCGCTAAGGGACAAGCGCCGTGATTCGGGTGCGGGGTGAATCCACCCAATGCAGGCCAATTTGTGCCTGGAATGGAGAATGGACCCAACCTCGCAGCGGACAAAGGGTGGGGCAGGGCGCCATGAAACCAAACGCGATGCTGACAATGATCAATAGGTATTTCCAGTGCCCTGTACGGTGTATATTCAGCCGGTACAGGTGAGGGTGTGTAGGTGTGGAACACACCAGAATTTGCGTCCACTCCGTTACCCATGAATAAAACAGTTCGAAAGGGTACGCCGGATCTGCACACACCACCAAAATCACAGCCAAGCCATCTAACGGGACTTGGTAAGCCTGTAAATGGTTGCGCACCGCAATGCGACTATGCTGCGGGATGGCCACAGCCTACGCCATGATTGCACCGGAATAACTGAAAAAACAAAGGAAACTTTGTAGCACAACTGGGTAGTAATTCAAAGAAACCGTTTTAGATAGAATCAAGCTTGAAAAGACCTATTTCAAAAAATAGGTAGGTTTCACCGACACCACCGTTTTCCGGAAACGACAGTGAAGGGGTTAAGGTTTGAACGATATACTACTCGAGTGTCATGATATAAGTCCACCAACGTATGGGCGCCATGTAGCAGGGTTTCTGTTCTCCCACAGAACTGTGCACAGAGGATTGGAACCTCAGCGAATTAGGGTGACCCAAAACTCACCTTAGTACCCAACAAACCCCTTACCGAGCTAGCTACAGTGTCTCATTGGTCATAACAAACTCCCAATGTTTAGACAAACCAGAACATGAGCTTACAATACCTCAGGTTACGTGGAACAAATGAGCACTCTTTAGTTATACAATCATTTCAAACCAGAACGTGGAGTAAATGAGGACACGTGCACATTTGAAATATTTATTTACTAATGCCGTCTTCTCAGGCGCAGTATCTTAGATAATACAAGGAGACATATTATCAGAAGCAAAGTTATCAGCATAGTTACTAGTCCATAGAAAGCAAATGGTGACAGCATGCTAACATGCTGTAATGAATAAGGGTTAACAACACTTATTTCTCACCCTCTCTAACACACATATTATATTAATAGCTAAGAAGGTCTCTTTGGGTTTTAGCAGGGCGGGCCCATACCTCAAGATCCTAAAATGAAGGGATCACATCAGCATACACCAGCTCTCTCTGCATGCGAACAGCATCAAGTGTGTTTGTGTGCTTTTAGCAAAGCCATATAAAACCCGCCAAAAAGCCCAAAGTTGGCAGAAGCTGCACTTATGTTATGTCTATGAAGGCGCGAAGATCAGACCTCATAACAATTCAGTATCGTGTTGTTCCTGAAGCTTCAGCACTCTCTCTGTACAGACATAGTTTATTAAGCAAAGCTGATATCAGAGTAATAACATTATTCTCATGTAAACCACAACGAACTACTAGGTTGAAAGCTAAATCAACAATTAAGTGTCGTGTGCAGAAGCAGCAAAAGGAAAAATGGCGTTTAAACATGTAATGAGCCTATGCTAACTTAACGCATTATAAAGATATACAGTAGCTATATGACAGTTCTATTGAGGGTGAATACTGTTTTAGTTATTAGCAGTCCAGATATTTAAATATAGAAATTGTGGGCTGTTTGAAAGGGACCTGCTAGCCACCCACGACCTACATGCAAGGCTCCCTAGCAAACTTCTAAAATAAACAACACTCATACAATTTCCATTAGTCAAAACAGTGTGACTGACTCCAAACTACGCTTCAAGGATAGTGAGTCTGACTAAAAACATTTTGCAACGTTCAGCTATTTCCATGTCAGTCTCTATGCTACCTCATTGTGCTACTTTTCAGATGTTTGCTGTAACAGAATATCATGAAAAGCTACGATTTATTTATATATTTGTGGATTTATATGTAGGGCGTCAGACTTGTGGGTCAAGGCACTTTACGGGGAGTTTGTAAACAACATAGAGAAAGACGGAGAATAAATACTGCAGACAAAATGCAATCATAAGATAAAGTGAAATGTTGTTTTCTCACAGAGGATACTGGATTTCAATAGAAGGATTAATGTCCATGATTTGAATTTGCAATGGATTAAGAAATTAACTTTTGAAAAAAAGATGAAGCACCAGAAAGGCAGTTTATGGGTAAAACGAAACTGTTGTTGGCTTACAATTAGTGGATGCACTCATTACTTTCTAATAATGGAGTAAAAACAACCACGCCTGCTGTCCTTTAGCCCCACTCCTCTTTTGCAATGATGTATGTTGTTGTTCAGAGCAATCAAGGTCTTGTCTGGGTATGTGATTTCAGCATGCAAAACCTATTTTAAAAACTATGGCCTATATAAGGGCCGTTTTAGAAGAATTATTAGCATTTTTATTCCTGTGAGTTATGTTGTTTTATTTATTGCTACTTCTAAATTTCGACAATTACCCAAAGGTGTCCTGTTGCTGAACACTAAAGTGCGTATTTACAAGCCCCTTGCGCCACTTTTATGTCACTTTTCAGATGTTAGAAATGATGCAAAAGTGGCGCAAGGGGTTTGTAAATAGGCCCCTAACTCTCTGAGAAATTGAGACAGGAGAACAAAATGACAGCGTAAAGAGCCATTTCAATCCTCGCCGACAAGTGAGGAGGTCCGGAGCCTTAGATTCAGGGAAAGTTCATTCCAGGCCTCAGCTGCACACAACGTAACACTTCTCCCTCCCCATGATGATTTTTTAACGGGTGGCACTATCACCAACTTAGCTCCACCGAGCGCAGGGTTCATCTGGGTATATACCACTGCATTTTCCGTTTGAAGGAGTCCGGGCCTGTCTCATGAAGTGCCTTGTGCACGGTATACAAGGCCTTAAAGAGCACCCGTGGTTGTGCAGGCAGAGCCCAGTGCAGTGCTTTACATATCGAGTTAAAGCAGTGCAGTGGGCCCTGCTTGCACAACTAGTCACAGGAATAAAACTGCTTAACGGAAAATGAGTGTTCAATTCGTGCAACTGCCCAGCGTGCCCATGCATTCAGAAGGCGCTGATTTTGCAATCATTTTAGGCTAGATTTACATAGCTCTTGCCCTGCGCAAATCAGCTCAATTCTTTAAATCGTATTTACAAAGCGGCTAAGGGTTTATTTTGCATGACTTTTTCATGGTTGATTGGCACAATATCTGTGTTACGATGTGTAAAGATTTTTATCGATGCAAGATAGATGTTCTCATGCAAAACCATTGCAAGTCCAGGGCAATGGTATTTTCATATGTCATACAGACTGACAAACTGTAATGCAATTGTCCACTTGGACCAGAAACCAATGTGTGCTCCTAACAGGTAGAAAAAAGTATACAATTCCGTCACTATATATATAAAGAGTGTTCTTAAATTCAACCCCAAACTATTTTTAGCCAAGGAGATAATTTTTTGCAAGTGATTGAATGCCTGCATGTACACAGAACGAAAAAGGAGTGGTTTTTCATCATTGAATCGGTCTTATTAATCTACTGGAGGAGGAGGTGATCAATTTTCATTGACTGAAGAAAGAAAACATCTTTACTTTACTGGACAAAACTGAACCAACGCTGCAATTAAGACATGTAGCTTACAAGCAATCCCACCACATGTGAAGCTAATGTCAGAACTGCATTTGTTTGCATATGGTCCTTCCAAAGCATCTGCGAGAGGATGGCTGGGATTTCGGAGTGCTTTATCTTGATTTTTGCCTGCTGCGCTAGATTCCATCTACATGATTACTCCTCAAGTTGTTAATTTCCCTAATACTGTGGAAGAACAATTTAAGGTAAAATAATGATTTTTCCAAGTAATCCAGTTTCCTCATGTGTTGGGACAAATAGACTGCACTGTACAATTGGTACCATCTGCTGCAACAGCACACCTGTGTAGCAATTGGAAGCACACATATTCAATCAATGTGTAGGCTGCTGTGGATTTTCAAATTTATTTCACTAATATAGTTGCAAAGTATACTGAAAGTGCACGAGTTATACATCTTCAGGCACTGTACAATAAATGAGCACTTCCAGAACGGAATCTATGGAAACTCCCTCTGAGTTGGTAAGTAAAATAAATGTAAATTGTTATATTTTAATGTTAATAATATTCAGATCGTTAACGTTTACTATGACTAATAGTTAAAAGGTGCTATAGATTAACATCATTCAATAGATTTTCCTTTATCCATATTATGTATAACTACATGTATATTGAAGTCTGTCATTATAACACTTACACTCCAGAGCTGTGAAATGATTTAAATGCAATTTAATAGGAAGGGCAACAACCTTGACTAATAATTTAGTCTTGAACCATTCAGCAGCTCTGGAATGTGTGTCTCTGTGTTATAGTGGGTGTCTTTTGATGGTTTGAATAGGGTTCCTTGCACCCTTTAAATGTTCACCAACATTGTTTGAGCTTATCCAGGACGTCCGTAAGTAGATTCTCCCACTACTAATGTATAGATATATAGGTAGAGGATCTGCAGAGCCAACAGATCTAGAGATAAGATCTGATTGGCAGCCATCCCATCAACAAAGATTTAATGGGAACCATTTTAGGACTGGGAGACTCAGTCCCTTTTCCTGAAAATAAGTATTCAAAAACGTATGGAGGGCAAGGTTTGGATACCCTCCCGCCCCCCCAAGCCTAGAGGGGTAACCATAGAGGGACCCCCGTTTGGACAAAAACGTGCTTTTTATTTTACATATTACCACAAATATGCAAATGATCTGTAATCTGTGAATCTACAGTAAAACATTTTTAAAAGTGGGCTTCTAACCCTGCTTAGTTAAAATAACAGGGTGAGCCATGGCCTGGTGGGATACCACAAAAGATGGAAGTGCCCCCTTCTCTCAACCTTGAGGAGGCCCCAGGGTCTCCATATCCTGGACTCACATTACATTTGTAGGGAATTGGGCCATGCAACACCCCTCCCTTAGCCTTTGGGTGGCCAGGTGACCTCATCCCTGGGGCCAGTCCCTAAATGAACAGAGAAAGGGCCATACATCCCATCAGGGCATCACAAATCCCTGGGGACCACTTTAACTGAGGATGATCACTTCATTTATGAAAGAGGGTGTGCGGGTTCCCCACCCTTTGCCCTTACGAGGTCTGGCCACCCTATCCGCCAGGACCAAAGCTGGCCACCCTATCCACCAGGACCAAAGCTAAATACAAGTTGAAGTGGCTGCCCCAATGCCCACTTGGAACACTCACAGCAATTGCTGGCCGTGGGGCTGCTTGGGGAGGCCCAGAGTACTTGTGCCCCTGGCAGCTCACCTGCCATGACTCTTCACTGTGCAGCGGGAGACGGTTGCAGTGGATTAATCCTGCTGGGTGGGAACGGCTTTTCTTTGCTGCTTGCAGGTGGGAGAAAGCCTGCCGTGCCCACTAGAGCATGGTTCATGTCGTTTATGTGCTCACTACCCTCACTCCTGCCGACCGGTAACCAAAGTATTCTAGGGGTTTATGTCCCTTGAGCACTGCAGCCATCGGTCCTGGGGTATGGCTTCCCGGGGCCACTGGATTGCTCAGGAAGAGGGGGACCCATGCCCCTTAAATTAAAAAAGAGAATAAGACACAAGGAAAGGGGTCCCCGGTGCCCTCTGGATATTCAGCAAGGGAGGATTTCCCTGCAAAAAACAAACATTACCTTGTGTAGATGGAGTCTGCAGCGCCCTTGGTGATGGGGTCCCTTGGGCCAATAGAAGAATCAGGGAGGGGTTTATGTGACCTCCTCTCCAAAAACAAAAATAATCCCGGGAGTTGGGGCCCTCAAGTGGCATGGGGAGGAAGGACAATGCCCCCCTTTGTTTATCAAAAAGAAATCAGCCCCAGGGGATGGGGTCCCCAGGGGAATTAAATGGCTTTAGGAGGAGTTCCACACACCGGTCCTCAGTAATAAATAATAATAATAAGAAACAGTGAATGCGAAATGAGCAGAGTAGTCACTCATTCCATATTTAAAGTTCCAGCTGGGGAGTGCCCCATAACGCCCTGCAAGGCCTTCTTTAAAGTATATTTTCTGATTCTGGTGGTTTCCCTGGCAGGGGCACCATCAACCATTTTGTTTTAATGTTGCAGAGGGCTGCAGGGAGTGCAAAAGTACCCTGCAACATTACAAAGAGTCATCTACCCGGGACCCCAAGAGAGCTTATTATAATTGCTTCAAGCACTGTGTGGTGTAGCTGTATGCCTTTCAGCTTGACTGCAGAAATCATTTGTGGTTTGTTTTATGGTTGCATGTTCTGGCCAGAAAATATTTTTAAAAATAACTCAAAGTCATGTTATGTTGTTTTAAAAATGCTTTATTGAAAATATCTGATACCAATCATTTTTATTAAGCATTGCTATTTGTAAATATATACAATATACAATTCATTATGATTATTGGTGACTATTCTTCAAAGTCAAGAAGTCTGCTTTTTATATGTTGATGTGCTGACCTTGTAATACAGCCAGACACTGCCAGGCCCTGCACCGAAACCCAAGCCACACCAAGCCATTTGGGCATTAGCAGGGAATGGTAGAGAACCCAATCCCATAACGGACACGGGGATGGACATCTTACTTTTGAATAAAAAAATCATAGAAATTCTGTGAAAAAGTCAAAGGTTTAATTGACATTATAAATAGATGAAAATGTCAGTTAAAACACACGGTTTTAAATATTTTAAAAAGTCCTAAAGTAACTATATCTCCTGCCCTCAACATGCATTGCTTAAACCCTCACATAAAATCAAACTCAAAGCTTCCACATGTAACCTTCTTTAAGTTTACAGAGTAACATATGTTTATGTTTTAATTAAGCTTTAGGTGAAATTTTTCATTTGATTGTTGGAATTGGAGGAATATAGTAATTCTGCATTAATGGTGTAACACAGACTAACTAATATATTTTGCCCCTCCTCCCCCCCTGGCAGAATTAAATGAACAGCACTAGTCATGGGTTTTCAGTGGTTAAGTGGTCTGGGCATTCTAGCAGAGCTGAGATGCGTATCAAGCCAAAGTTTATGTTGAGAAAGTGACGATAACCATCCGGAAAGTGCGCAGCAACCTTTGGGTATGCCTTGGGTTGACGGTTGACAGCCTGCATGGCTGCCTTTGTACAGTGACAGAGAACAGCTGTGGTCAATTATGCCACTATACATCTGTGATGGAGTATTCCTGTAGCCAATGGCTGTTTCAATGGTATCTGACAAGGCACATGTGCTTTGTTGCTTTGCTGTATCCTCCCTGTGGCTGTGATCAATCACAGCATCTGTGATAATAAAGTCAGTCAATGCCTCTCAATTCTGAACTTCTTCAGCCTTCATTTATCTGTCATCCTTACTCTGTTTCCTTAGTGTTAGTTCTTGTTTAAGGTCTGTCTAGTCCATCATCTATAGTCTTCTAGACACCTCAATGAACCAAGAGGTATGGTAAGAACATAACATGACAGCACAAGAGAACCTCTTACCAGTAGCAGCTGGTGTAGGTGCAGACTTAGGGGTGATGTGGTCACTAGCAGCAGGTATAGGGAATGAGGACAGCGAGGCGCTCATTGTCAGCAGAGCCTGCGGCACACAGGCCTGATCAAGGAGCTTATTGAGTTCAGGGAGATTCCTAGTTCTACAAACCTGCTACAGAGATGAGTTTGCCTCGGGCAGCATGTTGAGCATTTTGCATGCACGTGTGTGAGAAAAGGTTCAGGTGATGGTTTGGGGCGCGGGAGCGAGACTCAAAATATTAGTGCCCTGCCCTAATTATATTATACCCATTCATTTGCAGCTCTTTTTAATACTGTTCCATATTAGTACTCATGATTGGGCGTTCAATGTTCCTTTAACATCAGAGATTTAATTCTGATACCTTACATTAGATATGCTTGTATCACTCATTCTGCCATAGTTAGGTGTGGGCAGAGCTCTGCGGAACTTCAAAGAGTCTTTGTGTACCTCCATGGAATTCTGTGAGTTCTTCTCACCCCTAGATTTAATTGTGTATTAAAAAAAATAAACTTGTCATCAAAATGTGGTTGTTGGTAGAGTGGGGTGTTATCCATGCTCAATCAACAACGACAATCCCAGTCAGGTTAAAGCACAAAACTCATCAAATTAACTTGTGCTTAACCCTCTGCTAGCTTGGAACAAAATAACCTAGTCTTACCTTAGAGGCAATGTGTAAAGTAGTTAAGCAGTACACAAACTGTAATAAAGTGAAAACACAACACAAGAAAAATCCCACACCAATTTAGAAAAATAGAAACATCAACACATCAAAAATACAATCAGTAAGGCCAGAGTTATGACTTTTGAAAGTTTAAGGTAAAAACTAGTGCCTATAGGATCAAAGTGACAACATCAGGCATTTAATTGTGCGAGACCGGATCAGAACCAAAACAATATGGTCCACTGCAATGGAGCGTGGGTCACATACAAAGAGTTGTTTGCACCAAGTCAACGCTTAACTTTGGACTTAGAAGAAACTTTGTAGAGAAATATCTAAGATGGAAAATTTCATTGGGATAAGGCTGCTGGCAGCGCCCGAGGAGTAGGTGTCATTGTCGAGGGGTGCTAGATGAAATCACTGCAAAGATTTCCAGGTTCAGACTTAGTCTATTTTTTTAAAGTCGAAAATGTCCAGCAGGACAGACCTGCAAGTTGGAGCCAATGAGGGCACCAAAAGGCAGAATACTTCTGTGAAGGACCGCTGAACAGAATGTGCTGCCCTGAAGAATAACTTCGAGAAAGCAGCTGGCCGGGACAGTGGATGTATCAACGAGCAGGTAGGTCTCTGTCTTTCTCTTCTTAGTTCTCAAAGCTCTTTGTAGCCAGAAATTCCCAAGTTTGGGATTTTGACTTTCTGGGCACCTTGAGATCTACTTCCAAGGGTCCAGGACTGGAGAGGCACCACATGAAGATTCAGGACTAACTGAGGATGGATCCAGGTGCTGGTTGAAGAAGGTGGGAGCCATTTCTTTTCTTGAGATTCTGTTCAGGGGACCAACAAAGAGACTTCGGAGACACTCTGGTAGTCTTGAGTTTGAGCAGTAGAACAGGGCTCAAGTGGCAGGGCAGGCCTCTGAAGGTTCAAGGCAGCTTCAGGCAGCCGGCAGAACACTCCTTCCAGCTGAAGAAAAGCAGTCTTGCGGAGTACACAGCAGGCCAAAGCAGTAGGAAGTCCTCAGCGAGTTCTTCCACAGGTCCAGAAAGTGAACTAAAGAGTGGATCAGAGGGGCCTATTTCAATACCTTTTTGAAGTAGAATAGGTTTCTAGAGGTTTTCTTTTGAGGTACTGGGAATTATCAGACTCTCCTGCCCTGACTGCAAGCTGGCTGCAGGGACATTGCAGTGGTGACAATTCCTTTGTGTGAAATGCAGATCACAGCCTATTGAGTTGCAAGTGGGTCTGTGTCCAGCTCATTCCCAATCCTGACAGTGATGGCCTATCCAGGCACACTCAATCTCTCTATTGTGTGGCTGTCTGGGAAGAATAAACAAAGCACAACTGGCAATTAAACCCAGTCATGTGACCCAGGTACATGCTGCAGGAACAAAATAGCAAGGGCAGTAAAAAGCCAGCTTTCTAAAACTCACATTTTCTATATTGTGACTTAAAATACGAACCCAAATCCAGATATATGATAAATATAGGACATATGCTCTAAAAAAAAAATATATATATATATATATATATATATATATATATATTCACTGAAAAAACCATAGGTTATAGACCATATATAGTTAGGAATTAGCATTTATAAAACCTTATTTTACTCACACAAAACCATTGAAATTCACATATATAGTTAGTTGCACTAACTATATATTTCGCGCACCCGCAATCCACTGCTGATGACGTCACATATTACATCATTCATGACATGGTCAGTGACATCACTGATGACATCACTGATGACATCTCAAATGACATCACTGATGACATCACTGATAACAACATCCAGTGACTGTATGTTTCTGTAAAGTTTAAATGTGTCTTACACATTGAAGAATGAGTGGATGTATAAGTGTCTGGATGAAGGATTTAGTAGGTGCATGACTGACTGTATGAGTGAGTGATTAAATGTGTCTCACTGAGTGCATGGGTTAGTGACTAAACTGTCTTAATTTGTGCATCATTATGTCTGTTGTTCTGTAAACTGCTGCATGTATTGATCAGTAGCTATATGAGTAACTATATGGGTTATTGATTGGTTGCCCAATTATTTGTATGGGAGACTGAGTGTGTGTGTGGGTGGTTGGGAGGTGTATGACTCTGTGCATAGATGTGTGAGCAGTTGATTCACTAGATGTATGGGTTCAAAAGTGCATGTGGGAACAGCTGTATGGGCGGTTGACTGTGTGCATGAGTGTATTGGTGAGTGAATGGATATCTCAGTGCTACATGTCAAAGTAAGAACATATGTAAAACACAGTATATGTGAGAGTTGACATATATAAATAACTGTGCATATGAGCCAGTGAATGTGTGAGTGGCTGTATGGATCATTATGAAATTGTATCAGGGATTGTATAAGAGAGTACATATGTGTTAGTATCTGTTTGAATAAGTAAGGTGTGTATAACT
This sequence comes from Lissotriton helveticus, assembly GCF_964261635.1. Lineage (NCBI taxonomy): Eukaryota > Metazoa > Chordata > Amphibia > Caudata > Salamandridae > Lissotriton > Lissotriton helveticus. Next base: position 749,207,781 of record NC_136059.1, on the reverse strand, counting down.
GTATAGTTGAGGAAATGGAGGTGTGATTGATTCTTTGCATGACTGACTAGGTGTGTGAGTAACTCCATGGATGAGTGACAGTCTGTGAGTGTCTGTTTACACTGAGTGTATATAAGGTTATATTAGAGTCTGAAGAAGTTCATCGTATTATCACATGAATGATGTCATCAGTGATGTGATCAGTCATGTCAAATGAGATGTCATCAGTGATGTCATCAGTGATGTCATTTGAGATGTCATCAGTGATGTCATCAGTGATGTCACTGACCATGTAATGAATGATGTAATATGTGACGTCATCAGCAGTGGATTGCGGGTGCGCGAAATATATAGTTAGTGCAACTAACTATATATGCGAATTTCAATGGTTTTGTGTGAGTAAAATAAGGTTTTATAAATGCTAATTCCTAACTATATATGGTCTATAACCTATGGTTTTTTCAGTGAATTTTCAAGATTTAGTAAATGCTAATTCCTAACTATATATGGTCTATAACCTATGTTTTTTTCAGTGAATTTCAATGGTTTTTTAGCAGCAAATATTAAAAGCTGTTAAATGTAATCTTCTTTTAAAGGAAAAATATATTTTATATGTATTTAATATAATTTTTTTATGTATATATATATATATTTTTTTGATTGTTTCGCTACCGGTCCGCGCACCGGGTAGCTTCCCGTTAGCTCATTTTTATGCCGCGACCCGGTCCGCATACCGGGAAACGTACCATTTGCACAACTGCCGCGTTCGAGAACAACATCGTGACGCGTCGCGCAAGCGCGACGTATCGCGTTGCCGTGTAATGCGTCTTATGACGCGCCGCGTTCGCGCACTCGGAAGTGCTCCGGTGCGCGAACGAGGCGCAAAGCGCAGCACACCGGAAGCGCTCCGGGCGCGGAGCGGGACGGGTAACGTAAGCGTAACAGGTCATGTGACCTGTAAATAACACTTTTCATTGGTTTAGAACTTTTTTTTTTCCCAAATGATGAAAACACCTCCTTCTTTCCTCACTCTGACTTTCATCTTTGTGAGAGGAAGACCTTAGTTATGGCATCTGTAGTAGCTGCAGCTGGTGGACCCCCACCACCACCACAACCACCTAGGAAGGAAGGACCACCTCCACAGTTCCTTCCCAACCCAGAGGAAGAGAAAGAAGAAGAGGAAGAAGACGTATAGCCGAGGCAGTTCTTACGTGAAGAGCCCCGGAAATCCCACCACAAAGACAGTTTTATTTGGCAATTTTATTCATACCCTCAAGGCCAAAAAAAGGTCAATGCCCGACATGTGACATGCCTCATTTGTAAATCTGTTTTGTCTAGAGGTACAGAGAAAAAGTATAGTTATGGTAACTATACTATGCACCGCCATATGCAGAGGTGGCATCCACTCAATTACAGCGTTGCAGAGATGCGTCACCTCCAAGATAACCCACCAACTCCTGTGGCCAGTACATCGGCACATGTAACTCTATCGGGACCAGAGGCGAGGGAGACGGTCCCAAATATACAATAGAATTTTGTGCACATGAAGATAGTGTGCCTTTATTGTGGTGACCTAATTTCATGTGCGAATATGAGTATCATTTTGATTAATAGAGCATTTGAAAACCACAAGTGCTCAAAACGCCCCAAGAAATAAAAAATTTTTGCTCCTGTTGAGCCCTTTCTAATGCCTGTTTTTCGTTGTTCCCCCCCAAAAAAACCAAAAAAACGTAAAATTGTTCAAAAAATACAAACAAAAAAAAATGTTCAGAAAAATGAAAAACAAATATAAACAACAAAAACATTAAAAAAAAGTTATTTTCAGAACTACCTCCCATTTAAAAAAAATTACTAAAATTTTTAGCACTCTTGACTTCATTTTTCTCATGGGTGCGCTTCCCGGTGCGCGCACCGGTGAGCGCCCCGTTAGCGCAACAAAAAAAAAACAAAAAAAAAGCAAGAGAAGGAGAGCATAAGAGAAAGAGAAAGAGAGAGTAATGTTAAGAGACAGACAGCAAGAGAGAGCAACACAGATGTACTGTGTAATACATAGTAAAACAGTGTAAAAGATATAACAAAGTGTAAGAGAGAAAATTAAAACAATATAAGGCTGTGAAACAAAGAAAGAGAGAAGAAGAATACTAAAGCAGAGGCACATGAAGAATGTGAGTGGCTGTAAAGAGTAAAAGGAAAGAGAAAAAATTGTGTACAAATAAAAGGTAATAACGGAACCAGATTTAAATAACACTGGTAAGGGAGAGAGAGAAAAAAGTAGTGTGCATAACTAAAGAGGGATGAAATAAGATGGATAACATCGAATAAAGTTAAAACATGTGGATTGACAGAGAGAAAAAACTAAAAGAAGAAAAGAAGAAGTAACAGAAAGGGAATAATTGAAGCAGCAAAGAAATGTAAATAACGTAGTGTGCTTGAACTTCAGGAAGAAAGCATAATGAACAAGTAGTGAAAGAGTGAAGAGACAGAGACAATTACAGTAAGATAGACGGACTGAGTGAACGGGAATGAAGAACTGTGAGAACAGAGGTACTGAGAAAAGGAGTGGAAGGAGTGCAGTAAGTAAATCACCCACACAACACAAAAGCTACCCTACCTCAAAGCACTCTAAAATATTATTTTACTGTTTCTCTTTGTTTTCCCCTTGTTACGCTCCCCGGTGCGCTACCCATAGTAAAAGTAAAGAGGGGTGATAGAGGGAGAAATATTGAATTAGGATAACACATGGTGAGTGACAAAGAGAGAGGACAAAGAGAGTAAAGGGAACAGTACCTGAATGAGCTTGAGTACAACAGCAAAAAAAGATAAGTAATGCAGTGTGTGTGACTTACAGGGAGTTAGTGGGTGTAGGTCAAAGTGTGGGTGTGTAAGGTGTGTCTGTGGGTGTGGTTGTGTGGAGTGTTTTGGTGTGGGTAGAGATGAGGGTGTGTGAAATATGTGTTAGAAGTGTATGAGTGTGGGGTGTATATGTGTTCGATGTATGTGTGTGTATGGAGTGTGAGTGTGTTTTTGAGGAGTGTGTGTGGAAGGTTTTTTTTGTGTGTATGAGTTGTATGTGTGGTGTGTGTGTGGGGTGTATGTTACAGGTGTGTGTATGTGTTGGGAGGGGGATGAGGTATATGTGTAGGAGTAAGGTAAATAATTAAGAAAAAGAGAATGAGTAAAGAAGCAAAGGAAGGGAACAGAGGGTAAGTGAAGTAAAGAATAGGAATCAAAAGAAGTTGAATATGAGAGGGTAAATAATGAAAGGGGAGTAAACATGGAGAATACGAATAAGTGAGAGAAGCAGAGTAAAAACACAGGAGTGAGGTAGATTGAGAAAATGTTAGTGACCTTAAAGCAAAGGGTGATAACAAACTACATATTTTTAGTCATACTTACCATATAATAAATGTAACTATAATTTGTTTTACTACAGTTGGTATCTGTGAAAGAGAGAAAAAAAATAAGTTATAATTAGTAAAATATGTATTTTAAATTAAAAGATACAAATGAAGAGCTAAAAACATCATAACACTCTATTTAGAAATAAAGTTAGAGTGAAGAACACAGAAAGGGAAATAAACTAAGGTAGAAGGACAAAAAGAGGGAAAAAGAAATAGAAGGAGAACAAATTACAAAGAGTAAGGCATATAGATTCACTAAGAAAAAGAGAGAGAAGTACAGAGAAATGAACTGAAGGTAAGAAAGATACTAAAACAATGTGAGTTAGCAAAACTAAATTAGGAAACAGAAGTAAGTAAAAAGATAATGACTGAGACAGAAAACAGTCTAATTAAGGATGTATTTAGAAGAATGAGGAATAGAAGATAACTGAGAGTAAGAGAAGAACAGTCATACAGTGAAAGGATGAAGGGAGACGAAATAATATACAACAATTGAAGGAAATGGACTGAGGAAGTTATAACGTAGACACACTAAGAGAAAAACTGAGTGAGGTGGAGTACAATGAGTGAAAAAAGAAAAAAAGTAAGTCTGCAAAAAAAAGGAAAGAGAGGAGAAGACGACTAAAACAGTGATACTGAGAGAAAATAATTTGGTGATGAAAGTAAAGAGAAGGACATTGAAAGAAAGGAAATGATGGATAGTAACGGAACCAGAGTAAAAGAAATGGGATGAAGAACGATGAGAGAGGAGCAGTGAAGTTGTTTTAAAAGAAGTGATAGAAGGTAGATAAACACAAGTGAAAATAACACAAGCAGAGTGAGGCACTGAGGACATAGAAGTAGTGAACGAAAAACAGAGAGAAGAGGTCAAAAGTAAAGAGCAAACAAAGATAAGCTAAGGAGAGTGGGTGATTTATAGTAATTGAGTGCAATAATACTGCTGAGTGAGTAAACAGGAATTACTAAAAGAGCATAGGAGGAAAATACGGAAAAGAGAAGAAAAGCAGAAAGACTGAAAGCTGAAAAGTTATGCACGGGAGAGACGGGATACACACAGTTGAAATGAAAATGAGGGGTTGTCAAAGAAGTGGAGTAAGGGAACGGGGGTTACAGAGAGTGAGAGAAAGACATTATAAGTGAGTAAAAAGAGCTGAAAGAAGATGAAAAAAGGAAAGTAAGTGTCAGAGAATGGGAATACAATTTAATTTACACAATCCAAAGTATAGAATAACTTCTACAACATGTTACATAGTTTATTTTTGATGTTCTCAGAATATATTGAATTTCACTTAAAGTAGTGAGTTCAAATTACTCATCATATGACAGCGGGAAAAAAAAACACAATCTAAAAGATTGTGTTTTAAAAAAACCTTACATACTGACAAATGACAAATGTACGCTAATCTTTGATTGACTTACTTTTCCTTGAGGCTAAATAGTATATCATGGAGGTCCTTTTCTCGTTGCATAGTATTTTGCTGTTCACTTAGAAATCCATTTCATCGACTTTCTACAAGAAAAACTCCAAGAACATCTGAAATATTTTCAAATTTTTAATATACTCCTTTTTTTCAGTCATGACTCTTTACTCATTCTTTCACCTTTCCATTTGGCCAAATAGTGTGAGGTGTATGAGTATATATGAGTACTCCTCCCGTCTTCATAGGCCAATTACCTTTACCTAAATTTTGGCTGTAAAAACACTAGATATGAATTTAGAAAGCCAAAAGGCAAACGTTGTTTGAAAGTCAAATGATTGTCGTTACATTGGGTCCAACCTTTAGAAGATTTTAAATAGCATGTGTAATGCCCTGATGTTGTAGAAGGACCATCATGAAAAATAATAGCTACAGTTGCAAAGGTTCTTCCTGATATCGATAACTGAGAAGCCACAACATTTTTAATAGAAGTTGTCAATTTAGTTCCATCAGGTCTACATCGTTGGAACATTAAAATAACATAGTGACCATAATTTTGTAGAAATAATGTGGACAGCATTGCAGACTTACATTGGGTACACACCATATTGTGATCCGCTGCTTTAACTAGATTATTGAAAGACACTGATTTGCAGTCTGGTAAAGTTAAATATATAAATCTTTCAGAGTCTATTCTAGTAGTACTTGATTAAGCACAGTTATCACAGTCATGTTGCCATTGATAAGAAAGGCCAAATAGATTTTTTATATCTACTCCTTCATCTTGTAATACATCAAACATATATATTAAAAATTCCTGAAAATCCTGCTGAATATTCTGTGAAAATTGATTTTGACCTGAACATATATCTAGAAGATTTCTAATTTCTGAAACACTTTCTATTTTTGCTCTATCACTACTACATTTGTCTAACACAGAATTCAATAAACAGCACAATGTTTGTTCCCGATTTTCAACAATCTGTCTTTGTAAATTTTGAAGAAAAAAAACAACATTAACTACTACATTAGCATATCAGTTGACACCAGAACTGTTTTCAAACTGAAATCCAACAACATCTTCAACAGAATCCTTTTTATTTCTCTTTACAATTACACTTTTATCTACTTTATGCCTTTTTGCTGATACCTCACTGCAATTACTCTCATTTCTTCTTTTTCGGCCTACCACACGTTTTTCAATCAGAGGATATTGAGGCAAATGTGGAGCATACTCTCTTCTTAACCTATTGTATTCTTTTATACAATCTAAATCTGCACAAATCTTTGTTTCATCACACTCAATCAAGTGCAATCCTGATAAAGTTCTGACTCGTGATAATGCCATACCCTCTTTAAACACAGAACTTCCAATGTTCACCAAAGCGCTATCTACACTTAAACCTTGAGACTTATGAATTGTCACCGCATATGCCAAACAAATAGGAAACTGTTTTCGGCGAACATATAAGTCTTTCACGAGCAAAAATCTGTCTGAACAACGACAAATTTGTTCTATTTCATCAATGTCATCAAATTTAATTTTTAAAATTTCAATTCCATCTCTATTTTTGTAATTCACAAAACCAACAACATAACCCATTGCTCCATTTACTAGACCTCTTTCAACATTTAAATTCCTTCTTAAAATGACACGACAATTCAAACACACATTCAGAGTCTTTTCAAAACCAGCAGTTTTAGATATAGTCTTCTGTAATGAATCCAATTTTGATTTCAAATTTTCAGACAAAATAATTGTTGCTCCCATATGCTCTATTTTATCAATAGCTTCCAGTTTCACTATCTCTTCGTTTTCTAACTGTAACATTTTGTTGTTGAACATGGAACATTCTTTCAGAGTTGGTTATGCCTGATTTCTTCTCGTTAATTTTCTTAAATATGTTCTCTGGAAGAATGTTTTCATTTGGGTACAAATTTGAAATTAATCGTGCATGTAAAGCTTCTTTCCCTTGCTGACTTACTTTTCCAATCCTTACATCTTGTAGAATATTTTTATAATCTTCATCATTTGCCTGCCGCATATTTTGAAGCAGTTCTGCATATTTAAAGTTTAACCATATATTAAAGTTTCCAATGCTCCCTAAGCACTTCCTGGTATCTTCATGTGTGAGCATTTTGAACACAGGTTGTCCTTTCACTGGAGTCAACTGCAGAAGATCTCCAAAAACAATAATATGTTTTCCACCAAATAAGACATCATAGTCTGTTCTAAGAATTTCTTGCATTCTCAAATGCACAAAAGCAAGCATGATATTTGACACCATGCTTACTTCATCAATGATAAGAAGTTTCATTTTCTTCAGGACTCTCGAAACTTCGGAACACGCATCTCCTGATAGCTTGTGATACTCCAATTTGTTATCATGCTCCACTGGCAGCATCAGTAAACGATGTAAAGTAATCCCTTTAATGTTATGTGCTGCCAGCCCAGTTGGAGCAGTAACAACACAAGACAGCGGTGATTCAGTCCTTTTCTGCAGATAAGTTGCAATGGCTTTAATTAGAAAACTTTTTCCAGTTCCCGCTTCTCCACTCACGTACAGTTGGACAGGCTTAAATGATGTACATGAGCACTCTATTTTCTCATGACTGAATCCATGTTCAATCTGTTCTGTGACTTCGTCATATATCTGTTTCTGCTCAAGGTTTAGTTGTTTCACCAAATCTTCGTTAACTTCATCATCTTGACCTTGTTCCATAGCTCTTTCCACCTCATCCATGGCAGTAGCAGCTTCATTTTGGATAATTGGTCCTCCTAGTGGATCCTGACTCAATGAAGCAGAACTCTGACTGCCTTGAGAACTGTCTCTCGCAATCTCTGCAGCAATTGTGGCTTCTTGCTCTATTTCTTCATTCAACATTTGCAGATAATTTGGAAAAACAGGACATTCTATGGTATCCTTCGTTGCATTAAAGGAGTCTTCATAACAGAGAAAATCTCCAAGAAGTTCCTCTCCTTCACGCCGTGATTTAAACAGTTGCAAAAGAGCCAAATAATAAAATTCTCTTTTATCTGGATTATCACAACTCAATTTGCGATGATTAATCAAATGACCTTTTTTCTGTTTCACTAGACATCCTTCACATCCAATGACTCCATATATTCCATTATTGATATCTTCTCTGATGTTCCTCTTATAAATATATCTCTGCAGAACTTCATAGAGACAAGCGTTCTCAAGGTGATGACTTCTATTTGGATAGTATGTATCCAACATGTTTGTCTTCAAAATATCTGTACTTTCTGGTTCTTTCTCCGCCAAATACTCTATCTCTTGTACATATTTCAAAACTCGATTTCGTGTTGCAGCAAGACCTAGACTCACCCAAATGATAGTTCTAGATTTGGCATAGAGACTTGCTGACGACAATCGATCAGAACATTCACACGCTCCAATTTCTCGATGCGACAACATCTTCAGACTGTAAATGTATAATTTCTTGCTTAGACTCTTTTCATGTGAAATGTCCTCCCACATTTCCTTTAGTTCTGTCTTTTCTTTTTTTGTGATGTAACATATCGAGCCACAGCAATAGAGTTGTCAGCAACGAATCGAATATCCATGTTAGCATTCCACATGGACAAAATCACTGGGTTGTAGTCGTTGATGTACTTGGACTCTTCGTCTCTTTTTAAATTGTATGTATTTTTTGGTGATTTCCTCGTCACAGTATGTCGCAGAGAAGACATCAAATTATTTACTCTTCCTTTAGAAATCACTGGTCGTGGAAAGCTGAAACGACATTGTGTGTAGAACTTGTCCTTGTTTCTGAATTTTCGAGGACAGTACTTTCCACAACGATGGGATTGAAAGCGTAAAACTTGTTGCCTTAAACTGTTTTCTTCCATAGTTTTCGGAACAGCACATGTTGAATACTCTTCAATGAAACTCATCACTGTCTCATCCGAATCTGTTCCAAATTTGGGTGCATCTTTAATCCACAACAACATATGTATGTGAGGAGCACCTCTCGCTTGATACTCCTTTCTCCAAAAGAAATCCAAAACCTCTCCAAGGGGAGGATTTTTTTTGTTGGTAATAAAAGACATCATAGCTTCAAATCTATGATTAAAATATCTGCATACATTCACTGGATCTAAAGAACACGGTTCTCCAGGTGTTTTGAATTCTATATTTTGTATATTAGCATTGGCCTCTCGTAGAAATTGAAGTAAGTCCTCCCATGCATACTCGGCACAGCTAAGAGTGAGGAACCATGTAGGAGTTCCTAAGTTTCTTAGCATACATTTCAATTCCCCATGGCGACGGTACCAATACTCATTTGTACCACGCTGACATGCCATGAGATTGATTAGATGAGATTCTAAAATATTATCTTGCAGATTCACTTTCTCCATAAAGTCCCTCGCCGAAACATTTTATAGATGTGCTCCACTTTTCAGAATATGGTTTACTGCATAAGAAAGCCCAGACAAGTCACTTTCATACAGTAGATGAAACAAATAGGGAATGCATTGACGAAACCTTGCATCTTCAGCATATAATCTTACAGTTCGATATTCAGATGCAGGAATTTGAAGTGGTCGATCGTCATATCGTCCACCTCGACCTGTTGGAAATAGCTGTGGAAAACAACGAGCTTACAAACTTTCTTCCCATACACTAATGGGACTTCCTTTTGCTGTTTTCATTTGAAACAAGTCAATTGCATTCCCCATTACTTCTTTGGAATGCAAAGGATGAACAGTATAATGTTCATATATTTCTTCACTTCTAGACACATCAACTTTTTCAATTTGGCCGCCTGAACAATCACTGTCTTCATCTGTAGCTGTTTCCTCTGCTGCAACACATACATATTTGTAGTACTCATTGTTTTTGACTAAATACAACGTTGCCTTTTTGACTTTCCTAACATCCACTAAATCTTGCCAGATTTTTTTACTCTTTGTTGGAACCCCATTAACTAGAATAACTAGAGGTTCCTCTTCTACTTTTTCTATACCAATTGTATCAATATTTTTTTTCAAATCTAGGGGCAAATAAACAACTCTTCCCTTTAATCCTCTCTGCAAATCTGTAGGAGGCAATTGCCCTATCTTAGGCTCTATGCGAACAATTGCCTGAAAAGGATGGACACATTGAATCAAAATAGACTCATATGTATTTAAATCCATCAATTCACGGGGAATGTCTATCAACTCCAGATTATTATGAACAGCTCTAGCAGGCATTCTGTTTTGATTTAATTTGTCATAACAATATTTACAAATACGCTGATCAGAACTCAAATCAGAAGAATTCTCCACCCACAAATAAGTTGCTAAATCTTTCCACTCATAATTATCCATCTTTTCACTTTTTGCATATAAATCAACTAACCTAGTCTGAATCTTATAATGAGTCCGTCGACAACACACACAAGTAAAATTCGGCCTTTCACTTGATTTCACCTTAAACCTAGTAATTTCCTTCTCAAACTTTTCTGTATTTAAAATCTGTACATTGTCTTCCACATTACCTTGAATTGCTGTCTCAATTTCTACACTGTCCTCTTCCCAAGAAAATATTGAGTTATATAGTTATATATAACTGTATTTTATAAAATTGTGAAGCTCCATGAGAAAGCGTTTGCCTCAGTCTTATTCCTGTTGTGAGGCAGGTGCAAGATTTTGCCTCAGTCTTATCCCTGCTGTGAGGCAGATGATTGTAAATAGGATCTGTGCTGTGTTTCCTAAATGTGATGTCAAAAACGATTTTTGGAGAAAATGATTGGTTTTTACATTTTTGATTATAATGTGGCGCAAAGGTTTAAAAAGTGACGCATCTACCTACATGCATCAATTTTTAAATATGGAGCAAAAAGTTACTTGTTTGCGTTTTCCTGGTGAGCGTAGTTGGTGAAGCTTGTGTCTAAGAGTGCAGTGGACTAGGCTTCATGAAGCATATACCTGTCTGCATTCTTAGACGCAGGTGTCAATTTGACTCTTTACAGTGATGTTAGCTGTGTTTTAAATCAGTGTAGGAAGCATATTGAGTTTGTTTGCATAGAGGAATTGTATTTTGTAAAATTGTGAAGCTCCATGTGAAAGCGTATGCCTCAGTCTTATTCCTGTTGTGAGGCAGGTGCAAGATTTTGTCTCAGTCTTATCCCTGTTGTGAGGCAGATGATTGTAAATATGATCTGTACTGTGTTTCCTAAATTTGATATCAAAAACGATTTTGGGGAAAATAAATGGATTTTACATTTTTGAGTATAATGTGGCGCAAAGGTTTAAAAAATGACGCATACATGCGTCACTTTTTAAATATGGGGAAAAAAGGTACATGTTTGGGCTTTCCTGGGGAGCCTAGGTGGTGAGGATTGTATCTTAGTGTGCAGTGGACTAGGCTTCATGAAGCATATCCCTGTCTGCATTCTTAGACACAGGTGTCAATTTGACTCTTTACAATGATGTTACCTGTGTTTTAAATCAGTGTTGGAAGCATATTGAGTTTGTTTACATAGAGGAATTGTATTTTGTAAAATTGTGAAGCTCCATGAGAAAGCGTTTGCCTCAGTCCTATTCCTGTTGTGAGACAAGTGCAAGATTTTGCCTCAAAACACCTGTGTCTAAGAATGCAGCAGAGATAGGCTTCATGAAGCCTAATCCACTGCACTCTTAGACACAAGCCTCAACACCTATGCTCCCCAGGAAAGCCCAAACAAGTACCTTTTTTTGCCCCATATTTAAAAAGTGACGCATGTAGGTAGATGCAAGAGGTGGCAAAAATCAAAGGGGGAAATGAGCAAAAGGGGGCAGAGTACACCCCCCCTGACCCCCTAGGTTTGATGTGGGAGCCATAAAAGGGTCCTGTGGGACAAATTTATTATTTATTTTTTTCGATTTTCGCGGGGGGAGCGCCCGGTACGTGCACCGGGGAGCGTACCAGGGAGCGTACTTAGGTGAAAAATTGTGAAAATTGTGAAAATAATAGTGTAAAATAATCATTTTGAGTCATTACAGGTAGGGTAGCTCTGAAAAGAGCTTTTGGGTTCTGTGGCTGTTTTAGGTACCTACAAGTGTGTCCCACACACACCCACATGCACACAAACCCACACCCACACACCCACACACTCCCCACACACACTTCACACATGCACACTTCCACCCACAGTCAAACACCCCACACCCCCACATCGACACCTTACACATCCACACCTCTTGTATCTCAATCCTACCGAGACACAAGATGGCGGCCGCTGCTGACTGTTTCGAATGTTTACAGACACCCGAGAACCAATAAGCTTGCCGTGCGCAAGTCGCGTGGCACGCCCGGAGCGCTCCCCGGTACGCGTACCGGGGCGCGCTTACAGATATATACATTTTTTAAACCTAAATTACTCAAAATCCACTGGAGCACATATCTTGAGACATAGCAAAGGCACATCGGGCTACCAGTCCCTACAATTTTGCCAAGTTTGGTGCAAATCCATTCAGCCGTTCGAGCTAAAACTGCGACAGACCGCCCTATGGAAATTAACATGGGGAAAACACGTTTTGGGACCCCCCTTTTATCTCAGCCCCCGCTTTGACAAATCCCCCCCAAACTTTCAGAGAAGGAGCGGAGAGCCGCGAGGCAAAGTTGCTGTAAAATTCAGCCTGATTGCTCAACTTGTAGCATTATGAGGCTATCTATACTGACATTTTAAGATGGCGCCTAGAGTGACCATAGTGGGGCTGTCCTCTGTTTATTTCTATGTATGAAAATAGAAAGCGAGAATGGTATATTTAAATCCACCGAAGAGTAAAAATCACTGTAACCACACTGACGAAGGCGACACGCCGAAACGCGTTTGTGGAGAGTGCCTGCGAATAATAAAACCTGCAGTGTTTGAAAGTGGCCCTCGAGTGCTGTTGTCTTCTTGTGAGCCGAGAGGATTTGGAGCGTCATATATATATATATATATATATATATATATATATATATATATATATATATATATATATATATATATATATATATATATATATATCAAGCTCTTGCCTGGATTCCCTTTGCAGGAAGCACCCGAATGCTGACAGCGGGCCCCAAGCACAGCCCGCCTCACCGGTATGGAAATGTCTTTTCCCTGATACCTTTCACAGCTCCACACAACTCTGGCCTGACGCGTTTCAAATTACATTCTTTCTCAAAGGCTCGTAGTGCAGAGAAGAACCACGCACAACACCACGCTGCTTCTCAACATTTTCTTTATTGCGCGCCCTCTATGGGCTGCTTTATATAAGGCTGCGCATTTCATGCTGGGAGATGCAGTCCAGGTAATGTCCAGGCAATATGCTGCTGAATAAGCCCGTAGATGGGCCTCAGTCCAAAATTCATTCCCTCATCCTATGCCAAACACTCCACATGATTAAAGAGCTGGAATATATATATATATATATATTATATATATATATATTCCAGCTCTTTAATCCTTTACCCAGTAAAGAACGGACCGCACTCAGTTGTCTTTTCAGAAATTGATAATTCACGATTTTACTTTCATCGTCAGCTTTAGAAACAGGACGCGTTTCGGCGTCTCGCCTTTGTCAACTGTTACTTTGTATCATTTTCACACAGGTTCAAATAAAGTTGCATCATGATGTCACATCCTCTTCAAAGGTTAACATAAAAAACGGACAACAATTCATTCTTGTTGTGATGGCGGCCATCTTATAAAGTGTTTCAAATTAAACAATTGTATACACTTTTTGCGTTAGGCGCCAAATTAAACAGAAAATTATTAAGCCCTGGATGGGCATTGATCAGCCAAGCAATTTGCTACAAAGACTTACAAGTATATATACATAGTTCATTTAGGTTGGTGTTCTATACAATCCATTATTTTAACCTAAATGTACCCGAACAGAGGTATGTACAGTGTGTGCAGCTACAAATAGCAATTCATTGAGAGAAAACTCTATATAGAATTTCATAATAATTGAGAAAGATAGGATTGTTTGAGAAAAAACCATAGTGATGTCAGATTACTGACCAAGATGACTGGCTAATTCCTCTTCGGTATTAAGCCCATGTGGAGACTTAGTTTGGAGATCTAAAATAAACCTAGATTCTAGTATCCTCATTTGCATCTCTCTGTCCCCTCCCCTATCTATATATATTAAAGTTGATGCATTAGAAAGTTGGGCGTGTTGGGCATAGCAGGGCTACGCAGAGGTCCACAGAGTTGCAAACAAACTCCGTGGAGCTCCACTACGTCACCCGACTCCACCACCCTATTAAGAAATAAGTTAACAGTAATTAAAAATAAACTTCAAACCACCTACCTCTTTACTGCTGCGTCCCCGGGCTCCCCTCCTCCTCTTCCTCGATGTACCGGCAATGCTTAAGAAAACTGTGCATGCACGTGCGACAGTGCATGAACATTTCTCTAAAAAAATCCATGGGCACGCACGCCTGCGCGTTTTTCTCCAGCATTACCGGTACGGCGAGGAAGTGCAGGGGTTCAGTACACAGAAGGGGCCTGCCACAGTGCCAGGATCTCTGAGTGTTTTGAGTGAGCCGTGATGTAAAGAGCGCAGTTCCATTGGGCCGCAGCAGGGCAGCAGTTTCTCTAGTGGGTCGAACAGCACAGCAGGTGTTCAGGGATGGTTAAAATAGGTTTATTGTATAGCGTGCAGGGGCTCACAAGTCACTAGGAAGCTGCAGCTGGGAGTGTACCATGGGTCAGATTGTACCCGGCCAATAAATGCAGCAACCCCGTACCTCCATTGCAGTGTTGTGGACGCCTCGCTCTTTCTCAGGGTTCCAGCAATCTTTTGAGGCTCACCAGCGATCTGCCACCAGGAGAACTGCAATGATCTTCCACGCGCACCACTCCACCAGGCAGTGCGATCGCACCAGAGTAAGCAGCATCAGCTCCGCATGGCCACAGCTAGACACCGGGTCTCCAGAGACTAGGACAACACGTCTTCCACTGCCTGGCTCCTTCCCAGCAGCATGCAGGTCTCACCTGCAGGAAACAGGCCTCACCGGGTCAGAGACTCTGGATCGCTGTACACGTACCCAGCTGTTGCCGCAGCGGGCTTATATGATGTGATTCCGGCCAAGCGAGCCGCAGAGGCTTTCAATCCGTTGCGATGACCCTCAAGATGCACGGATTTTATAAGGATTAATTACCCGGCCGGCAGAGCTCACTCAGAAAGCGGCCATCTTGCGGCACTACCAGACCACGCCCCCTAGATCGTGAAACGTACTCTCGATGGGAGTCTTTCTTCTACTAAAACACCATTCTTGTTTGTCAAATACTGAACAAACTGGGTGTACCGGTTATTTAGTGGAAGCTCGCTCTAAGAGGGTCACTCCTGGGGTTGCTGTAGGACCATCTAACGAAAATGTAGCCTGCAACGGCAATGTGGATACGGTGCTGAATGGGTTTGTTTCTAGTCCCAATTCTGCCATGGAAACTGTAATGGGGAATTTATTGTCTTGGAATGTGGCTGGGCTATGTTCCAAGTTGGACTGTGCAGACTGGTTTGGATTTGTAAGCAAGTATGATATTTGCATTTTTCAAGAGACATGGGCCTGTGACCCCGTTTTTGCTTTGGGGTACTTAAATTTCTATGTTCCAACCATCAAGGGGCCAAAAGGGCGCCCGATGGGGGGCCTCACTATATGGGTTAGGCAGTCCCTAAAGGTTGTAGTACAAAGTGTGGCGCTTGGTGAAAAAGATATCCAGCTTATTAGACTCATGAGTGATTCATCTATCTCCATCGACATTTATAATATATATGCTAGAGGAGGAAATGCAGGAAATTCTGAGGTTCTCTCGAGCCTGTATAATCTCCTAGAGACATATTCGACAGGGGAGAATATAATAATTGCAGGCGATTTAAATCGTACGTTTGAACCTCTGGTCACTGATGAGGCTTCACTGGGTGAAGAGGAAGATAAGCATTGGGATATCCCCACTTTAGAAACTACTCCAATAACTCGATGGACTGTGGATATATTAGGTATAAATGCAATGTGCCTCGAACATGCCTAAGAGATCTGAATGGTCGAATTAAGTCTGACAGAGTTCCTGCCATGACTTTCAATAATGGGAGAAACAAAAGCCGTATTGATTACGTCATCTGTAGTATGTCTATATGGTCACTTGTTGTAGATATGGTGGTGACGGAAAGGCTCGAGAGCGACCACAACCCTTTATGTGTCTCTCATAAATTGTGGGTGTCTGATGAGACTGTATTTATCCCCCGCGACGGACTTCTACCGCCGCTTATTGTACCAACAAATGATATGCGCAGGCTGAGGTGGTCAGGTGTTAGGTCGGACCAGCAGGTCCTAGAAAAAATAGGAGCAGCGACTGACATGGCTATCGCGGCCTTGGAGAGTGTGGCAGGGAACTCTCTGGGCCATGATGATACTACCAGAGCACATGTGACTCTTTTCAATGAAATTAAATGTCATTTCTTAAAAACCGTGAATAGAAAGAGGATATGTGCTATCAGAGTTGCTAAATGGTATAATCAAAATTGCAAGGCGGCACGAACTAACTTGGGAGTTGCAATTAAGAGTAAAAATTTGGGGCTGATTCGATCTGCTAGGAAGCATTACAAAAATAGTATTGCTAAAGCGAAAAGAGATTGGGACGAAGCCCATTGGAACAAGTTGAAATGTGCAAGTGATCGTAAACATTCTAGGTTATTCTGGCACATTGTCAAATGGGGCAAAGAAAGGTCTGAAGAAGCTTGTAACAACAATGTCCCACAGGACGCATGGGTTAAATTCTTCAGCGACCAGTACTCTACTAGGGATCAGTTTGTGAATAGCACTTGCCCAATTTACTTGTTTGCAGAAGACAATGTCTTCACTCAGAGTGAAGTACTGTCCGCGTTAAAAACTGCACATAGTGGCCGAGCTCCTGGCATTGATGGGGTCCCAGCGGACGTTTTTTTAAATGACACTGGAAGGTGGAGTAAATATATTCACCTACTAATAAACCACATTGCCAAGGGTGCAGAAATCCCGGTATCATGGCGGGGTGCTGTAATCATCCCTGTATACAAAAAGGGTGATCGTGCCCAACCTTGCAATTACCGCCCAATCAGTTTAATTGACACTGTTCAGAAAATCGTGGGGCGAGTGATTGTCAATAGCTTGCTCGATTGGGCGGAGGACCACAACATTTTATCTCCTTTTCAGGCTGGGTTCCGCAGGGCAACCAGCACTGTGGATCAGGTCTTCCGCTTCCAACTGATCCAGTGGAGGACCGTGGTGCTGGGTGGAGGCAGTCTATACGCAGCATTTGTTGACCTGCGGGCTGCTTTCGACCTGGTACCACGGGCAAAACTGTGGGAAGTGCTTGCGGCCATGGGGGTCCCAGGGGTCTTGCTGACCCTGATCATGAGATTACATGAAGGTACTTATGCCAAAATTCAATGGGGCGGGTATGGTAATAACACTGCCGAATTTCCTGTTGAGCGCGGGGTTCGGCAAGGATGCTCAATGGCTCCAACCCTGTTAACTTTTTTTATTAATGGCATTGTTCCCCGTATGCAATCAGAGGCAGTGGACGCTCCCTCTCTCGCAGGTGTAAAAGTTCCTATTTTAATGTTTGCCGATGACACGTTAATTTTATCTAAAACCCCAAGCGGTCTGCAGAAATCATTGGCAATTTTTGATAAGTTTTGTGGCGAACATGCTTTGGAGGTGAACGCATCTAAGACCAAACTCATGGTTTTTAATCCTTATAAAAATTTTAAATCCAAAATCACCATGAGCGGACGCACCCTTGAAGTCGTAAAATCCTTTACATATCTGGGGATCCTTATCTCCAATGATAACAGATGGAACCAACATATAAACATTGCATTATTAAGACATAAGCAATTAGCTGGCACCATTATAAAGGAGCACAGTAAATCGTTGACCAAACCGATCAAACCACCTTTGATCATATATGAGGCAAAAGCAATTGGGTCCTCATTGTATGGGGCCGAGTTGTGGGGACAAGAAAACCTGCAGGAGCTCCAAACATCTGAGAATAAATTCTTAAGGAAACTCACAGGCACCCCACAGAGCAGCCCGCTCTTGCCTCTGAGATACGAGCTTGGCAGGAGAGAAATCTCGGAAATGGGTAAATTACGTCCAATTTTATATTGGCGTAGGCTTTGGACCACGCCTGAGCTCTCCCACTATGCGGATGGGTTTATGGATGTCATCAAAGCGGATCATTTCAACAAAATTAAATGGTTTAAATCGTTAAAACTTGCACTATCTGAACTAGGACTAAATGCATTATGGTCTGATCCGGTTGGGTCATCATTTCCCTCTAAGGCAATACTAAAAAACATATTCTGGGAACGAGTTGCAAACAGGAGTCTGCTCAATATTAACAATGGGTCCATGACTACCACTTTTCTTGAGGTTAAGCTGTTCCCTATATATGAAATGTATTGAGATTACATAACGAAACGAATGGACAGGAAACTGTTCTTTCAATTAAGGGCTGGCTCTCTACCTCTTCGCAACCTAACATCTAAGTGGAGAGATGGAGGACCAGCTACTTGCCCAGTTTGTGGGGAAGGCAATGAAACATTTGGTCACTTTCTGTTCTCCTGCCATGTATATTCTGTTCCAAGGCGAGTGTGGTTGGCACCCATGTGTAGGAACTTGGGTACTAAAAGCAGTATGGTCGCTTTACGTATTATTAGATCTACCTCTTTGACTTGGATTATAATTGCGACTGCAAAGTACTTGGGGTGGGCGTGGGTAATTAGGCAGAGATTGCTAGTTGGGTAACTACTCTTTGCCTAGTTGATCAGAGACTGCTAGATTATCTATTCTCTGTATGGTACCTTTCACGTGTCATCCCGGACAGGAATCCTATTGATTTTTAACATTGATATTGCACCTGTGTTTTTTAACTGGATTTTTAACAATAATGAACTTTACACCTGTGATTTTGTAAATTTTGCCGATATATAATTGTTTTTATAGTGATATGTGCTTATGTCAAATATGACTTTTGTAATTTAATTGTTTTTTATTACATGTTTGTTTGTCTGCTTTTATGAGTAATACTCGAATAAAGCACTTTTTGAATTGAATTGTTTGTCAAATACTGAACAAACTGGGTGTATTACAGATAGTTCCTTACATGGATCTTCCCCATCAAAAGCAATAATGGTGGTACTAAGATTTCATCCAGAACCAAATAAATGTAGAATTAAACACCATTTTCTTAAGATGTCATCTATCTTGTACATCAGTGTATGTGTTTCAAGTGAAAAAGTCTCCTGGTGAAGTTATTGAACTAAATGATATAATGTATAATGAAGAAATGAACTTCTTAAAGTTGATTTATCTACACATTTTCTGTCAAAACAAGGTTGTGATTGGTTGATTGAGGTTATTGGGCTTGATTGGAATAACGCCTCATGCCCCATACACTTGGTATTTCATCTTGCTGTGATGCAATTGTATGAATGTTACGTTTATGGGAGTCACTTGTTGCAGGTCAGGTGTTAGTTTGAATATTTGACCATTAGTGAAGGTTATAATCTGTTCAGTTTTATTTGTAATCAATACAACTCAATTACTACTACTTTCTACACATCTTCCAAGGGCAGTATGACCCCTTTGACTTGTTTCTGGCTCTTTGGTACACCATGGGAATCTTCGTGCATGCACCTTATATAAATCCTTATTGCATTTGTCCCACTTAGTGCACTGGTCTCCATCCATTTGTACCGTGTTAAAATTCGACAAATTTAATGTTTCATATTTTATCTTTTTTTAGTGGTTGGGGCAATTTTTGTGCTAGGTTGAATAACAAGCATTGGCAATGCAATTGGTCTCGTCTTCGGGACCTTATATGTATTTAGCTATGCAGCACATTAACCAGGGTGCTGAAACATCTACTGTTCTTTGACATGGAGGGAAAGTAAGGACCAAACTGGAACATGCCAGGTATGGGAACACATGGAATTGTATTATCCAAAGCTCTGTTTTTAAAATAAAATCAGCCCCTTCAGCGGTCATATCACTGAAAGTATAAGATTAAAAAAACTATTATTGACTAAGGGAGCTCAATAAATACAAATGTATATAGCCTGGAATCTAGGAAATTCTAAATTAATTCTGGTATTTTACTGACGTCTACTGGTCGTTTACTATCAAGAAAGCTAAATTGAGGAAGTAGCCAGAAAAAAAATAAAGGAAATTCCCTAACCAGAAGGCAATTCTGGTATTTTACTAACCTCTACTGGTCATTTTCTAACAAGACAGTTAAGTAGAGGCATTTGAACAGAAAAAAAGTCCCTAAGCAAAGGCAAAAGCATACAAGTCCTAGAGCTGATGTCCAGAACCCACAAAGTACATACAACAGATTGCGCTGTCTAGGCTCGACATAAAAATGTGTATTGTACTCAGAGAGGTATCGGTTGTACTGCCACAAACAGCTGTCACCCTATCTGAGTGTATAAGTTGGCACGGAGAATTCGACCCATTGGCTGGGGGCTAGGGCATTGCCAGTGGCGTAACAAAGGCCCCTGCAGGCCCCTGCAGGCCCCGCAGTGCGGGAAGGGGGCCCCTCCTTGCACTTTGCAGGGAGGTCCCCTCAAGTTTTGTTGCGCCACTGGGCATTGCTGTGCGCATGTGTACTGGGGCACGAGGGGGGAAGGAGAGGGGTATTAATGGGCAAAGCTTTCCAGCCAGGTTCTAACGCGGTCTTCTCTTGGACTTCACGTGCCCCTTAAACTCGGAGGGCCTTATTTATGAAGGCCCTGCGCCGCCGGTGAGTCACTTTTTCCCATTTTAAAAGTGGCGCACCGGCGGCGCAGGGCCTTCATAAATAAGGCCCGGATTCTTTATTCAATTGCTGCATGTTATTTGCGTCGTGCTTTGACTATTAGGTGATGCTATCGAATACATGCCCGCATTCACCCACTTTTAGTGTGGAATCAGTCTTTCTATTCTTCTGAACGTCAGCTTTTATTCCATGCACCGAGTAGACTTTCAAAACAACTTGAAACAAACAATCCTGAACGCGCAGCCGATAGTCCCAGCGGCAACTTCAGTCTGTCGCTCTTTGTCCTACAGTTCCCAATGAGGGATGACACGATTATGTACTTTGCCAGAGATTTAACCTAAATGGATGCTCTTCCTGGTACTCATCAATATTAGTGGAAAAAAATTGTAATTGAGGGCAGGAGGGCACACAAACCATCGTGATAGATTTGATCGCCTTTTTCAAAGTTGATTTGGGAGGCAACAAATCAGGTGCATTTGTCTCCCGCATAAAATATTGCATACTGATGGAAGAAGTTACTGCTGCCATGAAGCAGGACAGAGGTGTGCGAGATAAATCTCGAGATGGCGCATAAAATATTGTGTAGCGGAAGCGCTCAATGGCCAAATGCTTTGTCTAGGAAGAATGCATCAGTCCCCGCAATGCTTAGGTTTAACACTCCGATAATACCGAGCGGAATATTTTAGAATGAGTCATTCCATTCGGCGAGCATTCACCGCCGAGGTAAATTTAAGCCCCACACGAGCTATGAAACAATAGCTTTATTTGGAAGCCAACTTTCTCAACTTCGCACGAAAATGAAGAGTTGAGAATTAAGCAGTATCTTGTCACAAATACCATGAAGCATTTTAACTTTACCAGTTTTAATTCATTTTTTTTTAAAGATTATAGCGTGAATACACAAACATTTCGAAATGGTAAAATTCTGCTCTCTCCCTTTACTGGTGCACTTTGGGCTGCTTTGTGCCAACGCAGCCAAAGGGGCAGATTTGCAAGCCCCATACGCAACATTTGCGCCGCCGTTGCGTTACTTTTGTGCCGCAGCTGCGGGTCAAAGCCAGCACTATGCTGCGGAGTATTTACAACGTGACGCATCTAGGGAGATGCATCACGTTGTAAAGCCCTGTGCCACATGTGGGCGTTCCGGCAAAGAGGGGGCGTTCCGGCGCAGGAACGCCTTGGAAAAGTGGCTGAGTGAAATCTACAAGATTTCACTCAGTCACTTTTACGGCCATGCTGCGCCAAAACCCTGCGCCTGCTTGAAGCAGGCGTAAGGATTGATGCAGCATGTTATGCATAGGGGCACCTCGAGCCTTGCTAGTGCTGCGACACAACTCCAGCAATGCGCCACCTTTCCGCCGGGGACGCAACACACATCTGCCCATCAGTGCGCCACGGTGCATCAGTGGTGGCACACGGGTGGTTTGGCATGTCGCAACTGTCAATCTGCCCCATAGTGTCTGTATTATGGTCACAAAAGGGGGTCCTTCCTGCACAAGAAACATTCTTAGAGTCATTTACCTCTTTGTGGAATGCAGCACACATGTAAAGAGGAAAATAAAGATAGTTCTCAGGCAGGCACACTATTTTGGCGTACCCCATGCTTACAACATTTTGTAAATATGGGTTTGAACAAAAATCCATGGGTAGACGCTTGGGAACTCCCAGGTACCATCATGGATCGCCTCCCTGGCGAAAATTAATACATCGCAAAGTGCTGCAGTGCATTACCTATTTTCCAAGGAAGTAATGCAAGTCATTTGCCTTGCCTTGTAAATACAAAAAACTATTTTTGTAAAGTAAGGCAAACCCAACACAAAATCTTTGTAAATCTGAGCCTATGTTTGAAGCAAAAATGATGTGAGTACACACTATATATAAAGATTGAAATGAGAAAATCGATAAAAATATACTGCTTTTGAAAAGTGTTGTGAATGATGATCTTGGGCACTACGCTAGCTTGATGAGTTCTACTTAGTTCACAACTCAGCTAGAGAATTGTCCTCCTTTATCCTTTTTTGTGAGGTAATTGCCTTCTAAATTGTAACAAGGATGTCTGCCGTCAAACAGCTAAATTTGTGGGTTGGTTCACCTCACTTTTTAATAGTTTACTAACACCGTGAGGTTTCTGAGATTGGTAACCTTTTTTCAAATATTACTGAAATGGGCTGAAGAGGCTATGGGATCCTTGGCACACATTTACGGAATGGATCAAACATTGGTAGCTGTAACAAAATAATCTAATTCGTTTTAAACAGGTATTAGACAAATGCTTGGAAGGAATACAGATAAAAAGTAAGGAAATCAAGAGGCGGTCTTGTAGATCAATGGAGGATTTGGACAAAATAACAGGCCTGCTGAATCTTTCTTGCATTTGAATGATGGATATTTCAAGGTACTTATGAAAGAGTAAGTTGTGTTTAGAGACTGGTGACTGTGGTGTGCCAGGTAAGCTTTCTTACCACTCTAAATAAGGGAAAAAAAGAGGTATGAATTTTGGAAATGCTTTGCCTAGGGTTATCTATGAACATTTGAACCCTGCCTCGTTTTTAACAGAGTGAGGTGTATAGGCTTTAGTGAATCTTTTATTACACCAGTGAAATATACTTAATTTCTGCATAGTCTCATTACACCAAATGTATCCAAGTTTTGAATTACGCAGGTTTGTATAATTTTGATAGTCATTACTGCAGGAACCACATTTTCTGTTTCACTAGTTTCCTGTTGGTATCTCACAAGATTCTTTATACCCAAAGAGACCTACTTGTTTGAAAAAAGTCACGTGAAACATCAGCAAACCACAATTCTTTCATATAGAAAATGTTTGGGCCAATTTTTTGTTTTTCAAAAACTAGGCAATTTCAACTATTATCAATTACTGTGACAAAATAAGTTTCATATTAATAATTATGTTTATAAAGGCTGAGCACATTGAATTTGATGTGTCTTTAGTATATGCTGCAGTCCTGTGATTACTGCAAGACGAAAAGATCTGTAACTGAGCATTTCTTTCTTTCTGAAATGTCCTAAGCAAAGGTGCACAAGGTTGTGATGAATACCAAAGCAGTTCCCATTGTACACATTTTAATTTTATTTGAAATTCAACGCCTTCCAAAAACGTAGCATATCCTCATTTTTTTTGTGGTGAAAAATGTGTTCAGCAAACTTAACTGTTGGGACAGTAACATCCACTGCATGGTTCGCTTGCCCTGATTGCCCGACTGAGTATATTTGGAATACTTGGATTTGATTTTGTCCTCAGGCTCACCCTAACCTAGTGTGTGTGTGCAGAGGCCTAGGCCTTTCCCTTGATGTGTTAGGACCAGGGCCTGAACCTGTCTTGTGACACGGAGGGACACACCAAGTGTATCCTCACTGTACATACAGTGAACTACTATTCCTGTCATGGGTTTAGTGCATAAAGATATGATGGCAGCATACCATGTTCTGTGAGTCCATAAATGTGACCAGACCTTTTTATTTGTATCACTGGAGTGGAGGCCTGTTGGCCCACCTGTGTGCAAATTCCTAGCAGTAACACCTAAAGCTTATTTTCAACATGTTTGTGCATATGGCCTGCGTGGTACATGCATGAGTACATTAGAGTAATAGATTAATCCCTTTTGGGATCCATTTTGGACACCCCAAGACTGACATTTTACGAAGGATGTGGGAATGATTGTTTTCCCAGAATATTGAAGTGTTTTACTTACATTTCTCATGCCAGAGAGAGGAGACATAGACAATGAAGTGAGGGAAGATGAGAGAAGTCTTCTTTGTACATTTGATTCAACGTTTTGCATAGAAGAGCTGCCATTTGGTAGATGGTGGGGGTGAAGGGTGAGGCTGCAGTCTGTTTCATTCAAGTTGAAAGGAATCACTTAAGTGGGGACAGTCTTTTTACATTCCCACAATCTCTTTTTAGGGTGGCTGTCTGCTTTTTAAGAGTGGTCCCTATCACTACTGAAGGCAGTGCTCCTCAGAGTACTCAGAAGTCTTTTGTGCAACCAGAGCTGGAATCTGCCTGACAATGAGTTTCTCAGCCATGCAGGCCATCACCATGGTCCACCCCTTGCTTACCTATCCTGGAAGATGAATGTCAATCCTGCAGGAGGAGTGACTTTGTAGGAGGAGATATTATAGCATGACCCTATTTGGTAAGTCTACAGAAGCAGAGGACTGTGGAGAGAGATCTGTATGCCTTGGTGTTGGCAGGCCCCAGGCACTCTACTGCAATTCCTTTTGGAAATGATGAAGCTGCTGCGTGAACTGAGCCCCACCTGTGAAGTTGTAGTGTGACCTCAGTCTCTGCACACAATCTGCAAATGTGTGTCCATGATCCGATTGTGAAATCGTGGTTTTGCATGAAGCTGCTGCTTGTGCACTCAAAGTCTTGTCATCTTCTCGACAGAGTGCGGGACTATGGGCCAGATCAAGCTTGCTTTCAGTAACAATTGGAATCCTGTCTTTATTCCACACCTTGCCATCACTGGTGTGAACAGAGCTCTATCCAGGTTTCTTGATTCTAATCCAATCTCCCATATATAAATCACTGGGGACATGTCCAGTATTTACACTCCCATACTTTGTACCTTCTTTCTCACATCCACCACACCCATCAATCTAGCATCATCAACATTATTCCGGTTCATCCATTCACATATCAATTTAGAACCAGAAACTCAACCCCTGAGAAGAACAAAAGGGGAAACTCCAGTGGAACAATTAGGAGTCTTCCTATAAGCCCACAGCATAGCTTCCACAACTGACTTCCACTCAAAGTTGTTGAAACATGCTAATTGCAAATGGCCCTTCAACATACGATTGAAGCATTCAACTAGACCATTGCTCCTAGGATTGTACAAGGATGTCTTTGTCTGCTTGATTCTCTGTGATACCAGAAATGCTTCCATTTGCTGGACACCAATTGTGTACCATTATCTATCACAATTTCTGCAGGATCGCCCTCCCTCATGAAAACCTTGTGTAAAAATTGTATAATGCTGTATACAAAACCAACTTCCGGCCATTTGGACATATAGTCAATGAGAGCAATGACAAATTTGAACCTGTCACCTAACACATTAATGGGACCCCCAATATCCAATGCCACCTTCGTCCATGGAACCAAAGGAGAACTCACCGGGTCAGTGGGAATAGGATGACTCACCTGCGACTTATCAATCACAGCACAGGGACCACATTCATGCACGTGGCTTTCCACTGCTTTATCAACATCAGTACACCAGAAGTCTCTATGTTTCATGGCCCATATGCCTCAATGGCCCTCATGGGCTAATTCCAAGATCCTCCCCCTCAAACTCACATGAGATATTAATTGACAGAGTCTCCTGAAAAGTCCATCTTCACAAGACCATTCACAAGCAAGCTGCCCATCTGGCATGACATTATAATCCAAAGACTTCAAATTAGGCCAGCTTTGTGCAACCCAACTCATGACCTTGCACAAAACGGGATCCTTGCCCAACTCTGTGCTCCACTCATTCTCATCCAACATTCCTTGCAACACATTATTAGTGGAATTAGCTAAACACACCACTTCATCATCTCCCTCCATGGTCCTTTCCGCACACTCATTCAAATCATCCAATAGCATACGGGATGAAAAATCCACTTAGATATTCATTTTACCAGGAACACTCAATGTCATACTTAAATTCTTGGAACCGATGTTTCAAACCTAGCAATCCGGGGAGTGGATTTTTCACCCCTTTTTGTGTTGAACAGTTCTACTAATGGTTTGTGATAATTACTTAACAAGAAAGGAACACCCCATACCTATGTGTTAAGATGCTTAGTTCCCCACCACAAAGCTACAGCTTCCTCCTCAATGGTAGAATACTTATGCTGTGCTCCTCTGAGAACTCAGGAGGAAAAAGCAATTACATCCTTCTTGCCAGTATCCCTCTTCTGAATGAGTGCCTCACCAAGCCCGAAATGGCTAACATTTGTGACTATGATGCTACTAACCCCGGTGTCAAACTACTTCAAAGGCCATGTTGACACAATATCTGACAGTACCTTGTCAAAATCTTCTTGACACTCATAGTCCCACACATGCACTGCTCCCTTTTTTTTTTGTAAAACCTTTATTTCTCGTTTTAAGAAAGGAAGACACAGAAAGAGAAAGAGAGAGAAAAAAACTAATCAGCGACAATCCCGCACATCTCCCCACACAGGAGGCAATCATAGTGGCTTGGCATCAGGGCGTTACTGGCGATAACGTGGACAGCATGCAGATCAAAGGAGCAGAACAGGAGGTCTCTAGGCAGTCCCAGCAATGAACGAAAAAAGAGGTGTAAAGCAAAAGACATAGCGGGGAGGGACGGTCAGTTAGGTAGGCTGTCAACATCAAATATCGTTGCCTGTTGCGTAAGACTTGAGCCCGCTGCAGATGCCATGAAATGTGTCGCATGATAACAAGGAATTAAGAACAAACCCCTCCCCCCTCCCCCTCCCCCCAGTGGTGGTGGCAGCAATCATACTAGCAGGCATACCGAGAACAACACTCATACCTGATATAGATGGAGGGCTCGAATCGTGGCCAGACAGACAGCGGACGGTAGCCCCCTGGAGAGGAAGCGCCCCAAGGGTCCCCAGCGAAACATAAAGTTCTTGAAGTTGCCCAGGAAGATGTCCGCCACCCGTTCCATGCTCAGCAGTTTCCACAACCTCGCGTGCCACAGGGAGATCGCCGGGGGCCTCTAATTTCTTCCATGCTGCTGCCAAGGTAAGTTTAGCAGCTCCAATACATAACCATAGAATCTGTTTGTCCGCTGGGGTCTGGTGTTCGAGCGCCGGGTCTCGAAGACCCAGCAGGACATGAGTCATTGAGTCAGCGATTGGGTATCCTAGAATTTCCCTGATATGGGATAGAATCTCCTCTCAGTATGGACGGATGGCCGGGCAGTCCCACCAAATGTGGCGGAAGTCCTCGAGTAGGCCGCAGCCCCTCCAGCGCCTGTCAGAGGTGGATGGGAAGATGCGATGTAAGCGAGCGGGGTGCAAATACCAATCCATGAGGGTCTTAAGGTGGGCCTCCCTGAGCTCCACCGAATGATTATGCGCAGTGATGTCCCGCCACAGATTCGACCACTCAACGTCTGAGATGTCCCTCCTGAGGAGGTCCTCCCAAGTACTCATGTAACGGGGGTGAGGCACCACTGCGGAAGTGAGCAGAAGGTTGTAGAGGAAGGAGATGACTCCTTTCATGGAGGAGGTGCGCAAGAGGAAGGCCTCAAAGGCGGAGGGGGTCTCGGCGCCGCGGCGTTGACCACAGGGGATGTAGCCCAATGGAGCAGTTGGACATGGCGGAAGCGCTCGGACCGCGGCACTCCGTAGTCCCGCATACAATTGTCAAAGGTGAGAGTAGCGTGGCCAGGAAACAGATGTGTGAGAGCACGACATCCTCCCTCCCGCCAAACGTCAAAGGGTCCTTCATGCAGCGCCGGTGGGAAGGCCGGGTTAAAGTGTATGGGCGTAAAGGGAGAGGGGAACGTAGTCCAGCGCTCATCACCAGTCACCGTGTCCCAGACCCAGAAAGTCGCTCACCTCAGATGCAAAGGTCTGATAGAAAAGAGCGGTATAGCCATCCGGCCCAGGAGCCTTGTGGGGCTTCAAGTTGTTAATAGCAGCCAGGACTTCCCCTCTAGTGAACGGGACCTCTAACAATCCATTCCACTCCTCGGAAACTCGGGGTAGCGGAAGACCTTCCAAGTAATCCCGCTGGTCCCCAGTATCAGAGGTCTCCCCTCTATAGAGTGCTGCGTAAAAACGTCCGAATAGATCAGCCTTGGTCTAATCTCGATGGTGCAAGGTCCCCGCTGCATCCTGAATTCTTCCCACATACTCCTGCTCTTGCTTGTCTCGGAGCTGGCAAGCCAAATGTCTCCCCACCTTGTTCCCCTGGGCATAGGAGAGGCATCGAAGTTTCAATAGTGTGAACTCTGCTCTGTTATTGTAGTAGGCTCTAAGCTTCCCCCTGATCGCCGTCAATGGGTGAAGGGTCAGGCTAGAAGGGTTCTGTTTATGTTTCTGTTCAAGAATGGCGAGTTCCCTCTCTAGCTCCTCACGCTCTTTACATCGCAATTTGTTAAGTTGGGCATTAAGGGCCAAGCAATGCCTCTCGTGGACGCCTTAAAGGCGTCCCAGGTGGTAAACACCGATGTGTCTGATATGGGATTAAGATCGAAAAACTCTTGTATGGCCTTGCGTAATTCTTTACACCAGGTGTCATCCCGGACAAGTGAGGTTGGGAAATTCCATTTGCGGAGGGCATCTCCCCTTGCTGACCAGTGTAGGCCTAGCACCAGTAAGCTATGGTCAGAGACCGAGAGCGGGCACATACGGGCGTCGCGGACATCTCCTCTAAGGGACTGGCTTAAACAAATGTGGTCCAGGCGTTAGTAGGTGTGGTGGACATGGGAGAAGAAGGTGTAATCTCGAGAGAGGGGATGGAAAGAGCGCCACCCATCTACCATCCCCAGGTCACCCACCCGGCGTTGAGTTTCAGCGGAGAACACCCCAGTGTCCGATCTCTGACTGTGGGAGCTATCCACATCCTTGCACCAAACTAGGTTAAAATCTCCCAACACAAACAGGACACCCTCCACAAAGTCATCAGCCCTCAGCAGCAGGTCCTGTAGAAAGCTATTCTGGCCCACATTCGGAGCATACACAACCACAAAGGTGCACGTTCTATCAAACAACAACCCCTTGACCATCAGTCAACGTCCTTCCTTATCGCTGCGCACACCCAGGGGCTGAAAGTGAAGAGCAGATCGGAAGAGAAGGCCTACCCCCTTATGCTTCGTGATGGCCGATGATCTGTAGATAAGGGGAACATTTTTATGTTTGAGGCGCAGCTCGTCCTTGCGCGCCAGGTGAGTCTCCTGGAGGCCCACCACATCTAATTGATGGTCTTGCACATCCAGATTTTCTGACGTTTTTGCAGGGAGTTCAAACCTTTCACGTTCCACGTACCTATATTAAGTGGCATGGCATAGGAAGACCTCCCCCCTCGCTGTTCGCACCTTGCCAAGAAACCCCACCAACCCCCCTCCACTAGGCAGCCCAGAGCCATGGCATGGTAACGCTCCCAAAAAGAACACAGCAGTCCACCAACATGCATCCGTCCACACGCACACATCTAGGTCACCACCACTGTCCCCCCATTCCCCAATGTCCCCACCCCCTGTAGGAGCCCACCCAAAAACATCTCCCCCCCGTGCCCCGAAAACCCCTCACAGAACAACAGAACAGAGGGAAGCAGTGGGGAGGATCAAGGGAAAATCTCCCCAAACAGTTCAAAGGAATCGACAGTTCCAGACCGTGAATAGGTCCGGGCTTCCGTAGGGAACAGGGGCCCAGGGGATAGTCAGTGATCCCCCAGTGTACCGGACCGGGGTGTCTTCCCAATAAGTACATAAGGACCCACGGTACCTGATCCGAAGGTGTCCCTCCGACACGAACCATTCATTCGTCCAGAATTCAGGCCGCTCCGGAGCTGTCCTGCGATGAAGCCACTGTGACCGTGGTCACAGATGCGACTGCAGCCCCCCTTTCTTGTAGACTAGCCGTGGGATCCGGCCTCCTCAACGCGGTCGCGTTGCCCACTCGGCGCCAGGAGGGAGAGCGCCTTCTCCGCCTCGACGGGGAGCTCCCTTCTCTCGGGGAGGGGGCCGCGTCATCCAGTCCCAGGAGATCTTTGGCAGCCTGCAGGGATCGGAGTTGAACCAACCTGTTTTGCCATCTGAAGATGAGACGGAAGGGGTGGCCCCAGGAGTAGGCCACATTTTGATCGCGCAGAAAGGAGGTAACTGGTCGAAATTTGTGCCGTTTCTGAAGAGTCGAAGCCGCTAAGTCCTGAAAGAGCTGGGGGTGGTGGTCCCGAAATTGCAACGCGTGAAGCCCCGTGCTTTCCTAAGTATGCGTTCCTTCAACTGGAAGTCGTGGACACAAACGAGGATGTCAGGGGGGGGAGCTCCACCGCTTCTAGGCAGGCTCACTCTATGGACTCTATCCATACGGATTTCGTGAAGGTCTTCCTCTCCCAAAATCTGCAGGAAAAGGGCCTCCACATAGCCCCGCAGGTCTCCAGCCTCTCCATCCCAGGGCACCGCTCGAATGCAGATATTATTCCGGCGGAATCTACTTTCCAGGTCCTCCGCGTGGGCCTGGAGATCTAAGTTCTGTTCTGTGAGGAGGATCACGTCCTGCTGGAGCTGGTGCACCTCATCAGCCATCCCTAAGTCATGGTCCTCTAGCGTGGCCACTCGTTCTCCAATGTCATCCACATCCCTCCTCATCTCGCGGAGGTCCGAGGCAAGCTGGGAGCGGAGCTCCGAGACGCCCTCTTTTATGGCGGAGAACAGTTCCAGCATGAAAGCTTTGGTGGCAGGTGCTTCATCGTCCCTCGATTTGGGCGAGGCACTGGGACCGGGCGACGCCGGCTGCTGAGAGCCCCTCGGCGGGGCGTCCTTGCCCGGCTTCTCTTTACGCGGCCAGTTGGACATGGCCTCCGCTCGTCGGGCCCACCACTCCAGAGGGGCGTTAAGCAATGACCACTTTGTCCGATGGACCCGGCAGAGGCCACTCCGGGGTCTTGTTAGTTGCGCAGCCCCGAGCAACCCCAGACAGGGAGCGGGGCAGGAAACCCAGGCGGCGAACCCCGTGCGAAACTGCTAGTCACGGGCCCAAAGGAGGAGGCCCCACCACTAAGCTCCGCTGCTCTATCTTGAGTGCAAGCTTCTGTTCTAGGGGCAGGGGTGAATCCAGGCAATCCAACGTTGGTCAGCTAGTGACTCAGTCATCCGTCTGTTGGACTCAACACTCCTTCAGTCAGATGCCCGTCTCCGAGCTTATGGCAGGCTCCGTCCAGCATCCCCCTCTCTGAAGATCAGCTCTAGGCCACAGATGCTCACTCCGCCAGGTGGGTGGGGCAGGATCACATTTCTCCGTGGGGCGGTCAAGCAGTGGGGGGAGACCACCTCACGCGTGCCGGTCCCAGCACTGGTCACTCTCCGTATCACGGCCACACTCCACCACGCAAAGTTGTTCAGATAAGCCAGAGGGGGGAGTCGTGTCGAGATGTCTCACCTTGCAAGTTACTGGTGCCCTTCTGCGCAGGCAAAGCTCACGTTTGTATGCGGGGGGCCACGAGTGTGCCCGGCCACTCCACCAGCTAGGCTCACCCCCAGGCCCCAGCGGTCCACAGAGCACCTCACCGCTTGCTGATGAACCAGTTGTGCCCGCTGCCCTATGCCGCTTCCCAAGCGGTCCGCAGGCTCGCCGTGAGGAGCCCACCGCAGAAGCCAGGACCCAGCTCCGCAAGTCCGCCCCGGGGGTCCGTAGGAGCTGCAGGCCTGTAATCCCCAGGCTTGATTTTCGCAGCAGCGGCTCCCGCAACTCAAGGCTCACACGGGGCCCACGGGTGCTGCCCCAGCGTCGCAGGGGGAAGTCGCTATCCCGATGTGGCCCACAGTCTGCTCCAAGTCGGGCACAGGCAGGGAAGCCGGGCCCCCAGCACGGTTGGCCCAGACGGGGGCTGTCTGCCAGCAATG
The DNA here is from genome assembly GCF_964261635.1 of Lissotriton helveticus. Lineage (NCBI taxonomy): Eukaryota > Metazoa > Chordata > Amphibia > Caudata > Salamandridae > Lissotriton > Lissotriton helveticus. Next base: position 749,175,612 of record NC_136059.1, on the reverse strand, counting down.
CAGGCCGGAGATCCCCGGGCTAAATTTTCGCGCCTTCGGGCCGCTGGTCAGCCACCTCGCTTCCCAACTCGCTCACCAGGCTCGGAGGCTCTGCTGCTCCGTCGGCAGGAGACGGCAACTTGATGGCGTCTGGGGTCCGTTGCTAGCCGGCCGGAGGCAGACAAGCAGGTCGCAGGCTCCGATGGACACAACACAGGGCGACCCAGTTTGCAGCACCGGGCGAGGCCCGCGCCGGCTCCGGAGTCACTGTCTGCCCATCGCTCTCTGTCGTAGGCGCTCCGGGAGTCCCCGATTTCGGCATCGGGGGCCCGGAGTGAAGAAGCGGCAGAGGGTCTCGGGTTCCGACAGTCCAGGAGGGTGCTATACAAGGCTTTGTATGGTTCGGCACCGGAGGGACTTAGGAAACACATCCTACTCCGCCGTCATCTTGGCCACGCCCCCACTGCTTCCTTTTTAATACATTTCTCATTGAGTTACATTTGTTAGCAAAATGGGGTACAAACTTTGAATAGTATTCAGCTAAGCCTAAATCAGATCTCAGCTGGTCTTTCTTACTAGAAATTGGGGCCTCCTCCACAGATTTTATCAGCTTCATCATGAGACTAATGCCATCCTTCGATATTTACTGGCATAAATATGCAACTCCAGGTTGTTCAAATTTGCACTTGTCTTCCTGCAGTTAATCCCTTTTTCCTACAAAATACTTAAAACCTTGTTCCAACACCCATTGTGTTGTTGCAAATTCTGACCAATAATTAAAACTTCGCCCTGAAAATAACGAACGCCCTCGCAACCCTTAAAAATCAGCTTCATGAGCCTTTGAAATACAGAGGAGGCAGATGCCAACCCAAATGGCATGCGCTTGAACCTAAAAGCATCTTCAGGTGTGACAAATGCCTGCTGCGTACTTAGGGGTACGCAGCAGGCAGGTCCAAAGTGGTGAACATCGGCACCCCCTACAAAGTACTTAGCATCTCATCCAATGTTAGGCAAAGCTTCCCTATCCACCCAAATGCTACGATTGAGGTCACAGTGATCAACACATAAACACAGAGAAATGTCACCTTTATGTTTACAGGAGCAAGGCATTCTGAACTTTCAATGGGCTCAATCAAATTGAGACTGCACAATTTATCGAGTTCCCTGTGTAGGTCATCTCTTAACAACCAAGCTACCTTGCTTGCTTTGTGTTCGACTGGAATAGATCCAGTTCTTAATATTATCCTTTGCTTGAACACTGACGATTTCCCAAGCTTTCTGTTAAAGACTATGGGAAACTTAATTACCCACTCAGAGGAAGTAGACACTTTCAAACATGTCAGTGCCAAATCCGACCTAGACCTCACACAACTAGGGTGATTGGGATCCAGAATTATATCTAATTCACCTTGATCATGCCGCCCCAATAAATTTGAACCTTCCTTTGCCACAAACACGATCCCTTGTGCAGACTTCCCTTCAAACTCAACAAGACCATCAAATTGACCTTCCACCTCAATATTCTTACCACCGTATGCACATATTTTAACTTTGGATGGTTGAAGTTCTTGAGGTTTGAACATCGCAAAAACTTCAGCACCAATTAATGTGAAAGGTTATCCCGAAACAGGCATGAGGTATACACTGATTCCATTAATCTGTACATTGCAAAAAAGATGGTTTTCTGTGAACCCAATTCAACTCTCCAACCATTGACTCAACCTCACCACCCAAACACTCATCAATGACACATACATTACTATTAGCACATACACTAGTGAAAGCAACATATTCTTTGCACTCGAATGCAGATTCATCAATCTGAGATACCATTAGTTTTCTTGTGTTTCTGCACATTCTCACAAAATGCCCCTTTCAATTGCATTTAAAACATGTGACAAATAACCCAGGTTATTTCTTGGCAGAAGCCACATGGTTGTGACTCCCACACCTGAAATATACAATAGTGTCATTTTTGTTCTGCTTACCTTCTAACTTCTTTCCTTCTTTATCTCCAAGAGAATACCTTTTCTCATTTTTCCATTCTCTCTCTGACACATTAACCCCTTTAGGAAAACCAGAATCCCCTTGGTCTGCCAATTCTTTGAAGTATGCATCTGAATTTTCCACAGCAAAGCAATGGTGATAGCCGTTTTGAATCCTCTTGTTATGAGTTTTCTCAATTATCTGATCACGGATGATTTCATCCTTGAAATCTCTGCAATTGCAGGCAATGGCTAACTGACACAACTCTGACACGAAGTCATCTATTGATTCACACTAACATTGCGCTCTTTGTAAGAATGTGTGTTGTTCTAATACAACGTTCCTAGACGATGAAAATCTTTTGACATGAGTTTTTATTACAGAGGTGCAGTCATCCACTATATCAACTGTGGCCAGTTCCCCAGAAGCTGCTTCTTGCTGAATTTGCCCCTTTACCTCCAGTAACAATAGACCTGCCCCAGGACCTACATTGTGGATAAGTAAAGCTTTCTTCTTTTTATTGCTGAATGTGTCACCATCAATTGCATCCAAATATTCCGAAAAAGCTTTCCTCTACTGTGTCCAACACAAAAGAGGAGTCCCAGGTGCAGATAAAAATGCTGGAGGTGCGTACATACTTATATTTTGTAAAGAGAGAGGCCCCCTGCTAGTAGGGTACTGATCCTTAAGGCAGGGGTTAATCAATCTAGTGTACAGACTTAAGGCAACAAAATTATAAACATAAATGTGATTACAACAATTAATAACATACATGAAGTGGGAACCAACTATATCTGCATATGTTTACAAAATACAAAATTCATTTAATTAAAATGGAAAAGTTCCCATGCAAACTCAATCATTTATCTTCATTCATACAGCAGAGAGCTAGTGTACATTAAAATTAACAACTTTTCTACAATTCAGATAAATTCAGTGATAACAATTTCAGATGTAAATGAGGAAAAGGCAGTGTGGCACACAAGTGATAATCTCTTGCGTTCGACACGCATTTCGGCACTGAGCTGTGCCTTCGTCAGGAAAATGGGCCACAGATCAAAGTTGGTTTCTTATATCTTGCTTATATATAGCGAGTGCCACAATATTCTCGGGCCGCTAGAGAGTGCTTTTCCATCCACAACGGCACCAATGTAATGCTACTCACAAATGCACCACTTGAGTAGCTTTTGTGTTCAAAGAGCAGCTAAATACACAAAAAGAGGGTTTCGAGTGAACTTTCTCTTCCAATGGACCGTTTGAGTTTTTTGTGTGAGAAGCCTTTTAAAAAAAAAAAAATTCCAACAGGAGGAAAGTGCTCTAGAGACTCCAACTTCCTGTTCCTATCCAACAGGCTCCTCCCAGTGCTTTGTCTAATTCCTGGTCACTTTTCATTTGGATTGGGAACTGGAAGGATCACTCTCTTTGCCTGCTGCATAAATACCACTGGAATTAAGGACTTTGTAGTTGAGATTTCATAAGTAAGTTAAAAAACTCTTGTATCAGGGTTTTGTTTACTTGATAGAGGGCATGGCCTGCGTTTTCACTAGGGGACTAGTTATATATTTGCATTTAATTTTTCTTCTTTTGTAAAGGAACAATGTTGCACAGTTCAGTAAATTGTCTCCACGTTTATCACATTTGCAATATGTATTTATTTTTCTATGGGGCCTAGTCTACCAAGGGGCCAACCTGTTACTATGCCCAGGCAAGTCCTAGTCATGGGTGCATGAAACAACTGTTTCAGTGGCATATGTTGTTTAAAACATAAGTCAGGGTTGTGATGGCATTGTATTAAATAAAAATGTAGTTTGTTTTTGTATATCATATTTTTGTGTTAAAAAGTGTATATGTGGGGTAATATTTTAGGGCTTGGGAAAATGTGACATTATATACATCTTGTGAAGTACATTAAAAATGTTTTTGCATTCTTGAAAAAGCATCGTAGTCATAATTTATTTTATTTTTATTAAGCATATATTTCAACAGTCAGCCGGACATTGAGCAGGGTAAATATTACAATCAGACAAAAGTAACAGAAGAATATCATTGGCCGATAGTGGTTTTTACAGACCAATCTCACTGCTTAATTCAGATGGTAAAATATACTCAAAGGTAATCGCAAATAGGCTGAATGAGATGATGCCAGGCCTGGTGTCTCTCAGACAACATGGCTTCATTCAACGCAGAGACACCACGGACCATGTTAGGAGGATCGTTTCCATGCTGGACTGGTCACAGGGTACTAATACCCCGGTTGGAGTGGCCCTGTTGGATGCTGAAAAAGCATTCGACAGGGTCTCGTGGAGGTTCCTGTGGTCAGTCCTAGCATGGAAGGGGTTCCCCGTTGAGATCATTACAGCCATAAAAACGTTATATCTTAATCTGTCAGCTACTATCCGCATTTTGGGCATGATGTCTGGGGACATAGCCATAGGGAGGGGGACAAGGCAGGGATGTCCTTGTTCCCCCTTGCTATGCGCTCTCTATATTGAGCCTTTTATACTCACCATGGAGAACAATGTAATAATTTAACCGGTTGTTATAAATGATGAGGCATACAAAATATTTGCCTATGCAGATGATATCGCAGTTGCAACATCAGATATCAGTAGTGCTTTACCGGAGATTATTGAAGCAACCAAGGTTTTTAGACAGGCTTCGGTTTATAAACTGAATGTGTCTAAAACACAACTGATTCATTCAGTAGCCGGTCGCCCAGAAAATATTAACTTTGAACTAGTGGTAACTTATTTAGGGATTAAAATATCGCCAACAGTGGAGGATATCCTCCCTTTGAACCTAGAGCCAGTCATTGCTTCCTCCAATAAGACGCTGGAACGGTTTAATAACCTACATCTTTCTTTGTAGGGGCGTAGTAACGTCCTGAAAATGTTAATTTTTCCTAAATTCTTGTATACTTTTCGGACTATCCTGCTACTTATTTCTTCTACGTTTGTGCTAGGTTTTTGTGGAGTTATCGGCGTACTCGGAGAGCTTTGAAGTGGTGTATGCTGCCAAGAGCACAAGGGGGTTGGGGAGTGCCCAACTTTCGATTATACCACTGGATCGCCATACTTCAACATATGGGGGTGCTATTATTACATGAAGATACGACGGAAGACTTTGCTGCCCCGTCTATCTATGAGATGTTATTAGGGGGGGAGGCCAAACTATGTCTTAACCGCATTATAGAGCCTAGCTACTATAAGAAAACCAAATTTAAGGTAGTGTGGTCTGCATTTGTAATTTGGAGGAATGTGAAGAAGAAACTGGGACTCAGGGTCAATTTAAATTTCGGCACACCACTTTATAACTGTCCGCTTTTACCTGAAATATTTAATGACTATGTAATGAAGAAATGGTATATTGCCGGGATTTCCATTTTGGGAGATTTCCTTCAGGGGGATCAACTTGTTTGCTTTGAATGTCTACAAAGGAAATATAAACTAGCCTGAAACGACTTTTTTAAATATCTTCAAATACGTTGCTTTTTGGAAGCGAAAATGAAGCAGAATCAAATCTGTTTGGATAGGGTAGAGATTTTATAAGCAATTAAAGTACGAGGAAGAATGGGACCACTATATCAGATAATCATGAAAGGGGTGGAGGATGATATTGAGGGTTGGGAAATAAAATGGCAAAATAGACTCGGGGTGGAGCAAATTAATCTACAAAAGATACTTGAGCTAGCCATGATAGTGTTATTTAATGGCCCCATGATCAGTCAACATTATATGTCAATTTATGATTTATATTATACACCAAAGAAACTGGCTAAATGGAAATCTAGTCGGGGGGTTAGTTGCAGTCGTTGCGGGTTATATGCTGCAGATGCACCTCATATGTTTTTCTATTGCCCTAAGTTAACACATTTTGTTAAGGATGTTGAGCAATTTTTTCAGGTTTTAGGTATATCTCAACAACTCTCTGTGGGGTTGGAGATTATGGGCCGGCTAGAAGGGGGAGCTAATCCTCGACCGATAATGCAGGAAGGATTCATATTTATATGTATGTCTATTTTTCGTTTAAGTATTACATCTCAATGGCTCGATCCTGAGCCACCAACCTTCACTAGCTGGCAATCTAGGTTATTAACAACATATTATCTCGAGATTGCGGCCTATAAAACAAAGGGCATGAGGAGGAAAGCTCAGGGGTTACAACTGTGGTCCCCGCTTATCAACTGGCTATGAATTTAAGACTTGATTGTATATTGATGTAATGCTTTAACCTGGTTTTGATATTTTGAACTATTATTTTTGCCCTTTGCTCTTCTTTTTCTTTATCCTTTCTTTGATGTTTATTGTGTCTTACCTGGTTGCTGATATAAAACTCAATAAAAAATATCATTGGCCAAAAAAGAAAAAACAGAACGAAGAGAGGGCATCACATGATAAATAAACCTTCTTACAAGGGAGACAATATCTTATAAAGTAATTAAATCATATTAAACCCAATTAGTTATAAAATCCCATATTTTTTGACCTTGTGTCCTTTTTTTATCCCTTTAAGTTTATACATTGCCATTTCTAATCGATATATAGAGAGCAGTTTAGATCGCCAATGATAAAAACTTGGGGGTTCAATATCAATCCATCTGGAGGTAACACAGAAACGAAAAATTGACATACAAATAAACAAAAAGGCTTCTTAAGCTGTAGGTCTAATACCGATGTGATCTGTTTGAATGCCTAGGATTACTAATTCAGGGGTTAGCTTTACATCAATTCCTAGGCTATTATTAATGAAGGATTCTATATCAGCAATAAACCAGGAGAGTTTCATACATTTAAAAAACATGTGAATAGAATCAGCCCCAGTCTCATCACATCGGTTACAGCTATCGCCAGTACCTGTTTTCCATCTCGCTATTTTAATAGGGGAATAATACAGATCAAAAATTGACATATAATGTTGACTTTGAAGTGAGCCATTAAAAAGAATCTTAATTGATAGATCGATGGATCTTTCTATGTCAACATTCTCAATTTCAAATTTCCTTTGCCATTTGCTCTCTACTAACAGAAGATCATCTTCTAATTGATTTATAGCAGTAGCGTAAACTAAACCTATTTTTTTGGCTTTCTTGCTAATTTTTAGAATAGAATTTTTATTCATAGAACTATGATCTAACAAGCCTTTAGATTCTAAAAAACTCCGTATCTGGAGGTATTTAAAAAAATCAAATTTAGATAAACCATATTTAACTTGGAGATCTGAAAATGAGATAAATTTAGAATCTTGGTATAAATCTCCTAGTACGTAAATTCCAGATTGAAACCATCTTTTAATAATTTGGTCATGAAAAACTGCTGGAAAGCTATGATTATTTAGAATAGGAGAATAATAATGAATTTGTTTTAAGCATACTATTTTCTTCCTAATTTGCTGCCAAACAGTAAATGCCGCTAATAACTGGGTTCTATGATTTTTACTAAACATTGTGTTACTTCTTCCCCTAGCAATAAGTCATAAACTGACGGATATACTGATTCCTCAATGATGACATCTCTAAAAAGTAATATACCCATATGTCTTAAAAAAATAAGCCAATAATACAGCCGAAAATTAGGAACTCTCCAGCCACCTCTTGTTCTTGGCAGAATACACCATTTTAGAGCACGCCTTGAGCGACGATAGCCCCAGAGGAACCTAGGTACCATTCTTTCGATTTTAGTAAAATAAAATGACAAAAATAACAAAGGTATTGTTCGAAATAAATATAAAAACTTTGGAAAAATTAACATTTTAATAAGATTAACACGACCAAACAAAGAAAAATGTAAATTATTTAACCTTTCTAGCATCTTATTTGAAGATGTTAAGACAGGCTCAATGTTAAGGTGTATAATATCATCAATCTTAGGGGAGATAGTTATCCCCAAATATTGCGCTTCTGGAGCAAAAGCTATTTCATTAGGTCGCCACCATTCATAATGAATCAGTTGAGTTTTGGTTATATTTAATTTATAGCCAGAGAGTGCTCCGAATTCTTCAGCTAAACTAATTATTTTTGGGAGTGCCCGTCTAATATCAGTAGTGGTAATAGCGACATCATCTGCATAAGCAAATACTTTAAAACCATTCTTGCAAATTGTTACAAGAACGATGTCTGTTGCAGAACATAATTTACGAAGATAAGGTTCTAGGTATAAGGCAAATAATAGGGGGAGCAAGGACAGCCTTGCCTTGTTCCCCTTGTTATGGAAAACCCTTCACAAAGAGTAATTGTTACCCTAATAACTGCTTTAGGACGGGAATATAGAGCTTTTACTGCAGTAATATATAAGTGTGGAAATCCCATCCAGGTTATAACAGACCACAGGAACCCCCAGGTTACCCTGTCGAATGCTTTTTCAGCATCCAACAGGGCCACCGCAACCGGAGATTCAGAGGCCTGCGCCCAGTCCAGCAAAGCTATTATTTTTTTTAACATGATCAGTAGTGTCTCTTTTAGAAATAAAGGCATGTTGTCTAATAAAAACCAAGGATGGCATTAAAGTATTTAGTCTATTGGCCAAAATCTTAGAGAAAATTTTACTGTCGGCCGTTATAAGAGAGATAGGTCTATATGAACCTAGCTCTTCACTGTTTTTTCCTTTCTTTTTAAAAATAATTATTGTAGCAGACGACCATGATGTTGGTGGATGGCCCGCGAAAGCAGACTGAAAAATTGTAATCAATTCTGGGTTCAAGACTTTCATAAAGATCCGATAAAATTCTAATGGAACTTGATCCGGTCCCATTGCTTTGCCGGCAGCTAAGCTAAGGATGGCTGTTTCAATTTCTTCCCAGATGACTGGGGCGCTAAGTAAATCTTTCTGCTCTATCGATAGTTCGGTTTTATGAATATCTTCAAGGTATTCTTCTATATGTAACTCTGATGGTTGGTCGACTTGATGATATAATATTTTATAAACTTCGTTAAATAATACCAATATATCACCCTTCGAAGTTTTCGCATTTCCATTGAGATAACATTTTTTAAAGATCTCATTAGTCATTGCGCGTTGACGGAGTCTTTGGGCCAGGACTTTCCCTGTTTGTTCGCTCAATTCATAGCTTTCTGTGCGATATTGGGAAAAACGTAAAGCTACCTGATCAGCAATATGGGAGTAAACTTGACTGCGTTTAATAGATAAATCGATTTGAGATTCTTCTACATTTTGGTTATTTTTGATATTTTCTGCTAGTCGTAATTCTGCTTCTAGGACCATATCACAGTCTCTTTTAAATGTATCCCGATTGCGTTTCTGTTGAAAATTCGAGTATTTTAAAGTTTCACCTCTTATAATAAATTTAAATGTGTCCCAAACTATTGGAATGGATGCCGTTTAATTATTAATCTGAAAGAACTCTTGAATAATGTTTGTCATGAAGAGTATATAATCTTGTTGTAACAACAGGTTCCTCTGAAACGACCAGGTTGATTGCGGGCATGGCCCAATAGATGACAAATTAAGATTAAGAAGAACAGGGTTATGGTCTGACAGCATCGTAGTCATAAATTAACACGTTTGAGCATCTGATAAGGACAAAGATGGCTCTCAACCTTGGGGAGAGCTTGTATGGGCCAGTGTGTATGTGTCTATATGTCTAGTGTGGGGAGTGTGTGATCACTACATGTGGTGTGCCTGTCATGCTCTGATTTGCTGAGTGTTCCTATCATCATCTAATTATAGGGAATGCAAGCCTTTGGTCAAATGTGTTTTATAGGGGGAAATTTCCTCTGGCCTGTTTGTGGTGCAACAATCTATCTGTGAGATCGATCAGGGTTTTTCCTGGGCATACGATTGTCATTGGGGTAAGTGAGATCGCACCTGTGACTGTCACTCGATAGGTGTGGGCTGGGATCGCAGGACCTGCCTGACCATGTGTCTATGACTCGGGGTTGATGGAGAGATCACCGTTGGTTAATCCGACAGCAATCATACAAGTTCAGTAGAACAACTGAAAATAATATGGCAGTCACTGATATAATTTTTAAAGACATTCTCAACATTGTGCATACAGTTGTCTTACCGTACATCGACATTGTCTTTACTGATATTGACTTAGTTATGTTTGCCTAGAAAATGGTGTACATTGAAATTGTTTCTACTGGTAATAACATTGCATTTATTAGTATTGACATTGTTATGCAGGTGCAAGTTATGGCATATGTTGAGTTTGAATTTATTGATATTGACATTGTCTGGCCTGCACATATCATGGTATTCATTGGCTTCCTTTTCGACCATTCCAATAATAGAATAAAAAAAGACACCCTTAACTTTGTTTAAACTCTAAATGATAATTTGGGACCATATAGTTTCAACAGGTTTTCCTTTTCTTAAAGACCTCTTTTCACTCGTGTTTTAGTAGATAGGGCAAGGAAAACTGATGAATTTAATCTACCAGCAAGATTACAATGGAATATATAAATTGAAATGTGTGTTTACACGTGGCATGTTGGTACTGAATGTGGGGAACTGGGAGGACAAAATTCTTGCTCTGAATGTGCTGTAGAATTTGTCATCATTACTTCTGAAATATGAAACAAAGTAGATTCATAACTGCATGCCAAATACATTAAACAGGGTACAAAATGTCATTAAGTAAAAGCCTTTTCGTGTTCTATTTTACATTGCTTTTAAAGCACTTCAGGTGGGACTGAATAGTAACGTATGAAAGTGATTTTTTGACATTCTGTCAATATGACAGCAGAAGAACAGCATTGCAAAATACAAAGTAAAAAATACATACATTTTCTGTTAAAAATCGACCCAGAAGCTGCACAGTCTGTGGTGAATTCACCTGAAGCTGGAGTGAGATGCATTTTGATTGCAATTAATTTCAGTACAAATGTTTTCAACTGGATAACATGTACTGTATATGTGGGGAAATTGTCAAGTGAAGATGAAGCTGTGAATTTCATAAGGATGCCAGATAATGGGAGTGGCACAATTTCCAGAGCCGGGAATCTTGAAGCCTGTGTTGACTGCTGAAGATCAGAAACTGAATTGCTTTCTGCATACAATATTGGCATCAAGAACATGCTAAAGTCGATGTATATGTAGATTTAAGTCAGAAAAGTGCAAAATGCAATCCACACCTGCAAATTATTGAAAAGTTGACAAGATTCACATTTTACAAGGATTAAGAAAATGTGGGAAAATAAAACAAGAACAAAAAAACCTCCTTCAAGTATTTAAGCAGCACATTTATTATATATACAATATTTTCTTGTCTGTATTTATTTTTAAATGTGGATAAAAGCAGAAATCAGGTGCTTTTTGAGTGATTCTAAATACACTTTACCATGACTGCCAGGCCAATAATTGTGTGGATTGATAGGTGGATTAAAAACAAAAAAGGAATTTTAGTCAAGAGGCTTGAACAATAGTAGATATGCACAAGGCTAATAGTGAAATGTGCATATTTTCATATACGTGCATTGATTTATCTTCTACGGTGTTCATATAATTGAAACCTGGCAGCCATTCAGAAATGAATGTATATTTATTGGTAAAATAAATGTGGAATTATACCAGTTTCAGCTTTACTTTTTTCCCAAAACACATAATAAATATGGATAAATACAGATAAAGTTGACAAAAAATAAATATATGGATAAATACAGATGGAAATGTCAAATAAATAAATAAAGTAAAACTGGGAGCACTAATTAAAATCATTCCATAACTTCTAAATTTAAGGCTCATAATGAATGTATTTCTAAATATATAGGTACTTTGCTTTATATTGTGACAGGTCATGCTTATCCTTTTTCGATAAACAGAGGTCATAGAACACTACCTTAAAAAGGTGTTTATAAGAAAAGATGCACATTTTATCTGCTGGCCAATGGCATTATTGTATGGACTGGAAGTACCCCACAACATTCTTGTCAATTTTCATAGTGTAAAATTCTAACTCTTTGTTTTGCCTTTTGTTCTGAGCAACTTGGTTATCTATAATAATTAAACCTCTGTAAGCACAGCAGAGGTAGTAGGAGTTCTATTGTATAGGGATGCTCATTCACACCTGTCATTTTAGAACCCAGGGGATAATTTACATGTCCCTTGCGACACCTTTACATCTCTTTTCATGACGTTCCATCGGCGCATATCTATGGGGCCACACAAAGTCACTTTTCATGGCTTTTCATGGCTTCATATATATAATGTAAGGTAACGCAGTGCAAGTCACGACGTTGCCTTTCACTGCAATGGAGGGTGTTCCAAGGGCAATGCAGTGGGTTTTCTCATGCAACACCCATGGGTTTTGGCACATTCACAGATTTACACAGATCTGTAAACATGGGAATGGGTCAGAACTGTACGCATCCCGAGGGAAGGAGTAACAAGGAATAATATCTTTTTCATTCTGCAGCACACATAGAAAGGGGAAAAAGCCCCAAAGGGCTTTTTTTGTGTAGAAAGAAGTCCCTTCCTTCACAAAAACAATCCTACCAACAATGCAGACACCTTTGAATCATGGTGCAAAGGTGTAGCTGTTGGCGCTAGGCACAAAAATGTTCACCGACGCAGGTAGAAAGGACAGAAATGCACCGTATCATGTAAATACAGTGCTTTCCTCCCCTTTAAAATTGGTAAACAAGGGCAGCACAGCAAAAGGACTTGTGGCACTGCTCTACGGCAATTCATTGTAAATGAAGCCCCACGCTTCAATGGAGTAATCATTCCACCAAGTCCTTTTGTGAGTCCAGTTGACACAGAAATAACTGTTACCAAGACAAGTAGATCTACCTCTCCCTTGCTAATGCATCCAAAAATTAAAACAAAAATACTGACATGCAGAAATGCTGTTTGCATGCGTTAGCATGATAAAGCCAGAGATGAATTTACAACTAATGAAACTGACTGGCAGCCTGTCCGCAGGCCCCTAAAGAGGAGGGAATAATGTTGGAGACATTACACATTTTCTCTATATAGTATGGAAAGCACTCCTCAAATAAAATAACTCATCCTACAGAAGATGTGGTAATAGAGGCCCAGTTTAGCTTGTAGTAAGACAACATGCATGTCTCTTTATTGCTCCAGCTACACAATAAGAAAGCAGTCCTTTCTGGTTTATGCTGAACCAACAAAACATAGCAATTTTGTTCATGACATGAACATGAACTGAATCAAATATATGTGTATGTTTTCTGCGTTTGTGCTCCATTAGGATTTGTGTCTTTGTGGGCACCGGATAGTGGTACATATTGCTTCAAAGCTGTCAATTCTTCTCTATAAACCTAAACACAAATATATTGTCCTAAGTTCTCACTTGAAACTAAACATATGACTGAGATGAGGTAGGCACTTGAATACTGGTGCAAATGACCAACACTAGCATTATACCATCCAAAGAGTTAATATGGTGGGTATGTGTAAGACATTGAGATATTCGTTAAGAGGGGTAGATGCCCCACTCAAATAACAAACACATTCCTTGTCAGGGTGTTAGAAATTAGGGTATCTAGTTGGCAAGGGGTTGCACCTTTGTCCAAGTAGAGACCCTTTTTCCTAGTCAGGGTAAGGGAGTTACACTCCCCAAATAACCCCTGCTCACCCCCTTGATAGCTCGGCACGAGCAGTATGGCTTATCACAGAGGCACTTTGCACATAACAAACAGTAATACAGCAAAAACACTACAAAAGGACCCCACACCAGTTTAGAAAAATATCCAGTTTTTTATATACTTCAGACAAGACCAAAAACAATAAAAATCCACCATACAGTTCTCGAAAATATTAAATAATCAAAATATACTTGAAATACTGTACCTTGCAGTCGATAGCTCCATCTGGAGCTATCAGGGCATCGTGAACAACAAATCAAACAGTTCTATCTGACCGCGGCATCGCGGGTCAGCTATGGTGTCTGAAAGACACGCAAAACAGTACCTTTAGAAATTTAGGGAGTCAGTGACCTCTCGATGAACCCCGAAGGGCCAGCATCCGCAGGCGTCAGTTCCGGAGGTCGGTGCAGGAGTCGTCGGGCCCTTGAAGTCACATGCATTGCAGATCAAACTCCTTGAGTATAAAGTCAGGAGTGCCGGAAGGCGATGGGGCTACGGTGCGAAGTGCAGTGGTGCGGCGTGCGGTACTCTCAGGTCATGGTTCAAGCAGTGGGTAGGTGACGTCATCCAGCAATGTCGGTGAGACCAGGGCTGCGGTGCAAAGTGATGCGGTGCTTGTCATGGTGCTGGCAGGTCACGTGCAAGCAGCCGCATCATCGTTGCTGAAACACTGTCATTGGCTGAAGAACTGGAGTTAATTGTGCAGGCTTCAGTAGGCCAAGGTTGCGGTGCTGGATGAAGATGGTGCATCAGGTAATTACAGTGCAAGCAGCTGCTTCAATGTCGGCATGGTGCGATGTCGTTGGTGATACCAGGGCAGCGGTGTGAAGAGAGGTGGTGCAGACTGAGGTGCCTACAGGTGGCGGTGCAAGCAGCAGAGTCAATGTCAGCATGGGTTGATGTTGTCAGTGATACCAGGGTGGCTGCATGAAGTGAGGTGGTGCAGAGTGCGTTGCCCACAGGTCATGGTGCAAGCAGCAGCTATGTGGCGGCATCGGGTGGCATCTTCGGTGAGACCAGGATTGCGGTGCAAATTGCAGCGGTGCCTTCAGGACACGGAGTCGGCAGCAGCATCGTTGATGGTGATGGGTTGCTTTTTGTTCTGAGGCAACACTAAAAACACAGTCCCCAGTGCTGGTAACAGATGAACCTGAAGTCTTTGCTGTTCCTGAGATTTCCTGCACAGGGGGCAAGCTCTACCTCAAACCCTTGGAGAAACTCACAAAAGGAAGTTGCAGAAAGTTCAGTTCAGTCCTTTCACTGCCCAACACAGAAGCAGCCACTGCAGGCAAACACAGCAAAGCACACAGCAAAGTGGTAGTCCCTCCTCACAGCTTCTCCAGCTCTTCTTCTTGGCAGTCTTCTTGGTTCCAAACCAGTTCTAAAGTTTTGGGATATGGGCCCCAATACTCAAAATTCCTTTGTTCTCCCAGGTAGAGAGTGTCTGTGCTTAGTCCAAACCAGTTTGGTCCTCTCTGGCCGAGCTTCCCAGCAAGAGGTAGAGACAGCATTGTCCAAGGCAGGTGAGAGTGAACGCTCCTACCACTACTCTAAATGCAGCCCAGTTCTAGTCAGCCCAGTCCTGACTCATCCAGACTCTCTGGAGTCACTGCACATACCCAGTCACTCCAAAAGCCAGACAATACGCATCCTAGCAGAGGCACATTGGATGGCTAAGCAAGAAAATATCTACTAATGTAAACATCACCCTCACTAAAAGATGCCTTTTAACATTCTGAGTTTAGGCATACTAAACTTTATCTTCCTATCTGTTCCCAGAGGGAAGTTATATTCATAAGATGTTATAAATAAAATCACATTCTATTCTTTAGGACAGATAGCCTTTCAGTAGTGAAAAACAAAATGCACTGTATTTCACTACCAGGACATGCATGCCACACACATCACGGCATGTCCTATCTATCACATACACTGGACCCTGACCACAGGGGTACCATGGGCCTACCTTAGGGGTGACTCACATGTAAGAAAAGAGAAGGTTAGGGCCTGGCAAATGGGTGCACTTGCCAAGTGGACATGGCAGTTGCAAACCTTCCAGTGGCAGGTCTGGGATTCCTTTTCAGGGCTACTGCTGTGGGTGGCAGAACCAGTGCTGCAGGCCCACTAGTAGCCTTTGACTTACAGGTCCTGGCACACTCAGTGCACTTTACTAGGGGCTTATCACTAAATCAAATATGTCAATCATGGAAACATCAATCCATACTAACAATTTACAACAGGAGCACTTGCACTTTATCACTGAACAGCAGTGAGAAAGTGTGCAGAGAAACTTAACAAGCAAAAACAGAGTCAAAACCAAGAGGTCAGAAAGCAAAAAGGCAGGGGAAACATGCCAACTCTAACACAGGGTGAACCACAAAATTCACTAAATTAACTTGTACAGGCTTAACTTAGTGGCAATGTGTAAAGTATATATGCCTCAAAAAAGCAGTAATAAAGTAAGAACATAACACAAGAAAACATTCAAACCACTTTAGAAAATAGAGTAAATCTTCATTAATAAAATGTCACCAAAATGAGCAGAATTCAGTAAGTAGAAGTGGAGAAATTAGTTATTAACGTTTCAGATGAAAATAGCACCCTGAAGCTCAAAGTGCCACTCATAACCATTAGATCGCACCAAACCGGGGGGAAATCGTAAAGTCAGGCCAACCATGACGGAGCTTGAGTTGGATACAGGGACCAGATTAACCCAGATGAAGAATTACCAGTGAGAAGGATGCCAGTGGCATGAGGAGCCGGTTGAGCATCAAGGACGGTCAATGCTGTAGAGTCCCTGTAGCTCACAGACTAGGTGAACCAACTTACCCTTGGAGTCACTCTGGCTATCCTGGAATCATGGTTTTGCATGTCCAATCGTCCTCATTTAGTCAGAATGGCAGCCCCTCTTTCTCAGACAGCAGGGCAGTCCTTCAGAATCTCCCACAGGTCCAGGAATGTTCTTATGAGAGTTTCCGAAGGTCCCACTTTTATACCTGAAGTCAGCCTTTGTGTGGGTTAATTCCCTGACATATCCCAATAAATGGCTCTAGTGAGTTTTTCCTGTTCTCCTGGCCCTTGCTCCAAACTGCCCAGGGTAACAAAGTCAAGGGCAGGTTCTGTTGTGGGTGCTGCAGGCAAGACCCTTTGAAGTGTGATCAGAGGAGGGCACAGTTCCTTCCCACCCATCTTGTCAGGAAGACCCTATCCCTACACATCTAGGTCTCTGTTCTCTCAAAGTCTGTAAGAAATATATATACCACGACAGGGGAGCACTTTACAGGTATGCAACCCAGGAAGGACCCAGGAAGAAAGTTACCATTGGTTTGGGCAGAAAATGCCAGTTTTCTAAAGTGTAAAAAAATAAGATAGATAGAACGCTGAAAAATGTCAAATATTCATCTGCATTACAGAGATCTGAGCCTAAATCCATTGTTTTTTTGCCTACAATACCATTGCAGTTTGCACCCAGCAATAAGCAATTCAGTCTTGACTCTGCTCATCATGGGAACAGTCCATCCTGAAATTCCAGGATAGGTCCTCCCCAGACTGGAAACAAGCATCCTAGGCCCAGTTTCGGGGTATCACTCTTTCATCAATCAGTGTAGCTTGACTCTGGTGGCATGATGAGAATGGGGCCCACGTCCGGGCATGCCTGACCCACTTAGTGTGACAAATGAAAAAAGAATAAATGTATGGATGAAATGCTGAACAATGTCAAACATTCACCCCTAGAACAGAGATTTGGGATTAAATCCATCGTTATTTTTGCTCACAGCGCCATTCCAGTTTAGACCCAACCATATGCAAATCAGTCTTGATTCTGCTCCCCATGGGAACAGTCTAGCTCAAACTTCTATTCCAGGTCCTCCCTGGACCAGAAACAAGCATCTTAGGATCTGTTTCATGGTATCACCCCTCATTAGCCAAGCTAGCTTGACTTCGGTAGCATGGTGAGCTCAGGACCCATGTCTGGGCGTACCCATCTCACTTTGGCCGACAAATGCAAAAAGGTCAATTGATAGACGGAATTCTGAACAATGTGAAACATTCACCCACTGCACAAGTACAGAGTTCTGGGATTCAATTCATTATTGTTTTTGCTCACCACGCCATTCCAGTTTGGACCCAGACATATACAAATCAGTCTTGAACCTGTAGTTCAGCCCAAAATGCCAGGCCAGGTCCTCCCTAGAACAGAAACAACCATCCTAGGAACAGCTTTAAGTAGTCACTCTTCATCTGCCAGGATAGCTTGACTCCAGTGGCACGGTGAGCACTGGGCCTACATCTGGGCATACCTGTCCTGCTTAGGGCAACAGAAGATATGATACGTGGAATGCTGATCAATCAAACATTCAATCCCAGTACATAGATATGGGTGTAAATCCATCATTTATTTGCTCACCATGCCATTCCAGTTTGGACCCAGCCATATGCAAATCAGCCTTGACGCCTTCCCCCATGGGAACAGTCCAGCCCAAACTCCCAAACCAGGACCTCACAATACCTGAAACAAGCATCGAAGGATTGGGTTTGGGGTATGGATTATTCTATTAGGGGGATGGGACTCCAACACAAGGAATAAAGCAACAAACTTATACAGGTAAAACACATTTTCACTATGCAAACCTGGGCTCAAAACCCTGGTAGCTATGGCACAGAGCAGGATTACTTAGTTTGGAAGTATTTAGCAGTAACAAAACAGTTAAAAAGGCAAACCATAACACTAAAAAATTCCACAATTTCTTTTTAAAACAACACAAAAATGTAACTAGCAAAATGATACAGAAACAACACAATTCTGATAAGGGGAACAGGAGGCATGCATTTTTAAAGCTTTATGACAAAAAGCAACAATGAAAAGTAAAGTTCTAATCATTAGTCACTGTTCATGAGTTACCAGGACCTAAGCACATTTATAGATCAAACACGATAGTGTAGATCAAATACACCAACTGAGTTCATCCTGGTCAAATAATTAACCTTCTGACTTTGTCTCTAAAAGGAAGAAGGAAGTCGGAATCCTCCCATGGTGCATGGTTGCAGTCTGTTTCCACTAAGTCCTCACAAAGCTGGAAAGCCGCATGGACAAGGTCCCACTGAAGCTGGTGATTACAGCAGGGAAAGCTCAGAGGGGGAGAAATTTAGATTTCACTGTCAGCAAAGTCCTTGAGTCAGACACCCTCTATGTGCACCTTCAGACTGAGTCTTTTTTTATGGAGTTCAAAATCCTCTAGAGTACAAGCTTCAACTGCATCTGACAAATTCTGCTCAAAATCAGCAGCTTTTGTTACAAAATCTCACTGAAGCTTCGAAGCTCTCAGAAGTCTGAATATTATCTTAGTACCAACTTTTCAGAGTTTCTGGAGAAGTTCCTATTGGTCACTCCTAAGATTTCCGGGACCTCAGGGACAGCATTTAAGAGTAAGGACTTAGTCCAGCGAACACCACCAGCAGGGTCCAGTTCACATCCAGATGCAACTGGTCAGGTGAGCACGTCAGGAAAAAGGCCTCGTGTAGCTTATTGTTCCCTCTAGCCAAGCTGGTGTTCAGCCAACTGAGTCTTGGAGTGAACTTCTTAGGGGTGGCTACAAGAGACAGCATATCCAATCATTCAGGACTCCATATAGGTCTCAAACAGCAGGTCCAGTCCTCCTGTTTTTCTAGGTCCAGAGAGTGGTCAGATTAGATGGTGCCAGATTTATCGATTTCAGTAACTAGTGGGTGGGGTGACCCATGAACGCTCCCTAAACAATGAGAAAAAACCCTGAGGCAACCCTTCCCACTTTTGAAACAAATACTGTTTGCCTCACAGCAAACTATCCCACAGTGCACCATTCTGTTGCAGAGGCAACATGGCAGAACCCTTCTGCCTCTGAAGGGAGCTTCTATGCTATCTAATGGTGTGTTTACGGACATGAGGAATCCAATCTTCCTTAGCTAAACTAAACTAGTTCTTAGACCTGATCTCCCTTCCACTATCTTGCTGCCAAGATGATGGCATATATGCTAAGGGAAATAATGCTTCCCAATCCTCAGATCTTCTTTTAATGATATTCATAGACTCTAAACAGCTGCCCTACCTGGGCTGAGAGGAGTGACATTACTCACACCTAGATCTTCTCTAAAAAAGCCTCAACCTTGTTCCTGCTCTGAGAACAGTTTTCACACCTCATTAATATGATGATAGTTGTTTATACCAAGCACAGCTAGAAATCGATTATGCTGCTGAGTCAGTCAGCCAAACAAAGATAAAGTGATTTCACTCCACTAATAGGGGCAGTACATTGCCCAGATTTTCATATTCTCCAAAATGAGCCAATCGTCAGTGCCAACTGCTGGCTAATGCTTATTATACTACTGGAAGTTCAGCGGATTATTTTTACATTTTACAATTCACTTTTCCTATATAGTTCCTAAAAACACAACTTCACCAATGAATTGTATTTTTTAAATGTTAAAAATTGTGGTTTAATGATCACTATATCTTATCCCAATTCAAAGTTAGCAGACGTTATTTTACCTGACCTTTAGTGTTTATCATAAGACAGTTACAGCCCTAATGGTGAACAAAGGTTTTGGGGCCTGTGCAGTGTACGTACATGTCAAAATTGAAGTCTTGCATGTACCATTTTTAAATACTTTTCACTCTACATAATGGGCTACAAGGCCTACATAAGGGTGACTTATTTATTATTTAAATGTAGCGTTCTTTCCTGTCAAAATTGATTATTTTGATAGGTTCTCCCACAGGTTAAAAAGCTGCTGGAGTTATGCTGCACAGGTAGTCCTAAAGCATGTTTCCTTTGTCACTCTAGTGGATGGGGAAAAACGTTACTTCAGTTTACATTAGACATTTTATTTTCCATGTCATTGGTGTATCTACCTGCACCATATACTATGGCCTTACTGTAAAGTTAAATTGGTCAAAGGGGGCCTAGCATATTTTACAGTTCAAAAGCAAGTTATACTTGCAGAGAAAATGGGATGACTCAAAAAGAGGCTATTTTCTCACACATGGGTTTCCCATGAATATGCAATGCAAAGCCATGGACAAATTACTTCTGTATTAATAGTGCCCAGACGTTTTGTCTGCTCACATAAAATGCATATAAATGGGCTTTCCATTAACCATGCCTATACTCTCCTTATCAATAGCAAGGACTAAATCGCATGTGCAAAATGTGCAAAATGTTTGTCCCTTATTTTAATTGTTATAACCCCTTTCTGGCTCCATATGTTGCTCTATTCCTCAACTGAAAAATAGGACATGTATTTATTGTCATTTGCAAACTTCCAACGTTTCAGCCAAGAAAATGCAATGATAGGGCGTACGGTAGTCACATTCCAAATATGTGATCCATCTCCCCCTCATCATCAATTGTGATGTGAGTAATTACGCTTACTTTCAAATTCAAACACGACCTAACACCTATAAAAGGAATGAATACCTTCCTATGCCAAAGAACAGTAGTAGCAATGACAACACAGAGGTTAAATCTGCAGGAATGTGCCTTTCACGAGGCCTTCCTAGGAATATTTCAATTTTCCATACCAAGTAAGCAGAAGTGACAAGACAACAGATAAGAATCTCAGTCAAACAATTAGCTCATTTTGGAGAATATGAGAATCTGGGCGCTGTGCTGCCCCTGTTATTGCTGCGATATCACCTTATCTTTGTCTAGCTGATTGATCCAGCAGCGTGCTTGATTTATAGCAGTGCCGGTATAAACATCTATCATCATATTGTCAGCACCGATTTCCTGAGAGACTGTTTCAAATCAAAGGAGAAGGTCACCCAGGCTGGGGAACAGAATCAAATGAACCGAGGTCAGCGTAACAGCTGTCTCCCTGCCGCTGTCTTCCACAAGGCATTGTATTTAGAAGAGTCACTTGATCAGAATCAGAATTCGCACATTTAGCAAACAATATGCAACACTTGCTCATCGTCACTAATAAAAATGTGTCTTGTGAAATTTGCGCTTGAAGCAGAGAATTGGACAAATTCAGCCACGTAGATTGTTTTACTGGGCAGCATGTCTGAAGGAATAGTTTAGGATTTCTGACATATAACCTGTATGTTCAAAAACTAATATTTCCCAAAAGATGTTGGTTGACTTTTCGGGGGCACTGGGAGTTAGAGTAGATATGGGTAACAGGCAATCCCATAACACTAGTGTGAATGTAAAGATTACGCAAGATGAGAGATAACTCGCAGATAAATATGTTGATTTCAATAAAGCAAAGTTTTTATATGTAAGCTTTCCTAGTAAGGAACCTTTTCTCTCCATCACAGAATGGACAATTCCACAGTAACTAACAATAAAAGTGTAAAAAACAGAACTTCGTGACCTTCTAACTAGATAAAAAGGATGCACAAATAAAGCATGGGATGAGGAGCAAAAAGTAATAGATGACAGTGAATATGAGATGATTCATGGTTGAATAAGGTGTATGGTACAGGGGCCAGGTGGCAAGGGAACAGAGACAATGGGTCCTTGCAGGAAAGAGGAATTCTACAGGAGCAGTATATAGGCCTGAGCAACTTCTTGGGTGCACACAATGTTAATCCCAGAGTAATTTACAGTATTTTCCCTTCTCACTTTTTCAGTGAACAATGCCAGTGCTCAGGAATGAAAATAATGTAAAGACTACGGGGCCCATTAGGATCACGGGCGGATCGCCACCGCCCGCATGGCAGTGGCAATCCACCCGTGATCCTACCCCGCCTGCCACCCAATTCCCCCGCCATATTACTATGGCGGGGGAACCGCAGTGGACGGAAAAGGGTTTAATTTGGTGGCGGTGTCTTTTAGACACCGCCATCCATATTACTATGGAGATGGAGACGTCCGCCACGGAAAGACTTGCGGTGTTAGACATTGGGGGCCCGTTGCGGGCCCCCAGGGACTCTGGGGGGTTGCGGGTGCACATGGGGGGTGCCTATGGTACCCCCCAGCAGTTCCATGCACTACATGCCTTCCTGGCATTGTGGCAGGCGGTGCTGAGTGCACCGCCCGCCACAATGACAGGAATGCAGGATGCGCCCGACACTGCGGATCCTAATTGCCCCCACGGAACCCCCACCCTTATGGTGGGTGGTCCCATTTACCAAAAGGGTGGCGGGCGGACAAAGTCCGCCCGTCATCCTAATGGGGCCCTACATGTTAATCAAAGCCCATGTAATTGTATGCCAAAGAAGGCAGGTAACCACACGCAGTGTAGCGAGCAAATAACTCAAGACAATACATTTCTTTCTTTAGTTATTTTTATTTCGAATAAATCTTTATTGATTTTCAAGAACGCAAAAACATAGAAGCAATAAAATACAAAGAAATAAGAAGGAAACCACGGCCAAAGGATGTGAGACAATAAATGAGGAAGGTCCAAAGAGATGGAGTATCCAGTTCTAACTGTTTAATACATGGTTATAAAATATTTGCTTCAGATAAACACATAAACAATTTATAACATAGCATTGACATGCATATGTCCATTAAATGAATACTCAGGAAACACTAAAAAAGTGAGTGGAAAGGTCATCCAGTTGAAAATTCAAAGAAAGACGATCCAGTATCTTGCTCCTAATTTCTTATATCTAGAATGGTGATATGACTGGGGTTCTGTGCCATGGTAGACGCAAAGATGAAGGCCGGAAAATCTTGGCATTCAGGGGGGTATGGCAGTGTTAAAGTAGGCATTTACGGACTTCCAGACAGGCCTGTTTTGGGGGTTTACATTGGGAATGTTGGATAGTGATGTGTTCTGTACCTTTAATGTGTGATATCCAGTTTAGCGAGGCTGTGAATGATGCTCTTTCCAGGACATGGCAAAGGAGACGGGTATTGTCATTAGCCATACGTTTTTTCAAGAAACCAACATGTGAGTTGCTTATTAAGGGCCTGATTACGATGCTGGTTAGTTCAACTGTCTAAGGTAATTTATTTTTAATTAATTAATCATTCTTTGTTCATTAATATTAATTGATAATTAATTAGGGTACTTGTTTAGTTTTTGTCTGGGTTTTGCTTTTATAGGGGTAAAGGGTGGGGAGTAAATTAATTTCACTTAATTTTTAATTTGGTTAATAAATACTATTAGTTTTTTGATTGAAATTACATTGTATTTGTGTAATACATTTCTTTACAGTTTAATTTTAGCTTTGGGTTGTGGGGATTATGGGGTTAAAGGATAGGAAGTTAATTAATGTTAATGTGTTTTATTTTTTTTTTAAATATAATAGTTCTCTAAATGATAATTCATTATATTAATTATGAAAGTACAATTGTCTTTTAATTTAGATGTGGATTGGGAATTGTGTGGCGTTATAGGGTAGGAAATAAAAAAGCTACATGTATGCAATAATTAATGCTTTTGTTCCTAAATAATTTCTACTTAAAATATTAACTTGTTTGAAAATTATTTTTTAATTTTATTTAATATAATATTTGTAGGTGTTTGTCATATGTATTTAACATTACAATATGTTTTTATTTTTTAAAATGTTTAATATTAAATCTATTTGTATTTTAATTTGTAACATATTTATATTTTTTATTTATTTAGTTTTTTTTTTTCAGAACAAATATTTATTTAGTTTTTTAATGTTTTTTTTATTGTTGTTGATATTTTGTTTGTTTTTAATTTAGAACTGACTGGAGTGGAAATACAAATTTTTACCCTATTGCAATCCAACTCTTTGCCAGACTGGAGTGGGAATTATATATTGAATCCCTCCACTATCCAACACTTTCCCTACTGTTGCACTCACCGGAGTTGGACTAGTAATTTTTACCTCTCCGCTATCCAACACTTTCCCTACTGTTATAATCTTTGGACTGGGAATAGTATTTTTTACCCCCTCCGCCATCCAAAACTTTCCCTACTGCTGTACTCACTGGATTGTGAATAGTAATATTTCCCCTCCGCTATCCAACATTTTCCCTACTGTTGCACTCACTGGAGATAGAAATTAACGTTTGACGATTTTGAAATAGTTTGATGTTTAAAATAGATTTTTTTAAACTAGAATTTATGTTATTGGTATATATATATATATATATATATATATTACCTACTGGCGGTCGCCAGTAGGTATATATAGTTAGGATTTTTTCTCTATAGGATTTTTGAAAATTCTATGTCTAATAACTTTGGCGTTTGTGGACGGAATTGGCTAAAATTTTCAGGAAAATGGAACAATTTGTTTCTGAGCAGGCCCTAAAAATTTGGGGGGGTTTCGTAAAGGGGGGGCCGAGAAAAAAGGGGGGTCCCAAAACGTGTTTTTAACATTGAGTTTTCCATAGGGCGGTTGGCCTCACTTTTAGCCCGAACGGCTGAATGGATTTGCACGAAACTTGGCAAAATTGTAGGGACTGGTAGCCCGATGTGCCTTTGCTAGGTCTCAATATATGTGCTCCAGTGGATTTTGAGAAATTAACGTTCAAAAAAAGATATATATCTGTAACAGCGGACCGGGCAGCGCTCCAGTTCGCGTACTTTTCGCGTTATGGAGCTTTGTGAAGCGAATCTGATTGGTTCTCCGGCGTCTGTAAACATTCCAACCAGTCCGTAGCGGCCGCCATCTTGTCTCTCGGTAGGATCGAGAGACAAGAGGAGGCCAAAGCAAAGGGGAAAATGACCATAAGGGGGCATAGTAGATCCTCCCTGACCCCCTAGGTTTGATGTGGAGGTTTTAAAAGGGCCCCGCGGGGCAAAAAAAAAAAAATAATAATAATCGAACGGCTGAATGGATTTGCACGAAACTTGGCAAAATTGTAGGGACTGGTAGCCCGATGTGCCTTTGCTAGGTCTCAATATATGTGCTCCAGTGGATTTTGAGAAATTAACGTTCAAAAAAAGATATATATCTGTAACAGCGGAACGGGCAGCGCTCCAGTTCGCGTACTTTTCGCGTTACGGAGCTTTGTGAAGCGAAGCTGATTGGTTCCCTGGCGTCTGTAAACATTCCAAACAGTCCGTAGCGGCCGCCATCTTGTCTCTCGGTAGGATCGAGAGACAAGAGGAGGCCAAAGCGAAGGGGCAAATGACCATAAGGGGGCATAGTAGATCCTCCCTGACCCCATAGGTTTGATGTGGAGGCTTTAAAAGGGCTCCGCGGGGCAAAAAAAATAAAAAAAAACGTTTTTTTGGTGGGGTGCGCCCGGTTAGCGTAACGGGAAGCGGACTGGGGAGCGTACTACAAGGAATGAAGAATCATTGACTTTTAACTTATTGTATGTTTATAGACTTTTTTTTTACTTTTTTTTCTGCTGAGTGACGTCTCGGCCTATCTTCACGGGATGCAGTCCCTACCATCTCGGCGTTTAAGCCCAGGGGGACCGGTAGTGTGGGAGAGATAACGGGGCATATTATCAAGGGGGTTTATCTCCGCTTTTTTGGCTTTAAAAGCCAAGAAAGCGGAGATAAAATTATCTCCGTATTACCTAGCTGTCGCTAACACCAGTTAGCGACCGCTAGTAGGAGATAGCGACCATCTTGGGCCCCACTTTGCATGTCAGTGATATTTATCACTAATGACATGCAAAGTGGGCATGCCAAGATGTTAGCGACTGGAAACAGTCGCTAACATCGCTATCTCCTATTACCAACTTTTGGAGATATTCGCGCTAAGCGCGAATATCTCCAAAAAGTAACACCTGCCCTGAGCAGTTCTTAGCCATGTTATCCAATGGGAGGTGGATAACATGGCTAAGAGCATTAGCTCGGTAATGCATGAATATCGCTGACTTTTCAGCGATATTAATGCATTGCGGCCGTTTTTTATCGCATTTGCGATAAACCTTGATAATAGCAAGGTTTATCTGCGATAATTTCTGACGATGCTTAGCGGTAAAAAATTCGTTGCTAAGCATCGTTAGGGATAAATATCGCTTAACTTTGGTAATATGCCCCAACGTCTGTTAACGTTCGATTCGAAGGAAATCAGGAAGTGTTGAAAAACATTGTCTGCGCCATCTTGCCTTTTTTCAAATGCCACACTTTTGTCGTGCACGGCAGCCATTTTAGATGACTTGACCAGACCCACTCTCTGCACGCTGTCAATCCTTAGCATGGCTCCCCACCCTCGCAAGCATCTCCCCCAGGCACTGGTCACCCCCGCTCTCTGTCTTATGCATGGGCAATAAACCTCCCCCCATCTGCGCTGCTCTTCCCTGAGAATCACACCCTGTGCCCGCCCGACACCTCCCTTTCGCCCTATTCACTACCGCACCCCCTGACACTCCTCTTCCTCTGTGTCCGATTGTCCAGGCCGGTCCCAGGCTATCAGCTAGCCCTGCAGATGTAGTTTATGGCCCCAGCTGTAAAGAATCACCCCTCTTCAAAGGAGTTATAGTAGATCAAGGCCCACACCCGATGAGATCCGTCACACCACACGCGTTCCTTCTATCTGAAAACCATCCTGTATTGTGATTGGGGAGGGGACCGAGCCTGAAGCGGAAGATTCCAGGGATGACTCTTTGTACATCAAAGTTTTTACAATTATGTGTCACATTAAAAATATATAGCACTCCACCAAAGTAGTAGGATTATAAAACTTTAATAACTTATAAATATATACAACAAAACAAAAACAGTAAAAACATTTAAACATTTTTAGGGAAAAAGAAGGAAGTAGCGGTCGGTTGTGCGAATAGTCCCAAGGCAGCACAACGTCCAGATTTCTGGACGGCACCCAGGTGATGTTGCCTGGGTGCCGCACTGATTTCGGTATCCGGCGTGGGCGTCGTGGGGGGTGGGTCATCAGTAGCGGTCTGTTGTGCGAATAGTTCCAAGGCAGCAGAACGATGGCACCAAGGTGATGTCCAGTAAGTTGCCGCCCTCCGAATAACGGCGTGGGGCGCCCCGGGGGGGGGGGGGAGGCGGCGTGAACGGGCCTCCCCAGGTGGAGCCTCGTCTGCTGTAGTGGGGCGCCCCTTTACCGTTTCAGTTGCCATTCCGTCCGCTTTTGGTCCACTGTGTCAAAATCCGCAATTCAGCTGAGTTGCCGCCCTCCGAATAACGGCGTGGGGCGCCCCGGAGGGGGGGGGAGGCGGCGTGAACGGGCCTCCCCAGGTGGAGCCTCGTCTGCTGTAGTGGGGCGCCCCTTTACCGTTTCAGTTGCCATTCCGTCCGCTTTTGGTCCACTGTGTCAAAATCCGCAATTCAGCTGAGTTGCGCCCACTCTTGCGGTGCAGCGATAGGCGGCTGTCACAGTACTCTCAAAATGGCGGCATGCTCTTTCCTTTTTGGGCCTGGTCCACTGAAATGGCCCTGGGACACCTTGGAAATCGGACGCTTGTCTGCTAGGTCTTGGACCCCATTCTCGAAAGCGTCCCCTCCGCCTTGAGGATTCTACAAAAGTCTTGGGGGCCCCCGACTCCTGCAGGCTTCCGGTGGGGAGCGGCTGCCATGATTGCTCGCGGAATGACCACGACGGAGCCACGAGATGGTGGTGCTTTCATGCTGACGCCAGCTTCAGTCTGAAACATCCAGAAACAAGGTGGGGCTTTCATCGTTTGGGAAAAAAAAATAGTTTTCATCCAATGAAAAGTGTTATTTTTAGGTCATATGATCAAGCCTTCCATCATTAGGAAACCAAAAGTAAAATGAACCAATGAAATGTTTTTTAAACAAGTCACATGACCTGTTATGCGGCATAGGGTATAAAAAGCGTAGAAAATCCGTTGGCACGTGAGGCGGCGTCAGTAGCAAACCGATGTGCGAATAGGCCGAAGGCAGCACAACGCGCCAAGATCCGGATGGCACCGAGGTGGTGTCCAGCAAGTTGTCGCACTGGTGTGGCCATCCTACAATGCTGAAAGTCGGCGTGGGGCGCCCCGTTGGCCTGTGAGATGGCGGCAGTAGCGGACCGATGTGCGAATGGGGCCAAAGGCAGCGCAACAATATTTTCTGAATAGAAGATACCACAAGGCGCTGAGATGCCAAGATCCGGATGGCACCGAGGTGGTGTCTAGCAAGTTGCCGCACTGGTGTGGCCATCCTACAATGCTGAAAGTCGGCGTGGGGCGCCCCGTTGGCCTGTGAGATGGCGTCAGTAGCGGACCGATGTGCGAATGGGGCCAAAGGCAGCACAACAATATTTTCGGAATAGAAGACACCACAAGGCGCTGAGATGCCAAGATCCGGATGGCACCGAGGTGGTGTCTAGCAAGTTGTCGCACTGGTGTGGCCATCCTACAATGCTGAAAGTCGGCGTGGGGCGCCCCGTTGGCCTGTGAGATGGCGGCAGTAGCGGACCGATGTGCGAATGGGGCCAAAGGCAGCGCAACAATATTTTCTGAATAGAAGACACCACAAGGCGCTGAGATGCCAAGATCCAGATGGCACCGAGGTGGTGTCTAGCAAGTTGCCGCACTGGTGTGGCCATCCTACAATGCTGAAAGTCGGCGTGGGGCGCCCCGTTGGCCTGTGAGATGGCGTCAGTAGCGGACCGATGTGCGAATGGGGCCAAAGGCAGCGCAACAATATTTTTGGAATAGAAGACACCACAAGGCGCTGAGATTCGGTTAGCACCGAGGTGGTGTCTAGCAAGCTATGCAGCTGAGTTGCGTGTGCACTTGCGGCGAATAGGTCGAAGGCAGCACAACAATGTTTTCTGAATAGAAGACACCACAAGGCGCTGAGATTCGGTAGGCACCGAGGTGGTGTCTAGCAAGTTGCCATACTGGTGTGGCCGTCGTACAATCCTGCTCCGAATAACGGCGTGGGGTGCCCGAAGGGGGGGGGGGTAGGCGGCGTGAACGGGCCTTCCTAGGTGGAGGCTCGTCTGCTGTAGTGGGGCGCCCCTTTACCGTTTCAGTTGCCATTCAGCTGAGTTTCGGCCGCTCTTGATGCTACAGCGACAGGTGGCTGCAAGAGGACTCTCAAAATGGCGGCCTGTTCTTTGGATTTGGGCCTGGTCCACTAAAATGGCCCTGGGACACCTTAGAACTCGGATGCTCGAATTTTTTTTCCTTTCCTCTACATGCAAAAAAAGGTAAATGCCCGGTACGATACACGCTTCATCTGCCACGATGTACTCTCCAGAGGAACCGAAAAAAAATATAGTTATGGTAACTATACCATGCATCGTCATATGGAGAGGTGGCACCGATTAATTATAGTGCTGCATAAAAGAGAGATTTGGAGGAGAACCCCCGACCTGCCAGTACATTCATCAAAGAAGTGGCACTGACAGCATCAGAGGCAAGGGAAACGGTCCCAAATATTTAGAAGAACTTTGGAAAGATTAAAATGACATGTTTAGATTGTGACAAATTAATTTCATGTGGACAGATGAGTGTTACTCTAATAAATACAGCATATGAACATCATCATAGTCGATGGTTGGTAGAGACATTTTGACTATATCCTGGACCTGCCCGTCCTCGCCCAAAATGGCACCGGAATAAATGGGAGTCGTAACTCCTTGTTGTGTACTGGTTGCACAACCTTGATATCACGAGATACGTATGCAGTTTTGAAGCACATGGCGGGCGGGGACGAGAATAGATTGAATATTTCGATATCCCTATTGATATTAAGTTCTGATGTGTTATTGATTACTGTACTATTGAAAGTTCGAATTAACGTCACCCATGGTACTTGCCCGCAAATGTATATCTAGATAATTTTATTGTAACTGGCCCTGTCGTATTTTAATTATAAAATGTACGTCCACCGATTCCGCAACTGTTAGACACTTTAGTTCTTGCAACCTAATGGCTCGCCCGTTACGTTCCTCTACAGTGTAAATGTCTACTCATCATATACGATTACATTTTGCTCCGTGGCCGGCCCACGTGGTTATAGGCCCGTATTTGTATAATGACATTTTCACAATAAAGGTTTTTAAAAGAAAACATGGTAGTAGTATATACATTAGTAAAGTTTTTAATAATAGTCACTGTTTTAGAATCAGTAAAAGGCAAGTGAAATAAAGCAGACCAATTACATGAAGGGTAAAAGGTATAATACGCAGGAACGCAGTAAAGATAAATGGTCAAGGGCTGTTGTGTTTTCTACTCCTGCAACATAAAGTGATCGATAAGAATCTCATATTCAGGCGTATCGGCGACTAAGACAGCAGGCTGACCCTCTTTTGCTCAACGGCTCCGTCATGGGACGAAGAAACGCCCTTTTTCTCGAAAAAGGAATATATTTTACTTGCAGGACAGTTGTAAATTTTCCGGGAAAGTACATTAGCCTGGAACATTATAACATATATTTAAGAAAAAATAATGTTCGAAAGTAATAAAAAGCGTAATTTTTAGGTCATATGACCAAGCCTTTCATCATTAGAATAAGAAAAGTAAAATGAACCAATGAAAAGTTTTATTAACAAGTCACATGACCTGTTATGCTTACGTTACGCGCTGCGCGTCGCGCCCTGGATCACTTCCGGATGCGCTAACGCGGCGCGTCATATGACGCATTACGCGACAACGCAGGTCCAGAATATAGTCAAAATGTCTCCACCAACCAGCGGTCGGAACACAACCCCTTTCAGCAGGCTAAATAGTACTGTTAAATGACAACAGAAGGGACAGGCAACAAGAACCATCAGTGAAAGAGGGGAGGGCTAGTTCTTCTCTACCGGGTCACGTTGGGGCGCTACCGGAACTGATCGAATTGGTAGTCTACAGTGTTTCTGGATGTTTCAGACTGACGCTGGCGTTAGCATGAGAGCACCACCATTTCGTAGCTCCGTCGTGGCCATTCGACGAGCAATAATGCTAGCCGCTCCCCACCAGAAGCCTGCGGGAGTCGGGGGCCCCCAAGACTTTTGTAGAATCTTCAAGGCTGAGGGGACGCTTTCGAGAATGGAGCCCAATCTCTAGCAGACAAGCGTCTGAGTTCCAAGGTGTCGCAGGGCAATTTTAGTGGACCACGCCCAAATCTGAAGAGCCGGCCGCCATTTTGAGAGTACTGTGGCAGCCGGCTATCGCTGCACCGCAAGAGCGGGAGCAACTCAACTACATGGTGAGCGAGACGCTGTAGTCGAAAGAGCGGGCGGTAAACAGCTGAATAGCGGAAGAGGCACAGTGTAGCAAAAGCGGGCGGAATGGCAACTGAAATGGTAAAGGGCCGTCCCACTACAGTGTGTCTTTAGGTGAAACGGATTGTGGGACAAGGTCAAGAATGGAAGAGTTACCAAAAGGCAAAAAGTTCCGCTTGATCCCGGGAGCCGGCCACCTATGTCGGGGGCGATCTCAGGCTACACCAGGAGAACACGACTTGGGGAGGGAGCCGGAGCCAAGCGCCCCCTCCGAGTCCGCGCCATCACACCGCCCCTCGGGGGCCTCCGTCAAGCGGTTCAGGGTGGCACCGCATTACATTGTTCACAAATGCAGTCACGTCCTCAAACAGCCCCCACTTTACTTTGAGAATAGTGAAGCTGAAGCAAGTGCAAATAGGCTTCAGACAGTGTTACAAGCACTCCTCAAAACTTTGAACCATCAGAGTGCATGAGTTTCATGCTCGATCGATTGAGCTAGCCGGATCGGGCAACAAAAAGTATAAAATAGTTATGTAAATAGTTGTTTAATAAAATGTTTTACCCTGTTACTTTGCTGGTGTGTTGTATATATTTGTAATATTTGCATAGAGTTTATCGTTATTTTGGGCGGGGTGGGTGGCGGAGCCGAGCTGTATTGCAGCCATCATGGTGTGGAGTTCAGTTCATCTCAATAGTTTCGTGTTTGTCATGAGGGGTTGTTCCTAATGTTTCTATTTTAGCGAGGTCAAAAAGAGATCCCATTAGTGGCCTACTGATTTTGCTCGATTCCTTTTGTTTTTTTACACGATTTTTCGCTATCTGCAAAGACTAAACAGAGTATTGCAACTCTGTGCTTGTTTGTAAATAGAGAATGAACCAAAGAGAACCAATTCTAAAACAGTAAATGCTTGGATAACAATCAATCAAATGGAGAGAGAAGCAGGCACGACGGATTACAACGGGGGCAAAGGCCTGCGTTAACTACCCTTCACTATCTGCAAAGAGAGAGTACTCCTAATAGAAATGAGGGGGAGGGGGGGGCAGCATTCAAAGCAGATCAGTGTGCATAAACACGAAAATGTTTTTACTTACCACGTACTTGACATTCGACAGCTTATGATATTTGCTATTAAAAAACCATTGAAATTCACTGAAAAAACCATAGGTTAGAGACCATATATAGTTAGGAATTAGCATTTAAAAAACCTTGAAAATTCACTGAAAAAACCATAGGTTATAGACCATATATAGTTAGGGATTAGCATTTAAAAAACCTTATTTTACTCACACAAAACCATTGAAATTCCATATATAGTTAGTTGCACTAACTATATATCGCGCACCCGCAATCCACTGCTGATGATGTCACATATTACATCATTCATGACATGGTCAGTGACATCACTGATGACATCACTGATGACATCTCAAATGACATCACTGATGACATCTCAAATGACATCACTGATAACATCTCAAATGACATCACTGATGACATCACTGATGACATCTCATTTGACATCAATGACCACATCACTGATGATATCATTCATGTGACAATACAATGCATCTCCTCACACTTTAATATAATCTCTGTTACACCCAGTGTTAAATACAGAGTATAATTTTTGAAACCATTGACACACCAATACTAGTTACTACATACGCACTCAGTGATTCCTATGTTTACACACACATTCACTCATTTACCCATACAATCATTCATACATACAATCACTCATCTTTACAACACTATCATATGCACTCATACACCTATACAGACTCTCACACTCTGTCACTCATCCATGGAGTTACTCACACACCTAGTCAGTCCTGTAAATAATCAATCACACTTCCATTTTCTAATCTATACAGTTAAACATAGAGCACCTTACATTTTGAAACATATACTAACACATACTTACTCTCTTATACAATCATTGATACAAGTACACATTGATCTGCACAGAGTCACACACCTCCCAGCAAGCCACACACACTCAGTCTCCCATACAAATACTTGGCCAATCAATCAATAACCCATATAGTTACTCATATAGCTACTGACCAACACATGCAGCAGTTTACAGAACAACAGACATAATGATGCACAAATTAAGACAGTTTAGTCACTAACCCATGCACTCAGTGAGACACATTTAATCACTCACTCATACAGTCAGTCCCGCACCTACTAAATCCTTCATCCAGACACTTCTACATCTACTCATTCTTCAATATGTAAAACATATTTAAACTTTACAGAAACACACAGTCACTGGATGATGTCATCAGTGATGTCATTTGAGATGTCATCAGTGATGTCATCAGTGATGTCACTGACCATGTCATGAATGATGTAATATGTGACATCATCAGCAGTGGATTGCGGGTGCGCGATATATAGTTAGTGCAACTAACTATATATGGAATTTCAATGGTTTTGTGTGAGTAAAATAAGGTTTTTTAAATGCTAATCCCTAACTATATATGGTCTATAACCTATGGTTTTTTCAGTGAATATATATATATATATATATATGTACATATATAAAATGAAGTGAAAAGTTAGCAAATGAATATATATTTAAATATGTATAGGTGTATATATATATTACCTACTGGCGGTCGCCAGTAGGTATATATAGTTAGGATTTTTTTCTCTATGGGATTTTTGAAAATTCTATGTCTAATAACTTTGGCGTTTGTGGACGGAATTGGCTGAAATTTTCAGGAAAATGGCACATCTTGTTTCTGAGCAGCCCTTGAAAATTTGGGGGGGGTTCGTCAAGGGGGGGCCGAAAAAAAAAGGGGGGTCCCAAAACGTGTTTTTAACATTGAATTTTCCATAGGGCGGTTGGCCTCACTTTTAGCCCGAACGGCTGAATGGATTTGCACGAAACTTGGCAAAATTGTAGGGACTGGTAGCCCGATGTGCCTTTGCTAGGTCTCAATATATGTGCTCCAGTGGATTTTGAGAAATTAACGTTCAAAAAAAGATATATATCTGTTACAGCGGACCGGGCAGAGCTCCGGTTCGCGGACTTTTCGCGGTACGGAGCTTTGTGAAGCGAAGCTGATTGGTTCTCCGGCGTCTGTGAACATTCCAAACAGTCCGTAGCGGCCGCCATCTTGTCTCTCGGTAGGATCGAGAGACAAGAGGAGGCCAAAGCGAAGGGGCAAATGACCATAAGGGGGCATAGTAGATCCTCGCTGACCCCCTAGGTTTGATGTGGAGGTTTTAAAAGGGTCCCGCGGGGCAAAAAAAATAAATAATAATAATAATCAAACGGCTGAATGGATTTGCACGAAACTTGGTAAAATATTAGGGACTGGTAGCCCGATGTGCCTTTGCTAGGTCTCAATATATGTGCTCCAGTGGATTTTGAGAAATTAACGTTCAAAAAAAGATATATATCTGTAACAGCGCTCCGCTTCGCGTAACGGAGGTTTGCGAAGCTGATTGGTTCTCCGGCGTCTGTAAACATTGCAAACAGTCCGTAGCGGCCGCCATCTTGTCTCTCGGTAGGATCGAGAGACAAGAGGAGGCCAAAGCGAAGGGGCAAATGACCATAAGGGGGCATAGTAGATCCTCCTTGACCTCTTAGGTTTGATGTGGAGGTTTTAAAAGGGCCCCGCGGGGCAAAAAAAAAAATAATAATAATAATCGAACGGCTAAATGGATTTGCACGAAACTTGGCAAAATTGTAGGGACTGGTAGCTCGATGTGCCTTTGCTAGGTCTCAATATATGTGCTTCAGTGGATTTTGAGAAATTAACGTTCAAAAACAAGATATATATCTGTAACAGCGCTCCGCTTCGCGGAGATAAAATTATATCTGTATTACCTAGCTGTTGCTAACACCAGTTAGCGACGGCTAGTAGGAGATAGCGACCATCTTGGGCCCCACTTTGCATGTGAGTGATATTTATCACTAATGACATGCAAAGTGGGCATGCCAAGATGTTAGCGACTGGAAACAGTCGCTAACATCGCTATCTCCTATTATCAACTTTTGGAAATATTCGCGATAAGCGCGAATATCTCCAAAAGCTAGCACCTGCCCTGAGCAGTTCTTAGCCATGTTATCCAATGGGAGGTGGATAACATGGCTAAGAGCATTAGCTCGGTAATGCATGAATATCGCTGAGTTTTCAGCGATATTAATGCATTGCGGTCGTTTTTTATCGTATTTGCGATAAACCTTGATAATAGCAAGGTTTATCTGCGATAATTTCTGACGATGCTTAGCGGTAAAAAAATCGTTGCTAAGCATCGTTAGGGATAAATATCGCTTAACTTTGGTAATATGCCCCAACGTCTGTTAACGTTCGATTCGAAGGAAATCAGGAGGTGTTGAAAAACATTGTCTGCGCCATCTTGTCTTTTTTCAAATGCCACACTTTTGTCGTGCACGGCAGTCATTTTAGATGCCTTGACCAGACCCACTCTGTGCACGCTGTCGATCCTTAGCATGGCTCCCCACCCTCGCAAGCATCTCCCCCAGGCAGTGGTCACCCCCGCTCTCTGTCTTATGCATGGGTAATAAACCTCCCCCCATCTGCGCTGCTCTTCCCTGAGAATCACACCCTGTGCCCGCCCAACACCTCCCTTTCGCCCTATTCACTACCGCACCCTCTGACACTCCTTTTCCTCTGTGTCCGATTGTCCAGGCCGGTCCTAGGGTATCAGCTAGCCCTGCAGATGTAGTTTATGGCCCCAGCTGTAAAGAATCACCCCTCTTCAAAGGAGTTATAGTAGATCAAGGCCCACACTCGATGAGATCCGTCACAGCAGACGCGTTCCTATTATCTGAAAACCATCCTGTATTGTGATTGGGGAGGGGACCGAGCCTGAAGCGGAAGATTCCAGGGATGACTCTTTGTACATCAAAGTTTTTACAATTATGTGTCACATTAAATATATATAGCACTCCGACAAAGTAGTAAGATTATAAAACTTTAATAACTTATAAATATATACAAGAAAACAAAAACAGTAATAACATATAAACATTTTTAGGGAAAAACAACGAAGTAGCGGTCGGCTGTGCGTATAGTCCCAACGCAGCACAACGTCCAGATTTCTGGCGTGGGGCGTCGCGGGGGGTGGGTCATCAGTAGCAAACTGTTGTGCGAATAGTTCCAAGGCAGCAGAACGATGGCACCAAGGTGATGTCCAGTAAGTTGCCGCACTGGTTTTGGTATCCTACAATGCTGCTCCGAATAACGGCGTGGGGCGCCCCGGGGGAGGCGGCGTGAACGGGCCTCTCCAGGTGGAGTCTCATCTGTTGTAGTGGGGCGCCCCTTTACCGTTTCAGTTGCCATTCCGTTCGTTTTTGGTCCACTGTGTCAAAAGCCGCAATTCAGCTGAGTTGCGCCCACTCTTGCGGTGCAGCGATAGTCGGCTGTCACAGGACTCTCAAAATGGCGGCAGGCTGTTTCCTTTTTGGGCCTGGTCCACTGAAATGGCCCTGGGACACCTTGGAAATCGGACGCTTGTCTGCTAGGTCTTGGACCCCATTCTCGAAAGCGTCCCCTCCGCCTTGAGGATTCATCAAAAGTTTTGGGGGCCCCCGACTCCTGTAGGCTTCTGGTGGGGAGCGGCTGCCATGATTGCTCGCGGAATGACCACGACGGAGCTACGAGATGGTGGTGCTCTCATGCTGACGCCAGCTTCAGTCTGAAACATCCAGAAACAAGGTGGGGCTTTCATCGTTTGGGAAAAAAAAAAAGTTTTCATCCAATGAAAAGTGTTGTTTTTAGGTCATATGATCAAGCCTTCCATCATTAGGAAACCAAAAGTAAAATGAACCAATGAAAAGTTTTATAAACAAGTCACATGACCTGTTATGCGGCATAGGGTATAAAATGCGGAGAAAATACGTTGGCACGTGAGGCGGCGTCAGTAGCGGACCGATGTGCGAATAGGCCGAAGGCAACACAACGCGCCAAGATCTGGATGGCACCGAGGTGGTGTCCAGCAAGTTGCAGCACTGGTGTGGCCATCCTACAATGCTGAAAGTCGGCGTGGGGCACCCCGTTGGCCTGTGAGTTTGCGTCAGTAGCGGACCGATGTGCGAATAGGCCGAAGGCAGCACAACGCGCCAAGATCCGGATGGCACCGAGGTGGTGTCTAGTAAGTTGCCGCACTGGTGTGGCCATCCCACAATGTTGAAAGTCGGCGTGGGGCGCCCCGTTGGCCTGTGAGATGGCGTCAGTAGCGGACCGATGTGCGAATGGGGCCAAAGGCAGCGCAACAATATTTTCGGAATAGAAGACACCACAAGGCGCTGAGATGCCAAGATCCGGATGGCACCGAGGTGGTGTCTAGCAAGTTGTGGCACTGGTGTGGCCATCCTACAATGGTAAAAGTCGGCGTGGGGCGCCCTGTTGGCCTGTGAGATGGTGTCAGTAGCGGACTGATGTGCGAATGGGGCCAAAGGCAGCGCAACAATATTTTCTGACTGACACCACAAGGCGCTGAGATGCCAAGATCCGGATGGCACCGAGGTGATGTCTAGGAAGTTGCTGTACTGGTGTGGCCATCCTACAATGATAAAAGTCGGCGTGGGGCGCCCTGTTGGCCTGTGAGATGGTGTCAGTTGCGGACCGATGTGCGAATGGGGCCAAAGGCAGCGCAACAATATTTTCTGTATGGAAGATACCACTAGGCGTTGAGATGCCAAGATCCGGATGGCACCGAGGTGATGTCTAGCAAGTTGCTGTACTGGTGTGGTCATCCTACAATGCTGAAACTCGGCGTGGGGCGCCCCATTAGCCTGTGAGATGGCTTCAGTAGCGGACCGATGTGTGAATAGGCCGGAACCAGCACAAGGCGCCAAGATCCGGATGTCACCGTGGTGGTTTCATAGTTGAGAGGCACTTCATCTGCAGTGGGGCGCCGAGATCCGGATGGCACCGAGGTGATGTCTAGCAAGTTGCTGTACTGCTGTGGTCATCCTACAATGCTGAAACTCGGCGTGGGGCGCCCCATTAGTCTGTGAGATGGCGTCAGTAGTGGATTGATGTGCGAATAGGCCGAAGGCAGCACAACGCGCCAAGATCCGGATGTCACCGTGGTGGTTTCATAGTTGAGAGGCACTTCATCTGCAGTGGGGCGCCGAGATCCGGATGGCACTGAGGTGATGTCTAGCAAGTTGCTGTACTGGTGTGGTCATCCTACAATGCTGAAACTCGGCGTGGGGCGCCCCATTAGCCTGTGAGATGGCGTCAGTAGCGGACCGATGTGCGAATAGGCAGAAGGCAGCACAACGCGCCAAGATCCGGATGTCACCGTGGTGGTTTCATAGTTGAGAGGCACTTCATCTGCAGTGGGGCGCCGAGATCCGGATGGCACCGAGGTGATGTCTAGCAAGTTGCTGTACTGGTGTGGTCATCCTACAATGCTGAAACTCGGCGTGGGGCGCCCCATTAGCCTGTGAGATGGCGTCAGTAGCGGACCGATGTGCGAATGGGGCCAAAGGCAGCGCAACAATGTTTTCTGAATAGAAGACACCACAAGGCGCTGAGATTCGGTTACCACCGAGGTGATGTGTAGCAAGTTGCCGCACTGGTGTTGCCATCCTACAATACTACTCCGAATAACGGCGTGGGGTGCCCGAAGGGGGGGGGGCGGCGTGAACGGGCCTTCCTAGGTGGAGGCTCGTCTGCTGTAGTGGGGCGCCCCTTTACCGTTTCAGTTGCCATTCAGCTGAGTTTCGGCTGCTCTTGATGCTACAGCGACAGGCGGCTGCAACAGGACTCTCAAAATGGCGGCCTGTTCTTTGGATTTGGGCCTGGTCCACTAAAATGGCCCTGGAACACCTTAGAACTCGGACGCTCGATTTTTTTTTCCTTTCCTGTACATGCAAAAAAAGGTAAATGCCCGGTACGTTACACGCTTCATCTGCCACGATGAACTCTCCAGAGGAACCAAAAAAATATATAGTTATGGTAACTATACCATGCATCGTCATATGGAGAGGTGGCACCAATTAATTATAGTGCTGCATAAAAGAGAGATTTGGAGGAGAACCCCTGGCCTGCTAGTACATTCATCAAAGAAGTGGCACTGACAGCATCAGAGGCAAGGGAAACGGTCCCAAATATTTAGAAGAACCTTGGAAAGATTAAAATGACATGTTTAGATTGTGGCAAATTAATTTCATGTGGACAGATGAGTGTTACTCTAATAAATACAGCATATGAACATCATCATAGTCGATGGTTGGTAGAGACATTTTGACTATATCCTGGACCTGCCCGTCCTCGCCCAAAATGGCGCCGGAATAAATGGGACTCATAACTCCTTGTTGTGTACTGGTTGCAGAACCTTGAAATCACGAGATACGTATGCAGTTTTGAAGCACATGGCGGGCGGGGACGAGAATTGATTGAATATTTCGACATCCCTATTGATATTAAGTTCTGATGTGTTATTGATTACTGTACTATTGAAAGTTCGAATTAACGTCACCCATGGTACTTGCCCGCAAATGTATATCTAGATAATTTTATTGTAACTGGCCCTGTCGTATTTTAATTATAAAATGTACGTCCACCGATTCCGTAACTGTTAGACACCTTAGTTTTTGCAACCTAATGGCCCGCCCGTTACGTTCCTCTACAGTGTAAATGTCTACTCATCATATACGATTACAGTTTGCTCCGTGGCCGGCCCACGTGGTTATAGGCTCGTATTTGTATAATGAAATTTTCACAATAAAGGTTTTTAAAAGAAAACATGGTAGTAGTATATACATTGGTAAAGTTTTTAATAATAGTCACTGTTTTAGAATCATTAAAAGGCAAGTGAAATAAAGCAGACCAATTACATGAAGGGTAAAAGGTATAATACGAAGGAACGCAGTAAAGATAAATGGTCAAGGGCTGTTGTGTTTTCTATTCCTGCAACATAAAGTGATCGATAAGAATCTCATATTCAGGCGTATCGGCGACTAAGACAGCAGGTCGACCCTCTTTTGCTCAACGGCTCCGTCATGGGACGAAGAAACGCTCTTTTTCTCGAAAAAAGAATATATTTTACTTGCAGGACAGTTGTAAATTTTCCGGGAAAATACATTAGCCTGGAACATTATAACATATATTTAAGAAAAAATAATGTTCGGAAGTAATAAAAGCGTAATTTTTAGGTCATATGACCAAGCCTTTCATCATTAGAATAAGAAAAGTAAAATGAACCAATGAAAAGTTTTATTAACAAGTCACATGACTTGTTATGCTTACGTTACGCGCTGCGCGCCCCGGATGACTTCCGGATGCGCTAACGCGGCGCGTCATATGACGCATTACGCGACAACGCAGGTCGATAATATAGTCAAAATGTCTCCACCAACCAGCAGTCGGAACACAACCCCTTTCAGCAGGCTAAATAGTTCTGTTAAATGACAACAGAAGGGACAGGCAACAAGAACCATTAGTCAAAGAGGGGAGGGCTAGTTCTTCTCTACCGGGTTACATTGGGGCGCTACCGGAACTGATCGAATTGGTAGTCTACAGTGTTTCTGGATGTTTCAGACTGAAGCTGGGGTTAGCATGAGAGCAGCACCATTTCGTAGCTCCGTCGTGGCTATTCCGCAACCAATCATGGCAGCCGCTCTTTATCGTTATTTTAGGCGGGGTGGGTGGCGGAGCCGAGCTGTTTTGCAGCCATCATTGTGTGGAGTTCAGTTCATTTCACTAGTTTTGTATTTGTCATTAGGGGTTGTTCCTAATGTTTCTATTTTAGCGAGGTCAAAAAGAGATCCCATTAGTGGCCTACTGATTTTGCTCGATTCATTTTCTTTTTTTTTTACACGATTTTTCGTTATCTGCAAAGACTAAACAGAGTATTGCGACTCTGTGTTTGTTTGTAAATAGAGAATGAACCAAAGAGAACCAATTCTAAAACAGTAAATACTTGGATAACAATCAATCAAATGGAGAGAGAAGCAGGCACGACGTATTACAACGGGGGCAAAGGCCTGCGTTAACTACCCTTCACTATGTGCAAAGAGCGAGTACTCCTAATAGAAATGAGGGGGGGGGCACCATTCAAAGCAGATCAGTGTGCATAAACACGAAAATGTTTTCACTTACCACGTACTTGACATTCGACAGCTTATGATATTTGCTATTAAAAAACCATTGAAATTCACTGAAAAAACCATAGGTTATAGACCATATATAGTTAGGAATTAGCATTTACAAAACCTTGAAAATTCACTGAAAAAACCATAGGTTATAGACCATATATAGTTAGGAATTAGCATTTAAAAAACCTTATTTTACTCACACAAAACCATTGAAATTCCATATATAGTTAGTTGCACTAACTATATATCGCGCACCCGCAATCCACTGCTGATGATGTCACATATTACATCATTCATGACATGGTCAGTGACATCACTGATGACATCACTGATGACATCTCAAATGACATCACTGATGACATCACTGATGACATCTCATTTGACATCAATGACCACATCACTGATGATATCATTCATGTGACAATACAATGCATCTCCTCACATTTTAATATAACCTCTGTTTCACCCAGTGTTAAATACAGAGTATAATTTTTGAAACCATTGACACACCAATACTAGTTACTACATATGTACTCACTGATTCCTACGTCTACACACACATTCACTCATTCACCCATACAATCATTCATACATACAATCACTCATCTTTACAACACTATCATATGCACTCATACACCTATACAGACACTCACACTCTGCCACTCATCCATGGAGTTACTCACACACCTAGTCAGTCCTGTAAAGAATCAATCACACTTCCATTTTCTTGTCTATACAGTTAAACATAGAGCACCTTACATTTTCAAACATATACTAACACATACTTACCTTGTTATACAATAATTGATATAAGTACACATTGATCTGCACAGAGTCACACACCTCCCAGCCAGCCACACACACACTCAGTCTCCCATACAAATACTTGGACAATCAATCAGTAACCCATATAGTTAATCATATAGCTACTGATCAACACATGCAGCAGTTTACAGAACAACAGACATAATGATGCACAAATTAAGACACTTTAGTCACTAACCCATGCACTCAGTGAGACACATTTAATCACTCACTCATACATTCAGTCATGCACCTACTAAATCCTTTGTCCAGACACTTATACTTCCACTCATTCTTCAATATGTAAGACACATTTTAACTTTACAGAAACATACAGTCACTGGATGTTGTCATCAGTGATGTCATCAGTGATGTCATTTGAGATGTCATCAGTGATGTCATCAGTGATGTCACTGACCATGTCATGAATGATGTAATATGTGACATCATCAGCAGTGGATTGCGGGTGCGCGATATATAGTTAGTGCAACTAACTATATATGGAATTTCAATGGTTTTGTGTGAGTAAAATAAGGTTTTTTAAATGCTAATTCCTAACTATATATGGTCTATAACCTATGGTTTTTTCAGTGAATTTTCAAGGTTTTGTAAATGCTAATTCCTAACTATATATGGTCTATAACCTATGGTTTTTTCAGTGAATATATATATGTATATATATATATTACCTACTGGCGGTCGCCAGTAGGTATATATAGTTAGGATTTTTTCCCTATGGGATTTTTGAAAATTCTATGTCTAATAACTTTGGCGTTTGTGGACGGAATTGGCTGAAATTTTCTGGAAAATGGAACATTTTGTTTCTGAGCAGCCACTGGAAATTTGGGGGGAGTTGGTCCAGGGGGGGCCGAGAAAAAAGGGGGGTCCCAAAACGTGTTTTTAACATTGAGTTTTCCATAGGGCGGTTAGCCTCACTTTTAGCCCGAACGGCTGAATGGATTTGCACGAAACTTGGCAAAATTGTAGGGACTGGTAGCCCGATGTGCCTTTTGTAGGTCTCAATATATGTTCTGCAGTGGATTTTGAGAAAATAACGTTCAAAAAAAGATATATATCTGTAAGCGCGGACCAGGCAGCGCCCCGGTACGCGTACTTGACGCGTAACGGAACTTCGCGTAGCGAAGTTGATTGGCTCTCCGGTGTCTGTCAACATTCTAAACAGTCCGGAGCGGCCGCCATCTTGTCTCTCGGTAGGATCGAGAGACAAGAGGAGGTCAAAAGCGAAGGGGCAAATGACCTTAAGGGGGCATAGTAGATACTCCCTGACCCCCTAGGTTTGATGTGGAGGCTTTAAAGGGGCCCCGCTAAGCAAAAAAAAAAAAAATTTTTTTTTGTTTTTTTTCGTGGTTAGCGCCCGGTACGCGAACCGGGAAGCGTACTGGGGAGCGTATCACAATAAAAAATGAATGATAGACTTTTCAAATGCTGTATGTTAATTGATTGTTGGTTTTGTTGATTATTTATTTTTTTTTTTTTTAAACTTTTTTTATTGTGTTTCATAATTTATTAAACTTTCTAACATTTCATTGTCAGAAATTTCATAATCATGGAATATAGATTGTAGTCTCTGAGGTTGTAAAATGTCCTCATTTGCAAGGAGGTTATCTACTGCTTGCACACATTGCAGTAGTTCTTGGTCCCATGTTTCATCCATAAATTCAATCTCATTTGGATCAATGATTTCTGTGTTGGACTCTGGAAGGACAATTTCAAATGAAATGTTTTGTTCACTTTCCATTTTTCCTGAAATTTGCATAAAAAAATATATATTAGTAGAGGTAGGGCACTGTTGGGATTAATTTTAGATAGGCAGTTTTCATCAGAGAATTTATCTTTGGGCAGTGTATAGTATCAGAGTGGAAGTAGGAATATAAAAAAGTGTATCTAAATTTATAAGTACTACAGAGGGATAGTATATAACTAACAGAAAAAGTTTGCCATATTAACTTAAAGTGCACAATATACTTCAGTTTTAAAAATAACAACTTACCTTTAAAAAGAAGTTGAAGTTATTAATGAAAATCCAAATGAAAAATATTTTCCTTTGTCGTTTGTAATTTTTAAATACATATTTTAATTTTTTTCAAATGTTGGTTCTCTCTTTCACAGATTGAAAGTATAGAAATAAAATGTGATTAATTTAACGGCAATTACAAGGTAAATAGTTGTACTCTTTTCGTTACATTTCTATCACATTCACCTACTATTAGATCCACTGCTTCACT
This sequence comes from Lissotriton helveticus, assembly GCF_964261635.1. Classification (NCBI taxonomy): domain Eukaryota; kingdom Metazoa; phylum Chordata; class Amphibia; order Caudata; family Salamandridae; genus Lissotriton; species Lissotriton helveticus. Next base: position 749,130,927 of record NC_136059.1, on the reverse strand, counting down.
TCTTTAATCCTCAGTTTCCTGCCTTTGCTACTTTCCTCATTCCTTTCTCTATTACCTATTTACTCAACTCCTTCCACTCTTTTTCTCAGTCCCTCTGTTCTCATAGTTCCTCAGTCTTGTTCACTCACTCCATCTCTATTACTCTTAGTGTCTGTGAATTACTTTCCCAACTTTTTTTTTTGGGGACCGCTTCCTGGGAAGTTGCCCGGTTCGCAAACCAGCAGCGTTATGGCAGTCCACCATTTTGTGTTTCGTTCGAATCAAGATACAAGATGGAGGGCAAATAATGTTCAGAATAGGTAGAAGGGGGCACGGTAGATGTATCTTGACCCCCTTGGTTTTCTGAGGGTGGCTGAGGAGGACCATAGTTCTTCACTCTTGTTCACTCTCTCTGTTTCTATTAATGTCATTGTTTATGACTGATCAAAAAAATGTTTTTTAAAAAAGAACAGTAACTATAAGGGAAGGAAATAGACAGTTATGTTAAAAGAAAGACAGCTATAGGGAGTAAACTAACGATACTGTTACCTACAATCCACTGCTGTTGATGTTACTGACCATGTCATGAATGATGTAATATGTGACATCATCAACAGTGGATTGTAGGTAACAGTATTATATATCCTTCCCTTATAGTTACTGTTCTTTTTTAAAAAATATTTTTTTGGTTAGCTTCCGGTACGCGTACCGGGTAGCGCTCCGGGAGCGAACTAAGAGAAATACAGGTTGGCAGAGTTCCAAATATTCTACCAATTTTTTTATAATGGGGAGTTAGTTCTGAAAAGAACTTTTTTTTTTATGTTTTTGTTGTTTTATATTTTTTTTAGTATTTTTTGAACATTTTTTTACTTTTTTTGTATTTTCTGAACGTTTTTAAAAAATTTTTGGTTTTTTTGGGGGGGGGGGAAACAAAAACTATCCATTATAAAGGGCTCAACAGGAGCAAAAAAAAAAAAGAATTTATTTTTTGGTGCGTCTTGTGCAAACATTAATATGATTTTGAATTGCTCGCAAAATCAAAGTGATGCTACTTTCTCTGTAGCAGATGAAAGCGCCACATTCCACGCACACTTGTTTTACGTGCCCAAACAACATTTGGATGTTTGCAATCACCTCCCTCGCCTCTGGTCCCGACACCTCTGGAACCACCGATCTTCTTGCCATTTGGAGGGGATTTTGTTGTTGGTCACGTAGCTGGGCAGCACTATAATTATTTGGGTGCCACCTACTCATATGCCGATGCATAGTATGATTGCCATAACTATATTTTTTATCAGTGCCCCTTGACAATCTGTCACCGCATATGCGGCAAAACACGTAACGAGCATTCACTTTCTTTTGCCCCTCAGGAATTCTGTAGAATTGCCAGATATAATTCTCCTGTCGATTGTACCTCCTGGGCTCCTCTGGCAAAAACTCATGCTCTTCCTCCTCTTCCTCCTCTTCCTGTTCTTCCTCTTCTTGCAGAATTACTTCTGCAGGTGGTCCTCTCTTTCTTGGATTTGGTGGAGGTGGTGGGCTAGCACCAGCTGAAGCTACTAATGAAGCCATCACAAAGTCTCAATAAAGGGTCTTTCTCTCACCAAGATGAAAGTCAGAGTGATGAAAGAAGGAGGGGTTTTCATCATTTGGGAAAAACAAAAGTTCTAAACCAATGAAAAGTGTCCATTTTAGATCACATGACCTTGTATTACATCATTAGGAAACCAAAAGTGAAATGAACCAATGAAAAGTGTTATTATCGAGTCACATGACCTGCTATGTTTACATTACGCGGTCGGCGCCGCGCCGCGGATCGCTTCCGGTTCGCGTACCGCTGCGCTTCCGGGTACGCGAACGTAGCACGTAATATGACGTATTACGCGAGAACGCGAAACGTCATGCTGACGCGAAGCGTCGCGATGTTGTTTTGTAACGCGAGAGGTGCGCTAAAGGAACGTTTACCAGTTCGCGTACCGGGTCGCGCCTCCGGATTGAGCTAACGGGAAGCTAACCGGTACGCGTACTGGGAGCGAAACAAAAAAAATACAAAAAAAATTGTATAAAAAACATGTAAAAAATATTTTTCTTTTTAAAGAATAATACATTGTAAAGGTTTTGATATTAGCTATTAAAAAACCAATGAAATTCACTGAAAAAACCATAGGTTATAGACCATATATAGTTAGGAATTAGCATTTACAAAACCTTAAAAATTCACTGAAAAAACCATAGGTTATAGACCATATATAGTTAGGGATTAGCATTTAAAAAACCTTATTTTACTCACACAAAACCATTGAAATTCCATATATAGTTAGTTGTACTAACTATATATCACGCACCCGCAATCCACTGCTGATGATGTCACATATTACATCATTCATGACATGGTCAGTGACATCACTGATGACATCACTGATGACATCTCAAATGACATCACTGATGACATCACTGATGACATCTCAAATGACATCACTGATGACATCACTGATGACATCTCAAATGACATTACTGATGACATCACTGTTGTGATAATACGATGAACCTCTTCAGACTCTAATATAACCTTAGATACACTCAGTGTAAACACAGACTCACAGATTGTCACTCATCCATGAAGTTACACACACACCTAGACAGTCATGCAAACAATCAATCACACCTCCATTTCCTTAACTATACAGTTAAACACACCTTACTTACTTATTCAAACAAATACTAAAACATATTTACTCACTTATACAATCCTGGATACAAGTTCACAATGATCCATACAGCCACTCACACATTCACTGGCTCTTATGCACAGTTATTTATATATGTCAACTCTCACATGTACTGTATTTTACATATGTACTTAATTTGACATGTAGCACTGAGATATCTATTCACTCACCAATACAGTCATGCACACAGTCAACCGCCCATACAGCTGTTTCCAACATGCACTTTTGAACCCATACATCTATGCACAGAGTCATACACTTCCCAGCCACTCACACACACACTCAGTCTCCCATACAAATGCTTGGGCAACCAATCAATAACCTATATAGTTACTCATATAGCTACTGATCAACACATGCAGCAGTTTACAGAACAACAGACATAATGATGCACAAATTAAGACAGTTTAGTCACTAACCCATGCACTCAGTGAGACACATTTAATCACTCACTCATACAGTCAGTCACGCACCTACTAAATCCTTCATCCAGACACTTCTACATCTACTCATTCTTCAATATGTAAAACATATTTAAACTTTACAGAAACACACAGTCACTGGATGATGTCATCAGTGATGTCATCAGTGATGTCATTTGAGATGTCATCAGTGATGTCATCAGTGATGTCACTGACCATGTCATGAATGATGTAATATGTGACATCATCAGCAGTGGATTGCGGGTGCGTGATATATAGTTAGTACAACTAACTATATATGGAATTTCAATGGTTTTGTGTGAGTAAAATAAGGTTTTTTAAATGCTAATCCCTAACTATATATGGTCTATAACCTATGGTTTTTTCAGTGAATATATATATATATATATATATTTATATATATATATATATATATACATATATATATATATATATATATATATATATATATATATATATATATTACCTACTGGCGGTCGCCAGTAGGTATATATATTTAGGATTTTTTCTCTATGGGATTTTTGAAAATTCTATGTCTAATAACTTTGGCGTTTGTGGACGGAATTGGCAGAAATTTTCAGGAAAATTGAACATTTTGTTTCTGAGCAGCCCCTGGAAATTTGGGGGGGGTTCGTCAAGGGGGGGCCGAGAAAAAAGGGGGGTCCCAAAACGCGTTTTTCCAATGTTAATTTCCATAGGGCGGTTGGCCTCACTTTTAGCCCGAACGGCTGAATGGATTTGCACGAAACTTGGCAAAATTGTAGGGACTGGTAGCCCGATGTGCCTTTGCTAGGTCTCAATATATGTGCTCCAGTGGATTTTGAGAAATTAACGTTCAAAAAAAGATATATATCTGTAACAGCGGACCGGGCAGCGCTCCGGTTCGCGTACTTTTCGCGTTACGGAGCTTTGTGAAGCGAAGCTGATTGGTTCTCCGGCGTCTGTAAACATTCCAAACAGTCCGTAGCGGCCGCCATCTTGTCTCTCGGTAGGATCGAGAGACAAGAGGAGGCCAAAGCGAAGGGGCAAATGACCAGAAGGGGGCATAGTAGATCCTCCCTGACCCCCTAGGTTTGATGTGGAGGTTTTAAAAGGGCCCCGCGGGGCAAAAATAAATAAATAATAATAATAATCGAACGGCTGAATGGATTTGCACGAAACTTGGCAAAATTATAGGTACTGGTAGCCCGATGTGCCTTTGCTATGTCTCAATATATGTGCTCCAGTGGATTTTGAGAAATTAACGTTCAAAAAAAGATATATATCTGTGACAGCGGACCGGGCAGCGCTCCGCTTCGCGTACTTTTCGCGTTACGGAGCTTTGTGAAGCGAAGCTGATTGGTTCTTCGGCGTCTGTAAACATTCCAAACAGTCCGTAGCGGCCGCCATCTTGTCTCTCGGTAGGATCGAGAGACAAGAGGAGGCCAAAGCGAAGGGGCAAATGACCATAAGGGGGCATAGTAGATCTTTCCTGACCCCCTAGGTTTGATGTACCATTTTGCCAAGTTTGGTGTAATTCCGTTCAGCCATTCAGGCTGTAGACGTATCTAAATGTCCTATGGAAAATTGCATGGGGAAAACACATTTGAAAGTGTTGAAATTTAGAACCAATTAAAATGTTACTTTGGTTTTGTATTTGTGTGTGATGAAAGTTAATTGGTTATGTATATATGGGGAAAACACATTTGAAAGTGTTGAAATTTAGAACCAATTAAAATGTTACTTTGGTTTTGTATTTGTGTGTGATGAAAGTTAATTGGTTATGTATATATCTAAAATGAGAGGAAACCACAGCCATTTTGTGATACTACTGTCTGAGGTACATTTGTGAGGAATTTTTGGTGCTCAATTTCTGGTGTTTGATTTACACAGTACTAACGCTTCTCCTACTTTCAAAAAGGTGAGTTGTTAATTTGTAAGGGGAACTATGTTGTACACTTTAAGATAATTTGAAAAATGTTTTCTGTTATTTATTTACAGTCCTTCTGTTATACTAAATACTTGATAAAGTTAGTTTTATATTATGTATTACTAAAAACGATAAATGAAAGTGATTATTTTTTTCTGCAATTTACAGCAAGAAATTTCAAAATAAAATGGATCACAATGAAGAGACCGTGGCAATTTCTTTTGAATTATCCACTACATTTATTGAAATTGACAGCACCAATAATGAAATATTCTCACAAGGAGGAGATGACTTGAATGATTTTTTTGATCAATCTCTTGACGGCGAATTTATCGAATGTTTGGAGACTATAGAGTTACAAGAATCATCATTGCAGACTTTTCATGAGGAGATTCCTGATGAGATGATTGAAGAGGAAATTCCTGATGAGGACATGTTACTAGTTCTTTCAAATTATGAAAATTCAGAAGAATAAATTTATATTTAGAAATCAAAAATTGTTTGAGACATTATTCATTTTTATTTTTAATTTATGAGGTTGTAGCGAAGTGATTGTAAGGATTTTTGAAAATTCTATGTCTAATAACTTTGGCGTTTGTGGACGGAATTGGCAGAAATTTTCAGGAAAATGGAACATTTTGTTTCTGAGCAGCCCCTGGAAATTTGGGGGGGGTTCGTCAAGGGGGGGCCGAGAAAAAAGGGGGGTCCCAAAACGCGTTTTTCCAATGTTAATTTCCATAGGGCGGTTGGCCTCACTTTTAGCCCGAACGGCTGAATGGATTTGCACGAAACTTGGCAAAATTGTAGGGACTGGTAGCCCGATGTGCCTTTGCTAGGTCTCAATATATGTGCTCCAGTGGATTTTGAGAAATTAACGTTCAAAAAAAGATATATATCTGTAACAGCGGACCGGATGGTTCTCCGGCGTCTGTAAACATTCCAAACAGTCCGTAGCGGCCGCCATCTTGTCTCTCGGTAGGATCGAGAGACAAGAGGAGGCCAAAGCGAAGGGGCAAATGACCATAAGGGGGCATAGTAGATCCTCCCTGACCCCCTAGGTTTGATGTGGAGGTTTTAAAAGGGCCCCGCGGGGTAAAAAAAATAAATAATAATAATCGAACGGCTGAATGGATTTGCACGAAACTTGGCAAAATTGTAGGTACTGGTAGCCCGATGTGCCTTTGCTATGTCTCAATATATGTGCTCCAGTGGATTTTGAGAAATTAACATTCAAAAAAAGATATATATCTGTGACAGCGGACCGGGCAGCGCTCCGCTTCGCGTACTTTTCGCGTTACGGAGCTTTGTGAAGCGAAGTTGATTGGTTCTCCGGCGTCTGTAAACATTCCAAACAGTCCGTAGCGGCCGCCATCTTGTCTCTCGGTAGGATCGAGAGACAAGAGGAGGCCAAAGCGAAGGGGCAAATGACCATAAGGGGGCATAGTAGATCCTCCCTGACCCCCTAGGTTTGATGTGGAGGTTTTAAAAGGGCCCCGCGGGCCTGGGGAGCGTACTACAAGGAAACAAGAATGATTGACTTTTAACTTATTGTATGTTTATAGACTTTTTTTTTCCTTTTTTTTCTGCTGAGTGACGTCTCGGCCTATCTCCACGGGATGCAGTCCCTACCATCTCGGCGTTTAGGCCCAGGGGGACCGGTAGTGTGGTAGAGATAACGTCTGTTAACGTTCGATTCGAAGGAAATCAGGAAGTGTTGATAAACATTGTCTGCGCCATCTTGCCTTTTTTCAAATGCCACACTTTTGTCGTGCACGGCAGCCATTTTAGATGCCTTGACCAGACCCACTCTCTGCACGCTGTCGATCCTTAGCATGGCTCCCCACCCGCGCAAGCATCTCCCCCAGGCACTGGTCACCCACGCTCTCTGTCTTACGCATGGGCAATAAACCTCCCCCCATCTGCGCTGCTCTTCCCTGAGAATCACAATCTGTGCCTGTCCGACACCTCCCTTTCGCCCTATTCACTACCGCACCCTCTGACACTCCTCTTCCTCTGTGTCCGATTGTCCAGGCCGGTCCCAGGCTATCAGCTAGCCCTGCAGATGTAGTTTATGGCCCCAGCTGTAAAGAATCACCCTTCTTCAAAGGAGTTATAGTAGATCAAGGCCCACACCCGATGAGATCCGTCAAACCACACGCGTTTCTACTATCTGAAAACCATTCTGTATTGTGATTGGGGAGGGGACCGAGCCTGAAGCGGAAGATTCCAGGGATGCCTCTTTGTACATCAAAGTTTTTACAATTATGTGTCACGTTAAAAATATATAGCACTCCAACAAAGTAGTAGGATTATAAAACTTTAATAACTTATAAATACATACAACAAAACAAAAACAGTAAAAACATTTAAACATTTTTAGGGAAAAAGAAGGAAGTAGCGGTCGGTTGTGCGAATAGTCCCAACGCAGCACAACGTCCAGATTTCTGGACGGCACCCAGGTGATGTTGCCTGGGTGCCGCACTGATTTCGGTATCCGGCGTGGGGCGTCGCGGGGGGTGGGTCATCAGTAGCGGTCTGTTGTGCGAATAGTTCCAAGGCAGCAGAACGATGGCACCAAGGTGATGTCCAGTAAGTTGCCGCCCTCCGAATAACGGCGTGGGGCACCCCGGGGGGGGGGGTGAGGCGGCGTGAACGGGCCTCCCCAGGTGGAGGCTCGTCTGCTGTAGTGGGGCGCCCCTTTACTGTTTCAGTTGCCATTCCGTCCGCTTTTGGTCCACTGTGTCAAAATCCGCCATTCAGCTGAGTTGCGCCCACTCTTGCGGTGCAGCGATAGGCGGCTGCCACAGGACTCTTAAAATGGCGGCAGGCTCTTTCCTTTTTGGGCCTGGTCCACTGAAATGGCCCTGGGACACCTTGGAAATCGGACGCTAGTCTGCTAGGTCTTGGACCCCATTCTCGAAAGCGTTCCCTCAGCCTTGAGGATTGTACAAAAGTCTTGGGGGCCCCCGACTCCTGCAGGCTTCCGGTGGGGAGCGGCTGCCATGATTGCTCGCGGAATGACCACGACGGAGCCACGAGATGGTGGTGCTTTCATGCTGACGCCAGCTTCAGTCTGAAACATCCAGAAACAAGGTGGGGCTTTCATCGTTTGGGAAAAAAAAAAGTTTTCATCCAATGAAAAGTGTTATTTTTAGGTCATATGATCAAGCCTTCCATCATTAGGAAACCAAAAGTAAAATGAACCAATGAAAAGTTTTATAAACAAGTCACATGACCTGTTATGCGGCATAGGGTATAAAAAGCGTAGAAAATCCGTTGGCACGTGAGGCAGCGTCAGTAGCGGACCGATGTGCGAATAGGCCGAAGGCAGCACAACGCGCCAAGATCCGGATGGCACCGAGGTTGTGTTTAGCAAGTTGCCGCACTGGTGTGGCCATCGTACAATGCTGAAAGTGGGCGTGGGGCGCCCCGTTGGCCTGTGAGGTGGCGTCAGTAGCGGACCGATGTGCGAATGGGGCCAAAGGCAGCGCAATGCGCCAAGATCCGGATGGCACCGAGGTGGTGTCATAGTTGAGAGCTCTGAGCAGCGGTTGTAACACTGTCTAAAGCTTATTTGCAGCTGCTGCAGCTTCACTACGCGCCAAGATTCGGATGGCACCGAGGTGGTGTCTAGCAAGTTGCCGCACTGGTGTGGCCATCCTATAATGCTGAAAGTCGGCGTGGGGCGCCTCGTTGGCCTGTGAGTTCGCGTCAGTAGCGGACTGATGTGCGAATAGGCCGAAGGCAGCACAACGCGCCAAGATCCGGATGGCACCAAGGTGGTGTCTAGCAAGTTGCCGCACTGGTGTGGCCATCCTACAATGCTGAAAGTCGGCGTGGGGCGCCCCGTTGGCCTGTGAGGTGGCGTCAGTAGCGGACCGATGTGCGAATGGGGCCAAAGGCAGCGCAACGCGTCAAGATCCGGATGGCACCGAGGTGGTGTCTAGCAAGCTATGCAGCTGAGTTGCGTGCGCACTTGCGGCGAATAGGTCGAAGGCAGCACAACAATGTTTTCTGAATAGAAGACACCACAAGGCGTTGAGATTCGGTTGGCACCGAGGTGGTGTCTAGTAAGTTGCCGCATTGGTGTGGCCATCCTACAATCCTGCTCCGAATAACGTCGTGGGGTGCCCGAAGGGGGGGGGGAGGCGGCGTGAACGGGCCTTGCCAGGTGGAGGCTCGTCTGCTGTAGTGGGGCGCCCCTTTACCGTTTCAGTTGCCATTCAGCTGAGTTTCGGCCGCTCTTGATGCTACAGCGACAGGCGGCTGCAACAGGACTCTCAAAATGGCGGCCTGTCCTTTGGATTTGGGCATGGTCCACTAAAATGGCCCTGGGACACCTTAGAACTCGGACGCTCGAATTTTTTTTCCTTTCCTCTACATGCAAAAAAGGTAAATTCCCGGTACGTTACACGCTTCATCTGCCACGATGTACTCTCCAGAGGAACTGAAAAAATATATAGTTATGGTAACTATACCATGCATCGTCATATGGAGAGGTGGCACCGATTAATTATAGTGCTGCATAAAAGAGATTTGGAGGAGAACCCCCGACCTGCCAGTACATTCATCAAAGAAGTGGCACTGACAGCATCAGAGGCAAGGGAAACGGTCCCAAATATTTAGAAGAACTTTGGAAAGATTAAAATGACATGTTTAGATTGTGGCAAATTAATTTCATGTGGACAGATGAGTGTTACTCTAATAAATACAGCATATGAACATCATCATAGTCGATGGTTGGTAGAGACATTTTGACTATATCCTGGACCTGCCCGTCCTCGCCCAAAATGGCGCCGGAATAAATGGGACTCGTAACTCCTTGTTGTGTACTGGTTGCAGAACCTTGAAATCACGAGATACGTATGCAGTTTTGAAGCACATGGCGGGCGGGGACGAGAATTGATTGAATATTTCGACATCCCTATTGATATTAAGTTCTGATGTGTTATTGATTACTGTACTATTGAAAGTTCGAATTAACGTCACCCATGGTACTTGCCCGCAAATGTATATCTAGATAATTTTATTGTAACTGGCCCTGTCGTATTTTAATTATAAAATGTACGTCCACCGATTCCGCAACTGTTAGACACCTTAGTTCTTGCAACCTAATGGCCCGCCCATTACGTTCCTCTACAGTGTAAATGTCTACTCATCATATACGATTACAGTTTGCTCCGTGGCCGGCCCACGTGGTTATAGGCCCGTATTTGTATACTGACATTTTCACAATAAAGGTTTTTAAAAGAAAACATGGTAGTAGTATTTACATTGGTAAAGTTTTTAATAATAGTCACTGTTTTAGAATCAGTAAAAGGCAAGTGAAATAAAGCATTCGAATTACATGAAGGGTAAAAGGTATAATACGCAGGAACACAGTAAAGATAAATGGTCAAGGGTTGTTGTGTTTTCTACTCCTGCAACATAAAGTGATCGATACGAATCTGATATTCTGGCGTATCGGCGACTAAGACAGCAGGCCGACCCTCTTTTGCTCAACGGCTCCGTCATGGGACGAAGAAACGCCCTTTTTCTCGAAAAAGGAATATATTTTACTTGCAGGACAGTTGTAAATTTTCCGGGAAAGTACATTAGCCTGGAACATTATAACATATGTTTAAGAAAAAATAATGTTCGAAAGTAATAAAAAGCGTAATTTTTAGGTCACATGACCAAGCCTTTCATCATTAGAATAAGAAAAGTAAAATGAACCAATGAAAAGTTTTATTAACAAGTTACATGATCTGTTCCACGAGCAATCATGCTAGCCGCTCCCCACCAGAAGCCTGCGGGAGTCGGGGGCCCCCAAGACTTTTGTAGAATCTTCAAGGCTGAGGGGACGCTTTCGAGAATGGAGCCCAAGCTCTAGCAGACAAGCGTCCGAGTTCCAAGGTGTCGCAGGGCCATTTTAGTGGACCACGCCCAAATCTGAAGAGCCGGCCGCCATTTTGAGAGTCCTGTGGCAGCCGCCTATCGGTGCACCGCAAGAGCGGGAGCAACTCAACTACATGGTGAGCGAGACGTTGTAGTCGAAAGAGCGGGCGGTAAACAGCTGAATAGCGGAAGAGGCACAGTGTAGCAAAAGCGGGCGGAATGGCAACTGAAATGGTAAAGGGGCGCCCCACTACAGCGTGTCTTTAGGTGAAACGGATTGTGGGACAAGGTCAAGAATGGAAGAGTTACCAAAAGGCAAAAAGTTCCGCTTGATCCCGGGAGCCGGCCACCTATGTCGGGGGCGATCTCAGGCCACACCAGGAGAACACGACTTGGGGAGGGGGCCGAAGCCAAGCGCCCCCTCCGAGTCCGTGCCATCACACCGTCCCTCGGGGGCCTCCGTTAAGCGGTTCAGGGTGGCACCGCATCACATTGTTTACAAACGCAGTAACGTACTCAAACAGCCCCCACTTACTTTTAGAATAGTGAAGATGAAGCAAGTGCAAATAGGCTTCAGAAAGTGTTACAAGCACTCTTCAAAACTTTGAATCATCAGAGTGCATGAGTTTCATGCTCGATCGATTGAGCTAGCCGGATCGGGCAACAAAAAGTTTAAAATAGTTATGTAAATAGTTGTTTAATAAAATGTTTTACCCTGTTACTTTGCTGGTGTGTTGTATATATTTGCATAGAGTTTATCGTTATTTTGGGCGGGGTGGGTGGCGGAGCCGAGCTGTCTTGCAGCCACCATGGTGTGGAGTTCAGTTCATCTCACTAGTTTCGTATTTGTCATGAGGGGTTGTTCCTAATGTTTCTATTTTAGCGAGGTCAAAAAGAGATCCCATTAGTGGCCTACTGATTTTGTTCGATTCCTTTTGTTTTTTTACACGATTTTTCGCTATCTGCAAAGACTAAACAGAGTATTGTGACTCTGTGCTTGTTTGTAAATAGAGAATGAACCAAAGAGAACCAATTCTAAAACAGTAAATGCTTGGATAACAATCAATCAAATGGAGAGAGAAGCAGGCACGACGGATTACAACGGGGGCAAAGGCCTGCGTTAACTACCCTTCACTATCTGCAAAGAGAGAGTACTCCTAATAGAAATGAGGCGGGGGGGGCAGCATTCAAAGCAGATCAGTGTGCATAAACACAAAAATGTTTTTCTTACCACGTACTTGACATTCGACAGCTTATGATATTTGCTATTAAAAAACCATTGAAATTCACTGAAAAAACCATAGGTTATAGACCATATATAATTAGGAATTAGCATTTACAAAACCTTGAAAATTCACTGAAAAAACCATAGGTTATAGACCATATATAGTTAGGAATTAGCATTTACAAAACCTTGAAAATTCACTGAAAAAACCATAGGTTATAGACCATATATAGTTAGGAATTAGCATTTAAAAAACCTTTTTTTACTCACACAAAACCATTGAAATTCCATATATAGTTAGTAGTACTAACTATATATCGCCACCCGCAATCCACTGCTGATCATGTCACATATTACATCATTCATGACATGGTCAGTGACATCACTGATGACATCACTGATGACATCTCAAATGACATCACTGATGACATCACTGATGACATCTCAAATGACATCACTGATGACATCACTGATGACATCTCAAATGACATCACTGATGACATCACTGATGACATCTCATTTGACATTACTGATCACATCACTGATGACATCATTCATGTGATAATACGATGAACCTCTTCAGACTCTAATATAACCTTAGATACACTCAGTGTAAACAGACACTCACAGACTGTCACTCATCCATGGAGTTACTTACACACCAAGTCAGTCATGCAAAGAATCAATCACACCTCCATTTCCTCAACTATACAGTTATACACACCTTACTTATTCAAACATATACTAACACATATTTACTCTCTTTTACAATCCCTGATACAAGTTCACAATCATCCATACAGCCACTCACACATTCACTGGCTCTTATGCACAGTTATTTATATATGCCAACTCTCACATGTACTGTGTTTTACATATGTACTTACTTTGACATGTAGCACTGAGATATCCATTCACTCACCAATGCACAGAGTCATACACCTCCCAGCCACCCACACACACACTCAGTCTCCCATACAAATACTTGAGCAACCAATCAATAACCCATATACTTACTCATATAGCTACTGATGAACACATGCAGCAGTTTACAGAACAACAAACATAATGATGCACAAATTAACACAGTTCAGTCACTAACCCATGCACTCAGTGAGACACATTTAACCACTCACTCATACAGTCAGTCATGCACCTACTAAATCCTTCATCCAGACACTTCTACATCCACTCATTCTTCAATATGTAAGACATATTTTAACTTTACAGAAATACACAGTCACTGGATATTGTCATCAGTGATGTCATCAGTGATGTCATTTGAGATGTCATCAGTGATGTCATCAGTGATGTCATTTGAGATGTCATCAGTGATGTCATCAGTGATGTCATCAGTGATGTCATCAGTGATGTCACTGACCATGTCATGAATGATGTAATATGTGACATGATCAGCAGTGGATTGCGGGTGCGCGATATATAGTTAGTACTACTAACTATATATGGAATTTCAATGGTTTTGTGTGAGTAAAAAAAGGTTTTTTAAATGCTAATTCCTAACTATATATGGTCTATAACCTATGGTTTTTTCAGTGAATATATATATATATATATATATATATATATATATCTTTATATATATATATATATATATATATATACATATATATATATATATATATATTACCTACTGGCGATAGCCAGTAGGTATATATAGTTAGGATTTTTTTCCTATGGGATTTTTAAAAATTCTATGTCGAATAACTTTGACGTTTGAGGACAGAATTGGCTGAAATTTTCAGGAAAATGGAACATTGTGTTTCTGAGCAGCCCCTGAAAATTTGGGGGGGTTTCGTCAAGGGGGGGCCGAGAAAAAAGGGGGGTCCCAAAACGTGTTTTTCCCATGCAATTTTCCATAGGGCCGTTGGCCTCACTTTTAGCCTGAACGGCTGAATGGATTTACACCAAACTTGGCAAAATTGTAGGGACTGGTAGCCCGATGTGCCTTTGCTATGTCTCAAGATATAGGCTCCAGTGGTTTTTACGAAAATTAACTTTGAAAAATATATATTGGGCTACATTGGGCTATATATATGTTGGAGCCCAAATGTAGCCCAATGTAGCCCAATGTAGCCCAATGTAGCCCAATGTAGCCCAAAGATGGCCACCAGAGACAAAAAAACAAATGTAGCCCAAATATCAGCCAGATGTAGCCCAACTATAGCCCAATGACAGAATGTCCCAGAGTGTTCTAAAGAACAACTAGAGTGCTAACAGTCCTACTTATTACAAAGGTATGGCACACCTGAAGCCATCTTGATTGGAATAAAATGGTAACTCTTAAAACATTTAATTTAAAAATGAACAAAATGAGGGGGTTCATTTTGCTATAGAAAGTATGATTAGCGAATATATGACGAAATCCCGCATACCATCAGTCCGCAAAAAAAATCCCACATGTACTATTAGGCCGCAAATTAAAATAACGAAAACTTTTAGAACGAATATGCCTTTAGCATACACTAAACAACTAAACTACCCTAAACCCTAAAACACTACCCCCAGCATGACCCTACACTACACAAACAGTACAACACTACCCTAAACCCTAAAACACTACCCCCAGCATGACCCTACACTACACAAACACTACAACACTACCCTAAACCCTAAAACACTACCCCCAGCATGACCCTACACTACGCAAACACTACAACACTACCCAAAACCCTAAAACACTACACCCCAGCATGACCCTACACTACGCAAACACTACAACACTACCCTAAACCCTAAAACACTACCCCCAGCATGACCCTACACTACACAAACACTACAACACAACCCTAAACCCTAAAACACTACCCCCAGCATGACCCTACACTACGCAAACACTACAACACAACCCTAAACCCTAAAACACTACCCCCAGCATGACCCTACACTACGCAAACACTACAACACTACCCTAAACCCTAAAACACTACCCCCAGCATGACCCTACACTACGCAAACACTACAACACTACCCAAAACCCTAAAACACTACACCCCAGCATGACCCTACACTACGCAAACACTACAACACTACCCTAAACCCTAAAACACTACCTCCAGCATGACCCTACACTACGCAAACACTACAACACTACCCAAAACCCTAAAACACTACACCCCAGCATGACCCTACACTACGCAAACACTACAACACTACCCTAAACCCTAAAACACTACCCCCAGCATGACCCTACACTACGCAAACACTACAACACTACCCTAAACCCTAAAACACTACCCCCAGCATGACCCTACACTACGCAAACACTACAACACTACCCTAAACCCTAAAACACTACCCCCAGCATGACCCTACACTACGCAAACACTACAACACTACCCTAAACCCTAAAACACTACCCCCAGCATGACCCTACACTACGCAAACACTACAACACTACCCAAAACCCTAAAACACTACCCCCAGCATGACCCTACACTACGCAAACACTACAACACTACCCAAAACCCTAAAACACTACCCCCCAGCATGACCCTACACTACGCAAACACTACAACACTACCCAAAACCCTAAAACACTACCCCCAGCATGACCCTACACTACGCAAACACTACAACACTACCCAAAACCCTAAAACACTACCCCCAGCATGACCCTACACTACGCAAACACTACAACACTACCCAAAACCCTAAAACACTACACCCCAGCATGACCCTACACTACGCAAACACTACAACACTACCCAAAACCCTAAAACACTACACCCCAGCATGACCCTACACTACGCAAACACTACAACACTACCCAAAACCCTAAAACACTACCCCCAGCATGACCCTACACTACGCAAACACTACAACACTACCCTAAACCCTAAAACACTACACCCCAGCATGACCCTACACTACGCAAACACTACAAAACTACCCAAAACCCTAAAACACTACCCCCAGCATGACCCTACACTACGCAAACACTACAACACTACCCTAAACCCTAAAACACTACCCCCAGCATGACCCTACACTACGCAAACACTACAACACTATCCAAAACCCTAAAACACTACACCCCAGCATGACCCTACACTACGCAAACACTACAACACTACCCTAAACCCTAAAACACTACCCCCAGCATGACCCTACACTACGCAAACACTACAACACAACCCTAAACCCTAAAACACTACCCCCAGCATGACCCTACACTACGCAAACACTACAACACAACCCTAAACCCTAAAACACTACCCCCAGCATGACCCTACACTACGCAAACACTACAACACTACCCTAAACCCTAAAACACTACCCCCAGCATGACCCTACACTACGCAAACACTACAACACTACCCAAAACCCTAAAACACTACACCCCAGCATGACCCTACACTACGCAAACACTACA
This sequence comes from Lissotriton helveticus, assembly GCF_964261635.1. Lineage (NCBI taxonomy): Eukaryota > Metazoa > Chordata > Amphibia > Caudata > Salamandridae > Lissotriton > Lissotriton helveticus. The sequence continues at coordinate 749,114,372 of NC_136059.1, read as the reverse complement.
ACACTACCCTAAACCCTAAAACACTACCCCCAGCATGACCCTACACTACGCAAACACTACAACACTACCCAAAACCCTAAAACACTACACCCCAGCATGACCCTACACTACGCAAACACTACAACACTACCCTAAACCCTAAAACACTACCCCCAGCATGACCCTACACTACGCAAACACTACAACACTACCCTAAACCCTAAAACACTACCCCCAGCATGACCCTACACTACGCAAACACTACAACACTACCCTAAACCCTAAAACACTACCCCCAGCATGACCCTACACTACGCAAACACTACAACACTACCCTAAACCCTAAAACACTACCCCCAGCATGACCCTACACTACGCAAACACTACAACACTACCCAAAACCCTAAAACACTACCCCCAGCATGACCCTACACTACGCAAACACTACAACACTACCCAAAACCATAAAACACTACCCCCCAGCATGACCCTACACTACGCAAACACTACAACACTACCCAAAACCCTAAAACACTACCCCCCAGCATGACCCTACACTACGCAAACACTACAACACTACCCAAAACCCTAAAACACTACCCCCAGCATGACCCTACACTACGCAAACACTACAACACTACCCAAAACCCTAAAACACTACCCCCAGCATGACCCTACACTACGCAAACACTACAACACTACCCAAAACCCTAAAACACTACACCCCAGCATGACCCTACACTACGCAAACACTACAACACTACCCAACCCCCTAAAACACTACCCCCAGCATGACCCTACACTACGCAAACACTACAACACTACCCAAAACCCTAAAACACTACCCCCCAGCATGACCCTACACTACGCAAACACTACAAAACTACCCAAAACCCTAAAACACTACCCCCAGCATGACCCTACACTACGCAAACACTACAACACTATCCTAAACCCTAAAACACTACGCCCAGCATGACCCTACACTACGCAAACACTACAACACTACCCTAAACCCTAAAACACTAGCCCCAGCATGACCCTACACTACGCAAACACTACAACACAACCCTAAACCCTAAAACACTACCCCCAGCATGGCCCTACACTACGCAAACACTACAACACTACCCTAAACCCTAAAACACTACCCCCAGCATGACCCTACACTACGCAAACACTACAACACTACCCAAAACCCTAAAACACTACACCCCAGCATGACCCTACACTACAACACTACCCTAAACCCTAAAACACTACCCCCAGCATGACCCTACACTACGCAAACACTACAACACAACCCTAAACCCTAAAACACTACCCCCAGCATGACCCTACACTACGCAAACACTACAACACTACCCTAAACCCTAAAACACTACCCCCAGCATGACCCTACACTACGCAAACACTACAACACAACCCTAAACCCTAAAACACTACCCCCAGCATGACCCTACACTACGCAAACACTACAACACTACCCTAAACCCTAAAACACTACCCCCAGCATGACCCTACACTACGCAAACACTACAACACAACCCTAAACCCTAAAACACTACCCCCAGCATGACCCTACACTACGCAAACACTACAACACAACCCTAAACCCTAAAACACTACCCCCAGCATGACCCTACACTACGCAAACACTACAACACTACCCTAAACCCTAAAACACTACCCCCAGCATGACCCTACACTACGCAAACACTACAACACTACCCAAAACCCTAAAACACTACACCCCAGCATGACCCTACACTACGCAAACACTACAACACTACCCTAAACCCTAAAACACTACCCCCAGCATGACCCTACACTACGCAAACACTACAACACTACCCTAAACCCTAAAACACTACCCCCAGCATGACCCTACACTACGCAAACACTACAACACTACCCTAAACCCTAAAACACTACCCCCAGCATGACCCTACACTACGCAAACACTACAACACTACCCTAAACCCTAAAACACTACCCCCAGCATGACCCTACACTACGCAAACACTACAACACTACCCAAAACCCTAAAACACTACCCCCAGCATGACCCTACACTACGCAAACACTACAACACTACCCAAAACCCTAAAACACTACCCCCCAGCATGACCCTACACTACGCAAACACTACAACACTACCCAAAACCCTAAAACACTACCCCCAGCATGACCCTACACTACGCAAACACTACAACACTACCCAAAACCCTAAAACACTACACCCCAGCATGACCCTACACTACGCAAACACTACAACACTACCCAAAACCCTAAAACACTACACCCCAGCATGACCCTACACTACGCAAACACTACAACACTACCCAAAACCCTAAAACACTACCCCCAGCATGACCCTACACTACGCAAACACTACAACACTACCCTAAACCCTAAAACACTACACCCCAGCATGACCCTACACTACGCAAACACTACAAAACTACCCAAAACCCTAAAACACTACCCCCAGCATGACCCTACACTACGCAAACACTACAACACTACCCTAAACCCTAAAACACTACCCCCAGCATGACCCTACACTACGCAAACACTACAACACTACCCAAAACCCTAAAACACTACACCCAAGCATGACCCTACACTACGCAAACACTACAACACTACCCAAAACCCTAAAACACTACACCCCAGCATGACCCTACACTACAACACTACCCTAAACCCTAAAACACTACCCCCAGCATGACCCTACACTACGCAAACACTACAACACAACCCTAAACCCTAAAACACTACCCCCAGCATGACCCTACACTACGCAAACACTACAACACTACCCTAAACCCTAAAACACTACCCCCAGCATGACCCTACACTACGCAAACACTACAACACAACCCTAAACCCTAAAACACTACCCCCAGCATGACCCTACACTACGCAAACACTACAACACTACCCTAAACCCTAAAACACTACCCCCAGCATGACCCTACACTACGCAAACACTACAACACTACCCAAAACCCTAAAACACTACACCCCAGCATGACCCTACACTACGCAAACACTACAACACTACCCTAAACCCTAAAACACTACCCCCAGCATGACCTTACACTACGCAAACACTACAACACTACCCAAAACCCTAAAACACTACACCCCAGCATGACCCTACACTACGCAAACACTACAACACTACCCTAAACCCTAAAACACTACCCCCAGCATGACCCTACACTACGCAAACACTACAACACTACCCTAAACCCTAAAACACTACCCCCAGCATGACCCTACACTACGCAAACACTACAACACTACCCTAAACCCTAAAACACTACCCCCAGCATGACCCTACACTACGCAAACACTACAACACTACCCTAAACCCTAAAACACTACCCCCAGCATGACCCTACACTACGCAAACACTACAACACTACCCAAAACCCTAAAACACTACCCCCAGCATGACCCTACACTACGCAAACACTACAACACTACCCAAAACCATAAAACACTACCCCCCAGCATGACCCTACACTACGCAAACACTACAACACTACCCAAAACCCTAAAACACTACCCCCCAGCATGACCCTACACTACGCAAACACTACAACACTACCCAAAACCCTAAAACACTACCCCCAGCATGACCCTACACTACGCAAACACTACAACACTACCCAAAACCCTAAAACACTACCCCCAGCATGACCCTACACTACGCAAACACTACAACACTACCCAAAACCCTAAAACACTACACCCCAGCATGACCCTACACTACGCAAACACTACAACACTACCCAACCCCCTAAAACACTACCCCCAGCATGACCCTACACTACGCAAACACTACAACACTACCCAAAACCCTAAAACACTACCCCCCAGCATGACCCTACACTACGCAAACACTACAAAACTACCCAAAACCCTAAAACACTACCCCCAGCATGACCCTACACTACGCAAACACTACAACACTATCCTAAACCCTAAAACACTACGCCCAGCATGACCCTACACTACGCAAACACTACAACACTACCCTAAACCCTAAAACACTAGCCCCAGCATGACCCTACACTACGCAAACACTACAACACAACCCTAAACCCTAAAACACTACCCCCAGCATGGCCCTACACTACGCAAACACTACAACACTACCCTAAACCCTAAAACACTACCCCCAGCATGACCCTACACTACGCAAACACTACAACACTACCCAAAACCCTAAAACACTACACCCCAGCATGACCCTACACTACAACACTACCCTAAACCCTAAAACACTACCCCCAGCATGACCCTACACTACGCAAACACTACAACACAACCCTAAACCCTAAAACACTACCCCCAGCATGACCCTACACTACGCAAACACTACAACACTACCCTAAACCCTAAAACACTACCCCCAGCATGACCCTACACTACGCAAACACTACAACACAACCCTAAACCCTAAAACACTACCCCCAGCATGACCCTACACTACGCAAACACTACAACACTACCCTAAACCCTAAAACACTACCCCCAGCATGACCCTACACTACGCAAACACTACAACACAACCCTAAACCCTAAAACACTACCCCCAGCATGACCCTACACTACGCAAACACTACAACACAACCCTAAACCCTAAAACACTACCCCCAGCATGACCCTACACTACGCAAACACTACAACACTACCCTAAACCCTAAAACACTACCCCCAGCATGACCCTACACTACGCAAACACTACAACACTACCCAAAACCCTAAAACACTACACCCCAGCATGACCCTACACTACGCAAACACTACAACACTACCCTAAACCCTAAAACACTACCCCCAGCATGACCCTACACTACGCAAACACTACAACACTACCCTAAACCCTAAAACACTACCCCCAGCATGACCCTACACTACGCAAACACTACAACACTACCCTAAACCCTAAAACACTACCCCCAGCATGACCCTACACTACGCAAACACTACAACACTACCCTAAACCCTAAAACACTACCCCCAGCATGACCCTACACTACGCAAACACTACAACACTACCCAAAACCCTAAAACACTACCCCCAGCATGACCCTACACTACGCAAACACTACAACACTACCCAAAACCCTAAAACACTACCCCCCAGCATGACCCTACACTACGCAAACACTACAACACTACCCAAAACCCTAAAACACTACCCCCAGCATGACCCTACACTACGCAAACACTACAACACTACCCAAAACCCTAAAACACTACACCCCAGCATGACCCTACACTACGCAAACACTACAACACTACCCAAAACCCTAAAACACTACACCCCAGCATGACCCTACACTACGCAAACACTACAACACTACCCAAAACCCTAAAACACTACCCCCAGCATGACCCTACACTACGCAAACACTACAACACTACCCTAAACCCTAAAACACTACACCCCAGCATGACCCTACACTACGCAAACACTACAAAACTACCCAAAACCCTAAAACACTACCCCCAGCATGACCCTACACTACGCAAACACTACAACACTACCCTAAACCCTAAAACACTACCCCCAGCATGACCCTACACTACGCAAACACTACAACACTACCCAAAACCCTAAAACACTACACCCAAGCATGACCCTACACTACGCAAACACTACAACACTACCCTAAACCCTAAAACACTACCCCCAGCATGACCCTACACTACGCAAACACTACAACACAACCCTAAACCCTAAAACACTACCCCCAGCATGACCCTACACTACGCAAACACTACAACACAACCCTAAACCCTAAAACACTACCCCCAGCATGACCCTACACTACGCAAACACTACAACACTACCCTAAACCCTAAAACACTACCCCCAGCATGACCCTACACTACGCAAACACTACAACACTACCCAAAACCCTAAAACACTACACCCCAGCATGACCCTACACTACGCAAACACTACAACACTACCCTAAACCCTAAAACACTACCCCCAGCATGACCCTACACTACGCAAACACTACAACACTACCCAAAACCCTAAAACACTACACCCCAGCATGACCCTACACTACGCAAACACTACAACACTACCCTAAACCCTAAAACACTACCCCCAGCATGACCCTACACTACGCAAACACTACAACACTACCCAAAACCCTAAAACACTACACCCCAGCATGACCCTACACTACGCAAACACTACAACACTACCCTAAACCCTAAAACACTACCCCCAGCATGACCCTACACTACGCAAACACTACAACACTACCCTAAACCCTAAAACACTACCCCCAGCATGACCCTACACTACGCAAACACTACAACACTACCCTAAACCCTAAAACACTACCCCCAGCATGACCCTACACTACGCAAACACTACAACACTACCCTAAACCCTAAAACACTACCCCCAGCATGACCCTACACTACGCAAACACTACAACACTACCCAAAACCATAAAACACTACCCCCCAGCATGACCCTACACTACGCAAACACTACAACACTACCCAAAACCCTAAAACACTACCCCCAGCATGACCCTACACTACGCAAACACTACAACACTACCCAAAACCCTAAAACACTACACCCCAGCATGACCCTACACTACGCAAACACTACAACACTACCCAAAACCCTAAAACACTACACCCCAGCATGACCCTACACTACGCAAACACTACAACACTACCCAAAACCCTAAAACACTACCCCCAGCATGACCCTACACTACGCAAACACTACAACACTACCCAAAACCCTAAAACACTACCCCCCAGCATGACCCTACACTACGCAAACACTACAAAACTACCCAAAACCCTAAAACACTACCCCCAGCATGACCCTACACTACGCAAACACTACAACACTATCCTAAACCCTAAAACACTACGCCCAGCATGACCCTACACTACGCAAACACTACAACACTACCCTAAACCCTAAAACACTAGCCCCAGCATGACCCTACACTATGCAAACACTACAACACAACCCTAAACCCTAAAACACTACCCCCAGCATGGCCCTACACTACGCAAACACTACAACACTACCCTAAACCCTAAAACACTACCCCCAGCATGACCCTACACTACGCAAACACTACAACACAACCCTAAACCCTAAAACACTACCCCCAGCATGACCCTACACTAAACAACCACCACAACTCTACACTACACTAACACAACACTACACTACACAACACTACACTACACTACACAATCACTAACCCACGAAAAAATTAACACAAACCCACTTACCTCTCTCGTCCTCGTGGTTTTCACAACGCAAATGCATTTACCATACATGCCTTTAAAACGTAATTCTTTGTAAAGGCATGCGCGATAAATGCACATGCGTTTTGTAAAAATGCGGGATAATGGTATGCGAGGTCAATGACCTTGCGGGATAATGGTATGCGGACTGAAAGTCTGCGGGATAAAAAATGCGGGAAAATGGCTGCAAACCATGATTAGCAGCAGACTTCCCTGGTGAGCACTAGCTTTACTACAGTGATCTAATGAGCAACTAGAGTGCTAACATTCAGAATTTATGGCAAATGTGTGACACATCTGAATGCCTTCTTGATAGAACCAAAGTAAACAAGCATTGAAAATGCAATAGATCTCGCCCTCGTTTAAGTTAAAGCCATTCTGTTTGTAATGAGGTGGCTTTTTAGCTTTGCTTTTATTAGTGTTTTTAAAACTTTCATGTAAATAACATGCATATGTATGCATATATGTATATGTATGCATGCATTTATATTTATATAGATATGCAGATTATATATGTTTATATATGAATATTACCTACTGGCGATAGCCAGTGGGTATATATAGTTAGGATTGTGTCTCTATGGGATTTCTGAAAATTCTATGTCTAATAACTTTGGCGTTTGTGGACGGAATTGGCTGAAATTATCAGGAAAATGGCACATTTTGTTTCTGAGCAGCCCCTGAAAATTTGGGGGGGTTTCGTCAAGGGGGGGCCGAGAAAAAAGGGGGGTCCCAAAACGCATTTTTCCCATTCATTTTTCCATAGGGCGGTTGGACTCACTTTTAGCTCGAACGGCTGAATAGATTTACATGAAACTTGGCAAAATTGTAGATATGGTTTGCCCGACGTGCCTTTGCTATGTCTCAATATATGTGCTCCAGTGGATTTTGAGAAAATAACGTTTAAAAAAATATATATATCTGTGACAGCGCTCCGGTTAGCGCCCCGGTTCGCGTACCTGACGCGTAACGGAACTTCGCGAAGCGAAGCTGATTGGCTCTCCGGTGTCTGTCAACATTCTAAACAGTCCGGAGCGGCCGCCATCTTGTCTCTCGGTACGATCGAGAGACAAGATGTGGTGAAAAACGAAGGGGGAAATGAAGGAAAGGGGGCAAGGTAGACCACTCCTGACCCCCTAGGATTGATGAGGGGGATATTAAAGTGCCCCGCGGGGCAAAAAATAAAAAATAAATGTTTTTTGCGATTTTACGCCGTAGAGGCGCGTCCCGGTACGCGAACCGGGCAGCTCACCGGGCAGCTCACCGGGCAGCTAACCGGGCAGCTCACCGGGCAGCTAACCGGGCAGCTAACCGGCAGCGTAGCTGTCAACATTGTAAACAGTCCGGAGCGGCCGCCATCTTGTCTCTCGGTAGGTTCGAGAGACAAGATGTGGTGAAAAAAGAAGGGGGAAATGAAGGAAAGGGGGCAAGGTAAACCCCTCCTGACCCCCTAGGATTGATGAGGGGGATATTAAAGTCCCCCGCGATTTTTCGCGGTAGAGGCGCTTCCCGGTACGCGAACCGGGCAGCTAACCGGCAGCGTAGCGGGAGTCCGCCATCTTGTGTTTTTGGAGCGTCCGGTTCGCGTACCGGGTAGCGTCCCGGTAAGCGTAACAAGGGGAAAACCAAGAGAAACAGTAAAAAAAAAATTGAGGGAATAGATTTCCAGCAAACTTGGCAAAATTGTAGGGACTGTTTGTTTGATGTGACTTTGCAAGGCCTCAAGATATGTGCACGTGTGGATTTTGTCTAATTAAGGTTAAAAAAAATATATATATCTGTAAGCGTGCTCCGGCACGCTTACGTTACGGGTTTTGTTTGCGCTGCAGAGCCGATACGTCACGGTTATGCGACACGTCATGAGGCGTCTCACGTGGCTACGTGATACGTCACGTAATAAAGAATATATTTTACAGCTATAGATATTAGCTTTTAAAAAACCAATGAAATTCACTGAAAAAACCATAGGTTATAGACCATATATAGTTAGGAATTTGCATTTACAAAACCTTGAAAATTCACTGAAAAAACCATAGGTTAGAGACCATATATAGTTAGCTGGACATTTTATTGACATAAAACCAATGAAATTCCATATATAGTTAGTTGCACTAACTATATATCGCGCACCCGCAATCCACTGCTGACGATGTCACATATTACATCATTCATGACATGGTCAGTGACATCACTGATGACATCACTGATGACATCTCAAATGACATCTCAAATGACATCACTGATGACATCATGACACACCAATACCAGTTACTACATACGCACTCACTGATTCCTACGTCTACACACACATTCACTCATTCACCCATACAATCACTCATACATACAGTCACTCATTATTACAACACTATCATATGCACTCATACACCTATGCAGACACTCACACACTGCCACTCATCCATGGAGTTACTCACACACCTAGTCAGTCCTGTAAAGAATCAATCACACTTCCATTTCCTCATCTATACAGTTAAACACAGAACACCATACTTCAGTGACATCACTGATGACATCTCAAATGACATCACTGATGACATCTCAAATGACATCACTGATGACATCATGACACACCAATACCAGTTACTACATACGCACTCACTGATTCCTACGTCTACACACACATTCACTCATTCACCCATACAATCACTCATACATACAGTCACTCATTATTACAACACTATCATATGCACTCATACACCTAGTCAGTCCTGTGAAGAATCAATCACACTTCGATTTCCTCATCTATACAGTTAAACACAGAACACCATACTTTTCACACATATACTAACACATACTTACTCTCTTATACAATCACTGATACAAGTACACATTGATATGCACAGAGTCACACACCTCCCAGCCAGCCACACACACACTCAGTCTTCCATACATCCACTCATTCTTTAATATGTAAAACATATTTAAACTTTACAAAAACACACAGACACTAGATGATGTCATCAGTGATGTCATTTGAGATGTCATCAGTGATGTCATCAGTGATGTCATTTGAGATGTCATCAGTGATGTCATCAGTGATGTCACTGACCATGTCATGAATGATGTAATATGTGACATCATCAGCAGTGGATTGCGGGTGCGCGATATATAGTTAGTGCAACTAACTATATATGGAATTTCGTTGGTTTTATGTCAATAAAATGTCCAGCTAACTATATATGGTCTCTAACCTATGGTTTTTTCAGTGAATATATATATATATTCACTGAAAAAACCATAGGTTAGAGACCATATATAGTTAGGGATTAGCATTTACAAAACCTTATTTTAGTCACACAAAACCATTGAAATTCCATATATAGTTAGTTGTACTAACTATATATCGCGCACCCGCAATCCACTGCTGATCATGTCACATATTACATCATTCATGACATGGTCAGTGACATCACTGATGACATCACTGATGACATCTCAAATGACATCACTGATGACATCACTGATGACATCTCAAATGACATCACTGATGACATCACTGATGACATCTCAAATGACATCACTGATGACATCACTGATGACATCTCAAATGACATCACTGATGACATCACTGATGACATCTCATTTGACATTACTGATCACATCACTGATGACATCATTCATGTGATAATACGATGAACCTCTTCAGACTCTAATATAACCTTAGATACACTCAGTGTAAACACAGACTCACAGATTGTCATTCATCCATGAAGTTACACACACACACCTAGTCAGTCATGCAAACAATCAATCACACCTCCATTTTCCCAACTATTCAGTTATACACACCTTACTTATTCAAACATATACTAAAACATATTTACTCTCTTATACAATCCTGGATACAAGTTCACAATGATGCATACAGCCACTCACACATTCACTGGCTCTTATGGACAGTTATTTATATATGTCAAGTCTCACATGTACTGTGTTTTACATATGTACTTACTTTGACATGTAGCACTGAGATATCCATTCACTCACCAATAAACTGATGCACACAGTCAACCGCCCATACAGCTGTTTCCACATGCACTTTTGAACCCATACATCTAGTGAATCAACTGCTCACACATCTATGCACAGAGTCATACACCTCCCAGCCACCCACACATACACTCAGTCTCCCATACAAATACTTGGGCAACCAATCAATAACCCATATAGTTACTCATATAGCTACTGAACAACACATGCAGCAGTTTTCAGAACAACAGACATAATGATGCACAAATTAAGACAGTTTAGTCACTAACCCATGCACTCAGTGAGACACATTTAATCACTCACTCATACAGTCAGTCATGCACCTACTAAATCCTTCATCCAGACACTTATACATCCACTCAAGACATATTTTAACTTTACAGAAAAATACAGTCACTGGGTATTGTCATCAGTGATGTCATCAGTGATGTCATTTGAGATGTCATCAGTGATGTCATCAGTGATGTCATTTGAGATGTCATCAGTGATGTCATCAGTGATGTCATTTGAGATGTCATCAGTGATGTCATCAGTGATGTCACTGACCATGTCATGAATGATGTAATATGTGACATGATCAGCAGTGGATTGCGGGTGCGCGATATATAGTTAGTACAACTAACTATATATGGAATTTCAATGGTTTTGTGTGAGTAAAATAAGGTTTTGTAAATGCTAATCCCTAACTATATATGGTCTATAACCTATGGTTTTTTCAGTGAATTTTCAAGGTTTTGTAAATGCTAATTCCTAACTATATATGGTCTATAACCTATGGTTTTTTCAGTGAATTTCAATGGTTTTTTAATAGCAAATATCAAAACCTTTACAATGTATTCTTCTTTAAATCGAAAAATATTTTTTACATGTTTTTAATACAATTTTTTTTAAATTATTTTTATTGTTTCGCTCCCGGTACGCGAACCGGTTAGCTTCCTGTTAGCTCAATTCGGAGCCGCGACCTGGTCCGCGAACCGGTAAACGTTCCGTTTGCGCAACTGTCGCGTCGCGTCAGCATGACGTTTCGCGTTCTCGCGTGATACGTCATATGACGTGCTACGTTAGCGTACCCGGAAGCGCAGCGGTACGCGAACCGGAAGCGATCCGCGCCGCGGCGCCGACCGCGTAACGTAAACACAGCAGGTCATGTGACTCGGTAATAACACTTTTCATTGGTTCATTTCACTTTTGGTTTCCTAATGATGTAATACTAGGTCATGTGATCTAAAATGAACACTTTTCATTGGTTTAGAACTTTTGCTTTTCCCAAATGATGAAAACCCCTCCTTCTTTCCTCACTCTGACTTTCATCTTGGTGAGAGAAAGACCCTTTATTTGCATTCTGACATGGCTTCATTAGTGGCTTCAGCTGGTTCTAACCCACCACCTCCACCAAATCCAAAGAAGAGAGGACCACCTGCTGAAGTAATTTTACAACAAGAAGAGGAAGAACAGGAAGAGGAGGAAGAGGAGGAAGAGCCAAGGTTTTTGCCAGAGGAGCCCAGGAGGTATAATCGAAAAGAGAACTACATTTGGCAATTCTATAAATTTCCTGAGGGGCAAAAAAAAGTAAATGCACGCTACGTGTTTTGCCGTATATGCGGTGATAGACTGTCAAGGGGAACTGAAAAAAAGTACAGTTACGGCAACTACACTATGCATCGGCATATGAGTAGGTGGCATCCTAATAATTATAGTGCTGCCCAGCTACGTGATGAGCAACAAAATCCCCTTCCGATGGCAAGAAGATCGGTTGTTCCAGAGGTGTCGGGACCAGAGGCGAGGGAGATGATCCCAAACATTCAAATGTTGTTTGGGCACGTGAAGCAAGTGTGCGTGCACTGCGGCGATTTCATTTGCTACAGGGAAAGTAGCATCATTTTGATTATGCGAGCTATTCAGAATCATGTTAATGTTTGTCCGAAATGCCCCAAAAAATACATTCTTTTTTTTTTGTTGCTCCTGTTGAGCCCTTTCCAATGGATCGTTTTTGTTTCCCCCCCCCAAAAAAAAACAAAAAAAATATAAAAACGTTCAGAAAATACAAAAAAAGTAAAAAAATGTTCAAAAAATACTAAAAAAAATATAAAACAACAAAAACATAAAAAAAAGTTCTTTTCAGAACTACCTCCCCGTTATAAAAAAATTGGTAGAATATTTGGAACTCTGCCAACCTCTATTTCTCTTAGTTCGCTCCCCGGAGCGCTACCCGGTACGCGAACCGGAAGCCAACCAAAAAAATTATTTTTAAAAAAAAAGAACAGTAAGTATAAGGGAAGGAAACAGACAGTTATGTGAAAAGAAAGACAGCTCTAGGGAGTAAACAAGAGATACTGTTACCCACAATCCACTGCTGATGATGTCACATATTACATCATTCATGACATGGTCAGTAATATCATCAGCAGTGGATTGCGGGTAACAGTATCCTTAGTTTACTCCCTATAGCTGTCTTTCTTTTAACATAACTGTCTGTTTCCTTCCCTTATAGTTACTGTTCTTTTTTTTAAAAAAATTTTTTGATCAGTCAGAAACAATGACATTAATAGAAACAGAGAGAGTGAACAAGAGTGAAGAACTATGGTCCTCCTCAGCCACCCTCAGAAAACCAAGTGGGTCAAGATACATCTACCGTGCCCCCTTCTACCCATTCTGAACATTATTTGCCCTCCATCTTGTATCTTGATTCGACCGAAACACAAAATGGTGGACTCCCGTAACGCTGCTGGTTTGCGAACCGGGCCACTTCCCGGGAAGCGGTCCAAAACAAAAGATGGGTAAGTAATTCACAGACACTAAGAGTAATAGAGACGGAGTGAGTGAACAAGACTGAGGAACTATGAGAAGAGAGGGACTGAGAAAAAGAGTGGAAGGAGTTGAGTAAGTAGGTAATAGAGAAAGGAATGAGGAAAGTACCAAAGGCAGGAAACTGAGGGTTAAAGAAGTGAAGCAGTGGAACTAATAGTAGGTGAATGTGATAGAAATGTAACGAAAAGAGTACAACTATTTACCTTATAATTGCCGTTAAATTACTCACTTTTTATTTTTATACTTTCAATCTGTGAAAGAGAGAACCAACATTTGAAAAATATTAAAACATGTATTTAAAAATTACAAAAGACAAGGGAAAAGATTGAAGGACAAATAGTTTTTCAACAACTTTGACACTGACAGAAGCTTCTGCTTCTCCAGGTCCCCTACACAGTCCTAAAGATATACATTTTAAACTAACAGTATCTTGATACAGATGAAGTGAGGCCTATCTTAAAACATGGTGCATCTTTTGCATTGCTCTTGTTTCAGAAAAGTGTCGCTTCAGGATGCCAATAACATGTCTCCTATCCAGAGGTTTGTTTGAGGTGAGGCCTACTCAGAGTTCAAGATGAGATTTACACTTGTTGAAGTGTACAGAGGAGATAATATCTGTGAAAGTCTACCAATGAAGTGAGTCATGTCCACTGCACTCTTCAACAAAGTAGAAACCTCCTATGTTTCCCTGGACAGACCTAAACTTGATCTGCACAATGTGATTCGTAATGATAGGAAACACAGGTGATGTAATTGAAATACGTGCAATTTATTTTGCTCATTTCTCAATCACATCACTTGCGTTTCCTTTGCTTAGGTATCTCATTGTGCAGATGTAGTCTAGCATATGAAAGAATACGCAGAAGTGCAGCACTGCATGCAACAACTTTGACACTTACAGAAGCCTCACCTTCTCCATGCCTCCTACACAGTTCTACATATACATCATAAATGCAAACAGTACAGAATTAATTATACATGTTAAATGGTTTATTTTTGCTGTTCTCAGAATGTATCAAAATTCACTAAAAACAGTGACTTGAAGGTATTCATCATGTAACAGCGGGGAAAAAAAAACACAATCAAAATGATTGTGTTTAAAAAACCCATACAACATCAGATATCAAAATTCAGAACTCCTTAAAGTTAACTTACTTTCCATGACGTCCAAGGATGTCCTATGAAAAGCTTACACTCTTTTGTGCTGTTATTACTTTCAGCCCGCCACTTTCTGAAAGAAAATCTCCATCGTTTTTAAAAACACGTTACATGCAATAAATGACTTCTTGCTCTCTACCACAATTTTCCACAAGGCCAAATCTGGTCAGAGCAATTTATAACTCTTGGATTTCTTGTAAGCCAATCCCGTCATTTGGCATTTCCGCAACTTTCAGAATTAAAATGTTGAAGATCATTTTCACAATCCTGGAATAGTAATATCTTCCCCTTCTTGCTCAGTCATGTTCTACTTTTCCTATGACACTGATACAAGCAGACTTACACTACCTCTATGACTACTACAATTATTTAATTCTCTACATCACTTTTAATCACAAAGCAATGTAAAACAGTAGACAGCATTGCAGACTTACATTCCCTCTACTCCATGTTTTGATTGGCTGCTTCAATTAGTTTATAAAAAGAAACAGTTTTTCTGAACTCATTCAAAGTGCACGTATTTCTCCATAATGTCCAGTCCTATGGTTAGAAGTTATGTCTCTGAACTACACTTATCCTCAAGGCCAAATTGTGTAGGAGCCATTAGAACTTCTTGAAATTCCACAGAGCACATCCCGAGATTATTTCCCTAAAATTTTGGTTTTAAAAACACCAGGTAAGAGTTTTTAAGGTCATACGGCAATTTTTTTTTGAAAATTAAAACAGAATCATTGCAGAATGACCAGCCATTTCTAGACTTTAAATAAGCTGTGTAATGTCCTGATGTTATTGAAGGGCCGTCATGATATATAATTGCTGCAGTTACAAAAGTCCTTCCTGATATTGACAACTGCGAAGCTACAAATTTTTTTATTAAAGTTGTCAATTTTGTTCCATCAGGCCTACATCGTTGGAACATTAAAATGACATACTGGCCATATGTTCGTATAAATAATGTGGACATCATTTCAGATTTACATTGGCTACACTCCATGTTGTGATCAGCTGCTTTTACTAGCTTATTAAAGGAGACTGATTTACTGTCTGGCAAAGTTAAATATATAAATCTTTCTGAGTCTACACTAGTAGTACTTGATACCATACAGTTCTCGCAGTCATGCTGCCATTGATAAGAAAGCCCAAACAGCTGATCTACATCTACACCTTCAGCATGTAATACATCAAGCATATACATTAAAAACTCCTGACAATCTTGCTGAATATTTTGAGAGAATTGTGTTTGGCCTGAACATCTGTCTAACAGATTTCGAATTTCAGACACACTTTCTATGTTTCTTCTATCAGTGGTACATTTCTCTAACACAGAATTTAACAAACTGCAAAATCTTTGATCAGAATTGACCACAATCTCTTCTTTTACATATTTTAGAGAAAACAAAACATTAACCACTACATTAGCATAGCAGTTGACACCAGAACTGTTTTCAAACTGAAAACCAACAACATCTTCAACAGAATCCTTTTTGTTTCTGCTTGTAATTTTAGGTTCATTGACTTTTTGTCTTTTTGCTACAACCTCCCCAATATTGTTCTCATTTCTTTGTTTCCGGCCTACCACACGTTTCTCAAACAAAGGATACTGAGGCAAATGTGGCGCATACTCTCTTCTTAACCTATTGTATTCCTTAACACAATCTAGATCCGCACAAATGTTTGTGACATCACACTCAATCAAGTACAATCCCGATAAAGTTCTAACTCGTGACAATGCCACATATGCCATACCCTCCTTGAACACAGAACTGCCAATATTCACCAATGCACTGTCTACACTTAAACCTTGCGATTTATGAATTGTCACCGCATATGCCAAGCAAACAGGAAACTGCTTACGGCGAACATATAAGTCTTTTACAAGCAAAAATCTAGCAGAACAACGAGCAATTAGCTGTACTTCCTCAATGCCATCAAATTTAATTTTTAAAAATTCAATTCCATCTCTATTTCTGTATTTCACAAAATCAACAACATTACCCATTGATCCATTTACCAGACCTCTTTCAACATGTAAATTCCTTCTTAAAATTATACGGCAGTTCAAGCACACATTCAGAGTCTTTTCAAAACCTGCAGTTTTAGATATACTCTTCTCTAATGAATCCAATTTTGTTTTCAGATTCTCAGACAAAATAATTGTTGATCCCATATGCTCTACTCTATCAATAGCTTCAAGTTTCACAATCTCTTGCTTTTCTAAATGCAACATTTTGTTGTTAAATTTGGCACATTCTGCAAGAGTTGGCATCAAACATATTCCAGATTTCTTCTCAGTAATTTTCTGAAAAATATTCTCAGGCACAACATCTTGTTCTGGATATAAATTTGACAGTAATCGTGCATGTAAAGCTTCTTTCCCATGCTCGGTCACTTTTCCAATTCTAACATCTTGTAGAATAGTCTTGTAAACTTCATCCTTCGCCTGACGCATATTTTCATGCAGTTCAGCATAATTGAAGTTTAACCATATATTGACGTTGCCAATGCTGCCTAGGCACTTCCTGGTATCTTCATGCGTGAGCATTTTGAACACAGGTTGCCCTTTCACTGGTGTCAGCTGCAGAAGATCTCCGAAAACAATGATGTGTTTGCCACCAAATAACACATCATACTCTGTTTTGAGAACTTCTTGCATCCTCAAATGCACAAAGGCAAGCATGACATTGGAAACCATGCTTACTTCGTCAATGATAAGAAGTTTCATTTTCCTCAAGATTCTTGAAACTTCAAAACAAGCATCTCCAGATAGCTTGTGATATTGTAATTTGTTGTCATGCTCCACTGGCAGCATCAGTAAACGATGTAAAGTAATCCCTTTAATATTATGTGCTGCCAGTCCAGTTGGAGCGGTGACAACACAAGACAGCGATGACTCTGTCCTTTCCTGCAAATAGCATGAAATTGCTTTAATGAGGAAACTTTTTCCAGTTCCCGCTTCTCCACTCACGTACAGTCGGACAGGCTTCAACGACGTACATGGGCACTCTTTCTTGTCATGACTTAATCCATGATCAATTTGCATGGTAACTTCGTCATATATTTTCCTCTGCTCAACGTTGAGTTGTCTTTCCAACTCTTCTAAGTTAACCGCATCCTCCTGAGCATGTGCCATGGCTCTTTCCACTTCATTCATAGCAGTGGCAGCTTCATTTTCAATAACAGGTCCTCCTAGTGGATCCTGACTCAATGAAGCAGAACTCTGACTGTCCTGAGAACTGTCTCTGGCAATCTCGGCTGCAATCGTTGCTTCCTGCTCAATTTCCGCATTCAACATTTCTACATATTTGGGAAAAGCAGGACATTCTATGGTCTCCTTGGCGGCATTGAAAGAGTCTTCGTAACAGAGGAAATCTCCAAGCAGTTCCTCTTCTGCACGCCAAGGCTTGAAAAGTTGCAAAAGTGCTAAATAGAAAAACTCCTTTTTTTCAGGAGATTCACCACTCAATTTTCGATGGTTTACCAAGTGGCATTTTCTTTGTTTGACCAGACATCCCTCACTTCCTATTACAGCATACACTCCTTTCTCAGTATCTTCTTTGATGTTCCTCTTGAATATGTAATTTTGCAGAACCTCATACAGACAAACATTCTCGAGGTGACTGCTTCGATTTGGATAATATGTATCCAACATGTTTGTCTTCAAAATGTTGGTACTGTTTGGCTCCTTTTCCACCAAATACTCAATTTCCCGCACAGGTTTGAGAACTCGATTACGCGTTGCTGCAAGACCAAGACTCGCCCAAACGATACTCCTGGACTTGGCATAGAGACTTGCTGAAGACAACCGGTCAGAACATTCGTACGCTCCGATTTCTCGATGCGACAACATCTTCAGACTGAAACTGTACAACTTCTTGCTGAGGCTCTTTTCATGGGAAATGTCCTCCCACATATCCTTCAATTCTGTCTTCTCTTTTTTGGTGATGTAAGACGTCACATACCGAGCCACAGCCATACAGTTATCAGCCACAAACTGTATATCCATGTTAGCATTCCACATGGACAAAATCACCGGGTTGTAGTCGTTGATGTACTTGGACTCTTCGTTCCTCTTCAAATTGTAAGTGTTTTTAGGTGATTTCTTCATGACATTGTGTCGCAGCGAAGACATCAAACTGTTTACTCTTCCTTTAGAAATCACCGGTCGTGGAAAGCCGAAACGACATTTAGTGTAGAACTTGTCTTTGTTTCGGAATTTACGACGGCAGTACTTTCCACATCGATGGCTTTGGAAACGCAGAACTTTTTCTCTTAGGTTTTTCTTCTCCTTTGCATTTGGAACAGCACACGTAGAATACTGTTGGATGAAACTCATCACTGAGTCTTCTGGATCCGTTCCAAATTTAGGTGCATCCTTGATCCACAGCAACATATGTATATGAGGAGCACCTCTTGCTTGGTACTCTTTTCTCCAGAAGAAATCCAACACCTCTCCAAGAGGTGGATTCTTCTTATTCATGATGAAAGACATCATAGCTTCAAATCTATGATTGAAGTACCTACATACATTGACTGGATCCAAAGAGCACAGTTCTCCGGGTGTCTTGAATTCGATGTTATCTACGTTAGCATTTGCCTCTCGTAGAAATTCAAGTAAGTCTTCCCAGCCATACTCGGCACAGCTCAGAGTGAGGAACCATGTGGGAGTACCTAAGTTCCTCAGCATACATTTTAAATCACCATGACGACGGTACCAGTACTCATTAGTACCACGCTGACACGCCATGAGATTAATCAGGTGAGAATCCAAAATACTATCTTGGACATTGACTTTATCCATAAAGTCACTTGCCGAGATGTTTTGCATGTGTATACCACTTTTCAAGATGTGGTTCACTGCATATGACAGTCCAGACAGATCGCTTTCAAACAGGAGATGAAACAAATAAGGAATGCATTGTCGAAACCTAGCATCTCCTGCATACAATCGCAAAGTCCGGTATTCAGAAGCAGGAATTTGATGAGGTCGCTCATCATATCTTCCTCCCTGACCTGTTGGAAAAAGCTGTGGGAAACACCGAGCTTCCAAACTTTCCTCCCAAACACTAATGGGACTCCCTTTGGCTTGTTTCATTTGAAACAACTCAATAGCATTCCCCATGACTTCCTTGGAATGCAAAGGATGAACACTATAATGTTCATATATTTCTTCACTAGTACAGGGTTCTACTTTCTCAATTTGACCAGCACACAAATCGCTATCCTCTTCCTCACTTACTTCCTCTTCTGCAACATATACATTCTTATAGTATTTATTATTTTTTTTCAAATACAATGTTGCCTTTTTAACTTTCCTAACATCTACTAAATCTTGCCATATTTTCTTATTCTTTGTCGGAACCCCATTAACTAAGATAACCAGAGGTTCCTCTTCCACTTTTTCTACTCCAATTGTGTTAATGTTTTTCTTCAAATCTAGAGGCAAATAAACAACTCTTCCCTTTAATCCTCTCTGTAAATCTGATGGAGGCAATTTCCCTGTCTTTGGCTCCATTCTTACAATAGCCTGAAAGGGATGGATACTTTGAATCAAAATAGATTCATAAGTATTTAAATCCTTCAATTCAGAAGGAATCTCAACCAATTCCAGATTATTATGAACTGCTCTAGCAGGCATCTGGTTTTGATTTAATTTGCAAGAACAATAAGTACACACACGTTGATCCAATCCCAAATCAAAACAATTTTCTACCATCAAGTATGTTGCAAAATCCTTCCATTCACTATTATTTTCCCTTTCACTTTTTGCATATAAATCCACTAACTTAGTCTGATTCTTATAATAAGTGCGTCGACAACACACACAAGTGAAATTCGGCCTCTCACTTGATTTCACCTCAAACGTCGCAATTTCCCTCTGGAAATTATCTGTACTGGAAACCTGTACACTATCTTCCACAAGACCCTCTTCTTCTTGCTCAATTTCAACATTCTCCTCTTTACTTCCAAAGTAACAAAACTCAATTTCTTCACATATAGTCTTCACATCTATTTCAGAACCATGCAAAAGAGCAGCGCATAATTGTTTAAGCATAATTGCTGGACTCTTAGCATAATACAACATTCTAACTAATTTCCTCACTTTGTTATGATGCACTGCTAGCATCCTGAAATGATGAAAAACACTCTGGCATACTCTCCTGGAAAGACAAGCCAGTGAATGTCCATGCAAACCTGTCACTTCTCTTACTCTGCAAGGATCTAATTCTTGCAACAACATCATTTTCTGCTTCAAACTTTTCTTATTAAATGACCGTACAAAATCACAAAGCAAATTGATGGAATCCTGTCGCACACTGCAAATACTACTACACTTCCAGGTGTACACAGGACCCTTAGCACGTCTTCCTAAAACCTCATTACCTAACACCTCTTCTGCCTCTGTTGTCACAAGTTTTTCTTTTTCAACTGGACAACCATCTTTCACTTCATAAGCACGACCACTGGTGTCAACTGCATGCACCAAATCATTATCCTGGAAATAACTCTCCTCATTAAAAAATGCCTCACAGCTTGAACTATGCATCCATTCTCCAGAAAAAACTTCACAAAAATTACTACGATTAACTATTCTCTTCCATCTACTATTTCTTTTGAAATCAAAAATTGCCTTGTTTAGCTTCCTAATTCTATTGATTATCAAAATAAATAACTTACGTTTAATTTCAAATGCCTGATCAATAACTTTCTCAACTTTTTTTTTTGTCTTATAAAAAACTAGTTTATGTTGACCTTTCTTAATATTTTTTAACAAATTGCCAATTATCCTGTTCCGGAACATTCGTTTACGAATCTCCCTAAACTGTTGTTTCCTTCTACTATCATGCACAGAGTTATCTCTTGCTCTAGCAGGAACATTTTTCATTGGCGTTTCTTTTCCATTTGATTTCCTTCTCGTTTTATGGACTGAAACATTTTCTGTAGTAATATTTTTTTATTACACATATTTCTTATAAAGTGTTTTGTGCTCTTACCCGGTGCTTTCTTCGTGACTTGACAAATCTTTTTGTTAGAGGACTGCTGCGTATTATTTTTCACCTGCTGTCTTTGACGTTTTGCAGCCTTTCTCTGTCTTTCTATTGTAGGCATGGTGAAATCTTGAAATGATCTGCAGTTGAATCTGTGGAAAAATATAATAAATAATGTTATTAACCATTATTACCAAACAGTAAATCAGTAACAGTGATAAAAAACTTAACACACTACTTGACATTTTAATTAGAAGATTTTTTAGTCGTTGGCAAATTTACAATACAGAAATACCAGAAAAGAAATGACATTTATATTTATGTTACCTATGCTATTTTATATGTGAATCTGATCTAATTTTATGAGCATATTTTAATATTTTATTGAAGACACTACACATAACCTGCTTTTGAAGGTGTCTTTATTTTTAAATTAAACGGTTTACCTTTTTACTTTTTATTAATTATAAATTTTTAAAATAAATGTTTATATTTCCAAAGGCTCAAGCAGGTCAGCTTCCCATCCTATATCATATAATTCGGACAAATCTGCATCCTCATCACGCTCTTCTTCATCCTCAGGATTTAAATCATCCAATGGATCAACATCCACTGATGTTTCAATTACAAGTTCAATGATGAGGTCAAAATCAACTGATTGCAGATTGTCGCTCATGTTGAGGTTGTCTTTATCTTTAAAGAAAGATAACAACAATGAGATGTTGCAGAGTAAGAGACAAATCTCACAGATTATAATAGTAAAATTGTTTAACAAGAGTAACATTTTGCAGCTATTATTTAGCCATGTCCAGCGATGCTGAGCAGGTGAAGCCTATGTCTAATTTTTCACTGAACAGGACTCATCTCTTCTTAACCTTGGATAAGCCTCACCGACTCTGTGTCCCCTGCACATACTTAAATGTAAAGGGGCAGATTTATGTTAAATGGCACATCCCCAGGCATGCACCAGTTAACGTGCACCACTGCTCTGCCACCCATGGTGTGCCGCATTTACAATCAGATAGGAGAAACCTGTGTCAAAACCCTGCGCCTGCTTGAAGCAGGCATAGGTCTTGACGCAACATTGTGGAGATGGTGCACCCCTGAGCCTTGCTGGAGCTGCATCGCACTTGCGATACAACTCCAGCAATGCGCCACCTTAACGGCACAGATGCGTCAAGCATCTGTGCCGTTTTTGCCCCATGCTGCGCCGCATTGTAAATGCAGCACACCATGGGTGGCGGAACAGCGGCGCAAGATGACTGGCACATCCCTGGTGATGCACCAGTCATCATAAATCTATCCCTAAGCTTCTTATCTTGTTAGAGATGAACTGCCATATGTATCATCAAAATATTTTGCATTTCCTAAATAGCGAATTTTAAGGAATAAATAGCGATTCTTTACCATTCCTAATTTGCGATGAGCAAATTGCTAATTGCAAGTTACCCATTCATTTCCATGGGCTAGGAGGCTCATAGGAATGAAGGTTTAATTTGCGATTAGCAATTTGCTCATCACAAATTAGGAATTTTTCCAAGGGTGCAGGGGTGTCTCAAGAACACCCTGCTGCACCCCTGAAAAAGAAATTTGGGGGCATATGGCACACATACATGCCCTAAGGGCATGTGTTGGCGTCATATGGGACCTTTTGTTTTTTTAAAAAAAAGCTTTTTGAAAAGAATTCACAAATTACCACCAATTTACCACAATAGTTTCCAAATCCTTAATGTCATTTTTTACATATTTTTTGTTTGATACATTGCATTTAAGTAGTCACAAAATTTGCAAATCCTTCAGTGCAATTGCAAAATAAGGAATAGCAAATTTTGCTACTCCTTATTTTGCATCAAACTTGTTTGATACATACCATTTGTCTAATTAACATTCGCAAAGGCCAAAATTCGTAGAATTTTGATCTTTGCGAATGCTAATTAGCTTGATACATATGGCCCCAAGTGAGGCCTGTCTTACGACATGGTGCATCTTTTGCATCACTGCTGCATCGGTTTCATGTGGTACGTTTTTTTTACACCATGACATATCTGCCTAAATGCATCAATTTGTAATGTTGTCGCCTCATAGCAAATCTTTTGCACCACCGCTGCATCATAAAAGTGACGCACAGTGGCACAAAAGAGGCATACACCTATCATAAATCTGTCCCTAGCATTTTAAATGATTAATCCAGGATGACGATAAAGTGTGGCCTATCCAGAGGTTTGTTTAAGGTGAGGCCTACTCAGGATTGCAGATTAAAGTTACGCTTGATGAAGAATACAGAGGAGATAATACATGTAAAGGCCTACCAATGAAGTAAGTAATGTGCACTTTATTGCGCCAGTCATCATAAATGTATCCCTAAGCTTCTTATCTTGTTACAGATCAACCACCATATCTACCATCAAACTATTTTGCATTTCCTAAATAGCAAATTTTAAGGAATAAATAGAAATTCTTTACCATTCATAATTTGCAATGAGCAAATTGCTAATTGCAAATTAGCACCGCCGTTGCATCATAAAAGTGACGCACAGTGGCACAAAAGAGGCATACACCTATCATAAATCTGTCCCTACCATTTTAAATGATTAATCCAGGATGACAATAAGGTGTGGCCTATCCAAAAGTTTGTTTAAGTTGAGGCCTACTCAGGATTGCAGATTAAAGTTACGCTTGATGAAGAATACAGAGGAGATAATACATGTAAAGGCCTACCAATGAAGTAAGTAATGTCCACTTTATTGCGCCAGTCATCATAAATGTATCCCTAAGCTTCTTATCTTGTTACAGATGAACCACCATATGTACCATCAAACTATTTTGCATTTCCTAAATAGCAAATTTTAAGGAATAAATAGCAATTCTTTACTATTCCTAATTTGCAATGAGCAAATTGCTAATTGCAAATTACCCATTCATTTCCATGGGCTAGGAGGCTCATAGGAATGAAGGTTGCAATTTGCAATTAGCAATTAGCTCATCACAAAATAGGAATTTTTTCAAGCGTGCAGGGGTATCTCAAGAACACCCTGCTGCACCCCTGAAAAATAAATTTGGGGGCATATGGCACACCTACATGCCCTAAGGGCATGTATGGGCGTCATATGGGACCTTTTGTTTTTTGGAAAAAAATGCTTTTTGAAAAGAATTCGCAAATTACCACAAACTAGAAGTTGGTGGTAGTTTCCAAATCCTTAATATAATTTTTTACATATTTTTTGTTTGATACATTGCATTTAAGGAATCGCACATTTTGAATTAAGGACATTTTAAGTCATTTCCACATGTGCAGTGTTTTCAAATTATGATTTGAAAATCGTTTTTGGGGAAAAGTAATGGTTTGCAAATTTATGACAAGGACATAATGGTGTATGCTTCTCTATAAGGCATTTCAGTGTCTCTGATGTCTTTTTCCCATATTACATTATAAGACCTTTCCCCATGGAGCACATTCCTTGTAAATATGCTCCCACCTGTGCATGGCGAATTTAGATTTTGACTGTTTGAGTCACATAGCCATGTTAAAAGTGACCCAAAAAAATTACAAACGTTTTAAAAAAACACATTCATGTGTCTTAAGGACATTTTAAGTCATTTCCCCATGGACAATGTTTTCTAAGTGGCGCAAAAGAGGCATACACCTATCATAAATCTGTCCCTAGCATTTTAAATGATTAATTCAGGATAACAATAAGATGTGGCCTATCCAGAGGTTTGTTTAAAGTGAGGCCTACTCAGGATTGCAGATTAAAGTTACGCTTGATGAAGAATACAGAGGAGATAATACATGTAAAGCTCTACCAATGAAGTAAGTGATTTCTACTTCATTGCGCCAGTCATCATAAATGTATGCCTAAGCTTCTTATCTTGTTAGACATCAACCGCCATATGTATCATATAACTATATTGCATTTCCAAAAAAGCGAATTTTAAGGAATAAATAGCGATTCTTTACCATTCCAAATTTGCGATGAGAAAATTGCTAATTGCAAATTACCCATTCATTTCCATGGGCTAGGAGGCTCATATAAATGAAGGTGCAATTTGCGATTAACAATGTGCTCATCACAAATTAGGAATTTTTCCAAAGCTGCAGGGGTGTCTCAATAACACCCTGCTGCACCCCTGAAAAAGAAATTTGGGGGCATATGGCGCACATAAATTTTAACAACATTCCTTTACCTCAAAAACGATTTTCAAATCATAATTTCAAAACACTACACATGGGAAAATTACTTAAAATGTCCTTAAGACACATAAAAGCGTTTTTTGATTGCCTTTCCTGCATGGTTGGGTCACTTTTAACATGGCTATGTAACACAAACATTCAAAATCTAAATTTTCCATGCACATGTGGGAGCATATTTACAAGCAATTTGCGCCACAGAGAAAGGTCTTACACTAAAATGAGAAAAATAACATCAGGGACAGTCAATTGCCTTATAAAGAAGCATACACCATTATGTCCTTGTCATGAATTTAAAAACAATTCCTTTACCCCAAAAACGATTTTCAAATCATAATTTCAAAACACTGCACATGGGAAAATGACTTAAAATGTCATTAAGACACATGAAAGCGTTTTTTGATTGCCTTTCCAGCATGGTTGGGTCACTTTTAACATGGCTATGTAACACAAACATTTAAAATTTAAATTTACCATGCACAGGTGGGAGCATATTTACAAGCAATTTGCGCCACAGAGAAAAGTCTTACATTAAATTGGGAAAAATAACATCAGGGACAGTCAATTGCCTTATAAAGAAGCATACACCATTATGTCCTTGTCATAAATTTAAAAACAATTCCTTTACCTCAAAAACGATTTTCAATTCATAATTTCAAAACACTGCACATGGGAAAATTACTTAAAATGTCCTTAAGACACATAAAAGCGTTTTTTGATTGCCTTTCCTGCATGGTTGGGTCACTTTTAACATGGCTATGTAACACAAACATTCAAAATCTAAATTTTCCATGCACAGGTGGGAGCATATTTACAAGCAATTTGCGCCACATAATTCATAATTTTCTCCTTAAAGCACACTATTCTCTATCTAAATTAAAGAAATATTTTCTCACCTTAGCAAATACTTTGAGTTTGAAAACAGTCTCAGAAACACACCAATTTGTCTTCAGCAGAGCAAAAGGTATGCACTCCAGAGTCTGCAGCTATCAAAAGCACAGAAATGCTGTAATTCTTCACACATATCTCTCATGTCACCCAATCAAAACTCTTCCCTCATTTTTTTTCAAATGAAAACCTTTCCCCCCTCTGCCATTTCATGCCTTTTCTGCATGGCAACCACCTCTTGGAAGGCCTCTGTTGTTTGCAAGTTCACACAACAATGTTGCAATTGAACTCTGAACTCTCAGTGCACCTGCATATCCAGTGCATTCTTTCATTTAATGATTTTTTATTGACCACTCAAAATACATCTTTCAAAGAACACATCCGTGCACCCTAACTTTCTGTTTTCAGCAATCAAAATCCACCAATCACTGTTACTGCTTCATGAACACAGAAACTCCACAGTTTTTTTCATTTTAAACTCTCATTTTTTCAACTGCCATTTCATTGCCACACTTCATCTGACTGCAGGAGAACCTTCTCTCACCATGTTTTCTGTCTGGATTGTTGGACATAGTTATATTCACTGGGCTCAAAGGTACGTTGAAAACAGGAATTTACCTAACCTCAATTTACAAGATGTGGAAATTAAGTGGTTTGGCCACAGAGGATTAAAATGTCACCAATTGATACCATTGGTGAAAACCTTTATGCATTTGCCCAAACCTGACCTGTTAATTGTGCACTGTGGAGGTAATGACTTGGGCACTTTGACTGGTGTAGGTCTGGAAATGCTTTTAAAGGACACCTTTGAGCAATTAATGGCACTTTTTCCTCAGACTGCCTTGGTATATTCAAATATATGCCAAAGACAGAAATGGAGGTGGTCAAACCAATTTTGTCCACAAATTGAGAAGTCGAGGAAGCATGTAAACAAATCTGTTTCAGCTTACATGAGAGACCATGGAATGGGCTCCCTGTACAACAATAACTTGCGTTACTACATGCAAGATATCTACAGAGGAGATGGAGTTCACTTCTCAGATGAGGGCAACAGAATTTTCACTCTGAATTTAAAAATGTGCATTGGTACCTACTTATAAGTACCTAAATGTACCATAAACCCAAAAGCTCTTCTCAGAGCTACCCTACATCTAATCACTCACAATTATTATTTTACTCTAACATTTTTCACTAATTTTCAACAAAGTACGCTCCCTGGGGCGCTACCCGGTACGCGAACCGGGAGCTAACCTCGCGAAATGTTTTAAAAAAATGTTTTTTTTCGCACATATAAGCCTCCTCAGCCACCCTCACAAAACCTAGGGGGTCAAGATAACTCTACCGTGCCCCCTTCTACCCATTCTGAACATTATTTACCCTCCATCTTGTATCTTAATTTGACCGAAATACAAAATGGTGGACTCCCGTAACGCTTAAAGTTCGCGAACCGGGGCGCTCAACAGTTCGCGTACCGGGTCGCTCCCTGGGAAGCGCACCATCAAAAAAGGTGGGAAAGTAGTTCACAGAAAATCTACTGGAGACAATTTCACCAAATATAGATTAGCTCATACTACATACCAATCCCTACCATTTTCACAAATTTGATTGGAATTCCATTTAACCATTTAACCTGTAGAAATCTCTAAATACCCTGAGGTAAATTACTTCTCAAAACACATCTGAAGTGTTGGAATTGACAACCAATGAAAATGTTACTTTCATTTTCTACTTTTTTTACCTGACATTTGATTGGTTATGTACCTGAATATATATAAAGAAAGAGAGAGAAACACAGCCATTTTGACTACTACTTCCTGAATTACATTGCAAGATCATTTTCACTCACAACTTAAACTTCTTTTTAGAAGGTGAGATATTATTTTATAAAATTGAAAACATTTTCAGATAGTTATATACTATCCCTCTGTAAGAGTTAGACATTGAGAAAGGCTTCTTTATTATAATTATGGATTGATTTAGGTTTCTGTGGTATAATTATGAATTTACTTAGGCTTCTTCACAGGCACTTTTTAATAGTACTACTTCACGCCTGAAACCATACAGTGCCCATAGATTACTTCTCTGTTATAAACTCACAAGTACCTGTCTGAACTTAAACCCAACAGTGCCCTATCTCTACTGATATATTTATTTTTTATGCAAATTACAGCAAGAAAATGGAAGGAGAGCAGAATATTTCCTTCGAAATTGTTCTGGAGAACAACACAGAAAAAGATATTGAGGACAATGATGACTCAGATTTCATGGATGAATCACGGGACCATGAATTAGTTCAATGTGTAGAATCTGTGGATCATTTACTTCATTATGATGACGGTCAAATGTGGGAAGTTATGTTCACTCAACAAGAGGACATATCTGACAGTCAAATGTTAGACATTCTATTAAATTTTGAAAAACAATCCGAAAAATAAAATTATATGTAATATTAAAAAATTATTTGAGTCTTTAATCATTTTTATATGTAATTCATAAACTAGTGAAATGTTAGAAATGTTATTAAATGTTGAAACACAATCACAATAATAAATAATTGCTTAAAAAATAAAAAAATTAAAAAATAATCAACAAAACCAACAATCAATTAACATACAGTATTTGAAAAATCTATCATTCATTTTTCATTATAGTACGCTGCCTAGAACGCTTCCCGGTTCGCAGACCGGGCGCTAACCACGAAAAAAAACAAAAAAAAAATATTTTTTTTTTGCCCCGCGGTGCCCTTTTAAAGCCTCCACATTAAACCTAGGGGATCAGGGAGGATCTACTATGCCCCCTTATGGTTATTTCCACCTTTGTTTTGGCCTCCTCTTGTCTCTCAATCCTCCCGAGAGACAAGATGGCGGCCGCTCCGGACTGTTTAGAATGTTGACAGACACCGGAGAGCCAATCAGCTTCGCTACGCGAAGTTCCGTTACGCGAAAAGTACGCGAACTGGAGCGCTGCCCGGTCCGCTGTTACAGATATATATCTTTTTTTAAACGTTAATTTCTCAAAATCCACTGAAGCACATATATTGAGACCTACAAAAGGCACATCGGGCTACCAGTCCCTACAATTTTGCCAAGTTTCGTGCAAATCCATTCAGCCGTTCGGGCTAAAAGTGAGGCCAACCGCCCTATGGGAAACTCAATGTTAAAAACACGTTTTGGGACCCCCCTTTTTTCTCGGCCCCCCCTGGACGAACACCCCCCAAATTTTCAGGGGCTGCTCAGAAACAAAATGTGCCATTTTCCTGAAAATTTCAGCCAATTCCGTCCACAAACGCCAAAGTTATTAGACATAGAATTTTCAAAAATCCCATAGAGAAAAAATCCTAACTATATATACCTACTGGCGACCGCCAGTAGGTAATATATATATTATATATTATATTATATAATATATATATTATATATTATATATTACCTACTGGCGGTCGCCAGTAGGTATATATAGTTAGGATTTTTTCCCTATGGGATTTTTGAAAATTCTATGTCTAATAACTTTGGCGTTTGTGGACGGAATTGGCTGAAATTTTCTGGAAAATGGAACATTTTGTTTCTGAGCAGCCCTTGAAAATTTGGGGGGGGTTTGTCAAGGGGGGGCCGAGAAAAAAGGGGGGTCCCAAAACGTGTTTTTAACATTGAGTTTTCCATAGGGCGGTTGGCCTCACTTTTAGCCCGAACGGCTGAATGGATTTGCACGAAACTTGGCAAAATTGTAGGGACTGGTAGCCCGATGTGCCTTTTGTAGGTCTCAATATATGTGCTCCAGTGGATTTTGAGAAATTAACGTTTAAAAAAAGATATATATCTGTAACAGCGGACCTGGCAGCGTCCCAGGACGCGTACTTTTCGCGCAACGGAGCTTTGTGAAGCGAAGCTGATTGGTTCTCCGGCGTCTGTCAACATTCCAAAAAGTCCGTAGCGGCCGCCATCTTGTCTCTCGGTAGGATCGAGAGACAAGAGGAGGTCAAAACAAAGGGGGAAATAACTATAAGGGGGCATAGTAGATCCTCGCTGACCCCCTAGGTTTGATGTGGAGGTTTTAAAAGGGCCCCGCGGGGCAAAAAAAAACCAAAATAATAATAATCGAACGGCTGAATGGATTTGCACGAAACTTGGCAAAATATTAGGGACTGGTAGCCCGATGTGCCTTTGCTAGGTCTCAATATATGTGCTCCAGTGGATTTTGAGAAATTAACGTTCAAAAAAAGATATATATCTGTAACAGCGCTCCGCTTCGCGTACTTTTCGCGTTACGGAGCTTTGCGAAGCTGATTGGTTCTCCGGCGTCTGTCAACATTCCAAACAGTCCGTAGCGGCCGCCATCTTGTCTCTCGGTAGGATTGAGAGACAAGAGGAGGCCAAAGCGAAGGGGGAAATGACCATAAGGGGGCATAGTAGATCCTTCCTGACCTCTTAGGTTTGATGTACCATTTTGCCAAGTTTGGTGTAATTCCGTTCAGCCATTCAGGCTGTAGACGTATGTAAATGTCCTATGGAAAATTGCATGGGGAAAACACATTTGAAAGTGTTGAAATTTAGAACCAATTAAAATGTTACTTTGGTTTTGTATTTGTGTGTGATGAAAGTTAATTGGTTATGTATATATGTCAAATGAGAGGAAACCACAGCCATTTTGTGATACTACTGTCTGAGGTACATTTGTGAGGAATTTTTGGTGGTGAATTTCTGGTGTTTGATTTACACAGTACTAACACTTCTGCTACTTTTAAAAAGGTGAGTTGTTAATTTGTAAGGGGAACTATGTTGTACACTTGAAGATAATTTGAAAAATGTTTTCTGTTATTTATTTGCAGTCCTTCTGTTATACTAAATACTTGATAAAGTTAGTTTTATATTATGTATTACTAAAAACGATAAATGAAAGTGATTATTTTTTTCTGCAATTTACAGCAAGCAATTTCAAAATAAAATGGCTCACAATGAAGAGACCGTGGCAATTTCTTTTGAATTGTCCACTACATTGATTGAAATTGAGAGCACCAATAATGAAATATTGTCACAAGGAGGACATGACTTGTATGATTCCATTAGATTGATTGAAATGGACAGCACCAAGAATGAAATATTGTCACAAGGAGATGACTTGAATGATTCCACTACATTGATTGAAATTGAGAGCACCAATAATGAAATATTGTCACAAGGAGGAGATGACTTGTATGATTCCATTAGATTGATTGAAATGGACAGCACCAATAATGAAATATTGTCACAAGGAGGAGATGACTTGAATGATTCCACTACATTGATTGAAATTGAGAGCACCAATAATGAAATATTGTCACGAGGAGATGACTTGAATGATTCCACTACATTGATTGAAATTGACAGCACCAATAATGAAATATTGTCACAAGGAGGAGATGACTTGAATGATTTTTTTGATCAATCTCTTGATGGCGAATTTATCGAGTGTTTGGAGACCATAGAGTTACAAGAATCATCATTGGAGACTTTTAATGAGGACATTGCTGATGAGGACATGTTACTAGTTCTTTCAAATTTAGAAAATTCTGAAGAATAAATTTATATTTAGAAATCAAAAATTGTTTGAGACATTATTCATTTTTATTTTTAATTTATGAGGTTGTAGCGAAGTGATTGTAGTATAAAATGAGACTTATAGTATAGAGTGCAACATTTTTATGTTACATGGTAAGTTTACTCATATTTACTTCCCTTCTGCCACTATATTATCTCCAATGTGTATTTGACATCTCTTCTTCATCTCCGGCCTCCTTTCTCTCACTGTGTGTCTCCGATGCATCTTATCGCTGCTATTTTGTGTAATTACAGAAGAGAGTAAAATAAAATAGTTCGGAACGTGAAAAGGGGGCAAAGTAGAGTACTCCTCACCCCCTAGGCCTTTTTAGGCGGTCCCAAAAGGATCAGTTTCTGCTTTCCTGAGAGATTATGGTATGAGTTCCATATACCACAATAACTTGCATTACAACATGCAAGATATCTATCTCCTATTACCAACTTTTGGAGATATTCGCGCTAAGCGCGAATATCTCCAAAAAGTAACACCTGCCCTGAGCAGTTCTTAGCCATGTTATCCAATGGGAGGTGGATAACATGGCTAAGAGCATTAGCTCGGTAATGCATGAATATCGCTGAGTTTTTAGCGATATTCATGCATTGCGGCCGTTTATTATCGCATTTGCGATAAACCTTGATAATAGCAAGGTTTATCTTCGATAATTTCTGACGATGCTTAGTGGTAAAAAATTGGTTGGTAAGCATCGTTAGCGATAAATATCGCTTAACTTTGGTAATATGCCCCAACGTCTGTTAACGTTCGATTCGAAGGAAATGAGGAAGTGTTGAAAAACATTGTCTGCGCCATCTTGCCTTTTTTGAAATGCCACACTTTTGTCGTGCACGGCAGCCATTTTAGATGTCTTGACCAGACCCACTCTCTGCAAGCTGTCGATTCGTAGCATGGCTCCTCACCCACGCAAGCATCTTCCCTAGGCACTGGTCACCACCGCTCTCTGTCTTATGCATGGGCAATAAACCTCCCCCCATCTGCGCTGCTCTTCCCTGAGAATCACACTCTGTGCCCGCCCGACACCTCCCTTTCGCCCTATTCACTACCGCACCCTCTGACACTCCTCTTTCTCTGTGTCCGATTGTCCAGGCTATCAGCTAGCCCTGCAGATGTAGTTTATGGCCCCAGCTGTAAAGAATCACCCCTCTTCAAAGGAGTTATAGTAGATCAAGGCCCACACCCGATGAGATCCGTCACACCACACGTGTTCCTACTATCTGAAAACCATCCTGTATTGTGATTGGGGAGGGGACCGAGCCTGAAGCGGAAGATTCCAGGAATGACTCTTTGTACATCAAAGTTTTTACAATTATGTGTCACATTAAAAATATATAGCACTCCAACAAAGTAGTAGGAATATAAAACTTTAATAACATATAAATATATACAAGAAAACAAAAACAGTAAAAACATTTAAACAACGAAGAGACCGTGGCAATTTCTTTTGAATTATCCAATAGATTTATTGAAATTGACAGCACCAATAATGAAATATTCTTGTCAGTAGCGGTCTGTTGTGCGAATAGTTCCAAGGCAGCAGAACGCGCTGAAATCTAGATGGCACGAAAGTGATGTCTAGTAAGTTGCCGCCCAGCAAAAAACGGCGTGGGGCGCCGCGGGGGTGAGTGAGTCCAGTAGGCACCACAGCTATTCTTACCGGCATTGCAGAATTACTGCTGGGGACAATGCCTGTGCTGTAGCAGGGTCACAGCAGAAACAAAAAGGATTCTGTTGAAGATGTTGTTGGTTTTCAATTTGAAAACAGTTCTGGTGTCAACTGCTATGCTAATGTAGTGGTTAATGTTTTGTTTTCTCTAGAAAATGTAAAAGAGGGGGAGGCAGTCCAAAGTTCCGTTAAAAGGGCAAAGGAAAGGATCGGTGGTTTGAACTATCAGTCAAAAAGGGGAGGGGGTGCAATAATTTTTCCTACCGGGTCACACTGTGCTTTCACCGGAAGTGAGGTCTGCAGGATTCTAGTAATTCAAAGTGAGGCTGGCGCCAGCATGGGAGCGCCGACGTCCCGCGGATACAGTTTCGTCACTCCACGGGCGATCATGGCAGTCATTCCCCATCGGGGGTCGGAGACTCCCGCGGCTCCTCTAGAATCTTCAAGGTCGTGGAGGACTACGGTGGTGGAGTCAACCAGTGACCGGGCCATTTCTTTATGCTGGGCCCGCTCTTGCCAGGTCGACCGCCATTTTGAGAGTTCGGCAGCTACCGGCGATCGCGGGGTCACATGAGCGGACGGGCTCCACCCTGCCGGGCGAGACGTTGCAGCATGGCCACAGTGGAAGAACCCTTTTCCGGGCGCCTGGAGCGCTGAGGGTGCAGCTGGGAAGCCTCCACCTGGGGAGGCGGGAGAGGCCTGTTCGCACCGTCTCTCCCTCCCAGTGCACCCCACGGCGTCTCGCTTGAGATTTGTTATGGCCGGACCAGGCGATGAGGACGAGGGGGGGGGGTCGGAGGCATGTGCAAGACATCCCCCCCCAGTGTTGTCGCAGCTATTATAAAAGAAAGAAGTGTCCCGTCCGTCTTCGGGCCGGGCTTCCGGTGGATGTCGGCCGGACGCCCCTGGCTCTGGCCCCATGAACGGGTTTCTTGGTTTATCGGCTGCAGCCGGATCCCGTCGGCCTCGGCCCCCCGACCGTTGGTGGTCGGACCGGAAGAGCATGTGGCGGGACTATCTGCAACTCTCAAGGGCCACCGCGGCCGGACTGGGAGAGAGAGGGGAGGGTCGAGGAGACATTCCCCCCCTGCAACTGTTCAGCGTTGTAAAGGCAATCCCCTGGCCGGGTCCCGCTGGCCTCGGCCTCTCCTCCGGCTACACCCTACGTTAGGATCTCCTGGCCGAGGCGTGGCAGCAGGACCTGCCTTATATGGGCTGCTCCCGGCTGGGTGTAGCCGGAACCCTTCCCCACCTTGGAAGTTTCCAGAGTGGGGGTGGATGTTCTACTGACTTGCATTTTCCCTAGTCTATCGATTTTTTTGGCGTGGCAGGCGGTGGGACAGCGAGGGGTGATTTGGTTTCTCTTACTGTTTTTCTGGTCTCTCACCACTGGCATATTTTAACGTTTTCTTGTTTCTAGGACATTAATAGGTTTTATCATTACGTTATGTTATCGTTTCTTTGTTCGTTGTTTAATAAAAGTTCATGTTCATCAGTGGCCTACTGATTTTCGTTTTCCTATTTGTTTCTTTCCAGGTTGTTTCATGGTAAAGTTTCTGTTAACAGGATACAGTGATCACTTCGTTATTATTGCATATGTCCTTTTCACTAGGGGTGCTCTCTGGTCGGGCCAGATGACGTATCTCTAGTAAATGGTCCGGGTGAAAAAGGTGCATCAATCAGTGGGGAGTAGATAGGCATGACAGATTACAACGGGGGAGAACGGTCCGCATTACGTACCCTTTCACTACTTGCAAAGATTTTCCTACGTTTATTTGCCAACAGGGAATACCTCCAAAAAGAACTAATTCCCAAACAGTCAATGTTCGGACAATCAATCAATCAATGAGGAATGAAATAGGTACGACGTGTTAAAGGCTTGCGTTACCTACCCTTCACTATCTGCAAAGGGAGAGAGAATATTCCTATTCTTCCTCGTTTGCAGGTAGAGAAGATCCTTAAGAGAATTAACTTCGAACAATTCAATGCTCGATTGAAACAATCAACAAGGGGTACTGTGAACACAAATGAACGCCGCTTATATACATACGCATTGCTATTTTCAACAGGTTGTTCCTAATGTTTCTATTATAGCGAGGTCAAAAAGAGATCCCATTAGTGGCCTACTGATTTTGCTCGATTCCTTTTGTTTTTTTACACGATTTTTCGCTATCTGCAAAGACTAAACAGAGTATTGCGACTCTGTGCTTGTTTGTAAATAGAGAATGAACCAAAGAGAACAATCAATCAAATGGAGAGAGAAGCAGGCACGACGGATTACAAAGGGGGCAAAGGGCTGCGTTAACTACCCTTCACTATCTGCAAAGAGAGAGTACTCCTAATAGAAATGAGGGGTGGGGGGCAGCATTCAAAGCAGATCAGTGTGCATAAACACGAAAATGTTTTTACTTACCACGTACTTGACATTCGACAGCTTATGATATTTGCTATTAAAAAACCATTGAAATTCACTGAAAAAACCATAGGTTATAGACCATATATAGTTAGGAATTAGCATTTACAAAACCTTGAAAATTCACTGAAAAAACCATAGGTTATAGACCATATATAGTTAGGAATTAGCATTTACAAAACCTTGAAAATTCACTGAAAAAACCATAGGTTATAGACCATATATAGTTAGGAATTAGCATTTAAAAAACCTTATTTTACTCACACAAAACCATTGAAATTCCATATATAGTTAGTTGCACTAACTATATATCGCGCACCCGCAATCCACTGCTGATGATGTCACATATTACATAATTCATGACATGGTCAGTGACATCACTGATGACATCACTGATGACATCTCAAATGACATCACTGATGACATCACTGATGACATCTCATTTGACATCAATGACCACATCACTGATGATATCATTCATGTGACAATACAATGCATCTCCTCACACTTTAATATAACCTCTGTTACACCCAGTGTTAAATACAGAGTATAATTTTTGAAACCATTGACACACCAATACTAGTTACTACATACGCACTCAGTGATTCCTATGTTTACACACACATTCACTCATTTACCCATACAATCATTCATACATACAATCACTCATCTTTACAACACTATCATATGCACTCATACACCTATACAGACTCTCACACTCTGTCACTCATCCATGGAGTTACTCACACACCTAGTCAGTCCTGTAAAGAATCAATCACACTTCCATTTTCTAATCTATACAGTTAAACATAGAGCACCTTACATTTTGAAACATATACTAACACATAATTACTCTCTTATACAATCATTGATACAAGTACACATTGATCTGCACAGAGTCACACACCTCCCAGCCAGCCACACACACACTCAGTCTCCCATACAAATACTTGGGCAATCAATCAATAACCCATATAGTTACTCATATAGCTACTGATCAACACATGCAGCAGTTTACAGAACAACGGACATAATGATGCACAAATTAAGACAGTTTAGTCACTAACCCATGCACTCAGTGAGACACATTTAATCACTCACTCATACAGTCAGTCACGCACCTACTAAATCCTTCATCCAGACACTTCTACATCTACTCATTCTTCAATATGTAAAACATATTTAAACTTTACAGAAACACACAGTCACTGGATGATGTCATCAGTGATGTCATCAGTGATGTCATTTGAGATGTCATCAGTGATGTCATCAGTGATGTCACTGACCATGTCATGAATGATGTAATATGTGACATCATCAGCAGTGGATTGCGGGTGCGCGATATATAGTTAGTGCAACTAACTATATATGGAATTTCAATGGTTTTGTGTGAGTAAAATAAGGTTTTTTAAATGCTAATTCCTAACTATATATGGTCTATAACCTATGGTTTTTTCAGTGAATTTTCAAGGTTTTGTAAATGCTAATTCCTAACTATATATGGTCTATAACCTATGGTTTTTTCAGTGAATTTTCAAGGTTTTGTAAATGCTAATTCCTAACTATATATGGTCTATAACCTATGTTTTTTTCAGTGAATATATATATATATATATATATATATACATATATATATTACCTACTGGCGGTCGCCAGTAGGTAGTTATAGTTAGGATTGTTTTCCATAGGAAATCCGTAACATTCTATTGGGAATAACTTTGGCGCAGATTGAGGGATCTGCCTGTAATTTTCCTCAAATTTGCCTCGCTGCGCTCCGCTCCTTTCCTGAAAGTTTGGGGGGGATTCGTTAAGCGGGGGCCGAGATAAAAGGGGGATCCCAAAACGTGTTTTCCCCATGTTAATTTCCATAGGGCGGTTGGACTCACTTTTAGCCCGAACGGCTGAATGGATTTCCACCAAACTTGGCAAAATTGTAGGGACTGGTAGCCCTATGTGCCTATGCTATGTCGCAAGATATGTGCTCCAGTGGATTTTGAGTAATTTAGGTTAAAAATATATATATATATCTATAAGCGCGCGCCGGTACTCGCACCGGGCGCGCACCGCGAGTTCGCGAGCGGAAAGCTGATTGGCTTTCGGGTGTCTGTCAACATTCCAAACAGTCCGGAGCGGCCGCCATCTTGTGTCTCGGTAGGATCGAGACACAAGATGTGGCAAAAACAAAGGGGGAAATGACCAAAAGGGGGCAGGGTAGAGCCCCCCTGACCCCCTAGGTTTGATGTGGGGGGGAGCGCCCAGTACGCGCACCGGGGAGCGTACTTTGGTGAAAAATAGTGAAAAAAGTTAGTGTAAAATAATCATTTTGAGTGATCGGAGGTAGGGTAGCTCTGAAAAGAGCTTTTGGGTTCTGTGGATGATTTAGGTACCTACAAATACATCCCATACACACCCACACGGACACACCCCACACACACACCTCACACACCCACACCTCCACCCACACCCAAACAACCCACACACCCACACCCACACACACACCTTACACATCCACACCCTCACCCACACCCACACACCCCACACACCCACACACACACCTCACCCCCCCCACACACACACACACGCCTCACAGACACACCCCACACATGACACAAAGGGATGTACAAAAGTTCCCCGGGAAGAGTGACGGAGAGGGGTGTGTGTGCTAGTGAGTGGGGGGAATCCCCTAGTTGGAACTAGAACCCTCACACACCCAGCAAGCTAGGTGTCATGCTTCATCATATGGGCTCTGCTCCTCGTCAGACTGGCGCTGCAATGTCTGACGGGCTCCCGAAACCGGGGCTCTTTAGCGGAGATCTTCTGTTCCCGTCATATGGTGCATGCGTGTGAGAGGGCCTGTGGAGTGTGGTCGTGACGTGGGTGTTAGGTTAAAGAAGGTGAGTCAGTCTACATACTGAATTTATTCTCGTAGTAGACTCCCTTGGTTAAAAACAAAGAACGGTGGTGTGGGAGGGGAGAGACAATGACCCTAACACTATTAGGGTGAATTGGACTACTACCCTCAATTATCGGTCAACATGTTTCTTGCCTGATGGCAATTCTTCAGGACCTAAGTAGGATCGTACCACACAGTGAAAATACTAGTGACGAATATATACAAAAACAGAAGTAGGGGGTCAACACTTGCAGGCAGGTATACGTCCGTAATACAGTCAGTAATACCAGGGTGCAGGCTAGTCAGTCCTGCTGCACTTTGAATGCCTGTAGAAATGAAATAAGGTATGTAAACAAACATAATACAGAGCAACTGTAGTGATGAATTTTATGCCTTAAAAACACACCCCACACACACATCTCACACACCCCCATCCCCCACACACACACACCTCTGACACACACCTCACACACACACACACACCACACACACACCTCTCTCACACACACACACACACACCCACACACACACCCCACACCCCCACACACCCACACCCCCACACACACACACCAACAAACACACCCCACACACACAGACCCACACAACCCCCTCACAGACACACTTCACACCCACACCCACACACCCCACATACACGCCATACACACACCCCCACACCGCCAGCCACACTCCCACATACACCCCATACACCCACACACCCCACACACACACCCCACACACACCCACATATCCTACACACACAAACACACCCCACAGACACACACCCCCACACACACACACACACACACATACATCCCACACACCCACACCCCCCCACACATCCCACACCCCCCCACACACACCTCACACACCCACACCTCCACCCACACTCAAACACCCCACACACCCACACACACACCTCACCCCCCCACACACACACGTACCGGGGAGCGTACCATGGTGAAAACCCAGTGAAATAGTAAAATAATAATTTAAAGTGCTTAGAGGTAGGGTAGCTCTGAAGAGAGTTGTTGTGTTGTTTGGGTGTTTTAAGTACCAACATGTAGGTACCAATGCAGAGTTTTAAATTCAATGTAGACCGTCTCCTTTGTAGATAATTTGCATGTTGTTACAGAAGTTATTGTGGTATATGAAATCCAAAGCATAGTCTGTCAGTAAAGTAGAAACAGATCCTTTAAGCACACCCTGAGAAGGTCTAGGGGATCATAGGTAGTCTATCCTGCTCCCTTATGATGTTTTCCAGTATTACATTTAATCTCTTCTAAATCTACAGAAAATTGGCGGTGATATCGTGCATTAGAGACAGACAGTGAGAGAAAGGAGGCAGGAGATGAAAAACAGATGTCAAATACACTTTGGAGATAATATAGTGGGAGAAAGGAAGTAACTATGAGCAAACTTACTATGTAACTCCAAAGAATTGCACAGTATAGTATAAGTCTCAATTTATAATATAATCTTTTTGGTCCGACTTCAAGAATTACATAAGAATTACATATAAAAATGAATAATGTCTGAAACAATTTTTAATTATTAAATAAAAATTTATTGTTGAGATTTTTCATACTCTATTAAAACTTCTAACATCAGATTATCTGGAATTTCCTCCACAATTTCTTTGCATGATTCCATTGCTTCAAGACAGTTTATTAGTTCTTGATCCCCAGGGTCATCCATGAAATCAAAGTCTTTGTTAAGAATGTTGGTATGCATAGTTTCAAAAGAAATTGTATTGCTCTCTTCTTTACCTTCCATTTTTTGCCTGTAAATTGCATAAAAAATAACTATATTAGTAGAGTTAGGGCACTGTTGGGTTTAAGTTCAGACAGGTATTTCTGAGTTTTTACCAGTGAAGTTATCTTTGGGCAGTGTATGTTATCAGGCAGGAAGTAGAAATATAAAAAAGTGCATGTGAAGAAGCCTAAGTAAATTCATAATTATACTAGAGAAGCCTAAATCAATCCATAACTACAACAGGGAAGCCTATCTGAATCTATAACTATAATAGAGGGACAGTAAAAAACTATCAGAAAACGTTTTTCCAATTTAACTTAAAGTGCAGAACATAGTTCCCCTTACAAATCAACAAATTACCTTTCAGAAAGGAGTTGATGTTTTCAGAGGAAATCCTTTATAAATGTACCTCAGTTAGTAGTACTCAAAATGGCCGTGTTTCCCTCTCATTTTTCATATATATTCATGTTCATAACCAATGAAATGTCAGCACATAAAAATTCAAAATGAAAGTAACATTTTCATTGGTTGCAAATTCTAACACTTTCATATGTGTTTTAGTCATGTAATTTACCTCAGGATATTTAGACAGGGCTTCAGCCCAAATGGCTCAATGGAATTCCACCAAATTTGGGAAAAAGGTAGGGACTGCTATGTAGTAGGGCCTATTC
The DNA here is from genome assembly GCF_964261635.1 of Lissotriton helveticus. Classification (NCBI taxonomy): domain Eukaryota; kingdom Metazoa; phylum Chordata; class Amphibia; order Caudata; family Salamandridae; genus Lissotriton; species Lissotriton helveticus. Next base: position 749,072,046 of record NC_136059.1, on the reverse strand, counting down.
TATATATGGTGAAAGTCTATCTAGTGGTTTTTAAGTAAATTAACTTTTAAAAAATGGGAGCGCTTACCGGTGCGCGCCCCGGTACGCGTACCGACAGCGCTACGGGAGTCCTCCATCTTGTGTTTCGGTAGATTTGAGACACAAGATGGAGGACAAACAACGTTGGGAATGGGTAAAAGGGGGCACGGTAGACACCCCCTGACCCCCTAGGTTTTCTGAGGGGGGCTTAGGAGGCCCATATAGGCCCCAAAATTTTTTTTTTTTTAAATTTTTCGCGGGGGAGCGTACTGGGGAGCGTACTTTGGTGCAAAATAGTGAAAAAAGTTAGAGAAAAGTAATCATTTTGAGTGATCAGAGGTAGGGTAGCCCTGAAAAGAGCTTTTGGGTTCTGTGGATGATTTAGGTACCTACAAGTAGGTTCCAATGCATAGTCTTAAATTCAGAAGGAATATTCTATTCCCCTCATCTGAGAAGTGCACACCATCTCCTCTGTAGATATCTTGCATGTTGTAACGCAAGTTATTGTTGTACATTGAACCCATTCCATAGTCTCTCATGTAAGCAGAAACAGATTTATTCACATGTTTCCGTGCTTTCTCAAATTGTGGACAAAATTGGTTGGACCACTTCCATTTCTGTCTTTGGCATATATTGGAATATACCAAGGCAGTTTGTGGAAAAAGTATCATCAATTGCCCAAAGGTGTCCTCTAAAACCATTTCCAGACCTACCCCAGTCAAAGTGCCTAGGTCATTTCCACCACAGTGCAAAATTATAAGGTCAGGGTGTGGCAGATGGTGAAAGGTTTTCACCAATGGTATCAATTGATGACATCGCAATCCTCTTTGGCCAATCCACTTAATGTCTACATTTGGTAAATCAAGGTTGTGAAATTTTCTGGTAGCTGCATACCTCTGAGCCCAGTGGATGTAGCTATGTCCAATAATCCAGACAGAATACATGGTGAGAGGAGGTTCTGGTGCAGTCAGATGAAGTGTAGGAAGAAAATGGCAGTTGAAACAGTAGGAGTTTGCAACAAAATAAACTGTTGAGTTTCAGTGCTGTTGAATCACAAGCAATGATTGGTGGATTCAGATAGTAGAAAACTGAAAGTTAGGGTGCATGGTTCTGTTCTGTAAAAGAAGTAATTTGAATGGTTAAGAAAAAGTCATTAAAAGAAAGATTGCACCTGATAAGCTGGTGTATTGAGAGGTCAAACATCCTTGCTGAGTTCATTTGCAACATTGTAGAATAAACTTTTAACCCTGAGAGCTCAGTGAGGAGGGAGTTGCTATGGTAACAGGTAGAAAGGGCTGAGGGGGGAAGGGTGTTGGTTTGAAAATAGAGAGGGAAGAGTTTTGATTGGTTACCATGAGGAATATGTGTGTAGAATTACACACAAAAGTAGAGGTTTTCTGTGCCATTCATGGATGCAGTGCCTGCAGTACATGCCTTTTGCTCTGCTAAAGAAATATTGGTGTGTGTATCTGACACTGTTCTCAATCTCCCAAAGCATTTGTAAAGGTGAGTTATGATTCATTCAATATAGATAGAGAGTTTAGATTAGGAAGCACATTGAGCTTCTTTGCTGTTGGTTTGTGTGATGCTTTTTGAAAATGCAATATTTGAACCTTTCACAATCATATCACCTGTGTTACCTCAGATTAGGAAGCAGACTGAGCTTCTTTGCTATTGGTTTGTGTCATTTTTTTGGTAATGCTTGGTAGGAATGTTTGCAAGAGAGAGGAAATGTATTTTGTAAAATAGTGAGTTTTCAGTACTGAAATGGAATGCTTGTATATAGGACCTGCGTTCTGTTTTTAAAATGTTATTCAAAAAACGATTTTCTGGCAAATCAATGGCTTTTACATTTTTGAGAAGGAATAAATAGTGTGTGCATGATTACATACAAATATTTGAACCTTTCACAATCATGTCACCTGTGTTACCTCAGATTAGGAAGCAGACTGAGCTTCTTTGCTGTTGGTTTGTGTCTTTTTTTTGTAATGCTTGGTAGGAATGTTTGCAAGAGAGAGGAAATGTATTTTGTAAAATAGTGAGTTTTCAGTACTGAAATGGAATGCTTGTACATAGGACCTGCGCTCTGTCTCTAAAATATTATTGAAAAAACGATTTTGAGGCAAATGAATGACTTTTACATTTTTGAGAATGAATAAATAGTGTCTGCATGGTTAAAGAAATACATTTGAATCTTTTACAATGATGTCACCTGTGTTACCTCATACTAGGAAGCACATTGAGCTTCTTTGCTGTTGGTTTGTGTAATTTTTTTGATAATGCCTGGTATCAACATTTGCAAGATAGAGGATGTGTATTTTGTGAAATAGTGAGGTTTCAGTAGTGAAATTGAATGCTTGTACATAGGACCTGTGCTGTGTTTCTTAAATTTGATTTGAAAAACGATTTTGAGGAAAATCAATGGCTTTTGGATTTTAGAGAAGGAATAAATAGTGTCTGCATGATTAAATAAATATATTTGAACCTTTCAAATGATGTCACCTGTGTTATGTCAGATTAGGAAGTAGATTGTGCAGATGGGGTGAGGCATGTCCAGAGGTACAGAGGAGGTGAGGCCTGTGTTCAAGACTGTAGTGGGAGAGAGGCCTTTCCTGGGGAGCATAGGTGGTGAGGCCTGTGTCTAAGAGTGTAGTGGACTAGACTTCATGAAGCCTATCCCCCACTGTAGTCTTAGACATAGGCCTCACCTCCTTTGTACCCCTGGACAAACATCTCTTCCTCTACACTCTTCAATACAGGCCTCACCTCCTCTGCACCCCTGGACAATCCACACCTCATCTACAACCCTGAATAGCCCTCAACTCATCTGCATCCTTAGACAGGCCTCAGCTTATTTACACCCCTGGACACGCGTCACCTCATCTGCACCCAGTTACCATCAATTATACCCAATACATTGAGGCCTGTGCAGAGGACACAGATGAGGTAAGGCTTGTCCAAGGGTCAGAGGAGGTCAGTCCTATCCACTGCACTCATGGATACTGAATGCTTGTACATAGGACCTGCGCTCTGTGTCTAAAATGTTATTTAAAATACGATTTTGAGGAAAATCAATGGCTTTTAGATTTTTGAGAAGGAATAAATAGTGTCTGCATGATTAAATAAATATATTTGAACCTTTCACAATGATGTCACCTGTGTTACCTCAGATTAGGAAGTAGGTTGTGCAGATGAGGTGAGGCATGTCCAGAGGTACAGAGGAGGTGAGGCCTGTGTTCAAGACTGTAGTGGGAGAGAGGCCTTTCCTGGGGAGCATAGGTGGTGAGGCCTGTGTCTAAGAGTGCAGTAGACTAGACTTCATGAAGCCTATCCCCCACTGCACTCTTAGACACAGGCCTCACCTTCTTTGTACCTCTGGACAGACTTCTCTTCCACTACACTCTTCAATACAGACCTCACCTCCTCTGCACCCCTGGACAATCGTCACCTCATCTGCAACCCTGAATAGACCTCAACTGATCTGCATCCTTAGACAGGCCTCAGCTTATTCACACCCCTGGACATGCGTCACCTCATCTGCACCCAGTTACCATGAATTCTACTCAATACATTGAGGCCTGTCCAGAGGACACAGATGAGGTAAGGCTTGTCCAAGGGCCAGAGGAGGTCAGTCCTCTCCACCGTACACATGGACACTGAATGCTTGTACATAGGACCTGCGCTCTGTGTCTAAAATGTTATTTAAAAAACGATTTTGGGGCAAATCAATGGCTTTTAGATTTTTGAGAAGGAATATATAGTGTCTGCATGATTAAATAAATATATTTCAACCTTTCACAATGATGTCACCTGTGTTATGTCAGATTAGGAAGTAGATTGTGCAGATGAGGAGAGGCATGTCCAGAGGTACAGAGGAGGTGAGGCCTGTGTTCAAGACTGTAGTGGGAGAGGGGCCTTTCCTGGGGAGCATAGGTGGTGAAGCCTTTGTCTAAGAGTGCAGTGGACTAGACTTCATGAAGCCTATCCCCCACTGCACTCTTAGACACAGGCCTCACCTCCTTTGTACCCCTAGACAGATCTCTCTTCCACTACACTTTTCAATACAGACCTCACCTCCTCTGCACCCCTGGACAATCCTCACCTCATGTGTAACCCTGAATAGACCGTTTGCTTATTGTCATTGCTTTGTTGTTAGGTAATAGTGGTCTATAATGTGTTATTTTTTTCTGTACCACAGATTGAAATCAAGATTTCAATAGTAAGGAAATATACCCTCAAGGCAGAGGAGAAGAAAAGATGCGAAGTGGAAAAAATCAAAAACAGCAACGGAATTACAGTACTCCTCCACAACAAATACTTAAAAAAACAGGAAAAAAGCTCCTGGTAAGACAACTAAGTCTTTCTTATGGAACATATGTAGATAAAAAAAAATGTTGGACAGAATGTAGAAAAAGAGAAGGAGAGAGCAAATTTGAAAAGGAAGGAGAGGCCCCCCCAAAAATGTTAGCACTGGAGCAGGAGAGAATAATATGTATAGGAATAGAAGGCAAAACCAATTTAGGGACATTCGTAAACGAATGTTTCGCAATAGTGTAGTTTTAAATTTGTTAAAAAATATTAAAAAAGGTAAACAGAGATCTGCTTTTTATAAGAAAAAGAAAAGTGTAGAGAAGATTGTTGATCAGGCTTTTGAAGTTAAGAAAAAATTATTTATTTTAATAATCAATAGAATTAGGACACTTAACAAGACAATTGATGTTTTCAAATCAAACAGTAGATGGAAAAGAGTAATTAATCGGACTAATTTTTGTAAAGTTTTTTCTGGAGAATGGATGCACAGTTCAAGTTGTGAGCCATTTTTCAATGAGGAGAGTTACTTCCAGGAGAATGATTTAGTGCATGCAGTTGACACCAGTGGTCGAGCATATGAGGTGAAAGACGGTTGTCCGATTGAAAAAGAGAAATTGTGCCTAGAGAACCAGAAGAGGTGTTAACTGATGAAGTTTTAGGGAGACGTACTAAGGGTCCAGTGTACACTTGGAAGTGTAGTAGTATTTGTAGTGTGCGACAGGAATCAATCGATTTGTTTTGTAATTTCTTACGTACATATAGTAAGAAAAGTCTAAAACAGAAAATGAAGATGTTGCAAGACTTAGATCCTTGTAGAGTGAGAGAAAACACAGGTTTGCAAGGGCATTCACTGGCTTGTCTTTCTAGAAAAGTCTGTCAGAGTTTTCTTCATCATTTTAGGATGTTAGCAGTGCATTATAAAACAAAATGAGGAAATTAGCGAGAAGGTTGTATTATGCAAAAAGTCCAGCACTTAAACTTAAACAATTAAACAGTGCTCTTTTGCATGGAACTGAATTAGATGTGAAGAAGATTTGTGAAGAAATTGAGATTTGTTATTTTGGTGATAAAGAGGACAGTGTAGAAATTGACACAGAAATTCAAGGTAATGTGGAAGACAATGTACAGATTTCAAGTACAGAAAGGTTTGACCAGGAAATTACCAGGTTTAAGGTGAAATCAAGTGAAAGGCCGAATTTTACTTGTGTGTGTTGTCGACGAACTCATTATAAGCATCAAACTAGATTAGTTGATTTATACGTAAAAAGTGAAAAGATAAATAATTATGAGTGGAAGGATTCTGCAACTTATTTGTGGGTGGAGAATTCTTTTGATTTGAGTTCTGATCAGCGTATTTGTAAATATTGTTATGATAAATTAAATCAAAACAGAATGCCTGCTAGAGCTGTTCATAATAATCTGGAGTTGGTAGACATTCCTCCTGAATTGATGGATTTAAATACATATGAGTCTATTTTGATTCAATGTGTCCATCCTTTTCAGGCAAATGTTTGCATGGAGCCTAAGATAGGGAAATTGCCTCCTTCAGATTTACAGAGACGATTAAAGGGAAGAGTTGTTCATTTGCCTCTAGATTTCAAGAAAAATATTGATACAATTGGTGTAGAAAAAGTGGAAGAGGAACCACTGGTTATTCTAGTTAATGGGGTTCCGACAAAGAGTAAGAAAATCTGGCAAGATTTAGTGGATGTTAGGAAAGTCAAAAAGGCAACGTTGTATTTGGTCAAAAACAATGAGTACTACAAACATGTATGTGTTGGAGCAGAGGAAACAGCTTCAGATGAAGACAGTGATTGTTCAGCTGGCCAAATTGAAAAAGTTGATGTGTCTACAAGTGAAGAAATATATGAACATTATACTGTTCATCCTTTGCATTCCAAGAAGTAATGGGGAATGCAATTGAATTGTTTCAAATGAAATCAGCAAAAGGAAGTCCCATTAGTGTATGGGAAGAAAGTTTGGAAGCTCGTTGTTTTCTACAGCTATTTCCAACAGGTCGAGGTGGACGATATGACGATCGACCACTTCAAATTCCAGCATCTGAATACCGGACTTTAAGATTATATGCTGAAGATCCAAGGTTTCGTCAATGCATCCCATATTTGTTTCATCTACTGTATGAAAGTGACTTGTCTGGGCTTTCTTATGCAGTAAACCATATACTGAAAAGTGGAGCACATCTGCAAAATGTTTCGGCGAGGGACTTTATGGAGAAAGTCAATCTGCAAGATAATATTTTGGAATCTCATCTAATCAATCTCATGGCATGTCAGCGTGGTACAAATGAGTATTGGTACCGCCGTCATGGGGAATTGAAATGTATGCTAAGAAACTTAGGAACTCCTACATGGTTCCTCACTCTTAGCTGTGCCGAGTATGCATGGGACGACTTACTTCAATTTCTACGAGAGGCAAATGCAAATATACAAAATATAGAATTCAAAACACCTGGAGAACTGTGTTATTTGGATCCAGTGAATGTATGCAGATATTTTAATCATAGATTTGAAGCTATGATGTCTTTCATTACCAACAAAAAAAAAACTCCCCTTGGAGAGGTTTTAGATTTCTTTTGGAGAAAGGAGTATCAAGCGAGAGGTGCTCCTTACATACATATGTTGTTGTGGATTAAATATGCACCCAAATTTGGAACAGATTCGGATGAAACAGTGATGAGTTTCATTGAAGAGTATTCAACATGTGCTGTTCCAAAAACTACCGAGGAAAACAGTTTAAGGCAACAAGTTTTACGCTTTCAATCCCATCGTTGTGGGAAGTATTGTCGTCGAAAATTCAAAAACAAGGAAAAGTTCTACACAAAATGTCGTTTCAGCTTTCCACGACCAGTGATTTCTAAAGGAAGAGTAAATAATTTGATGTCTTCTCTACGACATACTGTGACGAGGAAATGACCCAAAAATACATACAATTTAAAAAGAAACGAAGAATCCAAGTACATCAACGACTACAACCCAGTGATTTTGTCCATGTGGAATGCTAACATGGATATTCAATTCATTGCTGACAACTCTATTGCTGTGGCTCGATATGTGACGTCTTACATCACAAAAAAGAAAAGACAGAACTGAAGGAAATGTGGGAGGATATTTCACATGAAAAGAGTCTAAGCAAGAAATTATACAGTTACAGTTTGAAGATGTTGTCACATCGAGAAATTGGAGCATATGAATGTTCTGATCGATTGTCATCAGCAAGTCTATATGCCAAATCTAGAACCATCATTTGGGTGAGCCTAGGTCTTGCTGCAACACGAAACCGAGTTTTGAAATCTGTACAAGAAATAGAGTATTTGGCGGAGAAAGAACCAGAAAGTACAGATATTTTGAAGACAAACATGTTGGATACATACTATCCAAATAGAAGTCCTTACCTTGAGAACGCTTGTCTCTATGAAGTTCTGCAAAGATATATTTATAAGAGGAACATCAGAGAAGATATCAATAATGGAATATATGCTGTCATTGGATGTGAATGATGTCTAGTGAAACAGAGAAAAGGTCATTTGATTAATCATCGAAAATTAAGTTGCGAAAATCCAGACAAAAGGGAATTTTATTATTTGGCTCTTTTGCAACTCTTTAAACCATGGCGTACAGAAGAGGAACTACTTGGAGATTTTCTCTGTTACGAAGACTCTTTTAATGCAACCAAGGATACCATAGAATGTCCTGTTTTTCCAAATTATCTGCAAATGTTGAACGAAGAAATAGAGCAAGAAGCAACAATTGCTGCAGAGATTGCGAGAGACAGTTCTCAAGACAGTCAGAGTTCTACTTCATTGAGTCAGGATCCACTAGGAGGACCAATTATTCAAAATGAGGCTGCCACTGCCATGGATGAGGTGGAAAGAGCTATGGAACAAGCTGAATAGGATGTAGTTAACTTAGAAGATTTGGTGAAACAACTAAACCTTGAGCAGAAACAGATATATGACGAAGTCACAGAACAGGTTGAACATGGATTTAGTCCTGAGAAAAAAGAGTGCTCATGTACATAATTTAAGCCTGTCCGACTGTATGTGAGTGGAGAAGCGGGAACTGGAAAAAGTTTTCTGATTAAAGCAATTGCAACTTATCTGCAGAAAATGACTGAATCACCGCTGTCTTGTGTTGTTACCGCTCCAACTGGGCTGGCAGCACATAACATTAAAGGGATTACTTTACATCGTTTACTGATGCTACCAGTTGAGCATGATAACAAATTACAATACCACAAGCTATCTGGAGATGCTTGTTCTGAAGTTTCGAGAGTCCTAAAGAAAATGAAACTTCTTATCATTGATGAGGTAAGCATGGTCTCAAATCTAATGCTTGGTTTTGTGCATTTGAGAATGCAAGAAATTCTTAGAACAGACTATGATGTCTTATTCGGAGGAAAACACATTATTGTTTTTGGAGATCTACTGCAGTTGACTCCAGTGAAAGGACAACCAGTGTTTAAAATGGTCATGCATGAAGATACCAGGAAGTGCCTAGGAAGCATTGGAAACGTTAATATATGGTTAAATTTCAAATATGCAGAACTATATGCAGAACTGCTTCAAAATATGCGTCAGGCAAAGGATGAAGATTATAAAAATATTCTACAAGATGTAAGAATCGGAAAAGTAAGTGAGCATGGGAAAGAAGCATTACATGCACGATTAATTTCAAATTTGTATCCAAATGAAAACATTCTTCCAGAGAATATTTTTAAGAAAATTACTGAGAACAAATCTGGGATATGCTTGATGCCAACTCTGCAAGAATGTTCCATCTGCAACCACAAAATGTTAAAGTTAGAAAATGAAGAGATTGTGAAACTGGAAGCTATAGATAAAATAGAGCATATGGGAGTAACAATTATTTTGTCTGAAAATTTGAAATCAAAATTGGATTCATTAGAGAAGAGTATATCTAAAACTGCTGGTTTTGAAAAGACTCTGAATGTGTGTTTAAATTGTCGTATCATTTTGACAAGGAATTTAAATGTTGAAAGAGGTCTGGTAAATGGAGCAATGGGTCATGCTGTTGATTTTGTGAATTACAAAAAAAGAGATGGAATTGAAATTTTAAAAATTAAATTTGATGGCATTGACGAAATAGAACAAATTTGTCGTTGTTCAGCTAGATTTTTGCTTGTGAAAGAATTATATGTTCGCCGAAAACAGTTTCCTATTTGTTTGGCATATGTGGTGACAATTCATAAATCTCAAGGTTTAAGTGTAGATAGTGCTTTGGTGAACATTGGAAGTTCTGTGTTTAAAGAGGGTATGGCATATGTGGCATTATCACGAGTCAGAACTTTATCAGGATTGTACTTGATTGAGTGTGATGAAACAAAGATTTGTGCTGATCTAGATTTGCCTCAATATCCTCTGTTTGAAAAACGTGTGGTAGGCCGAAAAAGAAGAACATGAGAATAATTGCAGTGAGGAAGTAGCAAAAAGACAAAAAGTAGATGAAACTGTAATTGTTATCAGAAAGAAAAAGGATTCTGTTGAAGATGTTGGATTTCAGTTTGATAACAGTTCTGGTGTCAACTGCTATGCTAATGTAGTGCTTAATGTTGTTTTTTTTCTTCAAAATTTACAAGAACAGATTGTTGAAAATCGGGATGAAACATTCTGCTGTTTATTGAATTCTGTGTTTGAGAAATGTAGCAGTGATAGAGCAAAAATAGAAAGTGTTTCAGAAATTCGAAATCTTCTAGACATATGTTCTGGTCAAAATCAATTTTCAAGGAATATTCAGCAGGATTGTCAGGAATTTTTAATGTATATGTTTGATGTATTGGAAGATGAAGGTGTAGATATAAAAAATCTTTTTAGCCTTTCTTATCAATGGCAGCATGACTGCGATAACTGTAGTTTATCAAGTAGTACTAGAATAGACACTGAAAGATTTATATATTTGACTTTACCAGACTGCAAATCAGTGCCTTTTAATAATCTAGTTAAAGCAGCTGATCACAATATGGTGTGTACCCAATGTAAGTCTGCATTGGTGTCCACATTATTTTTACAAACTTATGGTAAATATGTCATTTTAATGTTCCAACGATGTAGACCTGATGGAAGTAAATTGTCAACTTCTATTAAAAGATTTGTGGCTTCTCAGTTATCAATTTCAGGAAGAACTTTTGCAACTGTAGCTAATATTTATCATGACGGTCCTTCAACAACATCAGGGCATTACACATGCTATTTAAAAAGTCGTAAAGGTTGGACCCACTGTAATGACACTCATTTGACTTTCAAACAACGTTTTCCTTTTGACTTAAAAAATTCATACCTAGTGTTTTTAGAACCAAAATTTAAGTAAAGGTAATTGCCCTATGAAGACGGGAGCAGTTAATAAAAGTTAGTCTGCTGTTTAAAATTATATTGTGAGTAAAAGTGATGAAGATAATATAAAAATTATAGTTCTCATAAAGGTTTGGTAAGTGGATCGCATATTAAGTGATATCAGTATTATAGGAAATGTTGAACATGAGAGAGCCAGAGCTGGAATTATGAATATTTAAATATTGAGAAAATGTTGTTTGAGCCTTTCTTTCAGAACGTCGGGAAAACGGTAATTTTAGAGTTTGTTTTAAGTAATTTGAAAATATACTGATACATCTTACACTATTTGGCCTTAAGGAAAAGTGAAGGAATGAGCAAAGAGTCATGACTGAAAAAAAGGAGTATATAAAAACATTAAAACATATTTCAGATGTTCTTCGAGCTTTTCTTTTAGAAAGTTGATTAAATGGAATTTTTAGAGAACAGCAGAGTACTTTCCAACGAAAAGGACCTTCATGATGTACTATTTGGCCTAAAGGAAAAGTAAGTGAATGAAAGATTAGTGTATATTTGTGAATTTTAAGTTTAGATGTTTTTTTTAAACACAATCGTTTTGATTGTGTTTTTTTCCCGCTGTCATATGATGAGTAGTTTGAAGTCACTGTTTTAAGTGAAATTCAATATATTCTGAGAACAGCAAAAATAAACTATGTAACATGTTGTACAAGTTATTCTATAGTTTGTATTGTGTAATTTAAATTCTATTCCCATTGTCTCACACTCACTTTGCTTTTTGCATTCTCTTTCAGCTCTTTTTACTCACTTATAATGTCTTTCTCTAACTCTGTTTCACACCCATTCGTTTACTGCACTTCATTCACAAACCCTCATTTTCATTTCAACTGTCTGCATCCCCTCTCTCCCTTGCACCAATTTTCAGCTTTCAGTCTCTCTGCTTTACTTCCCTTTTCCGTCTTTTCCTCTTTTGCTCTTTTAGTAATTCCTCTTTACTCACTCAGCAGTATTGTCGCACTCTATCACTATAACTCGCCCACTCTCCCTCGCTTATCTTTTTTTGCTCCTTTCTTTTGACCTCTTCTCTCTATTTTCCATTCACTACCTCTATGTCATCAGTCCCTCACTCTCCTTGTGTTATGTTCACTTGTGTTTATCTACCTTCTATCATTTCTCTTACAACAACTTCACTGCTCCTCTCTCATCGTTCTTCATCCCATTTCTTTTACTCTGGTTCCATTACTACCCCTCAATTCCTATCTTTCAGTGTCCTTCTCTTTACTTTCATCACCGAATCACTTTCTCTCAGTACCACTGTTTTAGTCCTCTTCTCCTCTCTTTCCTTTTTTCGCTTCCTTACTCATTTCCTTTCCTCGCTCATTGTACTTCACTTCACTCAGTCCTTCTCTTAGTCTCTCTGTCTACTAACTTCCTCACTCCTTTTCCCTCAATCCTTCTATATTATCCTCTCTCCCTTCATGCCTTCGCTCTATGACTCTCCTTCACTTACTCTCAGTTATCTTCCATTCCTCATTCTTCTAAATGCATCCTTAATTAGACTCCTTTCCCTCTCAGTCATTATCTTTTTACTTACTCCTGTTTCCTGATTTAGTTTTGCTACCTCACATTCTTTTAGTATCTTTCTTACCTTCAGTTCATTTCTCTCTTCTTCTCTTCCTCTCTGTCAGTGTATCTATATGCCTTACTGTTAGTAATTTGCTCTCCTTCTATTTCTTTTTCCCTCTTTTTGTCCTTCTACCTTACTTTATTTCCCTTTCTGTGTCCTTCACTCTTACTTTATTTCTAAATACACTGTTATTATTTTTAACCTCTTCATTTGTATCTTTTATTTTAAAATACATATTTTACTAACTATAACGCATTTTTTCTTCTCTCTTTCACAGATACAAAATGTAGTAAAAAAATGTAATTAAAGTTACATTAATGATATGGTAAGTGTGACAAAAAAATGTAGTTTGTCATCACCCTTTGCTTTAACCTCACTACTATTTTCTCACCCTACCTCACTCCTCTTTCTTTACTCTGCTTCCCTCACTTATTCTTATCCTCCATGTTTACTCCCCTTTCCCTAACTCCCCTCCCACATTCAACTTCTTTCAGTCCCCCTGCTTTACTTCCCTTACCCTTTTTTCCCTTCCTTTGCTCCCTCACTCATTCCCTTTCCCTTAATCATTTACTTTACTCCTGTCACTCCTTCTCTCAGTCCGTCTGTTCTCACAGTTCCTCATTTCCGTTCCCTCACTCTGTCTCTCTTATCATCGCTGTCTCTGTCCCCTCATTCTGTCAATACTCTTTCGTCATGCTCACTCCCTACAACTCACCACACTCCCTCACTTACCTTTCTTTGCTGCTTCACTCACTACCTTTCAGTCACTCCTTCCTTTACTCTCTCTCTCTTTTCTCTCTGTCACTCCCCATGTCTTACCTTTATTCACTTTTATCCACCCTCTTTAACCCTTTTTTACTTACAGTCACTGCTCTTTTCTAACCCTCCATCACCGTTGTTCCTTTACTCCGGTTCCATCACTACCCCTCATTCCCCATCCTTTACTGTCCTTCCCTTTACTTTCAACACCCACTCACATTCTCCCAGTACCTCTGTTTTAGTTTTCTTCCTCTCTCTTCCCTTCTTTCGCTCCCTTAATCATTTTTTTTTCTCACTTACACTCTATTATACCTTCTCTCTGTCTTACTATGTAATACACAGTCCATCTGTGTTGCTCCCTCTAGCTCTCTTTCTCTTAACATCACTCTATCTGTCCCCTTCCCTAATGCTCACTCCTTCATTATTTTTTTTCCTTTTTTTTGGGTGTGCGCCCCGGTGCGCGTACCCTGGAGAAAAAAGAATGACAGAGTTTTTAAAAAATATAGCATTTTTTTATAAATTGGAGGTAGTTCTAAAAAGAACAGTTTTTTATTCTTTTTGTTGTTTTATATTTTTTTTATTGTTTTTTTGAATTTTTTTTACTTTTTTTGGTTTTTCAGAACAGTTTATATTTTTTTTGTATTTTTTATGGGGAGAAACAAAAAACAGGGAATTGTAAACGGCTCAACTGGAGCAAAAAAAAAATCAGGAAAAAATTAGGGTTTTTTGGGGCAATTGTGGTTGTCACCAGCAAGGACGATGAGGTTTACGCTCTGCTCACCATAGCTGATGGTCTTACCACAAAAAATACATGTCACCCTGAATTCACAAAACCGTGGTTGTATGATTGGCATCGTCTCCCTTGTGTCTGGTCCCGATGGAGTGGGTTGCTTTCTTTTGGAGGTGCGGGGTGAAGATTGGGGAGGGTTACTGGTCAGTTCTCCCAGCTCTGCAGCAGCATAGTTGTTGGGATGCTTGCGCTGCATATGCCGAATCATGGTGTAATTACCAAATGAATATTTCCTATTAGGGTTGCCCCTTGAAAGGTCCATGCCACAGATTCGGCAAGTTACCTTGGGCGCATTCACTTTCTTCTTGCCCTCTGGGATGGAAAAAACTCCCATACAATGTGCTCCTTTGGCATATATGGGGTATTGTCTTCTGGGAGGAATGTCCTTCTCCCCTCCTTGTCCTCCTCCTCCTCTTCTTCTTCTTGACCACCAATGTGATGTTGTGGTGGTCCTCTTGGTGGTGGTGGTGGTGGTGGTGGTGCAGATGCTCCAGCTGCTGCTGCTACTGTAGCCATTTTAAAGAACAAAAGATTAGAGGCAGATCTCCAAACAGGTCTTCCTCAGTCAAAGGACAAAGTCAGAATAAGGAAAAAAGGTGGGGGCTTTCATCATTTGGAAAACAAAACTGTTCTGGACCAATGAAAAGTGTTATTTTCAAGTCACATGATCCGGGCTTTCATCATTTGGAAACCAAAACTGATCTGCACCAGTGAAAAGTGTAATTTTCAGATCACATGACCCGACGCGCTTACGCTACGCGCCCCGGGGCGCGCCCGTGGGCGCGTTGCGTAAGCGCGTCAGGACGTTGCGCGATCGTATGCGCTCGCGTGCTTCCGGGTGCGCTTACGCTATGCGTCATATGATGCATCACGCGGCTACGCGATACGTCACGATGTTGTTTTCGTTCGCGGGAATAGCGCTAACGGGACGCTTACCGGTACCCGCCCCGGGGTGCGCCGTAGCACTGCGCCTACCGGTGAGCGCATCGGTACACGCCCCGGTAGCGCTCCGGGGCAAAAAAAAACAAAAAAAAAACTATTACATAATTATACAATATAAAATTAGTTATAAAAAATATTACATTTCATACCTATAGAGATTTGCTATTAAAAAACCTATAAAATTCACTGAAGAAACCATAGGTTTCACACCAGTTATAGTTAGGAATTAGCATTTAAAAAAACCTATTAAATTCACTGAAAAAACCATAGGTTTCACACCAGTTATAGTTAGCTGGAAATTTTACTCGCATAAAACCATTGAAATTCCCACGTTATAGTGAGTTGGACTCACTATAACTTGCGCGTGCAATGCACTGCTGATGACGTCACATATTACATCACTCATGACATGGTCAGTGACATCACTCATGACATCACTGTTGACACCATCCTTGTGACACAGTGACAGACCTTCTTTCACTGTAATGTAACCCTTGAAACACACATTCAAAAATAGAAAGTAAAATGTTCAAGAAAATGGAGATACCCATATCAGTTACAACAACCAATTCAATAATTCCACCATCTATATACACATCCACTCATTCATCAACAGTTCTATATAGTCACTCATACATATACTCACTCATCATATGTAGTGATACACCTATACATCCTGTTATACACCAACAGTCATCCAAAAGTTACTCACACACATACTCACACACATACTCACACATGCAAATAAACTATTGAACATCCATTTATTTGCATATAGAGCTATACACACACTACCACCTTACTTCTAAGGAAATTTACACATATTTATTCTCTTAAACAATCACTTATAGAAACACATATTTATTTAAACAGGAACTCTTACAATCTCATACTCTCACATATACTCACTTACATACATCAATATTCACTTATACTAGATCAAAACATATGTAGTTACTGATAAAGACACTAGTGAGACAGTCATTCACTCAATAACACACACATATACACACTCATCCACCCATACAGTCCTGCACATATGCTGTCTTCAAAACACATAAAGAGAGTCAGTTATTCATGCATCTATGTGCTAAGTAATACCCCCACCAAACCATACAAACACTCATACTGATACTAAAACAAACATCTAATAACCCATATACATACACATGTAGCTACTCACCAACCCATGCAGCCACTTATACAGAAAGTGAAACACTAATCCTTATATTTAAATATTTAAACATTACTCACTAATATATGTATTGCCTAAGATACACTTAATAAGCCAGTTAACCAATCAATTTAAAAAAAAAAAAAAAACATCTAAACATTAGATTTATTCTTCCATCGACTTTCACATATACATATATAACACATATTTATTTCTCGGAAAGACACACATTCACTGGATGGTGTCATCAGTGACGTCATGAGTGATGTCACTGACCATGTCATGAGTGATGTAATATGTGACATCATCAGCAGTGCATTGCACGCGCAAGTTATAGTGAGTCCAACTAACTATAACGTGGGAATTTCAATGGTTTTATGCGAGTAAAATTTCCAGCTAACTATAACTGGTGTGAAACCTATGGTTTTTTCAGTGAATATATATATATGTTTATATATAAATACCTATGCATATATTACCTACTGGCGGTCGCCAGTAGGTATATATAGTTAGGATTTTTTCTCTATGGGATTTTTGAAAATTCTATGTCTAATAACTTTGGCGTTTGTGGACGGAATTGGCTGAAATTTTCAGGAAAATGGAACATTTTGTTTCTGAGCAGCCCCTGAAAATTTGGGGGGGGTTCGTCAAGGGGGGGGCTGAGAAAAAAGGGGGGTCCCAAAACGTGTTTTTAACATTGAGTTTTCCATAGGGCGGTTGGCCTTACTTTTAGCCCGAACGGCTGAATGGATTTGCACGAAACTTGGCAAAATTGTAGGGACTGGTAGCCCGATGTGCCTTTGCTAGGTCTCAATATATGTGCTCCAGTGGATTTTGAGAAATTAACGTTCAAAAAAAGATATATATCTGTAACAGCGGACCAGGCAGCGCTCCGGTTCGCGGACATTACGCGTTACGGAGCTTTGTGAAGCGAAGCTGATTGGTTCTCCGGCGTCTGTAAACATTCCAAACAGTCAGTAGCGGCCGCCATCTTGTCTCTCGGTAGGATCGAGAGACAAGAGGAGGCCAAAGCGAAGGGGCAAATGACCATAAGGGGGCATAGTAGATCCTCCCTGACCCCCTAGGTTTGATGTGGAGGTTTTAAACGGCTGAATGGATTTGCACGAAACTTGGCAAAATTGTAGGGACTGGTAGGTCGATGTGCCTTTGCTAGGTCTCAATATATGTGCTTCAGTGGATTTTGAGAAAATTAACGTTCAAAAAAAGATATATATCTGTAACAGCGCTCCGCTTCGCGGAGATAAAATTATCTCTGTATTACCTAGCTGTTGCTAACACCAGTTAGCGACCGCTAGTAGGAGATAGCGACCATCTTGGGCCCCACTTTGCATGTCAGTGATATTTATCACTAATGACATGCAAAGTGGGCATGCCAAGATGTTAGCGACTGGAAACAGTCGCTAACATCGCTATCTCCTATTACCAACTTTTGGAGATATTCGCGCTAAGCGCGAATATCTCCAAAAGCTACCACCTGCCCTGAGCAGTTCTTAGCCATGTTATCCAATGGGAGGTGGATAACATGGCTAAGAGCATTAGCTCGGTAATGCATGAATATCGCTGAGTTTTCAGCGATATTAATGCATTGCGGTCGTTTTTTATCGCATTTGCGATAAACCTTGATAATAGCAAGGTTTATCTGCGATAATTTCTGACGATGCTTAGCGGTAAAAAATTCGTTGCTAAGCATCGTTAGGGATAAATATCGCTTAACTTCGGTAATATGCCCCAACGTCTGTTAACGTTCGATTCGAAGGAAATCAGGAAGTGTTGAAAAACATTGTCTGCGCCATCTTGCCTTTTTTCAAATGCCACACTTTTGTCGTGCACGGCAGTCATTTTAGATGCCTTGACCAGACCCACTCTCTGCACGCTGTCGATCCTTAGCATGGCTCCCCACCCTCGCAAGCATCTCCCCCAGGCACTGGTCACCCCCGTTCTCTGTCTTATGCATGGGTAATAAACCTCCCCCCATCTGCGCTGCTCTTCCCTGAGAATCACACCCTGTGCCCGCCCGACACCTCCCTTTCGCCCTATTCACTACCGCACCCTCTGACACTCCTTTTCCTCTGTGTCCGATTGTCCAGGCCGGTCCTAGGCTATCAGCTAGCCCTGCAGATGTAGTTTATGGCCCCAGCTGTAAAGAATCACCCCTCTTCAAAGGAGTTATAGTAGATCAAGGCCCACACTCGATGAGATCCGTCACAGCACACACGTTCCTACTATCTGAAAACCATCCTGTATTGTGATTGGGGAGGGGACCGAGCCTGAAGCGGAAGATTCCAGGGATGACTCTTTGTACATCAAAGTTTTTACAATTATGTGTCACATTAAAAATATATAGCACTCCAACAAAGTAGTAAGATTATAAAACTTTAATAACTTATAAATATATACAACAAAACAAAAACAGTAAAAACATTTAAACATTTTTAGGGAAAAACAACGAAGTAGCGGTCGGCTGTGCGAATAGTCCCAACGCAGCACAACGTCCAGATTTCTGGACGGCACCCAGGTGATGTTGCCTGGGTGCCGCACTGATTTCGGCATCCGGCGTGGGGCGTCGCGGGGGTTGGGTCATCAGTAGCAAACTGTTGTGCGAATAGTTCCAAGGCAGCAGAACGATGGCACCAAGGTGATGTCCAGTAAGTTGCCGCACTGGTTTTGGTATCCTACAATGCTGCTCCGAATAACGGTGTGGGGCGCCCCGGGGGGGGGGGAGGCGGCGTGAACGGGCCTCTCCAGGTGGAGTCTCGTCTGTTGTAGTGGGGCGCCCCTTTACCGTTTCAGTTGCCATTCCGTCCGCTTTTGGTCCACTGTGTCAAAAGCCGCAATTCAGCTGAGTTGCGCCCACTCTTGCGGTGCAGCGATAGGCGGCTGTCACAGGACTCTCAAAATGGCGGCAGGCTCTTTCCTTTTTGGGCCTGGTCCACTGAAATGGCCCTGGGACACCTTGGAAATCGGACGCTTGTCTACTAGGTCTTGGACCCCATTCTCGAAAGCGTCCCCTCCGCCTTGAGGATTCAACAAAAGTTTTGGGGGCCCCCGACTCCTGCAGGCTTCTGGTGGGGAGCGGCTGCCATGATTGCTCGCGGAATGACCACGACGGAGCCACGAGATGGTGGTGCTTTCATGGTGACGCCAGCTTCAGTCTGAAACATCCAGAAACAAGGTGGGGCTTTCATCGTTTGGGAAAAAAAAAAGTTTTCATCCAATGAAAAGTGTTATTTTTAGGTCATATGATCAAGCCTTCCATCATTAGGAAACCAAAAGTAAAATGAACCAATGAAAAGTTTTATAAACAAGTCACATGACCTGTTATGCGGCATAGGGTATAAAATGCGGAGAAAATACGTTGGCACGTGAGGCGGCGTCAGTAGCGGACCGATGTGCGAATAGGCCGAAGGCAACACAACGCGCCAAGATCCGGATGGCACCGAGGTGGTGTCCAGCAAGTTGCAGCACTGGTGTGGCCATCCTACAATGCTGAAAGTCGGCGTGGGGCGCCCCGTTGGCCTGTGAGTTCGCGTCAGTAGTGGACCGATGTGCGAATAGGCCGAAGGCAGCACAACGCGCCAAGATCCGGATGGCACCGAGGTGGTGTCTAGTAAGTTGCTGCACTGGTGTGGCCATCCTACAATGTTGAAAGTCGGCGTGGGGCGCCCCGTTGGCCTGTGAGATGGCGTCAGTAGCGGACCGATGTGCGAATGGGGCCAAAGGCAGCGCAACAATATTTTCTGAATAGAAGACACCACAAGGCGCTGAGATGCCAAGATCCGGATGGCACCGAGGTGGTGTCTAGCAAGTTGTGGCACTGGTGTGGCCATCCTACAATGGTAAAAGTCGGCGTGGGGCGCCCTGTTGGCCTGTGAGATGGTGTCAGTAGCGGACCGATGTGCGAATGGGGCCAAAGGCAGCGCAACAATATTTTCTGACTAGAAGACACCACAAGGCGCTGAGATGCCAAGATCCGGATGGCACCGAGGTGATGTCTAGCAAGTTGCTGTACTGGTGTGGCCATCCTACAATGCTGAAACTCGGAGTGGGGCGCCGCATTAGCCTGTGAGATGGCGTCAGTAGCGGACCGATGTGCTAATGGGGCCAAAGGCAGCACAACAATATTTTCTGAATAGAAGACACCACAAGGCGCTGAGATTCGGTTACCACCGAGGTGATGTCTAGCAAGTTGCCGCACTGGTGTGGCCATCCTACAATGCTGAAAGTCGGCGTGGGGCGCCCCGTTGGCCTGTGAGATGGCGTCAGTAGCGGACCGATGTGCGAATGGGGCCAAAGGCAGCGCAACAATATTTTCTGAATAGAAGACACCACAAGGCGCTGAGATGCCAAGATCCGGATGGCACCGAGGTGGTGTCTAGTAAGTTGCACTGGTGTGGCCATCCTACAATGCTGAAAGTCGGCGTGGGGCGCCCCGTTGGCCTGTGAGATGGCGTCAGTAGCGGACCGATGTGCGAATGGGGCCAAAGGCAGCGCAACAATTTTTTTGGAATAGAAGACACCACAAGGCGCTGAGATTCGGTTACCACCGAGGTGGTGTCTAGCAAGTTGCTGCACTGGTGTGGCCATCCTACAATACTGCTCCGAATAACGGCGTGGGGTGCCCGAAGGGGGGGGGGAGGCGGCGTGAACAGGCCTTCCTAGGTGGAGGCTCGTCTGCTGTAGTGGGGCGCCCCTTTACCGTTTCAGTTGCCATTCAGCTGAGTTTCGGCCGCTCTTGATGCTACAGCGACAGGCGGCTGCAACAGGACTCTCAAAATGGCGGCCTGTTCTTTGGATTTGGGCCTGGTCCACTAAAATGGCCCTGGGACACCTTAGAACTCGGACGCTCGATTTTTTTTTCCTTTCCTCTACATGCAAAAAAAGGTAAATGCCCGGTACGTTATACACTTCATCTGCCACGATGTACTCTCCAGAGGAACCGAAAAAAATATAGTTATGGTAACTATACCATGCATCGTCATATGGAGAGGTGGCACCAATTAATTATAGTGCTGCATAAAAGAGAGATTTGGAGGAGAACCCCCGACCTGCCAGTACATTCATCAAAGAAGTGGCACTGACAGCATCAGAGGCAAGGGAAACAGTCCCAAATATTTAGAAGAACTTTGGAAAGATTAAAATGACATGTTTAGATTGTGGCAAATTAATTTCATGTGGACAGATGAGTGTTACTCTATAAATACAGCATATGAACATCATCATAGTCGATGGTTGGTAGAGACATTTTGACTATATCCTGGACCTGCCCGTCCTCGCCCAAAATGGTGCCGGAATAAATGGGACTCGTAACTCCTTGTTGTGTACTGGTTGCAGAACCTTGAAATCACGAGATACGTATGCAGTTTTGAAGCACATGGCGGGCGGGGACGAGAATTGATTGAGTATTTCGACATCCCTATTGATATTAAGTTCTGATGTGTTATTGATTACTGTACTATTGAAAGTTCGAATTAACGTCACCCATGGTACTTGCCCGCAAATGTATATCTAGATAATTTTATTGTAACTGGCCCTGTCGTATTTTAATTATAAAATGTACATCCACCGATTCCGCAACTGTTAGACACCTTAGTTCTTGCAACCTAATGGCCCGCCCGTTACGTTCCTCTACAGTGTAAATGTCTACTCATCATATACGATTACAGTTTGCTCCGTGGCCGGCCCACGTGGTTATAGGCTCGTATTTGTATAATGAAATTTTCACAATAAAGGTTTTTAAAAGAAAACATGGTAGTAGTATATACATTGGTAAAGTTTTTAATAATAGTCACTGTTTTAGAATCATTAAAAGGCAAGTGAAATAAAGCAGACCAATTACATGAAGGGTAAAAGGTATAATACGCAGGAACGCAGTAAAGATAAATGGTCAAGGGCTGTTGTGTTTTCTACTCCTGCAACATAAAGTGATCGATAAGAATCTCATATTCAGGCGTATCGGCGACTAAGACAGCAGGTCGACCCTCTTTTGCTCAACGGCTCCGTCATGGGACGAAGAAACGCCCTTTTTCTCGAAAAAAAAATATATTTTACTTGCAGGACAGTTGTAAATTTTCCGGGAAAGTACATTAGCCTGGAAAATTATAACATATATTTAAGAAAAAATAATGTTCGGAAGTAATAAAAAGCGTAATTTTTAGGTCATATGACCAAGCCTTTCATCATTAGAATAAGAAAAGTAAAATGAACCAATGAAAAGTTTTATTAACAAGTCACATGACCTGTTATGCTTACGTTACGCGCTGCGCGTCGCGCCCCGGATGACTTCCGGATGCGCTAACGCGGCGCGTCATATGACGCATTACGCGACAACGCAGGTCCAGAATATGGTCAAAATGTCTCCACCAACCAGCGGTCGGAACACAACCCCTTTCAGCAGGCTAAATAGTTCTGTTAAATGACAAGAGAAGGGACAGGCAACAAGAACCATCAGTCAAAGAGGGGAGGGCTAGTTCTTCTCTTCCGGGTTACATTGGGGCGCTACCGGAACTGATCGAATTGGTAGTCTACAGTGTTTCTGGATGTTTCAGACTGAAGCTGGGGTTAGCATGAGAGCACCACCATTTCGTAGCTCCGTCGTGGCCATTCCGCGAGCAATCATGGCAGCCGCTCTTTATCGTTATTTTGGGCGGGGTGGGTGGCGGAGCCGAGCTGTATTGCAGCCATCATGGTGTGGAGTTCAGTTCATCTCACTAGTTTCGTATTTGTCATGAGGGGTTGTTCCTAATGTTTCTATTTTAGCGAGGTCAAAAAGAGATCCTATTAGTGGCCTACTGATTTTGCTCGATTCCTTTTGTTTTTTTACACGATTTTTCGTTATCTGCAAAGACTAAACAGAGTATTGCGACTCTGTGTTTGTTTGTAAATAGAGAATGAACCAAAGAGAACCAATTCTAAAACAGTAAATGCTTGGATAACAATCAATCAAATGGAGAGAGAAGCAGGCACGACGTATTACAACGGGGGCAAAGGCCTGCGTTAACTACCTTTCACTATCTGCAAAGAGAGAGTACTCCTAATAGAAATGAGGGGGGGGGCAGCATTCAAAGCAGATCAGTGTGCATAAACACGAAAATGTTTTTACTTACCACGTACTTGACATTCGACAGCTTATGATATTTGCTATTAAAAAACCATTGAAATTCACTGAAAAAACCATAGGTTATAGACCATATATAAATAGGAATTAGCATTTACAAAACCTTGAAAATTCACTGAAAAAACCATAGGTTATAGACCATATATAGTTAGGAATTAGCATTTACAAAACCTTGAAAATTCACTGAAAAAACCATAGGTTATAGACCATATATCGTTAGGAATTAGCATTTAAAAAACCTTATTTTACCCACACAAAACCATTGAAATTCCATATATAGTTAGTTGCACTAACTATATATCGCGCACCCGCAATCCACTGCTGATGATGTCACATATTACATCATTCATGACATGGTCAGTGACATCACTGATGACATCACTGATGACATCTCAAATGACATCACTGATGACATCACTGATGACATCTTATTTGACATCAATGACCACATCACTGATGATATCATTCATGTGACAATACAATGCATCTCCTCACATTTTAATATAACCTCTGTTTCACCCAGTGTTAAATACAGAGTATAATTTTTGAAACCATTGACACACCAATACTAGTTACTACATACGCACTCACTGATTCCTACGTCTACACACACCTTCACTCATTCACCCATACAATCATTCATACATACAATCACTCATCTTTACAACACTATCATATGCACTCATACACCTATACAGACACTCACAGTCTGCCACTCATCCATGGAGTTACTCACACACCTAGTCAGTCCTGTAAAGAATCAATGACACTTCCATTTTCTTGTCTATACAGTTAAACATAGAGCACCTTACATTTTCAAACATATACTAACACATACTTACCTTCTTATACAATCATTGATACAAGTACACATTGATCTGCACAGAGTCACACACCTCCCAGCCAGCCACACACACACTCAGTCTCCCATACAAATACTTGGGCAATCAATCAATAACCCATATAGTTACTCATATAGCTACTGATCAACACATGCAGCAGTTTACAGAACAACAGACATAATGATGCACAAATTAAGACAGTTCAGTCACTAACCCATGCACTCAGTGAGACACATTTAATCACTCAGTCATACAGTCAGTCATGCACCTACTAAATCCTTCGTCCAGACACTTACACATCCACTCATTCTTCAATATGTAAGACATATTTAAACTTTACAGAAACAAAAAATCACTGGATGTTGTTATCAGTCATGTCATCAGTGATGTCATTTGAGATGTCATCAGTGATGTCATCAGTGATGTCACTGACCATGTCATGAATGATGTAATATGTGACATCATCAGCAGTGGATTGCGGGTGCGCGATATATAGTTAGTGCAACTAACTATATATGGAATTTCAATGGTTTTGTGGGTAAAATAAGGTTTTTTAAATGCTAATTCCTAACGATATATGGTCTATAACCTATGGTTTTTTCAGTGAATTTTCAAGGTTTTGTAAATGCTAATTCCTAACTATATATGGTCTATAACCTATGGTTTTTTCAGTGAATAAATATATATTTATTTGCAAACTTTTCACTTCATTTTTAAATTATAAAATAAATTAAAATGTATAGTTTAATTGTTTTAAATTATAAAATATATATATATATATATATATATATATATATATATAGATAGATATATATATAAATGAATATGTTTTAACTTTTTTAAATTATGTGTATTTGTTATTTTTGTTAAAATGTATATTAAATCTAATGTATTCATTGTTATACATTTTCCTATTTAATATTTCATATTATATTCATTGTATATATATATACAAAATGAAATTTTGTACAACTATAGTTTTTTACATCAATATTTTTTTCTCAATATCTTCGTACTTACCATTATAAATATAGGATGTCAATATTTTTGACAACGGTATTTAAAACTCCACATCGTGGTATGGGGATATTTTAGGTGTTGATTTTCTGCCAGTGACCCGCATCCACTGTTACCATGGCAGTCACATCTACAGCAGAGCACATGTTCCTTAATATGTTGCTGCTAATGCACATAAAATCACCGAAAACTTGTCAATTGTACACACATGCATGACATATGTGAGGATATTGGAAGGTAGCTTTCCTAAAGTAGAAGACGTCTCTCTGAGCATAGCAGTAGTCAGAAGATGTGTAGACATGTTTGCACAAAAAGTATGAAGGTGAGTCCTCGGGTAAATAACTCCAAATTGTTTTATTCTCAGATGCATGTGTTGGTGTTCGATCCGTTATATCATGACTCCATATAGCAGCTTAAATGCATATGAACATCCATTTCACTTCTCCCAATGCATTTCGGGCAGTAATTTTCCCTTCGTCAGGGAAAATCTGTACATCAAATAAAGCAAAGATAACATAAGTAAGTTACCGACGTAGGTGGGTTTAGGCCTTCACCCAGGTGGCATTAGAAGGTGTGGCAAAGATTGAAATGAACCAAGCACAAACTGTGTTAGCTTTTCAGCGAGTGGTTTAAGAGATTATCATGCCAACATCATTGTCAAGAATATGTGTTGGTGGTTAAAGCAAGGATAGTGTGCAAAAATCACAGGTGTGCTACCTCCTGATTAAAGAAGAAAGAAGAAAAGTGGAGATATTCAGTATAGAAGTAAACCATCTAGGCTGCGAGGAACCACATAATGAAGGATCCAAAGAACCTGAGTTTTTCATGCTTAGAGAAATAGTGACGCTCCAAACATATAAAGAAAGCGATCAAGAAGAAGGTGTGAGGAGTGGACACTACTATTTCATCAATTCATGAGACGATACAGTACGCGGTCACTTAGAATCGGGTGGGAGGTTAAGAATGCAGATTTTCAAACACTCTTTCTCGTACTCAATGAAGCTGGTGTGAGGGGGCTGCATGAATGACTGAGAAAATAAAGAAGGTGAGTAGATGGGGTATAATGGGACACCTTATCATGCATAGTCTCAATCAAGATATCTTCAGACTTGAGGAAATATCCCCTTCTGTTTAAATTTGGAAGTTAGTATTGTTGTGTTTAGGATTATACGGGAACAAAAGAACGGATACTGGCACTCGGGATATCTTCCGACTAGAGCAAAGAGATCCTTCCCGGTTATTGTGCCTTTTGAAAATCAGTATTAGTATATTTAAAGAAATATGGGAATCAATACATATATTGTAGCGCATCAACTTAATAGGGAGTAATATTAATTTGGGTCCGCTTATCGTAACGGATTATGTAGTATATGGAATGTAGATTTAGGTACAAACTTGACATGATAGAGGCAGATGAAAAAATTGTTTAAAACTAATGGATTTAGTACATTCTTCTGAGATTGGATATTGCTGGTGTATTATTCTATAGAGTTTCATTAAACCGTATACTAGAGGGTGATGGATACTAATTGGACCCCATCATAACTATTTCCCCATGCTGGAGGACTGTGTGGGTCGGAAATATCATCACACACTGAGTATGTATGAATTTCAGCATATTATACCGCAAGTGCAATGTAAAAAAGATGCTACGCGATTAGGGTAGATTATGACTCATCCCACCCTTCTCTATCCTTTGCCAAACTTTTAGCCTATACTATTTGAAGACGATTGAGGTTCGTAAATTTTAGCCTTTTTCACTGGTGGGTGGAAGAGCACTCACAAATCGGATGTGTGGCTGTTGTTGGATTAAAAATATTGGTGCGATAAACATGGTGAATAGTCACATCATTGACTACTTTCAATACACATATCACATATTTGATAAAAAGAGACAATATTTCATCGTTATCTGGCACCTGTTGTTGTTTTGTTTTTTGAATTTTTTCATGTGTTGAGATGAAAAAATCCCAATCATGATAAGAACTGATGTTTAAAACAGGATGTTACAGTATATCGAATTATTAGGCCTTCTGAGTACGGATTCAAGTGTGGCCTTGAAATGAAGCGTAATCACAGAGTACCAGGTGTACTAACCTTGAACACTCTGTAACTAGGGAAATGTACTTCAAATATCTGTGCCTTTCACGGTGGACGTTTTGTGTTGTTGTCTCTTAGAACCATGTGCATGTGAGAGACGTAATGATAGTGACTGTGATCTATTTTTTATATAGCCTTGAAAAAGTCGCATGTATATGTAACAGAAGCGAGAAAACACGTGTTGGCTCTCGATCTGTCAAAAGAACTCACACTTGGGAAGGTTCGACATAAAGAATAAAAGATTGAAGAATCTCTGTGACCAGTTTATATATGTGTATATATTTGTTCTGACAAACAGAGTTACTACTCTCATTTGATTGTACTTCGAAAACATTTTAGTGTGCTCGGGATTTTGAATCTATTAGAGTCGCAGCTTAGGACTCAGATTTTGGGGAGGCAGGTGGTTCTCCCTACCTTTTAGCACTGTACATGAATAATACCACCAGTCTACTTGGTATTGTTAGCGGTTTACTCGAGAAGGGGCCATTGATGCACCAGCAATAAATCCCTTTGCTTATTCGTCAATGATTACTAGCAAACGGCCTTCAGTTTCTAGAGGCCCATAAAAGGCAGCTGTCAGTGACATCCACACTGCCCAAGGGAGGTCAGACATGTGTTGTTGTTTTGGCTTTTCTGGCATATCTGTTATTCCTGTTATCTGGCTTGAATGACAGTTCATGATTGTGTCTTCCACCAAGCGATCGAGACCCAGGAACCGTACTTATTCCATTAGCATCTTCTTTGTTGCCACTATGCATGCCCCTGAGGGACTCAAGGACCAGACTCATGGTCTGCCACTGTAGCGTTTCTGGTATTACTATCCTTGTTCCTCAAAGTAGAATCCCTCTTTCCATTTCCAACGGCTCCTCCTGTCTTTGTTTGAATGCTAGCATTTCTTTCCTTCTTACTCTTTCGCTCAATGGACTGTTGTTGTTTACATGTCTCCACCTCTATTGTTGAGCTCTAGTTTTGGCTGCTTCTAGGGTAGCTTCACCCATTGTCTCTTGCTCCAGTTCCTCAATTTTTATTAAAGTGGTGGTGTTTTGTCGCACCACGAAGTTGAGGCACTCCTCCACCATGGACGTGATCTCTAGTGGTCATGGTAGGGGATGTCGTAACACATATTCAGCAGGGTAGTGCTCTTTTCCTGGTTTGTACATGTCATAGTCCATGAGCCATACCCTCCACTTTTCAGTGCGCGCTGGAAATTTTGAGTTGGGGTATCCATTAGCGTCACTAGTTCGAGGTGTTCTATCACATTGGTGATTGTGGTAGTGATCACACACCCACACCACATCTAAACTTTCCTTCTCTGGTTAGGATTAGGCCCTTTCTATTTCTGATAAGCTCTTGCTTGCATATGCAACAATCTGTCTGGGCAAGGCTCTTCTTTGCATATGTTGTGCGAGAATGGCTCCTAGCCCCACCAATCAAGCGTGAACAATGAGCTTGGTGCATAGCGAAGGGTTGTAGTAGGCGAGGTGGTCCACTGCTGTGACTGCATGCCGGATGGCTTCACGCACCCTATCACATTCTGTGATCCAGAGAAATGGCTGGCCCTGTGTTGTTAGTTCACCAAGTGGTGTGCTCACCATGGCAAAATCATTGATGCAATGAGCATAGTAGCTCAGCAGACCGAGGAATGACCTTCCTTCTTCCACCTCTGCTTGAGCCCTTGCTTTCTGCAGCATTTCTACTTTGCTGGGATCAGGTCTCATTCCTTCCTTTGAGAAGAACACTAGTCCTCCCTTACCCAGCTCACATGTGTCCTCGTTCAGGGTCTGGCTGGACAGTTCCAGCTGGCTGCAGATTTCTCGTAGGGCCTTGTCATTTTCCTCATCTGTGTGGCTGAATACCAAAATATCATCGCTGTAGTTTAGGCTGTTTTGGTTTCCACTACATGGAATATGCATTGTGTGTGTTGTTCTTGTGTTATAACTTGTTTTTCCAGCGGTGAGGAAGTCGTGGGTCACTGTCCCAGATGACAAAACACGTGTTAGCTAGATAACCAGAAGAAGAAAATAAAGACCAAAAAAAATTGCTTTGAATTGTGTTCCATGATATTTTGTAATAAGCTGTTATATTTACTTTAGAGTGTGCTCGGGCAGCAAGTGGATATTTAGATAGATGCTTCTGGGTCCTTATTGAAGGGGTTTTGGTGGTTCCCCCTTTCTTGGAGCACCACGCTTAAATACACTTGGCCTGGACATACCCCTGAAGAGTGAGTGCCAATTCCACTTGGTGGCTCATCACCCACCACCTAGCAATTATAAGTAGGATGTGCTCGAGCATACGACTCTGTGTGGGGATGTCTGAAATTAGGTATAGTAATTTTGTGACCTAGTGTGCATTTGCTACATCCAAATCAGCTGACAGGCTGCAGTTTTGTATGTTCATGTGATGTGCATACCTGCTTGTTGTTGTTCGTTGTTTTGCGTGTCTCCATCGCTCTGTTTTGAATTGTTAGTTCATGCAGACACTCGCAAATTGATTTTCCCTGCTGCATTTTAGGCACTTGCAACCCATGACAGGGCAGGCACCAACATGTGGGAATTCGAATCAACAGCTAAAGCATGTTCTATCTTGTTTCTGCTTCCAGTGCGGCGGTGTTTTGCCATGTGTTCTGGCATTTTCAGCCATGCGAATAGCTTGCTCCATATTCCCCATGTTCCAATTTTCCATTTGTCTGGCATGTACTGTTACCCTGGCCACTGCGTGAGCCATTGTCAGCATCTTCTCCAGTGTGTCTTTTTCTTTGAGTGTTCTGGTGCGAAAGTCAACTGACTTACTGACTTCTATGATGCGCAGTTGTTGTGAAGCATTTTAGAATCATGCGTAATTTACTGATTCATGCCCCTATATAGGTAAAATTCACATTGCCCTTATATAGGCATAGAAATCCTGCCCATATTTAGACATAACCCATCCAGTCCAAATACAGGTATGGCTACTTCCACTATTTCCAAAAAGTCACAACGATTTCTTGGAAAACTCGGCTTCAGCGGTTAGGGACATCCCCTTACTTGAATATTGATTTGTCCTAGAAATCATGGCGTTTTCAAAGAACTACCACTCCCTTGGGGTTCGTTGGTGACGTTATTATGTCTGACTTAAAGTCAAACTAGGCACCTTCAAGGTATCAATATGCCTACACTTGCCCTAGCAAACACACGGTGGTTCAAAGCAGCTCGACTATCTACTTGCCCAACGCAGCTTGCTACAGCAAGTGCCGAAGGAAGCCGACCCTACAGCTAACGCACTGACAGAGAGGCTGCCTCTCTCTCACGGAGAATCCCGCTCCAGTGTTTCCAAGCTCCCCTCGCTGGGTGTTTGGA
This sequence comes from Lissotriton helveticus, assembly GCF_964261635.1. Taxonomy (NCBI): domain Eukaryota; kingdom Metazoa; phylum Chordata; class Amphibia; order Caudata; family Salamandridae; genus Lissotriton; species Lissotriton helveticus. The sequence continues at coordinate 749,041,674 of NC_136059.1, read as the reverse complement.
AGTCGAGTCCCGAGACAGAGATACCAGACCTCCTTCATTCTAAAACCAAGGTACAGAGCTGATTAGACCCTAAGAGAACTCTTGGTTTGATTCTTGGCAAAAACAGACTAAACCTATGCTACACCTCACTTACTTCTTCCCTCGTACTAGACTTAGGTTAGGGACATTGGGGTAGGCATATTTTAGAAGCACCAGTTGAGTACCTTTTAGCCTTTGTTATTTATGTATGTATTTATCTATTGTCTAGGAGCCATACAATGCTTTTACAGGATTATTTTACCATACTCTTCTTACTGTACACAATATACTTTGCAACCAGTAGTACGATTGTAGCAGTTCACTTTACTTGCATGAGAAAGAAGACTGTTTAATAAATCTTTTATTGAAAACGCCCGTCTCTCTATTTCTCTTTACCTCTGATGAAACAAAGCATGCACGATTGACTCAGTGAAAAATCTATCTATTGTTTCCACGACTCTGAAGACCAGTTTCATTCTTGGGGAAACAAAGTTGTCATGTTGATGCGGTTGTCAGAAACTAATCCCTTCTTGTTTATTCGAGAAAGTTTCTAGTGACCTCTGAGCTACCTGGCACTCACAATTAAGTCGAATATATTTGATAGAGACCTAGTCGACCTAAGTCCTACGTAAAATCTATCGGATATAATATTCCATTGCGCAGAGTCTATAGGGATATAGGAATTACACTACAAAGTCATATTGCTGCCTTGTTGTCAAATTCATCAAACTCGCAGTATGTGACCAGTTAGCACAGTCTGGTTGCGAAGTCATCAAGGGACTCCTCTGCCATTTAGCATGCTGTGTTGAATTTATATCTTTCAAAGTCTATATTTCTCTGGGGATCAAATTTGTCAGTGAGACACCTTGTTAGGTCTTTATATGTTGTGATACTGTCTTGCTGAAATGTTATGAGCGTCATCACCCATGAGATTTAAAAACAGATCCATGTATTGCTCGGCGGTGTTGTCTTTCCATATGTCTCGCATGTAGCGTTCAAATCATCTGACCCATCACTCCCAGCAAACCTACTTTGTCTGAGAGTCAGAGAGGTTGAAAGGCGGTGGTCTGCAGAAAATTGCAATTGCGGCAGTGCTTTTGTTTTGCTCCTCCGACATTGTGGCGATGGCACAGGTCTGCTCCTCCATATTTACTTGCCTTTATTTATTTAGCATACCCAGGAGCTGCTAAGAGGTTCCTGGGTATGCTCATTAAAGCATGGTCCTTACTCAAACACTGTACCGAATTTGCTGAGATGGTGGATACTAATAAGATTGACCTGGTGTTTGTAAATGAAACCTGGACGGATGAGTCCGCCAGCCCAGAATTAAGTTTAGCAATACGAGCAGGCTACTCGATTCTTAGAGCAGATCGAGCAAACAAGCGGGGAGGGGAACTTGCAATTATTTTCAGAGATGACATACTGGTCTCAGGACCCATAGTAGGCAGCTCCCAAGATTGCAAAGTACTATCCTTTTCGAATCATGCTAAGTAAAAATGATACATTAAACGGCATCCTCACATACAGACCGCCTAGCTCAAAGTCTACCTTTTTGAACTCAATAAGCCCGTTTGTAGAATCTAGTATCAAAACAACTGACTTTACAGTGCTAGGTGATTTTAATTACCGTCTTGAAAAACAGGATGACCATGATACATCCACATTAGTTGACGCCATGACTAGCTTCTCCTTGAGACAGATAGTTGAACATGCTACCCATGATGCAGGACACACCTTGGATTTTCACCTCAAATCCATCCTTGAAGGCTGACGAAGTGTTGTCTGTACCATGGGCAGACCAAAAAGCCATAAGGTTCTCATTAAGCATTGATCAGTACTTCCGGGGATCGCACATCCCACCTGTCCCCTCCAAATCTCGAGATTGGGGGAACATCAATCCAGGCATTTTATAAATATCCCTCTCCTGCGCGAAACCAGATCTTAACACCAATGCCAGTACTGCTCACAGATTCTCTAGCTGAATCAAAACTGCAGTAGACCCACTAGCACCGACTAAGACCTTTCTTTCCAGGCGGAGAAATCTCTCCTAACCATGGTTTGCCGCCATAATACGTGTTTAGAAACAAGTCTGTAGAAGAATTGAGAGGCATTGGAGAACAAACTACAACCTCACGCTAATATCACAATATGCTGAGTCACTAACGAACTACAAAAAAATGATAATGGAAGAAAAAAGTAAATACTTCTCAACAAAATTTTACAAGCAAAGAACTCCAGCAGAGAGTTCTTTGCTACAGTTAAAAGCTTAAACAAATTCCCCTGAGCCACCAAGTCTGGAAAGTAATGCCGAATTCTGCAACGTATTGGCTCAGTTTTTCAAAGACAAAGTAGAGACCGTGAACAAATCCTTCACGGATTATGATGTGATAACATCTGAGAACTCTTGAGCAGGCACTGCTCCTCCCTCTCCATATGTGTTTACGTCTTTCTCTCCCCCTTTCTACAGAGCAGATCATCCAGATGGTAAATTCTTCCAAGTCAGGGGCCCCTTCCGACCCCTGTCCTCCCAAAATATTGCACCTGGTTCCAGATGGCAACAGTGAACAACTAACATTGATTTACAAGAAAATAATTCATTCAGTACTTTCCCTGATGCTTGGAAAATCACATTGATCCATCCACTTCTAAAAAAACCAACCTTGATCCAGCAGATCCTAGCAGCTATAGACCTATAGCCAGACTATCCTACCCCGCCAAGGTACTGGAAAACATAATAAACATACAGCTCACAGCATTCATCTCTGCCTTGGACCTCCTTGACCCCTCACAATACGGGTTCCGGGAGGGGCATAGCACCGAGATAGAATTGAAGTTCTGCGAGGGGTTTGTGAGTATTCAGAAATAGATTGGCGCACAACAGGTACTGGTGGGGTCAAAAGAAATGTTAGTTTGTGGTTTGTGCAAATGGATCAGAGATAACCCTAAACTCTGAAAACCAGGGGTGGAGGAATTCCTTCCCTGTAGTTAATTGTAAGCAAGGTCCGATGCACACAACAAGTAAGTGTGATATGAATGATCACCAACAGGTAACAAGGATGGAGTCGCACAGATGTGTTCTTTTTGTGTCGTTTTATTGGCATACATATATTAGGAACATGAGACCAGCCGACACGTGTTTCGTCAAGAAGGGTGATAACCCGTGACTCTTCAGGGCTGTTCAATGGTCATCAAGGGCGAGGTCGGGGGACCGGTGATATTTCCAACCCGGTCCTGATCGGGTGTTTCACAAAATGTGAACGTACTCAAAGGTACGTGTTATGTGTCCCAAATTGGATAATGTCGGATAAAATCCAGAAAGCTGTGCTGGCGGCGTGTAAAGCCGTCTTTGGTTGCCGCGGTTATTTAAAACTGGGGTTCGCAGGAGATACGGGTATCGTTGATAGCGGGTCTCGCCGGGTGCGGAGAAGACCTAGCACGAGATAGCCCTGGTAATGACAGCGGAAGAACTGAGAGCTATACTAGACACCGGGGGCAAGGCCGCCTTGATCCTGTTAGATCTGTCGGCAGCCTTTGACACAAAGAATTATAAAATATTAGCCAACAGGATCTCTGGCATGGGAATCAGAGGCTCAGCCCTTAAGTTGCTGACATCATTTCTCTCAAACAGAATTCAGTCAGTAGAGTTGGGAGTATTTGCATCCTAGCAATTTAAACCCTGTTGCAGGGTGCCAGAGGGTTTGTCCCTGAGCCCTATGCTCTTTAATCTTTATGTGTCTCCAATAGCCACAATCATCAGATGCCACAGCTTCTCAGTGGTATCATAGGTGGATGACACCCTGCTTGTGGTCTCGGTGTCAAGCAACGTCGAAGAAACTGCAGACCGCTTCAACAGCTGCATGACACAGTGAAACCAGTGGATGCGATCGAACTGCCTAGAACTTAATGGCAGAAAAACTGAGGTCCTACTGTTGGGTGCAGATACCTCCCTCTGGTCACCCAGTTGGTGGCCGTCCTGTCTAGGAGATTTCCCCTGTTCCAGTATAGAAGTGAAAATGTAGATTTCATTTTAGATAACAAACTAACTTTTAAGATCCAGATCAACACACTCACCTCCTCTATCTTTTTTATTTTAAAAATGATCCAAAATGTCAGTTCTTTTATCCTGTGCAGTTCTTTGAAAATACTGGTAACAGCTCTAGCACTGTCCAGACTGGATTATGGTAATGCCCTGTACATGGGTATCTAAGCACAGTTACTACAGAAGCTACAGGGCCTCCAAAATGCAGCAGCCCAACGACTGCTCGACATCCCCAGGTCCCAGCCAGTCTCCCACTGTCTTAGAACTCTGCACTGGCTGGCAGTAGAAAAAAAGATCAAGTTCAAATCCCAATGCCTAGCTTTAAGACCCTGCATGGTTTTCGCCTTCAACTTCTGAAGAAGCACCTGATCTGACAAGTGCCTTCCAGAAATCTAAGATCAGCTCACAAAAAAATCTTACAAACCCCACGGATCAAGAAATCAAGATGGGGAGGCGGAAGAATCTTTTTTGTTGGGGATGGTTATGTAACTTGCTTCCTGCCAGCGCAAAGAATAGCCCAACACTGTCAGTGTTTAGGAAATCATTAGAAACCTGGGTCTTTGCAAATTAACTAGCTCACTACAACTCCTGTGGTACCTTACTGAACTAGCTGACATAGGAGACTAGACTCCCTAGGGCATTAGTGTGCTATATAAAAGCGAAAATCAAATCAATTTATTAATTTCTTTATTCAATTTTTCGATTTTGTTTGATTTGACCCTTTTTGTGAATTCCAATCCACCGTGCCGAACTTATAAATGACCATTGGGGCTTTCCTGTTGCTGATTGGCTCCTCAGCCTGGTCCTAAGATGGCCGCTGAGGTCTCACGAGAGCAAAATTTTGCTTTTTCTTTACTGCCTTACACTAAGTTGGCTGCCAGTGCTTCTAGCCTTGCTTTTGGCTGGCGTGCCTGACTTTGAAATGGCTGCCAAATCTCCCACGAGATTTCAGGTGGTACTTGAAGTCTTCGCAGGAGGCTCTGGGCTCTATGTTTAGTCAGCGGGCAGTTGTGGTCATGACAGTGTGCACTGCTTGCTGGTGGGCATTCCTGTGGGGGGGTTTCTTACAAACTTCACTCAGTGCAACCTGGATAAGCACACAAAGTCGCTTCTTCCCTCCATTGTGTATCTTGCCCAGACAAGGGTGGGCTCCTGACTCCTTAGTTCTTCGTGCGACCGGGGGGATCCAAACATTGTTTTTTCCTTGCAGATGAACCAGAGTGAGCGACTAGCTCTGTTTCTTTTCATTATCACAGGGGACATAGGCACACATGTCTGATGGCGGTTTGTTGATCCACATTCATAGCACCAGTTGTAGTGTCCTGCACAGCCAGTGGTCCACAAGAGGTGTACACGGATACAGGTATGTGGATCAACACTTGTTTATTCTGTGGCGGTCTTGTGGTGCATGAAGGCAACTCTTTCCTCCATCACATTCCCCTCAAACTGCCTCATCCCCCTTCCCGGATTGGAAGTGGTATCAGATGGCCAACTCCTCCCTTTGTGTCCTGTGCAGTGTCCTAGTGCCCTCTGCACCTCTCTCCAACAGGGAGGACCTGGCCTGGCAGTTTGGGCTGGACTGATCCCATGAGGAGCAGGGTCAAGAATGATTTGCATATGTCTGGGTGCAAACAGAGGTGCCATAGTAAGCAAAAGAATAATGGTTTAAACCCAGATCTTTTGACTGGGGTGAGTGGTTGAAATGTTTCAGCACTCCGTCCATCATCTTGTTGTGTTCGCTAATTTATAAATGTGGCACACTGCACATTTAAAATAGGCATACCAGCAGTGCATGAATGCCTAAAAGCTGTTCCTTCTATTTAGGTTAGGCAAATTTTCCATAGACATTCATTCATAATATTAAAATATTTATTTCACGATTCTGCTTTGGAAATGCATGAAAAATAATTCCACTTAAGTTTAAAAATAGAATGTAATTGTTTGATAACTTTAGGAGAAAATAACTTTATAAAAATGTACTTTGGGCTGCCTCAGCTTCAATGGGTTTAAAACCAGTTCTGTTACTCATTACACTTTCAGAGGAGTATACACATTCCTGGCTGGAGTTCACAACTCGGTCTGCCAGAGGACAGTGCCCTGGCCTCTGGGTCCAGGAAAAGAGAGGTGTTGGCAACAACTGACTATTTACCACGGATTAGCTTCTAGGACAGGACAGTTGACAGAAAAACATACAGCCGTAACACACTTTTTTGACTAGCTGATTCAAATGGGGCTGAAGGGATCAAACCCAATTCTGATCCAGAGTCCTCCTGTACCCTTGGGCTCCAACTGTAGCAGGAGGGAGACGCAGTTTGGACCCAGACAGAGGGGAGTGGACCTCATCTATGTTTGGGAGGGGTAGGAGCCTGTCTAAAGCTCTTCCAGAAAGAAGCATTCAATCATTTTGAATTTAGGACTGCTGAAAAATGCTGTAGCAAAGCAAAGATGATGTGCTACAAAAGGAGGTAGGTAGGGGGTATGAAAGAAGATATTAATTGGTATGAAGACTTTTCCAGTCATTGGCAGGAGCAAATTATAACATCAACACCTCTCCAGCACCACCTGCTTATAACATTCAATGACCTGGGAAAAAGCAACTGAAGTAGTTTCTGCTGGTTGAAAGAAGACTTATTGACTCCTAACACCTGCTAGAAAATGAGGACGATTGCACCAGTCATATTTTTTACTTTGACCCAGTCTCGCATGCCTAGATATCCGCAATTGGCACCTTGATCTTTTAAGTGATGGATTTTATTAAAACACTTTAAAAATTAATGTCTCTAGTTCCACTGATTGGATTTTTGTTTTATTGGTGTCAAATTCTTTATTAACATTTACTCTATTTGTCTGAATTGGGATTGCTTCTGTGTTGTGTTTTCACATTATTACTGTTTGAGTAATGCATAAAAACTTCGCACAATGCCTCTAACTTGAGCCTTACTACTTTTTGTACCAAGCTACCCAGAGTTAGGTAGAGATTAATTTAGTTACTTTTTATGGTTCAGCCCGACTGGGATTGTGGCTGTTGCCTTACCACCCAGTCAACCAATAATCTAGTTTCTCACACTCGTTGCTACTGACTTTGTCACCTTTGAAGCTATTTTAGAATCTTTTAACTGATTGAACTGTTCACAGCACAAAATATGGTTTAATTTGCTATTCTCTCTGTTTGACCAGCTGTTGGTATGTCCCTAGTTTAAAAGTTGAAATAATGAAGTAAAACCGCATGATGTATAAGACAACAATGCATGTATTTCACAAATAAGCCAAAAAGCTGCATCTGATTATTATTTTTGGCATGAGGGACCCCTAGAAATGTAATGAACAGAATCTACTTAGACCAAAACACAGCTCCCCTGGTAGTTATGGGGCAGGTAGAAGACAATCCCCAAAGGAGAGTGTATTAAGTTTAAACTGCACCAATAATTTGACAGTCTAAAAAATCTGAATACTATGGTACACATATCATACCAGTTTTGGAAAATAGGGGGGAAATGATGACCATAAATACATCAACATCATCAAATTTGGATAAGACGCTGATATATAAACATTCAACGTTTTAAGAAAAAGATGCCCTTTAAAAAGTAAAGCACAGTTGACCGGGACTCAGATGCATTTCCACGTTGAATGTATTGCACCAGAGGTCGCATATACCTAGTGGGTCATCAAGGTCAAAGTTTTTACCAACAGACTTGGTCTCTGAATTGAAACTCAAAGTCCATGCAGCATGGTAACATTCCAAGGTTGAGGTCATCGTGGATTATCCGAAGTCTGATACGTTAACTTTGTACTCCAGGTGAAGTCATTGAATTTGCTACCAAAAGGTCCATTTGGGACAAAGCTGTGCTTCAAATTCACTGCGGTCACTTTATTGCTGTGATAAATGTACCTACTTGCCCAGGATTTGCCTTTGATTTTCAAAATCTTGATATATAGGTCAAGGCTGAAAGCTGTAGCTGGCAGGGCTCCATGATAGAGGATACTTTTCCAAGCAGAATGGGTTCTTGCTGAACCAGTTTTCTATGTGGAAAAAAGTTCTGAGTGCTATAGACCTGTTTTTTTGGGGTGCGGGTCATTGTGGGTGCAAGCTCACTTGGCAAACCTCCACACCTTGTTCCAGTCCTTCTGAGATCAATGAGTTTGAGAGTCACTTTTTCTCCAACTGTTTCGAAAGATCCTTATGGTCACTCCTGGAACCTCCAGCTCCTCATGTAATACAGACTTGAGTCCTCTGTGTTTAGCTGAGTTCTCTTGAATTCAGGAGTCCTTCTGCTCTTTGGATCCCTGTAGCAGGCATACAGGATGATGTCAGGCACCTGATTGTTGGGAAGCACTTCAAGTCCCTGCTGCCAGGCAGTATCAGGAGCATTGGTCCTCATTAAAATCCAACTTTAAAATCCATTAAAGGTGATTTTTAATTACAATTTCATAGATACCAAGTATGAAATTCTTATCAGACCCCAATCAAAAGTTATCACTTATTAAATGTAATAAGGCACCTGAATATTATCCTATAGCACAGTTTGGCCTCACAGTACAAATACACAAATTTAGAAGATGTTCATTATCTCGACATAAAAAATTAAAAGTACATATTCAACCTTTTAATTGCAATACACCCTGCCATAAGGGCTACCTAGTGCCTGAATTAGGGGTGATTTGTATGCAATAAAAGAGAAATTTAAGCTTGGCAAGGGATTATATTGTCAAGTCAAATTAACAGTTTGAAACTGCATTCGGGCTGCAATGGCAGACCTGGGACATGTTTCATGGGACTACGTAAGTGTGGCACAATAAGTGCTTCAGACGCACTAGTAGCATTTAAAATACAGGACCTGTATTACTTACCACTCTATAAGAGACTTATAAGTACATTACATTTGCCAGTCAGGTGTAATCCAATTTAACCATAAGTTTTTGAATATATAATGGTGCACCCAAAGAAAAAGTCAATTTGTAATGTATAAAATTCTTAGGTCTTTTTTGTTTCATCTCCAAATAAAAATTGAAAATGTCTAGAAAAGCATCAATTCAGTTAAATCACATTTAACAACTCATTCTTTCTTATGCCGTCAAGTGACTGATCAAGTTGTAAGTTTTAGGAATAGCTGTACCAAACCGTAATCTCTACATTTCAAGATCATTTGCATCACATAATGACACCAGGATTTTTGTCCCCTGCAAGACATGCACAAAGCACTTTAGCATTGGTTAGCAGTGGTAAAGTGCACGGAGTCCTAAGGCCAAAGAAAGCAGATTTATGCAGAAATGGAGGAAAACAAGCAAGATGTTTGGTGGAAGACCACCCTAAGGATGACAGGTCTAGTAAAGAGCATACTCATCACAGTTCTCCTTATGGAAGCCCTAACTAAAATCAAAGATCATGTGTTTTCCAAACACAAATGTGGCCCAAATATTAAATGGAACTAAGTCATAATATTTATGTCACATGATTTGGCAAAGTATGCATTATTGTTACACATATGTACAAATCAGGGCGTTTTGGCAAATAGATTCTCTAGATGATTTATATTACAAAAATAATGTGTATGTTATCTAGTCCTAGACCACTTTTAGCCACTTCCAGTATGAGAAGGTCCCACAGGCACATAATGGGTATGGTGTGAGGGACTTTGTATTCTTTTTGTGTCCTCTTTTTTCACAGGTTAGTAGAGCCTTCCAAAACATATTCTCCGCCTAGTGTGGGATCTGTTGATGGTGGAAATAGATTACAGCACAATATGTTCCAAATTAATCAATGGATTGATAGGGAGAATTTTCAAAATGTTGACAGATAACATAATTCAGCCATTCGCAGAGGCACTTCACATACAACATGGAAGGAGGATGACAATTTAGTGAACTTAAGTAAAGCCCACAGACCCCCACATTAGGTATCCAGATTGCAAAATAGGGGTAGAAGAAAACATTTGAAATTTTATAATTAGGGAAAAAGTTACTGTGTTTAAAATGGTGAAAATGTATTCTGGCATTTTTCATCTTGTGAACAGGACTAAACTTTATTGCAGAATAACCATTAAGGTTTCCTTGCTAAAGACCTGCTGACAGTAAAGGACACTATTTTAAATGTAACCCCTTCCATGCTCATGACGAGCTCAGCTCGTCATGCAGTACACTGCTTATGTGCTCATGACGAGCTGAGCTCGTCATGAACAATGGGACTCTGGGATCTGCAGCACAGAGGATGACTTGCTGTAGCATACATGTGGTTAATGTAATCGAGGTTTAGGAGGTGACAGAAATATCAAAGAGAATATGTAGGGAGGAGAGTATGCTGGCATAAGCAGCGTTAACTAAACGCATATCTAGTACCACTCACTAACAACTAGCTGTGTGTATCCTACATGAAAGATTATTAAAAAAATGTAAAAAGTAAGTGCATCTTAATACACCACATGTGCTACATTACGTACTTTACATTTACAAGTTGAGCCACTATTTGTATTATTCCAAATAAAATCAAAGATCAACAACCATATGAAAGCTATTCCATTCTCTCTGGAGGTAGAATGACAGAGGTCATTCTTGTCCTCCTGTTGGCCATGTTCAAGACAGTGCAGAATTTAATTTCTCTGAATAAGACACAGACATCTTAAAGAAGAAAGGGAAAATAAAGTGAAACCTACAGTCAAGGTAAACTGAGAGATCTCCGAACAACGAAGAGGTTACAGACTGAAGACCATTTGCTGGCATGCAGTTAACTATAAAACAATCAATTTCTACACCCAAAGACAGATAAACTCATAATAATTACCCAAGAATTAACAACGCTAGATTAGCTAGGCCCCTCACTGTTGCCACATAATTTATTTAGGATTCATTAGTTATTCCAAGATACTAATTTACATACTAGAGTTGTTCAATGCGTGTCACCTTGTCCATGGAAGCCAGGCACACAAGTAATCAAGACCCCTGAATCTTCAATGACACTCGACTATGGGAATGAAACTTTAGCCATGGGTGGCAGCTAGTTTTCTCAGGGCATGGAACCACCCAGTGACAAGGCTGTTGTTCATAAAAAGTCTGTGATTCACAAGAAAGTTGAATAGTTTTGTTTTTTTCAACAGATCAAAGGGACTAGGTCCTTAACCCCTTCCACGCTAAAGACAAAGCCAGCTCGTCATGGGCGTTACCTGCGCTGCGCTCATGACGAGCTGGCTTTGTCATGTAAAGTGGGATTTATGAACCTTCAGCGCACAGCGGGAAACCCCTCTAGCACTGTAGTGGTTAATTTACTGTCTTAGCTCTGCACAGAGTGCACATGTCCCTCAGTTTCTATTTCTATTTTCACATAAAATATGCTGCAAATGACTATCAACATCTTCCACTGTGGTTTCTTCTGGAACCTCATAACTTTAGAGTTGAAATGCCTTTTCAGTTTGATACATCATTAATGTCTTGTGTTCTGAGGGGACAGATGCCTTTTTGTCCCTGATAATAGCCCTAGCTGTGCTGAAACCCCACTCAGATGATAAATTGGCTGTAGGACATGACAGATATGGTATTGTCAGGCTGTTGGTTTGTAGTCATTGTTCCATTTTCCCATACCCATAGATCAATGGCTCTTGAGAAACTGGACATTTTGTTTGATCAAGTATTTGTATTCATGTATTCCATATATTTATTTTATATAGTGCAGAATTCACTCTTCCCCCAACTAATGAGTATCAGGCATTGGCAGAAGTAAACAAGTACAAGATGCACAACCACGCCAAAAGTGACTAATCAGATTGCCTAAGGAACCACCTTTTTAAGGTTCTCCAACATATAAAATAGTCAGTTGTCTGTCTTTTATTCTTGAATCAAATCCCCTTAATAGCGTGGCTGCCAAGAATACACATCAGCCAAAATATTTAAACACAGACTCTAGGGATTGTCAGCAAGAGTTTGTCCTTTGAATTAAAACAGTAAGAAGACCGATACTGATAAAAGCAAGCACTAATAGGATTGCTGAAGAAACTAAAGTAGTTCCTTTGTACCAAAGATAAGGATTACAACACAATATGGTATTTGACAGAAAGCCTTGGTAAGAAAACCAGAGCAGCTGTCCTTAAGTTTGAGGCAAAGCACCAGTCCACCTACACAATTTTGCATACGTTGAAGTTTGAAGTTTTTCAATTAGGTAGGAAGGTGAACCAAGATTGATTAAGTTACAGTAATCAATGTGTTCAGAGTCATATGCATTGATAATCTGCACCTTGTAAGATAAGTGAAGAGATATGCTAAGCTTTTCAGACTAAATATCTGGAAGAAACATGTCTCTCTCAATGAATTGCCCTAGTCTCCCATAGTGGAGTGATTTGTTTACAAATGTTTTTACACAAGCAGAGGAAACCATCATAGGAGCCAAGAAGGAGGGTGACAAGTGTTGTCCCCAGAAGAAGAAATGGTCTAACAGGAAATGAGATCTCAGTCATTTCGCCATCGAGTTTTAAGTGGTAATTGCTTAGCCAAAGTTCGACTTTACCAAAGTGTTTGAGCATGACATGGCAACAGCATTGACATCTCCCACAACCTTAAATACAATCTTATGTTATGTAATGTTATATGCACTTATAGAGCGCACGATTACCCATGGGTGTCCTGGCACTTAGCACTGGTCTTCCTGGGAAGCTAAACAGAGTGCTACTGTGAAAAAAGCCATGTTTTAGGCCCTTCCGGAATATAAGGAGACTCGGGGCAGTTTTAAGGGAAAAAGAGAGCTAGTTCCAGGCTTTAGAGGCACTATGAGTAAAACTCCTGCCTCCCCAGTTTAAATTTTTTAGCCCTGGAGACTTGCATTTGTTTAGCACTGGTGGATCGTAATGTTCTCCCAGGAACGTACCAGTGAAACTTTTGCCTAAGAAACTTCGGGCCAATACCGTTGATAGCTTTAAATACTATACAGTGAGCCTTAAAGTGAGTTTTTTATTTTATTGGAAGCCAATGTAGCTTCTTAAGCTCTCCTCTAATGGAAACCAATTTAGGTGTTCCGGACAGCAGCCTGGCCACTGTGTTTTGGACTAATTGGAGCCTGTTCATTTGTTGTTTTTGTATGTTCAAATATAGGCTGTTACAGTAGTCCAAACGCGATGTTATAAGGGCCGTGACCACTGTCTTGAGAATGCTCTCGGTTAGGAAGAACTTAATTCTTCTTATGATTCTGAGAATCATAAAGCAGGCTGAGGTCATCAGGCTTACATGATCCGCCATGGCAAGTTTGTTATCAACTAGTACCCCCAGGTTTTTGGCCTTCTTAGTGGGTATGGGGCAAAGGCCCAGGTCTTCTGGCCACCATTCTGGTGTCCACACGTGTGGATTATTCCCAAACTTTAAGACCACAGTCTTATTAGAGTTAAGCTTTAAACAGTTGAAGGACATCCAGCCGGATATTGTGCTCATGCACTCATGGAAACGGTCCCCAGTCTCTTTCTCACCTCCCTTCATCAGTGAGAACCCAATTTGTGTGTCGTCATTGTAGGAGGTGAGCTGGAAACCAAAGGATCTAATGACTCCCGCTAGAGTTGCCACATATATGTTGAAAAGCGTTGGGCTTAACGAAGAGCCCTGTGGCACCCCACAGGGGAGTGTGAAAGGTTTAGATGAATTACCATCCAGATCCACAGTTTGGGTCCTATCAGCTAAGAAAGACTGTGTGAGCTTCCATGCTAGGCCTTCGACACCAATCGCAGACAACCGGTCCATCAATAACTTATGATGGACCATGTCAAAGGCCGCGGACAAGTCCAATAAAATCAGAACAGCACTACCTCCACCGTCTACGGTCTCTCTGATTTCCTCAGTGGATTTTAACAGAGCCAACTCAGTGCTATGATCAACCCTGAACCCATATTATGATGGGTCCAGAGAGTTGTTACGATGAAGAAACGCACTGAGTTGGATGTTCATCACCTTCTCCAGGATTTTAGCAGGAAAAGGAAGCAGCGAGATTGGCCTATAGATGATAGAATCTTTCTGATCCAGTTTTTGTTTCTTCAAAAGTGGAAGAACAAACGCTTGCTTCCAGATTTTAGGGAATACACTGGATTCCAGGACAGCATTTAGCAAGGGGGTCAGGGCCGTTCCTATCACTTCAGGTATTTGTTTAATGATCCAGGCAGGGCACAGATCATTGGGGGCTCCTGAACAAATCGAGGTCAGGACTTTGACTGTCTCTGATACCTCCACTGAGGAAAATGGATCAAGTGCCAATGAGGAGTCACTACTGCCTAACCTGCTCATGTTGGGGTTTGACTCTATCATTTCGTTAGCTTTAGAGAAGGAAGAAAATATAACTTCCACTTTGTGCTTGAAAAAATCAGCAATTTCATTGAAAAATGAGGGATTGCTCTGGCTTCTAGGAACAGTTGGAGTAGACAGTTTTTTAATGGTGTTAAACAATTCCATTGAGTCGGACTTTGCCAATGTTATCTGCATTGAAAAAAACTGTCTCTTAGCTTCTAGTAACATTTGTTTATCGCTTGCAATACAAAGTTTGTTTCTTTCCTTGTCTGTTACACCATAACTTTTACGCCATACTCTTTCCAGCAGTTTACACTCCAGTTTTTTAGCTCTAAATTTTTCCGAGTACCAAGGGGCTGATGGTGATCCACTGTTTCCTAGGGGCTAATAAATTGCAGGATGTGAATAACCATTGATTATAGGCAGCTTCAGCTATTTCCACTGCAGACGGAGGGGATCGCATCGAGCTACTTAGGGAGTTTTCAAGTTTATTAATATCCAGTTTTCCCCAGGCTCTAGTCACAATCTCCTGGGCAGGTTTAGATTTGGCTAGTTGATTCCCGCCGCTATTCAGTTCAAACTGAATAGCACAGTGGTCCGACCACAAGAGAGGGGGGACTGAGATACAGCCAATATCAGAGTGATATAACAATATACCTTTGAAAGTCCTGTAATTCATTAGGTGAATATTTAAAAGCTAGTGCTTCGCATGTTATGTTGGAAATCGGGGGAAAATAAGGTCCCAGGAAATCATGATAGATGACAGCAAGACCTCCCCCTTTTTTCTGTGGCCTGTCCAGAGTGTAACAGTGGAACCCAGGGGGGGTTGCCTTCACAAAATCTGGTCCCGGGGCCTTATCTGTCCAAGCTTCTGTGATAAAGGCCAACTTAATCTCTTGTTCCTCCAACAACAAGGCACTTCCACACTGTATTTAATTAAGGATCTATCATTAAATAAAACACATTTTAGGACGCCTGCATGATTATGTTCGTCTTCTTATCTGTCATGGTTCTAGGCCCATGTGCTGGTAGGTTAAGGAAGCTGGGGAAGCTGTAACTGGCAGCTACAGCAGGGGAAGCCCTCCATACCTCTGTCAAGAGCAATTATAGGATTACATGGACAGCATAGCATGCCCTTACCTGGATTCAACCCATGTAGCTCCTCGTTGGTATACGTTATTAATTTTGGAGCCAAATGGCCAGGGGGACAGGCCCTGTGCCCGGCCTGCACGCGTCAGCGTCAGCATGCAGGCTAAATAGCCCCGCTTTGAACGACTAGACCGCTAACCATTTTCCCAAACAGGTCGGCGGTTCAATCTCTCCCTCCTCCTGTGGTGGTGAGCCTCAGCAAGGCCTACCAGTGTAAGGGATTCACCCTTCTCTGCACAAAGTCCTCAGACCAATAGGAAGACGTTGGCACAGGAACTGGAATAGAAAATACAGAGTTTATTAAACCTCTTGAGGTGGAACTACATTCACACAACACCCTTCGGTAATGTATGAAGTAGCACACTGAAAGGAAGGAGCTTGGTCCTTTTATACCCGCACAGGGGCTCAAAAGAAGGTGGTACAAGTACAAGGAGAAGGTTTTAGGTACATATAAGGTCATACAGAAAATGCACAGTCAACAAATAGAAGGAGCTAACAGTTGCTAATTCTGGTGAACACATCCTGACAGTTACAGACTAACAGCAGCTGCATGGACAACTGCAAGCTCATCTGAGCATATGCGAAGGTGGAAGGTGCTAAATATAGTTCGTATCTAGGACAGAGCACATGGTGAGCACACGGTAGCACATGGCAAACAAAATGGCTGCCAGAAATACAAAATGGATTTCATAAAACAGGCAAGATAGCCTCCATATACAGGATGGCTTCTGCTAATGCTAACCTAATCGCTGCCAAATTACAACAGCCGACCCTTTTAGCATTAGCTGAAGACATTTGTTCATCTGGGGTAATCTAGATATGCATCCTGTACATTGATGCTCATAATCTCAGTGATTTAGCATTTGTTGGGCTTTCATTTATGCAACTTTTTTTGGCAGTACAAGCAGTAATGCAGATAGAGAAAAGCATGGGACCACATTGTATACATACACAGCATGTAAATAGTATCATCAATAGTATACATAAGATAGTCAGTAGCTTCCAGCCCCAAGTGATAAAGAGTGTCCATATCCAGTTCGAAAATGTCCATGTACCAGTCTCTGGGTAAATCTCTGCAGCAATCTTATGCAGTTTTGATATTGCGTCGTACACTGAAGGTGAGTGATCTGGTATAAATACGCAGCAACTGCTACCGATGATGCAACATGCACCACCTCGATCAGCCAAAATCACATCAAGCACCATTCTGTTCTGGAGTGCTACAATCCTTAAATTCGCAGTTCTTCTTTGATGTTCCCAAGTGCCATAGCTGTTTGATTGGTGACAGCTTCCACAACACGAGTCAATTGCCTTATATTTCTGCTATTCAATGTAGCACCCACAAAGAAGAACACTCCTAAGTCGAAATCAACATATTGTTGTAGAGCAGTATCAGTTTGATTGACTTCGTCCATACTTATTGTCCTCCTATTTCTGTTCTTGGAAATGTCAGTGTACAATTTGAAGTCGAGGTGATATGACACAGGTGCCAAAAACACAGAGGGCAACAGAAAGGACACATAGCAGATCGCTGACCACCCAATAGGTAGTTGATAGTATCCCTTATTTCCACACACGAAATAAGTATTATGTGAGGCTGTAAAACTGCTGTTATTAGCACCTTCAATGGGCAGAACTACTGTACACTCACTCCTTCCCAGTGGAATTCTCCCAACACTACTAATACACAAATCTGCTTTAGCTCTTGTCACAGAAATTACAAAAGGTCCATTCTTTTTAATGGTTCTCATGTTCGTGAAGACATATGGTGTCGAAATATTGTTAGGTTGATACTCTTCCCATTCCCATTTAGCCCCTTTAGCTTGAGGATAACCATCTTTATCTTGAAGCATACTTTATTCAGATGAAAGTTAACCCCACCTACTGAAGGCTTTCCGGAAGCAAACAAAAGTGCATACCAAGCTTGACAAGAACCATTGTGCGAGAATGGAAGAGGAATCAAAGGTGTTCCTCCCTTTTTCTGGTGAGCAGGGATCATCCCACACACCCAACAGTATATTTTCTAAACCGTTCAACAATTTTTGTGGCAAACACCTCAGTAAAATACACTTGCTCCCTTTCCTGACAATTCTTCATGTCATCTAAAAGTTCACAGGCAGAGGCAGTATTACGTGCGGCCTTGCGAGCAGCAGATCTAAGCTCAGCAGAACGCGCAGTGGGCAACATAGAATGAGTTTCTTGCGCTTTATCCAGATCTGTAGGAGATTCCTCATCGGACTTATGAGGAGCGGAAGGGAAATATACGGAGGTGGAGAACGATCTAATAACAATAAATCATCTTGTGGTTTATTAAGGATAGGACAAAGGGGTTGCCTAACAGCTTATTGGCCAGTTACCTGTAAATGGCACTCCCTATCCTCTCTCTCTTTTAGTTCTTTTGTTTCCTTGTTTTTTAACTCTAATGCTTTTGCATAAATGTTCTTCGCTGTTCTTTTTCAATCAAGGCTTGTTCACGCTTCATTCGTTCACGCACTTATTTCTGCCACATAAGCACACAGTCAAACATATCTTGCCTAGTCTTCTGCTTAAACATACATTGTTCCACATACTGAATAGTTCGCAAATCAAATGACCCAAGCACAGGCTACTGCAACTCAGGATCCTTGCTAGTATATTTATTCCATAACGTGCTGTACATTATAGATGAAATACCATACTTAATATACATGTCCCTATTAGGCGTCCCCTCCGGGGGGGCGGTTGTGCTTCATCGATTCTCAAACTGGTACCACTACAAAAGCAACACATCCTACGAAGTGTGCTGGAAACAGGCATGCCAAAAATAGTGCAAAATATGCAGTATTATAATCAAAGTAGCGCTTAGGGTTCTCTCCGTATGTTGCGCCGTTCAAACAAATTCAAATAGAGAAAAATCTCCTCATTATCTACCTATATAAATTGCAATTTATATATTAAATACATACAAACACAAATATTGGCCAATCATACAAATCAAAAGCCACAGTAAGCGTTACTAAACTACCTTACCAATCCAAGGCATCGAAAACCAACAGCAAGTGCCTCAGAACGACTCTTACCAATCAAATGGTGTCCAGGTTACAACTGGCAAGTTCTCAAATCGACCAAGTGGTCACTGCATGGCGAATCAACAGAAGAGATCTCAGTGGAAGACCGGCACCACCTGGATGGTCAAATCAGAAAGAAAGGAAAGACGCCAAGGTTTCCAAGACTCGGGTCTCCTTAGGCAGTGATCGCGTCCAAAGCGAGATTCCAATCCTTCGTCTCGACCACTCCTTCGGGCATCCAAGTCGCGGATGAGCCCCGCGTTGGGCACCAATTTGTGGTGGTGAGCCGCAGCAAGGCCTACCAGTGCAAGGGATTAGCCCTTCTCTGCAAAGAGTCCTAAGACCAATAGGAAGAATCTGGCACAGAAACTGGAATAGAAAATACACAGTTTATTAAACCTCATGAGGTGGAACTACATTCACACAACACCCTTCGGTAATGTATGAAGTAGCACACTGAATGGTAGGAGCTTGCTCCTTTTATACCCACCCAGGGGCTCAAAAGAAGGTGGTACAAGTACAAGGACAAGGTTTTAGGTACATATAAGGTCATACAGAAAATGCACAGTCAACAAGTAGGAGGAGCTAACAGTTGCTAATTCTGGTGAACACATCCTGACAGTTACAGACTAACAGCAGTTGCATGAACAACTGCAAGCTCAACTGAGCATGTGTGAAGGTGGAAGATGCTAAATATAGTTTGTTTCTAGGCAGATTACAAGAGCAGTCAACACTGAGGGAGGACAGAGCACATGGTGAGCACACGGTAGCACATGGCAAACAAAATGGCTGCCAAAAATACAAAATGGATTTCATAAAACGGGCAAGATAGCCTCCATATACAGGATGGTGTGTGCTAATGCTAACCTAATCGCTGCCAAATTACAACACTCCTTAGGCAAAGGCAATACATTAGAATTCCACAATCTAGGGTTCTGACTCTGGAGATGCACCAAGAGACCACAAAGTGAAATCTCATGTCAGAGAGAAAACTGGAAAACCCAAAGGGTGCAGTACCTTTGACTCTATTGAAGAGGATATGGTAATTAACTGTTTCAAATGCTATAAAGAGGTCTAGGAGAATCAGTATGGCAGGTAGATTGTGAAGTTCTTCAAGAGCTGATACCACACAAACCTCCTGAAAGGCCATAGCAGAATCCAAATTGTGAAGACTGGAACATTTAATTCTTATTTACAAAGTTCTGCAACTGCAGAAAACAGGATGCACTGTCAATATGGCCAAAATTGTGAACTGTGAGAGGGGGTGGTAATTGGCCATAGTGTCAGGATCCCAAGAGGGTTACTTAAAAATTGGGGTGACAAGTGTGAACTACTCGTGTAACAATTTTCCTTTGTCAAATTTATAGTTACTGATCCAGATTTTTCAGATTTTTTGCATTTAATGTAAGTCTGCAAACTCTCAAAGAGCTACCAAATGCAGAAGTTTATTGTGTTGATGCTTCAAGAGTTGATTTTTTTGCAGAATATGTGACCTGGATTGATTACTATTTTAGCAGGGGTGGTAACCACTCTTGTAACAAGCTGTTGGAGCCACCACAATGCTATTCAAAGGTTGGTGAAGACAGAACTTCATTTCATCATTACCCTAGCAGTCACAATCTTTCATCTTCAATTTAATGAGACTTTCTAGATTATCTAATTCTTTAATACGAGACATCCATGGATTTGTACTTAATGAATTAGAAAGACTATATTTATGCCTCAAATCCTGTAATGTGGCACCAACGCACACTTTGGAGGACATGTTCTCTCATTGCAGTCTGATAATTGTCTGCTAATCAAATGAGTAAGCTGTTGAAACACCCAACAATAATGATGAATGTTTCGCCTACCTCAAACAAATGTGTCTGCAGCAAACTGAATAATGTGATGGCTTGACTAAGGCTTCCTTGTTGGATTCCTCCAACAAAATATCGGACGGTCAAGCATTTTTATCAGGCTTTCTATCATTCACCATTTGTCAACATCTATTAATATGGATTTGATTGTTGCATCTCCTCAACTGAATGACAGCTCTCATGGGGACTTGATTATCTCAAAGAGTTATCCCTGTGGTCTTCTGGGCTGTAAACAAATGACCAAAATGAGTGAAAAACTGTGACAGGGATTTATTTGTCATACACAATCAGGTTGATGAAATGTGCTGAACTTGGACGTTTCTTCTATCTGCTATTGCTTTATTTGTTACTGTCATTGTCATTGTCAGTGACAATGTTTCTAACTCTGCAGTCATGGGATTCAAACATCTTAAGATCTTTGGTATTGCATTTTTTGAGGATGTTGGCACCTGTGGGTGCTATTTCCATGGCAAACATTGCAATTACTGGCGGCCACCAAATGTACAAGTATGCACTTACCTTGCGGTACATATTCAGCTGTGCAATGAGTGCTTCCACACTTTTCCAAACCTACTGCCACGATAAACTGACAACATGTAGATTAGAAGTAGGCCTAGGGAAATGAAACTGAATAGGAGAGAGCAATAAAGACATGGGATCTTGTCAATGTGCCTTGTGCATAGTCACAGACCGGGGCATAATATTCACTTTAGGACCATTAATATGTAAAGACAAGAGGCAGCCTTTAGAGACTTTATTAGTCTGGATTCAGCACCTAATTCATAATATTGTACATGATATACCTCTTGACAATTTCTGTATGTCTGACTCTCTGTGGTCTGGTTAAGCTCTGAGTCTTCCTAAATAAAGCTAACCTACAAATATAATCTATGTAACACATGCAAAGAGTATTAAGAGCTGTTATGAGTTTCTTACCGTAGACAACTTCCGTGAGTATTGTATTAATTCACTCTAAGACTTGAATTATATTTGTTCCAGCAAGTTTTTGAACAGCAAAATAATAAATGTATATTCACAGCACAGAATTCATATAACAAGCAATGACCTCCTCATCTAGGTTAATATCTTAATACAATGTGTGAACCAACAGAAATCTATCTTTGCACGGATCAGAATATTTAGATCCTCTTGCGAAACAAAAACATGGTGCACATAAAAGAGTACATATTCCTCAAGAGATGACCTGAAAATAGTGTTTGAACTCACAGTTTGGGCCTGATTCGCGAAGGTAATTTACAAGTTTGAGAAATTTACACATTTCGGTCAGTTTACTACTTTTTGGCTATTTACAAAATACAAGTGTAAATTTGCTCCGAAAGTGTAACTTACATCAGATTTTATGAATATCCTAAATGTAGTAAACTTACCCAGACGTTTCTTAACAGATAGCCTGCCTTCTACGAAATGACCATGCTGAATACCACCTCAGTGTCACTCTAGGCACCAACAATGACTGATTCATAACAGCCAACTCTGCTTTTTAACCCCGCTTTTGTTTTTGCTTCGTTAAAGATCTGCTGCATGTCACTTTAATCTGGGGGTTGGAGTAAAAAAGGGTGATTCATCTACTTTCTTTTCGAGGAGATAGAGAAAATAAGGTGTTTGATGGTCCTGCTCTATTCATCCCTCAGGAGGTATGGTGTCACAGATTTATTATCCTATTCTGTTTGCTGGCACAATACTGTTTGCTGGGGCAGTTAATTTCTGATTCACTAGTCTTAGTCGTGACTGCAGTCAGTGCTAAACTGAAAGTCATGTTTTTTTTGTGTTGGTACTGTTGATCCAGTGTTGATCCCAATTTCTTCTGACCCAGAAGAAGATGCAACAAGGGTTCATGTCAATGCTCTTTCAACAGGTGACATGCTTCTTCTCCTCACTGTCTGTGTTCTTGGTAGCAAACTGATTCATGGGAGAAGTCTTCTTGTCTATTCATTGGTTAGAAATTAGCAGAGAAGTCTCTGGACCCTAGTGCCAGCTTATTCACAGACTCATCTCCAGCTCAGACTGATCCATCTGGAGGCAACACAAGATAAGGCGGAAGACTGTCAGGTGTGGTCACTGTGCAGAGGTCTATAAACTTTTGTAGGTTGAGCCCCCCCAGCTGATAGTTTTTAGATGTTGGGCCCCCCCACCACTTGACAGAAATTTCTGGAAATTGACCGCCATGCGCACATTCCAGGCGTATCCAGCAAATAATGTTCAATACAATAAGAGTGTGTAGTAAACTGCAGGTTTGTGAGTGATGGGGTGAAATGACAGAGGATTATTACACTGCTCAAAACACCACTTTCTAAGATAAAATGTTCACAAATTGTTTTTACTAAGATGCTTTGTTTTACACATGACATGGATTGACATGGATTGATAATAACACCACCAACATAAATGTGACAGGTGTGCCTGTTTTTCAGAGACGGTCAATCTGTGGATGGATTTTTGCTACTGCCATCCTCAGGTTGTCCTCCACATCCAGTCTTGAACGGTACTTAATATTTAATACCGCAAGTGCTGCGAACCCAATCTCACATAAATAGGACAAGCTGAACGGCAAGAGAGTTTTGAAAGCAGTTTCTCCCAAAGCTGAATATTCTGCAGACATTTTCAGTCAAGACAGGGACTGTAAGGGAGACAGTGTTGTCAAATGTTTCGAGCACTCCCTAGCTCAGAGCTGGTGCACGAGAAACAAATCTTCTCTAGAAATCATTAACAAACGTTTTAGGCAGCATTATATTGGAATAATTGCCCACCAACCAGTTATGTATCCGAAGACAGTTGAAAGCCCACAAAGAAGGCGCTGAACAACACCTAATTGAGAATTCCTTTGTGGTATGATAAGTTGCTTGCCTGCAGCAGTGGGGGTTTGGGACACGTCAGACTTATGTTTAAAAAAAATAGAACTAATAATAAGTTAATGATGTTGTCTAGTTTACTTCAGAGTAATGTTATCTGACAGACTTTGTGATGGCAGGGACATGTTAGGGATTTTGGGTGCCCTGGGCCAAAAGTATTTTGGGTGCCCCTGTTCAGTATAGCTTTGAGTTTAAATGATTTACTTTCAGCTCCGCCATACCCAATTTTGCCAAGCTACTAACGGTGCATAGGCACTGTAGTCGAAATTCTAAAAGCGGTTACATCTAATATTCAGAGATAGTGATGTGTTTTCACTGTTGCAACAAAGCAGCAGCCCACTAATTTTACAGTGAATAATACTTGTGATATCCTCCAATTTCTCATATGAGAGGATCCGCATGGATCTAACTTTTTTATGGTTAACTTTTGAATGGTTGTTGCATAATACGAACACATTTCTCTGCAAATAATAATAGACTCCCTCACATCAATTACATTAAAAAGAAATTAGGCAAAACTGTATTTGCAAGAATCTGTTTAGGAATTATTCCAGTCCATCAGTACAAAAACAGAACTGTCTCTGTCAAGGGGCCCCTGGAAGGCTGGATTGCAGTGCATTTAGAGGTCTCCTTTTGTAATTTAGGACGAAAACCTTAATGAGTGAGGTGACCATATGAATTTGGGTGTGCATGTTAGTGCAGAGTGGGACGAATGAATGTATGGTTAGTGGTGGGCTTATTGGAGCGAGATTGCAGATTGAGCAGTGAGCAGTGAGGGGGACAGGTGAGTAGTGTGCTCATGTGACTGCGGGGTGATGCACAGAGTGAACAGCGCTAGTGCATTGTGAGTGCAGAATGTTCACTGTGAGTGGAGGGTAAAGGGGTGAATGGTGTGAGTGCATGGTGATCAGTGTGATTGCAGGGTGAGCAGGTGAATGTTGTGCGTGCATGGTGATCAGTGTCAGCACTGTGAGTGGAGGGTAAGTGGGTGAATGGTGTGAGTGCATTCGGATCAGTGTGAGTGCTGGGTGAGGGTGAAGGGCGAGAATGAGGAGTGAGTGGTCTGAATGCAGGGTGCATTACCAGACACTTGAAGTAACTCAGCATGTTATTGATGGCAGCGTAGGGTTTCAAATGTGTTAAACTATTGAGATTATGGCAGTAACCAGGGATCAGTGTGGAGGAAATAAATAATGTGCTGATCTCTCAACAAACTTCCAGTCTTATGATTAGGGTTGCCAGCTCATTATTTTGATGTCACAGATGGTATAAAAATAAGCAGTCAGCTAAAGCTGTATTTTCAGCACTTGTCTGAGCATACTTTGAACAGCAAATATAAATAGAAAGAACTTTTAATTGTTTTCTAGAGCTGCCTGAATGTTCCATGACTGATAATAAAAGGGAATAAAGACAGAAAAGTAACATTACAAATGAATACATTCTTCTTATTGATAACCATATTTAGCAATTTGCAGGCTGTTTAAACAACACATGGCTGGCTGGCATTTTGCACGCCTGCCAGTTTAATTTTAAAAGAATCTTTCAGGGACATTTTAGGGATTTTGGGGGCTTTGGGCCAAATGTATTTTGGGGGCCCCTGTTTGGACCAGCTTTGATTTTATGATCCAGTCTCAGCTCTTTCATGCCTTCTTTGGTCAAATACTAAATGTGTGTACATCTAATATTCAGGGATAGTGATGTGTGTTTTCAGTATGTAACACAACAGCAGTTCACTAATATTACTGCAAATAATCTCTTTCACCCCCCCATTTCTCAGATGTGTGGTCTTGTATTGAGCTAAAATAAACTTTTTAATAGATGTTGCATGACGCATAAACACAAATTGTCTGCAAAATGTCTGTAATAGACTCTTACACATTAAAAATGAATGATAGTAAAACGCTATTTACAACATTGTGTTTAAAAATTATTCAAAGTAATGAGGGCAAGATTCTGTAGAACAGAGCTGGCTCTTTCACCCCCCCCCCACCCACCCTACCTTTGAAAGGCTGGGGCCCTGGCCCAGAGCCAGCTTTGCCCATGCCTTAAAACATCTATGGAAACTTTGTCTCCTTTCTGGTAAGAGCTAACTCTCCCAGGAGGGGGTTAATTCATACAGCTGAAATGCTTCAGCTGCAGTGGTCTCCTCTGCTTAACACCTTGGCTGCTATTGTTATTCTTCCCCTCTGCTGGGCCATAATAGAAATGGGTGTGGTCATGACGAGCTCAGCTCGTTATGAGCACCCTAGAGGTATACCTCATGACGAGCTGAGCTCGTCATGAGCACCGAAGGGGTTAAACTGAAAGTGTTTCTGTTTGTTTGTTTTCTTTCGGTTTTAGCAGAGGAGACTCCTTGCCTCCCACTGCAGCTTGAGCATGTCAACTACGAATTAACCCCCACCTGGGAGAGTTATGAAGACAAACCATCCCTCCTCCAACCATACCGGAGTAAACTCTAAGAAGACTTGCGACAGACACAGGAAACAAAGATAAGATTGGAGAGGACTGTGCGCCCCCCCCTGGGATGGTGTCGCGCCCCCCCAGGGGGGCGCGCCCCACAGATTGAAGAACTCAGCTCTAGTCAATGCAGTGCATATGACAACAGCAGTAATAAATAAAAAACTGCAATGTCAGAAATATGAGAAAAGTTTTTTTCAATATGAAAACCTTCATTGATAATAATAGTTACAACTATGACACCAGAACAACATCCACAGATACCTTTTGTAAAGTGAAAGGAATAGGGATATCTGGGTTCCCTGCATAGACACGTTTGAAAGTTTAAAAGAAGCAGGCAAAATATGTACTACATAATTTAAAAGTTATACATGAAACACACCAAGTCCAACCAACATGGCAGAACACAATGACAAAAATCCCCCCCAAAAAAGAAATATTATATAGTGGCCATCCAGGAATTTGTAACCCCCTTGAGAGGCAAGGGGAAACTGCCCAAAAAAGAACACGTTCATTAAATCTAATAATCATGGTCTATGGTCTACAACACAACCCAAGCATATCAACAGACAATTTAGACAAAAATGAGCGAATATATGTCTGAGTTGTAAATGGATTCTAACATACAACATTTTTAGCACAAAGCTTTTTAAAAATAAGCATAAACTTGGTAACAATCAACCATCTCGCATACACTCACACTTTCACAAATAGTTGGGCGCGTACATGGCTTAGCAAGGAAGGAGGGATAGAGAAGACAGGGGAAAATGCACACACACACACACACACACACCTACACACACACACACACGCACACACACACACACACACACACACACAATGGTTTCACAAAATGGTGGACAAGGACATGGCAAGGAAAGAGAAGAGAAGGTATTATGGATAAAAAGAAAATGTCTGCCTGTCCTGAAATTCTTACTTGCCTACCACCAATAAGTACACGCAGGGAAGTGATTGAACAAAACATGCTCCAACTCAAATACTGCCAGTAAAGCACTAGTGAGAATATCTAATGTCCATTTTTTTTATTACAAAATACAGAAATATTTATTGGTCCTAGGCAGACCTCATGAATTCCCCAAGGCAGCATAGGGACGTGAAAACTGAAATGAAAAGTCAAATAAAATTAAAAATACTGTTAATGCTAACAGCCATAGTAAATTGCCCCAGCAGAGACTTTGAAAAGTTGTTGGACATTATTCAAACATTTCACACATGTTTGACGAAATGATAAACAAACACATGGGAAGGGAAGGGAGGAGAAGACTGAAAACCAAGCATAAAGGCTGCCTGCCTAAGCTTAGAGACTCTTCAACCACCAGCAATCACATTCAGTTAAAATACCCAAAATAAGGAATGAGTTGAAATCTCCAAAATCATCTCTAGTAAAAATAGGAAAAACCCATTAAAAACCCTGAGCAAATGAAAGGCTATGCCCCAAGTAGGAAATATTGCAGTATAATACCAACTTTGTCTAAAAACATGGAAAAGGCAGAAATATATCCCCAGGGATCTTCCACCCAAAATTGTCTATTGCATTTATCATCTTGTCACCCACTCCCTATGTGGGGCATCCCTGCATTGCCTAGTACAGATTACATACCCTCCAGTAAAAAGCAAACAAGATGATAAAAATTCCAAACATCATCGCATTAATAAGAAATATTTTGCAAAGTTACTAAGTCATATTTTTCATGAGATTTTGATGTCTGTTTCTCCCAAAATTACAGGATGTATAGGAGCAAGGGTCTGATGTAAATATGAAATATACAAGAAGAGAGGCAAAAACTCTATTAATTACAAAAAGGATAGGTTGAAATCATCCTAGCTTCACACAATGAAACTTATCCTTGAGAAACCACTGTTTCTGAGTTTACAGGAGATATTAGTCATCAGCACTGTTACATTTTGAGAGATATAGTGTATTAGGCAGAGACAAGCCACCTTCTGCTGCACCTGAAATCATATCATCTCAAACATCCAGATAAAGGTAATTGAAGTTCATAACCTCTTTCATGTTTGCTGAACTAGAACATCCAAACCTTCCTAAAAAAAAGAACTGTATTGGGAAATATTTCCAGGTCTACCTAAAATCTCAGGATCCAGAATGTTGCGTCCCTGACCTGCGTAGTAATCATGGGCAAGCCCCCATCTGCTGCAGCCAAAAGTTTATTTTCTCAAACATCCAGATCAGCTTCACAATAAACCTCTAGACACAGAATGTTGCACCCCCTGAATTGTAATGCTAGCCGTTGCTGAACCCTAAGGAAAAGGAGGGCCTGGCTCTGTTAGGTAAGCATGATTGCCACTTTGAAAGTTGTCTTCTATGGCTGGAAGAAGCAGGAAGTCCTACATCAGATAAAGTTGATCAGGTGTCAGGTCGGAAACCAGGAGGTAGAATGCCCTGTACTGCAGAGAATGTAATGTTTTTCTGTAAATATGCCCTTATTTATGAGGTTGCCTCCGCTGGTCTAAACTATATGAATATGCCTGAAGAACCAGTTGTGAAATTACCTAGAGCCTGATTACAAGTTTGGCAGTCCTACAGTGGCGGTAGTACTCCACGGTCCCTATAGGACTGCTAAACCTGTAGTGTGATCGCCTGCCATATCAGGAGTTAAATCCGGGTCTGGTGGATGGTGTTGGGACAGTCTGACTGCGGCAGTCTGAAAGACTCATAGAAATGCCTACAATGCAGACCACCATAGTCAGACTGCACCTTCCTGCATGGCCATGCATGAAGTGGGGGTAAAAATACAGGTGGGCTCTACATATCCCCCCTAGCATGCACCTACCAGCCCAAATTCAGCAGGGAGCCTTTTTAGAGCCCCTCTGTTGCCTTTCTGCCACCCTTTTCATGTCAGGATCACTGCCAAGAAAAGGGCGATTACAGCCGATTGCAGACTGCCGACCCAGCAGGATCCTGGATACTGGGAATGCCAGCAGTCTTGTGGCAGTCTGACCACCGCAGTCCTAATACTGCGAGTGGGCCCTCAGTGTGGTGGTGATCAAACCGCCACCAAGAATTTGCCACTCATATGGACTACCAAACTCGTAATGAGGCCCATGGATTTTTCATCCAAGTACATTTTCTCAAGAACCTGTCCTTTGAAATTCAGTTGTTCACCTGCAAGAGGCAGTGGTTTCCTTTTTTTCTCTTGAAGCTGCTTGTGAGTAAAATACACTTGTAAATTTTATCTTACACTTTTGAGTAACTGTTCTACTTATGGCTATTCACAAAATCCGAGTGTAAAGTTACTTAAAAGTGTAGACTAGATGTCTCTAGCGGTATGCAGACAAAATATCGAAATTTTAATATCGACATACACTAATATCGAAGTTTTAATATCGGAGGGACAAAATATAGAAGGTAAGTAATATTGATATATTTAATATCGATGTTAGTAATATCGAAGTTTAAAACATCGATGTAAGTAATATCGATGTTAATAATTTCGATGTTACTAATATCGATTTTTTAAATATTTTTGTGTATATTATTATGTATTTATTATGTTTTTAATTTAATTTAATGTAATTTAATTTAATTTTGTATTTTAGTACTGTAGCGGGTAGTGGGTTTATAGGGAATAGGGTGGGAAGTAATTTAAATATTTTAAATTAATTATTAATTAGTAGGAATTAAAAATTAATAATTATTAATTGGTAATTATTTTTAATTAATTGGTAATTAATTTTAATTAATTGATTTATTGTTTTATTGATATTTATGTTCTGTAGTGGGTTGTGGGTTTATAGGGGAATAGGGTGGGAAGTAATTTAATTATGTTAAATTAATTATTAATTAGTAGGAATTACAAATTAATAATTAATAATTGGTAATTATTTTCTATTAATTGGTAATTAATTTTAATTTATTGATTAATTGATAATTATGTTCTGTAGTGGGTTGTGGGTTTATAGGGGAATAGGGTGGGAAGTAATTTAAATGTAATTAAGTAATGTTCTTTAATTAATTGTTTTGTTAATTATCTAATTGTTAATTAATTATTAATTGTTAATTAAATATTATGAAATGGTATTTTTCTAAATTCTTTAAATTACATATATTTTGCTCATCATGTTTTTAATAATTATGTATTGGTATTTGTAAACGGTTTATATCTATTTAATAGTTAATATTTTTATTATTTAAAATAAAACATTTATTTATAAGTATGTTATTTTTACCCCTATGCTATCCAACACTTTCCCTACTGTTGCGCTCTCTGGAGTTGGAATAGTAATTATTACCCCTACGCTATCCAACATTTTCCCTACTGTTGCACTCTCTCGAGTGGGAATAGTAATTTATACCCCTACGCTACCCAACACATTCCCTACTGTTGCACTCTCTGGAGTGGGAATAGTAATTTATACCCCTACGCTATCCAACACATTCCCTACTGTTGCACTCTCTGGAGTGGGAATTGTAATGTATACCCTTATGCTATCCAACGCTTTCCCTACTGTTGCACTCTCTTGAGTTGGAATAGTAATTGTTACCCCTACGCTAGCCAACGCTTTCCCTACTGTTGCACTCCCTGGAGTGGGAATAGTAATTGTTACCCCTACGCTATCCAACACTTTCCCTACTGTTGCACTCTCTGGAGTGGGAATAGTAATTTCACCCCTACGCTATCCAACACTTTCCCTACTGTTGCACTCTCTGGAGTGGGAATAGTAATTGTTACCCCTACGCTATCCAACACTTTCCCTACTGTTGCACTCTCTGGAGTGGGAATAATAATTTTTACCCCTACGCTATCCAACACTTTCCCTACTGTTGAGCTCTTTGGAGTTGGAATAGTAATTATTACCCCTACGCTATCCAACACTTTCACTAATGTTGCACTCTCTGGAGTGGGAATAGTAATTTTTACCCCTACGCTATCCAACACTTTCTCTACTGATGCAGTCTCTGGAGTTGGAATAGTAATTATTACCCCTACGCTATCCAACACTTTCCCTAATGTTGCACACTTTTTTATTAGTTTTACATTGTTATTAATTGTTATTTATATTATTATTTTATGTATATAAATGTATTTGTAATTTATTCAATTTTCACGTATTTATAATTTATTAAAATAATTAGTTTACAGTTAATATTAATTAAGTATATACTATGTATTATATTTTTAATATTATTATTTTTTATTACATTATTTATTAATTTTAAATATTATAATATATTTTTAACTATGTTTATTATATCTATAAGTATTATTTTGTTAATACATTTTTTTTAATTAAAAAAACAATATTTTCTAAAAAACTATATTTTTAACATCGATATATGTTTTTCAATATTTTTGAACTTACCTTGTTAGAGATAGGATCCCAATATTATTGTCCTCGATATTTTTGTTGTGATATTTTGGTACCTCGATATTTTTGTAGTCGATATTTTGTCATAGATTCCTCTCTAGCACCTAAAAAAGAGAGTGAAGCCTAACTTACAAGTGGGAGTTACTAAAAAAATAAAAACAGTAGTAAGTTAAGCACCACACATGGCCAGCCCATGGTGATGAATCACCTTCCCATATAAAATAATGAAGGCTGGGACTTTAGTGTATATCCCATAGAAAATATTTTGAATTTAAATATAAATATTTTAAGCAGATACAAATAAATCTAATTCAGTGTTAAAAATTATAAACAATAGTTCATGTGTTTTCTCTTAATTTAAAATATTTTAAGAAACTTTTTTTATTTAAAACCAATGTGACAATAAACTTTATTACAATGTAACACATTACTGTTTATTAATTCTATAACCAATTTTAATAATTATGAGGACATGTTTTTTTACTTTAGTTGGAAATTTATTTTTCATTTCAAATTTGAAAAAACAAATCCTAATCTAATGTAACATATTTTAAATCATTTTATATTTAATTCACAACTTGGGGGCTGATTATGATGATGGTCAGAAAGGCTCTGAACGGTATTCAGATTTTCCTAACCCCTGTCAGAACCTATGTTCCGACTGACTCGGAAACATTTTCTACTTACAGATTACGATTGAAAGGCAACCTTTCAGTGTTTAAAACTTGGTTCCGAATGGCATTCGGAGACTCCTAGTCAGTTTGAGCTAAATCATGCAGGCCTATGGACCGCTTTTTACGATGTCGGATTCGGACAGCCTTTACAAATCGGTCTGTCCGACATGAACAAACTGTTGGAAACTGACTTCGGGACTCTTAGCTGGCCCTCCTTCACCCGGAGGCCTCTGGTTGGGGTACATGGGGGTACCCATGGGACACATCTTTACAACCATGCACAGTGGTGGCAGGCACCATGGATTGCCTGCCACAGGTTGCAAGGTTTTCCATAACCACCCCTTTTTCCAATGGAACCTGTGTTTTCAGTCGGAAAACAGGCTCCCATTTAAGTCAATAGGAGTCTGACCCGAATGAATCCCATATTTAATAATGATGTAGCAATTTTTCTTTCTGTCTAAAATAAATATGTATAAATAATGTATATATTATACAATATTTAAATAATAATATATTCTTGAAAACACAATTTAAAAATGTTCCTTTTATTTTTCATTTGGAGATCTCCACACCTGGAGTGAAGTTCTTCTAAGGTAAAGTAGAAGGAACCTTTTCCTGTGCTTTACCATACAGAGACCTATGGCCCAACTGCAGAATGTATTAAACTGAAAAAATAATAACATATTTTTTTATTGAATATTAATTTCTTGAAGCTTAAATGAAAACAATTCCCACCAAATTATATTTTATTTTATTATGCATTAATAATTATTAAAAGTGATGTAAGGAGTATGTTGAAAGTAATATAATGAAATTTTAATACAATGCATTTTTACTTGAGTTAAGAAAAAAAGTATTGGAAAATATTTTATAAGTAAGTAAAAAATATGTACTCTTTGAATTTGAATACATTATTTTTTAAATGAATGTATATACATATATATACATATATATATATATATATATATATATATATATATATATATATATATATATATATATATATATAAATATAAATATGACAAAGCTTGCGTGTTAAAGGAAACACACTGCACTCCTGGGGTTAATGTTCAAGATTTTATTACGAGGACGCGTTTCGGCGTGTCTGCCTTCTTCCAGCTCGTGTTTCAAAGAGCAGTCGACACGCAGTGAGGGCACTTTTAAATGCTGAGATGGATTCTCATTGGACACTGGTGCAGCAAAGGGAAAAGATTGGTCAGTTCTTTAAAGTTCCACACATACTCGGGCACTTCATTCCATGCTGTTACAAGTTATGATGACACATTTCATCCTGCCACTGATTAGGCATTTATCAAGAGTAAGGGAACCTGTTCTAATTATCTCTTTGCTGTGAAGCAATACAAAAGTACCTTTCACTCTGTTAGTGTGACCGCTGAACATTCCTCGTCCTACCATGCGCCATCACAGTTCACGGAGCAGGGGACGGCATATTTCCGTAATCCCTCCAATCTGCATGATTGACGACGATGTCGACTCCATTGCCCAGAATGCCTCACTGGTGGTGCCAAGCATTTGTAGTTCAGTACATGGCTCCAAATCCATATATATAATATAGTTATTTTAACAAATGTAATTAATTGTAATATTGTTTCCTAAATATTTTATTTCAAGTCCTTATACGGGAAGAGGTTTCAGTATCAGTGGTTGGCCATGTGTTGGGCTTTGTCCAGCTCTGATCTGCCTTTATTTTGGGTCCGTTTTGGGCTGTAGTAACTATTTAAGAGCAGTTTGTGAACCGCTATAAACGTAGGGCCAGATTACAAGTTTGGCAGTCTATACAATCGCCAAACCTGTAGTGGCAGTCCAACCGCCGGCGCACTGTTGGACTACCAGCAGTATTTCGACAGTCGGGGTCGGACCGCCACAAGACCGCTGCAACATCCAGAGATCTAGGATCCCGTGGTGTTTGTGCAGTGGTCAGAGGCAGACATATGCTGGCGGTGCCACAGCTGCACTGTCCAGCATATTTCAAGTTGCTTCACCACCACCATTTTCATGCCGGTGAGCCCACCATGAAAAGGGTAGTGGTGAGGCAACTAAGCGGCCCCTAATGGGCCACCAGCTGCCTCAGGGCCAGATGATGCATGTGGGGGAGCAAATGTAGTGCCCCCTTCATTTGCACCCCCAGTTCAGGCAAGGCGTGGCATGTATGCCACACCTCGCTGGAAGGTGCAGAAGGGCGCTCTGAGAGCAGTGATCTGCGTGGTAGGGTCTTCTATGAACCTACCAGATTCCTGTAGTCAGACCGTCGCGGGACCACCAGCCACATCTGGAATAAATTCCAAATCTGGCAGGCAGTCACACTACCGGTTTGGTGATCCTACAGCAGATGGTGCATGCACCCCCTGCTGTAGGACTGCCAAACTCATCATCAGTCCCTTACTGTTTTGTGGGTGGTCTAATGTCCTTCCCTAAACCCCTCCCAGACTCTCCCTAAAACTTCTTTGTTCCTCTCTAATCCCCTGCCATTTATTTGTAAATACTCTCCATTTTCCAGACACTTCCCTGTTTCCCTCTTATATTTACAACTAAACGTTGACCCATGTGTGCAGTTAGGGCAGAGGTCTCCACACATATAGATATAGTAGAGATGGAGACGTAAACTCTGCTTGCCAGTTTGTCAATATTATTTTGTAGTATGTTTTGTAGTACCACAAAACATACTACAAAATGCAGTTGGTGAATACCCCATTTTGTTTCCTGTCAATGTCAGAAACAAATACACAATTAGCCTTCTGTGGAAGATTTGAGAAAATAACTATTTGCTTATTGCAGACATGTGGTTTTAGCTGATGTTAAGTAATACAAATTGTTTGGGCCAATTTACTTTATAAATGTGTATTTTATTATCGCATGTTTCATGTGCATGTCCTTGAGAAACGTCTTGTAAGTGTAACTAAACTATCAATAGTGAGCAAAAAATCTTCACAGAAACATTCATTTTTATGAGTCACGTTGTTTGGCCCTTTGGTCGCTCTGTCCCAGCTCATCATAGGTAGACTCTATTTTAAAAACATGCCTTTTTGAGTTAGGGTTGAGTTATAACATTCTCAATGTTTCCATCTTCCTGCAGTGCTTTACAAAATGTCTACCTTTTTACATCTCCCTTACCTCATGAATAAAATATGCAGATATAAGGAGAAGAAGCAGAAGTGTAAGTGAAGGATGATGTTTCAATAAAAAATAGAAAAACAAAGTGTAGTGTTGGAGAAATTCGGAATTGATGAAGACGAATGCTGGGTTTCAGGTGCAGAGGGGTGGTTCATCCAAATGATGAGAGCTGAAGGGAAAATACATTTTCAAGTATAAATATAAGGTAGTGGTGAGGAATGCCAGTGATTACGACATCAAGCCTCCCTCACAGGAATAATAATATTCAAACAGTAAAGGAAAGATGAATGTGTAGAGACACTGGTTGAGTGAGTGAAATCAATGATCTGTACTCAGTGTTTTTTATCATTGATATTATTGGAAACGATTTTCAGCAGTGAATTATAATAGGTACGTTATAGGTACACCAAGCATAATTAGGAACGAGCGAATCATACAATTCAGCCCGGAGATTGTGGTATTCAAAAATAAGATACGACATAGTTGAGAAGGATTACAGTATAATTTTATTGCAAGCCATGTTTGTATTACTTGTTTTTATTAAAAGTGGGATTATATTAAGTTCATGTATATTCTCGAATTAGTTTGACATAAAACCATGCTTAACAGAACGTTATTCCCAATATAAATGGATACAATGCAATATCCAGGTTCCCGTGTTCTCTGAAATGAAAATTCAAACACTTAGGCCCTAATTATGAGAATTGACGCATTGCTAAAGTGAGGCAGTTCTGTGCCAGAAAAACAACATTTCCAAATGCTGTGGATGTGCTGTATTTACAGTACAGCTCACCATTGCATAAAGTCACATGGTGCGTCAAAATAAATGATGTTTCCATGGGATGGCTGCCTCAGAGAAAACTGATGCATGTCACGCAAAAGTGATGCTAGGCTGCTTTGCAGCACGTAAAGCAACGCAAATCACCCTAGTGTCACATTGGAGTGCGTCATACTTCAAACATCCATTAAAAAGTGATGCATTTGAAGAAAAAAATGTTTCCCTTACCTCAAAAGGGAGAGATGGAGCAGGCAGCATCAGCCAGGGCATCAACACACAGCATTAACCAGGATGCCCAAACAGACCCCCAGGGAAAGAGGAAGAGTAATTTTAGTGAGGAGGAGAATCACATCCTGATAACTGAGGTGACAAAGTATGAACATAAAGTCGATGTCACCTTCTAATTGCCATTAGGATACTAAAAGGCCACTTGGCAGTCCATAGTCCATAAGGTTAACAGTGTCGGGCAAGCTAAAAGAACAGTGCCAGAATGCAAGAAGCACTGGCATGATTATAAGCAGAGGACAGAGAATAAACTGGCCAAGAACCTGAAAGCAGAGATCGGACCAGAGGAGGACTTGAGGACCAGGTGAAGCTGACCTCCTTGGAGGATAAGGTTGCATCATTCCTCCCAGCAGAGTTGGTGGCAGGAATTCCCGGAAAGGACAGTGCTGGCTATAAGGACCAAGACCTAAGTCGCAACAAGAGATATATGACCAGAAAATGTCATGCTCTGCAACACAGCAAGCTAAACGTCTGCACCGCACTGTGCGTGAGGGAAAGGGATGGAATAGCTCACATGTACAGTCATATATCATATAAATGTAAGTCAAACTGACCAGTAAAATGTTGCACAGCCCAGTCCAGCTCTATAAACTTTGTCCAATCCATGTGTGATGTGGAGCCGAGTCCAAGTTCACCTTTACATACTGGGACTTGTAGTCGAATGTATAACATTAGTGACCAGGACTACAAGTCCTATAATGCAAAGCAAAAATCCTGGACTTGAATACGACATCATTCATTGACACTGGAATGCTGCTCACCCTGACTTTGACAATACATGCCCCCTTGCACCATGAGGCTCGTCTGCCTGTCTTGGTGCCATGCAGACAAATCTGAACTGTAAAGCAATGGAATGGGGTTGCCAGAGGATTAACTCCTGATCTGGAGGGGTGTCAAGTGAGGTGTATGTGAAGTATCAACACTTAGGAAAATGCAAAGAGCCGCATGTACTAGCACTAGCATGAATCTACATTGCATGTGTCAATGAACATAGTAGTGGTGTCAACAATCGAAACTCCATTGAGTATAGCCATCATGAAAAAGAAAGGCAATCATCAAGACAGGTGTGGACCTTCTCCCAACTCACCATCCCCAGCAGGGCAGGCCAACAATTTTGTAACTGTGTTGCAATGTGGGATATGACACAAAATATTACCCTTGTTACACAATGGTCCTGTAAACAATGTTGAGATAATGCCATCTGAAAGGCAACTACAGTAAATCTTGGTTACAATTGCTATAAGTAACATATGTCTTACACATCAATGTTGAAGTGAAAATTAATGAGAATAACATTTGTATTTCAGCCAGAGTTGCTTATGTGGCCATCTAGCATAGATCAACATTAACATATTCCCATTTCATTGTAGACAGAGCAACAACACCCCATGACCAGCAGCCTGCCCTGAATGATCTCATGGTGATAACATCCATGCCCCCCATGGTCGAAGACACAATTTAGGAACTCCTGAACTCCATTGAAACACCTTCTCCTGTCATGGGAAGGGGGGACCACATCACTGGGTCTCCAGAGGAACCACCTTCCACAGACCTTGTCCGATCTGCCAGCCAAATTCGAAGTCTGGACTCTGAGAACCCCCAATTTGTCTTTAAATGGTGAACGGTAGGAGTCCAACAGCAGCTGGTAGATGAGATGCGGGTGGGGATGCAAACCAGTGTGGGCACCCTAGAGGGAGTCCGTAGCTGCCTCAGTCACAATAAGGCCACCTCTGAGGTGATCAAAGGCACCTACAGTTTGCTCCATAGAATAGAGCAGTCCCTGGCTGACATTTCTGGTGTCATGAGACAGAGGCAACAACAACAGCTCAGCCAATGTGACACACGTGAGGTTGCCACCCAGATGGGAGTCATCAGCACCATCCTCGAACCTTTGTAGCAGAAGCAGGACTTCTACATTGCTACTATGGATGCCTTCTACCGTGATGTTCTTGCCTTGCTGACAAGCCATAAGGCCCTTGTCAGTGCTGTGCTGCCATCCTTGCTGGCACGGACAAATGATTCGCGGGGCAGGGTTGCCATCTCTTCAGCTCCTGATGTGTGCACGGCTCAGATGCCTCTTGTACCAACACCATCACCCTCAGGGGAGGCACAATGCACATCAGAGGAGGAAGATTTAGATTCTACTTTGGTGATCAAACCAGTAACATTTGTTGTGTCTCTTGGACAGTTTCTGTGTGTTACTTATCATGCCATTGCCTTTATCAACTGGTACTGTCCCTTTTTTATATGCCTACCTGTCAATCTGATCCATTTGTGGACTGCTGATGAAGTCTACCTTCCCTAATGTCAATTTGGACCGCCTCCTCATTGGAATACTCCTCTCTTTGACATGTCACATTACATGTATCCCCTGTGTACTCTGTCTGGAAATCCTTTGCCTCTCAAACAATGTTGGGGTTTTTGCTACAAGAACTGCTATTGTGAATTACCCTATGAACACACCTGTAAATAAATTCACTAAATTTAACAGATGTGTTGTATGTCTGTTGCAGATAGGACTAACTAGACCACAGTGGATGTGTAGAACAAAAAGGTACTGTCTACCAGCTGAAGATAATTGTGCTACAGTCACTATCACATTCTCTTATTGGACAAGGTCAAACCTCATGGATGTCCCCTGCCATGGCATTATGTTGCAAGTTCCTTTGCACTATTAAACATCATGGTGTTACAATAAGCATTATTGCCTTGAGTGCCACACAGTGAAATATGCCAACTAAACACAACATTGCAGAACAGAAATTGGGTTCTGTGAGGCATGTGAGCCACTAACACATTTTCATTCATCCACAGATATCTTGCTGAGCCATCATGACAATGTCATCATGCACAGATGTCAACCTCAGTGCTTAAACTGAATATATCCTATCAGTATTACCATCATGACAGCACTGAGAATATGCAGATGTTTATGGCCAAACTCCTTCTATATAGCATCATATCAATGCCACTCAAGGATATAGAAGGTCAGTGCTACAACTAGGATGGCATTAAGCATGAACTCCAACTGCTAAGTATTTAGAGTGCTGTGTCAAATGATAAATGGTGCAGTAAGGCACTCTGGGATACAGATCCACACTTTGGATCTGTCCTCAATTCTCATCCTCATCTTCATCCTCATCCTCAGCCTCCGTTTGGTTCTGCTCATCATCTTTTACCTTCCGATGGGACATCTATCCTGACACAGATGTTATGGTGAATGGCACACACCAGTATAATCTTGCAGACCAAAGGGGGCAAGTACAGCAATCTCCCCCCTGACATATCCAATCATCTGAACTGGGTGAACAGCCTTTACAACAAAACTTTTACAACGCACTACCTTTACAACTCAACTTTTACAACGCATTGCTCTGGGGGGCGCTCTAGGATAGGGAATAGGTTAATTTACTATCCAATAACCTTCCCTAGTGTCCACGGGGACTGGAGTTGGAATAGTAAATTAAACTATTCACTATCCAGCACCCCAAAGCACTATGCGTTGTAATGGACTGCGTTGTAATACGTTGTAAAGGCATGCGATGTAAATGCATGCGTTGTAATGTCATACATCCTCTGAACTGGGATATGCCTCAGTGATTGTTATCCTTTGCAGTTGATGTGGTTCCATCCATCCACACAGAATGAAATGACACATTGCTGTTGTTCTGTTACTACTGACATTGACAAATTAGGGAGGGCATGTTAATGTGGCACATCATTGTGTACACATTGCAGTGCATTGTTACCACTATATGTGGATGACCCAGGGGCCCAGATATTTGGCGAACTGGCACTGTGCATTACTGTAAATCATCTGTCTGCAGTGCATCACTGAGAAAGGGCAGTAGTGCACAGTATTTAGGCCATATAGTACATTCCTGACCTTTTAGCCTACACTGGCAGACAATGTGATTTCTGGCACAAACTCAGACACACTTGTTCCATGCTACTCGGGTGCCTGCTTTGCATGCAGGATTGTCCTAGTGCAGGAGGGGGCAACTTCCTGCACATAATGAACCCTACGAGCCATGATCATCTATGCATGTTTGTCACAGACTGCAGCACATGTAGTAAGTTGGAGTGACTTGAATGACCAGTTCATTTTCCTTGTTACACACCTCCAAAGTTTACCTGGTGTGGGATATATGACATGCCTCATGAACCATGGGAGTTGCATGGAGACACATCCACAACACCCATGAAACACCTCCCTTGCATACAGTGATGCTACACAGCATTTTAGCCAGTATTGCATTGCTCTGTACCTTGCTGTACCTTTACCCCATTCACAGGCACACATAGTGGCTTTGAGTGTCTTAGCACGTGTAACTTTGGGGTTTGTATTACACGTGTACTATGATGAATGGTGAACGTATAAGGCTTATACCTCATGCATATGTCCATATCTCCGCCAACTGACACAGAGATCACTATTATCTCATCCATGTCTGTCTGTTAGTAGGTCTGTTTTGTACTTCTGTTTTGCTTACTAACAAGTAGTCTATTCCCATATTGGTCAATGTGGAAGTGGTGATTGATGATGAAGTGCCTGAAGCTATAGGGTAGGCAACATGCACACTCTCTGTGTATTTAGTCAGCACATTTGTAAGCATCCCCGATGGTCCAGGATGTACTTCCGGTTCCAGTAAAGGTATGATGTTGCTGCAGGGGAACCAGTTGCACATGTGTGCAATCCATGGCACCAACCACATGTGGAAATCCTGCAATGATATAGAACTTTGCTTGGTATTCAACTGCTGTTGTTGTGTCTTGGGGCAGAGGTGGCTGTGAGGTGTGAGGTGAATGATAGCATTCAGGACAGAGGTTAAGAAGGCAGAAACAGATGGCTGTGATATTCCTGCCAGTCTGGCTGTTGTGATCTGGAATGAAGCAGATGTCAGTATGTGGAGGACAGCCATCCACTTGACCTGCGGAGGGATGTTGATGGGCTTGGCAGTTGGAGTTTGCTCCTGGGTCAGTAGTATGTGATGACTACATCCTCCCTGAGGAAAGTCTGCTTGTCAAAAACACGCTGCCTTCTCTGGTGCTGCATACGTGGTGAGGGCAGCGTTGGGGGTAGGGGTGGGGGTGGTGGACTCCGCAACTCCCAGCTGCAAAATTAGCACCTCTATTGCATAGTTGAGCTTGCCAAACTGATTGGTGCGGTTTGTCTTCATGTACGACAGCCAATGGGTCATTTCCTACTCCTGGATCGCTGATGTACAGGAATTTTGACTAATTTCAAGCTCTGTGTGCCGCTTATCCGAAGTTGAGTCACACATTGTCAAAACCATAAATATCACTTGTGAGAAGATGGGCTGGCATATGCTGTCCACTATTCTAGTGGGCACCTTGCACCAGTCCAAACAACCCTTATTGATTGTAGGTTAAAGACAACCTTTATAGAAAGCTATCATAGTGGTAGCTGTGGAGAGCAGCATTCAGAATAAGTCTTGGAGGAATGTAAAGCAACTTGTTTTACCAGTCTCGTGAATGACCAAATGAAAGGAAAACCACACCAGGTATATATATCAAAATATGTATTTATTCTAAACACATTCCACTAGTCTCTTTATGGGGCTAGAGTCAAAAGTACATACAGTAAACTTGATAGCACACAGTAAATTAGCACAATATATGTTGAGCCCTAGGGGCGTACAAAACCATATATTAAGAAAGTGGTATAAGAACCATGACTTGACTAGACACAAGGCCTGGAGCCTGTAGAAGTGCTGGGGCCACAAGGAACCACCCAAGGTAGTGACACAGGTGACCCACAGAGGATGCTTACAGTGTCTAAACACAGCTGCGAATCACCATGAACTTCAAAAGGGAAAGTCACAGTTGGAAATTTAAAGAGAAGGGACACTTAGAGGAGGACTTTGAGCAATCCCCTTTAGACTTAAGGGGTTCTAGAGCCAACACCCATGGGAGCACCGGAGTAGTTGAGTTACCTCACCCAGGGAACCCGGGTGCATAGGTGTCCTTTGGTGTCGGGTTTCATTGTCGTTTTCAATAGCGATCTGCTTCAAATTGCTGCCTCTGAAGAAGTGGAAAGTGTCCGGTGTGATCCAAGCCTGGATTGAAGATGAGGAGGACCTCAAAGCAGAGGGGACAGAGTCTGGGTCTCTAGCCAGTGACCAGGGGCACGATAGTCGAATGCCCACAGATGTTGGGTGATTTCAGGTGAAAGAGGTGAAGGTTGACTCTTCAGTCACGAGGACTAGGAGGCGTTGAAGATGACCAGGAGCTGTATTCAAGCTGACCCACAAAGGATGTCAAGTGCTATGGTGTTGGTACCCGGATTGGACCCAATAAGCCTTGGCAACAGCAACCCATGCAGGAATCAAAAAAGGCTTTGGTGCAGACCAGCAAGGTCTGAGGGACTCACCCCTTGGTGGGGAGTCGGGGCACGTCTGGAGCAATCAGGGAAGCACAAGGAAAACAGAGTTGCCTTCATAGAGACCCACCAGTTGACGGACCAGGGATCAAGAAGGAGCCTCAAGCTGAAATACAAGAAGCAAGCTCACGGAACACTCATGGAGTTTAGGCCCACAATCTTCAGTGCAGATGGTGTGCGGGGTTTGAGCTGCAAGTAACCCAAAGCACAACTTCAGGAGATGTCGAGAAGTCAATGCACTACCAAATGTGCACGGTGTCCCGGAGTTCCGGTACCACATCACTCATGAGGGCTGCGGGTCTATGCTTTACTGGGGACTCGGGGCGGCCTCTGAGAAGTCTGGAAATCCTCTTCCTGTGTTGCAAATACTTCGGAGTCTGGCAGGAGCTTTGGAAATGCAGACTGGCAAGATGCTTTTTTGGTGCCTGCCAAGCAGGGGAGTCACACCTTGACCCCAAGGGAGATTCCTACGTCCTCTAATCTTTAGTAGAGCACTGAAGTTCCAGGATTCAGTTTCAGAGTTTTGTCCAGGTGTAATCTAAAGTCCTGTTGCCTGGGACTTCTTACTAATACTAAAGAAAGGGGTTGGACATACTCTAGGGACCCACTTATGGGAGGGTCTGGAAAGAGGGGTGACTACACCTATTTCCTTTGTCCAGTTTCATACAAGAGCAAGGGCTGGTAGCCCCTGCAACCGGATTAAACTGGAATATGCACAGGGCCACTAAATGTGCTCCCAGCGCTGACTTCAAAGCACTCTCAGAGTGCTCCCACCCAACCCCAATACACTAAAACCTGTATGGGAGGTTGTTACACCTCCCTGTGACAGGAAACCTATTGTCCAGCCTCCCATGCTGGAGTTTCAGTTACCAGCAGGAGGCCAGATTCATGTATGTGGCTGCAGCATCTATTTTGTGATGCCAGGACTCTTTTAAACTATTGCTGTTCGGACCAGTGTGTACATGTCTCTCCTTCTAGAAGGGTGGAATTCTCCCCCGCCACCAGGACTGGCAGGGAGGGTAGAATTCCAAAGTGTTTGACATCAAACACAACATGTTTCCATGCAGTCATTCCAAAGTTAGCATTTACCGTGAGGTTATAATGCACTTAAGAGTATATGGTCTGGTTGCATCACAGAACAGCCTCATAGTATAGGCTCCGAAAGATGCTGTGCGGCCGAGCTCATAGGTATATATGTGCAGTGATTAAAGGTAGATATAGGGAGCCTATATTTTAGTAAGGGGTGCATGCACCACCTTACCCAGGCTGCAGTAGCAGTCCTGTGGTGTCATTAAGAAGGCTTCCCAGGGGTGGCATAATACATGCTGCAGCTCCTGTTAGGCCTCTTGGGTAACTATGCCCTTAGTACCTAGTGTACCATATATTAGGGACTCACAGGGGTACCCCAGAAACCAAACTGGAGTGTACCTAAAGTACATGCAATCCATTTAGAGAGGAAGCAGCTAGGCTGGGGTCCTGGATAGCAGGGCCCCAGCCAGACTAAAGTCGACAAACAGTGAAACCACCAACAAAAAGTGGAGGTAACCATAGTAAACATATCCTACTCTCCTACATCACTGCATGGGTTTTACAATGGATTTTACAGGGGAACGTCTACCTTGAACATATTATATTCTGCGCCATGCACCCGGTTCAGGCACAGGTATTTTCTGATGCAGGCCTACCAAAACTGACGCATTTG
The DNA here is from genome assembly GCF_964261635.1 of Lissotriton helveticus. Lineage (NCBI taxonomy): Eukaryota > Metazoa > Chordata > Amphibia > Caudata > Salamandridae > Lissotriton > Lissotriton helveticus. The sequence goes on along the minus strand of NC_136059.1, from coordinate 748,997,667 downwards.
GCTACATCCATTTTTTTGTAACTATAGAGTACTGCCTGTGTCACCATCGCATCAAATTAGTGATGCAACAGCAGTGCACGCCTCTCATAAATAAACTCCAAAGGGCCTTATTTATGGGGGTTTTGTGCAATGCAGTTCAGCAAGGCACCTTGCTGCACTGCCCTACGCCAAAGTGAAAGGCCAGGAATGCACCGTATTTATCTAATATGGTGTATTTCTGCTCTTTCCCCAGCGCTGGTGTTGTTTTGGCAGTCTAGAGCCAACACATGCCCCCTTGCTCCATGGCGCCAGGGTGCCTGTGCTGTCAGAAGGATTGCTTTTGACAGTGGCGGCTACCCCGCTAAGGCAGAGGAGCATTGCCCTACTGCGAATAAAGGAAAAATAAAATTACAATAACGTATTTTTATTGTAATTTTATTTTTCCTATTGCAGGTAGTCAGTGGTCTGTGTTCAGTGTGGGATGGGGCTGGACCGGTCAGAGCTGGGGAGGAGTGGTTTGTACTCCAAAGTGCACATGAACTGTTTGGTCCGCTCTCTTAGGCTGACCAAACACTTCATGCACACTTTGCATGTTCCCTCCACTCTATATTACACAGCCGGGTGAGGAACATGGCTCTGGCTCCCTGTTCGCGTCTGAGTGCCGATCCACGGTGCTCAGATCAATCACAACGCTGCATTGCAGCGTTGTGATTGGCTCAGGGGGGCCTGTGTACTGGGTGCTTTCTGCAGCCGATCAGACTGCAGAGGAAGAAGGAAGAGGACGCAGGGGAGGCGGCGGCTCGCCGGCCGTTCTCAGGTAAGTGTTTTTTTATTTATTAATCAACCTCCCTGCCTGTTAGCAGCCGCTACTATTTCTTTTGTGCAGGAAGGGGCACCTTCTTGCACAGAAACAATTCTAATTGGCATTTTCCTCTTCTATGGGTGCTGCAGTATGCAGCACACATAAAAAGAGAAAAAAACTTAGAGAGGCATAAGGTTTTGGCACTTTTCCAGGTTTAAATGCCCGCGTAAATCTGTGAAATTGTAAAAATCCATGAGTTTTGCGTGGGAAAATCCCCTGCAACGCCCATGGAATGCCTCCCAAGCAAAGAGCAAGGCAACACACTGATTTGTGCTGCCTTACTCTTGAGGCCATTCAATGACACACATAGTGACTTTGCATGGCCTCATAGAATTTTGTGATTTGCGCCACCGGAGCATCACAATAAGTGACTCTCTGGCTGCACAAAGAGCTCGTAAATATGCTCCTTAATGAAGAGAATTCCACAAATGCAACCATTTTCTTCATAAAATATACATTTTGGATCAAATTGTACACATGTTAGATTTGTGAACTACGTATTCCTATATTTTGATCCAAAAGCCTAAAAACCAAAAGCTCTAACATATACAACTTGTTATAGTGGAAATGTTTGACATAACTAGAAAGGTTGCCATTCTGGATAGCATACGGCCCATAATTAGATATGCACTTCTCTCTGTGCTTACAAGGACGCAATTTACAACAATCTCTGTAAAATGGAACTAAGATCAAAATGTTCATAACACTGTACCGCACATTCTGTTCAAATAGAAAAGTTAATTATCCAGCTCACAAATATTGAGCCGCTATTATTGTTCAAATGCACTCTGCCCATCATAATGTTAATGGAAGGCATTCATTCCAAAATGTCATCACAATAAACACATACAGTGTTGTTTCTTTCAAATTCGACTGTTTATTCCTTCCGAAATGTAAATTCAGAATATGTTGAACCTATTCAATTTACTTTCAAGGCAATCGATATAAAAATTAAAGCATAGCCTAAAACGAAATAAATGTAAATATGCTGACGTTTTAGCTGCTGCCACTGGGATATGGAAGCTATTGTGTGTTTTAATTTTCTATTTGTGTATATAATAAAACTCAGTGAGGTAGTAAGAATACAAACAGAAATGCATTAAAGAAATATCACAGAACGCAGTCTGAATTCTGGAATACCCCTCAAGCAGAAGAATAAAATGTTGTTTAAATTTCCCCAGCTGCAAAACAAAGGACCTCTTGGACAATCTATAATAACAGAAACCATTTTATTTGGAGCCAGGATGGGCGTGCAGGAAACCAAGATAACATAGCTGAGGCTCCAATATCATGACACTAGGGTTCCATTGTTATCATTACTAAAAAGTGTTCTTTAAAACGAATACCTTTTTTAGGGAAGTGAAAAAATCAAGAAAACCTAATTTGCAAGATTCAGCTAATCACGATTATCAAAGACGGTGTTAAAATTATGTGGTAAATGAAGCTAGATACCACGTAGATGTTCAGTTGGTTTATTGTAGAAGAACAGCAAGAAGCAACCACGACACAAGCTGGCCAGGCACAAACTGTCACTACCTAGAACACTAGGAGGGAACAGAGCCAACAACATTCTGGAATTTAGAACACAGGTAAGAATGATGGTACAGCATAGAAATAAAAGAAGGTAATATACAACACATCTCCTTCCGTAGAATATAAAAGAAAATATGTCACAATAAAAGGAAACTTAACGCATTTAGGAAACAGTCATGAAAAGGAAACTTAGCCAAAACTAAAGAGCTAGCTGAACTAAAGAAAGCTAGCAATGTCAGCAAAGTAGTTTAAGCAATGAACCAATTAAAAGTCACCAGTGAAACTAAGCATTGAAATGGACACACGTCACCCCTCTAAAAGAGAAAAAAAAAAATATTTAATCACAACAGAAATCATTAAGGTGTGCAGGGGGCCTACGGCACCTCTGAGGTCTGGAGGCAGACACAGGAGGGTCGGAATCTGGAACAGGGTTGAGAGAAGAGAGGACAGGATCAGGTGCATCCCCACCCCCATCACCCCGCACCAAAACATCGGGAGGAGCAGACACAGCCGGAGATGAACCCTGAGAGGGAATGAACAAAAACCCTGAAGATGTAGAATCCTGGGTAGGAACAGAGGAGGAAGGTGACACAGACACAGGACCAGTGCCAGCTTTCTGGTAGAGAGCAACTCTCCTTAAATTCCATTTTTCACCATTAGAGAGGACTACATATTGAGGATAGACCATCTTGACAAGAAAGGGACCACGGAATTTAGACAAACCACCCGAAAGACGACCGGACTTTATCTTGACTAGATCACCTTTAGCAAGCTTGCCAGAATCCTTACCAGAAGGCAAACACACTGAATTCCCACCAGAGGACTTAGGAACACCTTGGGCCCGTATGCCACGACCAGCAGAAATTCCTTTAGTAGTAGATAGGTTCACAGACCTTCCACCAGGAGAATACTTGGTAGGCAGACCAGGATGTGGTACACTTGGCAGCTTATCTAAGGCTGATTGACAAATCATGTCCTTGAGCCAAGAAGGAATTAGCTTGGTATTGGGGACTCTACCCCTCATCATTTCAAAAGGGGACTTGGACTGAGAGGTATGAAGAGTGGTACAATACGCATACACCATCTCACGAACAAGGGAAGAGACAGAAGAACTGCTGGAGAGAGCCATCTGAATGGTGCCCTTCACCAATCTATTAAGGCGCTCACAAAGGCCATTGGCTTGGGGATTGTAGAGGGAAGTTCTATGGTGAGATATACCGCAATCGGCTAAAAAAGCTTGCATGGTATGTGAGACCAACTGAGTACCATTGTCAGTTATAATGACACTTGGAAAACCCTCTACAAAGAATAGGGACTTCAGGTGTTTGATGGTATTTTCCGTGGTAATATCCTTCATGAACTCTACGGATAACCATTTTGAATGGCAATCCACAATGACTGCGGCAAACCTCTGTGAAAGAGGTAACTCGGCCATAGGACCTATGAAATCCAAACAGATGGTATGCCACGGAATTTCAGGAAACTGCAACGCACCCATCTGGGACCCTACAGCGACTTTTAGTCTCTTTTCACCATCCTTACAGATATGACAGTCCTCAACCCAAGAAGACACCATAGAGTCCATACCGGGCCACCAAAAATTTTATTTGAGACGTTGTTGTGTCAGGGTTTGGCCAAGGTGACCCTCATGTGCTAAAGAAATGAGTTTGGGTCTCAAATCAACAGGAGGCACGAACTTATCACCTCGCATCACAACATTGTCACTGCATACAGACAAGTCATCAATGACTTTTAGGAAGGGCCGAACCGAAACATGGACACAGCTCTCCCTGCGGGAACCAAGTTTTATCAGTTGGATGACTTCCTGTAAGACATTATCCTGAGACATGGCATCCACCCACTCAGAACGAGAGAAAGAGCTTTCAGTTATTAGAAGAATATCATCAATCCATGCAACATTCTCATCAAGACTCTCCAGACTAAAGCCAACATCGGTACCAGAAGGAACAGCCAACCTGGACAGACAATCAGCCTGGAAGTTCCTCCAACCAGAGATGTGGGAAATGTCAAAGTGGTACTCCTGGAGTCTAGAAGCCAACCTCGCCAACCTTGGAGAACCAAAAGCCCCCCCGCCAGGGGAAAGGATGCGGATAAGGGGTTTGTGATCCGTTTTGAGGTTGAACCGAATGCCCCATAAATAGGGTCGAAAATGGTGAACACCCCAGGCAGCAGCGAGAGCCTCTTTCTCTATGACAGAATAATTCTGTTCACATTTGGAAAGAGTGCGTGAAGCAAATGCAACAGGCTTGTCACCATCTTTATGAGACTGCAACAAAACAGCGCCTAGGCCGTGAGCACTGGCATCCACCAAGAGAGTTGAAACCTTTGAGGTATCGAAGGGTGCCAGCACCTTCGCACTGCATATAGCTTCTTTGATCTGTTTGAAACACTTTTCTAATTCTGGGCCCCAAGTAAATTTGCAACCTTTCTTCATTAAAGCCCTCAGAGGTAAGGTCTTCTCTGAGAACCTCTCCACAAATTTGGAGTAGTATTCGATTAAACCCATGAATGACCGTAACTGGTCCTTGTCAGATGGGCAAGGGGCCAAGCGTATTGCATCAAGAAGATTCTTTTTAGGTTTTACTCCGTTGACTGAAATCTCATGTCCCAAGTACTCAATGTTCTGGACGAGAAACGAGCACTTCTCCTTACGTAAAGTAAGGCCAGTGTCCCAGATTCTGTGCAAAACATTTCTTAGCACAAGGTTGTGGTCCGCTACAGTGTTTCCAAAAACCAAGATATCATCTTGAAAGAATACCACGTTGTTTAGCCCCTTGAATACTTCACTGACCAGTCTCTGGAACACACTCGCTGCTGATATCAACCCAAAGGGAAGACGAGTAAATTGGAAGATCCCATCAGGGGTGATGAAGGCAGTGAGGTGTTTCGAAGACTCATGGAGTTTAACCTGATGGTAGGCACTCTTCAGGTCGAGCTTGGAAAAATATCTGGCTCCCTGAAGAGTGGACACCATCTCTGCAATGTTGGGCAATGGGAATGTGTCTGCAACGACACACTTGTTCAGGGACCTGAGGTCCACACAAAATCTCAATTTCCCGTCTGATTTCTTGGAAATCACGACGGGCGAAACCCATTCCGATGCTTCTGTAGGCTCAATCACACCGGATTGAAGCATCTCTTCAATCAGGAGCCTGACCTCTTCACGGATAGAAATGGGAATCCTCCGTACACGATGCTGCACAGGTAAACTACCCTTCTTTAGTTTAATAAGGTGGGCATATCCCCGAAGCTCTCCTAATTCCTCCTTGAACACAGACCCAAATTCAGAGAGGATAAATTCAACGGAGTCATCATCAACAACCATAATTTGATTCTTTGCTCTTGGGTTGATTACTATGTATAGGTCATATTGATGTACCCAACCCAGGATGGGGGGCCCGTCAACTGAAACATAAACTTTCCCAAATATAGACCTTTTCTCAAAAACTATCTCAGTCTCGAAGAACCCAAGAATTTCAATCTTCTGACCATTGAACCCTTTAGGTGAGATGTCACTGTCATGCAATTCTACCCTTTCCCAAAAAGTGTCAAAGGTGGACTTTGGTATGATGGTATGGCGAGAACCAGTGTCAACCATCAACAGCACTTCATGGGAGTCGATCTTAAAAATGGCTTTGGGTCTGTTTTGTCTTGGATCATCACAGATTACATCAACATCATCAATAATCAGGAGTCTATCAGGTTCAGTTACAGAGTCATCGGCGTAATCATCAACGATGGCAACTCTCTGCCTAGCTTTTGTCTTGCACATTTTGGAGAAATGTCCAACCTTTCCGCACTTCAAACATTCTTTATTTGCGGCAAAACAAAACCTAGCTTCAGAAGAATGGCTATTACTGCCACACCTGTTGCAAAATCTACTTGCTGGTTGTTTCTTCGCAGGAGGTTTGGGTCTGTTTTTTACTACAGCAACATTGTCTCCACAGCAATGTTCACACTCCGCCATATTACCTTTGTCGTAAACAACAGAGACCTCTTGATGAGGAGAAGACTTATGTGAGTCTAGTACTTTCATGCATTTGCTGGATTCTTCAATTACTTTAGCCAAGTCAATTGCATCTTTCAAGGTCGGGTTCTTAGCAGCCCATAACCTCTCCTGTATCTTTCTGCTTGAGCACTGTACTACCAGTTGGTCTCTAATAAGTTCATCGTTCATAGCGCCGAACTTGCACTTAATAGACAACTCTCTAAGTCTAGCTACAAAGTCATCTATTGTCTCTGAGTCTTTTTGGCGTTGTGTGTAGAATTTGTAGCGGTTCATTATCAGGTTCTCTTCTTTTGCAAATCTGATTTCGAGACGATCAACCGCTTCCTTAAATTCATCAATATCTTGTGGATTAGCTCCTAGTGTGATGGGTAAGAATCTGAAGATTCTCTGCCCTTCCTTGCCAAGACTGCTTAAAAGGATAGCCTTTTTCCTTTTTGGTGAAAATTCCTGTCCGTCTAGCGCTTCAAGATAATTATCGAACATTATATACCAGTCTTCCCATGGTATCTCAGGAACACCAGGTTCGGGTAAAAACTGAGGAGGTAATGTAACTACGAACTGTTGTGCCATTTAGATGGTGTATTAAAGTCAAAAATAAGATAACGATTAATTTAGCACAATCAGGTTATACATGTGATTAATTTTTAAGCATACCTCTGTTGCATGGAGACTGGTAAGACTCTGCAAGTCGATGTCTTTGCGCTGAGTTGTGGCAGGAATGATAAAGAAAGGGTTTATGCAATGAATTATCGCGTTCAAATTGGTTAAAATGTCCGTCACCCTTATTTATCGATAGTGAGGCTTGGCAGGCAAACAAAAGGAGCTAAGATGGCCGCCGCTAGTGAAAACGAGGCTTGGAGTCCGCTTATCAATTCTTGAGTTGTAAGCTTTAGTTTTTTTTTTTTTGAAGCCAATATGGCTGCCGCTAGCGAAAACGAGGCTTGGGATCCGCCTATCAAGTCCTGAAACGCACGCTTTAGCCTTGACGGAGCTTGCCGATGTGGTGTTTCCTAGGCGACAAGCTCCAATAGCAGGGAGACGGTGACGTCAGATCCACTGCCGTTACTGGGGTTAGCTATGCGCTCGAGCTTAAAAGTACTTACAGGCACACCACAGGAGTATCTTTGGCCGGATTTGAGGGGCACCTCCTGGAGATAGACGGAGTCCACACGCAGCAGGTTCGTTTCTCGTCGTGGATGTTCCGCTGTGTTCCGCTGTGTCAACAGGAACGATGTCTTCAATATTATCAGCACCAACAACTGGAAAACGAAAATCTCTGTCGAAGCTTTCTGGCCAGCGCTCAAGACGTCGCCAAAATTGTGGTAAATGAAGCTAGATACCACGTAGATGTTCAGTTGGTTTATTGTAGAAGAACAGCAAGAAGCAACCACGACACAAGCTGGCCAGGCACAAACTGTCACTACCTAGAACACTAGGAGGGAACAGAGCCAACAACATTCTGGAATTTAGAACACAGGTAAGAATGATGGTACAGCATAGAAATAAAAGAAGGTAATATACAACACAATCGCCAGTTTAGCTGCAGAAAACTGCTGCTAAAGCGGCGATAATGGGCTTGATAATATGACCTGGAGAAATACAATAGAAGCTCATGTTCACACCAGAACATGGACTTCTTTTGGAATTCTCAAGGACATATTATCAAGCCCATTTTCACCGCTTTAGCAGCAATTTTCTGCCGCTAAACCGGCAATAGATTTTAATGCCCTTCTTGATAATATGCACTCAAGTCTTACCTTGCAGTTTGAGGCTTGGCTTCCAGTGTGTATTTTCAAAGTTCGGTAAACATTTGTCAACGTTTCGAAATGCTGTGGTAGCCGTCCACTGCATCACAATACATGTAAAAATGTTCCTCACCCTCCAAAAATGTAAGGATGAATAGGGCTTTTATAGAGAGCCAATGTGTAGCAACTGTCTTTACATAACACTAAAAATAATTAGGTGAGAGGATGTGGCTTAACAGCTAGAGCGAGTGACTTTGAAGCTAGGTAATCAGGTTTAAGTCTGACAGGAGGCTCAATCGTCTGTGATTCTGGACAAATCATTTAATCTCCCCATGCCTAAAAAAAAATGAATCTGTCCATCTGTAATGCAACTGATGCTCATGTAAAGTTCTCTGATACCTTCGGGGCGGGTTCACGATATATAACACTGCCAAACATATATTGTGGGAAACATCCTTTACCACGCAGATTTTACTCCGCGTGGCCTTTACAACGCGTCTCTTACAACGCAAGTCGTTACCACGACTTGCACTGGAGGGCGCTAAAGGATTAAAATTAGTAAATTTACTATACCAACACCTTCCCTAGTGTCCACGGGGACTGGTGTTAGAATAGTAAATTATACTATTCGAAATCCGCGCCCCCAACGCAAGTCGTGGTAACGACTTGCGTTGTAAGGGGTGCGGTGTAAATGGATGCGTTGTGACGGTACGCGTCGTACCGTCATACATCCATATATTGTATTGTAATTGCATTTATATAGCGCTTACTACCCCTTACTACCCCGAGGCGTCGAAGCGCTTTTTCGGCGGGTAGCACCCCACTCCGGGACCCATAGAGGATTAGTGTTGAAGTAGTATAGTGAAACATTCAAGTACATTTTAAGTGGTGGATAGGTTAGTCAGTTATTTGGATTTGGAATGATAGCAGAAAAATAGAGGACAAAGGTTTGTATCTATTTATCGCGCGCTTGTTGACACATGCTATTCAGGAAGCCTATATAGGATTAGTGGTGAATTATTATGGTGAAATATGAGGTAATTTCAGTGGTGGATATTAGTCTGTTACTTGGAGTGAGAAGGATAGCGGATGGATAAAAGGGGAAGAAAGATTTGCATTCATATAGCACTTGTTACCCCTGATGAGTGTTGAAGCGCTTTTCTGGTGAGTAGCATGCCACTCCGGAACCTAGAAAGGATTAGTGTTGAAAATTAGTATATTATAAATATGAAGTAATTTGAGTAGTAGATATGTTATTCAGTTATTTGGGCAGTAAGAAGTGAACATGTTAGTCTGTTAATTTTGATTGAAAAGGATAGTGGAGGGATAAAAGAGTGAAGGATTTTTTGTTTTTTAGGTCTTAGCAGTAGGAAGAGGCTTTTGGATGAGTAAAAATGAGTTTTGGAGGGAAGGAGTCAGAGGGGAGAGTTTAGAAAGGTTTGTTTTAGGGGATCGGTGTAGTAAAAAGAGGTGTCAGATGATGCAAGGAGGGGTAGAGCAGGAGAGAGTCTAGAAAGGGTTATTTTGGCGATCATAGTAGTAGTATGGGGTTTGGGATAAATGAGAGAGTGGATGTAGAGGATATATTGATAGATGTATAGGATGAGAGATAGGGTAGTGCATTAGAAGGAGTAGTAGAAAGAAGTTTGAGATGAGTCAGAAGTTTGGGCTAGAGGATATATTGAGCGACGTATAGGCTGAGAAATAGGCTAGTGCATTGGAAATGCTAAATTAGAAGAAAGTGATAAATACATAGATCCATAAGTACATTGAAAGTATATAGATACATAAAGGAAGCAAGTATATTTAGATTAAATATATTGATAGAGGCACAGGATGAGAAATAGGGTAGTGCATTGGATATGCTTTTTCAGGAGAAAAGTAACAGACACACAGATCAAGTACATGGAAGTATGTATATGTAGACTAAAGATGATTTTTATTTATTAATGAATATTATTATTAATATTATTATTATTATTTTATTTTATTATTATTATGTTTTTTATTTTCTCTTAACAACATATTTATTTTACATGTTTTATAAAGTAATACACAAAGATAGGTACAAATCTTTAGTGAAAACAAATGCTATATACAGAGGGATATGCTGTAAATTTCTGTTTCCGTATGGTGCTTATGAGGGGAAGAGCCAAATCTTGAGTAGTTTTCTGAAGATAAGGTAATTGTCGGTGGATCTTATGTTGGGGGGGTAAAGAGTTCCATAGTTTGGCTGCTTGAACAGAGAAGGATGTGCCACCCATGGTTTTTTTCTTGTATGGTGGAATTTTGAGGCGAGATGCTCCTTTAGAGCGGAGGTTCCTTTGTTGAATGTGTTTGGTGATTTTATTCCTGATGAAGAGTGGTCCTATTCCATGTATTGCTTTGTGGGTAATACAAAGCAGCTTGAACGTGGATCTTCTGGCAACCGGTAACCAATGCAGGGCTTTCAAGGCAGGGGAGATGTGGTCTTGTGGTTTGATATGCAAGAGTAGTCTGGCAGCCGAATTCTGAATCCGTTGTAGTCTTTTCATGGTCGTTAAAGGTGGTCCGTGGTAGAGGCTATTGGTGTAATCGAGTTTGGATAGAACATGGGAGATGGTAGCTTGGACCTTGTGTGGAAATCCCAAATGAGGGAAAATTCATCGCAGCATTTTTATAGTAGCAAAGCTTGATCTTGCTAGTTTATTCACTTGGACATTCATCGACAGCTTGGAGTCCATGGTCATTCTGAGGTTTCTTACTTCCTTCAATACTTTAGGCAGTGATCCCAGTTCATCAGGCCATGCGGCAAGCGGGTTGTAATTTTTCCAATCGCCACACGTGAGTATTTCAGTTTTTGAAGCATTCAATTTGAGATGGCTCCAAGTCATCCACTGACCCACGGCTCTGAGACAGCTGAGAATTTGTGATTTTCCAATGTCTGTGGGGCATTCCAGTTGAAGGAGTATTTGCGTGTCAACTGCATAGTTGTAGCACGTGAGGTGACATTTATTGATCAGTACTGGTAAAGACTTCATGTAGATGTTGAAAAGCATGGGCGAGATGATAGAACCTTGAGGGACCCCTGCTTTTGTGGAGTACGGTTTGGACAAGAAAGGTGGGGTGTGGATGATATTAGTTCTGTTTCGAACGTAGGACGCAATCCAGTCAAGAGCAGTTCCCTCTATGCCGGCTTCATAAGGTCTTTGTTTCAGAGGGTCATGGTCAACCATGTCAAAGGCAGCTGAGAGGTCCGAGAGGAGTAGCGCAGCAACCTCGTTGCGGTCAACTGTATTCTTTAGGTCATCCCAGATGGCAAGGAAGGGAGATTTAGTGCCTCTTTCCGGACGGAATCCTGTTTGGAAATCTGAAAGTATGTCATTCTCTTCAATGAATTGTGACATCTGGGCGAACGCTACTCTTTCTATCAGTTTGCACAGGAAAGGTCCATTTGTAATGGGTCTGCAGTTGTCAGGGTTCAGCGTGTCCAAGTTTGTTTTCTTCAGTAAAGGGCGTATGTATGACTTTTTGAGTTCTTCTGGAAATATTCCAGTAGTTAAGGAATCGTTGATGATTCTTCTTACTGGAATGGCAGCAGAGGTTGTTAAAAGAATTGTCTTGAAAGTTTGTGGCGGGCAGGGGTCAGAAGGGCTGCCGGCAGGCCTGCTTGCTTTGACCAGGTCCATAAATTCATCGTGTGAGATGTGTTGGAAGGAATGGAGAGGCTTGATTAGAGCATTCTTGGATAGTTGTTTTGTACAAGGGTTAGTGCTGGTGCTTTGTTTCTGTTGTAAGTACGAGTCCAACGTGTCTGCTTTGTCCGTGTAATGATTTGCCAGTTTGTCTGTGAAATCTTGAGTAACAGGATGAGTTCCTTCTAGGCAATTTGGTTTTCGAAATTCATTGTGTACTTTATAGAATACTTTATTTTCACCTTTAGCGTTTTAAATTCTGTCTGAATAGTACATTTTCTTAGCTTTTTTGATAGCCGACTTATATAATCTGTTAATTTTTTTGTAGGTGAAGTTTGTCTTGTTTGTCGTTTGTTTTGAGACAGGTACCTTGCAGCTTTCTAATTTGTTGTTTTATGTCTTTTATTTCTATGTTTCTCCAAGGCGCTTTTTTTCTTTGTTCTGTTGTGTGGTTTTGAGTGGTATCAGGATGTCAAAAGCTTCCTGTAGCCACTCATATAAATTCTGAACAGAATTTATGGTTTCCAGATTTATACTGGATGTTAGCTGTGTTTCCAAGTGTTCCAAATTGAGTTTGTTCCATGGCCGATAGGTGGATGGATGTAAGGTAGTTTTAGGTGAGTCGCTTAGTGTTGTTTTATGTTGGAAAGCAAGCAAGTGGTGGTCTGACCATGTGACTGGAGTTATAGTTTGAAAGGTAACTAGTTGTGGAGGTCGTAGATGTGATGCTTGTTTTTAGAGAGGGATCGGGCATTTATTAGTAGACAGTGTAGAGAGTGGCCTTTGGTGATAGTGGGACTTTGTTTTGTAGAAGAGTGATTAGTATTGTGTGGGTGAGTAGCAGGTGTGTTTTTAGTGCTGGTATTAGCTATATTAGGATAGCAATCATGTAGCTGTTCTTTATCGTGTTCCTCATCCAGCATGCTAAGAAGAAATTCTGATGGGTTTGCATGTGTATGTGTTGGATATGGTGTTTGAGAATGAGTTGGAGTGCTGTGTTGCTTTTGTGGTGTAACATTGTTGTGAGGTAGACTTGGGGAAGCAAAGTTGTGAGGTGTGGCATGTTGCTTATATATTTTGTGTGTGTTAAAGGCGGAAGGTGTATGAGTCAGGGGAGGTGGTGCAGCATGTGGGTCATGTCGTAATGTTCTAAATTGTCCAATGGATGAGAGGCGGTTAGAAGAGAGGTGCTGTGTTGCTGTATCTGTGTTAGGTGTGGTGGAAGAGTGACAGTTTTGCATTGGAGTTTGTTCCATTGTGTGCTTTGAAAGGTGAGTATATGTATGTATTTTTTGATGGTAAGCAGTATGAGGTATTGCGCTCTGAAGATCTTGTTGTGCTGGTGTGTGTGATATGTTTTGCTTTTGAGGTGTGGTGAAAATGGGTGCTGATGTATATGTTTCATGCACCTGATTTGGTTGTGTAGTATTGTTTGTGAGAGGAGGTTGTGACGTAGAGGGGGTGGTGATGTGTTTATGAGTAGAGTGTATGTTGTGTGTAGGAGGGAATGAAGTAGAGGTGAGAGTGTTTGTTTTAGACTGGTTTGTTTCAAGAGTTACAAAGTGTGGTGGTGTGCAGTGTGTGTGTTGTGTGTTAGTGTTATCATGGTAGAAGGGAGAGGAGGGTGTTTGTTGGACAACAGATGGAAGGATCATTATATGTTTGTTAGTGATAAAAGGTGGACTGTTAGGTGTAATTACAGCAGGGAGAGTGTGTCTGAGTGGGAAGTAGTTATATATGGTGTTGATTGGCATTGTGTTAGTGATGAGTGTATTGGTTAGTGGTATAGGATAGTTGTGTACTGTTTGTGGGTGATGGTAGATATGTGTGGTAGTTGGGATAGTAGGGTGTGTAGATGTGGTTTGTTGGGTTAGGGGTGCATGCTGGTACATTAATCTGTGCATAGTGTTGTGCGTGGTGTATATTTGGTGTGAGTGTGTTGCTCTGTTTGTGGTTGTGGATGGTGTGGGCTGGGTATTGTTAAATGAGAAGAAGGGCAGCATTTTTGGCTCTAGTCCTGACCGGTCTCGAACAGGCTCAAACAGGCAACTACCCTTGTCCTCTCCGCCCTTAGCCTCGACGCCCGGTCTGAGACGCCCTAAGCCTGGCCTTTTTTCTAGCCCTAGGAATCAGGTGACTCCTTCAGCCAATGGGAACCCTAGCCCTAACACTATCCAATCACAACACTAGCCCTGACATCTAGAACCAATAGTAGACCAGGGCCTTGCAGCCAATCTTAGCCCTAGTCCAAGCACCCAATCAGTTCAAAAACCCTGATCTCTACGTCCAATAAAGGCCTTAGGCCTACCACTAGTCCCAACCCAAGTCCAAGCAGCCAATGGTACAGGTAGCCCTAGTCCCTAATTCCAATAGAAAGCCTAACCCTACTCTTAGTCCCACAACTGGTCCAACAACCAATCACACCAGAAGCCATAAATAGCTACTTCCAATTAAAGGTCTAACCCTAGCCCTAGTCCCACCCTAATCCCAACAATCAATAACATAGTAAGCCCCAGTCCCTACTTCCAATAGAAATCTTAACCCTACAATGATTGAATCACAGACCTAGAAACCAATCAGAACCCTCAAATACCCAACCAATGAAGACATTAACCCTAACCCAATAGAAACACCAGATACAACCACCAATCAGTGTACACATGTGCCAACCACTAGCATACTAAGCATGGGCGTAAAATCCGTTCCGCTCGCGGATTTTGCGGATTTTCGGTAAATTCGCAATCCGCGAACTCTCGCGAACTTACCGAAAATTCGTAAATCCGTGCGAAGCGGATTTTTTTGCTTGGTCGCACTTGCCAACTAGAATACTATACAATTTCGCGGGAGTAAACACTTGCGAAAACGTAGATGCGGCGGGCAGCATTTTTGCGAGATTGCAAAATTTGCAATTTCGCACCAGAAATCCACCAGCAGGCAGCATAAACCTTGAAAATTATGATTTTTATCAGAATAACTCCTCAGGTTGACATTTGCCTGCACTTTTTTTTGCAAGGAGTCCATTTTGGGGGGGGAGGAAGGAAGTGCCCCACAGTCTCCAACTTCCTGTTCCTGTCCAGCAGGCTCCTCTCAGTGCTTTCTTCATGTGCTGGTCACTTTGATTTGGATCTTGACCTGGAAGCACTCAGCAAGTGCAAAAGTTCAATCTTATCATTAGTAACCATTCCCTGTACTGCCTGGAAGGATTACTTTTTGTGGATGCTGCTGGATATTTGGATTTTTGCAAAACTGAAAGCACTCAGCAGGTGCAAAAGTTCAATCTTATCATTAGTAACCATTCCCTGTAGTGCTTCCTGAGGGGCTCCTTCAGAGTTCAGTTGCCTACTTGCAACTATTCTATGACCCTGCTCTGACCCTCACAGCAGGCTCAGAGAAAGCAATTACAGATAAGGAAGCAGGTTGCAGCCAGGAAGTTCAAATTCAGTAACACATTAATCAGCCCCTAATTCATTTATGTCAGTTGAGGCAGGGCAGGTGTGCTTTTCCACCCATAATCTACAGTGATGAACTAGAGGGTGGCATGGGTGAGCCAGAGGGTGGCATGGGTGAGCCAGAGGGTGGCAGTGGTGAAACAAAGGGTGGCAGTGGTGAAACAGAGGGTGCTGTGATGAACCAAATGTAGAAACAACATGTTCACGACCGTTGCTACCCCAAAAGTAAGTTCGCGTTTGCGAACTGGTACAAAATCCTCGCGAACTGGCAGAAATCCTTGCGAACACAAAAAAAAATTAAAAATCCGCAAATTCGCGAGAGTTTGCGGATTTTGCGGATTGCGGATCCGTAAATACGCAATTTCGCGGATTGCCAATTCGCAAAATCCGCCCATGCTTATAGCAGACCATATAAGGTCCCAGCAACCTCAGACAAGGTTTGCTGGCCATGGAGTTGGAAGCTGCTTCTCCTGTTCAGAATCTCCTAGGAGACACACAGGCTCAATCCACAACTTTGGAACACCCAGGCACGGACCTCAGCACACTCCAAAAAAGCTTCAAACAACTCATATGTTGTGCAAATGTACTGTCAATTTATTCCTTTATATTCCACAGATTAAACAGGCATAGTGCCTGTTATGACGCGCTTCGCTCACCTCACGCAAGCTTGATCACATGATGCACCACATGACCAGGAAGCTAATTAAATAACAGAATAGCAAAAGATGTGCACTAATGGCTCTAAAACCAAAACGCCACATTGGTGAAAATAGAAAACAGACTGGAAAATGACTCGAGATCGGATTCTAATGAGCCAATAGATTAAACATCACATTGATGAACTATATATATATCACTGAAAAAACCATAGGTTATAGACCATATATAGTTAGGAATTAGCATTTAAGAAACCTTTTTTTTACTCACACAATACCATTGAAATTCCATATATAGTTAGTTGCACTAACTATATATCGCGCACCCGCAATCCACTGCTGATGATGTCACATATTACATCATTCATGACATGGTCAGTGACATCACTGATGACATCACTGATGACATCTCAAATGACATCACTGATGACATCACTGATGACATCATCCATTGACTGTGTGTTTCTGTAAAGTTTAAATATGTTTTACATATTGAAAAATGAGTAGATGTAGAAGTGCCTAAATAAAAGATTTAGTAGGTGCGTGACTGACTTTATGAATGAGTAAGTGATTAAATGTGTCTCACTGAGTGCATGGGTTAGTGACTAAACTGTCTTAATTTGTGCATCATTATGTCTGTTGTTCTGTAAAGTGCTGCATGTGTTGATCAGTAGCTATATGAGTAACTATATGGGTTATTGATTGATTGTCCAAGTATTTGTATGGGAGACTGAGTGTGTGTGTGGCTGGCTGGGAGATGTCTGACTCTGTGCAGATCAATGTGTTCTTGTATCAATGATTGTATAAGAGAGTAAGTATGTGTTAGTATATGTTTGAAAATGTAAGGTACTCTATGTTTAACTGTATAGATTAGAAAATGGAAGTGTGATTGATTCTTTACAGGACTGACTAGGTGTGTGAGTAACTCCATGGATCAGTGGCAGAGTGTGAGTGACTGTATAGGTGTATGAGTGCATATGATAGTGTTGTAAAGATGAGTGATTGTATGTATGAATGATTGTATGGGTGAATGAGTGAATGTGTGTGTAGACGTAGGAATCAGTGAGTGCGTATGTAGTAACTAGTATTGGTGTGTCAATGGTTTAAAAAATTATCAGCCTGATTCATGTACATGCCGTTTTGCGTGTCCCTAATAGCGAATCATAGCGATTCGCTATTGAGGACACGCAAAACGGCATTCATGTAGGAATTGCTACTTAAATAGCGATTCCTACATGTTCTTTATTTGCGAGTAGCAATTTGCTACTCGCAAATACTCCCCATTCATTCCTATGGGCCAAGAGGCCCATAGGAATGAATGGGGATTTGCGAGTAGCAATTTGCTACTCGCAACTAAGATAGCGATTTTAAGGGTGCCAGGGGTGTCCAAAGGACGCCCTGTAGCACCCCTAAAATGCACTTTTGGACAGGTGTTGCGCACACACATGTCCAAAGGACATGTGTGTGTGCTACATGCAACTTTGAAAAATGCTTTTAAAAGCATTTTTCTGAGTTTTTGCTATTTACCGACAGGTCTGACCTGTCGGTAAATAGCGGCCCCAAAAGTCCAAAATCGCTATTTTGTTTTGTGTCATGAATAGCATTTGAGGAATCTCTATTAGAGATTCCTTAAATGCCATTCCACGCAAATATGCGAATTCTTACAGAGCGATTTTTGCATTTGGTATCATGAATACCAAATGCAAAAATCGCACTCGCAAAGGGCCAGATTCTCAGAATCTGGCCCTTTGCGAGTGCAATTTACCTACATGAATCAGGCTGTATATTCTGTATTTAACACTGGGTGTAACAGAGGTTATATTAAAGTGTGAGGAGATGCATTGTATTGTCACATGAATGATATCATCAGTGATGTGACCATTGATGTCAAATGAGATGTCATCAGTGATGTCATTTGAGATGTCATCAGTGATGTCATCAGGGATGTCATTTGAGATGTTATCAGTGATGTCATTTGAGATGTCATCAGTGATGTCATCAGTGATGTCATTTGAGATGTCATCAGTGATGTCATCAGTGATGTCACTGACCATGTCATGAATGATGCAATATGTGACATCATCAGCAGTGGATTGCGGGTGCGCGATATATAGTTAGTGCAACTAACTATATATGGAATTTCAATGGTTTTGTGTGAGTAAAAAAAAGGTTTCTTAAATGATAATTCCTAACTATATATGGTCTATAACCTATGGTTTTTTCAGTGAATTTTCAAGGTTTTGTAAATGCTAATTCCTAACTATATATGGTCTATAACCTATGGTTTTTTCAGTGAATTTCATTGGTTTTTTAAAAGCTAATATCTATAGCTGTAAAATGTATTCTTCTTTAAATCAAAAAATATATTTTATATGTTTATTAATAATTTTTTTTATTATTATTATTTTTTGTTCGCTCCCGGTTCGCGAACCGGGAAGCTTCCCGTTAGCTCAATATGGTGCCGCGACCCGGTCCGCGAACCAGTAAACGTTCCGTTTGCGCAACTGGCGCGTTAGAAATCAACATCGTGACGCGTCGCGGAAGCGCGACGTATCGCGTTGTCGCGTAATGCATCTTATGACGCGCCGCGTTAGCGCACCCGGAAGTGCTCCGGTACGCGAACCGCGGCGCGAAGCGGAGCTCCCCGGAAGCGATCCGGGGCGCGTCACGAAAGCGCGACGTATCGCGTTGCCACGTAATGCGTCTTATGACGCGCCGCGTTAGCGCACCCGGAAGTGCTCCGGAGCGCGAACCGAGGCGCGAAGCGCAGCTCCCCGGAAGCGATCCGGGGCGCGTTCCGCAGCGCGTAACTTAAGCGTAACAGGTCATGTGACTTGTTAATAAAACTTTTCATTGGTTCATTTCACTTTTGGTTTCCTAATGATGTAAGGCTAGGTCATGTGACCTAAAAATAACACTTTTCATTGGTTTAGACCTATTTTTTTTCCAAAATGATGAAAACCCCTCCTTCTTTCTTCACTCTGACTTTCATCTTTGTCAGAGGAAGACCCTTTGTGATCACTGAGCAATGGCTTCATTAGTAGCTTCAGCTGGTGCACCCCCACCACCACCACCTCCTCATAGGAAGAGAGGACCACCTCCACAGTTCATTACCAACACAGAGGAGGAAGAGGATGAAGAAGAGGAACAGGAGAAACAGGAAACACCGTTTTTACAAGAGGAGCCCCGGGTATCTCATCATAAAACTAGTTTCATTTGGCAGTTTTTTTCATTTCCTGAAGGACAGAAAAAAGTTAATGCTCGATATGTGACGTGCCTGATATGTAAAGAGGACTTATCTAGAGGCACAGAAAAGAAGTATAGTTACGGCAACTATACTATGCACCGTCACATGCTGAGGTGGCATCCACTAAACTACAGCCGGGCAGAGATGCGTCACCTTCAGGACAATCCACCAACTCCTGTGGCCAGGACATCGTCACAGGTATCTCTGTCGGGGCCAGAGGCACGGGAAACCGTGCCAAACATTCAGGACAACTTTGTCCATATGAAGATTACCTGTTTATATTGTGGTACATTGCTCTCATGTGCCAATATGAGCATTAACTTAATAAACAGAGCATTTGAAAACCACAAGTGCTCTAAACGCCCCAAAAAGTAAAAAAAAATTGTTGCTCCTGTTGAGCCCTTTCCAATGCCTGTTTTTTGTTGTTTCCCCCCCAAAAAAACAAAAAAAACATAAAACTGTTCAAAAAATACAAAAAAAAAAAATGTTCAGAAAAAAAAAGAATATATAAAACAACAAAAACATTAAAAAAAAAGTTCTTTTCAGAACTACCTCCCCTTTATAAAAAAATTGCTAGAATGTTTAGCACTCTGGCAAGCTCTATTTCGTTTGGTTCGCTTCCCGGTTCGCTCGCCGGTACGCGAACCGGGAGCGAACCAAAAAAAAAAAAAAAAAGAAGAGTAAGTATAAGGGAAGTAAACAGAGAGTAATGTTAAAACAAAGACAGCTATAGGGACTAAACCAGAGATACTGTTTAATAGATTTATTTACCGCAGAAAAGATGGAAGAGGGTATAATTGTGAAAAAGAAAATAGATAAGGAAGTGAAAGAAAAAAAGGAGAGTAGAAGAATAACAAAGAAGAGTTTCTTAGAGAATGTGAGTGAATGTTCAAAATAAGATTAAAACATGTGGAATAACAGAGAGAAAAAACAGAAAGCAGAAAAGAAGAAGTAACAGAAAAGGAATATTTGAAACAGCAAAGAAATGTAAATAACATAGGGGCATATTATCAACAAAGGCAATAAACGTTTCGCAGCTTTTATTGGCAGAAATGTGTCGCTAAAGCCGCTTTTGCAGCAGAAAACTGCCGCTACAGCCGCTTTTGCAGCAGTTTTCTGCCGATAAAAGCAGCAATAATTTTATTGTCTGTGTTCATAATATGCCCCTTAGTGTGCTTCAACTACACAGAGAAAGCATAATGAACAAGTAGTGAAAGAGTGATCAGTCAGAGACACTAAGAGTAATAGAGACGGAGTGAGTGAACAAGAGTGAGGAACTATGAGGAGAGGGACTGAGAAAAGGAGTGGAAGGAGTAGAGTAAGTAAGTAAGTAATAGAGAAAGGAATGAGGGAAGTAGCAAAGGCAGGAAAGTTAGGGTTAAAGAAATGAAGCAGTGGAACTAATAGTAGTTAAATGTGATAGAAATGTAACGAAAAGAGTACAAAACATTTACCTCATAATTGTCGTTAACTTAGTCACTTGTTATTTTTATACTTTCAATCTGTGAAAGAGAGAACAAACATTTGAAAAATATTAAAACATGTATTTAAAAATTAGAAAAGACAAGGGAAAAGATTGAAGGACAAACAGTTTTTCAACAACTTTGACACTTACAGAAGCTTCTGCTTCTCCAGGCCCCCTACACAGTCCTAAAGATATACATTTTAAACTAACAGTATCTTGATGCAGATGAACTGAGGCCTATCTTGGAACATGGTGCATCTTTTGCACTGCTGTTGTCTCACAAAAGTGACGCAATCGCAGCGCAAAAGAGGTGCACAATCATCATAAAACTGTTCCTAACATTTTAAATGATTGTTTCAGGATGGCAATAAGGTGTGTCCTATCCAGACATTTGTTTCAGGTGAGGCCTACTCAGGGTTGCAGATCAAATTTAGCCTTGTTGAAGAGTACAGAGGAGATAATACATGTGCAGGGCAACCAATAAAGTTCAAACTTCCTCTGTTTCCCTGGAGAGGCCTAAACTTCATCTGCACAATTTGATTCGTAATGTTACGAAACACAGGTAATGTATTTGAAAAATATGCAATTTCTTTTGCTCATTTCACAATCACATCACTTGTGTTTCCTTTGGTTAGGTATCTCATTATGCAGATGTAGTCCAGTATATGAAAGAGTACGCACTGAATGCAACAACTTTGACACTTACAGAAGCCTCACCTTCTCCATGCCTCCTACACAGTTCTAAATGTACATCATAAATACAAACAGTACAGAATTAACTATACATGTTAAATGGTTTATTTTTGCTGTTCTCAGAATGTATCAAATTTCACTAAAAACAGTGACTTGAAGGTATTCATCATATAACAGCGGGGAAAAAAACACAATCAAAATGATTGTGTTTAAAAAACCCATATAACATAACCAATCAGAAATCAAAACTCCTCAAAAGTAACTTACTTTCCATGACGTTGAAGGATATCCTATGAACAGCTTACACTCTGTTGTGCTGTTATTATTTTCAGCCCGCCACTTTCTGAAAGAAAAGCTCCATTGTTTTGAAAAATATGTTACATACAATAAATGACTTCTCGCTCTCTACCACACGTTTCCTCAAGGCCAAATCGTGTAAGAGCCATTTATAACTCTTGGAATTCTTGTAAGCAAATCCCGTCATTTTGTATTTCCGCAACTTTCAGAAAGAAAACGTTCAAGATCACTTTCACAATCCTAGACTAGTAATATCTTACCCTTTTTGCTCACTCATGTTCTACATTTGCTATGACACTGATACTGCTTACTATGAAGCAGACTTACACTACCTCTATGACTACTACAATTATTTAATTCTCTACATCACTTTTAATCACAAAGCAATATAAAACAGTAGATAAAATTATATCAACCCCTACAATCATTATACGCCAGTTACCTACCCTAAATTCTCTTTTCTGAAAACAGAAAGTAAGAATATTTTTTAGTAAAAAGGCAACATTGTATCGTAGTCAAATGGCAATAATTTCCGAAACAGCAAATTTTTTTACATTTTCAATAACCTGTGTAATAAGCGGATCTTGTCAAATAACCATCATGCAATATAATAGCTGCAGTTACAAATCTTCTTCCTAAAATCAACGACTGTGTAGCCACAACATTTGTAATTAAAGTTGAAGACTTACTTTCATCAGGTTTATATAATTGGATTTTTAAAATGACATTATAATCAAAAGTTTAGACCAATAATCTAGACAGCATTGCAGACTTACATTCCCTCTACTCCATGTTTTGATTGGCTGCTTGAATTAGCTTATAAAAAGAAACAGTTTTTCTGAACTCATTCAAAGTGCAGTTATTTTTCCATGACGTCAAGTGTTATGGTAAGAAGACCGTTTGCTTTGGGAAATACTCTGTTGTCCTTCAACTAATCTGTGCCCACCACTTTCTGTAAGAAAATCTTCTTTTTTTCCAGGAACTATTGTCTCTGTACTACACTTATCCTCAAGGCCAAATCGTGTAGGAGCCATTAGAACCTCTTGAAATTCCTCAGAGCACATCCCGAGATTCTTTCCCTAAAATTTTGGTTTTAAAAACACCAGGTAAGAATTTTTAAGGTCATACGGCAATTTTTTTTTGAAAGTTAAAACAGAATCGTTGCAGAATGACCAGCCGTTTCTAGACTTTAAATAAGCTGTGTAATGTCCTGATGTTATTGAAGGACCGTCATGATATATAATTGCTGCAGTTACAAAAGTCCTTCCTGATATTGACAACTGCGAAGCTACAAAATTTTTAATTAAAGTTGTCAATTTTGTTCCATCAGCCCTACATCGTTGGAACATTAAAATGACATACTGGCCATATGTTTGTATAAATAATGTTGACATCATTTCAGATTTACATTGGCTACACTCCATGTTGTGATCAGCTGCTTTTACTAGCTTATTAAAGGACACTGATTTACTGTCTGGCAAAGTTAAATATATAAATCTTTCTGAGTCTACACTAATAGTACTTGATACCCTACAGTTCTCGCAGTCATGCTGCCATTGATAAGAAAGCCCAAACAGGTGATCTACATCTACACCTTCAGCATGCAATACATCAAGCATATACATTAAAAACTCCTGACAATCTTGCTGAATATTTTGAGAGAATTGTGTTTGACCTGAACATCTGTCTAACAGATTTCGAATTTCAGACACACTTTCTATTTTTGTTCTATCAGTGCTACATTTCTCTAACACAGAATTTAACAAACTACAAAATCTGTGATCCGAATTGACCACAATCTCTTCTTTTACATTTTGTAGAGAAAACAAAACATTAACCACTACATTAGCATAGCAGTTGACACCAGAACTGTTTTCAAATTGAAAACCAACAACATCTTCAACAGAATCCTTTTTCTTTCTGCTTATAATTTCAGGTTCATCAACTTTTCGTCTTTTTGGTACAACCTCCCTAGTATTGGTCACATTTCTTCGTTTCCGGCCTACCACACGTTTCTCAAACAAAGGATATTGAGGCAAATGTGGCGCATACTCTCTTCTTAACCTATTGTATTCCTTAACACAATCTAGATCCGCACAAATGTTTGTGACATCACACTCAATCAAGTACAATCCCGATAAAGTTCTAACTCGTGACAATGCCACATATGCCAAACCCTCCTTGAACACAGAACTGCCAATATTCACCAATGCACTGTCTACACTTAAACCTTGTGATTTATGGATTGTCACCGCATATGCCAAGCAAACAGGAAACTGCTTACGGTGAACATATAAGTCTTTTACAAGCAAAAATCTAGCAGAACAACGACCAATTAGCTGTACTTCCTCAATGCCATCAAATTTAATTTTTAAAAATTCAATTCCATCTCTATTTCTTTATTTCACAAAATCAACAACATTACCCATTGATCCATTTACCAGACCTCTTTCAACATGTAAATTCCTTCTTAAAATTATACGGCAATTTAAGCACACATTCAGAGTCTTTTCAAAACCTGCAGTTTTAGATATAATTCTCAGCCAAAATAATTGTTGATCCCATATGCTCTACTCTGTCAATAGCTTCCAGTTTCACAATCTCTTGGGTTTCTAAATACAACATTTTGTTGTTGAAGATGGCACATTTTACAAGAGTTGGCATCAAACATATTCCAGATTTCTTCTCAGTAATTTTCTGAAAAATATTCTCAGGCACAACGTCTTGTTCTGGATATAAATTTGACAGTAATCGTGCATGTAAAGCTTGTTTCCCATGCTCGGTCACTTTTCCAATTCTAACATCTTGTAGAATATTCTTGTAAACTTCATCCTTCGCCTGACGCATATTTTCATGCAGTTCAGCATAATTGAAGTTTAACCATATATTGACGTTGCCAATGCTCCCTAGGCACTTCCTGGTATCTTCATGCGTGAGCATTTTGAACACGGGTTGTCCTTTCACTGGTGTCAGCTGCAGAAGATCTCCGAAAACAATGATGTGTTTGCCACCAAATAACACATCATACTCTGTTTTAAGAACTTCTTGCATTCTCAAATGCACAAAGGCAAGCATGACATTGGAAACCATGCTTACTTCGTCAATGATAAGAAGTTTCATTTTCCTCAAGACTCTTGAAACTTCACAACAAGCATCTCCAGATAACTTGTGGTATTGTAATTTGTTATCATGCTCCACTGGCAGCATCAGTAGACGATGCAAAGTAATACCTTTAATGTTATGTGCTGCCAGTCCAGTTGGAGCGGTGAAAACACAAGACAGCGATGACTCTCCTTCAAATAACATGAAATTGCTTTAATGAGGAAACTCTTTCCAGTTCCCGCTTCTCCACTCACGTACAGTCGGACAGGCTTCAACGATGTACATGAGCACTCTTTCTTCTCATGACTTAATCCATGATCAATTTGCTTGGTAACTTCGTCATATATTTTCCTCTGCTCAACGTTGAGTTGTCTTTCCAAGTCTTCTAAGTTAACCGCATCCTCCTGAGCATGTGCCATGGCTCTTTCCACTTCATTCATGGCAGTGGCAGCTTCATTTTCGATAACAGGTCCTCCTAGTGGATCCTGACTCAATGAAACAGAACTCCGACTGTCCTGAGAACTGTCTCTGGCAATCTCGGCTGCAATCGTTGCTTCCTGCTCGATTTCCGCATTCAACATTTGTACATATTTGGGGGGCGTGGCCAACAGCATGGCTGAGTAGACGTGCCTTGCCGGAGCTCCGGCCGAGCGGCACTTTATCCGACTTTTCATATCCCCCACGATCCCAAAGAGGCACTGAGTGGACGACAATACACCCTGGTACCTGGTTGGAGTACCTGCGTAGTGGTGTGCAGCCGCCTTTGCGGATAACCAGACTGTGCGGCGTCCCCGGCGGCTCTCCGGCGGCCATGAGGGCGCCTGCGGCGCTTGGCGGAGCGCGGCGCTCCTAGTGCCCCACATGCGGTCTTGTCGCACACTGCCCAGCTGAAGGGGGCTCCGCGACCCGCCTGATCGCCAAGAGTGACCAACGTCTCGCCGGCGGAGGAGGGGAGGTGAGCCGAGACAGTCGCGAGGCACCGGCTGCCTGCACCAAGATGGCGGCCGGCGGTGTGTGACAGCGAAATCCCCCACCGGCTGCACTCCCCGGGTCGCGGTTTGCCCGAGAGTACTCGTCGAGGCGGAGCGGAGGTAAGCCCAGAACAGAGGAACCAAGGGCCGTCCTCCTGGCAAGCTGTGAGCAGAGACCGGCTCGAGCGCGGCTCCCGCCTTTACCAACATGGCGGCGGAGCTGCGGAGGCGCCCGTCCTGAAGGGCACTGGAGGGAGAAAAGTGGCTGAGAGCCTGGGACCTGACTACCCAGGCCCCACCATTGGAGACTTAGTCTGCAGGACGACAGACACGCGAACCCCTGCCATCGGACCTCACTGTGACACTTGGGGGACCTCAGGACTGCGACGGGAGGTGAGCCGGGGAGACCGCTGACGCGGTACAGCGGACAGTGACATCCGGAGATTCTAGCGTCATTGGAGCTACGCGACTGGGCCCCTCCGCGCCTCTGAGACAGGACGCCTGCATAGGGAGCCTCCGGCCTGCAGACTTCATCATCATGGGGAAGGGTGACCCGGCGAACAGGGCTGCGAGGCGGGGACCCATGGACGACTTCACGGCAACGCGTTCTGGGGCGGCGCAACACTCTCTGCAGCCTGACACGCGCAATGACACGGCCATGTTAATGGAGGCCATCCAAGCGTCCAGGACCGACATACAAGCGTCCCGGACGGCCCTAGAGACGAAAATTGGAGAGGTAGGGTCCGAGGTGACGCTACTGCGGCAGGACTTCCGGAATCTGACGGACCGGGTAACGGCAACCGAAGCTAGGTTGACTGACAATGAAGACTCGATTTCTACTCTCAAGAAGGACATGGCGGAACTACAGGCCTCTCACCGTCAACTGCTGTGGAAGGTGGACGACGCGGAAAATAGGTCGAGGCGCAATAACCTTCGCTTTGTAGGCTTTAGAGAAGGGATTGAGGGAAAGAACATGTCCGCCTTCCTCCTCACATGGCTGAAAGATACCTTCCCAACAGCGCAATTCTCCCAGTGCTTCATCATCGAAAGGGCACACAGGGCGCTTCTAGCCAAACCTCCGGAGGGTGCGCGACCGAGACCAGTGATAGCGCGCTTCTTGAACTATGCAGACAGAGACCTGATCTTACGGGAGGCCAGGAAAATGGGGGAGATCCGTTTGGAGAATACCACCATAATGATCTTTCCGGACTATAGTCAGGAGGTCTCGAAGCAACGCCGCTCGTTTGACTCGGTGAAGGCAAAGCTGAGATCTTTGAACATTACTTACATGCTCCTTTTCCCCGCCAAACTCAAGGTGATCTATAAAGACAAATCCATCTTTTTTGCTCACCCGGAGGATGTGTGGCAATGGCTCGAAGAGCGACCTATTCTAAACAGTAGAGAGGCGGCAGGTCGAGCGGCACTGGACAAATCGGTCCGGGAGAGGACGCCCTGGGAAAAGCCGAAACCACAGCGACGGGGAGTACGGAGGACGCAGAAGAGAGCACCGGCGACGCCATTCAGGCCACGAGACAAGGAGGGTGGGAGAGGCAGCAGATCCACATCCCCGGGCACGGACTCCGTGGCGGGCTCGAGATTCCACTGCCTGCGGAATGGAACCCGTTCAGAAGGTGAAGACGTGGAGGACTTGGAGGACCGCATATCTGGAAGAGAGGACGAGGAAGCAGTGAACGACTCAGTACACCCGCTGGTCGCAGTAATCCAGCATTTGGAACAAGACTCCTCGGGTCAAGGGATGAATATGGACACTCAGGACTCACATTCGTGATCGTTGCTGTGTAGGGATCGGGGAAGATAGCGGCTCGGCGCAGCGGAGCACGCAAGTTGTCACAACCCCCTACTGTTCCTTAAGTTTTCAGTACTGGCTACTGTTTGTTGATTGAGGGTGGGATGTGTGGGAGGGCGACAGGCCTTCTCCCACGGATAGTTGAGACCCGGATTGGGATGCAACTGGAAGGGGAGGGAGGTGGGGAGGGGGGTGCGGGAAGGGGTTTGGTTACAGTTTACCTCATGTTGGGGTGTTGGGATGTTGGGAAGGGAGGGAGACAGGTGTGCATGCAGCAGCAACTTCGGGAAAGTTTACCCTTGCTACCGTCCCGGCCCTGGGGCCCGGTACTGGACAGTCCTCAGGTGATACAATGGCGAGTACACTAGCTACACCACGCGGTGAAGGCGCCGGGGTTAAGGCGCTAACCTGGAACGTGAACGGTCTGGGATCCAAGATTAAGAGGAGCCTGGTTACTGCATATATTAAGCGTGTAGCACCTGACATCGTTTTCCTGCAGGAAACACATTTGAGGGGGAACCGCTGTGCTTTTTTGGCGCGCGGGCAGTACATAGTTCTGGCACACGCGGGGTACACCATGGACTCAAGGGGCACGGCAATACTAGTTAGGAAAGCAGCACCTTTCACAGTCACACGTACATGGTTGGACCCACAGGGGTCGTTTGCCGGGGTGCAGGGGACATGGAGGAGGCGCAGGTACACTCTGTTGTCGGTTTATGCTCCACCCAAATTACAAACACGAACAATGCAGGAGATCACGACCATTCTGCTAGACACGGCGGACACGATACAGATTGTGGGGGGGGATTTCAACGACGTGATGTGCACAATGCGCGATCGTTCTGGGAACCCCCACACGGTGGCTGCAGAGACGGCTTTGGCGCGTAGAATGGACACGATCGGTCTCACCGACGTTTGGCGGTGGCTTCATCCTACCCACGCAGCTTACTCATTCTACTCTGGGGCCCACAAGGTCTTCTCTAGGCTAGATTACATTTTCACATCGAGACAGGAACTCTCGGCGGGGGACGAGGCAGACTACAGGGCGAGGGGTATCTCGGACCATTCCCCGCTGTTCGTGCACATAGGTCGGGGAAGGGGGAGAGGTCAGGCACAGTGGCATATGTCGCCATGGGATTTACAGACTCCTGAAATTCTAAGGGGCATAAGAGCGGATATCAGAGTTTTTTTGGCGGAAAACGAGGGATCGGTCCAGTCCGGGGTGACACTATGGGAAGCCATGAAAACGGTGTTGAGGGACCGCTTCCAATCCAGGGTGGGGGAGGCCAGAAGGAAACGCACGGACGCCATAGCGAAGGAGGAGGCAAACATCTTGACCCGAGAGGCTGAATATCACAGAACGAAGGAGGAGGTAGATCTCAGAATACTGCTAGACACTCAAAGGCTGTATAGAGAGCTGAGCACGGACGAGGCGCGTACACAGGCGCTGGCCACCCTACATCGCTTGTACGATGTCGGAGACAAATCTGGTAAACTCATGGCATGGCTGAGCAGGCGCGAGCAAGCTGCCAGGTGGGTGGATTGGGTTGAGCTCCCCAGTACGGCGCGGGCGTCCACAGACGGCACTATAGCAGAGGCCTTTGCGACCTATTTCGAAGACTTCTACAGGGCGAGGGACCTAGGGGACTGCGAGGTGGTGCAGTCGTTCCTGGGTAGCGTGGAAGTTCCGCAGTTGACCCCCGAAGATAGTGAGGCTTTGGAAGCCGACCTGTCCCTAGATGAAATCGCAGAGGCGATGGCTGCCCTGAAACCGGGGAAGGCTCCGGGACCAAATGGTTTCCCGGCAGAGTTCTTCAAACGAACGGGGGACCTCCTTTCGCGTCACTTGAAGTCGCTATATGCGGACGCTTTCGCCTCGGGAGGCCTCCCGCCGGACCTGGCCCTAGCTACCATAATCCCGATTCACAAAGAAGGCGAGCCCCGTGGCGACTGTTCCTCCTATCGCCCAATCTCGCTGCTAAATATTGAGACTAAAATCCTGGCCACTATTCTGGCACGACGCTTACGACAGGTAATAACGGGCCTGGTCCACCCAGACCAGTCCGGGTTCCTGCCGGACAGGGCCACCAAACTAAACCTGCGGCGCACCCACAACTGGCTCCAAGAAGTCGGTGACAGGAGTGAGCCACATTGGTTCCTCTCCTTGGACGCAGAGAAAGCGTTCGATGCGGTCCACTGGCCTTTCCTGATGGGGACCCTTGAACGGTTTGGGTTTGGGCCCACCTTCCAGCGCTGGGTGAAACTTCTATACTCGAAACCTAGGGCTAGAGTGCGAATAAATGGGCGAATGTCGAGAGAGTTCGCGATAGAGCGGGGGACGCGGCAGGGGTGTCCGCTGTCCCCACTCCTTTTTACCCTCACGATCGAGATCCTTGCGATCCGGATCCGGCTTAACCGAGAGGTGACTGGCTTCCACTGGGGGGAATCGGCCACTGAACAGGAGAAGATCTCCCTATACGCCGATGATGTACTGTTATACGTGACTGACCCGGCTACGACGATACCGGCCATATTCAGGGAACTAGACGACTTTAGGGCGGTAGCCGGACATGCTATAAACTGGCATAAGTCGGTCCTCTACGACCCACGAGGTGCCCCGCGAGGGGAGGAGCTGCCTGAGCTGCTCATCCACACCACGGAAGGCTTCCGGTACTTAGGGGTCTTTATCACCCGAGATAAGCGGCGCTCCTACACGGACAATGTCGACCGAGTTTTGGTGGCAGCAAAGGCGGAGATGGATAGATGGAGGCCGCTCCCGCTCACCATGTTGGGCAGGGCTGCTCTATATAAAATGGTCCTACTCCCGAAGTTTTTATACGCCCTGCAAAATGAGTATTATCCCCTTCCGGCTCTGACACTGCGGAAAATCCATGCCGATCTCCGCTCTTTCTTGTGGCTGGGGAAGCAGTCCCGGGTGGCACTCATGACTATGCAGCGTCACCAATATAGTGGAGGTCTCTCATTGCCTAATTTGGAGGCCTATTACTGGGCGGAACACCTCACCCCGATCAACGATTGGATACACGCCCCGGCTGACCACCCCACCTATGCACTAGAGAGATCTAAGTGGGGCAATA
Source organism: Lissotriton helveticus (assembly GCF_964261635.1). Taxonomy (NCBI): domain Eukaryota; kingdom Metazoa; phylum Chordata; class Amphibia; order Caudata; family Salamandridae; genus Lissotriton; species Lissotriton helveticus. The sequence continues at coordinate 748,967,059 of NC_136059.1, read as the reverse complement.
AGACGGTGCTCCACTTTTTATATGGGGGTAGGGGGGGGCGCCAGCTTCTCCCTGCGACTAAGATTACCCTGTCGGCGTGGCGCAGAGCATCGGTTAGAATGGGCTGGCATGAAAGGCCCACCCGCCAGACACCCTTATGGTCATGTAGGTGGCTGACTGAACTAAACAAGCTGCGTGGGTTTCAAAGGTGGGATGACATTGGCATCTCCACAGTTGGGGATGTCATAGCAAAGGGAGAACTTAAAACCTTTCAGGCACTGCAGCAGGAATTTGGACTCCAGGGAACCCAATACTACAAATACATACAGCTGCGACATGCATGGGGAGCCCAAAACATATCTCACACTGACATTCCCCAGTTTGCACCACTTGAGGGCCGTCTACTGCAAGAACAGATACAAAGGGGGGCGGTATCCATGACTTACAAAACACTGACAAATAACATGTTGGGTGATCTACAGGCCCTCAGGGAGAGGTGGGAGGCAGACGTGGGTACGCTGGAGGACCTGGACTGGGAACTCATACTCATGCACCCCCGAGAAGTGGCCATAAAATCGAGGCTTCGCCTCATCCAGTTTAAGGTCCTTCATCGGGCATACTTTGACAGAGTGAGGCTTTTCCGGATGGGGAGGGTTACCAACACCACCTGTCTACGATGCCGGCACCTAACAGGCGACTTCTTCCACATCATTTGGGGTTGCACAGTGATACAGGAATATTGGGACGAGGTTTTCAATGAATTGAGGGCGGTACTGGAGGTAGAGATACCTAAGGACCCCAAACTGGCGCTCTTGGGAATGTCCACGGAGGTGGATATCACGCGATACTTACTCATCTTTCTGCTGCTGGCCCTGGTGGTCGCAAAAAGAGACATTGCACGATTGTGGGGGGCGCCTGGGAAACCAGATCTCGAGGAATGGAGAAGAGGTCTAGATATGTATATGGCAGCTGAACGAGTTACATATAAAGCTAGAGGGTGCCCCCGCAAATTTAGAAAAATATGGGCCAAGTGGAGGCACTACCATGGGTTGGAGTAGTAGGGTGGGACCGGTGGGGGAAGTGGGCGGGTGGTAGGATGAATCTCAGAGATGGTGCATATGTCGCTGACTCCAGCATTTTGTACCCTTGACGATTTCGGGACGGGGGGTTTGCCTATGCTCAATGTCACACAACTTAGAGGACCGAGAGAGCCGCGAGGGTCGGGGGGGGGAGTGGTTGAGGAGGGTGTTATGCTGCTTGGGGGGGGGGAGGACGGGAAGGGGGGCTTCGAGGAGAGGTCTCTCAGTTACTGCCTTTACTTATAGTTGATGGGGGGGGGGAGTTCGGGGTGAAAATAAAAAATAAGTTCGTCAGGATGAATGCAATGCAACTGACTATTTCAAAAGTTGCGTAACGGCGGGTAGAGCAGAATGTTGATGCTCCCCCGCGCTGTCTTGTTCCTAGTACTTATGATTCGCCTGCTGCAACAATAAAAAGAATTTATAAAAAAACAAAAAACATTTGTACATATTTGGGAAAAGCAGGACATTCTATGGTCTCCTTGGCTGCAGTGAAAGAGTCTTCATAACAGAGGAAATCTCCAAGCAGTTCCTCTTCTGCACGCCAAGGCTTGAAAAGTTGAAAAAGTGCTAAATAGAAAAACTCCTTTTTTTCAGGAGATTCGCCACTCAATTTTCGATGGTTTACCAAGTGGCATTTTCTTTGCTTGACCAGACATCCCTCACTTCCAATTACAGCATACACTCCTTTATCAATATCTTCTTTGATGTTCCTCTTGAATATGTAATTTTGTAGAACCTCATACAGACAAACATTCTCGAGGTGACTGCTTCGATTTGGATAATATGTATCCAACATGTTGGTCTTCAAAATGTCGGTACTGTTTGGCTCATTTTCCGCCAAATACTCCATTTCCCGCACAGGTTTCAGAACTCGATTACGCGTTGCAGCAAGACCAAGACTCGCCCAATCGATACTCCTAGATTTGGCATAGAGACTTGCTGAAGACAACCGGTCAGAACATTCGTAAGCTCCGATTTCTCGATGCGACAACATCTTCAGACTGAAACTGTACAACTTCTTACTGAGGCTCTTTTCATGGGAAATGTCCTCCCACATATCCTTCAATCCTGTCTTTTCTTTTTTGGTGATGTAAGATGTCACATACCGAGCCACAGCCATACAGTTATCAGCCACAAACTGTATATCCATGTTAGCATTCCACATGGACAAAATCACTGGGTTGTAGTCGTTGATGTACTTGGACTCTTCGTTCCTCTTCAAATTGTACGTGTTTTTAGGTGATTTCTTCATCACATTATGTCGCAGCGAAGTCATCAAACTGTTCACTCTTCCTTTAGAAATCACCGGTCGTGGAAAGGCGAAACGACATTTGGTGTAAAACTTGTCCTTGTTTCTGAATTTACGACGACAGTACTTTCCGCAACGATGGCTTTGGAAGCGTAGAACTTGTTCTCTTAGACTTTTGTCCTCCTTTGCGTTTGGAACAGCACATGTAGAATACTGTCCTATGAAACTCATCACTAAGTCTTCTGGATCTGTTCCAAATTTAGGTGCATCCTTGATCCACAGCAGCATATGTATATGAGGAGCACCTCTTGCTTGGTACTCCTTTCTCCAGAAGAAATCCAACACCTCTCCAAGAGGTGGATTCTTCTTATTCATGATGAAAGACATCATAGCTTCAATTTCTATGATTGAAGTACCTGCATACATTCACTGGATCCAAAGAGCACAGTTCTCCGGGTGTCTTGAATTCGATGTTTTCGATGTTTCCATTTGCCTCTCGTAGAAATTCAAGTAAGTCTTCCCAGCCATACTCGGCACAGCTCAGAGTGAGGAACCATGTGGGAGTTCCTAAGTTCCTCAGCATACATTTTAAATCACCATGATGACGGTACCAGTACTCATTAGTACCACGCTGACACACCATGAGATTAATCAGGTGACAATCCAAAATACTGTCTTGGACATTGACTTTATCCATAAAGTCACTTGCCGAGATGTTTTGCATCTGTATACCACTTTTCAAGATGTGGTTCACTGCATATGACAGTCCAGACAGATCGCTTTCAAACAGGAGATGAAACAAATAGGGAATGCATTATCGAAACCTAGCATCTTCTGCATACAATCGTAAAGTCCGGTATTCAGAAGCAGGAATTTGATGAGGTCGCTCATCATATCTTCCTCCTTGACCTGTTGGAAATAGCTGTGGAAAACACCGAGCTTCCAAACTTTCCTCCCAGACACTAATGGGACTCCCTTTGGCTTGTTTCATTTGAAACAACTCAATAGCATTCCCCATGACTTCCTTGGAATGCAAAGGATGAACACTATAATATTCATATATTTCTTCACTTTTAGAGGGTTCTACTTTCTCAATTTGACCAGCACACAAATCGCTATCCTCTTCCTCACTTACTTCCTCTTCTGCAACATATACATTCTTATAGTACTTATTATTTTTTTTCAAATACAATGTTGCCTTTTTTACTTTCCTAACATCCACTAAATCTTGCCATATTTTTTTATTCTTTGTCGGAACCCCATTAACTAAGATAACCAGAGGTTCCTCTTCCACTTTTTCTACTCCAATTGTGTTAATGTTTTTCTTCAAATCTAGAGGCAAATAAACAACTCTTCCCTTTAATCCTCTCTGTAAATCTGATGGAGGCAATTTCCTTGTCTTTGGCTCCATTCTTACAATAGCCTGAAAGGGATGGATACTTTGAATCAAAATAGATTCATAAGTATTTAAATCCTTCAATTCAGAAGGAATCTCAACCAATTCCAGATTATTATGAACCGCTCTAGCAGGCATCTGGTTTTGATTTAATTTGTTACAACAATAAGTACACACACGTTGATCCGATCCCAAATCAAAACAATTTTCTACCATCAAGTATGTAGCGAAATCCTTCCATTCACTATTATTTTCCCTTTCACTTCTTGCATATAAATCCACTAACTTAGTCTGATTCTTATAATAAGTGCGTCGACAACACACACAAGTGAAATTAGGCCTCTCACTTGATTTCACCTGAAACGTGGCAATTTCCTTCTGAAAATTATCTCTACTGGAAACCTGTACACTATCTTCCACATTACCCTCTTCTTCTGGGTCAATTTCAACATTCTCCTCTTTACTTCCGAAGTAACAAAACTCAATTTCTTCACACATATTCTTCACATCTATTTCAGAACCATGCAAAAGAGCAGCGCATAATTGTTTAAGCATAACTGCTGGACTCTTAGCATAATACAACATTCTAACTAATTTCCTCACTTTATTATGATGCACTGCTAGCATCCTGAAATGATGAAAAACACTCTGGCATACTCTCCTGGAAAGACAAGCCAGTGAATGACCATGCAAACCTGTCACTTCTCTCACTCTGCAAGGATCTAATTCTTGCAACAACTTCATTTTCTGCTTCAAACTTTTCTTATTAAATGTCCGTACAAAATCACAAAGCAAATTGATGGAATCCTGTCGCACACTGCAAATAATACTACACTTCCAGGTGTACACAGGTCCCTTAGGACGTCTTCCTAAAACCTCATTACCTAACATCTCTTCTGCCTCTGTTGTCACAAGTTTTTCTTTTTCAACTGGACAACCATCTTTCACCTCATAAGCTCGACCGCTGGTGTCAACTGCATGCACCAAATCATTTACCTGGAAATAACTCTCCTCATTGAAAAATGCCTCACAACTTGAACTATGCATCCATTCTCCGGAAAAAACTTCACAAAAATTACTACGATTAACTATTCTCTTCCATCTACTATTTCTTTTGAAATCATAAATTGCCTTGTTTAGCTTCCTAATTCTATTGATTATCAAAATAAATAACTTTCGTTTAATTTCAAATGACTGATCAATAACTTTCTCAACTTTTTTTTTCTCTTATAAAAAACCACTTTCTGTTGACCTTTCTTAATATTTTTTAACAAATTGCCAATTATCCTGTTGCGGAACATTCGTTTACGAATGTCCCTAAACTGTTGTTTCCTTCTACTATCATGCACAGAGTTATCTCTTGCTCTAGCAGTAACATTTTTGATTGGCCTTTCCTTTCCGTTTAAATTGCTTCTCTTTTTCTGGACAAAAACATTTTCTGTAGTACTACTTTTTTTTCTAGAAATGTTTCTTGTGAATGTTTTCGTGGTCTTACCCGGTGCTTTCTTGGTGACTTGACGATTTTTTATTGTAGAGGACTGCTGCTGTAAATGATGGACCTGCTGTCTTTGACGTTTTGTAGCCTTTCTCATTCTCTCCTTAGTTGGCATTCTCAAAATTTTAAATGATCTGCAGTTGAATCTGTGGTAAAATATAATAAAAAATGTTATTAACCACTATTACCAAACAGTAAATCAATAACAGTCATCAAAAACTTAACACACTACTTAACATTTTTACATATAATATTTTTTAGTGCTTTGGCAAATTTAGAATACAGAAATAGCAGAAAAGAAATGGAATTCTTCTTCATTTTACCTGTCCTGTTTTATATGTGAATCTGATCTAATTTTATGAGCATATTTTAATATTTTATTGAAGACACTACACATAACCTGTTTTTGAAGGTGTGTTTAATTTAAAATTAAACAGTTTACATTTTTACTTTTCATTTATTGTAAATTTTAAAAATAAATGTTTATAGTTCCATAGGCTCAAGCACGTCAGCTTCCCACCCTATGTCATACAATTCTGACAAATCGGCATCCTCATCATATTCTTCATCATCCTCAGGATTTGAATCATCCAAGGGATCTACTTCCACTGACGTTTCAATTACAAGTTCAATGATGAGGTCGAGATCAACTGATTGCTGATTGTCACTCATGTTGATGTTGTCGTTATCTTTAAAGAAAGAGAACAACAATGAGATGTTGCAGAGTAAGAGACAAATCTCAGAGATTATAATAGTAAATTTGTTTAACAAGAGTAACATTTTGCAGCTATTATTTAGCCATGTCCAGCGATGCTGAGGAGGTGAGGCCTATGTCCAAGTTTTCAGTGAACAGGACTCATCTCTTCTTAACCTTGGATAAGCCTCACCGACTCTGTGTCCCCTGCTCTTACTTAAATGTACAGGGGCAGATTTATGCTAAGTGGCGCATCCCCATGGATGCACCAGTTAATGTGCACCGCTGCTCTGCCACCCATAGTGTGCCGCATTTACAATGTGGAGCACCATTGAGCAAAAACAGCACAGATGCGTCACGCATCTGTGCCGCAAAAGCAGCACATTGCAGGAATCACGTCATAAGCGCGACATGTCTACTGCAATGCACAGGAGGAAGCCTCACATTGCATGGTGCATCACTTCTTATGCCTGTTTCAAACAGGCGTAAGGATTTGATTCAACAATGCGATTAAGCTGACTCAGTGAAATCTTCTAAATTTCACTGTGTTAGTTTTACAGGGCTTTCATGCAAATTAATGCATACCTTGCAACAAAACACTTATATGAAAACTGACGCAGGTTTCATTTGGCACAGGACTTTACAGCATGACACATCTGCCTTGATGCATCAAGTTGTAAATATGTCGCCACATAGCAAATGTTTTGCACCGCCGCTGCGTCACAAAAGTGACGCACAGTGACGCAAAAGAGACATACACCTATCATGAATATGTCCCTAACATTTTAAATGATTGATTCAAGATTACGATAAAGTGTGGCCTATCCAGAGGTTTGTTTGAGGTGAGGCCTATTCAGAGTTGCAGATGAAATTTACGCTTGTTGAAGAGTACAGAGGAGATAATACATGTGAAGGCCTACCAATGAAGTAAGTCATATCCACTTCAATCTTGAACAAAGGCCAGACCTTTTCTGTGTCCATGGACAGACCTAAACTTCATCTGCACAATGTCATTCGTAAACTTAGGAAACACAGGTGATGTAATTGAAAAATGTGGAGTTTCTTTTCCTCATTTCACAATCACATCACCTGTGTTTCCTTTGCTTAGGTATCTCATAGTGCAGATGGACTCTAGCATATCAAAGAGTACACATAAGTTGAGCAGTGTATTCAACAAATTTGACATTTACAGAAGATTCAGCTTCTTATCTTGTTGGAGATGAAATGAGGCCTGTCTTGCAACATGGTGCATCTTTTGCATCACTCCTGCATCGGTTTCATGTGGCACGGGACTTTACAGCATGACACATCTGCCTAGATGCATCAAGTTGTAAATATGTCACCACATAGCAAATCTTTTGCACCGCCGCTGCGTCACAAAAGTGACGCACAGTGACCCAAAAGAGGCATACACCTATCATAAACCTGTCCCTAACATTTTAAATGATTGATTCAGGATGACGATAAGGTGTGACCTATCCAGAGGTTTGTTTAAGGTGAGGCCTACTCAGGGTTGCAGATGAAATTTACGCTTGTTGAAGAGTACAGAGGAGATAATACATGTGAAAGCCTACCAATGAAGTAAGTCATGTGCACTTCACTCTTGAACAAAGGCCAGACCTCTTCTGTGTCCGTGGACAGACCTAAACCTCATCTGCACAATGTCATTCGTAAACTTAGGAAACACAGGTGATGTAATTGAAAAATGTGGAGTTTCTTTTCCTCATTTCACAATCACATCACCTGTGTTTCCTTTGCTTAGGTATCTCATAGTGCAGATGGAGTCTAGCATACCAAAGAGTACACATAAGTTGAGCAGTGAATACAACAATTTTGACATTTAGAGAAGATTCAGCTTCTTATCTTGTTGGAGATGAAATGAGGCCTGTCTTGCAACATGGTGCATCTTTTGCATCACTGCTGCATCGGTTTCATGTGGCACGGGACTTTACAGCATGACACATCTGCCTAGATGCATCAAGTTGTAAATATGTCACCACATAGCAAATCTTTTGCACCGCCGCTACGTCACAAAAGTGACGCACAGCAACGCAAAAGAGACACACACCTATCATAAATCTGTCCCTAACATTTTAAATGATTGATTCAGGATGACGATAAGGTGAGGCCTATCCAGAGGTTTGTTTGAGGTGAGGCCTACTCAGGGTTGCAGATGAGATTTACACTTGTTGAAGAGTACAGAGGAGATAATATATGTAAAGGCCTACCAATGAAGTAAGTCATGTCCACTTCACTCTTGAACAAAGGCCAGACCTCTTCTGTGTCCATGGACAGACCTAAACCTCATCTGCACAATGTCATTCGTAAACCTAGGAAACACAGGTGATGTAATTGAAAAATGTGGAGTTTCTTTTCCTCATTTCACAATCACATCACCTGTGTTTCCTTTGCTTAAGTATCTCATACTGCAGATGGACTCTAGCATATGAAAGAGTACACATAAGCTGAGCAGTGTATACAACAATTTTGACATTTAGAGAAGATTCAGCTTCTTATCTTGTTGGAGATGAAATGAGGCCTGTCTTGCAACATGGTGCATCTTTTGCATCACTGCTGCATCAGTTTCATGTGGCACGGGACTTTACAGCATGACACATCTGCCTAGATGCATCAAGTTGTAAATATGTCACCACATAGCAAATCTTTTGCACCGTCGCTGCGTCACAAAAGTGACGCACAGTGACGCAAAAGAGGCATACACCTATCATAAATCTGTCCCTAATATTTTAAATGATTGATTCAGGATGACGATAAGGTGTGCCCTATCCAGAGGTTTGTTTGAGGTGAGGCCTACTCAGGGTTGCAGATGAAATTTACGCTTGTTGAAGACTACAGAGGAGATAATACATGTGAAGGCCTACCAATGAAGTAAGTCATGTCCACTTCACTCTTGAACAAAGGCCAGACCTCTTCTGTGTCTGTGGACAGACCTAAACCTCATCTGCACAATGTCATTCGTAAACTTAGGAAACACAGGTGATGTAATTGAAAAATGTGGAGTTTCTTTTCCTCATTTCACAATCACATCACCTATGTTTCCTTTGCTTAGGTATCTCACAGTGCAGATGGAGTCTAGCATATCAAAGACTACGCAGAAGGTTAGAACTGTATGGAACATGGCTATGTAAGTCAAATAATCAAAATCTAAATCTGCCAAGCACACATGGGGGCGTATTTACAAGGACCTTGCACCACAGGGAAAGGTCTTAAATTAAAATGGGAAAAATAACATCAGAGAGACTCAAAGGCCTTATAAATATGCCCCAAGCAACCTATGAACCTCTAGCATTACATATCAAGAAACCTAATTGATTTCAAAAAACGTTTTTAAACACAACTTGTAAAGCAATTATATTCATACATTCATGGGGAAGTTACTTAAAATACCCTAAGACACATGAAAGCGTTTTTTTTAAGCCCTTGCTCCATTTTTAGATCACTTTTAACATGGCTATGTAAGTCAAATAATCAAGATCTAAATTTGCCAAGCACACATGGGGGCGTATTTACAAGGACCTTGCACCACAGGGAAAGGTCTTAAATTAAAATGGGAAAAATAACATCAGAGAGACACAAAGGCCTTATAAATATGCCCCAAGCAACCTATGAAGCTCTAGCAGTACATATCAAGAAACCTAATTGATTTCAAAAATCGTTTTTAAACACATCAGCTAAATCAATTAGATACCTACATTCAAGGGGAAATGACTTAAAATGGCCTAAGACACATGAAAGCGTTTTTTTTAAGGCCCTTGCAACATTTTTGGGTCACTTTTAACATGGCTATGTTAGTCAAAGAATTAAAATATAAATTTGCCAAGCACAGATGGGGGCATATTTACAAGGACCTTGCACCACAGGGAAAGGTCTTAAATTAAAATGGGAAAAATTACATCAAAGGAAGTCAAAAGCCTTGAAAATATGCCCCAAGCAACCTATGAAACTCTAGCAGTACATATCAAGAAACCTAATTGATTTTTAAAAACGTTTTTAAACACATCTTGTAAAACAATTATATTTATACATTCATGGGGAAGTGAGTTAAAATACCCTAAGACACATGAAAGCATTTTTGTAAGCCCCTTGCACTTTTTTTGCATCACTTTTAACATGGCTATGTAACACAAAGAAACAAAATCTATTTGTAAAACACTTGACACAAAGCAACATTTTAAATACACAACTTTCTTCATAATTTTCTCCCTAAACCATACTATTCTCTACCTAAATTAAATGAATCTTTTCTCACCTTAGCAAAATACTTTATGAGTTTCAAAACAGTCTCAGAAACACACCAAATTGTCTTTAGCAGAGCAAAAGGTATGCACTCCAGAGTCTGCAGCTATGAAAAGCACAGAAATGCTGTAACTCATCACACATATCTCTCATGTCACCCAATCAAAACTCTTCCCTCACTTTTTTCAAATCAACACCCTTCCCCCCTCTGGCCTTTCTGCCTTTTTTGCATAGCAACCACCTCCTGAAAGACCTCTCATGTTTGCAAGTTCACACAACAATGTTTCAATTGAACTCTGAACTCTCAGTGCACCTGCGTATCCAGTGCAATCTTTCATTAAATGATTTTTTCTTGACCATTCAAATTAAACCTTTCAAACAACACATCCATGCACCCTAACCTTCTGTTTTCAGCAATCAAAATCCACCAATCACTGCTACTGCTTCCTTAACACAGAAACTCCACAGTTTTTTTCATTTTAAACTCTTATTTTTTCAACTCCCATTTCATTGCCACACTTCATCTGACTGCAGCAGAACCTCCTCTCACCATGTTTTCTGTCTGGATTGTTGGACATAGTTACATCTACTGGGCTCAAAGGTATGCTGAGAACAGAAATTTACCTAACCTCAATTTACAAGATGTGGAAATTAAGTGGTTTGGCCACAGAGGATTAAAATGTCACCAATTGATACCATTGGTGAAAACCTTTATGCATTTGCCTAAACCTGACCTGTTAATTGTGCACTGTGGAGGAAATGACTTGGGCACTTTGACTGGTGTAGGTCTGGAAATGCTTTTAAAGGACACCTTTGAGCAATTGATGGCACTTTTTCCTCAAACTGCCTTGGTATATTCAAATATATGCCAAAGACAGAAATGGAGGTGGTCGAACCAATTTTGTCCACAAATTGAGAAGTCGAGGAAGCATGTAAACAAATCTGTTTCAGCTTACATGAGAGACCATGGAATGGGCTCCATGTACAACAATAACTTGCGTTACTACATGCAAGATATCTACAGAGGAGATGGAGTTCACTTCTCAGATGAGGGCAACAGAGTTTTCATTTTGAATTTAAGACTGTGCATTGGTACCTACTTATAAGTACCTAAATGTACCATAAACCCAAAAGCTCTTCTCAGAGCTACCCTACATCTGATCACTCACAATTATTATTTTACTCTAACTTTTTTCACAAATTTTCAACAAAGTACGCTCCCCGGAGCGCTACCCGGTACGCGAACCGGAAGCTAACCACGCGAACTTTTTTAAAAAAATGTTTTTTTTCCACACATATGGGCCTCCTCAGCCACCCTCAGAAAACCTAGGGGGTCAAGATACGTCTACCGTGCCCCCTTCTACCCATTCTGAACATTATTTGCCCTCCATCTTGTATCTTAATTCGACCGAAACACAAAATGGTGGACTCCCGTAACGCTGCCGGTTCGCGTACCGGGGCGCTCACCGGGAAGCGCTCCATCAAAGAAGTTGGGAAAGTAATTTACAGAAGAAACCCTGGAGACACTTTCACCAAATATAGATTAGCTCATACTACATACCAATCCCTACCATTTTCACAAATTTGGTTGGAATTCCATTTAGCCATTTAGCCTGTAGACCTCTCTAAATACCCTGAGGTAAATTACTTCACAAAACATATCTGAAGTGTTGGAATTGACAACCAATTAAAATGTTACTTTCATTTTCTATTTTTTTTTACCTGACATTTGATTGGTTATGTACCTGAATATATATAAAGGAAGAGAAGGAAACACAGCCATTTTGACTACTACTTCCTGGTGTACATTTCAATAGGATTTTCACTAATAACTTCAACTTCTTTTTAAAGGTAAGTTGTTATTTTAAAAACTGAAGTATATTGTGCACTTTAAGTTAATATGGTAAACTTTTTCTGATAGTTATATACTATCCCTCTGTAGTAGTTATAGATTTAGATAGACTTCTCTGTTATAGTTATGGATGGACTTAGGCTTCTCTTGTATAATTATGAATTTACTTACGTTAAATCACATACACTTTTTTATATTCCTACTTCCACTCTGATACTATACACTGCCCAAAGATAAATTCACTGTTAAAAACTGCCTATCTAAAATTAATCCCAACAGTGCCCTATCTCTACTAATATATATTTTTTTTATGCAAATTTCAGACAAAATGGAAGGCGAACAGAAAGTTTCATTTGAAATTGTCCTTGCAGAGACCAACCAAGAAATCATTGATCCAAATGACATTGAATTTATGGATGAAACTTGGGACCAAGAACTACTGCAATGTGTGCAATCAGTAGATGTCCTCCTTTAAAATGAGGACATTTTACACACTCAAACATTACAAGCTATGTTCAATGAAAATAACGACATTTCAGACAGTGAAATATTAGACATTTTATTAAATTTTGAAACACAATCACAATAATAAATAATTGCTTAAAAAATAAAGAAATAAAAAAAAATCAACAAAACAAACAATCAATTAACATACAATATTTGAAAAGTCTATAATTCTTTTTTCCTTATAGTACGCTCCCCAGAGCGTACCGGGCGCGCCCCACGCAAAAAAAAACAATTTTTTATTTTTTTTTTGCCCCGCGGGGCCCTTTTAAAGCATCCACATAAAACCTAGGGGGTCAGGGAGGATCTACTATGCCCCCTTATGGTCATTTCCCCCTTTGTTTTTGCCTCCTCTTGTCTCTCGATCCTACCGAGAGACAAGATGGCGGCCGCTCCGGACTGTTTAGAATGTTGACAGACACCGGAGAGCCAATCAGCTTCGCTACGCAAAGTTCCGTTACGCGTCAGGTACGCGAACCGGAGCGCTGCCCGGCGCGCGCTTACAGATATATATCTTTTTTTGAACGTTAATTTCTCAAAATCCACTGGATCACATATATTGAGACCTAGCAAAGGCACATCGGGCTACCAGTCCCTACAATTTTGCCAAGTTTCGTGCAAATCCATTCAGCCGTTCGGGCTAAAAGTGAGGCCAACCGCCCTATGGAAATTAACATGGGAAAAACACGTTTTGGGACCCCCCTTTTTTCTCAGCCCCCCCTTGACAAACCCCCCCAAATTTTCAGTATCTGCTCAGAAACAAAATGTTCCATTTTCCTGAAAATTTCAGCCAATTCCGTCCACAAACGCCAAAGTTATTAGACATAGAATTTTCAAAAATCCCATAGAGAAAAAATCCTAACTATATATACCTACTGGCGACCGCCAGTAGGTAATATATATACATATATATATATATATATATATATATATCTACATATATATATATATATATATATATATATATATACATATATATATATTCATATGAAGTTCTAAAATTCATGTGAGAATAGCTAAAGTGCAAACTGTACAATAAAAAGTGCAAATGCATGAGTCAATGATATTAGGGCTTCAACAGATATAAATGATAAGCAAAGATTGCCAGACTATGAGATTCTAATTAACATGTGTAAATAGATGAAGTGCAAATATGCTGTAGATATACAACTACTTAAATAGATGGTATATAAACACCAACAGACAAAAATACTATGATGTGAAAACACCATAACTGTGCAAACACGCAAGAACACATACAGTACTGAGCTAAATGGCTCATGAAAGGCTGACTATTAATAGTCTTATAAATCATTGATACAAAATGAGACAGAGGTCATGCAGTATCAGGTGATAATTTACTATATGGGATTGGTACATTGAGAGTAGGTTCAAAATTAAACTGCTAGTGCAATATTAGTCAGGAACCTTTCTGGAGTATGTCTTATAATACATAGTCAATACTACTCTGTTGACAAACTCAATCCAAAAAATAATGTACAAAACTAATGACAGTTATTGCTTCCATGTTCCTGTAACCTCAAAACATAGGTACCAGGTATCATGACTTGCTTGTTCCACGAGCAGTATTAATCATCAGTCGTAATGTGCCTGGAATAAACGTAATGATGCACTCAAAATTCATATATGTATACATCTAAAAAAAATTAAATTCCAATATATTGCTAAGTCAGTTCAATTCAAGGGTCACACTCATGCATTGATTAAAACCAGTCAGTAAAATCTAAATACTGTGAATATGCGCAAAACAAGCAATACCTGTGCAAAAATAGTGCTGTGCAACTGACAAATTCAATAGCAGCATATACTAATTATTCAAGTCTGAATAATATTTAAGTACAAGAGCTATTTAAAGAAATGTTGAGAGTTCACAGAAACATTATAAAACCTTATTCATAAACTGAGAGCAAGAAATATAGACATTGTACACAAGTAAGTTCACTGTTGTGGGAGAGACTCAGAACAATCACTTGAACATTACATTGAGATGTCATTATCATGATACAAAAGTATGTTGCAAATGACTAAAAGATTGCAAGACTAAAGGAAGTGGTGCATGTCTTCACTTGTGTTCATGCCATTGGGCATTTTAGTATTGAGGACCAGAATACATATATATATATTCACTGAAAAAACCATAGGTTATAGACCATATATAGTTAGGAATTAGCATTTAAAAAACCTTATTTTACTCACACAAAACCATTGAAATTCCATATATAGTTAGTTGCACTAACTATATATCGCGCACCTGCAATCCACTGCTGATGATGTCACATATTACATCATTCATGACATGGTCAGTGACATCACTGATGACATCACTGATGACATCTCAAATGACATCACTGATGACATCACTGATGACAACATCCAGTGACTGTATGTTTCTGTAAAGTTAAAATATATCTTACATATTGAAGAATGAGTGGATGTATAAGTGTCTGGATGAAGGATTTAGTAGGTGCGTGACTGACTGTATGAGTGAGTGATTAAATGTGTCTCACTGAATGCATGGGTTAGTGACTAAACTGTCTTAATTTGTGCATCATTATGTCTGTTGTTCTGTAAACTGCTGCATGTGTTGATCATTAGCTATACGAGAGGCTATATGTGTTATTAATTGCTTGCCCAAGTATTTCTATGGGAGATTGAGTTTGTGTGGGGGTGGCTGAAAGGTGTGTGACTCTATGCATAGATGTGTGAACAGTTTATTCACTAGGTGTATGAGTTCAAGAGTGCATGTGGAAACAGCTACATGGGCAGTTGACTGTGTGCATGAGTGTATTGATGAGTAAATGGATATCTCAATGCTACATGTCATAGTAAGTACATATGTAAAACACAGTACATGTGAGAGTTGGCATATATAAATAACTGTGCATGAGAGCCACCGAATGAGTGAGTGGTTGTATCGATCATTGTGAACTTGTATCAGGGATTGTATAAGAGAGTAAATATGTGTTAGTATATGTTTCAATAAGTAAGGTGTGTTTAACTGTATAGTTGAAGAAATGGAGATGAGATTGTTTCTTTGCATGACTGACTGGGTGTGTGAGTAACTCCATGGATGAGTGGAAGTGTGTGAGTGTCTGTATACACTGAGTGTATCTAAGATTATATTAGAGTCTGAAGAGGTTTATCGTATTAGCACAAGAATGATGTCAAATGAGATGTCATTAGTGATGTCATCAGTGATGTCATTTGAGATGTCATCAGTGATGTCATCAGTGATGTCACTGACCATGTCATGAATGATGTAATATGTGACATCATCAGCAGTGGATTGCAGGTGCGCGATATATAGTTAGTGCAACTAACTATATATGGAATTTCAATGGTTTTGTGTGAGTAAAATAAGGTTTTTTAAATGCTAATTCCTAACTATATATGGTCTATAACCTATGGTTTTTTCAGTGAATTTTCAAGGTTTTGTAAATGCTAATTCCTAACTATATATGGTCTATAACCTATGGTTTTTTCAGTGAATTTCAATGGTTTTTTAATAGCAAATATCATAAGCTGTCGAATGTCAAGTACGTGGTAAGTGAAAACATTTTCGTGTTTATGCACACTGATCTGCTTTGAATGGTGCCCCCCCCCCTCATTTCTATTAGGAGTACTCTCTCTTTGCAGATAGTGAAAGGTAGTTAACGCAGGTCTTTGCCCCCATTGTAATCCGTCGTGCCTGCTTCTCTCTCCATTTGATTCATTGTTATCCAAGTATTTACTGTTTTAGAATTAGTTCTCTTTGGTTCATTCTCTATTTACAAACAAACACAGAGTCGCAATACTCTGTTTAGTCTTTGCAGATAACGAAAAATCGTGTAAAAAAAAAGAAAAGGAATCGAGCAAAATCAGTAGGCCACTAATGGGATCTCTTTTTGACCTCGCTAAAATAGAAACATTAGGAACAACCCCTCATGACAAATACAAAACTAGTGAGATGAACTGAACTCCACACAATGATGGCTGCAAAACAGCTCGGCTCCGCCACCCACCCCGCCCAAAATAACGATAAAGAACGGCTGCCATGATTGGTTGCGGAATGACCACGACGGAGCTACGAAATGGTGCTGCTCTCATGCTAACCCCAGCTTCAGTCTGAAACATCCAGAAACACTGTAGACTACCAATTCGATCAGTTCCGGTAGCGCCCCAATGTAACCCGGTAGAGAAGAACTAGCCCTCCCCTCTTTGACTGATGGTTCTTGTTGCCTGTCCCTTCTGTTGTCATTTAACAGAACTATTTAGCCTGCTGAAAGGGGTTGTGTTCCGACCGCTGGTTGGTGGAGACATTTTGACTATATTCTGTACCTGCGTTGTCGCGTAATGCGTCATATGACGCGCCGCGTTAGCGCATCCGGAAGTCATCCGGGGCGCGCAGCGCGTAACGTAAGCATAACAAGTCATGTGACTTGTTAATAAAACTTTTCATTGGTTCATTTTACTTTTCTTATTGTAATGATGAAAGGCTTGGTCATATGACCTAAAAATTACGCTTTTCATTACTTCCGAACATTATTTTTTCTTAAATATATGTTATAATGTTCCAGGCTAATGTACTTTCCCGGAAATTTTACAACTGTCCTGCAAGTAAAATATTTTCTTTTTTCGAGAAAAAGAGCGTTTCTTCGTCCCATGACGGAGCCGTTGAGCAAAAGAGGGTCGACCTGCTGTCTTAGTCGCCGATACGCCTGAATATGAGATTCTTATCGATCACTTTATGTTGCAGGAATAGAAAACACAACAGCCCTTGACCATTTATCTTTACTGCGTTCCTTCGTATTATACCTTTTACCCTTCATGTAATTGGTCTGCTTTATTTCACTTGCCTTTTAATGATTCTAAAACAGTGACTATTATTAAAAACTTTACCAATGTATATACTACTACCATGTTTTCTTTTAAAAACCTTTATTGTGAAAATTTCATTATACAAATACGAGCCTATAACCACGTGGGCCGGCCACGGAGCAAACTGTAATCGTATATGATGAATAGACATTTACACTGTAGAGGAACGTAACGGGCGGGCCATTAGGTTGCAAGAACTAAGGTGTCTAACAGTTACGGAATCGGTGGACGTACATTTTATAATTAAAATACGACAGGGCCAGTTACAATAAAATTATCTAGATATACATTTGCGGGCAAGTACCATGGGTGACGTTAATTCGAACTTTCAACAGTACAGTAATCAATAACACATCAGAACTTAATATCAATAGGGATGTCGAAATATTCAATCAATTCTCGTCCCCGCCCGCCATGTGCTTCAAAACTGCATACGTATCTCGTGATTTCAAGGTTCTGCAACCAGTACACAACAAGGAGTTACGAGTCCCATTTATTCTGGCGCCATTTTGGGCGAGGACGGGCAGGTCCAGGATATAGTCAAAATGTCTCTACCAACCATCGACTATGATGATGTTCATATGCTGTATTTATTAGAGTAACACTCATCTGTCCACATGAAATTAATTTGCCACAATCTAAACATGTCATTTTAATCTTTCCAAAGTTCTTCTAAATATTTGGGACCGTTTCCCTTGCCTCTGAAGCTCTCAGTGCCACTTCTTTGATGAATGTACTAGCAGGTCAGGGGTTCTCCTCCAAATCTCTCTTTTATGCAGCACTATAATTAATTGGTGCCACCTCTCCATATGACGATGCATGGTATAGTTACCACAACTATATTTTTTTTCGGTTCCTCTGGAGAGTTCATCGTGGCAGATGAAGCGTGTAACGTACTGGGCATTTACCTTTTTTTGCATGTACAGGAAAGGAAAAAAAAATCGAGCGTCCGAGTTCTAAGGTGTCCCAGGGCCATTTTGGTGGACCAGGCCCAAATCCAAAGAACAGCTATCTCACAGGCTAATGGGGCGACCCACGCCGAGTTTCAGCATTGTAGGATGACCACACAAGTACAGCAACTTGCTAGACATCACCTCGGTGCCATCCGGATCTCGGCGCCCCACTGCAGATGAAGTGCCTCTCAACTATGAAACCACCACGGTGACATCCGGATCTTGGCGCGTTGTGCTGCCTTCGGCCTATTCGCACATCGGTCCGCTACTGACGCCATCTCACAGGCTAATGGGGCGACCCACGCCGAGTTTCAGCATTGTAGGATGACCACACCAGTACAGCAACTTGCTAGACATCACCTCGGTGCCATCCGGATCTCGGCGCCCCACTGCAGATGAAGTGCCTCTCAACTATGAAACCACCACGGTGACATCCGGATCTTGGCGCGTTGTGCTGCCTTCGGCCTATTCGCACATCGGTCCGCTACTGACGCCATCTCACAGGCTAATGGGGCGACCCACGCCGAGTTTCAGCATTGTAGGATGACCACACCAACTTGCTAGACATCACCTCAGTGCCATCCGAATCTTGGCATCTCAACGCCTAGTGGTATCTTCCATACAAAAAATATTGTTACGCTGCCTTTGGCCCCATTCGCACATCAGTCCGCAACTTAGACATCACCTCGGTGCCATCCGGATCTTGGCATCTCAGCGCCTTGTGGTGTCAGTCAGAAAATATTGTTGTGCTGCCTTCGGCCTATTCGCACATCGGTCCGCTACTGACGCCATCTCACAGGCCAACGGGGCGCCCCACGCCGACTTTCAGCATTGTAGGATGGCCACACCAGTGCGGCAACTTGCTACACACCACCTCGGTGCCATCCGGATCTTGGCATCTCAGCGCCTTGTGGTGTCTTCTACTCCGGAAATATAGTAGAAAATATTGTTGCGCTGCCTTTGGCCCCATTCACACATCAGTCCGCTACTGACACCATCTCACAGGCCAACGGGGCGCCCCACGCCGACTTTCAACATTGTAGGATGGCCACAGAAGTGCGACAACTTACTAGACACCACCTCGGTGCCATCCGGATCTTGGCGCGTTGTGCTGCCTTCGGCCTATTCGCACATCGGTCCGCTACTGACGCAAACTCACAGGCCAACGGGGCGCCCCACGCCGACTTTCAGCATTGTAGGATGGCCACACCAGTGCGGCAACTTCCTACACACCACCTCGGTGCCATCCGGATCTTGGCGCGTAGTGAAGCTGCAGCAGCTGCAAATAAGCTTCAGACAGTGTTACAACCGCTGCTCAGAACTCTCAACTATGACACCACCTCGGTGCCATCCGGATCTTAGCGCGTTGTATTGCCTTCGGCCTATTCGCACATCGGTCCGCTACTGACGCCGCCTCACGTGCCAACGTATTTTCTCCGCATTTTATACCCTATGCCGCATAACAGGTCATGTGACTTGTTTATAAAACTTTTCATTGGTTCATTTTACTTTTGGTTTCCTAATGATGGAAGGCTTGATCATATGACCTAAAAACAACACTTTTCATTGGATGAAAACTTTTTTTTTCCCCCAAACGATGAAAGCCCCACCTTGTTTCTGGATGTTTCAGACTAAACTGGCGTCACCATGAGAGCACCACCATCTCGTAGCTCCGTCGTGGTCATTCCGCGAGCAATCATGGCAGCCGCTCCCCACCAGAAGCCTGCAGGACTCGGGGCCCCCAAAACTTTTGATGAATTCTCAAGGCGGAGGGGACGCTTTCGAGAATGGGGTCCAAGACCTAGCAGACAAGCGTCCGATTTCCAAGGTGTCCCAGGGCCATTTCAGTGGACCAGGCCCAAAAAGGAAACAGCCTGCCGCCATTTTGAGAGTCCTGTGACAGCCGCCTATCGCTGCACCGCAAGAGTGGGCGCAACTCAGCTGAATGGCGGATTTTGACACAGTGGACCAAAAGCGGACGGAATGGC
Organism: Lissotriton helveticus; assembly: GCF_964261635.1. Lineage (NCBI taxonomy): Eukaryota > Metazoa > Chordata > Amphibia > Caudata > Salamandridae > Lissotriton > Lissotriton helveticus. Next base: position 748,946,732 of record NC_136059.1, on the reverse strand, counting down.
AACTGAAACGGTAAAGGGGCGCCCCACTAAAACAGATGAGACTCCACCTGGAGAGGCCCGTTCACGCCGCCTCCCCCGGGGCGCTCCACGCCGTTATTCGGAGCAGCATTGTAGGATACCAAAACCAGTGCGGCAACTTACTGGACATCACCTTGGTGCCATCGTTCTGCTGCCTTGGAACTATTCGCACAACAGTTTGCTACTGATGACCCACCCCCCGCGACGCCCCACGCCGTTATTTGCTGGGTGGCAACTTACTAGACATCACTTTCGTGTCATCTAGATTTCGGCGCGTTCTGCTGCCTTGGAACTATTCGCACAACAGTTTGCTACTGATGACCCACCCCCCGCGACGCCCCACGCCGGAAATCTGGACGTTGTGCTGTGTTGGGACTATTCGCACAGCCGACCGCTACTTCGTTGTTTTTCTCTAAAAATGTTTATATGTTATTACTATTTTTGTTTTCTTGTATATATTTATAAATTATTAAAGTTTTATAATCTTACTACTTTGTCGGAGTGCTATATATTTTTAATGTGACACATAATTGTAAAAACTTTGATGTACAAAGAGTCATCCCTGGAATCTTCCGCTTCACGCTCGGTCCCCTCCCCAATCACAATACAGGATGGTTTTCAGATAATAGCAACGCTTCTGCTGTGACGGATCTCATCGAGTGTGGGCCTTGATCTACTATAACTCCTTTGAAGACGGGTGATTCTTTACAGCTGTGGCCATAAACTACATCTGCAGGGCTAGCTGATAGCCTAGGACCGGCCTGGACAATCGGACACAGAGGAAAAGGAGTGTCAGAGGGTGCGGTAGTGAATAGGGCGAAAGGCAGGTGTCGGGCGGGCACAGGGTGTGATTCTCAGGGAAGAACAGCGCAGATGGGGGGAGGTTTATTACCCATGCATAAAACAGAGAGCGGGGGTGACCACTGCCTGGGGGAGATGCTTGCGAGGGTGGGGAGCCATGCTAAGGATCGACAGCGTGCACAGAGTGGATCTGGTCAAGGCATCTAAAATGGCTGCCGTGCACGACTAAAGTGTGGCATTTGAAAAAAGACAAGATGGCGCACACAATGTTTTTCAACAATTCCTGATTTCCTTCGAATCGAACGTTAACAGACGTTGGGGCATATTACCAAAGTTAAGCGATATTTATCCCTAACGATGCATTGCAAAGATTTTTTTACCGTCAGAAATTATCGCAGATAAACCTTGCTATTATCAAGGTTTATCGCAAATACGATAAAAAACGAGCGCAATGCATTAATATCGCTGAAAACTCCGCGATATTCATGCATTACCGAGCTAATGCTCTTAGCCATGTTATCCACCTCCCATTGGATAACATGGCTAAGAACTGCTCAGGGCAGCTGTTACTTTTTGGAGATATTCGCGCTTATCTCGAATATTTCCAAAAGTTGATAATAGGAGATAGCGATGTTAGCGACTGTTTCCAGTCGCTAACATCTTGGCATACCCACTTTGCATGTCATTAGTGATAAATATCACTCACATGCAAAGTGGGACCCAAGATGGTCGCTATCTCCTACTAGCCGTCGCTAACTGGTGTTAGCAACAGCTAGGTAATACAGATATAATTTTATCTCCGCATGGTCAGTGATGTCACTGACCATGTCATGAATGATGTAATATGTGACATCATCAGCAGTGGATTGCAGGTGCGCGATATATAGTTAGTGCAACTAACTATATATGGAATTTCAATGGTTTTGTGTGAGTAAAATAAGGTTTTCTAAATGCTATTTCCTAACTATATATGGTCTATAACCTATGGTTTTTTCAGTGAATTTTCAAGGTTTTGTAAATGCTAATTCCTAACTATATATGGTCTATAACCTATGGTTTTTTCTGTGAATTTCATTGGTTTTTTAACAGCTAATATCTGTAGCTGTAAAATGTATTCTTCTTTAAATCCAAAAATATATTTTATATGTTTATGAATAATTTTTTTTTAAAATATTTTTTTTTCTTCGTTCCCGCTTCGCGAATCGGGAAGCTTCCCGTTAGCTGACCTTGATGCCGCGAAATAGACCGCGAGCCGGTAAACGTTTCTTTACCGCAAGTGCCGCGTTAGAAAACAACATCGTGACGCCTCCCGTCCGCATGACGTTCCACGTTGTCGCTTGATACGTCATATGACGTGCTACGTTAGCAAACTGGTACGCGAAGCGAGTGCCAAAGCGCAGGTTTCTGGAAGCAAACCGGGAGGCCCTGCAAAGCGCTTAACGTAAACACAGCAAGTCATGTGACTTGGTAATAACACTTTTCATTGGTTCATTTCACTTTTGGTTTCCTAATGATGTAAGACTAGGTCATATAATCTAAAATGAACACTTTTGATTGGTTGAGAACTCTTGTTTTTCCCAAATGATGAAAATCCCTCCTTCTTTCCTCACTCTGACTTTCATCATTGTGAGAGAAAGACCCTTTGTGATCACTGAGCAATGGCTTCTTTAGTAGCTTCAGCTGGTGCTTCCCCACCACCTCCACCACATCCAAGGAAGAGTGGACCACCTGCTCAAGTTGTAATTCAACAAGAAGAAGAAGAAGAGGAACAGGAGGACGAGCACGAAGAGAGGCAGTTTTTGCCTGAGCAGCCCAAGACGTCTCACCGGAAAGAAAACTTCATTTGGCAATTTTTTAAAATTCCCAAAGGTCAGAAAAAAGTAAATGCAAGATACGTAACTTGCCTTATATGTCAAGATAGACTGTCCAGAGGGACCGACAAAAAATACAGTTTCGGAAACTACACAATGCATCGCCATATGACTAGGTGGCATCCTAACAACTACAGTGCTGCACAGTTTCGGAACGACCTAGATAATCTCCCTATTATGGCCAGAAGATCTGTTGTACCGGAAGTAACGGGACCAGAGGGCAGGGAGATGGTGCCAAATATACAAATGAGATTTGGTGAAGTAAAACACACCTGCGTATTTTGCGATGGATTCATTTCCTACGGAGAAAGAAGCATCACTCTGATCAACAGAGCTATTGACTATCATATGCAAGTTTGTCCGAAACGCCCAAAATAATAAATACTTCTTTTTTTGTTTTGTTGCTCCTGTTGAGCCCTTTACAATGAATCGTTTTCATTGCCCCCTCCAAGAAAAACCCAAAAAAATATAAAACTGTTCCGAAAAATTCAAAAACAGTAAAAAAATGTTCAGAAAAATAAAAAAAAAAGTTCTTTTCAGAACTACCTCCCCGTTATTAAAAAATTGGTACAATATTTGGAACTGTGCCAACCTCTATTTCTCTTAGTTCGCTTCCTAGTTCGCTCGCTGGTACGCGAACTGGAAGCGAACCAAAAACAGTAAGTATAAGGGAAGGAAACACACACTTATGTTAAAAGAAAGACAGCTATAGGGGAGTAAACTAGAGATACTATTACCCATAATCCACTACTGATGATGTCACATATTACATCATTCATGACATGCTCAGTGACATCATCAGCAGAGGATTGCGGGTTTTTTGGCAACATGCCTTATCCACGGTTTAATAACGCTGCCTTTTGCTTTATATAAGTTTTCAAATTGTATGAAATATATACCAATAGGTCTTTATGAACCTTTAGGTAGTGCTTTTGTTCATGAGGTCTGGTCGCTTCCATACACATACAGATGTTTCAAAGATGATCAAGAAGTTTATCTGAATGGAGAGGAATGCACTGAGACGCCAGATCATTCACTAATGTGTAGGCACATACAGTTACACGATTCATGCAACAAACACCGACCAAATATGGCTTGCGTGTTGCAAGGCACGCCAGTTCCTGCTATCATCCCCACGTTCAAGTTGTTGGAAAATGGTAGTTATTTGATGCTCAATAATGAAGATTGTTCTGAGTTAATTAAAAAGTATTCCTTTTATCGTAACAGTAAGTGAACGGGTTATTTGCTGCAGAAATGTTCTATTTCCTCCCACACATGAACATAGGGAGTTTTCAATCTGGCCACAAATACCAACCTTGGGACACGTTTCAACGGCATGACAAGAATAAGAGCTCTTTTGTCTCAGAGAGAGGTGGCCTTGAGTTCGGCCCGTGAAACTTTCGTACTTCACATAGCGAACACCCGTACACAGGTTTGCCTTTCAATTTCAGCAACATGTTTCCGACTATCTTTAACGCATCCTCCACAAAATCCCTGGCACACTTTTTTAAAGTTGTTACCAGTGGTCTCGTGACTTCATTTGAGAAAATCTTTGGAGTCATCCCTGCTCCCTTTCATTCCATTTTCTCCACTCTGGTTCGTGGATTGCATTTTTACTTGCATTACCAGCGGACGCTCTTGTGCTTTTTTACATTTTTAAATATGGATGTCCCTCCTATGCAACCTCCGACCCTGCAGCTGCTGACACTGTTCCGCAATCGCATGCTAGAATATTATGGCACAATGCCGTTGGCGATATTAAGCACGGCATATGGATTATCTTTTCGGTTCTCCTACTTCACCTGTGTCCAGCCTGTATTTCACTGCCTGACCTGTGATTTCGATTGGGCCATTGATTTGTGTCTCTGCGGACCGGTTTCTCCTGACGTCGACTTTAATCAGCTGATGACTCCTATCATTACTCACGAGTTGATTTGTCCTGGCGAAAGGATTATGGCTGTGGCATTGATGCATGGACTACTTGGTCCCTGGAATTTACTGGCGGCAGCACAGTCTTTCTTGGAACACAGCTTTCTTGAAAACCCACCGAGCTGTCCTCTGATGGTGATAGAGGATCCGGTGCTGGGAGAGCACGTATGTTCTTTTCCGCTTTTAAATTGGATGGCTGAACTGTTTTCGGATGAAGACGGTGACTTCCTATTGGAGGCTGTTGCAGCTTATTTTGCATACACAGTTATGTCATAGACCTTTTTCATGTTTGATATGCTGAGTACTAGCATTTCATTGACAATTCATTGACTTATTTGTCAAGTTTTTATTATTTACCTTGCCTATTGGCTTAAGACTCGATAAAGTACTTGGCTGTTTTATTTTTCTTTAGCATTGAATTTTCCTAGTTTTTAATGCTTTACCTTGCGGACCGTCCACATATAAACTTGCAATCTGCTCTCATGAGATGGCACTTCTATTATCTTATTCAGTTCGTTTCCGGATCATGAGGAGGTGTCATCTAGGTCCTGGATATCTTTACACCGTGTTAAGTTAGCATGGGCTCATTACCGGTTTAAACGCCATTTTTCCTTTTTTGCAACTTCTGCACACGACACTTAGTTGTTGCTTTAGCTTTCCACCTAGTAGTTCATCGTGGTTTACATGAGAATAATATGTTATTGGTCTACTATCTGCTTTACTTGTTAAACTATATCTGTACAGCGAGTGCTAAAGTTTCAAGAACAACACGATACAGAATTGTTATGAGGTCTGATCTCCACGACTTCATACTCATAACATAAGTGCAACTTCTGCCAATTCTGGGCATGAGGCGGGTTTTATATTGCTTTGCCGAACACACATACACAACAGTTGATGCGGTTCACATGAAGAGAGAGCTGGTGTATGCTGATGTGATTCCTTCAAATCTAAGACACTAAAGTATGGACACGCCCTAAACCAACACAAAGAGACCTTCTTAGCAAATAATATAATATGTGTATTAGGGAGGGTGAGATATAAGCAGCCGCGGGCCGTGGAGGGAGTTACGATGGGGCAGGGAGGCGGGGAGGGGGAGAAGCAGGGTGGAGCCCTCTCTACCTTGCCCCTCCCCCTCCCCGCCTCCCTGCCCCACCGTAACTCCCTCCACGGCCCGCGGCTGCTTATAAGTGTTGCTAACTCTTATTCATTTACAGCATGTTAACATACTATCACCATTCACTTTTTATGTACTAGTAACTATGCTGGTAATTTTGCTACTGATAATATGTGTACTTTTATTATCTAAGGTACTACGCCTGAGAAGACGGCATTAGTAAATAAACATTTCAAATACACATGTGTTCTTCTTAACTCCATGTTCTGGTTTCTAAGAAATATATAACGACCGACTGTTCATGAGTTCCACGTATCCTGAGGTACTATAAGTTCATATTCTGGATTGTCTAAACATTGAGAGTTTGTTATATCCAATGTGACACTGTACCTAGCTTGCTAAATAGTTTTTGATTACTAACGTGAGTTTTGGGACACCCTAATTCGCCGAGGTTCCAATCCTCTGTCCACAGTTCTGTGTGAGAACAGAAACCCTGCGACAGGGGCACCCCCGACCCTTGCTGGAGCTTCATCACACTTGCGATACAACTCCAGCAATGCGCCACCTTTACGGCACAGATACATCACGCATCTGTGCTGTTTTTGCCCCATGATGCGCCGCATTGTAAATGCAGCACACCATAGGTGACGGAACAGCGGCACAGAATGACTAACACATCCCTGGTGATGCGCCAGTCATCATAAATCTATCCCTATGCTTCTTATCTTGTTAGAGATGAACCGCCATATGTATCATAAAAGTTATTTGCATTTCCTAAATAGCGAACTTTAAGGAATAAATAGCGATTCTTTACCATTCCTAGTTTGCGATGAGCTATTTGCTAATTAGCCGAATGTAGCCCAATGAAGCCCAATGTAGCCCAATGTAGCCCAAAGATGGCCGCCAGACACACAAAAAAACAAATGTAGCCCAAATATCAGCCAGATGTAGCCCAACTATAGCCCAGTGACAGAATGACCAATCAGCTTCGCAAACCTCCGTTACGCGAAGCGGAGCGCTGTTACAGATATATATCTTTTTTTGAACGTTAATTTCTCAAAATCCACTGGAGCACATATATTGAGACCTAGCAAAGGCACATCGGGCTACCAGTCCCTAATATTTTGCCAAGTTTCGTGCAAATCCATTCAGCCGTTCAATTATTATTTTTATTATTTTTTTTTGCCCCGCGGGGCCCTTTTAAAACCTCCACATCAAACCTAGGGGGTCAGCGAGGATCTACTATGCCCCCTTATAGTTATTTCCCCCTTTGTTTTGACCTCCTCTTGTCTCTCGATCCTACCGAGAGACAAGATGGCGGCCGCTACGGACTGTTTGGAATGTTGACAGACGCCGGAGAACCAATCAGCTTCGCTTCACAAAGCTCCGTTGCGCGAAAAGTCCGCGAACCAGAGCGCTAACCGGTCCGCTGTTACAGATATATATCTTTTTTTAAACGTTAATTTCTCAAAATCCACTGGAGCACATATATTGAGACCTACAAAAGGCACATCGGGCTACCAGTCCCTACAATTTTGCCAAGTTTCGTGCAAATCCATTCAGCCGTTCGGGCTAAAAGTGAGGCCAACCGCCCTATGGAAAACTCAATGTTAAAAACACGTTTTGGGACCCCCCTTTTTTCTCGGCCCCCACTGGACGAACCCCCCCCAAATTTTTAAGGGCTGCTCAGAAACAAAATGTGCCATTTTCCTGAAAATTTCAGCCGATTCCGTCCACAAACGCCAAAGTTATTAGACATAGAATTTTCAAAAAACCCATAGAGAAAAAATCCTAACTATATATACCTACTGGCGACCGCCAGTAGGTAATATATATATTCACTGAAAAAACCATAGGTTATAGACCATATATAGTTAGGAATTAGCATTTACAAAACCTTGAAAATTCACTGAAAAAACCATAGGTTATAGACCATATATAGTTAGGAATTAGCATTTACAAAACCTTGAAAATTCACTGAAAAAACCATAGGTTATAGACCATATATCGTTAGGAATTAGCATTTAAAAAACCTTATTTTACTCACACAAAACCATTGAAATTCCATATATAGTTAGTTGCACTAACTATATATCGCGCACCCGCAATCCACTGCTGATGATGTCACATATTACATCATTCATGACATGTTCAGTGACATCACTGATGACATCCCTGATGACATCTCAAATGACATCACTGATGACATCACTGATGACAACATCCAGTGACTGTATGTTTCTGTAAAGTTAAAATATGTCTTACATATTGAAGAATGAGTGGAAGTATAAGTGTCTGGATGAAGGATTTAGTAGGTGCATGACTGAATGTATGAGTGAGTGATTAAATGTGTCTCACTGAGTGCATGGGTTAGTGACTAAACTGTCTTAATTTGTGCATCATTATGTCTGTTGTTCTGTAAACTGCTGCATGTGTTGATCAGTAGCTATATGATTAACTATATGGGTTATTGATTGATTGTCCAAGTATTTGTATGGGAGACTGAGTGTGTGTGTGGCTGGCTGGGAGGTGTGTGACTCTGTGCAGATCAATGTGTACTTGTATCAATGATTGTATAAGAGAGTAAGTATGTGTTAGTATATGTTTGAAAATGTAAGGTGCTCTATGTTTAACTGTATAGACAAGAAAATGGAAGTGTGATTGATTCTTTACAGGACTGACTAGGTGTGTGAGTAACTCCATGGATGAGTGGCAGAGTGTGAGTATCTGTATAGGTGTATGAGTGCATATGATAGTGTTGTAAAGATGAGTGATTGTATGTATGAATGATTGTATGGGTGAATAAGTGAATGTGTGTGTAGACGTAGGAATCAGTGAGTGCGTATGTAGTAACTAGTATTGGTGTGTGAATGGTTTCAAAAATTATACTCTGTATTTAACACTGGGTGTAACAAAGGTTATATTAAAATGTGAGGAGATGCATTGTATTGTCACATGAATGATATCATCAGTGATGTGGTCATTGATGTCAAATGAGATGTCATCAGTGATGTCATCAGTGATGTCATTTGAGATGTCATCAGTGATGTCATCAGTGATGTCACTGACCATGTCATGAATGATGTAATATGTGACATCATCAGCAGTGGATTGCGGGTGCGCGATATATAGTTAGTGCAACTAACTATATATGGAATTTCAATGGTTTTGTGTGAGTAAATTAAGGTTTTTAAAATGCTAATTCCTAACGATATATGGTCTATAACCTATGGTTTTTTCAGTGAATTTTCAAGGTTTTGTAAATGCTAATTCCTAACTATATATGGTCTATAACCTATGGTTTTTTCAGTGAATTTTCAAGGTTTTGTAAATGCTAATTCCTAACTATATATGGTCTATAACCTATGGTTTTTTCAGTGAATTTCAATGGTTTTTTAATAGCAAATATCATAAGCTGTCGAATGTCAAGTACGTGGTAAGTAAAAACATTTTCGTGTTTATGCACACTGATCTGCTTTGAATGCTGCCCCCCACCCCTCATTTCTATTAGGAGTACACTCTCTTTGCAGATAGTGAAGGGTAGTTAACGCAGGCCTTTGCCCCCGTTGTAATCCGTCGTGCCTGCTTCTCTCTCCATTTAATTGATTGTTCTCTTTGGTTCATTCTCTATTTACAAACAAGCACAGAGTCGCAATACTCTGTTTAGTCTTTGCAGATAGCGAAAAATTGTGTAAAAAAACAAAAGAAATCGAGCAAAATCAGTAGGCCACTAATGGGATCTCTTTTTGACCTCGCTAAAATAGAAACATTAGGAACAACCTGTTGAAAATAAAAATGTGTATGTACATAAGCGGCGTTCATTTGTGTTCACAGTACCCCTTGTTGATTGTTTGAATTGAGCATTGAATTGTTCGAAGTTGGTTCTCTTAAGGATCTTCTCTGCCTGCAAACGAGGAAGAATAGGAATATTCTCTCTCCCTTTGCAGATAGTGAAGGGTAGGTAACGCAAGCCTTTAACACGTCGTACCTATTTCATTCCTCATTGATTGATTGATTGTCCGAACATTGACTGTTTGGGAATTAGTTCTTTTTGGAGGTATTCCCTGTTTGCAAATAAACGTAGGAAAATCTTTGCAAGTAGTGAAAGGGTACGTAATGCGGACCTTTCTCCCCCGTTGTAATCTGTCATGCCTATCTACTCCCCACTGATTGATGCACCTGTTTCACCCGGACCATTTACTAGAGATAGGTCATCTGGCCCGACAAGAGAGCACCCCTAGTGAAAAGGACATATGCAATAATAACGAAGTGATCACTGTATCCTGTTAACAGAAACTTTAGCATGAAACAACCTGGAAAGAAAAGAATAGGAAAACGAAAATCAGTAGGCCACTGATGAACTTTTTATTAAATAACAAACAAAGAAACGATAACAATACGTAATGATAAAACCTATTATTGTCCTAGAAACAAGAAACGTTAGAAGTAAGCCCGTAATAAGAAACCTGAAAACATCGCCCCTCACTGCCCCAAAACGTGTCTGTCCCACCGCCTGCCACGGCCAAATAACGGCAAACTGGGAAAGATAGAAGTCAGCAGACATCCGCCCCATTGTAGAAACTTCCAAAGGGCAACAGGTTTTCGGCTACGCCCAGCCGGAAGCAACACATATAAGGCGGGTCCTGCTGCCACGCCTCGGCCAGGAGATCATCATGTAGGGTGTAGCCGGAGGAGAGGCCGAGGCCAGCGGGACCCGGCCAGGGGGATTGACAACATTGGAGAGTTTTAGGGGGGGGGGATGTCCGTGTCCTCGACCCTCCCCTCTCTCTCCCAGTCCGGCCGTGGTGGCCCTTGAGAGTTGCAGGTTGTCCCTCCACACTCTCTCCCGGTCCGGCCACCAATGGCCGGGGGCTGGGGCCGACGGGATCCAGCTTCAGCCGATGAGCCAAGGAACCCGTTCATGGGGCCAGAGCAAAGGGCGTCCGGCCGCCATCCACCGGAGGTCCGGCCCAAAGACGGACGGGACAGTTCTTCTTTCTTGAATAATTGCTGCAACAACCCTGGGGGGGGGGATGTCTTGCACATGCCTCCGACCCCCCCTCTCGTCCTCATCGCCTGGTCCGGCCATAACACATCTCAAGCGAGACGCCGTGGGGTGCACTGGGAGGGAGAGACGGTGCGAACAGGCCTCTCCCGCCTCTCCAGGTGGAGGCTTCCCACCTGCACCCTCAGCGCTCCAGGTGCCCGGAAAAGGGTTCTTCCACTGTGGCGATGCTGCAACGTCTCGCCCGGCAGGGTGGAGCCCGTCCGCTCATTTGACCCCGCGATCGCCAGTAGCTACCGAACTCTCAAAATGGCGGTCGACCTGGCAAGAGCGGGCCCAGCGTAAAGAAATGGCCCGGTCACTGGTTGACTCCACCACCGTAGTCCTCCACGACCTTGAAGATTCTAGAGGAGCCGCGGGAGTCCCCGACCCCCGCAGACACCCCCGATGGGGAATGACTGCCATGATCGCCCGTGGAGTGATGAAACTGTAGCCGCGGGACGTCGGCGCTCCCATGCTGGCGCCAGCCTCAGTTTGAATGACTAGAATCCTGCAGACCTCAGTTCCGGTGAAAGCACAGTGTGACCCGGTAGGAAAAATTGTTGCACCCCCTCCCCTTTTTGACTGATGGTTCAAACCACCGATCCTTTCCTTTGCCCTTTTAACGGAACTTTGGACTGCCTCCCCCCCCCCCGCGGCGCCCCACGCCGTTATTTGCTGGGCGGCAACTTACTAGACATCACCTTCGTGCCATCTAGATTTCAGCGCGTTCTGCTGCCTTGGAACTATTCGCACAACAGACTGCTACTGACGACCCACCCCCAGGCAACATCTTCTGAATTTTCATAATTTGAAAGAACTAGTAACATGTCCTCATCAGGAATTTCCTCTTCAATCATCTCATCAGGAATCTCCTCATGAAAAGTCTGCAATGATGATTCTTGTAACTCTATGGTCTCCAAACATTCGATAAATTCGCCATCAAGAGATTGATCAAAAAAATCATTCAAGTCATCTCCTCCTTGTGAGAATATTTCATTATTGGTGCTGTCAATTTCATTAAATGTAGTGGATAATTCAAAAGAAATTGCCACGGTCTCTACATTGTTTAAATGTTTTTACTGTTTTTGTTTTGTTGTATATATTTATAAGTTATTAAAGTTTTATATTCCTACTACTTTGTTGGAGTGCTATATATTTTTAATGTGACACATAATTGTAAAAACTTTGATGTACAAAGAGTCATCCCTGGAATCTTCCGCTTCAGGCTCGGTCCCCTCCCCAATCACAATACAGGATGGTTTTCAGATAGTATGAACACGTGTGGTGTGACGGATCTCATCGGGTGTGGGCCTTGATCTACTATAACTCCTTTGAAGAGGGGTGATTCTTTACAGCTGGGGCCATAAACTACATCTGCAGGGCTAGCTGATAGCCTAGGACCGGCCTGGACAATCGGACACAGAAGAAGAGGAGTGTCAGAGGGTGCGGTAGTGAATAGGGCAAAAGGGAGGTGTCGGGCGGGCACAGAGTGTGATTCTCAGGGAAGAGCAGCGCAGATGGGGGACGGTTTATTGCCCATGCATAAGACAGAGAGCGGGGGTGAGCAGTGCCTGGGGAAGATGCTTGCGAGGGTGGGGAGCCATGCTACGAATCGACAGCGTGCAGAGAGTGGGTCTGGTCAAGGCATCTAAAATGGCTGCCGTGCACAACAAAAGTGTGGCATTTCAAAAAAGGCAAGATGGCGCAGACAATGTTTTTCAACACTTCCTCATTTCCTTCGAATCGAACGTTAACAGACGTTGGTGCATATTGCCAAATTTAAGCGATATTTATCGCTAACGATGCTTAGCAACGAATTTTTTTACCGCTAAGCATCGTCAGAAATTATCGAAGATAAACCTTGCTATTATCAAGGTTTATCGCAAATGCGATAAAAAACGGCCGCAATGCATGAATATCGCTAAAAAGTCAGCGATATTCATGCATTACCGAGCTAATGCTCTTAGCCATGTTATCCACCTCCCATTGGATAACATGGCTAAGAACTGCTCAGGGCAGGTGTTAGTTTTTGGAGATATTCGCGCTTAGCGCGAATTTCTCCAAAAGTTGGTAATAGGAGATAGATATCTTGCATGTTGTAATGCAAGTTATTGTGGTATATGGAACTCATACCATAATCTCTCAGGAAAGCAGAAACTGATCCTTTTGGGACCGCCTGAGAAGGCCTAGGGGATGAGGGGTACTCTACTTTGCCCCCTTTTCACGTTCCGAACTATTTTATTTTACTCTCTTCTGTAATTACACAAAATGGCAGCGATAAGATGCATCAGAGACAGACAGTGAGAGAAAGGAGGCCGGAGATGAAGAAGAGATGTCAAATACACATTGGAGATAATATAGTGGAAGAAGGAAAGTAAATATGAGTAAACTTACCATGTAACATAAAAATGTTCCACTCTATACTATAAGTCTCATTTTATACTACAATCACTTTGCTACAACCTCATAAATTAAAAATAAAAATGAATAATGTCTCAAACAATTTTTGTATTTCTAAATATAAATTTATTCTTCTGAATTTTCAAAATTTGAAAGAACTAGTAACATGTCCTCATCAGGAATTTCCTCTTCAATCATCTCATCTGGAATCTCCTCATGAAAAGTCTGCAATGATGATTCTTGTAACTCTATGGTCTCCAAACATTCGATAAATTCGCCATCAAGAGATTGATCCAAAAAATCATTCAAGTCATCTCCTCCTTGTGAGAATACTTCATTATTGGTGCTGTCAATTTCAATAAATGTAGTGGATAATTCAAAAGAAATTGCCACGGTCTCTTCATTGTGAGCCAATTTATTTTGAAATTGCTTGCTGTAAATTGCAGAAAAAAATAATCACTTTCATTTATCGTTTTTAGTAATACATAATATAAAACTAACTTTATCAAGTATTTAGTATAACAGAAGGACTGTAAATAAATAACAGAAAACATTTTTCAAATTATCTTAAAGTTTACAACATAGTTCCCCTTACAAATTAACAACTCACCTTTTTAAAAGTAGGAGAAGTGTTAGTACTGTGTAAACCAAACACCAGAAATTGAGCACCAAAATTTCCTCACAAATGTACCTCAGACAGTAGTATCACAAAATGGCTGTGGTTTCCTCTCATTTTAGATATATACATAACCAATTAACTTTCATCACACACAAATACAAAACCAAAGTAACATTTTAATTGGTTCTAAATTTCAACACTTTCAAATGTGTTTTCCCCATGCAATTTTCCATAGGACATTTAGATACGTCTACAGCCTGAATGGCTGAACGGAATTACACCAAACTTGGCAAAATGGTACATCAAACCTAAGAGGTCAGGGAGGATCTACTATGCCCCCTTATGGTCATTTGCCCCTTCGCTTTGGCCTCCTCTTGTCTCTCGATCCTACCGAGAGACAAGATGGCGGCCTCTACGGACTGTTTGCAATGTTTACAGACGCCGGAGAACCAATCAGCTTCGCAAAGCTCCGTTACGCGAAAAGTACGCGAAGCGGAGCGCTGTTACAGATATATATCTTTTTTTGAACGTTAATTTCTCAAAATACACTGGAGCACATATATTGAGACCTAGCAAAGGCACATCGGGCTACCAGTCCCTACAATTTTGCCAAGTTTCGTGCAAATCCATTCAGCCGTTCGATTATTATTATTATTTTTTTTTTTGCCCCGCGGGGCCCTTTTAAAACCTCCACATCAAACCTAGAGGGTCAGGGAGGATCTACTATGCCCCCTTATGGTCATTTGCCCCTTCGCTTTGGCCTCCTCTTGTCTCTCGATCCTACCGAGAGACAAGATGGCGGCCGCTACGGACTGTTTGGAATGTTTACAGACGCCGGAGAACCAATCAGCTTCGCTTCACAAAGCTCCGTAACGCGAAAAGTACGCGAACTGGAGCGCTGCCTGGTCCGCTGTTACAGATATATATCTTTTTTTGAACGTTAATTTCTCAAAATCCACTGGAGCACATATATTGAGACCTAGCAAAGGCACATCGGGCTACCAGTCCCTACAATTTTGCCAAGTTTCGTGCAAATCCATTCAGCCGTTCGGGCTAAAAGTGAGGCCAACCGCCCTATGGAAAACTCAATGTTAAAAACATGTTTTGGGACCCCCCTTTTTTCTCGGCCCCCCCTTGACGAAACCCCCCCACATTTTCAGGGGCTGCTCAGAAACAAAATGTTCCATTTTCCTGAAAATTTCAGCCAATTCCGTCCACAAACGCCAAAGTTATTAGACATAGAATGTTCAAAAATCCCATAGAGAAAAAATCCTAACTATATAGTTCCCCTTACAAATTAACAACTCACCTTTTTAAAAGTAGGAGAATTGTTAGTACTGTGTAAACCAAACACCAGAAATTGAGCACCAAAAATTCCTCACAAATGTACCTCAGACAGTAGTATCACAAAATGGCTGTGGTTTCCTCTCATTTTAGATATATACATAACCAATTAACTTTCATCACACACAAATACAAAACCAAAGTAACATTTTAATTGGTTCTAAATTTCAACACTTTCAAATGTGTTTTCCCCATGCAATTTTCCATAGGACATTTAGATACGTCTACAGCCTGAATGGCTGAACGGAATTACACCAAACTTGGCAAAATGGTACATCAAACCTAAGAGGTCAGGGAGGATCTACTATGCCCCCTTATGGTCATTTGCCCCTTCGCTTTGGCCTCCTCTTGTCTCTCGATCCTACCGAGAGACAAGATGGCGGCCGCTACGGACTGTTTGCAATGTTTACAGACGCCGGAGAACCAATCAGCTTCGCAAAGCTCCGTTACGCGAAAAGTACGCGAAGCGGAGCGCTGTTACAGATATATATCTTTTTTTGAACGTTAATTTCTCAAAATCCACTGGAGCACATATATTGAGACCTAGCAAAGGCACATCGGGCTACCAGTCCCTACAATTTTGCCAAGTTTCGTGCAAATCCATTCAGCCGTTCGATTATTATTTATTTTTATTTTTTTTGCCCCGCGGGGCCCTTTTAAAACCTCCACATCAAACCTAGAGGGTCAGGGAGGATCTACTATGCCCCCTTATGGTCATTTGCCCCTTCGCTTTGGCCTCCTCTTGTCTCTCGATCCTACCGAGAGACAAGATGGCGGCCGCTACGGACTGTTTGGAATGTTTACAGATGCCGGAGAACCAATCAGCTTCGCTTCACAAAGCTCCGTAACGCGAAAAGTACGCAAACTGGAGCGCTGCCTGGTCCGCTGTTACAGATATATATCTTTTTTTGAACGTTAATTTCTCAAAATCCACTGGAGCACATATATTGAGACCTAGCAAAGGCACATCGGGCTACCAGTCCCTACAATTTTGCCAAGTTTCGTGCAAATCCATTCAGCCGTTCGGGCTAAAAGTGAGGCCAACCGCCCTATGGAAAACTCAATGTTAAAAACACGTTTTGGGACCCCCCTTTTTTCTCGGCCCCCCCTTGACGAAACCCCCCCAAATTTCTTAGGGGCTGCTCAGAAACAATATGTTCCATTTTCCTGAAAATTTCAGCCAATTCCGTCCACAAACGCCAAAGTTATTAGACATAGAATTTTCAAAAATCCCATAGAGAAAAAATCCTAACTATATATTACCTACTGGCGGTCGCCAGTAGTTATATATAGTTAGGATTTTTTCTCTATGGGATTTTTGAAAATTCTATGTCTAATAACTTTGGCGTATATATTGGCGTATATATAGGTATATATATATATATTACCTACTGGCGGTCGCCAGTAGGTATATATAGTTAGGATTTTTTCTCTATGGGATTTTTGAAAATTCTATGTCTAATAACTTTTGCCTTTGTGGACAGAATTGGCTGATATTGTCAGGAAAATTGAACATTTTGTTTCTGAGCAGCCCCTGAAAATTTGGGGGGGTTTCGTCAAGGGGGGGCCGAGAAAAAAGGGGGTCTCAAAACGCGTTTTTCCCATGTTAATTTCCATAGGGCGGTTGGCCTCACTTTTAGCCCGAACGGCTGAATGGATTTCCACCAAACTTGGCAAAATTGTAGGGACTGTTAGCCCGATGTGCCTTTGCTAGGTCTCAATATATGTGCTCCAGTAAATTTTGAGAAATTAACGTTCAAAAAAAATATATATCTGTAAGCGCGCTCCGGGCAGCGCCCCGGTTCACGTACTTGACGCGTAACGGAACTTCGCGAAGCGAAGCTGATTGGCTCTCCGGTGTCTGTCAACATTCTAAACAGTCTGGAGCGGCCGCCATCTTGTCTCTCGGTAGGATCGAGAGACAAGAGGAGGCCAAAACAAAGGGGGAAATGACCATAAGGGGGCATAGTAGATCCTCCCTGACCCCCTAGGTTTGATGTGGAGGCTTTAAAAGGGCCCCGCGGGGCAAAAAATAAATAAAAAAAAATGTGTTTTTTTTGCGTGGGTAGCCCCCGGTTCGCGCACCGGGAAGCGGTCTGGGGAGCGTACTATAAGGAAAAAAGAATGATAGACTATGATATTTTGAAATATTGTATGTTTATTGATTGTTCTTTTTGTTGTTTTATTTTTTTATTTTTTTTATTTAGGTAGCCGTATTAATGATTATTAAATATAAATTTATTTTTGGAATTGTGAACAGTATACTATAAGTCTGACTTTACATTATAATCAATTTGGTACTAGTTTATGAATTACATATAAAAATGATTAAAGACTCAAACAATTTTTTAATATTAAATATAATTTTATTTTTCTGATTCTTTTTCAAAATTTAATAGAACGTCTAACATTTGACTGTCCGATATGTCCTCTTGATGAGTGAACATAACTTCCCACATTTGACCGTCATAATGAAGTAAATAATCCACAGATTCTACACATTGTAGAGGGTTCATGGTCTCGTGATTCATCCATGAATTCCAAGTCAATGGGTTCAATTATTTCCTCATTGTTCATGTCTAGGACAATTTCAAAGGAAACGTTCTGTTCTCCTTGCATTTTTGTGCTGAAATTTGAATCAAAAATAAATATATCAGTAGAGATAGGGCACTGTTGGGTTTAAGTTCTGACAGGTACTTTTGAGGCATGAAGTAGTACTATTAAAAAGTGCCTGTGAAAAAGCCTATGTAAATTCATAATTATACCACAGAAACCTAAATCAATCCAGAATTATAATAAACAAGCCTTTCTAAATGTCTAACTCTTACAGAGGGATAGTATATAACTATCTGAAAATGTTTTCAAATTTATAAAATAATATCTTACCTTTTAAAAACAAGTTTAAGTTGTGAGTGAAAATGATCTTGCAATGTAGTTCAGGAAGTAGTAGTCAAAATGGCTGTGTTTCTCTCTCTTTTTTTATATATATTCAGGTACATAACCAATCAAATGTCAGGTAAAAAAAGTAGAAAATGAAATTAACATTTTAATTGGTTGTCAATTCCAACACTTCAGATGTGTTTTGTGAAGTAATTTACCTCAGGGTATTTAGAGAGGTCTACAGGCTAAATGGCTAAATGGAATTCCAACCAAATTTGTGAAAATGGTAGGGATTGGTATGTAGTATGAGCTAATCTATATTTGGTGAAAGTGTCTCCAGGGTTTCTTCTGTAAATTACTTTCCCACCTTTTTTAATGGAGCGCTTCCCGGTGAGTGCCCCGGTACGCGAACCGGCAGCGTTACGGGAGTCCACCATTTTGTGTTTCGGTCGAAATAAAATACAAGATGGAGGGCAAATAATGTTCAGAATGGGTAGAAGGGGGCACGGTAGACGTATCTTGACCCCCTAGGTTTTCTGAGGGTGGCTGAGGAGGCCCATATGTGCGAGAAAAAAAAACATTTTTTTAAAAAAATTTGCGCGGTTAGCTTCCGGTTCGCGTACCGGGTAGCGCTCCGGGGAGCGTACTTTGTTGAAAATTAGTGAAAAAAGTTAAAGTAAAATAATAATTGTGAGTGATTAGATGTAGGGTAGCTCTGAGAAGAGCTTTTGGGTTTATGGTACATTTAGGTACTTATAAGTAGGTACCAATGCACAGTTTTAAATTCAGAATGAAAACTCTGTTCCCTTCATCTGAGAAGTGAACTCCATCTCCTCTGTAGATATCTTGCATGTAGTAACGTAAGTTATTGTTGTAGATGGAGCCCATTCCATGGTCTCTCATGTAAGCTGAAAGAGATTTGTTTACATGCTTCCTCGATTTCTCAATTTGTGGACAAAATTGGTTCGACCACCTCCATTTCTGTCTTTGGCATATATATTTGAATATACCAAGGCAGTTTGAGGAAAAAGTGCCATCAATTGCTCAAAGGTGTCCTTTAAAAGCATTTCCAGACCTACCCCAGTCAAAGTGCCCAAGTCATTTCCTCCACAGTGCACAATTAACAGGTCAGGTTTAGGCAAATGCATAAAGGTTTTCACCAATGGTATCAATTGGTGACATTTTAATCCTCTGTGGCCAAACCACTTAATTTCCACATCTTGTAAATTGAGGTTAGGTAAATTTCTGTTATCAGCATACCTCTGAGCCCAGTAGATGTAACTATGTCCAACAATCCAGACAGAAAACATGGTAGAAGGTTCTGCTGCAGTCAGATGAAGTGTGGCAATGAAATGGCTGTTGAAAAAATAAGAGTTTAAAATGAAAAAAACTGTGGAGTTTCTGTGTTAATGAAGCAGTAGCAGTGATTGGTGGATTTTGATTGCTGAAAACAGAAAGTTAGGGTGCATGGATGAGTTCTTTGAAAGATGTAATTTGAATGGTCAAGAAAAAATCATTTTATGAAAGATTGCACTGGATACGCAGGTGTACTGAGAGTTCAGAGTTCAATTGAAACCTTGTTGTGTGAACTTGCAAACATCAGAGGTCTTTCAGGAGGTGGTTGCTATGCAAAAAAGGCAGAAAGGGCAGAGGGGGGAAGGGTGTTGATTTGAAAAAAGTGAGGGAAGAGTTTTGATTGGGTGACATGAGAGATATGTGTGATGAATTACAGCTTTTCTGTGCTTCTTATGGCTGCAGACTCTGGAGTGCATACCTTTTGCTCTGCTAAAGACAATTTGGTGTGTTTCTGAGACTGTTTTGAAACTCATAAAGTATTTGCTAAAGTGAGAAAATATTCATTTAATTTAGATAGAGAATAGTATGGTTTAGGGAGAAAATTATGAAGAAAGTTGTGTATTTAAAATGTTGCTTTGTGTCAAGTGTTTTACAAATAGATTTTGTTTCTTTGTGATACATAGCATGTTAAAAATGACGCACAAATAGTGCAAGGGTCTTACAAAAATGCTTTCATGTGTCTTAGGGTATTTTAACTCACTTCCCCATGAATGTATGAATATAATTGTTTTAGAAGATGTATTTAAAAACATTTTTTGAAATCAATTAGGTTTCTTGATATGTACTGCTAGAGTTTCATAGGTTGCTTGGGGCATATTTTCAAGGCTTTTGACTTCCTTTGATGTAATTTTTCCCATTTTAATTTAAGACCTTTCCCTGTGGTGCAAGGTCCTTGTAAATATGCCCCCATCTGTGCTTGGCAAATTTAGATTGTAATTCTTTGACTAACATAGCCATGTTAAAAGTGACCCAAAAATGTTGCAAGGGCCTTAAAAAAACGCTTTCATGTGTCTTAGGCCATTTTAAGTCATTTCCCCTTGAATGTAGGTATATAATTGATTTAGATGATGTGTTTAAAAACGATTTATGAAAACAATTAGGTTTCTTGATATGTACTGCTAGAGCTTCATAGGTTGCTTGGGGCATATTTATAAGGCCTTTGTGTCTCTCTGATGTTATTTTTCTCATTTTAATTTAAGACCTTTCCCTGTGGTGCAAGGTCCTTGTAAATACGCCCCCATCTGTGCTTGGCAAATTTAGATCTTGATTATTTGACTTACATAGCCATGTTAAAAGTGATCTAAAAATGTAGCAAGGGCTTAAAAAAACGCTTTCATGTGTCTTAGGGCATTTTAAGTCACTTCCCCTTGAATGTAGGTATATAATTTATTTAGATGATGTGTTTAAAAACGATTTTTGAAATCAATTAGGTTTCTTGACATGTAATGCTAGAGCTTCATAGGTTGCTTGGGGCATATTTATAAGGCCTTTGAGTCTCTCTGATGTTATTTTTCCCATTTTAATTTAAGACCTTTCCCTGTGGTGCAAGGTCCTTGTAAATACGCCCCCATCTGTGCTTGGCAAATTTAGATTTTAATTCTTTGACTAACATAGCCATGTTAAAAGTGACCCAAAAATGTTGCAAAGGCCTTAAAAAAACGCTTTCATGTGTCTTAGGCCATTTTAAGTAATTTCCCCTTGAATGTAGGTATATAATTGATTTAGATGATGTGTTTAAAAACGATTTATGAAAACAATTAGGTTTCTTGATATGTACTGCTAGAGCTTCATAGGTTGCTTGGGGCATATTTATAAGGCCTTTGTGTCTCTCTGATGTTATTTTTCTCATTTTAATTTAAGACCTTTCCCTGTGGTGCAAGGTCCTTGTAAATACGCCCCCATCTGTGCTTGGCAAATTTAGATCTTGATTATTTGACTTACATAGCCATGTTAAAAGTGATCTAAAAATGGAGCAAGGGCTTAAAAAAAATGCTTTCATGTGTCTTAGGGCATTTTAAGTCACTTCCCCTTGAATGTAGGTATATAATTTATTTAGATGATGTGTTTAAAAACGATTTTTGAAATCAATTAGGTTTCTTGACATGTAATGCTAGAGCTTCATAGGTTGCTTGGGGCATATTTATAAGGCCTTTGAGTCTCTCTGATGATATTTTTCCCATTTTAATTTAAGACCTTTCCCTGTGGTGCAAGGTCCTTGTAAATACGCCCCCATCTGTGCTTGGCAAATTTAGTTCTTGATTATTTGACTTACATAGCCATGTTGAAAGTGATCTAAAAATGGAGCAAGGGCTTAAAAAAACGCTTTCATGTGTCTTAGGGCATTTTAAGTCACTTCCCCTTGAATGTAGGTACTCTTTTGCGTCACTGTGCGTCACTTTTGTGATGCAGCGGCGGTGCAAAAGATTTGCTATGTGGCGACATATTTACAACTTGATGCATCTAGGCAGATGTGTCATGCTGTAAAGTCCTGTGCCACATGAAACCGATGCAGCAGTGATGCAAAACATGCACCATGTTGCAAGACAGGCCTCATTTCATCTCCAACAAGATAAGAAGCTGAATCTTCTGTAAATGTCAAAATTGTTGTATACACTGCTCAACTTATGTGTACTCTTTGATATGCTAGAGTCCATCTGCACTATGAGATACCCAAGCAAAGGAAACATAGGTTATGTGATTGTGAAATGAGGAAAAGAAACTCCACATTTTTCAATTACATCACCTGTGTTTCCTAAGTTTACGAATGACATTGTGCAGATGAGGTTTACATCTGTCCACGGACACAGAAGAGGTCTGGCCTTTGTTCAAGAGTGAAGTGGACATGACTTACTTCATTGGTAGGCTTTCACATGTATTATCTCCTCTGTACTCTTCAACAAGCGTAAATTTCATCTGCAACCCTGAGTAGGCCTCACCTTAAACAAACCTCTGGATAGGCCACACCTTATCGTCATCCTGAATCAATCATTTAAAATGTTAGGGACAGATTTATGATAGGTGTATGTCTCTTTTGCGTCACTGTCCGTCACTTTTGTGACGCAGCGGCGGTGCAAAAGATTTGCTATGTGGCGACATATTTACAACTTGATGCATCTAGGCAGATGTGTCATGCTGTAAAGTCCTGTGCCACATGAAACCGATGCTGCAGTGATGCAAAAGATGCACCATGTTGCAAGACAGGCCTCATTTCATCTCCAATAAGATAAGAAGCTGAATCTTCTGTAAATGTCAAAATTGTTGTATACACTGCTCAACTTATGTGTACTCTTTGATATGCTAGAGTCCATCTGCACTATGAGATACCTAAGCAAAGGAAACACAGGTGATGTGATTGTGAAATGAGGAAAAGAAACTCCACATTTTTCAATTACATCACCTGTGTTTCCTAAGTTTACGAATGACATTGTGCAGATGAGGTTTAGGTCCGTCCACGGATACAGAAAAGGTCTGGCCTTTGTTCAAGAGTGAAGTGGACATGACTTACTTCATTGGTAGGCCTTCACATGTATTATCTCCTCTGTACTCTTCAACAAGCGTAAATTTCATCTGCAACCCTGAGTAGACCTCACCTCAAAGAAACCTCTGTATAGGCCACACTTTATCGTCATCTTGAATCAATCATTTAAAATGTTAGGGACAGATTTATGATAGGTGTATGCTTGTTTTGCGTCACTGTGCGTCACTTTTGTGACGTAGCGGCGGTGCAAAAGATTTGCTATGTGGCGACATATTTACAACTTGATGCATCTAGGCAGATGTGTTATGCTGTAAAGTCCTGTGCCACATGAAACCTGCGTCAGGTTTCATATAGGTGTTTTGTTGCAGGGTGGGCATTCATTTGCATGAAAGCCCTGTAAAACTAACACAGTGAAATTTAGAAGATTTCACTGAGTCAGCTTTATAGCATTGCTGAATCAAATCCTTACGCCTGTTTGAAACAGGCATAAGGAGTGAAGCACCATGCAATGTGTGGCTTTCTCCTGTGCATTGCAGTAGACATGTCATGTTTACGACGTGATTCGTGCAATGTGCTGCTTTTGCGGCACAGATGCATGACGCATCTGTGCTGATTTTACTCAATGGTGCTCCACATTGTAAATGCGGCACACCATGGATGGCAGAGCAGCGGTGCACGTTAACTGGTGCATCCCTGGGGATGAGCCAGTTAACATAAATTTGCCCCTTTGCATTTAAGTATGTGCAGGGGACACAGAGTCGGTGAGGCTTATCCAAGGCTAAGAAGAAGAGATGAGTCCTGTTTACTGAAAACTTGGACATAGGCCTCACCTCTTCAGCATCGCTGGACATGGCTAAATAATAGCTGCAAAATGTTACTCTTGTTAAACAATTTTACTATTATAGTCTCTGAGATTTGTGCCTTACTCTGCAACATCTCATTGTTGTTCTCTTTTTTTAAAGATAACGAGAACATCAAGCATGAGTGATAATGAGCAATCAGTTGATCTTGATCTTATCATTGAACTTGTGATTGAAACGTCAGTGGAAGTGGATCCCTTAGATGATTTAAATCCTGAGGATGATGAAGACTATGATGAGGATGCTGATTTGTCAGAATTGTATGACATAGATTGGGAAGCTGACCTGCTTGAGCCTATGGAACTATAAACATTTATTTTTAAAATTTAGAAGAAATGAAAAGTAAAAATGTAAACCGTTTCATTTAAAATTAAACACACCTTCAAAAACAGGTTATGTGTAGTGTCTTCAATAAAATATTAAAATATGCTCATAAAATTAGATCAGATTCACATATAAAACAGCACAGGTAAAATGTAGAAGCATTCAATTTCTTTCCTACTATTTGTGAATACTAAATTTGCCAATGCACTAAAAATTATTCTAAGTAAAAATGACAAGTAGTGTGTTAAGTTTTTGATGACTGTTATTGATTTACTGTTTGGTAATAGTGGTTAATACATTTTTTTATTATATTTTACCACAGATTGAACTGGAGATCATTTCAAAATTTGAGAATGCCGTCTAAGGATAGAATCAGAAAGGCTACAAAACGTCAAAGACAGCAGGTTCAACAATTACTGCAGCAGTCCTCTACAATAAAAAATCGTCAAGTCACCAAGAAAGCACCGGGTAAGAGAACGAAAGCATTCATAAGAAATATTTGTAAAAAAAAAAGTAGTACTACAGAAAATGTTTTAGTCCAGAAAAAGAGAAGCAATTTAAACGGAAAGGAAAGGCCAATCAAAAATGTTACTGCTAGAGCAAGAGATAACTCTGTGCATGATAGTAGAAGGAAACAACAGTTTAGGGACATTCGTAAACGAATGTTCCGCAACAGGATAATTGGCAATGTGTTAAAAAATATTAAGAAAGGTCAACAGAAAGTGGTTTTTTATAAGAGAAAAAAAAAGTTGAGAAAATTATTGATCAGGCATTCGAAATTAAGCGAAAGTTATTTATTTTGATAATCAATAGAATTAGGAAGCTAAACAAGGCAATTTATGATTTCAAAAGAAATAGTAGATGGAAGAGAACAGTTAATCGTAGTAATTTTTGTGAAGTTTTTTCCGGAGAATGGATGCATAGTTCAAGTTGTGAGGCATTTTTTAATGAGGAGAGTTATTTCCAGGATAATGATTTGGTGCATGCAGTTGACACCAGTGGTCGAGCTTATGAGGTGAAAGATGGTTGTCCAGTTGAAAAAGAAAAACTTGTGACAACAGAGGCAGAAGAGATGTTAGGTAATGAGGTTTTAGGAAGACGTCCTAAGGGACCTGTGTACACCTGGAAGTGTAGTAGTATTTGCAGTGTGCGACAGGATTCCATCAATTTGCTTTGTGATTTTGTACGGACATTTAATAAGAAAAGTTTGAAGCAGAAAATGAAGTTGTTGCAAGAATTAGATCCTTGCAGAGTGAGAGAAGTGACAGGTTTGCATGGTCATTCACTGGCTTGTCTTTCCAGGAGAGTATGCCAGAGTGTTTTCATCATTTCAGGATGCTAGCAGTGCATCATAATAAAGTGAGGAAATTAGTTAGAATGTTGTATTATGCTAAGAGTCCAGCAGTTATGCTTAAACAATTATGCGCTGCTCTTTTGCATGGTTCTGAAATAGATGTGAAGAATATGTGTGAAGAAATTGAGTTTTGTTACTTTGGAAGTAAAGAGGAGAATGTTGAAATTGACCCAGAAGATGAGGGTAATGTGGAAGATAGTGTACAGGTTTCCAGTACAGATAAGTTTCAGAAGGAAATTGCCACGTTTCAGGTGAAATCAAGTGAGAGGCCTAATTTCACTTGTGTGTGTTGTCGACGCACTTATTATAGGAATCAGACTAAGTTAGTGGATTTATATGCAAAAAGTGAAAGGGAAAATAATAGTGAATGGAAGGATTTTGCAACATACTTGATGGTAGAAAATTGTTTTGATTTGGGATCGGATCAACGTGTGTGTACTTATTGTTGTAATAAATTAAATCAAAACCAGATGCCTGCTAGAGCGGTTCATAATAATCTGGAATTGGTTGAGATTCCTTCTGAATTGAAGGATTTAAATACTTATGAATCTATTTTGATTCAAAGTATCCATCCCTTTCAGGCTATTGTAAGAATGGAGCCAAAGACAGGGAAATTGCCTCCATCAGATTTACAGAGAGGATTAAAGGGAAGAGTTGTTTATTTTCCTCTAGATTTGAAGAAAAACATTAACACAATTGGAGTAGAAAAAGTGGAAGAGGAACCTCTGGTTATCTTAGTTAATGGGGTTCCGACAAAGAATAAGAAAATATGGCAAGATTTAGTGGATGTTAGGAAAGTCAAAAAGGCAACATTGTATTTGAAAAAAAAACAATAAGTACTATAAGAATGTATATGTTGCAGAAGAGGAAGTAAGTGAGGAAGAGGATAGCGATTTGTGTGCTGGTCAAATTGAGAAAGTAGAACCCTCTAAAAGTGAAGAAATATATGAACATTATAGTGTTCATCCTTTGCATTCCAAGGAAGTCATGGGGAATGCTATTGAGTTGTTTCAAATGAAACAAGCCAAAGGGAGTCCCATTAGTGTTTGGGAGGAAAGTTTGGAAGCTCGGTGTTTCCCACAGCTATTTCCAACAGGTCAAGGAGGAAGATATGATGAGCGACCTCATCAAATTCCTGCTTCTGAATACCGGACTTTACGATTGTATGCAGAAGATGCTAGGTTTCGACAATGCATTCCCTATTTGTTTCATCTCCTGTTTGAAAGCGATCTGTCTGGACTGTCATATGCAATGAACCACATCTTGAAAAGTGGTATACAGATGCAAAACATCTCGGCAAGTGACTTTATGGATAAAGTCAATGTCCAAGACAGTATTTTGGATTGTCACCTGATTAATCTCATGGCGTGTCAGCGTGGTACTAATGAGTACTGGTACCGTCGTCATGGTGATTTAAAATGTATGCTGAGGAACTTAGGAACTCCCACATGGTTCCTCACTCTGAGCTGTGCCGAGTATGGCTGGGAAGACTTACTTGAATTTCTACGAGAGGCAAATGGAAACATTGAAAACATCGAATTCAAGACACCCGGAGAACTGTGCTCTTTGGATCCAGTGAATGTATGCAGGTACTTCAATCATAGATTTGAAGCTATGATGTCTTTCATCATGAATAAGAAGAATTCACCTCTTGGAGAGGTGTTGGATTTCTTCTGGAGAAAGGAGTACCAAGCAAGAGGTGCTCCTCATATACATATGCTGCTGTGGATCAAGGATGCACCTAAGTTTGGAACAGATCCAGAAGACTTAGTGATGAGTTTCATACAACAGTATTCTACGTGTGCTGTTCCAAACGCAAAGGAGAAGAAAATCCTAAGAGAACAAGTTCTACGTTTCCAAAGTCATCGTTGTGGAAAGTACTGTCGTGGTAAATTCAGAAACAAGGACAAGTTCTACACCAAATGTCGTTTTGGCTTTCCACGACCGGTGATTTCTAAAGGAAGAGTAAACAGTTTGATGTCTTCGCTGTGACATAATGTGATGAAGAAATCACCTAAAAACACATACAATTTGAAAAGGAACGAAGAGTCGAAGTATATCAACGACTACAACCCAGTGATTTTGTCCATGTGGAATGCTAACATGGATATACAGTTTGTGGCTGATAACTGTATGGCTGTGGCTCGGTATGTGACATCTTACATCACCAAAAAAGAAAAGACAGAATTGAAGGATATGTGGGAGGACATTTCCCATGAAAAGAGCCTCAGTAAGAAGTTGTACAGTTTCAGTCTGAAGATGTTGTCGCATCGAGAAATCGGAGCTTACGAATGTTCTGACCGGTTGTCTTCAGCAAGTCTCTATGCCAAATCTAGGAGTATCGTTTGGGCGAGTCTTGGTCTTGCTGCAACGCATAATCGAGTTCTGAAACCTGTGCGGGAAATTGAGTATTTGGCGGAAAAGGAGCCAAACAGTACCGATATTTTGAAGACCAACATGTTGGATACATATTATCCAAATCGAAGCAGTCACCTCGAGAATGTTTGTCTGTATGAGGTTCTACAAAATTACATATTCCAGAGGAACATCAAAGAAGATATTGATAAAGGAGTGTATGCTGTAATTGGAAGTGAGGGATGTCTGGTCAAGCAAAGAAAATGCCACTTGGTAAACCATCGAAAATTGAGTGGCGAATCTCCTGAAAAAAAGGAGTTTTTCTATTTAGCACTTTTGCAACTTTTTAAGCCTTGGCGTGCAGAAGAGGAACTGCTTGGAGATTTCCTCTGTTACGAAGACTCTTTCACTGCCGCAAGGAGACCATAGAATGTCCTGCTTTTCCCAAATATCTTGAAATGTTGAATGCGGAAATCGAGCAGGAAGCAACGATTGCAGCCGAGATTGCCAGAGACAGTTCTCAGGACAGTCAGAGTTCTGTTTCATTGAGTCAGGATCCACTAGGAGGACCTGTTATCGAAAATGAAGCTGCCACTGCCATGAATGAAGTGGAAAGAGCCATGGCACATGCTCAGGAGGATGTGGTTAACTTAG
This sequence comes from Lissotriton helveticus, assembly GCF_964261635.1. NCBI lineage: Eukaryota > Metazoa > Chordata > Amphibia > Caudata > Salamandridae > Lissotriton > Lissotriton helveticus. Next base: position 748,918,325 of record NC_136059.1, on the reverse strand, counting down.
AAGACTTGGAAAGACAACTCAACGTTGAGCAGAGGAAAATATATGACGAAGTTACCAAGCAAATTGATCATGGATTAAGTCATGAGAAGAAAGAGTGCTCATGTACGTCGTTGAAGCCTGTCCGACTGTACGTGAGTGGAGAAGCGGGAACTGGAAAAAGTTTCCTCATTAAAGCAATTTCATGTTATTTGCAGGAAAGGACTGAGTCATCGCTGTCTTGTGTTGTCACCGCTCCAACTGGACTGGCAGCACATAACATTAAAGGTATTACTTTGCATCGTCTATTGATGCTGCCAGTGGAGCATGATAACAAATTACAATACCACAAGTTATCTGGAGATGCTTGTTGTGAAGTTTCAAGAGTCTTGAGGAAAATGAAACTTCTTATCATTGATGAAGTAAGCATGGTTTCCAATGTCATGCTTGCCTTTGTGCATTTGAGAATGCAAGAAGTTCTTAAAACAGAGTATGATGTGTTATTTGGTGGCAAACACATCATTGTTTTCGGAGATCTTCTGCAGCTGACACCAGTGAAAGGACAACCTGTGTTCAAAATGCTCACGCATGAAGATACCAGGAAGTGCCTAGGGAGCATTGGTAACGTCAATATATGGTTAAACTTCAATTATGCCGAACTGCATGAAAATATGCGTCAGGCAAAGGATGAAGATTACAAGAATATTCTACAAGATGTTAGAATTGGAAAAGTGACCGAGCATGGGAAAGAAGCTTTACATGCACGATTACTGTCAAATTTATATCCAGAACAAGACGTTGTGCCTGAGAATATTTTTCAGAAAATTACTGAGAAGAAATCTGGAATATGTTTGATGCCAACTCTTGCAGAATGTGCCATCTTCAACAACAAAATGTTGCATTTAGAAAACCAAGAGATTGTGAAACTGGAAGCTATTGACAGAGTAGAGCATATGGGATCAACAATTATGTTGTCTGAGAATTTGAAAACAAAATTGGATTCTTTAGAGAAGATTATATCTAAAACTGCAGGTTTTGAAAAGACTCTGAATGTGTGCTTAAACTGCCGTATAATTTTAAGAAGGAATTTACATGTTGAAAGAGGTCTGGTAAATGGATCAATGGGTAATGTTGTTGATTTTGTGAAATACAGAAATAGAGATGGAATTGAATTTTTAAAAATTAAATTTGATGGCATTGAGGAAGTACAGCTAATTGGTCGTTGCTCTGCTAGATTTTTGCTTGTAAAAGACTTATATGTTCGCCGTAAGCAGTTTCCTGTTTGCTTGGCATATGCGGTGACAATCCATAAATCGCAAGGTTTAAGTGTAGACAGTGCATTGGTGAATATTGGCAGTTCTGTGTTCAAGGAGGGTATGGCATATGTGGCATTGTCACGAGTTAGAACTTTATCGGGATTGTACTTGATTGAGTGTGATGTCACAAACATTTGTGCGGATCTAGATTGTGTTAAGGAATACAATAGGTTAAGAAGAGAGTATGCACCACATTTGACTCAATATCCTTTGTTTGAGAAACGTGTGGTAGGCCGGAAACGAAGAAATGTGACCAATAGTAGGGAGGTTGTAGCAAAAAGATGAAAAGTCGATGAACCTGAAATTATAAGCAGAAAGAAAAAGGATTCTGTTGAAGATGTTGTTGGTTTTCAATTTGAAAACAGTTCTGGTGTCAACTGCTATGCTAATGTAGTGGTTAATGTTGTCTTTTCTCTAGAAAATGTAAAAGAAGAGATTGTGGTCAATTCGGATCAAAGATTTTGCAGTTTGTTGAATTCTGTGTTAGAGAAATGTAGCACTGATAGAACAAAAAAAGAAAGTGTGTCTGAAATTCGAAATCTGTTAGACAGATGTTCAGGGCAAACACAATTCTCTCAAAATATTCAGCAAGATTGTCAGGAGTTTTTAATGTATATGCTTGATGTATTGCATGCTGAAGGTGTAGATATAGATCACCTGTTTGGGCTTTCTTATCAATGGCAGCATGACTGCGAGAACTGTAGGGTATCAAGTACTACTAGTGTAGACTCAGAAAGATTTATATATTTAACTTTGCCAGACAGTAAATCAGTGTCCTTTAATAAGCTAGTAAAAGCAGCTGATCACAACATGGAGTGTAGCCAATGTAAGTCTGAAATGTTGTCAACATTATTTATACGAACATATGGCCAGTATGTCATTTTAATGTTCCAACGATGTAGGCCTGATGGAACAAAATTGACAACTTGAATTAAAAATTTTGTGGCTTCACAATTGTCAATATCAGGAAGGACTTTTGTAACTGCAGCAATTATATATCATGACGGTCCTTCAATAACATCAGGACATTACACAGCTTATTTAAAGTCTAGAAATGGCTGGTCATTCTGCAATGATTCTGTTTTAACTTTAAAAAAAAATTGCCTTTTGACCTTAAAAATTCTTACCTGGTGTTTTTAAAACCAAAATTTTAGGGAAGGAATCTCAGGATTTGCTCTGAGGAATTTCAAGAGGTTCTAATGGCTCCTACACGATTTGGCCTTGAGGATAAGTGTAGTACAGAGTCAAAAGTTATTTTTGAGTTTTAAATAGTTAATGGAAAAAAAGAAGATTTTCTTACAGAAAGTGGTGGGCAGAGATTAGTTGAAGGACAACAGAGTATTTCCCAAAGCAAACGGTGTTCTTACCATAACACTTGACGTCATGGAAAAATAACTGCACTTTGTATGAGTTCAGAAAAACTGTTTCTTTTTATAAGCTAATTCAAGCAGCCAATCAAAACATGGAGTAGAGGGAATGTAAGGCTGCAATGCTGTCTAGATTATTGGTCCAAACTTTTGATTATAATGTCATTTTAAAAATCCAACTATACAAACCTGATGAAAGTAAGTCTTCAACTTTAATTACAAATGTTGTGGCTACACAGTCGTTGATTTTAGGAAGAACATTTGTAACTGCAGCTATTATATGGCATGATGGTCCTTTGACAAGATCCGCTTATTACACAGCTTATTGAAAATGTAAAAAAATTTGCTGTTTCGGAAATTATTCCCATTTGACTACGATACAATGTTGTCTTTTTACTTAAAAATATTCTTACTTTCTGTTTTCAGAAAAGAGAATTTAGGGTAGGTAACTGGCGTGTAATGATTCTAGGGGTTGATATAATTTTATCTACTGTTTTATATTGCTTTGTGATTAAAAGTGATGTAGAGAATTAAATAATTGTAGTAGTCATAGAGGTAGTGTAAGTCTGCTTCATAGTAAGCAGTATCAGTGTCATAGGAAATGTAGAACATGAGTGAGCAAGAAGGGTAAGATATTACTAGTCCAGGATTGTGAAAGTGATCTTGAACGTTTTCTTTCTGAAAGTTGCGGAAATACAAAATGACGGGATTTGCTTACAAGAATTCCAAGAGTTATAAATGGCTCTTACATGATTTGGCCTTGTGGAAACGTGTGGTAGAGAGCGAGAAGTCATTTATTGTATGTAACATATTTTTCAAAACGATGGAGGTTTTCTTTCAGAAAGTGGCGGGCTGAAAATAAAAACAGCACAATCGAGTGTAAGCTGTTCATAGGACATCCTTCGACGTCATGGAAAGTAAGTTACTTTTGAGGAGTTCTGATTTCTGATTGGTTATGTTATATGGGTTTTTTAAACACAATCATTTTGATTGTGTTTTTTTTTCCCCGCTGTTATATGATGAATACCTTCAAGTCACTGTTTTTAGTGAAATTTGATAAATTCTGAGAACAGCAAAAATAAACCATTTAACATGTATAATTAATTCTGTACTTTTTGTACTTATGATATACATTTAGAAATGTGTAGTAGACATGGAGAAGCTGAGGCTTCTGTAAGTGTCAAAGTTGTTGCATACAGTGCTCACATTATACATAGTCTTTCATATGATAGACTACATTTCCACAATGAGATACCTAAGCTAAGGAAACACAGGTGATGTGATTGTGGAATGAGCAAAAAAAATTGCACGTTTTTCAATTATATTACCTGTGTTTCCTAACATTACACATCACATTGTGTAGATGAGGTTTAGGCCTGTTCCAGGAGACAGAGGAGGTCTGACATTTGTTCAAGAGTGCAGTGGACATGACTCACTTCGTTATTAGGCCTGAACATGTATTATCTCCTCTATACTCTTCAACAAGCCTAAATTTCATCTGCAACCCTGAGTAGGACTTACCTGAAACAAATCTGTGGATAGGTTACACCTTATGAGCATCTAGAAACAATCATTTAAAATGTTAAGGGCAGTTTTATGAAGGCTGTGTGCCTCTTTTACTGTGTATGGGGCATGGAGAAGCTGAGGCTTCAGTAAGTGTCAAAGTTGTTGCATGCAGTGCATACTTTTTCATATGCTGGACTACATCTACACAATGAGATACCTAACCAAAGGAAACACAAGTGATGTGATTGTGAAATGAGCAAATGAAATTGCACGTTTTTCAAATACATTACCTGTGTTTCCTAACATTACGAATCACATTGTGCAGATGAAGTTTAGGCCTGTTCAGGGAAACAGAGGAGGTCTGAACTTTATTGGTTGGCCTGGACATGTATTATCTCCTCTGTACTCTTCAACAAGCCTAAATTTCATGAAGGACAAAAAAAAGTTAATGCTCGCTATGTGACGTGCCTCATATGCAAAGAGGACTTATCTAGAGGCACAAATAAGAAGTATAGTTACGGCAACTATACTATGCACCGTCACATGCAGAGGTGGCATCCACTAAATTACAGCAGGGCAGAGATGCGTGACCTCCAGGACAACCCACCAACTCCTGTGGCCAGGACATCAGCACAGGTAACTCTGTCGGGGCCAGAGGCACGGGAAACAGTGCCAAACATTCAAGACAACTTTGTCCACATGAAGATAGTGTGTTTATATTGCGGTACCTTACTCTCATGTGGCAATATGAGTATTAATTTGATAAACAGAGCATTTGAAAACCACAAGTGCTCAAAACGCCCCAAAAAATAAAAAATTTTTTTGCTCCTGTTGAGCCCTTTCCAATGCCTGTTTTTCGTTGTTCCCCCCCCCAAAAAACCAAAAAAAACATAAAATTGTTCAAAAAATACAAAAAAACAAAAAATGTTCAGAAAAATAAAAAAAATATATAAAACAACAAAAACAAACAAAAAAAAGTTCTTTTCAGAACTACCTCCCCTTTATAAAAAAATTGCTAGAATGTTTAGCACTCTGGCAACCTCTATTTCTTTTGGTTCGCTTCCCGGTTCGCTCGCCGGTACGCGAACCGGGATCGAACCCCAAATTTTTTTTTTTTTTAAAAAGAAGAGTAAGTATAAGGGAAGTAAACAGAGAGTAATGTTAAAAGAAAGACAGCTATAGGGACTAAACCAGAGATACTGTTTAATAGATTTATTTACCGAAGAAAAGATGTAAGAGGATATAATTGTGAAAAACCAAATAGATAAGGAAGTGAAAGAAAAAAAGGAGAGTAGAAGAATAACAAAAAAGAGTTTCTTAGAGAATGTGAGTGAATGTTCAAAATAAGATTAAAACATGTGGAATAACAGAGAGAAAAAACAGAAAGCAGAAAAGAAGAAGTAACAGAAAAAGAATAATTGAAACAGCAAAGAAATGTAAATAACATAGGGGCATATTATCAACATAGGCAATAAAAGTTTTGCAGCTTTTATCGGCAGAAATGTGTCGCTAAAGCCGCTTTTGCTGCAGAAAACTGCCGCTAAAACCGCTTTTGCAGCAGTTTTCTGCCGATAAAAACAGCAATAATTTTATTGGCTGTGTTTATAATATGCCCCTTAGTGTGCTTCAACTACACAGAGAAAGCATAATGAACAAGTAGTGAAAGAGTGATCAGTCAGAGACAGTGAGAGTAATAGAGACGGAGTGAGTGAAGAAGAGTGAGGAACTATGAGAACAGAGGGACTGAGAAAAGGAGTGGAAAGAGTAGAGTAAGTAAGTAATAGAGAAAGGAATGAGGGAAGTAGCAAAGGCAGGAAACTGAGGGTTAAAGAAATAAAGCAGTGGAACTAATAGAAGTTAAATGTGATAGAAATGTAATGAAAAGAGTACAAAACATTTACCTTATAATTGTCGTTAACTTAGTCACTTGTTATTTTTATACTTTCAATCTGTGAAAGAAAGAACAAAAATTTGAAAAATATTAAAACATGTATTTAAAAATTAGAAAAGACAAGGGAAAAGATTGAAGGACAAACAGTTTTTCAACAACTTTGACACTTACAGAAGCCTCTGCTTCTCCATGCCCCCTACACAGTCCTAATTATATACATTTTAAACTAACAGTATCTTGTTGCAGATGAAGTGAGGCCTATCTTGCAACATGGTGCATCTTTTGCATCACTGCTGCATCACATAAGTGACGCAACAGCGGCACAAAAGAGGCGCACGGCCATCATAAATCTGCCCCTAACATTTTAAATGATTGATTCAGGATGCCGATAAGGTGTGGCCTATCCAGGGGTTTGTTTGAGGTGAGCCCTACTCAGGGTTACAGATGAAATTTAGGCTTGTTGAAGAGTACAGAGGAGATAATACATGTGCAGGCCTACCAATGAAGTGAGACATGTCCACTGCACTCTTGAACAAAGGCCAGACCTCTTCTGTGTCCCTGGACAGGCCTAAACCTCATCTGCACAATGTGATTCCGAATGTTAGGAAACACAGGTGATGTAATTGAAAAATGTGGAATTCTTTTCCTCATTTCACAATCACATCACCTGTGTTTCCTTTGCTTAGGTATCTCATTGTGCAGATGTAGTCCAGCATATGAAAGAGTACGCAGAAGTGCAGCACTGCATGCAACAACTTTGACACTTACTGAAGCCTCAGCTTCTGCATGCCCCCTACACAGTCCTAATTATATACATTTTAAACTGACGGTATCTTGTTGGAGATGAAGTGAGGCCTATCTTGCAACATGGTGCATCTTTTACACTGCTGCTGCGTCACAAAAGTGACGGAACAGCGGCGCAAAAGAGGCGCACGGCCATCATAAATCTGCCCTTAACATTTTAAATGATTGTTTCTAGATGCTGATAAGGTGTGGACTATCCACAGATTTGTTTCAGGTGAGTTCTACTCAGGGTTGCAGATGAAATTTAGGCTTGTTGAAGAGTACAGAGGAGATAATACATGTGCAGGCCTACCAATGAAGTGAGTCATGTCCACTGCACTCTTGAACAAAGGCCAGACCTCCTCTATCTCCCTGGACAGGCCTAAACCTCATCTGCACAGTGTGATTCGTAATGTTAGGAAACACAGGTGATGTAATTGAAAAACGTGCAAATATTTATGCTCAATTCACAATCACATCACCTGTGTTTCCTCAGCTTAGTTATCTCATTGAGCAGATTTAGTCTAGCATATCCAAGCGTACGCAGAGGATGAGGACTGTATGCAACAGAGCAATGTACATTACTCACCTCCTTTGACACTTACAGAAACCTCATTTTAATATTTCTCAGTTCAATATTTATTTAAAGAACCAGACACCAATATGACCTTCTCATAAATGTGAAAAGCGTTTAAAAAAAAAAAAAAAACGATTTTCTGGTCATAATTTGAAAACACAACACAGGTCCTATGTAGAAGCACACCCTATCAGTACTTAAATTAGCCAAGCACACATGGGGCGTATTTACAAGGACCTTGCACCACGGGGGAAATAACTTAAATTAAAATGGGGAAAATAACATCAAAGGGACTCAAAGGCCTTTTAAATATGCCCCAAGCAGCCTATGAAACTCTAGCAGTACATATCAAGAAACTTAAATGACTTCAATAAACGTTTTTAAACACATCAAGTAAAGCAGTTATTGAACTACATTCAAGGGGAAGTGACTTAAAATGCCCTAACACACATGAAAGCGTATTTTGAAGGCCCTTGCACCATTTTTCCATCACTTTTAACATGGCTATGTACATCAAAGAAACAAAATCTAAATTTGCCAAGCACACATGGGGGCGTATTTACAAGGACCTTGCACCACGGGGAAATGACTTAAATTAAAATGAGGAAAATAACATCAAAGGGACTCAAAGGCCTTGTAAATATGCCCCAAGCAGCCTATGAAACTTTAGCAGTACATATCAAGAAACTTAAATGACTTCAATAAACGTTTTTAAACACATCAAGTAAATCAGTTATTCAACTACATTCAAGGGGAAGTGACTTAAAATGCCCTAACACACATGAAAGCGTATTTTGAAGGCCCTTGCACCATTTCTCCATCACTTTTAACATGGCTATGTAACTCAAAGAAACAAAATCTAAATTTGCCAAGCACACATGGGGGCGTATTTACAAGGACCTTGCACCATGGGGAAATGACTTTAATTAAAATGGGGAAAATAACATCAAAGGGACTCAAAGGCCTTGTAAATATACCCCAAGCAGCCTATGAAACTCTAGCAGTACATATCAAGAAACTTAAATGACTTCAATAAACGTTTTTAAACACATCAAGTAAAGCAGTTATTCAACTACATTCATGGGGAAGTGACTTAAAATGCCCTAACACACATGAAAGCGTATTTTGAAGGCCCTTGCACCATTTTTGCATCACTTTTAACATGGCTATGTAACTCAAAGAATCAAAATCTAAATTTGCCAAGCACACATGGGGGCGTATTTACAAGGACCTTGCACCATGGGGAAATGACTTAAATTAAAATGGGGAAAATAACATCAAAGGGACTCAAAGGCCTTGTAAATATGCCCCAAGCAACCTATGAAACTCTAGCAGTACATATCAAGAAACCTAATTGATTTCAAAAAACGTTTTTAAACACATCATGTAAAGCAATTATATACCTACATTCATGGGGAAGTGACTTAAAATGCTCTAAGACACATGAAAGCGTTTTTTAAGGCCTTTCACCATTTTTGCGTCACTTTTAACATGGCTATGTAACTCAAAGAATCAAAATCTAAATTTGCCAAGCACACATGGGGGCGTATTTACAAGGACCTTCCACCACGGGGAAATGTCTTAAATTAAAATGGGAAAAATAACATCAAAGGGACTCAAATGCCTTTTAAATATACCCCAAGCAACCTATGAAACTCTAGCAGTACATATCAAGAAACCTAATTGATTTCAAAAAACGTTTTTAAACACATCATGTAAATCAATTATATACCTACATTTAAGGGGAAGTGACTTAAAATGCCCTAAGACACATGAAAGCGTTTTTTTAAGGCCCTTGCACCATTTTTGCGTCACTTTTAACATGGCTATGTAACTCAAAGAATCAAAATCTAAATTTGCCAAGCACAGATGGGGGCGTATTTACAAGGACCTTGCACCACGGGGAAATGTCATAAATTAAAATGGGAAAAATAACATCAGAGAGACTCAAAGGCCTTGTAAATATGCCCCAAGCAACCTATGAAACTCTAGCAGTACATATCAAGAAACCTAATTGATTTAAAAAAACTTTTTAAACACATCATGTAAAGCAATTATATACCTACATTCATGGGGAAGTGACTTAAAATGCCCTAAGACACATGAAAGCGTTTTTTTAAGGCCCTTGCACCATTTTTGCGTCACTTTTAACATGGCTATGTAACTCAAAGAATCAAAATCTAAATTTGCCAAGCACACATGGGGGCGTATTTACAAGGACCTTGCACCACAAGGAAATGTCTTAAATTAAAATGGGAAAAATAACATCAAAGGAACTCAAAGGCCTTGTAAACATGCCCCAAGCAACCTATGAAACTCTAGCAGTACATATCAAGAAACCTAATTGATTTCAAAAAACGTTTTTAAACACATCATGTAAACTAATTATATACCTACATTCATGGGGAAGTGACTTAAAATGCCCTAAGACACATGAAAGCATTTTTTTAAGGCCCTTCCACCATTTTTGCGTCACTTTTAACATGCCTATGTAACATGGCTATGTAACTCAAAGAAACAAAATCTATTCGTAAAACATTTGACACAAAGCAACATTTCAAATACACAACTTTCTTCATAATTTTCTCCTTAAAGCATACTATTCTCTATTTAAATTAAATGAATCTTTTCTCACCTTAGCAAATGCTTTTCGAGTTTCAAAACAGTCTCAGACACACACCAATTTGTCTTCAGCAGAGCAAAAGGTATGCACTCCAGAGGCTGCAACCAACAATGGCACAGAAATGCTGTAATTCATCACACATATCTCTCATGTCACCCAATCAAAACTCTTCCCTCACTTTTTTCAAATCAACACCCTTCCCCCTCTGCCCTTTCTGCCTTTTTTCCATAGCAACCACCTCCTGAAAGACCTCTCATGTTTGCAAGTTCACACAACAATGTTTCAATTGAACTCTGAACTCTCAGTACACCTGCGTATCCAGTGCAATCTTTCATAAAATGATTTTTTCTTGACCATTCAAATTACATCTTTCAAAGAACTCATCCATGCACCCTAACTTTCTGTTTTCAGCAATCAAAATCCACCAATCACTGCTACTGATTAATTACTACAGAAACTCCACAGTTTTTTTCATTACATACTCCTACTGTTTCAACTGCCATTTCATTACCACACTTCATCTGATTGCAGCAGAACCTCCTCTCACCATGTTTTCTGTCTGGATTGTTGGACATAGTTATATCCACTGGGCTCAAAGGTATACTGATAACAGAAATTTACACAACCTCAATTTACAAAATGTGGAAAACAACTGGATTGGCCACAGAGGATTAAGATGTCACCAATTGATACCATTGGTGAAAACCTTTTTGCATTTGCCAAAACCTGACCTGTTAATTGTGCACTGTGGAGGAAATGACTTGGGCACTTTGACTGGGGTAGGTCTGGAAATGCTTTTAAAGGACACCTTTGAGCAATTGATGGCACTATTTCCTCAAACTGCCTTGGTATATTCAAATATATGCCAAAGACAGAAATGGAGGTGGTCCAACCAATTTTGTCCACAAATTGAGAAATCGAGGAAGCATGTAAATAAGTCTGTTTCAGCTTACATGAGAGACCATGGAATGGGCTCCATCTACAACAATAACTTGCGTTACTACATGCAAGATATCTACAGAGCAGATGGAGTTCACTTCTCAGATGAGGGGAACAGAATTTTCATCCTCAATTTAAGACTGTGCATTGGTACCTACTTGTAGGTACCTACATCAGCCACAGGACCCAAAAGCTCTTTTCAGAGCTACCCTACATCTGATCACTCACAATTATTATTTTACTCTAACTTTTTTCACTAATTTTCACCAGAGTACGCTCCCGGGAGCGCTACCTGGTACGCGCACCGGACGCTAACCGCGCCAAAATTTGAATTTTTGTTTCTTTTTTTCGCACATATGGGCCTCCTCAGCCACCCTCAGAAAACCTAGGGGGTCAGGATACGTCTACCGTGCCCCCTTCTACCCATTCTGAACATTATTTGCCCTCCATCTTGTATCTCAATTCTACCGAAACACAAAATGGAGGACTCCCGTAACACTGCCGGTTCGCGTACCAGGGCGCGCACCGGGAAGCGCTCGCTCAAAAAAGGTGGGAAAGTAATATACAGTATTATACAGAAAAACCACTGGAGACACTTTCACCAAATATAGATTAGCTCATACTACATACCAATCCCTATCATTTTCACAAATTTGATTGGAATTCCATTTAGCCATTTAGCCTGTAGACCTCTCTAAATACCCTGAGGTAAATTACTTCACAAAACACATCTGAAGTGTTGGAATTGACAACCAATTAAAATGTTACTTTCATTTTCTACTTTTTTTACCTGACATTTGATTGGTTATGTACCTGAATATATATAAAGAAAGAGAGAAACACAATCATTTTGACTACTACTTCCTGAACTACATTGCAAAATCATTTTCACTGACAACTTAAACTTGTTTTTAAAAGGTAAATGTTATTTTATAAATTTGAAAACATTTTCAGATAGTTATATACTATCCCTCTGTAAGAGTTAGACATTGAGAAAGGCTTGTTTATTATAATTATGGATTGATTTAGGTTTCTGTGGTATAATTATGAATTTACTTAGGCTTTTTCACAGGCACTTTTTAATAGTACTACTTCACGCCTGAAAAGTACCTGTCTGAACTTAAACCCAACAGTGCCCTATCTCTACTGATATATTTATTTTTTATGCAAATTTCAGCACAAAAATGGAAGGAGAACAGAACGTTTCCTTTGAAATTGTCCTCGAGATGAACAATGAGGAAATCATTGAACCCATTGACTTGGAATTCATGGATGAATCACGGGACCATGAACTTCTACAATGTGTAGAATCTGTGGATTTCTTACTTCAATATGAGGACGGTCAAATGTGGGAAGTTATGTTCAGTCAAAAAGAAGACATATCGGACAGTCAAATGTTAGACGTTCTATTAAATTTTGAAAAAGAATCAGAAAAAAAAAATTATATTTAATAATAAAAAATTGTTTGAGTCTTTAATCATTTTTATATGTAATTCATAAACTAGTACCAAATTGATTATAATGTAAAGTCAGACTTCTAGTATACTGTGCACAATCACAAAAATAAATTTATATTTAATAATCATAAATACTGCTACTTAAATAAAAAAAACAACAAAAAGAACAATCAATAAACATACAATATTTCAAAATACCATAGTCTATCATTCTTTTTTCCTTATAGTACGCTCCCCAGACCGCTTCCCGGTGCGCGTACCGGGCGCTCCCCACGCAAAAAAAACCAAAAAAATGTGGGTTTTTTTGCCTCGCGGGGCCCTTTTAAAGCCTCCACATCAAACCTAGGGGGTCAGGGAGGATCTACTATGCCCCCTTATGGTTATTTCCCCCTTTGTTTTGGCCTCCTCTTGTCTCTTGATCCTACCGAGAGACAAGATGGCGGCCGCTCCGGACTGTTTAGAATGTTGACAGACACCGGAGAGCCAATCAGCTTCGCTTCGCGAAGTTCCGTTACGCGTCAGGTACACGAACCGGGGCGCTGCCCGGAGCGCGCTTACAGATATATATATTTTTTTGAACGTTAATTTCTCAAAATCCACTGGAGCACATATATTGAGACCTAGCAAAGGCACATCGGGCTACCAGTCCCTACAATTTTGCCAAGTTTCGTGAAAATCCATTCAGCCGTTCGAGCTAAAAGTGAGGCCAACCGCCCTATGGAAAATTGCATGGGAAAAACACGTTTTGGGACCCCCCTTTTTTCTCGGCCCCCCCTTGACGAAACCCCCCCAAATTATCAGGGGCTGCTCAGAAACAAACTGTGCCATTTTCCTGAAAATTTCAGCCAATTCCGTCCTCAAACGCCAAAGGTATTCGACATAGAATTTTCAAAAATCCCATAGAGAAAAAATCCTAACTATATATACCTACTGGCGACCGCCAGTAGGTAATATATATATATATATATATGTAGATATAGTTAGGACCTAGTCTCCATAAGAAATCCGCAACATTCTATTGGGAATAACTTTGGCGCCGGCGGACAAATCTACGCAAATTTCTCAAAGAAGATGGCCCGCTCCTTCCCAGAAAGTTTTGGGGGGATTCGTCAAGTGGGGGCTGAGAAAAAAGGGGGGACCCAAAAAGTGTTTTCCCCATGTTATTTTCCATAGGACCTTTAGACACAGCTACAGCCCAAATGGTTGAACGGAATTACAAGAAATTTGGCAAAATGGTAGAGTCTGATTCGCAGATCACGCTTTTGCTTAAATGGTGTAAATCCCTCCAGTAGTTCCTGAGAAAATCAAAAGAGAGAAAAAATATATATCTATAAGCGCGCACCGTGCGCACACCGTACGGTAAGCGTACGGTACGCGTACCTTCGCGTGCGCGAGCTGCATGCTGATTGGCTGCCACTGTCTGTCAACACTCCAAAACAGAAATTGTTGCCAGCCATCTTGTGCTCGGTAGACCGAGGCACAAGAAAGCAGAAAAACAAACGTGTAGAACTCAAACAAGGGGCAGGGTAGAAACCCCCTGACCCCCTAGGCCTGCCCAGGTGGTCCCACAAGGACCCCCAAGGCCCTAAAAATGTTTTTTAAAAACCCGGTCTGTTTTATTTCAAATTACTCTGCGGGGGGACCAAATCGCGGGGGCATAGTGATAAAAAAGTGTGGGGGGGCCCCAATCCCCCCCCACACTGCCCCGGGGACCGCCATCCCCCGGGGCAAAGCAAGGCAGCCCCCTGGCGCATACTGGAGGCTCCTGGTGGGCTAGTTGGCCCCCAGGGACCCCAGGATGCAAGGGGAATTAGTTCCCCCTCTGCAAACGCGCCAGGGGGCTGCGTTCCAGGGAAGTATAAAAAGGGGCATAGCCTCATTACACCTCTCTGCAATGCAGCCCCCTGGTGCATACTGGAGGTTCCAGGTGGTCTCGTTGGCCCCCAGGGACCCCTAGTATGCAAGGGGAATTAGTTCCCCCTCTGCAAATGCGCCCGGGGGTTGCGCTGCAGAGAGGTGTAAAAAAGGGTGTGGCCTCATTACACCTCTCTGCAATGCAGCCCCTTGGTGCATACTGGAGGTTCCTGGTGGGCTAGTTGGCCCCCAGGGACCCCAGTATGCAAGGGGAATTAGTTCCCCCTCTGCAAACGCACCAGGGGGCTGCATTGCAGAGAGGTGTAAAAACATTTTTTTTCAATTTATATTAAAAATATGTAATGTAATTTAAAAAATAGAATATCTAAAAATAATTTAAAACAATGTAGTAAATCAGTATAAAAAATATAACAATTAATACATTTAAAGATTATCATTTACAAAACCATTGAAGTTCACTGAAAAAACCATAGGTTTCAGCCACGTTATAGTTAGGAATTACCATTTAAAAAACCTTTGAAATTCACTGAAAAAACCATAGGTTTCAGCCACGTTATAGTTAGGAATTAGCATTTAAAAAACCTTGCAAATTCACTGAAAAAAACATAGGTTTCAGGCCTGTTATAGTTAGGAATTATCATTTAAAAAACCTTTGAAATTCACTGAAAAAAACATAGGTTTCAGGCCTGATATAGTTAGCTGGATATTTCACTCATACAAAACCATTGAAATTCCTCCAATATAGTTAGTTGTAGTAGCTATATTTTGAGATGTCACTGACATTTATTCTTCCATCGACCTTTAGATATACATATATAAACATATTTATTTTTCAGAAAGACACACATTCATAGGATGATGTCATCAGTGATGTCATCAGTGATGTCATTTGAGATGTCATCAGTGATGTCATGAGTGATGTTACTGACCATGTCATGAGTGATATAATATGTGACGTCATCAGCAGTGCATTGCGAGTGCGCGAGTTATAGTTAACTATAACGGGGGAATTTCAATGGTTTTGTATGAGGGAAATGTCCAGCTAACTATAACATGTGTGAAACCTATGGTTTTTCAGTGAATTTCTAAGGTTTTTTAAATGCTAATTTTTAACTATAACGTCTGTGATACCTATGTTTTTTTCAGTGAATTTCAAAGGTTTTGTAAATGATAATTTTTAAATGTATTAATTGTTATTTTTTTTATACTGATTTACTACATTATTTTAAATTATTTCTTTTTAGATATTTTATTTTTTAAATTACATTACATATTTTTTATATAAATGTAAAAAATAAATGTGTTTAAAAAGATTGAAATTGTAATATTTTTATGTTGTTTTTATATTTTTTTTATTTATATATATTTTATATAGCAGGCAATGATATCCTAGGGAAGAAAATTCAAGTTACTGGTAAGTACAGTTAAATTTACTTTTCAGGAACAGTAGTGAGCTGAAAGATGCAGCACTGAGGTCTCTCCTCAAAACAGCTGAGTAAATCGGAATTTGTAGTTCGGCTGATTTATGAGGAATTTTTTAAAGTTCCAAAACTCCACACTTAGAATTTTTTTTAAGTGAAACATGTCAATGTTACCCTATGGAAGGAAATTCAAGTTACTGTAACTACGATTAGAATTACTTTTCAGGGTCAGTAGTGGGCTAAAAGATGCAGCACTGAGGCCTCTCCTGATAAAAGGTGAGTAAATAGCAATTCGTAGTTTGACTGATTTTAGAAGAATTTTTTTAAGTTCTAAAACTCCACACTTAGAAGAATTTCCAAGTAAAACATGTCAATGTTTGCCTATGGAAGGAAATTCAAGTTACTGTAACTACGATTAGAATTACTTTTCAGGATCAGTAGTGGGCTGAAAGATGCAGCACTGAGGTCTCTCTTAATAACAGGTGAGTAAATCAGAATTAGTAGTTCGGCTGATTTTAGAGGAATTTTCTAAAGTTCCAAAACTCCACAGAAAACTCCAAGAATTTCCAAGTAAAACCAATCAATGTTTGCCTATGGAAGGAAATTCAAGTTACTGTAAGTATGGTTACATTTACTTTTCAGGGTCGGTCATGGGCTCAAAGATGCAGCACTGACATCTCTCGCGATAACAGGTGAGTAAATCGGAATTCGTACTTCGGCTGATTTTAGAGGATTATTTCGCTCAATAGTGAACGAAAGGGTTGGGGCCTGAGGACACATGTGTGCAAACACGCCCTGTGGCGCGTTTTAGGTTGGGGAAAATATTCCTCTTCAAACCTGAGGTCACCTGTGAGCCAACTAGCCCATCAGGTACTTCCAGTTTGCGCAAGGGAGCTGCATTGTAGAGAGATGTTCAGAGGGCACACCCCCTTTTTACAACACTCTGCAACGCAGCTCTGTGGCACTTTCTAGAAGTACCCGTTGGACTAGTTGGGACCTGGGGACCTCTGGATTGAAGAGGAATATATTCTCCAACCTAAAACGCGCCACAGGGCGTGTTTGCACATGTCACCTCAAGCCCCGCCCCCTATCTTCACCAATGTGCAAACATGCCCCGTAATGCGTTCTAAATTGGGGGATTAAGTCCCCTTGCATACTGGGGGTCCCTGGGGGCCAACTTGCACACCAGGAAGCTCCAGTATGCGCCAGGGGGCTGCATTGCAGAGAGGTGTAAAAAGGGGCGTGGCCTCAAAACACCTCTCTGCAACGCAGCCCCCTGGCACGTTTGCAGAGGGATAACTAATTCCCTTTGCATACTGGGCCAACTAGCCCACCAGGAACCTCCAGTATGCGCCAGGGGGCTGCGTTGCGGAGAGGTGTAAAGAGGCCACGCCCCTTTTTACACCTCTCTGCAATGCAGCCCCTGGCGCATTTGCAGAGGGGGAAGTTATTCCCCGCGCATACTGGGGGTCCCTGGGGGCCAACTAGCCCACCAGGAACCTCCAGTGTTCGCCAGGGGGCTGCATTGCACAGAGGTGTAATAAGGCTATGCCCCTTTTTACACCTCTCTGCAACGCAGCCCACTGACGTTTTTGCAGAGGGGAAACTAATTTCCCTTGCTTACTGGGGGTCCCTGGGGGCCAACTAGCCCACCAGGACCCTCCAGTATGCGCCCGGGGGCTGTGTTGCTTTGCCCCGGAGGGCGGCAGTCCCCGGGGCAGTGTGGGGGGGATTGGGCACCCCCCACACTTCTTTATCACTATGCCCCCGCGATTTGGTCCCCCTGGGGGGTAATTTTTTAAAAAACATACCGGGTTTAAAAAATATATATATATTTGGCCTCGGGGGTCCTTGTGGGACCACCTTAGCAGGCCTAGGGGGTATGGGTGTTTCTTTTTCTTGAGAAACATTTAGATTTGGATTATCATGTCCTATACTTTGGAATTTTTGAAAGACTGACTTTGAGGATGCTATAAATTACTCAAGTCTGCCCGAATTGTGTGGGTAAAATTGATACCTAGTCACTTTGAATAAGAATGTACTTACGTCTCGTCTAACATTTGGAAGAAATATCTAGTTATATGACAACAGGATAACAACATAACTTGAAGGAAATAAGAACGCCCTGAAGAAGTTCTGTTGTACAGAACAAAACGCGTCGGCTGGCTGTGGTACATAAACTTAAGGAAAATAAAAGCATTTGAATATACACCAAGATTCACCGCATTAGTAAGGACTCTAAGTGATATGATTTTATTGGACTTGTTGTGCAAGTGGTGCTGTGCCAAACTTTGGAATATTCTCCACTACTCTCTCCTACTCACTCTCTACTACTCCACTACTCTCTAATACTCACTCTCTACAACTCATTCTCTACTATTCTACTACTCTATATGACTCTCTCTACCACTCACTCCCTACTACTCACTATCTACTACTCTCTACTACACACTCTCTACTACTCTCTACTCTCTCTCTACTACTCTCTACTACTCACTCTACTACTCACTCTCTACTACTCTCTACTATTCTCTCTCTCTGCTACTCACTCTCTACTACTCACTCTCTACTACTCACTCTCTACTACTGACTCTCTGCTACTCTCTACTACTCACTCCCTACTGCTCTCTACTACTCACTCTACTACTTACTCTCTACTACTGTCTACTACTCACTCTACTATTCACTCTACTACTCTCTACTACTCGCTCTCTGCTACTCTCTCTACTGCTCCCTACTACTCTCTACTACTCACTCTCTACTCTCTATTACTCACTCTCTACTTCTCTACCTCTCTCTACTGCTCTCTCTACTAGTCTCTACCTCTCTATCCCTACCTCTCTACCTCTACCTCTCTACCGCTACACCTCTACCTCTCTCTGCACGCACACATATACACACATATATATGCATATATATATGCATATGCATTTATATATATGTATGTGTATATATATGTATACATACATACATAAACATATATAATCTGCATATCTATATAAATACAACTATAAATGCATGAATACATATACATATATGCATACATATGCATGTTATTTACATGAAAGTTTGAAAAACACTAATAAAAGCAAAGCTAAAAAGCCACCTCATTACAAACAGAATGGCTTTAACTTAAACGAGGGCGAGATCTATTGCATTTTCAATGCTTATTTACTTTGGTTTCATCAAGAAGGCATTCAGATGTGTCACACGTTTGCCATAAATTCGGAATGTTAGCACTCTAGTTGCTCACTAGATCACTGTAGTAAAGCTACTGCTCACCAGGGAAGTCTGCTGCTGGTATGGTAGAGGATTTGAGAAGTCACTCAAAATGTGCCCTAATTTTTCTTTCTGGAGCACTAATCATAATTTCGATGGCAAAATGAACCCCCTCATTTTGTTCCTTTTTAAATTAAATGTTTTCAGACTTACCACTTCATTCCAATCAAGATGGCTTCTGGTGTGCCATACTTTTGTCATAAGTAAAACTGTTAGCGCTCTAGTTGTTCTTTAGAACACTCTGGGACATTCTGTCATTGGGCTATACTTGGGCTACATCTGGGTGATATTTGGGCTACATTTGGGCTCTTTTGTCTCTGGTGGCCATCTTGGGAGATTGCATGTCAGAATTTTTTAATGAAATAGAAGAGGATTTGAGAAGTCACTCAAAATGTGCCCTAATTTTTCTTTTTGCAGCACTAATCATACTTTCTATGGCAAAACATACCCCCTCATTTTGTTCCTTTTTAAATTAAATGTTTTAAGAGTTACCACTTTATTCCAATCAAGATGTCTTCAGGTGTGCCATACCTTTGTAATAAGTAGGACTGTTAGCGCTCTAGTTGTTCTTTAGAACACTCTAGGAGGCTGCAGTAGAACACAAAGGAATCAACTGACAGTCTCTGTCCTTGTTGGATGTACATGTTTTACAGAGAATGTCAGACTTCATTCTCACATGACTGAGAAAGATAATGTCAATTTACAGAAAATATGCTTTCAGTTTAGCTTATAGATCCCCTTTCAAACCACTGTGGGAAAAGCATGAGATAATAGTTTTCTTTCAAACATGATTCATGATATCCCAGCAGAAGGCTTTTTCACATGGTAAAATCACCTTAGAACACACCACAATTCCTAAAATGAGTATGGTACCATCAACAAATGGTTTATAATGTAACTAAATCCCCAAGAGCATTCATGCCGCCGCTGCATTTAGCAAGTGCTCCCTCTTGCTAAATGTTTTTTGTTTTCTAGAGTGTGGCTGTGGGGTTCATTGTGTTAATTGCAGAGCCCGTCAGGAGCTGCGATTAAGCACAAATCTGCCCGCAGCCACACTCTAGAAAACAAAAGAAATGCAGCACCAAACACAGCGTGTGCTTTTAGAATCACTTAAAAGCACCTGCTGTGTTTGTAAGCATGCTGCATTTCTTCTCTAAATAGAACTGGGCTGCGGTGTGATAGTGTGACTTTTTTAAAGTGTTGTAATTTACAACACAAAAAAGCTACGCTCCCGTGGGAGGCCAGCAAAAGCAATCTGTTGCGCACAATGCACGAAAGCTTCCACAAAAGTATACGCCTCATGCCACCTATTTCACCAAACTACCCTGAGGATAGGGTCAGCTCCATCAAGATATTTTGAGAATTACATGGGAGAGAGGGATTGACATCATGGGAAGATGCTGGGGTCAGAACCCCGGGTGCCCTATTCCATGATTGTGCATTCATGCCATTATTAGACCAATTGCAGGCAGACTGTGATTTGTCAGTGGGACATTACTTGTTCCACAGTAGGATGTTGGTGGAACTGGGACGGCAATTGCACATCACCAACACAGAGCCGGCACAACATATGTAAGTACATACACTTCAAACCATGGGCGGCGGCTGCCTACTCATCACCTGGCTCACTAGGCCCTTAGCGCACACCACGCAGGACCCCTTACTGCAGACCCTCTGGAGCTGGGAAAGAGACATAGGTCAATAAGCTGACTCATAAGGAATGGGAGAGGGGTCTCCAGTTTGCACGCACATTGTCACAAAATGCTAAATACCATTACATACAAAATAACATTCTACACAAAGCTTATCTCATGCCGACGAGGCTACATAGGGTGTTTGGATGAAGGCTCGTCTGGTGTACCCACTCCCTCCGCAAGATGGGCCTTTGCACAACACCCACCCAGGACTGTCCACAACAAGTCTCCCCCACCTTCCGATTCATACATGGGCCTGTGCCCCCTGCACCCGTCAGAAGTGCATGTGTTAGAAGTAAAGTGTGGGGGCAGGACAGTCAAATAAAACGGAGTTGGGAGAGACACCAAGAGAAGAGGGAGATGTTTCCAGAGCCCAGACTGCATTATGTTTCCTCTCGTTGGAAATGTGTGAAGAAGCGTTGGGATTAATTGGGAAGGCTTACCCCTCCCACCTTAACTTATTGCAGTGTTTATACAGCGTTCTCAACAGTGTGCGTTGTGACAGGAGCCAAGGAGTTGTCTTCTTGCAACATAACAATACGTCGAATATAAGAGACATGCAAGCCACACTGCCTCAAATAATTATGCAAGCACAGACAGACACATAACACACTCTGAGGCATTCACACGGAGAAACATCACACATAAACAAAGATACAAATATGCATGCACATATGTAAACACTAAGCTACATAAACAGGAGTATATCACACGCACACATACAAGCTAACACCCACCTGTACTGACACAGACACAAACAAATAACCAAACATGGACGAACACCACACGCACAAAGAAATACTTTGACTCAAAAAGTAACATACACTCATAGAAATACAAATGCACACATGGACACAAACCCATACCAAGACGCACACACACTGGCGCAGCCACATGTACATGGGCACACACCATATACAAAGAAACACACATAATAACACAGCCACACGTACACGGGCACACACTATACACCAAGACACTCTCCCACGCACATTCACATACACGCACGCACTGGATGTTGGCAGGGCTAAAGTAAGGAACTTTGTACATGTGTGCCAGGGATGTGTTTCCGGGCTACCATCTGGACACGGAATCTCTCCGGAGGAATATGTAATTCTTTACCCAATATTATCTAGTTGTCGGTGCACAGTGAAAGGCGGGCCTCCCTTCAGTGTGAGACGCAGATGCTTGTGTAAAGCAATACTGAAGAAAGTGTTTACGGGGTCCCCTCTCTCCTTAAAGCAAACGTTTTTCGTTTTTGGGGTACATTCCCCTCCCAACAGACTCCCACACATACAAATGCCTTGCAATACACCACACTCTTCTCCGTGGGCATACTTCAACAAGTGCTTTGAAGCAGCAGTCTGTCACAAGGCGGCCCTTTGCCAGGGCTTAAATTGTCACTAAAGAGGTGCCAGGGCTCTTATTATGCGGCAGATTTGTATAAAATGTTCGTTGTTTGCCTTCCTAATTAACAGCATAGTATGTGACTCACAACTCATACATACATCCGCTTCCAGACGTGCCTTTTATGCACATCCATATGTACCCCCAATGGCCATATCTACCTTGTCAGCACTCACGTTTATTTTACTTTCAACGGCAATTCCCCCCGTAATGCACATGTACCCAGCCAGCTGTAGTTCCTTATTGATTGTGGGTTACCTACAGCCTCTTTGCTACTGATTAATTTGTAAGAAAACAGGCACCACTGCTTTTATCATATGGCAAGCTTTTCACAAAAATGTTTTTTAGGAATAACTTGCATAAAATCGTTCAAATACGTTTTTTTATTTATTTACCACACCTGTCCTTTGCACAATAGTGTAACATCACGTTACGTTTCCGTTTTAAAACGCTACAACTTGCACTATAGCCTAAAGTCCCTGCAAATTGTAAGGCACCTTTCTGAATATCTCGCTTTTTATTCGTTACTTGTCCGTGAGGCCAAATTCTGCATTTGTTCACTACTATATTTACCGTTTACACTTCACTCTCACATTATATGTGGAGTTTTATCTACCGCTAACTAGACCCGTAGGTATCAAACCGTTTTACTTAAGCACTAGCTGCATTAAATACACACACAATCATTTTTGTTAGGCACAGGGAGATTGACTGATTTGCCCTAAAACACACATTCTTGAGCATCCCTGCGGAGACTCAAACACCGTTCCCCAGCTCCTACGTCTACCGCCATAACTGTGAGGCCACATTCTGTCCACATTGTGCCTTTGTTCACTATGTCGGCTATTCATGTTTCCAGCGTGTTTTTAACCTTTTTATGTATTTATAAATATGCTACATTAATGCATCAAGTGATACACAACTCAAAGACGCATTTGCAAAATTAAAGGCTGAATGGCAATTAAGAGCGCAGCCACAGTCTGCATGGGGGAAAGGGCTTGAGGCAGCCGACGATGAATTGCACACTACGATCTGTTTTCTTCAGTTACGAGAGAGCAGTTATTTCCTATAACCTTATTATTCAAGATAACTGAGGACTCATTGATTCCAGGCAGTCATCACATGCAGCAACCCAGAGATGCTGGCCTGTATATTGAGCTGCACAGCTCCTTTCAACTGATTCGCACCCACACTTCTTTCTCCCTCATCGCTGCTAGAGCCCCTTATGTTGTGGACAACTCCTGCACAGCAACCTACTCCCATGTTTCTGGCTCCTGGTGTTGCCACCTGGCCTCGCACAGCGCACCAAACACTCCTCTTTGCACAAATACCTTGCCCAGCCCCTCTTCCCAGA
Source organism: Lissotriton helveticus (assembly GCF_964261635.1). NCBI lineage: Eukaryota > Metazoa > Chordata > Amphibia > Caudata > Salamandridae > Lissotriton > Lissotriton helveticus. Next base: position 748,894,860 of record NC_136059.1, on the reverse strand, counting down.
CTGCGATCAATGAATGTTGTTTATTTTTCCATTATAAGTTTTAAAGTGGCCAACATGAAATCTACCAAGGTTATTAACATAATCCATGATGGGTCTGCTGGCAGGAATTTGGAGGTATAAAAGGCCCTCTTCCTGCATGTACTGACATTACAACTTTGCCCTAACACTTTGGTGGATCCCTGCTGTTGGTTCTCCTGATCTAGTGGGTTATTTTCAATCTTCTCTACAACTGGATCTTAGGACTTTGTTGTATCTGCCTTCAGCTTTTTCCTTAGGAGTTTTTTTCTGGACGCACTGTCACGTTGTTCCAAGACTTTTCCTCAAGGAGGATCCTACAAGGGAGTAGCCAGCAAGTGAATAGATTCCTACTTTGCACCATAATCTGCGACTTTTCTGCTAGCATGTCACCCCACCCGAAGTCAGCGCCCGGTGCGAATGCACCGCCCTAGAGCCACCTTGCTCAATGGTCCTGTGACCTCTTTGACAGAGTCACTGTCACTCTATGGTGCGCTGCTTCATAGGCCTTCCTGCAAGACTGGAGGTGAACTTCGGTATGGATTGTGGTTGACAGGCCTTTAAGTTTAACCCATAGTTGCCACCATTAGGGTACGCATGATGGTGCAAAGACACCAGGGCTTCTAAGGTATAGCAAGGGAATGTGCTCCCTCAGGAGAGTGGTCTGGTGGACTGGTCATGAATGCTGAACCTGGTTCCCCAGTTCCAAACTCGGCAGCTTTGACCATAGTGCCACATCCTCTCCTCCACTGAACACCATACTGCTCCACTGAGAGACACTCGCACTGCCTTTAGCTACAACCCAATTGTGGCCAGCTATAAACTTCTGGATGCAACACAATTCAAATTACGCATTAGACGAGAGTAATATGCTGCCTAAAAAAAAGTTACAAAATCATGGAGAAAGCAAATACTCATAAGGAATGCAAGTTTAAGTAAAGCATGTGAAATGTTAGCAGGAACAACATGGTTACCTTGACACTTTTACATTAATTGTTCAGATATCAGTGAGTGCTTTTGCCAGTGGCAGAGCAGAAGTGGACACTGTTCTTGTCTTCTCTGGGCAAGAATGAAGAGACAGAGTCCTTTTCCTTCTCTACCCGCCCCGCCCCGAACTGTCATGAATGCCGAGCCGGATCTGTGGGCCTTGGCTATTTCTGCCATCCTGAGACACATGTTTAAAATAAAAAATCTGGGTAATGGAATCTATCACATTAAAGAAGTAGACTCACAGGAAGGCTGGTTGGGGCACTGCTAATTGATATGTTAAATTCTGGCCTGCCTGCTCAGTGCTGTTCATGAATATTATATCTCTGATGCATATCATTTTAAATTTTAAGGCACAGTTGCACGCTCTCATATGTTAGTCAATTTTAGTGTGCTGGTGCTGCCTCATTGGCAGTGTACCTCAATTGCAGTATTGTCAGAGGGGTGCTAGAATACGGGACTAATGCATTTTAATGCGGTGATGCGGACACTAGCATTAAAATGTGTTCGTCAAAAGCCTGATGCGGCCCTACCCTAACCCAGCCCTGAAACTGCGAAAAGTAAAATTATAATAACGTTATTATAATTTTATTTTTCCTGCTCAAAGAGAGCATTGTTTAAAGTGTTCATGTTAATCACAGTGCCCATCATGAGCTGAAATCAACATAAAAACTTGAACAAATGCACACAATCACCATGCAGCCCAGCTCTATTAAGAAAAGAAATGCAGCAACAAAGCTGCTAAGGTTTCATATTGATATGTGGGACGGTTTCAAACCTGCCTTAAAACCGTTCACGAGTATCTGTATGTGAGGAAATACACAGTCTTTTCACTTTTTTAAGCAAACGTTTGGAGTGATATTTAGCGCTGCGCCCACACGTGCGCCTGGTTACTGACGCACACAGCCTAGGTTGCAGTGCACATAGACCTTACACTGCCGCACACAGAGGAAAAAAATTAGAGGGAACATTGCTGCCAACACTTCTTGGATGAAGTGCTGACAGCCAATCAGATCTCACGATGAGATGTGTGGTTAGGCTCCGCCCAGATATATACATGTTTTTCCTTTTAATTTTCTCAGGAACTACTGGAGGGATTTACACAATTTAAGCAAAAGCGTGATCTGCGAATCAGACTCTACCATTTTGCCAAATTTCTAGTAATTCCGTTCAGCCGTTCGGGCTGTAGCCGTGTCTAATTGTCCTATGGAAAATAACATGGGGAAAACACGTTTTGGGACCCCCGTTTTTTCACAGCCCCCACTTGACGAATCCCCCCAAAACTTTCAGGAAAGGAGCGGAGCGGAGCGGAGTGGGCCATCTTCTTTGAGAAATTCGTGAAGATTCATCAACCGGCGCCAAAGTTATTCTCAATAGAATGTTGCGAATTTCCTATGGAAACTAGGTCCTAACTATATATAACTACTGGCGACCGCCAGTAGGTAATATTTATATATATATATATCCAGTTCTTCAATATGGAAAAACTGAAAGAGCAAATATAAATTGAAAGGTATTTATACAAATATGTATATATTTCTATAGATGTTTATTTGCAGATATTTATTATCATTGTTATTCCCTGCCATTTTAAACTATAAGTAGCCTCTTTAGTGTTTGCAACACGTCATGTGATCAAGCCTCTGGAGAGAGGTAAAACACCTCATGGCGGACATGCTGGCTGATCTATAAAATTTGCACCAATAAAGCACTGAATATCTGGCACCAGAATCGGATTCACTCATCGTCATTTACCTTGTCAAAAGTCGGGTACGTGGTTACGTGTGGCGAGAACTACTCAATTTCGATGCCCCAAGAGGCTTCGGTGGTGCGAGTGAAACCCCTCCCCTTTGTAAGGGCTCGGTGGCTGGAAGCTGTTGGTTCCGTAACCTGGAACTAATTTTACACGGCGTGGAGTAAGCTGCGAGTAGGCCCTGGATACTGCAAGAGAACCTGCTTAGGTGAAAGGAGTCGGCACCTACCGAGTCAGCAGATCGGACGGAAGCCTGATAGCTCAGTCCAGGTAGGGAACAGACGTTATAGTGGGGAGTGTGCCCGGATTGTAGCGTGGATATTTTTTGTGTTTCACAAGTTAAAATGCTGACATCTGTTATTCAGTGCAGCATCAAAACTTGCCATATCATAAAAAACAGCAATTATGTCGGCGGATGTGTTGCGGAACAGGGAGGAAGCGGCCGAGACATTGTTTGTAGATTCCCCAGCAGGGGGTCGATAACTCTGAGACAGGCTGCAATAACTGAAAGTAACCCCACAGTGAGGGACATGTACAGAAACTTGGAAAAACTGATGAGAAAAGAATAGGACAAATGGTGGGAGAACAAGTCCCTATCCCGATATTTACAAGTTGGCCGAGTGCCGAGGGGTCTGCGCATAACTTTGGCCCCCAGCTATGAAACCCCGGATCCGACCATGTTACCCGAATGGGCAGAAACCAATCTAGAGTCCTCGAGCAAACTCATGGTCATTCTAGTGAAATATGCGGAAAGTGACCGCATCAAAATCTGGAAATAGAAATTGCCAAAACTGAAAGGAGCGAACAAACGGATAAGATGAGAGCAGACATGATGACTAGGCTGGGTAAAGATGAGGACATTATCAAAAAAGCAATGCCTTTAAATTCGAGCGAGGCCGGATCGACTATCTTAATGGGCAGATATTCACCTTTGCGAAAAGGTATGATAATGTAAAGGCGCGGGCAAGGAAAACACGTCAAGACACGACAGAGGCAATCTCAATTTCAGCGTCATCAACAGATCTAAGCTCTGCAGCAGAAAGTGAGCCTGAAGGTGAGGCAGCAGGGCCTCAAAAGGCGGGGTTTACAAAACTTTCCTTGGCACATGAAGTGAGCTGTCTGTGCCAGAACCGCCGGGACACACTAAGACCTCGGATTCCAACAGGTGGCAGGTTCAACAAAAAAGGGCCAATCATAAACAAAACAAAAGGGGCAAATGCCACAAGAGGAAAACAAAACAACGATCATCAATCTCACAGACACAAAACTCCCAAAAAAGTTTTAAGACAATCCTAGGCATAGGATTGACGTATTGCCCACCATGCAATTTCAACTACGCTGACACCAGGATGGATGCATATAGGTTCGTGACAAAACTGAAATTAAATAAGTTCTTTTTGCTGCAACCAAATAGAAAAAATCGAGTTGAAACACCTAGCAGTCCATCACTATTAAGTGCCGGAGACCGTTCGGCTTTTAAAGACATCTGGTCATTACAAAATGAATCTGACATGTTAACAAGCATGTCAATGACAACTTCAAGAGAGAATCAGGGATCATGCAGAACTCCCTTCAAACCCAAATCTGTCTTCCAGCCGGTCATGACCCATGACAATTTGGATGTGTATCAGGAATTGATTACTAAAGACTTGAAGAAACTATACATTGCCACTAATAAGAAACATGCTGTAATAAACAAGAAAAATCAAAGTTACAATAATCTGATCAAGAAACTTGAATCTAACAAAAACATCATTGTTAGACAAGCAGATAAAGGCGGGAACATCATCCTATGGCCACGCCAAATGTACTTATGTGAAGCAGAAACACAACTACAGGATCCCTATTTTCTTGCCATAAAATCAGCATGGCAAGATCAGATTGAAATTGATGGCATGGAGGAGTGGCAATCTCATTACCAATGAAGAATTTTGTTACCTCAAGAAAGATCATCCTGTAATCCCAAAATTCTATCTGATACCCAAAGTTCATAAAAAGACGGACATTCCCCCTGGTCGACCGATTATCTCCGCAATCAACAGTTCCACCGAGAATATTTCGAAGTATATAGACTACTTCTTGCAGGACTGGGTCAAAGGACTATGTTCTTATGTACAAGATACCTCAGATTTTATTCGCAAACTGTACAATATTGTTTGGAATTCAGAATGTCTTTTGATGACACTGGATGTGTTATCATCATATCGTTCTATAAAACACTGTGATGGTTTAAAAGCAGTACAGCATAATCTAAACAAGCGTCCGATTAATTTTTCATCCCATAACAAAATGCTGTTATCAATGATACAGAACGGTCTAGAACAGAATTTTTTCTTGTATAATAACCAGGTATACCAGAAAATTAGGGGGGTAGCTGCGGGGGCCTGCTTCTCCCCCAGTTTTGAATGTTTATACATGGGACTGTGGGACGAGCAGGTCCTCATGGTTCGACATCAGGCTACTATGCGAGACCATGTACCCATTTACCTGAGATACATAGACGATCTATTTATGATTTGGCAGGGATCTATAAATGACGCACAGCAATTTGTGGAGGAATTAAATGACAATAACTTAAATTTACAATTTGCCTCTATTATAGATGCCAAATCCATCTGCTTTTTGGTTACAGAAGTATATGTTGAAAACACAAATCTGGCTACAAAATTACATAGGAAGTCAACTGCAGGTAATACCATACTGCATGTGGCTAGCCAACATCCACACCACCTGATAAGCAGTATTCCCTTTTGGGAGATGCGGCGTATTAGGAGGATATGTAGTTCAGATTTAGAGTGTTTTAATGCACAGGAGGAGAGCAGACTACGATTCTTGACAAGGGGATACTCGGAGGAGGTCCTAACAAAACCTAAAGACCGATCAAGAACCTTGTCAAGAGAACAAGCTTTACTTCTAAATCTAAAGTAGCAAGGAGTGAGTTGAATGAGTCAAAAATTCAGCCAAAAATCATACTAACATTTAACAGAGAGCACAATGATATCAGAAAGATTTTCTGCAGGAACTGGAACCTGGTGGCAGGAGATCCTGTCATAGGGGGGTTGGTAACTAAAAAAACAGAGCTAGAAAAATCTCGATCTATGGCAAGTAAATTAGTAAGCAATTGCCCAGAGGTATCGGTACCTAGCACATGGATGGCACTTAGTAAAGGATTTAAAAAATGCTTTACTTGAAAGCATGCCGTTATGGTTGCAATAAAACGCACTTTACAGTTCCATTCAAGGATAAACCTGTACAACTACGCCTCCTAGAGACAAGATACATATTGGAGCTTGACAGTAAGACTCCGGCAGGTTTAAATGCAAGTGAAGATCTGTATACCTGCTTATAGTTGCATGGCAGTTCTCTATGGGAATCATTTTTTATGGGAACCATTATTTCTTACATAGGCATTATGGAACAATTTTGTGGCCTGTTAGGGAGGAGAAAGTACAACAGAAACAAACAAGATTCACAAAGAGGCTCATCTTCCATCCCTATTTTAATATTTGCACAAATTTCACTTTATAGCAGAATTTGCACATAATTAGCACATTGGTTTTTTACACGACAAGGAGGAGTTCATAGTTTGAATTTGATTGAACAATGTAGTTCGATGCATGGTATTAACCCACTTGGTTTATATATGCAGTTAATCAATATGGATAAACGGAAAGAGCAAATATCAATTGAAAGGTATTTATACAAATATTTATATATTTCTATAGATGTATATTTACAGATATTTATTATCATTGTATTTATATAATGGTTTTATAATGGTTAAACATTGATTTTAGACATGGTGTCTGTTATTTAAATCAGAATTTTTCCTTTGTAAATATTTCTTCAGTTTTTATTGATCTACTGCATTGAGGATGGCTGTTATTCCCCGCCATTTTAAACTACAAAGTACCTTCTTTAGTGTTTGCAACACGTCATGTGATCAAGCCTATGTAGAGAGGCGAAACGCATCATGGCGGACATGCTGGGCGATCAATGAAATTTGCACTAATAAAGCACTGAATATCTGGCACCAGAATCGGGTTCACTCATCGTCATTTACCTTGTCAAAAGTCGGGTACGTGGTTACGTGTGGCGAGAACTACTCAATATATACATATATACATATATATATATATATATATATTACCTACTGGCGGTCGCCAGTAGGTATATATAGTTAGGATTTTTTCCCTATGGGATTTTTGAAAATTCTATGTCTAATAACTTTGGCGTTTGTGGACGGAATTGGCTGAAATTTTCTGGAAAATGGAACATTTTGTTTCTGAGCAGCCCTTGGAAATTTGGGGGGGTTCGTCAAGGGGGGGCCGAGAAAAAAGGGGGGTCCCAAAACGTGTTTTTAACATTGAGTTTTCCATAGGGCGGTTGGCCTCACTTTTAGCCCGAACGGCTGAATGGATTTGCATGAAACTTGGCAAAATTGTAGGGACTGGTAGCCCGATGTGCCTTTTCTAGGTCTCAATATATGTGCTCCAGTGGATTTTGAGAAATTAATGTTTAAAAAAAGATATATATCTGTAAGCGCGCTCTGGGCAGCGCTCCGGTCCGCGGACCTTAAGCGTACCGGAACTTCGCGTATCTAAGCTGATTGGCTCTCCGGTGTCTGTCAACATTCTAAACAGTCCGGAGCGGCCGCCATCTTGTCTCTCGGTAGGATTGAGAGACAAGAGGAGGCCAAAACAAAGGGGGAAATAACCATAAGGGGGCATACTAGATCCTCCCTGACCCCCTAGGTTTAATGTGGAGGTTTTAAAAGGGCCCCGCGGGGCGAAAAAAACAAAAAAAAATTGTTTTTTTTGCGTTGGAAGCGCCCGGTCCGCGAACCGGGAAGCGTTCTGGGCAGCGTACTGCAATGAAAAATGAATGATAGACTTTTCAAATGCTGTATGTTAATTGATTGTTGGTTTTGTTGATTATTTTTTATTTTCTTTATTTTTTAAGCATTTTTTTTTATTGTGATTGTGTTTCATAATTTATTAAACTTTCTAACATTTCATTGTCAGAAATTTCATAATTATCATTGAATATACATTGTAGTCTCTGAGGGTGTAAAATGTCCTCATTTTCAAGGAGGTTATCTACTGCTTGTACACATTGCAGTAGTTCTTTGTCTAAAGTTTCATCGAAAAATTCAATATCATTTTCATCATTGATTTCTTGGCTGCTCTCTTGCAGGACAATTTGAAATTCAACTTTCTGTTCGCCTTCCATTTTGCCTGAAATTTAGATTAAAAAAATATATATTAGTAGAGATAGGGCACTGTTGGGATTAATTTTGGGCAGTGTATAGTATCAGAGTGGAAGTAGGAATATAAAAAAGTGTATGTGATTTAACGTAAGTAAATTCATAATTATACAAGAGAAGCCTAACTCCATCCATAACTATAACAGAGAAGTCTATCTAAATCTATAACTACTACAGAGGGATAGTATATAACTATCAGAAAAAGTTTACCATATTAACTTATAGTGCACAATATACTTCAGTTTTAAAAATAAAAACTTACCTTTAGATAGAAGTTGAAGGAATTAGTGAAAATCCTATTGAAATGTACACCAAGAAGTAGTAGTCAAAATGGCTGTGTTTTCTTCTCTTCCTTTATATATATTCAGGTATATAACCAATCAAATGTCAGGTAAAAAAAGTAGAAAATGAAAGTAACATTTTAATTGGTTGTCAATTCCAACACTTCAGATGTGTTTTGTGAAGTAATTTACCTCACGGTATTTAGAGAGGTCTACAGGCTAAATGGCTAAATGGAATTCCAATCAAATTTGTGAAAATGGTAGGGATTGGTATGTAGTATGAGCTAGTCTATATTTGGTGAAATTGTCTCCAGTGGCTTTTCTGTGAACTACTTTCCCACCTTTTTTGATGGTGCGCTTCCCAGGGAGCGCCCCGGTACGCGAACCGTTGAGCGCCCCGGTTCGCGAACCTTAAGCGTAACGGGAGTCCACCATTTTGTGTTTCGGTCGAATTAAGATACAAGATGGAGGGCAAATAATGTTTAGAATGGGTAGAAGGGGGCACGGTAGACTTATCTTGACCCCCTAGGTTTTGTGAGGGTGGCTGAGGAGGCCCATATGTGCCCATATGTGCGGAAAAAAAAAAAAATTCGCGAGGTTAGCTCCCGGTTCGCGTACCGGGTAGCGCCCCAGGGAGCGTACTTTGTTGAAAATTAGTGAAAAATGTTAGAGTAAAATAATAATTGTGAGTGATCAGATGTAGGGTAGCTCTGAGAAGAGCTTTTGGGTTTATGGTACATTTAGGTACTTATAAGTAGGTACCAATGCACATTCTTAAATTCAGAGTGAAAATTCTGTTGCCCTCATCTGAGAAGTGAACTCCATCTCCTCTGTAGATATCTTGCATGTAGTAACGCAAGTTATTGTTGTACAGGGAGCCCATTCCATGGTCTCTCATGTAAGCTGAAACAGATTTGTTTACATGCTTCCTCGACTTCTCAATTTGTGGACAAAATTGGTTTGACCACCTCCATTTCTGTCTTTGGCATATATTTGAATATACCAAGGCAGTCTGAGGAAAAAGTGCCATTAATTGCTCAAAGGTGTCCTTTAAAAGCATTTCCAGACCTACACCAGTCAAAGTGCCCAAGTCATTACCTCCACAGTGCACAATTAACAGGTCAGGTTTGGGTAAATGCATAAAGGTTTTCACCAATGGTATCAATTGGTGACATTTTAATCCTCTGTGGCCAAACCACTTAATTTCCACATCTTGTAAATTGAGGTTAGGTAAATTCCTGTTTTCAGTGTACCTTTGAGCCCAGTGAATATAACTATGTCCAACAATCCAGACAGAAAACATGGTGAGAGAAGGTTCTCCTGCAGTCAGATGAAGTGTGGCAATGAAATGGCAGTTGAAAAAATGAGAGTTTAAAATGAAAAAACTGTGGAGTTTCTGTGTTCATGAAGCAGTAACAGTGATTGGTGGATTTTGATTGCTGAAAACAGAAAGTTAGGGTGCACGGATGAGTTATTTGAAAGATGTATTTTGAATGGTCAATAAAAAATCATTAAATGAAAGAATGCACTGGATATGCAGGTGCACTGAGAGTTCAGAGTTCAATTGCAACATTGTTGTGTGAACTTGCAAACACCAGAAGTCTTCCAAGAGGTGGTTGCCATGCAGAAAAGGCAGAAAGGGCAGAGGGGGGAAGGGTTTTCATTTGAAAAAAAGTGAGGGAAGAGTTTTGATTGGGTGACATGAGAGATATGTGTGAAGAATTACAGCATTTCTGTGCTTTTGATAGCTACAGACTCTGGAGTGCATACCTTTTGCTCTGCTGAAGACAAATTGGTGTGTTTCTGAGACTGTTTTCAAACTCAAAGTATTTGCTAAGGTGAGAAAATATTTCTTTAATTTAGATAGAGAATAGTGTGCTTTAAGGAGAAAATTATGAATTATGTGGCGCAAATTGCTTGTAAATATGCTCCCACCTGTGCAAGGAAAATTTAGATTTTTAATGTTTGTGTTACATAGCCATGTTAAAAGTGATACAAACATGCTGCAAAGGCAATTAAAAAACGCTTTTATGTGTCTTAAGGACATTTTAAGTAATTTTCCCATGTGCAGTGTTTTGAAATTATGATTTGAAAATCGTTTTTGGGGAAAAGGAATTGTTTTTAAATTTATGACAAGGACATAATGGTGTATGCTTCTTTATAAGGCAATTGACTGTCCCTGATGTTATTTTTCCCATTTTAATGTAAGACCTTTCTCTGTGGCGCAAATTGCTTGTAAATATGCTCCCACCTGTGCATGGCAAATTTAGATTTTAAATGTTTGTGTTACATAGCCATGTTAAAAGTGACCCAACCATGCTGGAAAGGCAATAAAAAAACACTTTCATGTGTCTTAAGGACATTTTAAGTAATTTCCCTGTGGGCAGTGTTTTCAAATTATGAATTGAAAATCGTTTTTGAGGTAAAGGAATGTTGTTAAAATTTATGTGCGCCATATGCCCCCAAATTTCTTTTTCAGGGGTGCAGCAGGGTGTTATTGAGACACCCCTACACCTTTGGAAAAATTCCTAATTTGCGATGAGCTAATTGCTAATTGCAAATTGCACCTTCTTTCATATGGGCATCCTGGCGCATGGAAATGAATGGGTAATTTGCAATTAGCAATTAGCTCATCGCAAATTTGGAATGGTAAAGAATCGCTATTTATTCCTTAAAATTCGCTATTTTGGAAATGCAAAATAGTTATATGATACATATGGCGGTTGATGTCTAACAAGATAAGAAGCTTAGGGATAGATTTATGATGACTGGCGCAATGAAGTGGACATCACTTACTTCATTGGTAGAGCTTTACATGTATTATGTCCTCTGTATTCTTCATCAAGAGTAACTTTAATCTGCAATCCTGAGTAGGCCTCACCTTAAACAAACCTCTGGATAGGCCACATCTTTTCGTCATCCTGAATTAATCATTTAAAATGCTAGGGACAGATTTATGATAGGTGTATGCCTCTTTTGCGCCACTTACAAAACACTGTCCATGGGGAAATGACTTAAAATGTCCTTTTTTTTAAAGCGTTTGCAATTTTTTTGGGTCACTTTTAACATGGCTATGTGACTCAAACAGTCAAAATTTAAATTCACCATGCACAGGTGGGAGCATATTTACAAGGAATGTGCTCCATGGGGAAAGGTCTTATAATGTAATATGGGAAAAATGACATCAGAGACACTGAAATGCCTTATAGAGAAGCATACACCATTATGTCCTTGTCATAAATTTGCAAACCATTACCTTTCCCCAAAAACGATTTTCAAATCATAATTTGAAAACACTGCACATGTGGAAATGACTTAAAATGTCCTTAATTCAAAATTTGCTATTCCTTATTTTGCGATTGCACTGAAGGATTTGCAAATTTTGCGATTCCTTAAATGCAATGTATCAAACAAAAAATATGTAAAAAATGACATTAAGGATTTGGAAACTACCACCAACTTCTAGTTGGTGGTAATTTGTGAATTCTTTTCAAAAAGCTTTTTTTCCAAAAAACAAAAGATGCCATATGACGCCCATACATGCCCTTAGGGCATGTATGTGCGCCATATGCCCCCAAATTTATTTTTCAGGGGGTGCAGCAGGGTGTTCTTGAGACACCCCTGCACCCTTGGAAAAATTCCTATTTTGTGATGAGCTAATTGCTAATCGCAAATTGCACCTTCATTCCTATGAGCCTCCTAGCCCATGGAAATGAATGGGTAATTTGCAATTAGCAATTGCTCATTGCAAATTAGGAATGGTAAAGAATTGCTATTTATTCCTTAAAATTCGCTATTTAGGAAATGCAAAATAGTTTGATGGGACATATGGTGGTTCATCTGTAACAAGATAAGAAGCTTAGGGATACATTTATGATGACTGGCGAAATAAAGTGCAAATCACTTACTTCATTGGTAGGCCTTTACATGTATTATCTCTTCTGTATTCTTCATCAAGCGTAACTTTAATCTGCAATCCTGAGTAGGCCTCACCTTAAACAAACCTCTGGATAGGCCACACCTTATCGTCATCCTGGATTAATCATTTAAAATGCTAGGGACAGATTTATGATAGGTGTATGCCTCTTTTGCGCCACTGTGCGTCACTTTTATGATGCAGCGGCGGTGCAAAAGATTTGCTATGAGGCGACAAAATTACAAATTGATGCTTTTAGGCAGATATGTCATGGTGTAAAAAAAAACGTACCACATGAAACCGATGCAGCAGTGATGCAAAAGATGCACCATGTTGCAAGACAGGCCTCACTTGGGGCCATATGTATCAAGCTAATTAGCATTCGCAAAGATCAAAATTCTGCGAATTTCGGCCTTTGCGAATGCTAATTAGACAAATGGTATGTATCAAACAAGTTTGATGCAAAATAAGGAATAGCAAAATTTGCTATTCCTTATTTTGCGATCGCACTGAAGGATTTGCAAATTTTGCGATTACTTAAATGCAATGTATCAAACAAAAAATATGTAAAAAAATGACATTAAGGATTTGGAAACTACCACCAACTTCTAGTTGGTGGTAATTTGTGAATTCTTTTCAAAAAGCTTTTTTTCCAAAAAAACAAAAGGTGCCATATGACGCCCATACATGCCCTTAGGGCATGTATGTGCGCCATATGCCCGCAAATTTCTTTTTCAGGGGGTGCAGCAGGGTGTTCTTGAGACACCCCTGCACCCTTGGAAAAATTCCTATTTTGTGATGAGCTAATTGCTAATCGCAAATTGCACCTTCATTCCTATGAGCCTCCTAGCCCATGGAAATGAATGGGTAATTTGCAATTAGCAAATTGCTCATTGCAAATTAGGAATGGTAAAGAATTGCTACTTATTCCTTAAAATTCGCTATTTAGGAAATGCAAAATAGTTTGATGGTACATATGGTGGTTCATCTGTAACAAGATAAGAAGCTTAGGGATACATTTATGATGACTGGCGAAATAAAGTGCAAATCACTTACTTCATTGGTAGGCCTTTACATGTATTATCTCTTCTGTATTCTTCATCAAGCGTAACTTTAATCTGCAATCCTGAGTAGGCCTCACCTTAAACAAACCTCTGGATAGGCCACACCTTATCGTCATCCTGGATTAATCATTTAAAATGCTAGGGACAGATTTATGATAGGTGTATGCCTCTTTTGCGCCACTGTGCGTCACTTTTATGATGCAGCGGCGGTGCAAAAGATTTGCTATGAGGCGACAAAATTACAAATTGATGCTTTTAGGCAGATATGTCATGGTGTAAAAAAAACGTACCACATGAAACCGATGCAGCAGTGATGCAAAAGATGCACCATGTTGCAAGACAGGCCTCACTTGGGGCCATATGTATCAAGCTAATTAGCATTCGCAAAGATCAAAATTCTGCGAATTTCGGCCTTTGTGAATGCTAATTAGACAAATGGTATGTATCAAACAAGTTTGGTGCAAAATAAGGAATAGCAAAATTTGCTATGCCTTATTTTGCGATTGCACTGAAGGATTTGCAAATTTTGCGATTACTTAAATGCAATGTATCAAACAAAAAATATGTAAAAAAATGACATTAAGGATTTGGAAACTACCACCAACTTCTAGTTGGTGGTAATTTGCGAATTCTTTTCAAAAAGCTTTTTTTCCAAAAAACAAAAGGTGCCATATGACGCCCATACATGCCCTTAGGGCATGTATGTGCGCCATATGCCCCCAAATTTCTTTTTCAGGGGGTGCAGCAGGGTGTTCTTGAGACACCCCTGCACCCTTGGAAAAATTCCTATTTTGTGATGAGCTAATTGCTAATCGCAAATTGCACCTTCATTCCTATGAGCCTCCTAGCCCATGGAAATGAATGGGTAATTTGCAATTAGCAAATTGCTCATTGCAAATTAGGAATGGTAAAGAATTGCTATTTATTCCTTAAAATTCGCTATTTAGGAAATGCAAAATAGTTTGATGGTACATATGGTGGTTCATCTGTAACAAGATAAGAAGCTTAGGGATACATTTATGATGACTGGCGAAATAAAGTGCAAATCACTTACTTCATTGGTAGGCCTTTACATGTATTATCTCTTCTGTATTCTTCATCAAGCGTAACTTTAATCTGCAATCCTGAGTAGGCCTCACCTTAAACAAACCTCTGGATAGGCCACACCTTATCGTCATCCTGGATTAATCATTTAAAATGCTAGGGACAGATTTATGATAGGTGTATGCCTCTTTTGCGCCACTGTGCGTCACTTTTATGATGCAGCGGCGGTGCAAAAGATTTGCTATGAGGCGACAAAATTACAAATTGATGCTTTTAGGCAGATATGTCATGGTGTAAAAAAAACGTACCACATGAAACCGATGCAGCAGTGATGCAAAAGATGCACCATGTTGCAAGACAGGCCTCACTTGGGGCCATATGTATCAAGCTAATTAGCATTCGCAAAGATCAAAATTCTGCGAATTTCGGCCTTTGCGAATGCTAATTAGACAAATGGTATGTATCAAACAAGTTTGATGCAAAATAAGGAATAGCAAAATTTGCTATTCCTTATTTTGCGATTGCACTGAAGGATTTGCAAATTTTGCGATTACTTAAATGCAATGTATCAAACAAAAAATATGTAAAAAAATGACATTAAGGATTTGGAAACTACCACCAACTTCTAGTTGGTGGTAATTTGTGAATTCTTTTCAAAAAGCTTTTTTTCCAAAAAACAAAAGGTGCCATATGACGCCCATACATGCCCTTAGGGCATGTATGTGCGCCATATGCCCCCAAATTTCTTTTTCAGGGGGTGCAGCAGGGTGTTCTTGAGACACCCCTGCACCCTTGGAAAAATTCCTATTTTGTGATGAGCTAATTGCTAATCGCAAATTGCACCTTCATTCCTATGAGCCTCCTAGCCCATGGAAATGAATGGGTAATTTGCAATTAGCAAATTGCTCATTGCAAATTAGGAATGGTAAAGAATTGCTATTTATTCCTTAAAATTCGCTATTTAGGAAATGCAAAATAGTTTGATGGTACATATGGTGGTTCATCTGTAACAAGATAAGAAGCTTAGGGATACATTTATGATGACTGGCGAAATAAAGTGCAAATCACTTACTTCATTGGTAGGCCTTTACATGTATTATCTCTTCTGTATTCTTCATCAAGCGTAACTTTAATCTGCAATCCTGAGTAGGCCTCACCTTAAACAAACCTCTGGATAGGCCACACCTTATCGTCATCCTGGATTAATCATTTAAAATGCTAGGGACAGATTTATGATAGGTGTATGCCTCTTTTGCGCCACTGTGCGTCACTTTTATGATGCAGCGGCGGTGCAAAAGATTTGCTATGAGGCGACAAAATTACAAATTGATGCTTTTAGGCAGATATGTCATTGTGTAAAAAAAAACGAACCACATGAAACCGATGCAGCAGTGATGCAAAAGATGCACCATGTTGCAAGACAGGCCTCACTTGGGGCCATATGTATCAAGCTAATTAGCATTCGCAAAGATCAAAATTCTGCGAATTTCGGCCTTTGCGAATGCTAATTAGACAAATGGTATGTATCAAACAAGTTTGATGCAAAATAAGGAATAGCAAAATTTGCTATTCCTTATTTTGCGATTGCACTGAAGGATTTGCAAATTTTGCGATTACTTAAATGCAATGTATCAAACAAAAAATATGTAAAAAAATGACATTAAGGATTTGGAAACTACCACCAACTTCTAGTTGGTGGTAATTTGTGAATTCTTTTCAAAAAGCTTTTTTTCCAAAAAACAAAAGGTGCCATATGACGCCCATACATGCCCTTAGGGCATGTATGTGCGCCATATGCCCCCAAATTTCTTTTTCAGGGGGTGCAGCAGGGTGTTCTTGAGACACCCCTGCACCCTTGGAAAAATTCCTATTTTGTGATGAGCTAATTGCTAATCGCAAATTGCACCTTCATTCCTATGAGCCTCCTAGCCCATGGAAATGAATGGGTAATTTGCAATTAGCAAATTGCTCATTGCAAATTAGGAATGGTAAAGAATTGCTACTTATTCCTTAAAATTCGCTATTTAGGAAATGCAAAATAGTTTGAAGGTACATATGGTGGTTCATCTGTAACAAGATAAGAAGCTTAGGGATACATTTATGATGACTGGCGAAATAAAGTGCAAATCACTTACTTCATTGGTAGGCCTTTACATGTATTATCTCTTCTGTATTCTTCATCAAGCGTAACTTTAATCTGCAATCCTGAGTAGGCCTCACCTTAAACAAACCTCTGGATAGGCCACACCTTATCGTCATCCTGGATTAATCATTTAAAATGCTAGGGACAGATTTATGATAGGTGTATGCCTCTTTTGCGCCACTGTGCGTCACTTTTATGATGCAGCGGCGGTGCAAAAGATTTGCTATGAGGCGACAAAATTACAAATTGATGCTTTTAGGCAGATATGTCATGGTGTAAAAAAAACGTACCACATGAAACCGATGCAGCAGTGATGCAAAAGATGCACCATGTTGCAAGACAGGCCTCACTTGGGGCCATATGTATCAAGCTAATTAGCATTCGCAAAGATCAAAATTCTGCGAATTTCGGCCTTTGCGAATGCTAATTAGACAAATGGTATGTATCAAACAAGTTTGATGCAAAATAAGGAATAGCAAAATTTGCTATTCCTTATTTTGCGATTGCACTGAAGGATTTGCAAATTTTGCGATTACTTAAATGCAATGTATCAAACAAAAAATATGTAAAAAAATGACATTAAGGATTTGGAAACTACCACCAACTTTTAGTTGGTGGTAATTTGTGAATTCTTTTCAAAAAGCTTTTTTTCCAAAAAACAAAAGGTGCCATATGACGCCCATACATGCCCTTAGGGCATGTATGTGCGCTATATGCCCCCAAATTTCTTTTTCAGGGGGTGCAGCAGGGTGTTCTTGAGACACCCCTGCACCCTTGGAAAAATTCCTATTTTGTGATGAGCTAATTGCTAATCGCAAATTGCACCTTCATTCCTATGAGCCTCCTAGCCCATGGAAATGAATGGGTAATTTGCAATTAGCAAATTGCTCATTGCAAATTAGGAATGGTAAAGAATTGCTATTTATTCCTTAAAATTCGCTATTTAGGAAATGCAAAATAGTTTGATGGTACATATGGTGGTTCATCTGTAACAAGATAAGAAGCTTAGGGATACATTTATGATGACTGGCGAAATAAAGTGCAAATCACTTACTTCATTGGTAGGCCTTTACATGTATTATCTCTTCTGTATTCTTCATCAAGCGTAACTTTAATCTGCAATCCTGAGTAGGCCTCACCTTAAACAAACCTCTGGATAGGCCACACCTTATCGTCATCCTGGATTAATCATTTAAAATGCTAGGGACAGATTTATGATAGGTGTATGCCTCTTTTGCGCCACTGTGCGTCACTTTTATGATGCAGCGGCGGTGCAAAAGATTTGCTATGAGGCGACAAAATTACAAATTGATGCTTTTAGGCAGATATGTCATGGTGTAAAAAAAACGTACCACATGAAACCGATGCAGCAGTGATGCAAAAGATGCACCATGTTGCAAGACAGGCCTCACTTGGGGCCATATGTATCAAGCTAATTAGCATTCGCAAAGATCAAAATTCTGCGAATTTCGGCCTTTGTGAATGCTAATTAGACAAATGGTATGTATCAAACAAGTTTGGTGCAAAATAAGGAATAGCAAAATTTGCTATTCCTTATTTTGCGATTGCACTGAAGGATTTGCAAATTTTGCGATTACTTAAATGCAATGTATCAAACAAAAAATATGTAAAAAAATGACATTAAGGATTTGGAAACTACCACCAACTTCTAGTTGGTGGTAATTTGCGAATTCTTTTCAAAAAGCTTTTTTTCCAAAAAACAAAAGGTGCCATATGACGCCCATACATGCCCTTAGGGCATGTATGTGCGCCATATGCCCCCAAATTTCTTTTTCAGGGGGTGCAGCAGGGTGTTCTTGAGACACCCCTGCACCCTTGGAAAAATTCCTATTTTGTGATGAGCTAATTGCTAATCGCAAATTGCACCTTCATTCCTATGAGCCTCCTAGCCCATGGAAATGAATGGGTAATTTGCAATTAGCAAATTGCTCATTGCAAATTAGGAATGGTAAAGAATTGCTATTTATTCCTTAAAATTCGCTATTTAGGAAATGCAAAATAGTTTGATGGTACATATGGTGGTTCATCTGTAACAAGATAAGAAGCTTAGGGATACATTTATGATGACTGGCGAAATAAAGTGCAAATCACTTACTTCATTGGTAGGCCTTTACATGTATTATCTCTTCTGTATTCTTCATCAAGCGTAACTTTAATCTGCAATCCTGAGTAGGCCTCACCTTAAACAAACCTCTGGATAGGCCACACCTTATCGTCATCCTGGATTAATCATTTAAAATGCTAGGGACAGATTTATGATAGGTGTATGCCTCTTTTGCGCCACTGTGCGTCACTTTTATGATGCAGCGGCGGTGCAAAAGATTTGCTATGAGGCGACAAAATTACAAATTGATGCTTTTAGGCAGATATGTCATGGTGTAAAAAAAACGTACCACATGAAACCGATGCAGCAGTGATGCAAAAGATGCACCATGTTGCAAGACAGGCCTCACTTGGGGCCATATGTATCAAGCTAATTAGCATTCGCAAAGATCAAAATTCTGCGAATTTCGGCCTTTGTGAATGCTAATTAGACAAATGGTATGTATCAAACAAGTTTGATGCAAAATAAGGAATAGCAAAATTTGCTATTCCTTATTTTGCGATTGCACTGAAGGATTTGCAAATTTTGCGATTACTTAAATGCAATGTATCAAACAAAAAATATGTAAAAAATGACATTAAGGATTTGGAAACTATTGTGGTAAATTGGTGGTAATTTGTGAATTCTTTTCAAAAAGCTTTTTTTCAAAAAAACAAAAGGTCCCATATGACGCCAAAACATGCCCTTAGGGCATGTATGTGTGCCATATGCCCCCAAATTTCTTTTTCAGGGGTGCAGCAGGGTGTTCTTGAGACACCCCTGCACCCTTGGAAAAATTCCTAATTTGTGATGAGCAAATTGCTAATCGCAAATTAAACCTTCATTCCTATGAGGCTCCTAGCCCATGGAAATGAATGGGTAACTTGCAATTAGCAATTTGCTCATTGCAAATTAGGAATGGTAAAGAATTGCTATTTATTCCTTAAAATTCGCTATTTAGGAAATGCAAAATAGTTTGATGGTACATATGGCGGTTCATCTGTAACAAGATAAGAAGATTAGGGATAGATTTATGATGACTGGTGCATCACCAGGGATGTGTCAGTCATCCTGTGCCGCTGTTCCGCCACCCATGGTGTGCTGCATTTACAATGCGGGGCATCATGGGGCAAAAATGGCACAGATGCGTGATGTATCTGTGATGTAAAGGTAGTGATTGCTGGAGTTGTATCGCAAGTGCGATGCAGCTCAAGCAAGGCTCAGGGGTGCCCCATCTCCACAATGTTGCGTCAAGACCTATGCCTGCTTAAAGCAGGCGCAGGGTTTTGACGCAGTTTTCTCCTATCTGATTGTAAATACGGCACACCATGGGTGGCAGAGCAGCGGTGCACATTAACTGGTGCATGCCTGGGGATGTGCCATTTAACATAAATCTGCCCCTTTACATTTAAGTATGTGCAGGACACACAGAGTCGGTGAGGCTTATCCAAGGTTAAGAAGAGATGAGTCCTGTTCACTGAAAAATTAGACATAGTCTTCACCTGATCAGCATTTCTGGACATGGCTAAATAATAGCTGCAAAATATTACTCTTGTTAAACAATTTTACTATTATAATCTCTGAGATTTGTCTCTTACTCTGCAACATCTCATTGTTGTTATCTTTCTTTAAAGATAAAGACAACATCAACATGAGTGACAATCTGCAATCAGTTGATTTTGACCTCATCATTGAACTTGTAATTGAAACATCAGTGGATGTTGATCCATTGGATGATTTAAATCCTGAGGATGAAGAAGAGCGTGATGAGGATGCAGATTTGTCCGAATTATATGACATAGGGTGGGAAGCTGACCTGCTTGAGCCTATGGAAATATAAACATTTATTTTTAAAATGTATAATTAATAAAAAGTAAAAATGTAAACCGTTTAATTAAAAAATAAAGACACCTTCAAAAACAGGTTATGTGTAGTGTCTTCAATAAAATATTAAAATATGCTCATAAAATTAGATCAGATTCACATATAAAATAGCACAGGTAACATAAATATAAATGTCATTTCTTTTCTGCTATTTCTGTATTGTAAATTTGCCAAGGACTAAAAAATCTTCTATTTAAAATGTCAAGTAGTGTGTTAAGTTTTTGATCATTGTTATTGATTTACTGTTTGGTAATAATGGTTAATAACATTTTTTATTATATTTTACCACAGATTCAACTGCAGATCATTTCAAGATTTCACCATGCCAACAATAGAAAGACAGAGAAAGGCTGCAAAACGTCAAAGACAGCAGGTGAAACAAAATAAGCAGCAGTCCTCTAACAAAAAGATTTGTCAAGTCACGAAGAAAGCACCGGGTAAGAGCACAAAATATTTCATACGAAATATGTGTAGTAAAAAAAATATTACTACAGAAAATGTTTCAGTCCATAAAAAGATAAGCAAATCAAATGGAAAGGAAAGGCCAATCAAAAATGTTACTGATAGAGCAAGAGATAACTCTGTGCATGATAGTAGAAGAAAACAACAGTTTAGGGACATTCGTAAACGAATGTTCCGCAACAGGATAATTGGCAATTTGTTAAAAAATATTAAGAAAGGTCAACAGAAACTGGTTTTTTATAAGAGAAAAAAAAAAAGTTGAGAAAGTTATTGATCAGGCATTTGAAATTAAACGTAAGTTATTTATTTTGATAATCAATAGAATTAGGAAGCTAAACAAGGCAATTTATGATTTCAAAAGAAATAGTAGATGGAAGAGAATAGTTAATCGTAGTAATTTTTGTGAAGTTTTTTCTGGAGAATGGATGCATAGTTCAAGCTGTGAGGCATTTTTTAATGAGGAGAGTTATTTCCAGGATAATGATTTGGTGCATGCAGTTGACACCAGTGGTCGTGCTTATGAAGTGAAAGATGGTTGTCCAGTTGAAAAAGAAAAACTTGTGACAACAGAGGCAGAAGAGGTGTTAGGTAATGAGGTTTTAGGAAGACGTGCTAAGGGTCCTGTGTACACCTGGAAGTGTAGTAGTATTTGCAGTGTGCGACAGGATTCCATCAATTTGCTTTGTGATTTTGTACGGTCATTTAATAAGAAAAGTTTGAAGCAGAAAATGAAGTTGTTGCAAGAATTAGATCCTTGCAGAGTGAGAGAAGTGACAGGTTTTCATGGTCATTCACTGGCTTGTCTTTCCAGGAGAGTATGCCAGAGTGTTTTTCATCATTTCAGGATGC
The DNA here is from genome assembly GCF_964261635.1 of Lissotriton helveticus. Classification (NCBI taxonomy): domain Eukaryota; kingdom Metazoa; phylum Chordata; class Amphibia; order Caudata; family Salamandridae; genus Lissotriton; species Lissotriton helveticus. The sequence continues at coordinate 748,873,092 of NC_136059.1, read as the reverse complement.
TAGCAGTGCATCATAATAAAGTGAGGAAATTAGTTAGAATGTTGTATTATGCTAAGAGTCCAGCAATTATGCTTAAACAATTATGCGCTGCTCTTTTGCATGGTTCTGAAATAGATGTGAAGAACATATGTGAAGAAATTGAGTTTTGTTACTTTGGAAGTAAAGAGGAGAATGTTGAAATTGACCCAGAAGAAGAGGGTAATGTGGAAGATAGTGTACAGGTTTCCAGTACAGATAATTTCCAGAGGGAAATTGCGACGTTTCAGGTGAAATCAAGTGAGAGGCCTAATTTCACTTGTGTGTGTTGTCGACGCACTTATTATAAGAATCAGACTAAGTTAGTGGATTTATATGCAAAAAGTGAAAGGGAAAATAATAGTGAATGGAAGGATTTTGCAACATACTTGATGGTAGAAAATTGTTTTGATTTGGGATTTGATCAACGTGTGTGTACTTATTGTTGTTGCAAATTAAATCAAAACCAGATGCCTGCTAGAGCAGTTCATAATAATCTGGAATTGGTTGAGATTCCTTCTGAATTGAAGGATTTAAATACTTATGAATCTATTTTGATTCAAAGTATCCATCCCTTTCAGGCTATTGTAAGAATGGAGCCAAAGACAGGGAAATTGCCTCCATCAGATTTACAGAGAGGATTAAAGGGAAGAGTTGTTTATTTGCCTCTAGATTTGAATGAGTTCAGAAAAACTATTTCTTTTTATAAGCTAATTTAAGCAGCCAATCAAAACATAGAGTAGAGGGAATGTAAGTCTGCAACGCTGTCTACTGTTTTACATTGCTTTGTGATTGAAAGTGATGTAGAGAATTAAATAATTGTAGTAGTCATAGAGTTAGTGTAAGTCTGCTTCATAGTAAGCAGTATCAGTGTCATAGGAAATGTAGAACATGACTGAGCAAGAAGGGGAAGATATTACTATTCCAGGATTGTGAAAATGATCTTCAACATTTTAATTCTGAAAGTTGCGGAAATGCCAAATGACGGGATTGGCTTACAAGAAATCCAAGAGTTATAAATGGGTCTGACAAGATTTGGCCTTGTGGAAACTTGTGGTAGAGAGCAAGAAGTCATTTATTGCATGTAACATGTTTTTAAAAACGATGGAGATTTTCTTTCAGAAAGTGGCGGGCTGAAAGTAATAACAGCACAAAAGAGTGTAAGCTGTTCATAGGACATCCTTTGACGTCATGGAAAGTAAGTTAACTTTAAGGAGTTCTGAATTCTGATTTCTTATGTTGTATGGGTTTTTTAAACACAATCATTTTGATTGTGTTTTTTTTCCCCGCTGTTATATGATGAATACCTTCAAGTCACTGTTTTTAGTGAATTTTGATACATTCTGAGAACAGCAAAAATAAACCATTTAACATGTATAATTAATTCTGTACTGTTTGCATTTATGATGTATATGTAGAACTGTGTAGGAGGCATGGAGAAGGTGAGGCTTCTGTAAGTGTCAAAGTTGTTGCATGCAGTGCTGCACTTCTGCGTATTCTTTCATATGCTAGACTACATCTGCACAATGAGATACCTAAGCAAAGGAAACACAAGTGATGTGATTGTGAAATGAGCAAAATAAATTGCACGTATTTCAATTACATCACCTGTGTTTCCTATGTTATGACTGTGCATAGATGTGTGAGCAGTTGATTCACTAGATGTATGGGTTCAAAAGTGCATGTGGAAACAGCTGTATGGGCGGTTGACTGTGTGCATGAGTGTATTGGTGAGTGAATGGATATCTCAGTGCTACATGTCAAAGTAAGTACATATGTAAAACACAGTACATGTGAGAGTTGACATATATAAATAACTGTGCATAAGAGCCAGTGAATGTGTGAGTGGCTGTATGGATCATTGTGAACTTGTATCAGGGATTGTATAAGAGAGTAAATATGTGTTAGTATGTGTTTGAATAAGTAAGGTGTGTATAACTGTATAGTTGAGAAAATGGAGGTGTGATTGATTCTTTGCATGACTGACTAGGTGTGTGTGTAACTTCATGGATGAGTGACAGTCTGTGAGTGTCTGTTTACACTGAGTGTATCTAAGGTTATATTAGAGTCTGAAGAGGTTCATCGTATTATCACATGAATGATGTCATCAGTGATGTGATCAGTAATGTCAAATGAGATGTCATCAGTGATGTCATCAGTGATGTCATTTGAGATGTCATCAGTGATGTCATCAGTGATGTCATTTGAGATGTCATCAGTGATGTCATCAGTGATGTCACTGACCATGTCATGAATGATGTAATATGTGACATGATCAGCAGTGGATTGCGGGTGCGCGATATATAGTTAGTGCAACTAACTATATATGGAATTTCAATGGTTTTGTGTGAGTAAAATAAGGTATTGTAAATGCTAATTCCAAACTATATATGGTCTATAACCTATGGTTTTTTCAGTGAATTTCAATGGTTTTGTAAATGCTAATTCCTAACTTCATAATGATTTGATTCAGCAATGCTATAAAGCTGAGTCAGTGAAATCTTCTAAATTTCACTGTGTTAGTTTTACAGGGCTTTCTTGCAAATTAATGCATACCTTGCAACAAAACACCTATATGAAAACTGACGCAGGTTTCATGTGGCACAGGACTTTACAGCATGACACATCTGCCTAGATGCATCAATTTTTAAATATGTCGCCACATAGCAAATCTTTTGCACCGCCGCTGCGTCACGAAAGTGACGCACAGCGGCACAAAAGAGGCACACGGCTATCATAAATCTGTCCCTAACATGTTAAATGATTGATTCAGGATGACGATAAGGTGTGGCCTATCCAGAGGTTTGTTTAAGGTGAGGCCTACTCAGGGTTGCAGATTAAATGGAGATGGGGCACCCCTGAGCCTTGCTGGAGCTCCATGGCACTTGCGATGCAGCTCCAGCAATGCGCCACCTTTACGGCACAGGTGCATCACGCATCTGTGCTGTTTTTGCCCCATGGAGCGCCGCATTGTAAATGCAACGCACCATGGGTGGCGGAACAGCGGCGCAGGATGACTGGCACATCCCTGGGGATGCACCAGTCATCATAAATCTATCCCTAAGCTTCTTATCTTGTTGGAGATGAAGTGAGGCCTGTCTTGCAACATGGTGCATCTTTTGCATCACTGCTGCATCGGTTTCATGTGGCACGTTTTTTTTACAGCATGACACATCTGCCTAGATGCATCAATTTGTAATTTTGTCGCCACATAGCAAATCTTTTGCACCGCCACTGCGTCACAAAAGTGACATACAGTGGCGCAAAAGAGGCATACACCTATCATAAATCTGTCCCTAGCATTTTAAATGTGGAGCACCATTGAGTGAAAACAGCACAGATGCGTCACGCTTCTGTGCCGCAAAAGCAGCACATTGCAGGAATCACGTTGTAAGCGCAACATGTCTACTGCAATGCACAGGAGCAAGCCACATATTGCATGGTGCATCACTCCTTATGCCTGTTTCAAACAGGCGTAATGATTTGATTCAGCAATGCTATAAAGCTGAGTCAGTGATATCTTCTAAATCTCACTGTGTTAGTTTTACAGGGCTTTCTTGCAAATTAATGCATACCTTGCAACAAAATACCTATATGAAAACTGACGCAGGTTTCATGTGGCACAGGACTTTACAGCATGACACATCTGCCTAGATGCATCAATTTTTAAATATGTCGCCACATAGCAAATCTTTTGCACCGCCACTGCGTCACAAAAGTGACGCACAGCGGCACAAAAGAGGCACACGGCTATCATAAATCTGTCCCTAACATGTTAAATGATTGATTCAGGATGACGATAAGGTGTGGCCTATCCAGAGGTTTGTTTAAGGTGAGGCCTACTCAGGGTTGCAGATTAAATGGAGATGGGGCACCCCTAAGCCTTGCTGGAGCTGCATGGCACTTGCGATGCAGCTCCAGCAATGCGCCACCTTTACGGCACAGATGCGTCACGCATCTGTGCTGTTTTTGCCCCATGGTGCACCGCATTGTAAATGCAGCGCACCATGGGTGGCGGAACAGCGGCGCAGGATGACTGGCACATCCCTGGGGATGCACCAGTCATCATAAATCTATCCCTAAGCTTCTTATCTTGTTGGAGATGAAGTGAGGCCTGTCTTGCAACATGGTCCATCTTTTGCATCACTGCTGCATCGGTTTCATGTGGCACGTTTTTTTTACAGAATGACACATCTGCCTAGATGCATCAATTTGTAATTTTGTCGCCACATAGCAAATCTTTTGCACCGCCACTGCGTCACAAAAGTGACGCACAGTGGCGCAAAAGAGGCATACACCTATCATAAATCTGTCCCTAGCATTTTAAATGATTAATTCAGGATGACGATAAGGTGTGGCCTATCCAAAGGTTTGTTTAAGGTGAGGCCTACCTACATTCATGGGGAAATGAATTAAAATGTCCTTAAGACACATGAAAGCGTTTTTTTAAAGCCTTTGCAGCATTTTTGGGTCACTTTTAACATGGCTATGTAACTTAAACAATCAAAATCTAAATTTGCCAAGCACAGGTGGGAGCATATTTACAAGGAATTTGCACCACGGGGAAAGGTCTTACATTAAAATGTAAAAACAACATCAGAGATACTCAAATGCCTTATAAAGAAGCATACACCATTATGTCCTAGTCATAAATGTTAAAAGCATTCCTTTTCCTCAAAAACGATTTTCAAGTCTTAATTTGAAAACACTGCACATGTGGAAATGACTTAAAATGTCCTTAAGACACATGAAAGCGTTTTTTGATTGCCTTTGCAGCATTTTTGGGTCACTTTTAACATGGCTATGTAACTCAAACTATCAAAATGTAAATTTGCCAAGCACAGGTAGGAGCATATTTACAAGGAATTTGCACCATGGGGAAAGGTCTTACATTAAAATGGGAAAAATAACATCAGAGACACTCCAATGCCTTATAAAGAAGCAGACACCATTATGTCCTTCTCATAAATGTTAAAAGCATTCCTATACCTCAAAAACGATTTTCAAATCATAATTTGAAAACACTGCACATGGGGAAATGACTTAAAATGTCCTTAAGACACATAGAAGCGTTTTTTGATTGCCTTTGCAGCATTTTAGGGTCACTTTTAACATGGCTATGTAACTCAAACATTCAAAATCTAAATTTGCCAAGCACAGGTGGGAGCATATTTACAAGGAATTTGCACCACGGGGAAAGGTCTTACATTAAAATGGGAAAAATAACATCAGAGACACTCCAATGCCTTATAAAGAAGCCGACACCATTATGTCCTTCTCATAAATGTTAAAAGCATTCCTTTACCTCAAAAACGATTTTCAAGTCATAATTTGAAAACACTGCACATGGGGAAATGACTTAAAATGTCCTTAAGACACATGGAAGCGTTTTTTGATTGCCTTTGCAGCATTTTAGGGTCACTTTTAACATGGCTATGTAACTCAAACATTCAAAATCTAAATTTGCCAAGCACAGGTGGGAGCATATTTACAAGGAATTTGCACCACGGGGAAAGGTCTTACATTAAAATGGGAAAAATAACATCAGACACTCCAATGCCTTATAAAGAAGCAGACACCATTATGTCCTTCTCATAAATGTTAAAAGCATTCCTTTTCCTCAAAAATGATTTTCAAGTCATAATTTGAAAACACTGCACAGCTCCTATGCACAAAAACACCCTGTCAGTACTAATACTTCACATTTTCTCCAATTACAATTTCTCAAAGAAACAAAATCTATTTGTAAAACACTTGAGGCAAAGCAACATTTTAAAAACACAACTTTCTTCATAATTTTCTCCTTAAAGCACACTATTCTCTATCTAAATTAAATAAATCTTTTCTCACCTTAGCAAATACTTTATGAGTTTCAAAACAGTCTCAGAAACACACCACTTTGTCTTTAGCAGAGCAAAAGGTATGCACTCCAGAGTCTGCAGCTATCAAAAGCACAGAAATGCTGTAATTCTTCACACATATCTCTCATGTCACCCAATCAAAACTCTTCCCTCTCTTTTTTCAAATCAAAACCCTTCCCCCCTCTGCCCTCTCTGCCTTTTTTGCATAGCAACCACCTCTTGGAAGACCTCTGGTGTTTGCAAGTTCACACAACAATGTTTCAATTGAACTCTGAACTCTCAGTGCACCTGCATATCCAGTGCAATCTTTCATTTAATGATTTTTTCTTGACCACTCAAAATACATCTTTCAAAGTACTCATCCATGCACCCTAACTTTCTGTTTTCAGCAATCAAAATCCACCAATCACTGTTACTGCTTCATTAACACAGAAGCTCCACAGTTTTTTTCATTTTAAACTCTTATTTTTTCAACTGCCATTTCATTGCCACACTTCATCTGACTGCAGCAGAACCTTCTCTCACCATGTTTTCTGTCTGGATTGTTGGACATAGTTACATCTACTAGGCTCAGAGGTATGCTTATAACAGAAATTTACCTAACCTCAATTTACAAGATGTGGAAATTAAGTGGTTTGGCCACAGAGGATTAAAATGTCACCAATTGATACCATTGGTGAAAACCTTTATGCATTTGCCAAAACCTGACCTGTTAATTGTGCACTGTGGAGGTAATGACTTGGGCACTTTGACTGGGGTAGGTCTAGAAATGCTTTTAAAGGACACCTTTGAGCAATTAATGGCACTTTTTCCTCAGACTGCCTTGGTATATTCAAATATATGCCAAAGATAGAAATGGAGGTGGTCGAACCAATTTTGTCCACAAATTGAGAAGTCGAGGAAGCATGTAAACAAATCTGTTTCAGCTTACATGAGAGACCATGGAATGGGCTCCATGTACAACAATAACTTGCGTTACTACATGCAAGATATCTACAGAGGAGATGGAGTTCACTTCTCAGATGAAGGGAACAGAGTTTTCATTCTGAATTTAAGACTCTGCATTGGTACCTACTTATAAGTACCTAAATGTACCATAAACCCAAAAGCTCTTCTCAGAGCTACCCTACATCTGATCACTCACAATTATTATTTTACTCTAACTTTTTTCACTAATTTTCAACAAAGTACGCTCCCCGGGGCGCTACCCGGTATGCGGACCGGAAGCTAACCTCGCGAAATTTTTTAAAAAAATGTTTTTTTTCCGCACATATGGGCCTCCTCAGCCACCCTCAGAAAACCTAGGGGGTCAAGATAAGTCTACCGTGCACCCTTCTACCCATTCTGAACATTAGTTGCCCTCCATCTTGTATCTTAATTCGACCGAAACACAAAATGGTGGACTCCCGTAACGCTTCAGGTTCGCGTACCGGGGCGCTCGCCAGTTCGCGTACCGGGGCGCTCCCCGGGAAGCGCTCCATCAAAAAAGGTGGGAAAGTAATTTACAGAAAAACGACTGGAGACACTTTCACCAAATATAGATTAGCTCATACTACATACCAATCCCTATCATTTTCACAAATTTGATTGAAATTCCATTTAGCCATTTAGCCTGTAGACCTCTCTAAATACCGTGAGGTAAATTACTTCACAAAACACATCTGAAGTGTTGGAATTGACAACCAATGAAAATGTTACTTTCATTTTCTACTTTTTTTACCTGACATTTGATTGGTTATATACCTGAATATATATAAAGGAAGAGAAGGAAACACAGCCATTTTGACTACTACTTCCTGGTGTACATTTCAATTGGATTTTCACTAATCACTTCAACCTCTTTGTAAAGGTAAGTTGTTATTTTAAAAACTGAAGTATATTGTGCACTATCAGTTAATATGGTAAACTTTTTCTGATAGTTATATACTATCCCTCTGTAGTAGTTATAGATTTAGATAGACTTCTCTGTTATAGTTATGAATGGAGTTAGGTTTCTCTTGTATAATTATGAATTTACTTACGTTAAATCACATACACTTTTTTATATTCCTACTTCCACTCTGATACTATACACTGCCCAAAATTAATCCCAACAGTGCCCTATCTCTACTAATATATATTTTTTTTATCCAAATTTCAGGCAACATGGAAGGCGAACAGAAAGTTTCATTTCAAATTGTCCTGCAAGAGAGCAGCCAAGAATTAATTGATCCAAATTATATAGAATTTATGGATGAAACTTGGGACCAAGAACTACTGCAATGTGTGCAAGCAGTAGATGACCTCCTTCAAAATGAGGACATTTTACACACTCAGAGATTACAAGCTATGTTCAATGAAAATGACGACATTTCAGACAGTGAAATGTTAGAAATGTTATTAAATTTTGAAACACAATCACAATAATAAATAATTGCTTAAAAAATAAAGAAATTAAAAAATAATTAACAAAACCAACAATCAATTAACATACAGTATTTGAAAAGTCTATCATTCTTTTTTCCTTATAGTACGCTCCCCAGAACGCTTCCCGGTTCGCGGACCGGGCGCTTCCCACGCAAAAAAACAAAAAACATTTATTTATTTTTTTGCCCTGCGGGGCCCTTTTCAAGCCTCCACATCAAACCTAGGGGGTCAGGGAGGATCTACTATGCCCCCTTATGGTCATTTCCCCCTTTGTTTTGGCCTCCTCTTGTCTCTCGATCCTACCGAGAGACAAGATGGCGGCCGCTCCGGACTGTTTAGAATGTTGACAGACACCGGAGAGCCAATCAGCTTCGCTTCGCGAAGTTCGGTTACGCGTCAAGTACGCGAACCGGGGCGCTACCCGGAGCGCGCTTACAGATATATATCTTTTTTTGAACGTTAATTTCTCAAAATCCACTGGAGCACATATATTGAGACCTAGCAAAGGCACATCGGGCTAACAGTCCCTACAATTTTGCCAAGTTTCGTGCAAATCCATTCAGCCGTTCGGCCTAAAAGTGAGGCCAACCGCCCTATGGAAATTAACATGGGAAAAACACGTTTTGGGACCCCCCTTTTTTCTCGGCCCCCCCTTGACGAACCCCCCCCAAATTTCCAGGTGCTGCTCAGAAACAAAATGTTCCATTTTCCTGAAAATTTCAGCCAATTCCGTCCACAAACGCCAAAGTTATTAGACATAGAATTTTCAAAAATCCCATAGGGAAAAAATCCTAACTATATATACCTACTGGCGACCGCCAGTAGGTAATATATATATATATATATATATATATATTTATATATATATATATATACATACATACATATACATATGTGTGTATATATATATATATATCCACCAAATCGGCTCCGTTTCGCAACCCTCTGGCGCTTCTTCCACCGGTGCGGAACTCCTAAGCAGAGCCCCGCTTTTGTAATATATTGTCCAACTCCCTTTCCAAAGGGAAATGAGTCCGCACTCTCGGAGATAATTATTCCCAGTTTCTTTTATTTTCAAATCGTCAAGCTCCAAAAAACACCAGCACAAAACCAACGCGTTTCACAACAACAGTTATATATATATATTCACTGAAAAAACCTTAGGTTTCACACCAGTTATAGTTAGCTGAACATTTTGCTCATACAAACCCATTGAAATTCCCACGTTATAGTTAGTTGGACTCACTATAACTCGCACGCCCGCAATCCACTGTCACATATTACATCATTCATGACATGGTCAGTGACATCACTGATGACATCACTGATGACATCTCAAATGCCATCACTGATGACATCACTGATGACATCTCAAATGACATCACTGATGACATCATCCAGTGACTGTGTGTTTCTGTAAAGTTTAAATATGTTTTACATATTAAAGAATGAGTGGGTGTATAAATGTCTGGAATAAGGATTTAGTTGGTGCGTAACTGACTGTATGAGTGAGTGATTAAATGTGTCTTACTGAATCTATGGGTTAGTGACTAAACTGTGTGAATGTGTGCATCAGTATGTCTGTTGTTGTGTAAGCTGCTGCATGTGTTGATCAATAGCTATATGAGTGGCTATATGTGTTATTGATTGGTTGCCAAAATATTTGTATGTGAGTCTGAGTGTGTATGTGGGTGGCTGGGAGGTGTGTGTCTCTCTGTATAGATGTGTGAGCAGTTGATTCACTAGGTGTATGGGTTCAAGAGTGCATGTGGAAACAGCTGTATGGGCGGTTGACTGTGTGCATGGCTGTGTTGGTGAGTGAATGGATATCTCAGTGCTACCTGTCCAAGTAAGTACATATTATCATTAATTTCATCTAATGATAGTTAATATTTCACATACTATCTACACGCTGTTTTTTAGATTTGGCATTATGATGACCCCCTTCAATGAAGTTCCTTTTTGGCATCATAATAGTCAATTTTAAAACTTTACACATATTTCTTTGAACACTTATTTAGCACTGCATTTTTTGTCCACAGCACCATATACCACAAACGTTTGGCCTTTCATCACTGGTGGATCTTACACTAGGCCCTTTCTCACAATTAACTAGTGAGAAACCTAGTAGATACCAGTACATCAAAAAATCCCAGATGATGATGCTCCGCCAATGGGTGGGCGGATGTGTTCCTTTCCTCATTCTGTACATCACCAACACACTTTACACCTGAGAGTCTAGACCCCTTTTTAGCGACCTTTTTTAGCCACTTTTTCGATAGACCAGGAGTACCCCTGTTTGTATTTTCAAAATGTCTTTTAAGCCTAAAAACAGCCCAAAACTAATATTGTCCTTTTGGCAAGAGTGGTGATAACTCCTATAGTGAAGCATAGTGTTCCTCTCTGTTGGTTTGGTGAATAATTCTACATTCAGGACCCCATCAACATGTTTGATGATGACGTCCAGAAATGTAACCTCGTTATTGATAATATGTCAGGTGAAATTGAGATTGATATCTCCCAGGTTCAACCACTGAATGAACTCTTCTAGGGTTTCTGTTGTTCCTGCCCAGATAAAAAACACATCATCGATGTATCTTGACGAATGCAAGATGTTCTCATAGAAGGGTGCTGCTGTGTTATAAATATGGATGTCCTCAAACTGGGAGACATACAAACAGATCTCTGTAGAGCAAACATGTCCGAGTGAATGCCCCCCAGGAAAGATACCGCTTGGGTAAGGTGATTGGTATGCACTGGGAGGACATTCAGTACTGCTGTCTGCCCCACAGATATCTGCCTCAGGATGTCAATGGCCTCCACACTCAGGACAGCAGGGGAGACAGAGGCAGGGGGTGAGGTGCCTGGCGAGAAGGAGACACCTCCACTTCTAGGGGAGTAGCCACGGACAGTGGGATGGGGAGCAGCTGGGAGGGTGGAAATGGAAGGGATGGCGGTGGACTCTGATGGAGGGGATCCAGTTCCTGGGACATCCACCAGATGTGAATCCTCATTGGAGCTTGAGCTTGTCATCGAGCTGACAGATATAACTTCACTCGTTCCCTCTGTGAGGCTCCCCTCACCGTCCGTGCCACTGGTTCCCTATTGCTCGGTGTCAGCACAGGAACCACTCTGGCTAGGTGCTTTCAACACATCCGTGGTGCTGTCTCCTCAGCTGGCCAGTTCTGATGTTGTGAACAAGAAATAAAATTAATCACATGACTAGTCCATATGTACTTGACACATAGGTTTCATCACAACTCTACCAAGATTGGCCCACTACCTCAATTGGACCTGTGGGTAAAATATTTGAAACTGTTCTGTAAATACCACATGCTAGTACTCAAGTAAACCTATGTACCTTCACGCATGATGATTTCAGCAACATTGTGTGCAGCAAATTAAAATTCCACATCCACAATTTCTTCAACATCACTATGTACCAGCTGATTTATTGTCTTCCGCTATCGATGGCCTTGTGTTATAACATACATGTCTCATCTGATGCAAGGGAGTTTACAGCGCATAATTGGTCTGTGAGTCGCACAATGTTTGAGACATGGTATTCATTCTGCAATCCTTATTCATCAACTTGGGAACAATTAGGTCTAGTGTTACAGGTCACATATCTTTATTGTCATACATCAAGCTGGTGCAGTCATTGAATATCACACAGATCATATTGATTTTGCTCATATGCCCAGTGGATGAAGTAGTTGTTTGTCAGGTCACATGTTTAACTCTTATCATGGAGACACTAAAGTAGTAGGGATAGCTAGGATGAAAGGTATGTGGCCCACAGTCTTGTGTCATTTATGCAGAGTATAAGAAAGATGAATCAGATTATTGTCCACATTGGATACATTTCACACGTTTGCCTTGTGAGCACAGGTCAGCACACTGCCACGTCCAATGAGTGCATGTTCCTCATGCTTCATGTGGATCACTATGGCACTGGGCCTTCTGGATGTATCCTCTGAACAAACGATGTCCTGAACATCTTACTTGTACATTTTTATTCAACACCTCGTACTATTATGTCAATGCTGCAGAGGTCCCCATTTATAAATGGCAAGTCTGAATGTCCCTCACTTATTTTCTGCATTGTGCACCCTTTGTACAGCTTAAATGCAATTACTTTTCATCTTATTTTTGTAAAGCACTTCCGAAATATGGTCATGTGACCTCTCTGAATCTAACAGACAGGCAACCAAAGTATGGTTTGCAAAGCATCATTTATGACCTATAAGAGCATTCACACACGAGAACTGTTATGCATGTGTATCTGACATTATCCCTTTAAATCAAAACCCTGTTTCCACCAGAGGCCTACTGTTTTAACCACTGAATAGCACGTGTTTCACTATTACTGGGTCAGAAACATGGACTCACTTTTTAGAAAGAATGGAATCTTACACCCAATCAAGTGAAAGGCAAGTGTGATAGGTGTCATGAGTTACCAAACCTGTAATTTGCCAGATACATTAGAGTACTCTGGGCACCAGTGCTGGGCACTAACATTGGCACACTGACCATTTACTACTCACCAAGCCCTCAACATAGACATTATCTGCTAACTGGATGTATAGCATGGGATTTCACAGTTGAGCGATACAATATCAACATAGTTTACAGAGTTGGTGTGACTATACAGAGAATAGTCCAGACATTTGTTACATGTACATGTTGTTCTCATGCATTCAGATTACAATAGCATGACAATACCGTCAATCCCCTGACCATTTTATCCTAACATGTTCAAGATGAAAAGGGGCATAACCATGCATCTACTTATCCTTATATATATGCACCTTTTAACACTGAACAGTGGTTTTGTGTGTCTTATAACCTAAAAAAGGGCCAGCAGGCTAAGAGACTTGCACATGCATGGGTTAATATGTTGTGCAACAAAGCACCCTCTCATTGCTGCTGTCGGGGTCTCACCTGCCCATCCAGGTCAGGGAAGACCACCGCAAGGCTACGTCACATTAGGGGGTCAGGGTGAGGCGTGCGCCCCTCTTACCTAGAGGTGACTGGCCTAGCTGGACTCTTGCTATCTTCTTGGTCCAGCCTCTCAAGTTCTGCCACCGTTTCCTGCAGTAGGCACTCCGTCAATGGATGACTCCCTCATGGAACGCACCTTCCGGGCGACGGTCCTCCACAGGTAGACCTTCTGAAGGGTGTTGACCTGTAAGTACGACATGGTGACAAGCCCTTAGTTCACATGCAACATGTAGGTATACAAATACTGGTACACATAGGTCATGAACAGCTTGCCCGCACTGTCTAGAGGTTAGCAAAGTGGCATTCTGTGCACTTCACCAGTGTTAAATGATGACTCTCTCCCAAGAGAACAGTGATATGATAGTTACACCAGTAACTACACTTCTACAGCACTCTACTTGCCCAGAACAGTTATAAACACACTATTAAACTTTAAAATCCTGTTTAAATCGTTGTTTTTAGGATTCCTACTGCCAGTAGTGCATGGTTATTTCACATGTAAACTGTCAATGCAGTCTGATCATCACTTACCTGCTCCTCTGGTTTGCCATAGAGCTGCTTTCGCAGGGGCAGGACCATCTCTACCAGCACCTTCAGTTCCTCAAATGTGAAGGCTGGGGCCCTGCACTCTGTACAGTGGGCCATTGCACCACCCAGAGGGTGTGGACAGCAGGGGGAGGTCCGGTATTCATGCAGTTAGTGCAGGCAAGGGAACTGTCTAGGGAACTGACCGGCGTATGTCTAAAATGCATAGGCAGTCTTCAGTCCATGCAGCCAAAGCAATGGTTCCGCGTCCCACTGCTTAGTAACAACATGCATACCACGTGGTTCAAAAAATGTCACCGGACTCGAGTGACTTTGATACATTACCAATGGGAGTTTACTGAGTCAGTTTACACGCGACACAGACACAATCCTAGACCCGCAACTATCACTATAACAGTTACCAGCCTATGGCTGTGTCTGATTTGGTTATGATGCACCTTTCTAAATGTTGTAAGTTTTAGATAATCCTTGGCCGGATGCCGCATTTGTCTGTGGAAAGGGACATCTAACTGAATCGCTCACACTCCCATGATGACCTAACCTTGAGGGGCACATGACACACTGATTGGAAGGCTAATACCAACAGGAAAGTAAACTACTCCATTTTGCCTCTTAGTGTTGATCACAGTCAAAATGCGTTTTTGGTGCATTCCAAGTACTGTCTTCACCTCCTCAATGCATTATAGGACACTGTAACCCAGTGTGCACTCTGTGTGATGTGAGACTGGAAAGGTGGTGTGTGTTTCAAGTCCTGTATTCTGCATTTACCAAGGAATGACTACACTGTGACATGAAGCACCCAAATATGCTTAGTTCTGATATGTGAGTTGCTAGGGTGTCTTTGTGTGCTACACTTGAGTGTATAACTGCATTTTCTGGAACTTGTAGATTGTAAATGGTTTGCATATGTAATTGTTTGTGTAATTCAGACAAGACAACATGACTGCGTCCACTCTGTGACATTAGTGTGCAAAATGTACATTGTGATACGTTTTATGTATGTGGGGTCCCACATGTCATGCATTACATGATCCTACAGTGTGTACAAATGAACCAAATAAGTGTTCTCACAAACATAAATCTAGGCTTTTTAGCTTGTGAGTTTTGGAGTATGTCCTGCTTGCTTTACATGAACAATCACAGACTGTAGTGAAGATTACACTACTGCACTCTAATTGCTGTGTCACTAAATCTTTCAAACATGTTTAGCAATAACCTGTATGCGTTGATATGTTTCTAAGGTCAACATTGTTCATTGAAATGTGTCACTTTAGTAACTTGGAGTTTTGTGTGTGGTTAATTTGTGTTTGCTCCTGGTCTAAGTGCATGTTGCTTGGTACATTGTGAACTAACAACAACTATGTATAAACTCTACACATAGGTATCACAGAGGAGGTAGCAGATGACCTCCTGTGTACAGGCCCTTTCCAGACCTACAAACAATGGAAGAGCAAGACATCATCAAGAAATACATTGACCCGTTACATGGATCACTACATCATGTCTCCTAAACCTGGAGAATTGGCTAACATCAAGGCTGATTTCTATGCATTTGGATAGATCCCCCATGTAATTGGATCTATTGCTGGCACTCAGGTTGGGTTGATACCATCACAGGCCAATGAACAATGAACAAGTGTATTGCAACAGGAAGCATTTCCACTCTGTCAATGTCCAGGTGTTGTGTTTACCTGACATGTGCATTTCACATGTCTGTGCCAATTTCCCTGAGTCTGCACATGACACATATATCCTGCTTAACAGCATAATCTCCCATTTGATGACTCAACTGTAACCTGACCCGGCCTGGCTTGTTGGTAGGTGATAATCTATATGAATTTTGTAGTGTGTGTTGGTTATATGTCTGATAGTGATATGCTGTTGGACAACTTATTTCTGTATCCAAAGTAGGAGACTCTGAATACCCCAACTAGCCATGGCTACTGACACCACTGCGCAACCCAGTCACCCCACCAGAAGTGTGCTTTAATGAGGCCCATGGCTGGACCAGGAGGATAGTGGAGTGGACTTTGGGCTCCTGCACTCAGGAATCTGCTGTCTGAATAAGATGAGAGGAACCCTGCAATATGCCCTAGGAAAGGATAATCATTGCTTGCTGTATGTTACACAATGTAGCAATACCTAGGGACATACCTCTGATAATGGACAAACGAGACCAGCAGGTGCCACCGAAGGAGGATCCACATCTGGGCCATGATGACAGTGGTGATAATGATGATGGAGTGGATTTAAGACAACAACTTATCCACAACTTTTTCACATGACTGTAAGTATGCATGAGTAGGTGACTAACCACCATAGATTGTTGTTGTGTAGCTGGTGGACAATGTGTATGTGTGCTTGAGAGTGTATGATAAGTCCTGAAGTATTTTCGAAGACTGGTTATTGAAATGCTCAAATTTACATTGACAGTTCTTCAATGAAGCCTAGCTAGTGTTAACAATAACATTGCTGTGCTTGAGATATCATACTTCTCTGACTTGTGTTACATTATTTCTGATTGCTAAACTATGTCCTTTTTATTTTTGTACCAGGGTACATTGGCATGTCATCTACATAGTGGACTTGCAGAGTCCACTATGTCGCTTACCGCCACCACCAAATGTTGGATGCGTGCGTCCCCGACCCCTCGCTTTAACATTATGCTAAGGTAGGACACCATCTGAGATAGTCCTGCTCACCCCCATAGTAGCTTGGCACGAGCAGCCAGGCTTATCTCCAAGGCACAAGTGTTCAGTATGTGAAACCACGCTCACAGTAACCCCATCATGTCATCACAAATAGACCCCACTCAAGTATTGAGAAAATGAGTATAATCGTTATATAAGCAATTATACGATACGACCACACGATGCAAAATCAACATATAAGGATGAGTAGTATTCTGCCCGGTGGGGGTTCTAATCCCAACCATCGCTTCTAGCCACCAGTTAAGCTCACCTCTAACCGTTTCCCCAAAAGGTTAGGCAAGTCGTATTGCTAGAATCACACACGTTGCCAAAGGAAACAATACTGCAATGCGTAACGATATTCTCTTATACTGTGCAACAGAGAAACAATGCCATATGTAGCGCCACAGTCATGTACTTTGCAATCGAAGGAATAATGCAATGCGTATCACCACCAGCATGCCCAGTACCAGGAAAAAACAAACAATGTGTCATGCTACAATCCTGCTACAATCCTGTACAGTGCAATGAAGAAATAATACACTGTGCCACGTTATACTCAGATACTGTACACTGAACTGTACTGAAATAGTGCAATGCTCCACGTTACACTCAGATACTATGCCCTGAAGAAATAATGCAATGCACCATGTTACCATCAGGTAATATGAAAGGGAGAAATAATGCAGTGCGTAGCACACCCAGCATACAGTTCGTCAGGCACAAATGAGGTCAGACTTCATAAGACAGTTAGATAGTTCGTTAGCAGCAATAATGCAAAGTGTAAGTTGACAGTTTTACGTGCTCCGTTAGCAGAGCCCCCGTTATGGATCAAATGATGACACAAAAAGTAATGCTTCCCACTACGGCCCCAGTATAGCCCTGTTTTGGGTCAGCACGGGCCGAGATCCGAGCCAAAGCAAAAGCTCGCGTAGCTGACTGAAGCGGGAGGCTGAGGGAGTGTCCCGCCGGGCCCGCACCCCACCCCAGGTGGTGATGCACTTTACCTGGGAGGGTGCATTCCCTCTCTCCTCCAAAACGTCAGAGACTTGGGCCTTGATCCAGAACTCTGTCACAGGCTATGGCGGACTCAGGCCGGCGGCTCAGTTCTTCTGTGGCTGCTGGTCTGGGCCACTACTGATTGACTCCGAGGGCCCCAATGACTTGGCCCTCACTCTGGCAGTCTCAGTCCACACCAAGACCCGCCCTCAGCACTGTGGAGACTTTACTTCAATTTAGTGCACAACCTAACCAGGCACTCCTGACCAGCACATCAGGTTGCACTTCGACCCACACACAGGGCATCCAAAACTCCCCTCTTCTCTGGTGCTTATGATGATCCGGCGCTCCGCTTGCACCTCAGCAGCAGAAAAGAAGCCTCCATATACACATCCATAATTGACCCTTCCGAAGCTTGAATTTTCGCCAAAATGCCATTCCATTTATGATTGGCTTGTCTTATATTAAGCAATTTAACGCTCAAGTAATCTCCTGTCCTGATGATGACCGCACAGTAACCTAGCGGTTGAAACGCCGTCTACGCTTTTTGTGGCCAGAATTTGTGAAGGACACATTACTTTGTTTTTGTTGTTCTCTTTGTATATATAATGTTTGTTCGTTAGCCACTTGTTTGGCATGTGAATTTTCTGTTTTTGTTTTGCCAACATTTTCCTTGAGCGTTATTGTTCTTTCTTGGGATTTTTTTAAAAATCATATGCATAATAAATTATAACTGTCCTTTGAAATTTGTTTCTGTGTATATAGAGGCTTCTTTTCTCTTCTTTTCGTTCTACGTTTGTAGTTTAATTGTTTATTTTGACTTCTTCACCTGAACCTTCTGTTAGGTGTCATAATCTTCCTTAGTTAGAACAGCAAACTGCAAACCAACCCCAGATCACAAAGCAACGATTGGTCTATCCACAGCAGTCTCTTCAGGTGTTCCTTCTTTAGCAGAGGTTCCTCTTGACCACAGAATGGGTCCAAGCCTTTTCAGTCTCAATCCATATCTGTTTAGTTCCAATGTTCAGGGTCTTCAGCTCTCTTAGTTATACCCCTTAATGTATTTGAAGTTTGTATGAGCTCAGGGGTCCCTGACCCCTCCCTAAATCAGTTCTGGGCAGCCTGATGCCATCTCAACCCCTCCCTGGGTCAAGACCTCTCCCAGCTGCTCTCACCTTTCAGTTCCAGACAGACAATCCACATTTCAGAGACACACAGAAATGCTCATTGACACAAAACTCAGCACTTTCAAAAAGAGTGGTTTATGAACAACACACAGTGACAAAACCCTCTTCACAGAAAGATGTGTTATAACACTGTGAGTTCATATATACTAAACTTCACCTCTCCATTATAAACTGACAGGAAACTAGGCTAACAAACACTACACCCAGCCTCCCCCATTCTGTACTACGGGCAGAATGGCCTTCCAGCAGTGAAAAACGAAATGGAGAGTGTTTCACTGTCAGAACATAACACACACCTCAGTTTATGTTCTGCCTTTTACTTACACTGCACCCTGCCCAGGAGTTACCTGGTACCTACCACAGGGGTACCCCATGTGTAAGTAAAAGGGAAAGTCAGGTCTGACAAGTGATTGCACTTGTCAGGATTACATGCTAATTTAGCATTCTGCGTGCAGGCCCTACACTGAAGGCCAGAGTTCCTTTTTCTGTGCACCCTTGCATTACCAGCCCTTGCACACACACAGTGCACATCACTAGGGACTTTTACTAGTAAGGGACACATACCAATCATGGCCAACCAATCACCGTTACATTTCACATAGGGAACTCCTTTACTTTGACACTGATACATATGTGTTCCACATTGAGGTGTGCTTTTTCTGATATCACATATTCAAATATATTCTAATCAAAGTTTGACCATGATGAACTAGTTGGCTAACAATGATTGTTGAGTGGCTTGCAAGTGGTGATAGCTGTGTAGACAATTGACTTCCAGTGAATATGCACTGTGTAATACAGTAGGTGTGGTTGTGTATATCTATCATGCTGTGCAAAAGATAATTTACTCACTGGCACTTAGTTTACTTCTTACAAGTTATTGATTACCTATGCCACTGACACTTTCATCATTATGATTAGAGGGTGATGACAATATGCACATTGTGAATTCAAAGTCACAACATGAGCAAGCATTGCTGTATAAAGTGGTTTATTTTGTAAACATGGTGCAGAATTGAAGGCACACTTTGTAGTATTTGTGCGTTATGATTTATGCCCTATGTTTATCTTGTTCAAAGCTGCTCAGACTGTGTGTGTATGTGCTCTGTGTGAAATGTTGGTGAATGGGCCATGAGTGGAATGTTTGGGTGACTTGATGAGTGATGACAGTTGGTGAATGGGGCTGAGCAGCTAGCAGGCTGCTCCTGGTGGGGCTGCCCAACAGTATATATCTACCTGCTGATGGGAACTTATAGGCTGCTGTACAGGATCTACCAGGCACATGCATCATGGTAGGATTTAATTACGATAATTAAGGAATCACAATTAAGGACTTGCTAAAGCATATGCATGTAGGAAGTGCTGTAAAAATAGCAATTCCTACACATTACTTATTTGCGACTCGCAAATTGCGAGTCGCAAATAAGGAATGTCCTATAGGCCCATAGGAATGAATGGGAAATTGCATGCGCAATTTGCCATTACTAATAGGTCCTCGCAAATTGCGCATGCAATTTCAGGGTGCAAGAATGTGAAAAGGACACCACGTTGCACCCCTGAAATTGATCTGTGCACATATGTTGCGCACACACATGCCCCAAGGGAATGTGTGTGTGCAACATGAAACTTTGAAAACTGCACAAAAGTACATTTTTCAAAGTTTTTGCAAATTACCATGAAGTTCAACTTCATGGTAATTTGCGCCCCCTATTAGCCAAATTGCAATTCTCAAGTGGTTCTTACATTGCATTTAAGAAATTGCAAATTGCGATTCCTTAAATGCAATTGCAATTTGAAAACTCGCAAATAATTGCGATTTTTCAAAGTGCGAGTGGCAAGTTGTTTCATGCATTGCAAAAGCTAATTTTGCGATCGCAAACAGCCAATTTTTGCGATTCGCAGCATTTGCTATCGCAAATAGCTTTAATGCATGTCCCTGTAAGCTACTTGTTATCTCACTGAATAAACCTACTTGGATTACAACATACCAGCGTGGACTACATTACTACAGTTGTTCTGGCGATGAGTTGGAGACATCCCCACGCTCTACGGTTGGTACAAGTAGCCTTAAGAGACTTCAAGATGCCTTCTTCAACATGTTGGGAAGAAGCTACAACAGGCGCTTACAACAGGGAGAAGACGCAAGAACTTTGAGTCACAAGGGGACACACATGAGGATCATTTGAAACACATGATGCTAGAAAGGGAACATACAAAACTGTTACAGCATGCTGTGCAGCCCCACCAGTGTCCATCACAACAGACAGTCCCTACCCAAGCATGCCGTACTCCGTCTCAAGAGGCCACAACGACAAGAACTGAGCTTTCAAGTACAATAAGCCACTACTTTTATTTCATGGATGCTGCTCATTGTGTGACTCGCATGTAAATGTTTTCCCAAACATGTTTTACAAACTTTACCTGTGTGTGCCTTATTTGTGCCTGCGTTGGTGCAGAGTTCCCTACACACTGGGACTTGCACAGAGTCACGCCTGAAGGTGGGCAATTTTGCATGGACTTTTCCATCGGAATCACGAGCTGCTGGGTGTCTTTACATTAGCAGTGGTTGGCAGAACAGTAACAAGTGTGTGGACAGGTTTGGGGCCACACAGCAGCGATGTCTTTGGAGCCCTTGGGGACAAAGAGAGGTGAGACATGATCTGTCTTTGATTTTTGGACTTTACTGAGAGCTCATGTCTGCGGCATTTTCTAGCCACCGTTTTCCAGTTTGAAAAAAGAAAAAGAAACGTGGCACATGACCATTCTATTTTTGGGTGTCTATTCACTTGATGGTGGTTTTGTCACACTGGCACAGAAACCCTACCACAGGTTTTGCCCAGCATCATAGAGGCACTTTTGGCACGTTGGGATTGTTGACCTGGCTGGACACGTCTTGCTACATTGCACATGTTTGAAATTTGCACTGTTTCTGGCACAATTGTTGAGCCATGGTGGGTGAGACCTTTTCTGTCTTTTATTGTTGGTTGTTGCTTGAGCCATCCAGATCATAGTGGCAGTTGAACAGCCCTTACATAGATTTAAAACGCAGGCGCGCGTTGTGTTTTGCATGCGCACACCTACCATCAACTTTCACATACAAAGGAGTTCCAGCTTCAATAACTACATCACCTTGATCCCGGTGAGCTGTTTGAGGACGCTTGCCCATATAGACGTGGCATGATTCAACCACTGAGTGCCAACACTGCGTGACGCCATTTTGGATTTTCTTTGCTTTACAATAAAGTTATTGGAAGTTTATGCTGACCGGGAACGTCTCAGAGAGGACATATGCTTAATTTCAGTCTTCGTATTTGTAGGTGAATCATCATATGGAGCAGCACGTTTTTTCAGGTACTTTCTCTTTTTTTCTTTGTGCATGGATGTATACAGTGCACAGTTGAGCAGTTGCATCTACCTTGAAGTACACAGTGCACAGTTGGGGAGCTGATCCTAGTTCTTCATGCTGATGTATTGCTTTTGGCTGCTCTTAATTTTTCTTTGCCACATATTGCAATGGAACACTTAAAAATTAGACAGTGGACTTGTTTACATAGTATATATCTACCTGCTGATGAGAACTTATAGGCTGCTGTACAGGATCTAAGCTACTTGTTATCTCTCTGAATAAACCTACTTGGATTACAACATACCAGAGTGGACTACATTACTACACACTTTGGTGCTGTGCTCATAACAAAAAATAAAGCACAGAATGAAGTTGATAGTGTTTGCTGATGAAATCCAACAGAGGCAAGCCACAGTTATTCAAGCCCAAAGTCCAACTTTGACCCTCCATCAGATGTGGGACTGGGATTTTGGCCAGCCAGCATAGTGAACACTTAGCACAAAATAGATGATATCAAGTGTAATAATTTTAATTGCCGGGGTGGTGCATTGCCATCTGACTCTCACGGATGTTTCCTTGGATGCCCCATGCCACGTTTGGGTTGGGTAACCACAGTTGCAGACTCCTGGGTATGCATGAAGGTGCTCAAACAGATGTACGTGGACTTTTCCATCTGAATCACGAGCTGCTGGGTGTCTTTGCATTAGCCGTGGTTGGCAGAACAGTAACAAGTGAGTGAACAGGTTTGGGGCAACACAGCAGCAATGTCTTTCGAGCCCATGGGGACAAAGAGAGGTGAGATGTGATCTGTCTTTGATTTTTGGACTTTACTGAGAGCACATGTCTGCGGCATTTTCTAGCCACTGGTTTCCAGTTTGAAAAAAGAAAAAGAAACGTGGCACAATACCATTCTATTTTGGGTGTCTGTTCATTTGATGGTGGTTTTGTCAAACTGGCACAGAAACCCTACCACAGGTTTTGCCCAGCATCGTAAAGGGAATTTTGGCACGTTGGGAGTGTTGACCTCGGCTGGGCACGTCTTGCTACATTGGACATGTTTGAAATTTGCCCTGGTACTGGCACAATTGTTGAGACATTGTGGGTGAGACATTTTCTGTCTTTTATTGTTGGTTGTTGCTTTAGTCATCCAGATCATAGTGGCAGTTTAACAGCCCTTATACAGATTTAAAACGCAGGCGTGTGTTGCATTGTGCATGGGCACACCTACCATCATCTTTCACATGCACGGAGGGACTATCTGCCTGCCTCAACATCCCTCCCTATGGCTCGTGCAGATGTAGTAGCAACAGATGTAGTGGGCACAGAGGGATGTGTTCTTAGGTGAGTAGCAATCTGGCGGAGGCTAGTATCAATATCACGCAGCACCCCAGTAATTTTGTGCATTTGGTCGTTGAACTGGCCTATACGTTGGTTTTGTTCAGCCTGGAGCTGGTCGATGTTTCAGAGGATTTGTGTGTCTTGGCCCATTTCTCCCTGGTACCACTCATAGCCAATGATTACCCAGGAGAGGTTACGGTGGTCATCAGCAGCACCAGCTGCTTGACAGTGTGGATCCACATGAACCCTCCCACTACCCCCACCCCCACGAGCGTGCAGAGTTGGAGGTGGCACAGTCAACCCTGAATCTCCTTTCTCATAGTCGTCGGTCAACTCCAGAGTGCTCTGTGTTGCTGTAATGTAGTCATTGACTGTGGCTGCTGTGTCTGTCAGGGTTGGAGGTCAGCCGGGTGTCATTAGTTGAGGAGAGGATTGCCACAGTGGATCCTACTGAAGCTGCTGGTGCTGTCTGTTGACCCAAACCTGATGGGCCTGGTTGTTCCTTCTTGTCCGAGGATGAATGAGAGTCCTCAACTCGGGTGAGCTCATTTTGTGGCTGGAGTCTGAGCCTGAATGTCATCATTTGGCACAGTGGTGTTCCCAGGTCTCCCTGTTGGTACAGAAATAAAATGTATGTGAATGTCCAAGGCACATCAAATTGTACCCATTACATAACTAACTGGACCAGTGAATCGGGTTATGATGATAGATCTGTCTACTTTATCCATGATGAACAATGCAAGTTTGACAAGATGTCGATTGGTAATCAGCTCCACCTATGTGCAGAAATTGGCATTTTCTGTTTAGTTCTTATGACATGTCCACTTATATTGACTTGTACCTGACACTCTGTAGATGATGCTGGTGGATTAGTGTGCTCCACAACTGTAGAATAACAATGATATACGTATTCTTTAGATCCTAATGCTAGAGTTTTTCAGGCTTGTGTAATGGGCTTATCCATGTATCAGCAGCCACATAGATGTGGCTGCCTACACACTCAGAGTTTCTTGCTTTCCCTGGAATTTTGTGATCATGGTGTGAGTGCGGTGCTTATTGTTCTCATCTCATGATCCTCAAGTGAATGCCTTTAAAGAGTCAAATGTGTGACTGCTTAGCTTTTTGCATACACTGCTCTTGGATTTTTCATTTTGACTCCATTGTTAGATGAGATCTCAAACTTTTCTTTCAGCTGATATATGGATACCTAATTTCATGAACTAGGGTTTGAGTGCTGATGGGCTATTTGGGAAACTTAAATTACTCCTCCCACCCAGCCCAACTGGGTCACCAGGGAGAGTGTTGTCTAGACAATGATGAGAAGTGTACTTGCAAGATGGCTGTCACTGGTGTTTGAAGCACAAGGCCCAGTTGGTAGATATGATTGAGTCAGACACCAGTCACCAGTGTCAACCATTTGTTAAATACATTTCCCCTCACTAGCAGGAAAGCTGAGTTCGAGGTAGACTTGTTGGGCTGGATGGAAGGAGGAGTGTTTGATATCACCAAATCTCCCATCAGGCCCTGTCGGGAAACATCCTTTACAACGCAACTTTTACCACGCAGTGCCTTTACGACGCAACTTTTACAACGCAAACCATTACAACGCATTGCGCTGGGGGCGCTCTAGGATAGGGAATAAATTTAATTTACTGTCCAACACCTTCCCTAGTGTCCACGGGGACTGGAGTTGGAATAGTAAATTAAACTATTCACTATCCAGCACCCCAAAGCGCTATGCATTGTAAAGGTATGCAATGTAAAAACCACGTTGTAAAGGCATGCGATGTAAAAGTATGCGTTGTAATGTCGTACATCCGGCCCTGTCCTACACACACCTTCCCACCCATCCCAGCCAGCTCTTCTGGAACTGTGATTTTTTGAGAGTGAGTGAAAATGTACTGGCAAGATGGCTGACACTGGGGCCCCAAGTTCAGACAGACCACAGGCCCCTCAGATAGCTCATGCAAATTAGGGGTGAAAATACTAAACTGTTGAGGTGGTCCATCTCCCTATAGGGAATGGACTATATGGTGGTACCTCACTACTGACAATTCAACCTGCACTCCTACGTAATCTCGTTAATCAAAGCGTAAACAACTATTTCTCAAAGTAATCAGTGTGTGCTACTTTCTATTAGGGACCTGCCCTTGTCCCTGACGTAAATCA
Organism: Lissotriton helveticus; assembly: GCF_964261635.1. Taxonomy (NCBI): domain Eukaryota; kingdom Metazoa; phylum Chordata; class Amphibia; order Caudata; family Salamandridae; genus Lissotriton; species Lissotriton helveticus. The sequence goes on along the minus strand of NC_136059.1, from coordinate 748,847,531 downwards.
CTGAACTTTGTTGTGCAGAGAACTGCACACTTTTACAAACAGCACTACGTAATGACCCTGATAGGGTTCTAAACCATTTGTTATATTTTCTCAATAATGCAAAAAAGCTCATGACATCCATCAAAAGAACAGTTATATGTATTTTGTATATTATACAATCAGCATCAGTGTACACAATACACAATCTCTACAGGATTCAATGTTACTTTACATTTGTCAAACATCAATATATGGGAAGTTACATGAACAATTCAATACACAAGCTTCTTGTTCTACCCAATGCATTTCAGGTTTGAAAAACCCTTTGTCAGGGGTACTGTATGTCCACTATTATGCCAGTATGCACATGCTTCAATGAAAAATCCCATTGCCAGCAAACATTATAAGGAAAAACAGCTATAGATAAAGTATTAGAGAAAGAAATTTAGATAAGTGGACCATATGGCAAGTGAGATGATAACGCGCAAAATACTATTATGCTAGTGTACCCCCACTTCGTGCTCAGAGATACCATGGCCTCCAGGCGACGACAAGCGAAGTTACACGCATACCTTATGAATACCCATCACCATCACCACGGTTAAAACGGTGCAAAATAAATGACAACATACCTCTGCTTTACAATTTATCTGACCAACTAAGGTAAAAAACAAAACAAATTACCATGAGAGTGCTCTCCCCTGTAAAGTAATATACGCTCTTCCCTATGTGCCCAATGCACACTTACTTAACAAATCGCCATCACAGCCGAAAGCCGCGTGGTGTTCTTGCACCGGAAATCTGTCCTGCTATCTTAACCCGAAAGCACAATAAAATGAATCAAGCACCGTGAAACCCGGTCTTTCAAAAAATGAAATGAATAAAAGATGAATTCCTTCAAAAAGCTCACCTATAGATCACCATGTCCATGGCAAGTAACTTCAACCCTTCCACTCTAATCACGCCATTTACCGCAAATGTGTCGGGTGACGTTGCGTGTAAACATAAAAGAGTGAAAAGGACAATCCTTCATTTAAAGACCGTGGGCCAGATGTAGGAGAATCGTATTTACCGATTCATAAATACTGAATTTTACCGATTCGGTATTTATGAATCGGTAAATATGAAGGAGGGAGATTTAGGAAGAATCGGTAATTGAATTATCGATTCTTTAAAATTTGGTATTTACCGATTCGGTAAATACCGAATCGGTATTTCCTATTGATTCCTATGGGCTGTGAAGCCCATAGGAATCAATGCGAAATACCGATTCGGTAATTACCGAATCGGTAAAAAACGATTCCTGCAAGGGTGCAGGGGGTGTCACTTTGACACCCTCTAGCACCCCAAATACAGGCATGTGTGCCATGTGGCACACAGACATGCCCTAAGGGCATGTCTGTCTGTCACATGGCATAAGTGTGCATGCACAAATGTGCATGCACACCTGGATTCGGTATTTTACCACCCAATTGGATTGGGTGGTAAAATACCGATTCTGTAAGGCCCTTGGGACTCAGAAGAGTCCCACCTACATCGGGAAGTTACCGGTTCGGTAAAAATACCGAATCAGTATTTTACCGATTCGGTAAATTTACCGATTCGGTAATTTTACCGAATCGGTAAAATAGGGCCCCTACATGCCAATTCTTAAATACCAGTCGGTAACGGCCGAAATCGACCGTTACCGACCGGTATTTAGGCTCCTACATCTGGCCCCACATTCCCTCAATCAACTTTACTGCTCTTCCAGCGTGAACAAAGGAACAATACCTATACCTATTAATGAACTGGATACGACATGCCGAATTACCAAAAATGCACCATATTCACAAAATAAATATCGCCCTAAACAAAGTTGTTCAGAATGTGTGCTACCTCATACTAACAGGATAAGTAATCTATTGAATCTGGAGATAAAACGCTGATGTGTGCATCACTGCAGAGCCCCATATTCAGGGGAAGCCCTTGACCCTTCTCTATAAACAGTGACAGTCAGGCCTAAAATAAAACGGGTTCAAAAGTGCAATTAGTACACCCAAAAATAGAAAGGAAGGTTAAGTATTAAGTTGAAGCACCCCCTGTGATAGTTCATACATGTTTGCATGCGATGAAAGTACAGGTAATGACCATCCTCTGAGTACAATAGAACAAATACCAGTTCAATATGGGCAAGGACTACCGAACATCCCCCTCCCCTGCCTTGTATTTATTCAACATTTATTAAAGATGGACATGAGAAGGATTTATTTCTTTGGAGGCGGGGGTCGTACAACCCCCGGCCGTATTTATTAAAACATAAAATCAAAATTAAAAATTGAAATAAGCAATATTTACACATTTTTTACGCAGAAAACGTAGCATAACATTTTATTACAATTAATATATACAGATATCAGATGGCTAACCTTAACATATTTCTAATACAAGGTATTTCCTATCCGAATCTAATATCTGAAACCATAATCATACATTGATTACTTTTCTGCGTATCCAGTTTGGGCCTACGGCAAGGTCGCTAACTGGTGTCAGATCCTTATCAATTAGCCACGCCCTCCCGTAGGAGAGCGCATGCACAGAGGGCCCATTTACAGTGAGGGTACTTCCCCCGATTACCCCCGTACGCTCCATTAACTCCATTAAAGGGGGCCCTTTCACTCTGCGCCGTTTAGTGATGTCATAGTGCCTGTGCGGGGTGGCCAACCAGCCTAAAGAAAGCGTGACTCCCTCCTCCCCCACACCCATCCAGCCAACCAGCTGTACCGCCCCTGGAGTTGTAGGAGAGACCACTTGTCCCTCCCCTTGGGCGACCCAATTCAAGAATGGCGCCACCCTCTAAGGACCTTAAATTTACTGCTCACCAATCATGATACCGCCACAGGCCAGCGTAGTTGACTGACTATCTGGCCCCCCCTACCCTCCTACTCTGAAAGGTCATGCCCTGCCCCTAAAACTAACTAGCCAAGCCATTACATTTTCCAACAGGATTTCGTTACCTAACCTAGTCAGGTGGACCCCATCTTTTAAGAAGCACAGTTCCCCCCTGACACACCCATGTGCGATGTTTTGTAGCTGAGGAGACCTGAACAATTTCCCTATTTTATTATTGATCCTCCTTACCAAGTGATTCAATGTTTTTACAGAATCTCCCCCCCTCCATTTCAATCTGGGTACCATCTGAGACCAGACTATGGTGCAGCCCTGGCAAGCCTGAGCTAGCCAGCCCACTTCAGAGATTATGTCTTCCATCAAGCCCCTTCTACCCAGATTCACCAGATCGTTCCCTCCCAAATGCAAGATAACTATTGTGGGTGGAGGACTGGGTCTACTCAACAAATCAGTAACAAAAGTCCTGAACTGACTAAGGCAGAGGCCCCGTTGTCCATGGAAAGAAACCGTGAAACCATCCTGCTCAGCCCGGTGTCTGTAATTACCTGAAAGAAAAACAGATTTCAGACATCTTACATAGGAGTGACCAATGACCCAAACAACATGTGCTCTCTTGTCCTGTGGATGTACCCTTCGTTGTGAAGTGTTCTTCTGGTGATGCATCAACTGCAGTTTTCCTCCTGCGTGACAGATTCGAGAAACTGAAATGCAAGCTGACAATAGGCCTGAATGCATTGTCACCCTCACAACATGTGCAGCCGCACATAGCGCTTGTAACAATTGGAGGACCATCTCCCAATTCTCTTCACACTGTTGCTGTGCAACCCTCTAGCTGTTGCTTCTCTGGCAGCCCCTATTCTGAATGAATGAGTCCCAAAGTCCTTTAGATCCAAACCTGTCCTGTCTATCGTCATGGCCAATACCCTTTTAAATTGGAATCTGGTAAAAGGGGTACTGTCAGCATGCATTAATAATGCCCCCCCCAATGTGCCGTTCCCCTGTCGGAGGAAGGCTTCTAGGTGCATCACTGGGCAGCAAGGATTATCCTGTGCACGCTGAAGTACTATTCCTTCCCCACAGGCTTCCTGATCAGTTTTGGATTTGGTCTTAATGGTTATCAGCAAAGTGTTGCCATGTATCCTCGCATGCTCGAGCTGGAGCCCCCCTCGGCCATCCTGCTTATTGCGTGCCACCAATTCCCCTACCCTAAAGGCTCCATAAAACGCCAGTGTGAATGCAGCTATGAATAGCAATGCCTCTCCTGTTGAACTGCAAACGCCACCCAGGGCTGATAGCAGTGATGTCAGCCTCTCTAAGCCAATCGGGCATCTTGTGTCTGGGGTGGTCCCCTGGATGCGCCGCCACCCCTTCAGTGCCTTCCTCACAATGAAACTATTAGTGGGGTCCCTAGTGTCCTTGATTTGCGGGAAACTGCTGCCACATGTCGCATGGCTGTCGCAGCAGAGCGCCCTTTCTTATTCAAAGTGTCCAAATAGCGGAAGAATGCCCCTGACTTATGCCAGCTGTACGCCCAATCCTGCCCCAGAAAAGCACAATAAGACCAAAACGCCCCTTCATAAGCCTTCCTGGTCCCGAGCGCTAGGCTAGCTGCCACGAGGTTCTGTAGCTGGGGGCACCAAGAGTACGTCCGGGAAGAATGTAGGTGTCGCCTCCGCAGAGGGTAGATGTTTCCTGAACACCTGCATCTTGAAGCGAGAGAGTGCGTCAGCAGCATTATTCAACACCCCTGGGACATGTTTAGCCTTAAACTGTATGTTCAGCTTCATACACAACAACACTATCTCTTTCAACAGGCGGAGGATCATTTTACATTGTGCAGCCTGCTGGTTTATGTATTCAACCACTGTCATGTTGTCTGACCAGAAAATCACAGATTGATTATGCAAATTATGAGGCCAAACAGTCAGTGCAAACCAGATGGGAAGGAGCTCGAGAAAACCTATATTGGCTGTCACACCACTCTCCACCCACCAAGCCAGCCAATGCTGTGCTACCCATTCTCTCCTGAGTATGGCAACAAATCCCACACTGCCAGCAGCATCAGTCCATAAACCCAACTCTGCTGAAGTAGTGGGGGACCAGGCCACACTACCCTGCCGTTGAAACCCTCCAGAAATGCGATCCAAATCCGCATGTCCTGCCGAACCTCAGACGACAGTCTTGTGTGATGATGTTTTTCCTGGAGGCCCGTCATGGCCTGAGAGATGGAGTGGGAGAACGGTTGTGCCATATTACCCTTAGTGCAAAATTCAATTGACCAACTGTCTGTTGTAGCTAATGTAGGGTTACCTTATCTTTTGCCAAACATCGCTGGAGTGCTGCTCTAAATTTTGCAATCTTTTCCTTTAGTAATTGGAAACACCCCTGTAGGGAGTCCAACTCAATGCCTAAAAATTGTATTGCGGTTGCTGGACCTATTGTCTTCCCCGGCGTCAGACGAACCCTGAAAGCACGCGTGAGCACGCAAAATTCCTGCAATGCCCATGCGCATTCCCAGAAGCCCGTAGACCCCAGAAAAAGAAAGTCATCCAGATAATGCATGACGTATTTGTGCCCTGTTGCCTGTCTCAAAACCCATTCCAGAAATGAACTGAATTTTTCAAAGTAGGCGCAGGATACAGAACAAACCATGGGCATGCACATATCCATGTAGAATTTTCCTTGGAATGAAAAACCTAGAAGGTGGTGATCTATAGGATGTACAAGAAGCAGCCGGAAGGCCGACTCAATGTCTGATTTGGCTAGCAAGGCCCCGGTACCCAGAACCCTTAGCATATCTACTTCCTGGTTAAAAGAGGCTATTTCAGGCTACAGATTTCTTCATTGATGGCGTCATTTTATGAATTGCCTCTAGGGGCTGATAGATTATGAATCAGCCTGAACTCCCCTTCCTCTTTCTTCGGGACCACCCCGAAGGGCGAGCAGACAAAATTAGGGACAGGGATCTGATCAAAAGGACCCGCTATTCTGCCTAGGCGTAGTCCTTTTGCAATTTGTGCCGCTGCTACTCCCGGATTGGCTCTTACTGAAAACTGATTTTTACACTCTGGTGACCCTGTGTAGTCAACCGCCAGAATCCTAAAGCCATACAAAAAACCTTGTAAAATCCTAGCTGTGACATGGTCTGGGTACCTGTTTAACCAAGGAGTCATAGCCATAACTCAATGGGTGAATGTGTTACCATTAGTGTCTTCTCCCTACTCCTGTTTCTTCATTCCCCTATTTCCTAATTTTTTAAGGTATTTTGATTCTGGGTGAGAAGAGTGATTGCACCTGGAGTATGCCTGCCTGAATTTACAAGTGCCTTGGGCCCTGGTGCATGTCTGTCTATTAAAATCCCAGCATGTCCCCTTCAGACCCCCATCACTCCCTGGACTAGGGGCCGCGCCCACGGTTTTTGGTGGCCAAAAGGGCTGAGGCACCTGGGAAGTGTGACCCTTGTTCCAGTTTTGAACTGCATTGCCCGGCCGTCCTGGGCCAAACTGATCAAACCACAAGACTGAGTTGACCCGGTCCCAGGAAAGTGATGGGTCAAATTCCTTAGCCTTTATGAAATTCATGTCACATTCCTTCCACCCTACGCCCCCATATTTATCATAAGTCATAGTAACCCTGCTCTGGTAACATGCCATTTCCGCTTGCAGATTAGGCGAACTCTCAGCTATGATAGCCATAAATACAGAGAAAGCACTAATCCAGTTACTCAAAGTCTTCTCCACCCTGAATCTCATAATTTCAACACGCCATTCACTAGGAAGCATCCTATCCTTCTGTTTTCTGGCACACTCCATTTCTCTGTTATCCACAAGCAAGGAGAACATATTGATGTAAGCACCGGACCATACCAATTCCTTTACCTCTCGCGTTACATGCCTGGCCAAATCCTCTTCCTAGAGAGTAGTACACTCGCGCCCAGCAGTGGCAATGACACTTCCTTACCGATTGCCCCAACTCCAGCTGGCTCAGTCACCTTGTCTTTTCCATTGCCGCTCTCCTGTACCGTTGGTTGGGGTAGAAATGAAGTGCCTGGCCCTTCGCCTGGCACCCCGCTTGGGGCTGCAATAATCTTTGCCACCATCCTTTGTGCCTCTGCTAACGGGTCCTCCCCCACTTCCTTTGTACTCACAGAGGTCGGTAACATTCCCCCCCTTCCTAGCCAAGGAAGAACCGCCGCTATCTGCGCCACCAGCTCCTGCGGTACCTGATTCGCAACTGTTGGGGTTGGGATGGGAGTGGGGGCCACTGGATCGAGAACCGGGACTACCGGGATTGATGCAGGGTTAGGTGTTGGCACCACTGGAATTAAAATTGGGTTCACCGGGACTGATGCAGGAGGCACCGGACTTGGTGTGGGCACGGGCGGGGTAGGAGCGGGGACCAATGCAACACCTGCCAGGATCACTGGTATAGGTGTAGGGACTGCAACTCCTGAGGGACCCTCCCCCAAAGGCATATCCCCTAAAGGCTGACTCGGAATGGGTGACTGGTTCTTCCCTTTCCTGGGCCTAGCCCGCCTGGGGAGTGGGTCCAATTCCCCTCTGGGTTTTGGGGGCACTATGGTTCGCTTAGGCCTGCCTGCTGTTTTCCCACCCTGCCCATCTACTCTTTGTCTGAGCTCTGCAAGGCTCTCCACCATCTGCTCTAAATTTCTCCATCTCCTATCCATTGTCGCCATCCTACGGATCATTGATTCCAACATATGTTCCATGCGGGAACGCTTTGCACCACATTAACTGGCCATAGTTCCTGAGACACCAACTGCAAGGTAACTTATGCACTTCTAAGGAATAACACAGCGAGCACAATGATATTTGTTACCTAAATGGGACCCGTTCGGGTCCTTACCTACGCAAGTTGGGGGTACACAAACCAACCGTAAGTACTACACAACTGGAGCCGCGCCACACCAGCTATCCTGGGTGTTGGGTGAGTAAACTCTAGCCGGGCGGCCCACAGAAGCAGTGAAATGCAGGCCTGTCTGTGTCCCCTTAAAGCGATTTCCTCTGTCTCGCCTCTTGCTGGCCTAGCATGAAGAGCACCCCTATGTGCTAGGGGAGAGGTGTGGCGCCGCGGAGGGAGAGGTGTGGCGCCGCGGCCAGGGCGACTGACGCTGAAATCTGGGGACCACGGTTCGATCCCCGGCTCCGGCGGCAGGTCAGCCCAGCACCATGTGACTCTGGGCAATAGCTCGCTTAATCTTCCCGACGGCCCCCAGCGCCTAGAGACCCTTACGGGTGATTGTGCGCTTTACAAATGTGGACTTTACTATGTGTACTCCTATAGTGAAAATCAACAAGGTGAGCACACAAACAATAGAAACCTTAGATTCAAAGCATACAGGCGTGTTATTTGCTTAATTAACTCCTAGGTGCTGCACACAATTATTTTGCTAGATAATGTACCACACAAGTTATTTTAGGCACTGGGGAGATGTAGTGATTTGCCTAGAATCACACGATGTCAGCGTTCTAGCCGAGAATCGAACCCAGGTTACCATATGCTCTGGGCACCACAAACAATAAAAAATATATATAAATAAACACCTTTGATTCAAAGCATACAGTCATGTTAGTTACTTAATTAATTCCTAGGTGCTACGCACAAATATTTTGCTAGGTGATGAAGCACCTTCAAATTGTTCCTGGAGCTCAATGTGAAGATCATAGAAACCTTCTAAGGGGTCTCACTGATGCTTAGTCCTTTTTAAGCAACAAAGAATAAATTGGCACAGAAGCTGAAATATAAAAAAATGCATTTATTCACCTCAGATGAGGGAGACTACGTCACACAGAAGCCTTAGCAACTGAATGAGGCAGTCTAAGGAGTACAGAAAACTGGGGCCTTATATATGCTTAGGGCTACATAGTCAGCATAAGACCAAGGGGAGGTCCTAGCACATGTAAGCATGCAAAATGCCTAATATGGGCATACAAGATCTGCTTGCTCAACAAAGTGGGAGGAGAGTTACTTCTCCATACAGCAGCAAAAATAGCCTGACAGTTCCATACTAGTAGCAGGTGCATTCTACTAGCTAGGCCCTTCTGAGCTTGTGCAAGGCTCTGAAGAGGGAAACAGCACATTGCGAGCACATGGCTAACTAAAATGGCTGTCAAAATACAAAATGGCTTTAAGCTCATTCTAACAACACCCTCCAAAATTTAACAAATGCACTCCTTAAATACCTTTTAAATGCCCCCCGCCCTTGTTTTACACACGATGTTATTGTAGGCACTGGGGAGATTTAGTGATTGGCCCAAAATCACAGGATGTCAGCTTATTGCCGAGAATGGAACCCAGTTCTCCAGACACAAACTTTAAGCAATTCCTGGCACTAAGTACCTAATAGAATAGAGGGAACACATTGCAGAAGCTACTTCACATAATCAACAACGGTGGTGCTACACAGACCATGCCTTCTTTTGCTAGGAATGGTCAAAGTTGTGACGCTAGACACGCTTGGGGCTGGTGAACTCGTTAACCATCCCTCTACCTTGCAATCGATTACTCACACTAACCACTCAAAAAAGGTAGTCAACCGCTCAAAAAGGTAGTCCCTTATTTAAATGCCCTGTTTCTCACCGCTTGTCGTTTCTTCCCGCAGCACGTCCCCTGGGCATAAGTGCTCACACCAAGACTCCTGCCCCCCCCCCCCCATAACCGCAAACACAACAATGATGGACAGAATGTGGATCAATGTCACACATTCACCCCAGTCCAAAGATCTGGGCCCAAATCCATCGTTTTTCCACTCCACACCACCCTGGGTTAGACAATGGCGATATGCAAATCAGCGCTGACCCAGTGCCCCATGGGAACAGTCCAGTCCGAACTACAAAAGCCATGTCCTTCCCAGAACGGAAACAAGCATCCAAGGACCGGCCCGGTTTCGAGGTAACACCTCTCTTCAGCCCGGCTAGCTTGATTCCAGTGGTGTGGAGTGCCTGGGACTCACGTCTGAGCATCCCCAGTACACTTAGAGCGGTAACTGCAAACACAACAATGATGGACAGAATGTGGATCAATGTCACACATTCACCCCAGTCCAAAGATCTGGGCCCAAATCCATCATTTTTCCACTCCACACCACCCTGGGTTAGACAATGGCGATATGCAAATCAGTGCTGACCCTGTGCCCCATGGGAACAGTCCAGTCCGAACTACAAAAGCCATGTCCTTCCCAGAACGGAAACAAGCATCAAGTTACCGCTTTTCTCTGTTGCTCCATTATTACAAAAGCAAGCATTTGCTACATTAACAATGATCACAATCGAAAGTTGATATAATGAATTTACAAAAAACAAATCATTTCTAATTTGTCATTGAGACCCCTGGGGATTAAGGTCAAGAGAAAATAAATCGAACGTGTTTCTCTCCGTGCAAGGAGTTTATGCATGTCATTATTTGCCATGAAATGGCACCTTTTCCAAGATAGTGAAAGAGTTGAGGTATGGAATGGTGTGCATCTAACCAGTGAGCTGCTGGACATGAGTTTCTGTCCTTTATGTGAATCATGCTTTTGTGTTCTGTAATCCTGACTCTAATTTTGCGAGATGTGCGTCCCACATACGTAAGGCCACAGGGGCATTTTATGGCATAAATCACCGACTCAGAATTACAGTCATGATGTTTTTGCCTCTGTGTGTTGTGAAAATGTTGTCAGGTATAACATTACCACAATGACTGCAGTTCCAACACTTGTTCATTCCTGTGTATGTGCCTTTGTCATGTTTTCCTTGTGACCTCAGTATCTCCCTCAAATTTTATGAACAGGAATGTGCAAACATGGGTTTATTTCAAAACAGAGCTAAAGACGGGCTCTTGTTCCAACACTTCCCATCTCTGGGATATAATCTGTTTAATAGCTGGTGCTTGAGTTGAATATTTCAGGACACAAACTTCTCTCCTGGTTTTCAATTTCGGTGAGGAGGTTAACAAGCTCTCTCATGAACTAAGCACCCCTTTATTCTATGTTTCATCCAAGATGTCTGGAGAATATCCTCTCTTGATGTAATGTAAATATTCATCCTCAATGTTTTTGTCCATCCGTGATTGCCCAGATGCGATTTGTTTGTTAATACTGAATTGCGAAACAGGTAAGTGCCTTTTCAAGGACAGAGTATGAAAACTGGACTAATGTAATGCGTTGTTTCTGTCTGTCGGTTTTTTATAAACTGCTATTTGCAAACCATTTTACGTGACTGTAATCTGAATATATAGAAAATGTATAGTCTGTTGGTGTATCTGATGCGTGAACTAAATCTGTGGGTTCTCGGTGTACTATATGGTGCTATATGGTGGTACACCATGCTGGGTTATGCTACACAAATGATGTTGGTCTACCCAGGTTCTGCCACCTTAATGATGAGAACTCCCATGGGGTTGGGTAGTTATCCCAACTTTCAGCGGGGGCACATGTTAGACCTGCCAGCCTTAGGGTAGTCTTCTCCCAACTTTTTGTCTTCCTCCTCCATTTACTCATCACATTTTGGCTTGCCTTGGGACTCTCTGTACACTTTACCACTGCTAACCAGTGCTAAAGTACATGTGCCTACTCTTTAAAACATGGTAACATTGTCTGAGCTCCAGTTGGTATATTTAGGGTACTTGTAAGACCCTAGCAAAGGGCCACTACCTGTGCCTAGGGCCTGTAAATTAAAATGCTACTAGTGGGCCTGCAGCACTGATTGTGCATGCACTTAAGTAGCCCTTTAAATTTGTCTCAGGCCTGTCACTGCAGAGCATGTATGTGCTGTTTTACACTTTTTGCCAGGCACAAACCTTCCGTTTTAATACATATAAGTTACTCACAGCACAGACTCTGGACAGCCAAGAGGGCAAGGTGCAATATATTTAAAAAGTAGGACATGTACTTTTAAGTCTTAAAAGTCCCTCCAGTGAGAAACTCTTAAATTTGTTTTTTACTACTACAAGGCCTATCTCTCTTGGAGTTGCCATCACATTGCGTAAGTGTAATTTCCGAATAGGAAAGCATAACCAGTTCATGTTTGGTGTACTCTGAATCGCAATTTAAAATCCTAACTGATGGTGAAATCGGATTTTAAATTACAATTCTTAAAATGCCACTTTTAAAAAAGTGGCATTTTCTTGCCTTATCCATTTAATGCCTGTAGCTTGACTCTGGTCACATTACTGGGTGTAGCTGACAGTAGAGCTGTATGTATTCCTCCTTGACTGCCATCCACAATAGAGAGTTTATGTGTGCCTGGATAGGCCATCACTGGCAGGATGGGAGGGAGGAGTTGGGCACAGCCCCATTTACACCCGAATAGGCTGTGTCTTGACTCCATACAAAGGGCTCAATACCCCCTGTAGTTAGTCTGGAGCAGGACAGGGAAGAAGGGATGCCTGTAGACCTCAAAGGGAAACCTCTAGAAGCTTCTCCCCTACGTCAAAGACACAACCGGGTATAAATGATGAACCTAGGACACCACCACTTCAGTACACTTCTGGACATGTAGATATTCTGCCAGGAAGAAGAACTGCTGTGCTGCTACAAGGACTGCCACTCTGCTGGAGAAATATCTTTATTTGTCCTTCTTTCTTTTTCTTTTCATGTGTGCTGCAGGACACATACAAAGAGGAATACACCTCTAAGAATAGTTTTTGTGCAAGAAGGCATTCCTACCTGCACAAAGGCTATTCTGGCCACAATGGAGGTACCCTTGTGTCATGGTGGAGAATGCCTGCGTTGGCACTAGCAAGCCATAAGTGCACCAGCACAAGTTGAGATCTTTGTAAATATGGTGTGCAGTTCTGCTCCCTCGCTTTCACATAATGCAGCACAGCAATTTCCCTTGCTGTGATACGTGGTGTGAAATTTTAATTAATATGGTCCAGAGTTTCCAGCTGCCACTTCGCCATCTATGAATGCATGTTTAGTATTAGAAGTCCTGTTGGAGGACAAAATATAATAAACCCATATTTATTCTAGTTGCAGGTCACATTTGCCACATACTTCTATGACAAAACATGGTAAACAGTTTTTCAAAGTTTTGAGAAGCTGAAATAAAATAAATGCAGTACATTTCCCGAGCTTTAAAAAGCTAACAAGCTAGTGATTGATGCTATCTTCAAACGAAGCTCAGAATCCACATTTAAATCCAAGGTCAAGTATCATATGATGGATGAACAAAGCTACTGCCAGAGAGACAACTTTAGCACTGGAAGTATTAAGCCTACAAGTCGGTAACAAATCACTAGCATTCCTTATGTTCACATGTTCTGCGCACTTTATGAAGAAATACAACCTTATACATGAATATGTTGTGTTTGAATGGATTTCAAAATAATTTGATACCATTCATGGGAACACTTGCCGGTTTGTATTGTAAAAGAAAAACTGTGCTAATAGAGCAAAGAAAAGTGTAACCTAATCTGAAAATCTATTGCAAAAAAGCTATGTCAACCTACTGCCTACTTACTCCTCATATTTTGTTTCTCAATGATTTCTCGGAGTACTGCAGATGTATTGTGAATATCATCACTTTTTATAGAACTTCATGGATGGTTACTTCCAAGCTGTTCTCTCAGGTGCAGAAGTATTTCTAAATCCAGTATTTAACCACAACCAGAGCTCCAACTCATTGCCTAGTCTCCTAATATGAAACAATGAAGAGTAAATGTGAGATGGACCAACAAAGCACATTGTTAGACCTGTCAGCCTAATGGTGTTCTTCCCCCAAACATTTTGCCTTGACCCCAACTGAACTTTGTACTGAAATTCATTTCTTTTGGCATTAGGACTCCATGCACTTTACTATTGCTAACCAGTGCTACAGAGCTTGTGCTCTCCTTTCTAAACATGGTAACAGTTGCTTACACTTGATTTGCATATTTAATTAACCTATATGTCCCTTGTATAGTGGTATACCATATGGGCAGGGCCAGTAAAATAAATGCCTTTAGTGGGCTTACAACAACTTACAACAGCTATTTCGCAGCCCATTTAGGTAGCCCCTTAAAACACGTCGCAGACCTGCCAATGTAGCCTGAATGAATTTTTAAACTGCCAATTCGACTAGACAAAACAAATCCCCTTGCCAAGCTCTTTACTCCCCCTTAATGCATATATGTCTCCATTAAGCTAGAAATTAGTAGCCCATAAGGCAGGGTGCATTGTCAAATAAAAGGTTGGAACATGTACTTTGATATTTTACATGTTGTGGTAGTGTAAAACTTCATAATTCGTTTTTGGGAATTTCTCTCCCACAGAATTACATTGGGTTGCCGTATTATATTTAATAAATGCTAACTTTTGATTGGGAACAGATAGACCTTTCATGTTTTGTGTCTGAGAAATAATACCCTTTGATGGTAACAATGAATTTTAGTTTTGAAAATGCCACTGTTAGAAAGATGCAAAAACATGGCCATGTCACAACTGGGGTGGCTTGGTGAGCAAAATAGTGATGGATTAAACCCAGATTTGTGACTGAGGGTGAATGTTTTGCCATTGAGCAACATTCGGTCCATCATCTTGTGTGTTTTTACTGTTAGAAAGATGACATTTTCCTGTCCTAACAATTTGGTACCTACAGCCTGTTCCTGGGTCACATGGCTGGGTGTCACTGACAGTTGTACTTTGTGAAACGCTCCAAGAAACTCACACAAATGAGGGAATAGGTGTGTCTGAATGGGCCACCTGCTGGCAGAATGGGGAGGCGGAGCTGGGCAAAGCCCACTTGCAACTGAATATGATGTGCAGACAAAGGAATTGTCACCCCTGCATTGTTCATGCAGCCAGCTTGAAGACAGAGCAGGTGAGTCAGGAAACATCACATACTTAACAGGGAATTCTCCAGAAACTTTTCCTACTTTAAATAAGTCAATATGTCTAAAAAAGAAACCCTCAGATCCATTCTTCAGTACACTCATAAGCCTGTGGATGCTACAGAAGAAAGAATGATGTGCTGCTTTGCTGCCAGAGGACTGCCACTCTGCGCCCTGCTACTCTGCTGCTCTGTTTCATGCTTCCATGCTTGCTCAGAAGTAAGACTGGACCTGCACCCTTCATCCAAGGCTGAAATGTCTTCAAGAGTCAGCAGACTAACCTCCTCTTTTGAGCTGCAGGCATATTATAAGCTCATGAGGATCCCTGCAACTGCCCAGCTGGCCTTTCTGCCAGACCTGCAACTGGTCTTGACACCTAAGAGTTACCCCCTCCGGTCCAGGATCCTTAATATGGCCTTAGTTGAGCTCCTCTCCTAATAAAAGGCAATCTCCTGAAGTCTTGGACTCTTTGCATGTGTGCCCCAAGATCTACCAACCCATACACCCCGCCAACAAGAAGTTCAGGAAACCTGACTTTTTGCACCACAGTGACCTCCAATGATGCCTGGCAGTGCAAGATCTGCACTTTGTGGTACAGCATCAACAGTAGGGGTGGGCAGTGAACTCCCCTCTGCTGGCAGAATTCACAGAGTTTGCACACTCCATGCGCTGCAGCAAAGCGGGGAGTTCTGCAAAAAAAATAAACTCCATCACCAGTGGAGTGGAGTTACCACCTGACCCCTGGAAGTGCTCATTCAGTTGAGGGGACATCGGGGCTGGTGATTCTGTTTGTTTGCAACACTGCGTCTCCCCCTGTGCCTGCAGGCAATGGACTCAAGAGTTATTGTTAATGAGGTGTGCCCTTGTGCTGGCCATGTGGAGTCACAAGTGGGAATTGGCAGGTGCCTGGCGGGCATTGGGAGAATATGGCGTCCACCAGGTAAGTAAAAGCAGGGCTCCTGGTCCTGCCCACTATGACCCGTTTTTGTGCTGTCTAACTTGTGACTTAGTCAGTGTCCCTCAATTAAGCTCCGGCCCATGTGAGCTACTCCGAAATGGGAAATCCGAACAGAGTCTCTGTGGAGATGTTGCCTGGCCTGGAAGGAGCAGGATACCCAAAGATGATCCTGGCGGGCAGGCGGAGGGTCTGTGTGTTAACTCTGGGTAACCCCCGTGAGAACAGCGGGCAGCTGATACGAGACAGAGGCCATCAATCTGCACTTTAGCTGTCAATAGCTGCCAGAATCCGGACTAGAGAGGTCAACTCAGTTCCCCCCACTCACGCTCTACTCCAAGCTCATCGTTAAACTCAGAAAATAAGAAACCCATCTCAATATGTAACCCCACTGCCCCCATCACCACACACACCTGCCCAGCCTTCCCCAGTTTTCCCTAATTCTAACTTGCCCAAATGTAATACTCATGTCCTTTGCATGGCCCAAATCTAATCCTTCGTCCAAACGCTGAACTCCACGGAATTGGGCAGAGTTTTTCTGTCACGCCGCAGAATTCCGTGGAGTGAAACTCCACCTACTTTGCCCACCCCTAATCAACAGCTTCCGTTGACTGTCAACGTGACTGATGATGATGCCTGACAAACCCTTTGCTCTACAGTGACCACCTTTCTCAATGCCCAGCCTGCTCTTCATTCTACATCGGCAATCATCCACAATGTTCTCCCTGCTTCTTGAGGCCCTTTCCACAATGAACAGAGCTCTTTGCTCTAGACTTCAAAGGTAACTCTTTTAGCAGGACTAACCTTGTCCTGTATCTGGCCCATGCTCATGGTCAGCCTGAACTTTTGACTGGTTATTGCATGACCAGATGGCTGTATTGTTTGAACAGGAAAAAACTAGAGACAAGAGGCGTTGGGAAACAAGAACAGTTTGTTTAATTACACAGAGCGGCCAGCAGAACAGTTACAGGTGCACGGTCTAAGGACTGTCTCAATTTACAGTCGGTCTGCGGCCTCTTTTTATACAGTTCATGGTATGCAATAAAGTATGTCTGGAGGTCCATGTAAGATAATGAATGTAGTTGCTGATTTTGGCATCCTAAATTAATTGTCTAATGGAAAGTACAGGTTGGCATTAACCTTTCATGGGCACAATACATGTAGTAGTTAACATGTCCAGATGTTCAGTATGAGGAGCAAGTGATCACTGCGTGTGCTGTGTCCTTATTGGCTATATGTTACTATATGTTACTTTTTGGAGCACGCATACTCCTCCATCAATATGTGCTTTATTGGGGTCAATCTCCCTGGACCACTGTGGTGTCGCTGTGCCTAACTGTGGGTTTGATCTGAGATTTCCTCTTCATGCATTTGTCTGCTGGCTACATGCCACTCCACCTGTGACCTATCAAACCGTTAGCTCGGGCCTACGGTCTCAGAGCCTGCCTGACTACGTGTCTGTAAGTTGGGGTTGATGTGGAGTTCAGAATGGGTGAATTTGTTAATAAAGATATGATTTTGTTCTTATACATGAATGTATCATTATTCACATTGACTTTTTCAATATGAGCATTTACCCCTCTCGTTGATTTGCCAATTACAGTATCTGATTCAGACTTTAAATAGTTACTTTATTAGGTATATGTTGCTTCCTGTGATCACTCTCAACAATGACTACCTTACTAGTTAATTGCATATTACCCATTTTGACGACTGTGCTTTTAAAGCAGGTAATGACCAATTGTACAGACACGCACAAGAATAGGAAAACAATGAAAACGAGAAACAGCGATCTGCATAAATCAGTGCCCCACCAGAATCAATTTGAACATCAATCCTGCTCAGGGTCACCTACCTCCTCACGCATGTCTTTTTGTAAGTGGTGCAATACTTGGATGGCAAATGCCAATGTCCCATTGTCTGTGTCATTCCATGGAATGAAGGTTCAGCAGCCACACTGATCTTGGCACACACCCCTCCCTCCATCACAGTCATTAAACCTTAAACATATAGATGCTGCATTTTCATGAGGCAGACTGCTTGCAGTTCTTCCTTGGCTGAATTAAGGCAGAGCACAGTGGTGTTCATTATTTTAAGCATTTCCCACCTGGTTATTTGCAACCAGCGTGCATTGGATTTTGTCTGCAGAGTAAAGAAAGGTATCAACAGTTTGAGTGTGCTCATGAAAGAACCATTCCGTCATGAGCACATGCTCAGGAAATCCCTCTGCTGAAGACAGCAGAGGGATTTCCCTTTTTTTTTGTTGCCTGGGGAGGTCGGAAAAAACGTCCTCGACCTCCCCAGGCCAATTTTTGTATTTCATTGAAATGACGATTGCGCGCATGGCTCGCTATGGTCATTACTATGAAATCAAAATTGAAACTTAGTTTCAGTTTCTCAGTTTCAGTGCTTGTGGGGCTATCTCAACTCCCGAGCACCAAAAAAAATGGAAGAGGTATTATTGGAAAGGGGAGAATCTCCCCTTTCTAATGGTACCCTTCCCTAGTGGATCCCTGCTTTGGGTTCACCCACTAGCAGGGATCACCCCACTAGCACAAGGGAGGTGGGAGCGGCCCCTTAGGAAAGGGCCTTTGTCCCCCCATTTTCTTTTGGGCACAACAGTCTTTCTGCCCCCCAAAAAGGGATTGGCAATGCCCCCACACCCCCACATAAATGTCAGTTTAACTGCCCCCCTGGGGAGTGGGCAGATGGGGGCAGTAACCCCCAATCTTCCCCCAAGGGGGCAGAAATCCCACTAAAAACCAGGGATTTTTTTATTGACATTGGGGTTGGGCTGCTCAAAAAGGGCATGCCAATGCCCCCAGAGAAATGTCAGTCTTTCTGCCCCCCCAGGGTCAGATGGGGCAGTAGCCCCCAATCTGCCCCCAGGGGGGGCAGAAAGGCCACTAGACACCAGGGATTTTTGTTATTGACGTTGGGTTGGCGGCAGCCCAGAAAGGGCATGGCAATGACCCCACCTCCCCACAGAAATGTCAGTCTTCCTCCCCCCCGGGGATAGACGGGGACAGTAGCCCTCTAAAAACAAGCGATTTTTTTTATTGATGTTGGGGTAGGGGCTGCCGGAAAAGGGCATGACAATCCTTCACCGCCCTCCAGAGAAATATCAATCTTTCTGCCCCCAGGGGAGCCCCCCAATCTGCCCACCCAGTGTTGTAGTAAGCCCACTAGAAACCAGGGATTTAAAAAAAATTATAATGTAGGGGTGGGGGCTGCAAAGAATGGGCATGATCATCCCCACACCAAAACAATTACCACAGTCTTTTTGCCCCTCAGAGGGGGCAAGATAGCCCCTGATCTGCCCCCGGGGAGGCAGAATGGCCAATAGGCGCCAGCAATTATGCTAGCTTTTTTATGTGTGGGGGTTGCCCAGAATGATACCAATGCCCCCACCACCAAAAAAGTAGCCACAGTCATTCTGCCCCCTTGGGGTATATCGGGTCAACCCTCCCCCCCTCCGATTTCCCCCCAGGGCAGAATGTTTTCCTACCCAAAATGCCCTGCAAACCTCAAATTTAGCTGAAGAAAACACATTTTCCACATATTTTTGGGTGGAATCACTGTGTTCCCCTTAGTTTCCCGACTAAAATGATACCTCACTTGTGTGGGTGGGGCAAGGGCCTGTGACTGGTATGAGCTCAAACCACAAGAAGTAAAGGTATAGCACTGAGAATTCTAAGCGCAACATTTTGTAAAAATACCTTTTTAGCTAATTCTGCATTGGACACCCACAAAAGTGAGGTATCATTTTACTCGGGACACTAAGGAGACGGCTGTGGGGTAGGAGATTTGTGCCGCCAGGGTGATTCCACACAAAAATATGTGGAAAATATGTTTTTTCTGCTAAATTTGAGGTTTGCAGGGGATTCTGGGTAGGGAAACATTGGGGAACGCAAGCCATACCTCATTGGACTCCCCAGGGTGTCTACTTTTTAGAAATGTATGGATTTGGTAGGTTACCATAGATGGCGGCGAGCTCGGTGCCAAAACCCCAGGTGCCCCCGCAAAACCAGGTAATTTTGTTATAGATAATTTTGAAGTATCAACAGTACGATTTGTGCCATTTCCTGTTGCAGCCACTATGCCTACCCTAACACGTGAGGTACCATTTTTCTCGGGTGTCCTGTGGGAATGCTGGGTGGTAGGATTTTTGTGGATCGACACAGATTCCTGTAATTTTCCACACAGAAATTTGAGAAGTGATTATTTTAGCACAATTTGAGGTTTGAAGGGGATTCTGGGTAGGAGAATGTTGGAGGAGTCATGCAAGCCATACCTCGCTGGACTCCTTTGGGTATCTAGTTTCTAGAAATGTGTGGGTTTGGTAATTTCCCAAGATGACTGCTGAGCCCGGGGACAAAAACCCAGATGACCTCTCTCGCAAAATTGATGTCTCCTCAATACGTTTTAGGCCCTTGCCTGTTGCGGGTACTTGACCCACCCACATGAGTGAGGTGTCATTTTTATCGGGAGACATGGGGGAAGGCTGGGTGGTAGGAAATGTGTGGATCCATGTAGATTCCAGAACTTTCCCACACATAAATTTGAGAAAAAAGTAATTTTTTCAGCTAAATTTGAGGTTTGCAGGGGATTATGGGTAGGAAAACATTGGGGGACCCACGCAAGCCTTACCTCACTTGACTCCACTGTGTCTCTAGTTTTTAGAAATGTGTGGCTTTGGGAGGTTTCATTAGATGGCTGCTTACTCTGAACCAAAAATTCAGATGCCCCCTATGCATTTGAAAATGACCAGGTTTTGCAAGAGGGGGTCCCATGAGTTTTTGGCCCTGGGCTCGGCAGCCATCTAGACAAACCTACAAAACTCACACGTTTCTGTAAACTAGAGACCCAGTGGAGTCCAGGGAGGTATGGCTTGCGTTGGTCCCCCAAAGTTTTCCTACCCATAATCCCCTTCAAACCTCACATTTTGATGAATTTTGTGTATCGACACATATTCCAGAACTGTGCACAAAAGAAATGTGAGGAAAATGTGTTTTTGTTGACAATTGTTTAGGTTTGCAAGGGCTTTTGGGTAACATAACCTGGTGAATTCCAGTCAACTCACCCCATCCTGGATTCCCCTGGGTGTCTAGTTTTCAAACATGTATAGGTTTGCTAGGTTTCCCTAGGTGCCAACAGAGCTAGGGTTAAAAAACTACAGCTAGGCACTTTGCAAAAAAAGGGTCTTTTTTCATTGTGAAAATGTGGTGTGTCCACGTTGCGTTTTGCGCTGTTTACCGTTACCGGCACTAGGGCTACCCACACAAGTGAGGTACCATTTTTCAAGGAAGACATTGGGGAACGCAGGGTTGGTGGAATTCTGTCAATCCACACAAATTCCAGACCTTTCCACCACAGAAATGTGAGGAAAAAGTGTTTTTTTTAAATAATTTTTTAGGTTTGTAAGGAATTCTGGGTAACAGAACCTGGTGAAAGCCAGTAAAGTCACCCCATCCTGGATTCCCCTTGGTGTCTAGTTTGCAAAACATGTGCTGGGTTTCCCTAGGTGCCAGTAGAGCAAGGGTTCAAAAACTACATCTAGGCACCTTGCAAAGAAAGGGGAATTTTTCAATGTGAAAATGTAGTGTGTCCACGTTGCGTTTTGCGCTGTTTCCTGTTGCGGGCACTAGGCCTACCCACACAAGTGAGGTACCATTTTTATTGGGACACTTTAGGGAACGCAGGGTGGGTGGAATTTTGTGTATCCATACATATTCCAGAACTTTCCAAGACAGAAATGTGAGGAAAATGTGTTTTTGTTGACAATGTTTTAGGTTTGCAAGGCATTCTGGGGAACATAACCTGGTGAGAGCCAGTCAAGTCACCCCGCCTTAAGTGGCGGCAGAGCTAGGGTTAAAAAACTACAGCTAGGCACTTTGCAAAAAAAGTGTAATTTTTCATTGTGAAAATGTGGTGTGTCCACTTTGTGTTTTGCGCTGTGTCCTGTTGCGGGCACTTGGCCTATCCACACAAGTGAGGTACCATTTTTCAAGGAAGACTTTGGGGAACGCAGGGTGAGTGGAATTCTGTGGATCCACACAGTTTCCAGAACTTTCCACCACAGAAATGTGAGGAAGAAGTGTTTTTTTCAATACTTTTTTAGGTTTGTAAGGGACTCTGGGTAACAGAACCTGGTGAAAGCCAGTCAAGTCACCCAATCCTGGATTCCCCTGGGTGTCTAGTATTCAAACATGTATAGGTTTTTTAGGTTTCCCTAGGTGGCGACAGAGCTAGGGTTAAAAAACTACAGCTAGGCACTTTGCAAAAAAGTGTAATTTTTCATTGTGAAAATGTGGTGTGTCCACGTTGTGTTTTGCGCTGTTTCCTGTCACAGGCACAAGGCCTACCCAGACAAATGAGGTACAATTTTTCGTGGAAGACTTTGGAAAACACTGGGTCAGTGGAATTTCGTAGATCCACGCATATTCCAGAACTTTCCACCTAAGAAATGTGGGGAAATGTGTTTTTTTTGGACAATTTTTTAGGTTTGCAAGAGATTCTGGGTAACAGAACCTTATGAGAGCCAGTCAAGTCACCCCTTCCTCTGTTCCCCTGGGTGTCTAGTTTTTAAAAATGTTTAGGTTTGCTAGGTTTCCTTAGCTGCCGGCAGAGCTAGGGTTAAAAAACTAAAGCTAGACACTTAGCAAAAAAAAGGTAATTTTTCACTGTGAAAATCTGGTGTGTCCACGTTGTGTTTTGGGCCGTTTCCTACTGCGGCCACTAGGCCTACCCACACAAGTGAGGTATCATCTTTCTCAGAAGACTTTGCGGAACGTGGGGTAGGTGGAAATATTTGAATCCACGCAGATTCCACACTTTTCCACCACAGAAATGTGAGGAAAATGTGTTTTTTTGGACACAATTTTAGGTTTGCAAGGGATTCTGGGTAACAGAACCTGCTGAGAGCCAGTCAAGTCACCCCATCTTGTTTTACCCTGGGTGTCTGGTTTTTAAACATGTATAGGTTTGCTAGGTTTCCCTAGGTGTCGGCAGAACTAGGGTTCAAAAACTATAGCTAGGCACCTTGCAAAGAAAGGGTCCTTTTTCTCTGTGAAAATGTAGTGTGTCCATGTTGCGTTTTGAGCCATTTCCTGTGGTGGGCACTAGGCCTACCCACACAAGTGAGGTACAATTTTTCTCGGAAGACCTTGGGAAAGGCCGGGTGGTTGAAATTTTGTGGATCCACGAAGATTCCAGAAGTTTCCACTACAGAAATGTGAGGATAATGGGGTTTTTTGACAATTTTTTTAGGTTTGTAAGGAATCTGGGTAACAGAACCTAGTGAGAGCCAGTCAAGCCACCGCATCCTAGATTTCCCTGGGTGTCTAGTTTTCAAACATGAATAGGTTTGTTAGGTTCCCCTAGGTGCTGGCAGAGCTAGTGTTCAAAAACTACAGCTAGGCACTTTGCAAAAAAAGGGTCATTTTTCATTGTAAAAATGTGGTGTGTCCACGTTGCTTTTTACGCTGTGTCCTGTCTCGGGCAGTAGGTCTACCCACACAAGTGAAGTACAATTTTTCTCAGAAGACTTTGGGGAATGCGGGTGGGTGGAATTTTTTGGATCCACACAGATTCCAGTACTTTCCACCACAGAAATTTGGGGAAAAAGTGTTTTTTTAAATCATTTTTTAGGTTTGCAAGGAATTCTGGGTAACAGAACCTGGTGAGAGCCAGTCAAGTCACCCCATCCTGGGGTCCCCTGTGTGTCTAGTTTGTAAAAATGTATAGGTTTGCTGGGTTACCCTTGGTGCCGGCAGAGCTAGGGTTAAAAAACTACAGCTAGGCACTTTGCAAAAAAAGTGTCATTTTTCACTGTGAAAATGTGGTGTGTCCACATTGCATTTTGCGCAGTTTCCTGTCGCGGGCAGTAGGTCTACCCACACAAGTGAAGTACCATTTTTCTTAGAAGACTTTAGAGAAAGCGGGGTAGGTGGAATTGTGTGGATCCACGCAGATTCCACAACTTTCCACCTAATAAATGTGAGGAAATGTGTTTTTTGGGACAATTTTTTAGGTTTGCAAGGGATTCTGGGTAACAGAACCTGGTGAGAGCCAATCAAGTAACCCCATTCTCGATTCCCCTTGGTGTCTAGTTTTCAAATGTGTATAGGTTTGCTAGGTTTTCCTAGGTGCCGGCAGAGCTAGGGTTAAATAACTACAGCTGGGCACTTTGCAAAAAATGGGTAATTTTTCACTGGGAACATCTGGTGTGGCCGCGTTGTGTTTTGGGCCGTTTCTTGTCACAGCCACTAGGCCTACCCACACAAGTGAGGTACCATCTTTCTCAGAAGACTTTGCGCAACGCAGGGTGGGTTGAATTTTGCGGATCCACACTTATTCCAGAAATTTCCACCACAGAAATGTGACAAAATGTGTTTTTTGTACAAAATGTTAGGTTTGCAAGGGATTCTGGGTAACTGAAACTGGTGAGAGCATGTCAAGTCACCCCATCCTGAATTCCCCTGGGTATTTAGTTTTCAAACATGTATAGGTTTTCTAGATTACCCTAGGTGCCAGCAGAGCTAGGGTTCAAAAACTACAGCTAGCCACTTTGCAAAAAAAAGGGTAATTTTTCATTGTGAGATGTGGGGTGCCCACGTTGCATTTTGGGCCATTTCCTGTCAGGGGCACAGGCCTACCCACAAAAGTGAGTTACCGTTTTTCTTGCAAGACTTTGTGGAACGCGGGGTGGGTGGAATTTTGTGGATCCTTGCAGATTCCAGAACTTTCCACTACAGAAAACTTAAGACAATCTGTTTTTTTGACAGATTTTTAGGTTTGCAAGGGATTCTGGGTAACAGAAGCTGGTGAGAGCCAGTCAAGTTACCCCATCCTGAATTTCCCTGGGTGTCTAGTTTTAAAAAATGTATAAGTTTGCTAGGTTTTCCTAGGTGCTGGCAGAGCAAGAGTTCAAAAACTACAGCTAGACACTTTGCAGAAATAGGGTAGTTTTTCATTGTGAAAATGTGGTACGTCCATGTTGTGTTTTGAGCCGTTTCCTGTCGTGGGTACTAGGCCTACCCACACAAGTGAGGTACCATTTTTATTGGGAGACTTAGGGTAACACAGAATTGTAGAGCAACTGTTATTACCTATTGAATTTAAATGCATTTCTGGTTTCCAAATGAAAGACAATTTGTAAAAAGTAATTCATTTTGAAAAATGACCTATAATTCTCCTGCTAGTATGGGTATTCCCAATTTCAGAAATGTGCAAACACCTACTGTTTCTAAACTGTATATTTTGTTCCCATTGCAGAAATACATAGGTGTTTTTCAATCTGATTTTTCCACGTATACATTTTCCCAGAATAATTGCTATATACCAGGCACATATTAAAAAAACATTGCAAGTTGCTTCTCAGTTATTGGCTCTGGGTTCGTCGGGTTCTTGGTGAACCTACAAGTCCTATATATCCTCACAACAATAAAGGTCCAACGGATGTAATGGTATATTGGTTTTAAACAGCTGTCATAATTAGAAGTTGTTACAGGTGAACACATTGACACAAATGGCTGTTTTTTTCAACTAATGTTCAAATGTTTCAATATTTAGATGTTAGTTTCCATAAAGAAACCTTAAAGGATCAACACAAATGACCCCTTGCTAAAGTCATGATTTTGTCAACTTTTCTAAAATGTATAGCTTTCCAGGATCCATTATTGCTTTCATACCCATTTCTACCATTAACTAGAAAGAGATTCAAAGCACAAAAAATAGCAAAAATAGTCTATGTCCCAGAAAAATGCCAAAACTGTGTAAAATATTTTGGTTTTCTGACAAAAGTCTGCTTGTCCCTGAAAGCTGGGAAGATGGTGATTTCAGCACCACAACCCTTTTTTTCGATACTTTCTTCTGTAGCCCTTTTTTCCCATTCCCCCCACCCCAAAAATAAAATGTAGTTGTAGTTTGCCTAATTTCTGGGTCCCCTCCGGGGTAATCCATAAACACTGGGTACCTTTAGAATCCACATGATGTTGGAAAAAAGGACACAAATTTGGCGTGGATACCTTCTGTGGTCAAAAAATGATGGTGGCCTAAGCTTGAACTGCCCTAAATAGCCAAAAAAAGGCTTAGGACAGGGGGGGAGGCTTAGCAGCAAAGGGGTTAAAGGGTGCTGGTATATGTCCAATAGTCCTTCTCCAGAAATTACCAGAGTCAGTGTGTGTATGGTAATCAGCAAATTGAGTCCACACCATCTGTATACGAGCTGAGTATAGGCAAACTCGCTGCCAGTAGAAATCCATCAGTGTGGAGGTGCCCCATTGCATATGCGGAACGTGCATGATCATTCCACAGTTTTCATTTCTGCCCATTGGTAGCATTCCTTTACCTATGGAACACAATGATATAGAGTAAGTTTCCGTTCATTTAGGGGTTGCCTCTTCCCTTTGGGCCAAGTGTATGCATCCACCTCGGTGTCCCAGATTTCCTGAAGGGGTGATTTTGCCATCATTCATCCCTCCCCCCTGCAACTTATAATCCTTCCTATCCTGTATCTGGGCAGTTCTACACAGGAACTCCATGTTGGTGGTCCATATGTGGTTGAAGAAGACTGCTCCAGATACGCTAAGGCCCACCCTCAGTCCACCGATGGATGTAGGAGTGGATGTGTTTTTGCATTGAGTTGGAGAATCTTTTCTCTGGGAAGTCTTGGTACCAAACAGTGTCCTCTCCTATGAATGTAATTAGGTTCAGTGAAGCGGTATGGATCAGCTGGGTTAGTTTCATATCGGGTCAAATTTACTAACACCCCGTGTGGTTCTACTTGTTGGGTTGGATCGTGGCCCTTATCCTTCATACATTTAAGCGGATAAGGTATTTTGCTTTCTCAGAGAGTACCTCATAGGACAAGTAGAGACTGTCTGTAACTACTGCAAGCAGAATCAGCAAACAGACGTAACATGACCTGGCAGATGTTTGGGAGCCAACTGCAGTCATGCGTTGGCACCATGTGTTGTGCACGAGGGCACTATGTAGTGCATGTTGGATGCTGGTTTTCTAATTGATGTAATTGTTTGTGATATGGAAGAGGTTCCCACACAAGAACTGCAATAACGTTTGAATGGATTCATTTTTAATCTACAGTTCCTTAGCAGTGTATGGGTGTGAAAGCACCCATAATAAAGGGTACATTGCAATGCAATATTAAATAACTAGTTATTGGTCATTGCATGTCCTGGTATGGATCTCTTAGGAGGCATGTGGTCCTGCAGCGGCTATTGTTTACCTTATTAATCCAAACAAAACTTTTGTGGTGCGAGCTCAATGTTCTTAACTGCAAACCTGTTGTCTGGGTTGGGGTGTTTGCTGGGCTGGGCAGGTACAC
This sequence comes from Lissotriton helveticus, assembly GCF_964261635.1. NCBI lineage: Eukaryota > Metazoa > Chordata > Amphibia > Caudata > Salamandridae > Lissotriton > Lissotriton helveticus. The sequence goes on along the minus strand of NC_136059.1, from coordinate 748,820,550 downwards.
GGTGTGCTCTAGTGATTGGTAAATCGCCCTCGTACTTAGGAATTACCTTTTGTTTTAAAAAAGAATTGACCCACTGCACCGTTGTAGACCCCGTTATTCCTTCCGGAACCCCCACTATACTATTCGAAGGTTCGATCTTCGATTATAATTTTCCATGTCGTCCAGTTTCGTTTCCAGTGTCCATGTGGTCTTGGAGATGTAAATGTAAATGTATTTCGATTTATATAGCGCACTAATCACCCAGGGGTCTCAAGGTGCTTGCTTAGGGAACCCGTCCTGGTATTCCCCTGTGAGATACCCCGTATTCAAATCTAAGATGGGGTTAAATGGGTCAGCAGGGAACGTAGATCGAATGTCATCTTGTAACATAACTGCATTCGCCACATCGTCATCTCCTTTTTGAGCAGAAGATACTGGTGATTTTTTCCCTTGAGATAAGGTCGCGACTGGTGTGGGGATAGTGGCAGTAGTATTGACCGTTGGACCCAACGCTGGGCCCAAGTTCCTTGCAAACAAAGTTACAGCAAGTGTATCCGGAGAATGGTTTGTTGCAGAAAAGTAGCTGATTAAATAGGGCAGCAGATGGAATACATACTTGGTTTTTTGTCAAACAGAGGAAATTGCTTTGGGCCCTTTAGCGCTCCTGGTGTCTGAACCGGTATCTTAACCTTCTTCTCTACGTTTAAACCTTCTTGAGTAGATTGAGCAGTTGTAGCGATTTGGGAGGCCTCCAAGTCGGTGTTCGCCAGCCCTGTCCCTTCTCCCGGGTCAGTTTGATTAGGCAGTTATCCAGTAGCTTAGCAGCATTCTTTGCTGCTTTAGCTTGCAGGTGCAGAGCTTTCGCCTTACGTGTGTTAAGCAATTTCCCCATATTGAGAATTCCAAACCTCCAAAGCCTTTAAAGCCTTTAACCAGCAAATACAACTGAGCCTGCTCTTACAGCTAGAAAGAGTTCACCTGCACCACTGTTGTAGGAAAATTTACAAGAAGCCACAATCAATCTATCCCCAGGGGGCAGGGAGCAAGAAAGAGTCCGCGGGGCAAGGGGCATAAGCGGGGAGGACTAGCTTGCTGCGTTGTCTCAGTCTCAGTTTTTATTGCACAGCGCTTTAACTATTATTCTTTTGGGCGTAAATCGGTGCGCCTCACAATGTCCATCCCCTGAGCTTGCCACCAGTTGAAAAGACTCACCCACCGCCGCCGCCGCTGCTGCTCTAAAAAAATCCGGTTAAAGTAAAGGAAAGGAGTAAAATCTGTCGGTGGGGAGCAAGTTCACAAATCCCCAAACCCACGGAACTCAGGCTCGGGCTTCAGCTTCAGGCTTCATGCTGGGAGCTAAGGCTAGGAGGGGGCTCAGCTCGATTTCAGAGAAATTGTGCTGCGCTTCGGGTTTTTCTTTCGCCAAAGAATAACGCCACCGCTCAAAAAGGTCTCCGAAACGCCGAGAAACACGCTGGGTTAGTGCGGAAGCAGGAGGCAGCAGAAACGCCAGCTACCTGCCACCATCAACCTCGTAGGGGGAAGAGCAAGGAGCAGGGATCCCAGGTGCTACACGGAGGCGTGGAACTCCGTCATAGGTCTGATTCTCAGGTGTGATTGACTGATGAAGGGGATTTTTTTTTTCTTGAGTCCAAAGGATGTATTTGATACAAATATGACTTTCAATATGATGGGGAAAAAATAAATCCCCTTCATCAGTCAATCATTCTCAGGTGTGATTGACTGATGAAGGGCATTTATTTTTTTCCCCATCATATTGAAAGTCATAATTTTATCAAATACATCCTTTGGACTCTAGAAAAAATAAATGACAGTGAAGGAGAGTAGGGGGAATCATAAATGGTGCTGGAGTGCTGGGGCATCTGGGCATATGAATATATGATTATGATTTGTCACAAAAAATGAAAAGCTGTAAAAATAAAAATAAAAATCCCACTGTGCACAACCACGGATGTGCATAGCAGGGGATGACTGCCCATGATGGAAATCGTAGGAAATGCCCTCTGGTCAACCCAAATGGCATAGGCAGGTGGGCTGTTAGAACATAGCAGGCTGAGAGCTTTGCCTGGCAAAAAGCCAGGCTCAGCAGTGACCCCCCGCCAATGCACATGAGCAAATGCAATGCACAGAAGCTGTTGGCCGGGCCCTGAAGTCACTCCCTGCGTTGCACACCATAGGCTGTACACAGCAGGGTTTCCTCACTCACAGTGGGCTGGGCACTGGTGCTGGTTAAAGACAAGGAACTGCTGCAAATACACGCTGCACATTGCCTAAGGACGTAAGCAGCAGAAGTTAGAATCCTGTGCAAAGTTGATTGCTGGGCCTGGTCATTGACCATTAACAACGAGGTTCAACGATAAATCTGAATATTAAAATCTAGAATTCACCAGATAGTCACAGTTTAAGACCTCGTTATGGTTCTGAAACAAATGCAAAAAAACACTGAAGTTCACCAGTTATAGTTAACAACGCATGCATTGCACGCCATAGCTCAAACTGCCCATCATGCCGAATACACCATTTCGCTAACGAAACAACCCAATACCATGTCTGAGATTTTAACCGGTTTTTTTCACTGAGCAGAAGATGGTAGGTGATACTTTTTTTTTTTTTTTGTTTTATATAGCGCGAACTAGACCCGAACCGAATCATGTATCAGAGCGCTTTACATAGCACCAGTTACTTACATGAGGACACACTTTCATTTTAGGCACGGGGAGATTAAGTGACTTGCCCAGAATCACAGGAGGTTTTTGGCGTCGTACCGAGACTCGAACCCAGATCCGAGGTCGAGCGCCTTAGCCGTTAGGCCAACTCCTCTCCCCTACTTCTTTTGGTAGTCCACATTTGAAAATCATAGTTATGGACGGGTTAAGATTGCGATATCTAGTAGAATATGTAGGTCCTTGGAGGTATTGGAAAAAGGCACAGTGGTACAGATGTGTTGGGCATTGCAGCTTTAGTATTGTTTCAGACTCATCATAGTTATAGCAGAGAACAAAGAAGGATTTGATAAGGTCAAGAAGAGATGAGTGATTGTGATGTCTTGTGAAAATCTAATCACATCAAAAGATGTCTAAGGAAAAAACATGAATTAACATAATGAGAGATCCGACTTAGAATGACACTGTGAATGCACACAGTCTCTGAAGCAGGATTGACAAGGCTACTGAATCAAAGCCTAGGAGGTTGGAAGTTCAATTTGGTTTGACTCTGCCCGAAGACATCCCTGGATTTTGGTCAAGTTGGATTTCATGCCTATGCTTGTACAAGATTCTGTCTGACAGTTTTTAAGAAACCATTTATATATAGGAAAGCGTGATCTTCACGAAGATTGATTTTTGAATGACTCCCCAGAAAGGGTCTGCTGGCGATGAGTCAGAGTCAGAAGTTCATCCAGATAAAGGGTCTATTTCTTTATTATTGAATGGGTGTGTTGTCTGAAAGTCAGAAATGTATATAATTGATAGTTGGAAACCGTAGGAAGACACCATGAGATCGTCCAGCCTCATAACAAGTTGCTAAGGATTACATTGCAGCTGATTTCAGCTGCAGCTAAATACGGATGCCTTACAGCCCAAGTTACCATTTTCAATTATAAAAATAAAATAAAACCAATATTGTATTCTAAATATTGTTTTAAAAAATATTTGTCCCATTGATTGTATATTTTCTACTATCTCCATATTTAGAACACAAAATATATGGCAGTAAACGTTCTAACGTCAATACTTTTGCACTGACCCTGCTCAAAGATCCACAAATAAAACAGTGCAGTCTTTTAGAAAAGGATGGTAGAAACAATGGTTCAGAAAGACAGAAATCTACTTTTTTGTTGGTTTCTGACTTATAGACTTCTTAGAAATAGCTTATTATATGAATTGATAACACATATAATTATGCTACGCTGAATTTAGAGGGATACATTGGATTGCCATTTGATTCTTAATATTACTGATTTTTGTCTGAAAAATCACAAAATGAAATTGCATAATCCTTATATCTCTAGGCAGAACACTTGTACTATGGGTCTTAAAATGCGGAGATGTGTATACATTCAAATTGTTGCTCCCTAGTACACCTGAGGCTTAATTCATAATTTACCTAAAAATCCTTCAGAAAACTCATATTTATTCAAAGGACGGATTAACACTGCCCTTGATATTTATCATCCCCTGTGGCGTGGACATGTAAATATAAACTCAAGCCGAAAATAATTTTTGAATATGCAAACTTTGATTTTCAGACTGAAACTGTGTCAATTATGAATTCAACGCATATTTCTAACATTTTCACATGCTTATAAACATGCATTCAGCAAATTATAGCCAGAAAGTTAAATAATCAATTGGGGTATGTCATCTGCCTGAAAGAATACTCCTATTATATCGAGTCTTCTCTAATTATTGACATATTTATTTTACTGCTGAGTCTAATCAGTGCATCTCTTAAAACGCTTCTACCGGTTAATGCTGTGAATTCTGTCACCATTAATAGAAGTTGTGGATTATTTATTGGGGCAGTCCAGTGAATTCAATAGTGATTTCAGTTTCTTACTAAGTGTTATTCAGAGTGGAGAGGTTGGAAAAAGGCTAACAAAGCTTAACTTGGACTTTTGCATAAATCTACTACTTTTTGATATTTGCAACTTGGGACCTGTTTATGATGTTGAGTGACGCTGAAGCATGACTGCCCGTCTAGGAGTAGGAGGTCCCGCTGGCCGCTTTAGGTTACGACCGCTTTCATGGCGGTCGCAATGTGTATATTTTGTATTGCGGCGTGTGCTGCGGGCTGCAGCACACACCGCAACATAAAAAAGACTTCTTTCACACATCACTTCACTATGTGGCAGGCGCCGCATGGTGCCAACCACATAGTGGTAGGGTGTTTAGGGGGGCACCATAGGTTACCCCCAGAAACCATGGCAGAGGACCGGGCTGGAATGGGGTCCCGCTAGGGGCCCCATTGGTCACTTTCCGCCAGCTTTTTCATGGCGGGTTAACTGCCATGAAAAGCCAGCAGAAAGGGTCATTGTAATCCCTATGGTGGCCCGGCACCATTGTAGGGATTTTACAATGCGTCGTGCACGGTCTCTCCACCCGCCCACCATCTGCCCTCTATCCTAATGCGGCAACAGTCCTGCATGGGCTGATGGCAGTGGGACCCCCACCGATGGCCTGATGGTGGTGGTCCCACTGCCATCGAAATCGAGCCCTAAATGCGGAGTTTTACCACTCTGCACTCCCTATACTTATGTGTGAGAAGTTTTCCGCCCCTACTGTGGAGTGTCCCGGTGTGTAGAACTCCACACACACAAGAATAGATAGAGAGTGTGGAGTGATAAAACTTTGCATGTAGTTTTGCATACCAAAAACTAGTAAACTTACACAAAAGTATCAGTTTACCTTTATGAATAGGCCACTATGAGTTTATTTTAAGTAATAGTAATTTTATGACTATGGAGACTTCGTAGTTGGGCTTGAGAACTCAGCACATAAAAAGATAGGGTAGTCCTTTCTTTTTATGCGAACTCCTTTAATTTTACTAATAGTAAATTTGCAACTGTGGAGATTTCGCAGTTGGGATGGAGAACTCAGCATATCAAAAGATAGGATAGGACTATCTTTTTATGGGTGGAGCCTCAGCCACAGTCATTAAATTACCATTATAAAAATTAAACTCGTAGTTTGTGAATATTAAAATAAAATCTTAAAATTACAGAGAATTGTCGCTTTTCAATTGTGAATCAGGCCCTGAGTGTAGGGCCAATTGGTCCTTCAATTGTATCTCTTCATTGTCATCAAACGATCTTGAAATTACAGTATGTCATTCACAATGTGCGAGATGGAACCTTTATTTGTGAGCCTGTGTTCTCTTTGTGAACCAAGCAGTATGGAACATTCTAAACTGTGACTACTGTGAGTGTGTTTTGTTCACTGAAAGATACAGTTCAACTTAAGACATACCCATGAGTTATAGTATTAACAAAATCTGTCTGCTAGAAAAGCAGCTGCTATTTCAAAAATATGGCACATGAAATTTGTGAAAGGAATGTACTAAACTTCATCTACATACAACGGAGTGTTCTATTTTTCATCTTAAATGCTCCATCAGTTCATATGAATACGGAACAATTCATATAATTACATTTTCCAGCAGTAAATAATCACAAGGGATCAGCAACTTAGCAATCCCATGTTATGGTTTATAAATCTAATACTCATTTTTATTTGAAGCCTAGCAGATACAATGTAGAGACAAGACAATGTAGGTAAAGTTAGAAGAATGCTATGTGAGTACTTAATTTCCATCCCTTTGCTTTGCTCAGTGGCGCAACTAGACTTGAACATTTTAGGAGGAATTAACAGGCCAACCAATGGGGGTGGGGCTAACATGTCAACAAATGGGGTGGAGCTATCTTTGGAGCCAATATAAGACCATTGAGTGATATCTTGTGCATTTTGTAAATATTGGTCAAGCCCAATATGATTTAGAAGAAACATGTTTCATTGGATTTGAGAATGCGTATAGGCTACTTTTCAAGATCTTTAAAAAGGAGAATGAGTGATTTGATAATTTAAAATACGCTTTTACAAGTTTCAGTATAACGCATTCAATAAACAGTTTTCCCAAAGTTATTTCAAAATGACAACACTTTCTGCCAATTCTACACAAATTCCTTTTGTAAAGTGACAATGACCTCGTTTATTATTCCATCTCCAGAAAAAACGACGCTGTGTGACTATTGACCAAAAGTACCATTTCATTCTTCTCATGAGGAAGTTGCTACATGTGTTTGTTTGAGGCTGCACTTGTGTATATGTCCCAGAATATTGAACTCCGTGGGTATAAGTACTTGATTGCAGGATGTGTGAATAACAAGTCTCAAGTTTGATCCCTAAAGCATCTTGCATTACTCCAGAGATTGAATAAGTGTGTGGCAATATTAATACCTGCCCACGTTGAAAAGTTCTCCAAAGAGATGACCGAGCCAGGTACATACAGGAAGCCTCCCACCCTCAATAACTGGCAAAAAGGTGGCTGCCGTGAAATACCTTAGAAATGAATTGTGTTCTACCATGCAAAAGATGCAAATGTTCCTTCAAGATTCAGAATACACAGAACGTGCGGGGCAATGTCATGCAAAGAAGTCACTTTAACAAACATAGAAATAGTGCCTCTTAATTGCATATGTGATCACAACAACAACCAGGCTTTGTCTTCTATTCTGAAGCCCACAGCACAAGATGGAGGTTATTTTTATGGAGGTCGATCCGCATCCAATGGCTCATAGAGATACGGTCCGAGCGATATCTGCTGCTGCGTCCAACTGACACATTATAATGCATGCGGTCGGAGGCAGCATGTGAAGGAACAGTCCGATGCTTTGGACCGTCGGAGGGTCAGTAATCCCTACAATCTGTCATTCCCTTCTCAGGCACTGTCGTAGGGTTTACAATGTCCATTTCAGCCTGCCATTTCATGGTGGTTCACCTGCATGAAAAGGCAGGCAGAAAGTGACCTTAGGGGCCCCTAGTGGGCCACCGACCCTTCGCTATGAGCCCGGGGGGGGGCACCTATGGTGACTCCCTAAACAAGTGCTGCAGCCCATAGCACAAGCCACAATAGAAAATACACACTTTGGGATCACCGTGACGATTGTCGCATTGAAAGTAGTGCAGAGGGACCATCAGCTACTTGTAGGATGGCCCCTCTTCCGCTATGGTGCTGGTAGGGCAAGAGTCCGACGAGCATCGTAATGATGCTGAAAACTTTGAATCTACTAATATATCAATGTTTTTTTAAATCATACTGTGGCAATGTGCATTATAAAATGCAACATTTCTTATGAAGTTCTCCAAAATTCCTTTGAGAAGATTGATCATATTTTCTATAGTGGTTGCTCCTTAATGTCTTTACTAATTATAGAAATTAGCCTTGTTTGGATTGAGAATGGGGCAAAACCTAATGGGCACAAGAGAGGCACAACACTGATACCTGGTTACCAGTTTGTCTCGGTAACACTGGAGCAAGTAGTGCACAAAGTAGTGTTTGCATTGTACAATGGTTTTGCATTGGTAATCTAGTACACACAATTTCAGTTATGCTGCTCTTTACCCTGCAGTCTTAGTTTAACTGCAGAATAAGGTTTCATAATCATTTTTTCTGCCAAACTCCCAAACTACGCTATTTTACAGAGGATGGACACAGTAGGGCAATACCTTCATAGGGAAAATGCAGGTGCATTGTCTTTGCATAGACACCATCTTGAAGGAAAACCACACAAGACATATTTTAAAGCAAATTCTACATGTGTCTTATCGTGCACTGCGAGATTCTGATCATTGATGCTTTATTTCACGTGGCAGAAATATGGTCCGTGGCTCGTATTTAACAGTTATTTTTAATGCTGTCCTAAATGGAATGAGTATTCCTGAATCATGGGCTGGGGCTGAAATTTATCTATTTTTAAAAAGGGTTCATCTTTAGACCTTGCTAATTACTGGCCAATTAGCCTTATTGACACAACCTAAAAACTCTTTAGCAGGGCAATACTTACAAGGTTGCAGCAATGGCTGGACGATAAGACAATCCTGAGCCCACTAAAAGCAGGCTTCAGGACAAATACTTCGCTGATCTATCAACTTTTTAGACTGTAGTTGATCTACTGGAAGACAGTTCGGATCGAGAAGGGCGGGCTCTATACAGTTTTTGTAGACCTCAAAACGGCATTCGATATTGTCCTAAGACAAAAGTTGTGGCTGATGATTAGAAACATGGGAGTCCCCAAATATTTCTGTAATATCATCAAGAGGTTAAATGAAAACAATTTTGCACAGGTACTCTGTGGAAAGTTAGGAGATACTACTGTCCAATTACCAGTGGGCAGGGGTGTCGGCAGGGATGTGTATTGGCTCCCACTTTGTTTATATTGTATATAAATGACTTAGTTGAGCCTCTAAATGCAGTTGATAATGATGCCCCTAAGTTGGCAAACATGAGGGTTTCGGCCCTCATGTTTGCCAATGCTACACTCCTATTGGCAAAATCTCCAATGTACTTAAAAAAGACCCTAGACAAGTTTAGTAGATTTTGAACCAAAAGAGGCTTGGAAATTAATATCAATAAAACCAAATACAGGGTGTTCAATCTCTGCCATTCATCATGACAAAATCCCATACTTAATGGTATCCCATTCGAAAGGGTGTATCTTTTTGATTATTTGGGAATAACTCTTGATGAGACTATGAATTGGGGACACCATGTCACTATACGAAAATAAAAACTAGGCCACCAGATAGGAGGACTGATGGAGCTACACAAAGGGTCTTTCGGCAAAGTTATCTCCCCAGTAATACAGATATATATCATCCAAGCACTGAGGGTAGCTCTTTATGGAGTGGGGATATCTGGACATAAAAAAAGAATAAAGAGCTTGAGTTGGAGGAAAATCACTTGTTTAAGTCAATAACAAGTCTCCCAATAAGAACGCCATTAACACCTCTAAGACTTGATACTGGTGTGAGACCAATTTCAGATCAAATAGAATTAAGGCCTATATTATTCTGGAAAAGGACCTGGGCTACCCCAGAGCTGTCGTTTTATTGTAGTGGTCGTGCAGAAATTCTTAAGAACCCTTGTTCTGATTGATTCCCATGTAAGAGAAAGTTTTAAGGGGTGGGTCTCCTGGATTTATGGAGTGATCCGGGGGATCACGCCCATGAGTCAGTGAACCTGAAAAATAAATACAGGTCCTACAATCTGTCTAATCTTGTAGTCTTCAATGCACATGGCACTTTATCCTGCTTTTTTCAAAGATCAGTATTTAATTGAACCATTCTTGGACATTGTTGAACCCACGATGGCTAAGAAACTATATTTGCAATTTAGGTTTGGAATTTATTCTCTTTGTGCATTTATACTAGGCTGGTCAGAAGCAGATAACCCAAGAACCAGAGCTGCCATAGCTGTGGGTATGATAATGAATCAGTGCCCCATTTGTTTTTTTCTTGATCTTGTTATAGCAAACCCAGGTCGAAATTGTTAGCTCCCATTTGTAGGAGCCTGGACACTAGAAACCATGAGGTGGCCCTTAGGATTTTACAAACTAATCCAGCCCCCTCCTCTCGTTTTTGTAGTTTAAAGATTTCTATTGAGTTCCTGCTTTTTAGGAATGCAGAATATTCCTACATAATTAGGGCTATTTTTTGTTTTAATTGGTATTAGGGAGTATAAATGTATGATCAATTTTAATATGTTTTTTTAACTAGACTATGCTTGATTTGGGCTAATGAATGTATTTGTGCTGTAAGGCAAAGAGTAAGTCAGGAGGGGGAGGTTCATTTGACACATTTTAATGCGTTCCTGGTCAAACCCATGATTCACCGTGCAGCAATGTCTTTCCTTCCTTTTCCTCAAATTTTTCAATCATCCAAAATTCTCCAGATCAGGACCCCCAAGAAATAACAGAAGCGTGCCGCCAATTAGAAGATCCTGGCCACAGCTGAAACTGCAGGTTCAAATAACCAAGAAGAGACGTGGTCTGAGGGAGAGAAGGTGCCCGAAACAAGGTGGACTGCAAAATACATCACAGCTCTGAACAAGAGTAGAATGCAGAATGGGCTCACCCCCGTTCAGGCCTAGCAATCCAGCAGCACGCCAGACTTTTTATACATAAGCAGTAAGCCCAATCTCGGACCACACAAGACAACATAAGCAGGGGTACGCAGTATCCATGGAATCGCTTTCTGACCACCTCCATTCTTTTCATGATAAATGAGATAGCAGATCACGTGAGACCTAGGGAAGCACCCACAATACCAACAAAAAGAAGCCCATACTAGCCCAGAAAGAAGTCTCTAGAAAAAGGGTGTAGTCATGACACCTGGCACAATGAGGGAGGGTCATAGTGGATGTCACATGCCCGGATTAGAGGGGTACAGACTTCACTAGGCCTGGGCAGAACTCACTGAGTATCATTCCATTGATTTCTGCTGAGTTATGGACAAGCTCAGCCGAATTCCGTGGAGTTCCAAAGGTGCAGTATTGCCCGTCCACTGGCCATCCCTAGTTAGCAGGCTGCAATAGGTTATGAGGGCGGTTCTTGGTGTTGTGCTAGATGCACCAGTGGCTGGGGCCCTCCATGAATGAGATAGGGAGTAGTTGAAGTCAGGCGAGCATCTCTCTGGCGAGGATGAAGGGGGCTGCTCTGACAGTGCAGCTACCAGGCAGGGAGGGGGAAAGCAGAGAGAGCAGTACATGCACGTGCAGTGCCCCAACAGGGAGAGTGGCAAAGGAGCTGAGGAGACTCCACCCAGCCCCAGGAGGGGTGGGGCAGCCACCCAGCTCCTGGACTTTGCACTGCAGATACAGGGCACCTAGCAGCAGGTGCTGAAGTTGGCCTTACATAGTGGTGCATCACCCCACCTACGTCTATGTCACATGGACTCCGACTACTCTTGCTTCTTTACACAGACACTGCAAACGTATCAAACAGAGGGATTGCTTCCAACTTCCAGGACCCTAGGAATGCAGTGCCAGCTCTCCACAGAATTTGCTACCTCCCAGCCAATGAAAGTCCCTGGACTCCTGCGCACATGAATCCTGGCTGGTCTGCCATTCAACATGTGAAGCACTGACCCTCTCCTCCCCACCACTGCATGATGTGTAGTGCTGTGAATATACAGGCACACTTGTCCTTGGCACTTCTCTCCTAAGCTGTCATGAGGAAAGGGCATCAGCAGTAGGATTTTGGGTTACTTTGAGCAAGCAGGCTTTCAGATGGTAGGCGAAAGAACGGATTGCTTCTAAATACTTGCAAGATAAGCCTGAGCCTGAGTTCCATGTGGCAACATGGTCCACTGTGCCCTGCCATGGTAGGGAAAATGCTGGAAATTACATTTAACCAGATGAACAAAAGAAAATGCAGATGAAGATATCCCCTGGACCTGCCTTTGTTGAGCTGGAGCCTCCCCCCAGTTTGCACTCCTCTAGTACACACCAACATAAATGTCCTTGCACAACCAGTTAGGCAACCATAAAAAATGTGCCCCACTCACCTCCTTGCACAGCTGCTTGTAGTGTACACCTTGGGGCTCCTCCAACGCTCCACACTTAGTGGAGGTCCAATGCTGGTGCAGTTCTGAGGATCCTGTGTGCTCCACCTCCCTGGCCAGGCTTGGTATTGTGTCACAGCTGGTACTAATCGCAACCTCCTTTCACTGCTGGTGAGAGCCCAGTGGTACATACAGCTTTTAAGCGCCAATGTGCTCTTTTTATTGGCAATGGAGCGGCCATCCACCTGGAGATGCAGTGGGGCTAGTGGCTCATCTCTGGCCATGTTCAGAGGCCAGGGCATAACAAGCTCCATCTAGCACCTACAATGTTTGTGCAGGCTCTTTAGATGTGAAAGGGCAGGGTTACACTGTTCTGTCTTCTTTGGGTCAGACAAGACATCATCCGCAACATATAATTTCCTGCCTGACTTTAATGTGGCTGCAGGGCGCATGAAGGAATTGTCTGTTTGTTTGATTGGCACACCAAGAAACTCCACTACTCAGGCAATTGGTGACGTTTTGCAAACTCCACACTCCATGTGGAGTGCAGAATGGCAAAAACAACAGGAAATTTGCTGGCGGAGAGGAGTTTTCAGCCCAGGTCTACAATGTGACTTCAGGGCACACAACAATCACCAACAACGCTCAAATAGCAACAGACCCCCATATTACATCTTGTCCTGTACACATATAGGTTAAAAGATACCGCCCGCACCAATAGCACCCCCACTTACACACTTGGAAAGAAATGCTGACAATGCCCATTGAGTCCTAACTAAACTTGATACCATCCTAATTTTCATAGGATCACCTTGGAAAGAACCATCAACAGTCTAACTCACAGCTAGATACGGAGAGGGGGAGCCCTAGCAACTTATAAAATGCTAATGCGTTCCCACTCTTTAAAGTAACCCATCAAAAATAGATACCCCGACTGGGGCCATTTTCCGGTGACTCACTACAATTCAGTTAATGGAGTGTAGAGAACACACCCTCAAATCACTGGAAACCCGAAGTAAACCAATTGATGATGGCACATGCAATAATGCACTCTTTTCTGAACTAATCAATGAAGGTAGCTCTTATTCAACATGTCGGCAATCAGACTTCCTAGTGCACCATCTTGTGAAGGGACCTCTCCCATATCACTTATAATTACACTGAACACAACACTAGCATCCCACATGCACTACACAGTGCCCTCTTACACAATACCTGGTATCGGCACATGACCACTGTGAGCTCCAAGATATCAGCCAGGTCATGATATGTGTGTTGTTTTGTACCACATGCAGAAGGTGCAGACAGGCCTTACTTTTCCCAAGAGGTAGCCACTGAAAAAGCAAAATGCCTTCTCCACCTATACCTATGTAGGATTAGTGCCAAAATGCAACCCAACAAGGTATAACCCCACAGAGTAGTAATGATTCCGATCTGCTATGAGACCAAAACAGTACCTTTTTACTGAGCCTAGCAACATTCAAACTGAGCTAGATAGGATGCACCCAAGGGCACCACAGGGAAGGATACTGTTTCGTCTAAGAGTTTTTCTTCAAGGTAGCAAATCCACCAAACCAGCGCACAGACAAGTCCAGCTCTGCTTCTATTTGCGGTCCCAGGGTGTCCTGCACATAATGGACATGCAATGGGGCACCTCAATGGTGATGGATACCTTTTGGCAATGCGGCGAGTTGGCCTACACTCAGCTTATACCTGGATAATGTGGCCTCTGCGCCCTTGTCACCATACATCTGGTCATTCTCGGAGAAGAACTGTTGCAGTTGTACCAACACCCGCTAAAGAAGAAGTTGTCTCTTTTGTATTAGGCTCATGAAAAAATAACTGGTTAATATTTTGGCTGGGCTCAGTACAAAGACATTTGGAAGAATTCAGACTGTTCTCTGATGCACAAGTATCAAAAGTAAAAAAGTAAACAAAAGTGAACCCCCACTGGTTACAGATAACCAAGTGGGAAATGCTCAAGATGATGAACAGCAGTGAGCTCAGTCTTTATTCGATCAAGGAAGAACTGAGAGCTATTCTCCTATTGGTGATGCTGTTAAGCAGTTCCTACCAATCTGTAGGCTCTGCGCAGTTTGGACAAAATAAACTAAGGGCTTACATCCTAGACAGATTCAGGACACCCTCCACAGGATATGTTGGCCTACCGACTGGCTAGCTTACAGTGCCACTGTGAGCCTGCCTAACTTATCAGGGAGCGAACAGTTTCTGGCAACCACTGAACATGACAAACCTGATTCCTCAGGAATCATTGAAACAGTACAATACCTTTCGCTCAGTCACTCATGCACACACTTGTTCTCAGTAAATATACAGAGAATACTCAGTAGGACATTTTCAGTAATATTTATTGAACCAGCATTATTCTTGCATAAAATATATGTGCTACAATTATTAAAGGAGATTACAACCACCAACAGAGTAAACAGTAGATACATTTCTACCATGGTGCTGAAGCAGTGAAAATATGCAGGCATATATGCAAAAGGGTACTCTAACATACTCCTGAGATGCAAACTCTACCTATAATGTGTGTAGGTGTGGAGCTAGGAATCCCCCCCTAGGGACAATCCAACCCCGCTACCTGATGGGAGAGAGTGAAGGAACTGTCTAGGTCTCGAGTTGGACACCCCTCATGGAATGTCAGACCGGTGTGTGGTGATTTCTCCGCATGGACGGACCTTTGGTGTCAGCAGAAGTGCCTCCTCTACCAATCTATTGGGATGTCTATTATTTGTAATAAAAGCAGCCTTCGCGATGTGGTTGCTAGATTAGTGATGTTATGGATATGTGGATAGCACTGTCGCCCCATGGATGATTTGTAGTTAGTGCATAGAGAGACCTAGTGCATGAAGTTCAGGGCATTGTGATAATGTTGTGCAACGCTCGATGAATAAACAAAGTAGTGTCAGAGAAACTAATACAACATTGTTGTGCATGCAAATGTGTGCAAAAGGTCACCGCTGAAATTTAATTTTCTAGGACAATGTGGAGGACAATGTATGGAATAAGCTGCCTTGCTACATGGGCCTAACTCGGAAATATAACAATGCAAAATAGATGTGTTGTATTTAATGACCGCAATGGAGAGAGGGTGTGTGCCTAAATGGATGTGTCTGGCTGCATGTTTATTCCAGGGAATGACATGGACAACTGAACTTTGACATCAAAGCGCTGCACTGCACATACATGAGGAGGTAGGTGCTCCTGAACACATATGGTTTTCGAGTAGGTTTTACTAGCTTCCATGCTGGATGGTTGGCTGGACTATGCACATCGCTGTTGCCCGTTTTCTTATTGCTATTGTTTTTGTGTGGTTACCTGCAATTAGGGGTTTTCTGCTGTAAACATGCAGTCCTCAAATCGGGTAGAATGCAAGTAACTAGGAAAATAGTAATGTTCAAAACTGAAAAACAACAAGTACCCATTTCATTTCATTAGTCTTTATTTCGATTTAGAAATCATAAAAGACAGCACAACAACTAGACATTTACATATTTAAAGGATAAACATTAACATATTAAACAGCAGATTTTCACAATACCATATATCGCTAAAGAGCCAAACCAAATATTAACCCATCCATCTGATAATTAAAACAATAAATTAAGTGCATTTGATGAATTATAACAAATGTATTAAATCTTGTGTTTTTAAATCCTATCAAAACACATATAATTCATTATGCTAGTTTCTTTAAAAATTTGTGAAAATATTAAAGGTTAAAATGCCATAGTTTTACACCTACAACATTTAACAGTATGTATACTTTAAGGTAACATGATCACATAAATAACTTTACGAAAAACGCAATTTGTCACTGTAAACTTGTTTTGCGTGCTCGGATAATCCACATCCAGTGGAGAAACTCCGGCTATGTCCACTGCCTCAGAGTTATTGGTTTGAACAATCCTTACGGACTCACAGCCTGTTTTAAGAACTAGCTGCAAGAAGATAGGTTTTAACCAAGTTATCCTAGGCACTTTATATTCAGGGCAGACAAAAAGTATATGCCCAATGCCTTTCCGTTGAGTAGGGCAGAAGGGACAAACAGAGCTATGTACCCCGCTCCATTTCGCAGTGAAGGCATTGAGTGGTAATGTCACAACCCTGAACTGGTGATATTTCTTCCTATCCCCAGGAATGGTAATCCAATCCCAATAACCTTCAAAAGCTGGAGAGTGTTTTAGTCCCAAGAACTCCACCGTTAGAGAAGGGCTAGTACAACGCCCAAATCTTTTTAGCACAAGCATATTCCAGTACAAATCTCTAAAACTTTTTCTTGGGGGAAATGCATTTGCAGAGGGGTCATCCCACAAAGGGGATAGGCCCATAGCAGTGTATGTTGCCCTTACCTCCCTCATCCAAGGGATTTTGTTTGCCCTATCAGTATCTCTAACCTTGAGAAAAGCCAGTGCATACTGGGAGAGTTCTGGGGTAACCCACAATATCCTCCAGTAAGCTGCTGGTCTATAACGGGCGAGATCTTCGAGGCGTTGAGATCCTAAATCATAAAAAAGGGGAGTCAAGGGAGTTGATGCTGGGAGACCTGTAATACCACGCAAGAATTTATTTTGCGCGCCCGTAAGTTGGTTTAGATTACTAAATCCCCACAATTCTGCGCCGTAAAGAACAGCTGCTTCGACTTTAGCGTCATAAATCTTAAGTGCCGGAGTGATAGGCCTAGTATATGACTGATAAAATTCTTTGGTAAGTGCTCCCGCCAATTGAGCGTGTTTCGTACCCACAATTGTCACTGTCATGATGTATGAGTTAGAAAATGTAGTTGAAAATTCAAAGAAAGTGGGGAATTGTAATACTCTAATATTGAATTCACCCATCATGAATTCTCCCTCAACCCCAACTCAGAAATACGTGGTCAGGCAGGCGTTGAGGCCTGGGCCTGATGTTACTTATTGACAGGTCACAGGTAGGGTAGCACGTGGCCAGTAGACAACTGCATGAACAGGAAGCTCGGGTCAATCCCTCACATAAGTGCAGGAACACCACAGCGGTCCAGTGAGATTGGCCCAATAAAGCACATATGGCCAGAGAGAAATGTGCATTCCTAAAAAACACCGTAAAGTCAATTGCCACACGAAGTTAGGAACACACAGTCAATCAGGACACAGCACATACAGTACACACAGTGTTAATGTTGTTATGTGGGAATCTAGGACCCTAGTGTAATTTTTCCCGATTCTTGCCCATATATAGGTATAAATCACCCAGGCCTTATATAGGCATAAAGAATCATTGCCTTATTTAGTTATAGCCTGTGCAGCCCTATTATGGCATGGCTACTTCCACTAAACTCCGAGAATCCACATTGATTTTGTTGTAAAACCAGCCTTCAGCAGTCAGGAACCTCCCCCTGCTTGAATACTGATTTATCCAAGAAATCCGGGAGTTTTCAAGGAACTGAGTCACTAGTGACGATATTATGTCCAATCTTACGTCAGACTAGGCAGCTTCTGAGGTAAAAATATGCCTACATTTGCCCAGTCAAACACACGGTGGTTCATTAGCAGATCGACTACCTACTTGCCCGACGCCCTGCTGCTGCAAGTGCCGAAGGAAGCCGAACCCTCCAACTGACGCACTGAAAAGACGCTGTCTTTTTTCTTGCCGAGAAATCCAGCTCCGGTGTTTCCAGGCTACCCTTGCGGGTTGCTGGGAGATCGAGTCCTGAGAGAGAGATACCAGACCTCTATCATTCTGAAACCAAGGTACGGAGCTGATTAGATCCCTAAAGAATTCTTGAACAGATTCTTGGCAGAGAAATACTAAAACTTAAACTACTCCTCATTTACTCCCTCCCTCGTACTTGGCTTAGGTGAGGTACACAGGGGTAGGCGTATGTTAGAAGCCCCAGTTGAGTACTTTTAGCCACTATTTTATCATTGTATGTATTTTATGCATTCTATGTATTTTATGTATATGGCTCAGAAACCATATAATGCTTTTACAATACTATTTTATAATACTATTCGTATTTTATGCAGTGTACTTCTTAACTAGCATTTCATTTGTAGCAGTGCATTTCTTATGCTTAAGAAATAAGACTGTTCAATAAATACTTTTATTGAAAAAGCCTGTCTCTCTATTTCTAAGCAACTTTGGTGAAACGAAGCATGCACCTCTGACTGAGTGTAATAGCCGTCTATTGTTTCCGCGACTCTAGAGATACGTTTCATTCTGGGGAAACAAAGTTGTCATGTTATATGGTTGTCAGAGACTAATCCCTTCTTGTTTATTCGAGAAAGTTTCTAGTGACCTCTGAGCTAGCTGGCATTCACAATTAAGTCTAATATATTCGGCAGAGACCTAGTCGACCTAAGTCCTACGTATAAGCTGCAGGATATATTATTCCAATGCGCAGAGCCTATTTGGAATATAGGAACTACACTACAATGTAACCCTCATGTCAGGCATCTGGACACGTTACCCACTGGCCCCAATTGTGTCCACACAAGGTTGATGCCCACCTACATTTGTTATCAGGGGCCTTATTTATGACTCTAAAGACAAGGCCCGCATTCTTTTACCAAAAAAGGATCAACGGAAGTACTTTACGATACCCAAGGAAATGTATAAAACCTTGTTAAGATTGAGTGCACTTTGAGACAGTCCTAAGACCCACTTTTTTAAATGTGCTCCTGGTCGAAGTGTTTAATTAAGCCAACTGTTCCTGTTTTGCCAAATGACTCTTGTCTTTTGTTTTTTCAAGGTAAATTCATATTCAAGCACAATGATAGGTCATGGATATTCCTGTGCATCCACCCATAGATTTTGACACAAATCTATATGTATGAAGAAGACCTCTAGGCAAGCTTTTACACCAAAATCATGTTACTATCCGAGGCTGGACTATTGAGGAGAAATATATTTAAAACAAACTAATCTCCACAAAAATATGCTGGCCAAAACACAGACAGCCATGCACTATGCACAGAGAGAGACCAGAACAGTGGCAAATCTTTCAAGAAATGGTGAGGTTCTCTTCTTTTCTGTTGATGCAAAGCAGAGCAGCAACTTCACTGGCTGTGCGGGGTTCCCTCATTTATTTGTTTATTATTATTTTATTTGGTAAATCTGGCCCTGTTTCTCCTATATTCGTGGAATCCTGGATGAATAAACTCTTTAACACCATTTTAGACTTGTTAGTCTCACAAAGATAGATAATCCGAACTCTGTGTCAGTATCAAAACATTATGCTATCTGCCCAACATTATAGGTTTCCTTCAGACCACTGTATAAAGATGACTGTGGTCAGAATAAAACCAGCAGGAGGATTCCGACCTGGTTCCAATGGGATCAGGGAGCCCATCGGTGGTTCGGAAGTGACAATAATCTGCTAATGATGAGGGAGCCAGACTCGGCTCCCCCATCGGGATTATGATGGCACTTTCTGACAGCCCTTTCATGTTGGTCAGAAAGGGTCTATGGGGGCCACAAATGGAGCCCCGTTTCCCCCTGGCCCTTCACTACTGGGCCTGGGGGGCACCTATGGTGCCCCTAAACATCCCTTTACGATGCCTGCCACATGGTGCTGGGATGTTTACAAACATCAATTTGTCAATGGAAGCTCGTCCACAAAAGCTTCCATTGACAAATGGATATTTGCAACCATCCAAATGTAATCCTGGCTGTTGGAACCACTGACATAAAAATCAGGGCCATTATCCTTTAACACCTTTAGATGTCTCAGACTGGCTATGTAGATCTCTCCTTCATACACCACTTCGTACATATCATTAACCACCCCTCAATTGCAAAGTAGACATGGATTCCAAATTCACTGAATATGGTGGCTCCCCTGAAATGCTCTCAGAAAATAACACTTACCTTGGAGACTTCAATATTTTCTGAGACAATGAATAATGCAAACTTACTAAATATTCAACTTTCCTTTTTTGACGGTATGGCCTACAGGTGCATTCCTTTCTGCCCACTCACAGCAATGGCTTAATCATTGCTCTTATCACTGCTAATCCCACCACAAATAATTGAAGAGCACCAAATGAGATAGACTGGTCATATCATTAACCCTTACCTTTCTACTCATCCTCCTCCATCCTGTTATCACCTCAAAAATAGCCCTTCAAAATCTGGAGACATTTGTTCAAGAATTTCTCAACCAATGCTCTTGATATTCACTTTTCTCCAAAACTGCACACTTTCCTAAAATAACAACATAAGCACCCTAAAACCTAAAATTACCTTTCGCACCCCAAAACCCTTAATCACCCTAATCCCTAACATTACTCATACACCTCAAAACCGCTAACCACCCTAAAATATAAAATTATATATTGCCACTTCAAACCCCATAGCTACCTTCAACCCTACAATTACTCTTGCCACCCCAAAACCCCTACCCAGCATGAATCCTAAAATTACCCTGGCCATCCCAAAAACCCTACTCACTCTAAACACTAAAATGAACCTAGCCATCCCCAAGTCCCTACCCCCTAAAACTTAGAATTACCCTTGGCACCGCAAAAACTTTACCCATCCTAAATCCCAAAATTACCCTTGCCACCCCAAAACCCATAGCCACGCTAACCCCTAAAATTACCCTTGCCACCACAAAACCAATACCTACCCTAAAGTTACCCTGGCCATCCCAAAATCCCTACCTACCCGGAACCCTAAAATTTCCCTTGCCACCCCAAAACCCATACCCATCCTGAACCCTAAAATTACCCTTGCCATCCAAAACCTATACCCACCCTAAAACCCTAAAACCCTAAAACCCTAAAATTAACCTTCCCACCCTAAAGCCCATACACACTCTAAGCCATCTAGAAAAAACACAGTGCACTGCCTACAAAAAACTATTTAGCCTACCAGCCTGCACCAGGAACAACTTAATTCCACTAGAGTTTAACCTCAACCAACAAAAACTGGAAGAGATGGCTCTGAGTAAATACTTGTACCAAACAACGGCGGCTCCGTTGAGCTCAATGAATTATAGCATAGCCAAACAGTTGCCCCCTAAATAACCATCACCCCAGATGTCCCGTCATAAAGTGCATCTTTGAACAAACTGGTAATCCTTGGTCCGCTTGTCTCGCCTCTGCTAAAGATCTGCTGCAACTTGCAACAGAGAATTGGGACCCTAGCATAATTAAATACTCCACTAATAAAAAAACAATAAAAAGCCAAGTACGTCTACGGTCTCGGACTACGGACATGGAATCCTTAGTAACAAGAGGTTTTCACGAGACTCAAAGTCTCCCCCACACATTCCCCAGCCTCAAACTCCACCTTACGCAGGCGGTGGGGAGACAAGCCTTAAACAAAATATTTTACTCTGCTGCCCAACCCTGCGTCTAGCCCACAGACTTTATCTTAGACTAATTCTCCTCCAACTGGGCACTCGCATGGCACAGGAGGCAGTCCTTTGCTTTTACACATTGGACACAGTGAAGCACATGGCCAACTTTGGCAAATTTGTCAATCTCACTAGCCTAAAACTGATGGACACTTCGCCCTAGGCCGCTAGGCAGGTACTGCCGGGACTGCCATTCGGCCTCCTTCTCAAAATAGACTGATTTAATACAAAAGACTAATCAACACTTGGCTGTATTCACCCAAAAAAGCAAAGAGAATCTTAACATTGTATTGTATATACACTTGCTTTTTAAAGATGTTTAGATTTTATACCATTTTTATATAAACTGTATTTTTTGTAATGGTTTTAAGTAACCACACAATTAAAGAATTCATTTATTTATTCACTGTAAGCCATATATACTTACCTTTTACTTACATTTAAACACACAAATACATTTACCATTCATGCCTTTTCAATAAAATGTGTTGTAAAGGCATGCGTGGCAAAGGCAAATGCACTGTAATGGCATGCGTTGTGATGGCAATGCGTTGTAATGACACTTGATTTGTTATGGCATGTTATGTGATAGCCTGCATTCTGATATGTTCATTGTGATGGATGTTTCCCTCTCAATGTTGATGGCATATTTTGCCTCATGGAACCTGCGTAATCTATGGACATAGCAGGCCTACATAACCCACTGCTACCCACTTACAGGGGCAGAGGTTGTTCCTCTATAACAGACTATTTTTTCATATCATCTAACCTGGAAGAATTATTGCTGTATGGTAAAGTTCTCCCTTCGAAATATGGAGAACATAATCTCATTGAGGTAGAAGGGAGTGTGGAGCAGGAGGCCTCGAACCGTCTACTCATGGTTTGAGATTGATAGGGGAAGTTACCCAACTGTTTCATAAAGTAGTCAAGGAGAATCAAAACCTAGTCATGGCTTGTCTAGCCGACAACGATAATGAACATCATGTGGTTGGTCCCTTTACTCAGCTCATTTTGAATATTAAGGAAGATCTATTAAGACCATTGCAAACAATTGTTTAACCATGAATGTTCTGCGGGTAATCACCAATTATGCAGGGCCCTCAGGGAAAAACCTAGGGACCGTTTGTAAGTAAGACATATACGGATGTCATTACCAAGAGAAAGAAGGAAGTGCTAGATCAACAATGGGATTTATTAGCCTAGGAGGCAAACAAAAACAACAGTAAACTTTTGGGGGGGGCTGTATTAGATATGAGACAAATTCATTAGGTAGCAGCCTCAATTAGCCGTAATATAACTAGTGAGGCTTGGGAGGTGCACTTTACAAATATATATGCTGCTATGCAGCAGAAAGTGAAGCGACCAAGGCCCTGATTCCTAAGGAGTGTTGTTAACTTTGAGTGAGGTTGACAGTATTATTGACCAGAGTATTGGGGGGAAGCTCTGGTCCCGGATGGGGAACCAATCAACCTTATTAAGCATAATCCTGACTTTTGGGCACTGCCTCTACTGATTGTTTTTAATAGTCTTTCTCATTCGCCATTACCAAACTCATGGTCAAACTCTATCATAGTTCCCATTTTTAAAAAGGGTGATTGCTCACGACCAGGTCGTTACAGTCACAATTCTTTAAATAAGACTACAGTAAAAAATGATGGGTAGGGTTCTGTATAACAAGATCATGGAGTGGGCAGCGGAGAGGTCCATCTTGTACCCTTGCCAATATGGATTTAGGAACAGGGCCAGCACAGTTGAGCAGTTCTTGAACCTGAATCTGACTATCGGGAATTATAGCATAGCCAAACAGTTGCCCCCTAAATAACCATCACCCCAGATGTCCCAAAATGTTCAAGCTCCCTTTTACCCAATCTACTGTCTGTGAATGCCGTAGTGCTGATGGCATGTACACCAAGAGCCCTGCATCTTCTAGTACTTGTGGACTTTATGGACACACTAGATCTATGCATCAAGCTGGAAATAACAGTTTAAAATGCTCTAGCACCTTTTCATATTTGAGTTTAACCTTTGCTGCTACTGGGTCAATGGCTACACATATTTCTTACTGCAGGACTAAACTAACAAAGGCTATCAGCGCATTGTTTAGCCTACTGCAAATGGGGGTGGGGGAGTTTTCCCATGACCATCTTGCAAATTATGCAGTGAATTCTGATGCCAACATATGTGGCAGAGGTATGGTGGTATCTCCAAATGCAATATTATTCAGAATGAAGAAAATGGGTACTGTCGAAAGTTCTGGCTGCTCCCATTTCATCCTCCTTCCTAATTTGTTACAGTGAATTGAATCTGCCATACATAGAAGATTTTATCAGAGAACGTCCACCCTTATTAGGATTAAAAGTGTGGAAAAACAAGGAGGTGATTCTTACAAGAGATATTATTATGGACTGCCTCAGTTGTGACGAGGGTCTAGAGATTCCCTGGTTGTATGGGTGGAATTATGTTTGTGAACGATTGGAATTCAGCATGTTTGTATTGACCCTGAGGGCAATAATAGCATCAGCAAAAAACAGTTACATCAAGCCTAAATTAATCATGCCCCTGATGAAAGTATTGTTACAGAGAGTGGGAAGGTGAGTGTGGGAGCATATCTGAATATTACAACAGATTGCTCAACTGCAGGGTGCAGCACCAAACCAATAAGTCACTCAGAGTGTAGTTTATTGTTCTGCTTTAGAGTTGGTAATATCAAATATTTGATATGCTTCCCTTTGGTCTTGCTAATCTTGACTCACTATTTGTTTCATGCTTTGTGAGCTGTTTTTGTGGGAGATTTTCCATGTATGCAAATCATTTTTTGCTCCCATTGATTAGGAGGCACAATATTAATGATTGCAGGGCAGCATTTAGCATGCTCTTTCAGTTTACTGATGAAATGAAATGTAATCAAATTACATTTTAATTTGTAATGCACACTTCTACCCATGGGTGTCTAGGCAAGGCGGATCTGAAAAAGAGGCTACCCGGAGGTGGAAAGGCTGGTTAGTGACCTCAAGCTAATTGTCAAACAGGCTGGTTTTTAAAGGTTTGCAAAAAGAAAGAATATTGCTTTCTTTCTTAAGTGCCAGAGGCAAAAAATTCCTCAGGCTGACTGTGCCCACCACAAAACTTTCTCCCCACCAGGAAGCAGTTTTTGCCCTTGGGATTACAAGATTAAGAGATGAGGCCGAGCAAAACTGCCTTTCTGAGACATAGCACATGAATCTGTATGTAAAATATTCGGGACAAAGCCCATGTAGGGCTTTCAAGGCAATACAAATGGACTTAAATTCAATTCGCCCTGTGACTGGCAGCCAATGCAATATTGACAAGGCATGAGCCACCAATTGATGTTTCGGGATGGCGAGCAGCAGACACGCTGCTGCATATTGAGGACCTGCAAATTGTTTATGAGTCTTGATTGAATATTAAGAAAGAGACCACTTCAAAAATCAATCTTTGACAGAATGAGAGCCAACACCACAGCTTTCTGAAGCTCCAAAGAATTAACAGAAACACTTTCCTGAGAGTTTTGATCATAAAAAAACAGGATGAGGTGATAGCATTAATTTGCCCTTCGAAAGATAGTTTGGTGTCAAAGTAGACTCCCACATTTCTTACCTTGGTGACAGGATCGGGAAGTTCTCCCAATTCATGGTGTCCATACGGAGATATCACGCCCAAATAGAAGCACCTAATTTTTTTCCGGCATTCAGCTTAAGCCAGTTTTTGGACATACATTCCACAACTTCCAGCGTACAGCCATGACATTTAGAAGTGGTGTCCTTCGGGTCACCAGCAAAGGATGCCACAATTTTTGGTGTCGTTGACGTATGACACCACTGTAAATCCGAAGCAATTTAGAAGTGAGTAAAGGGGGGGTGACATAAAGATTAAAAAGGGTCAGACACAGAGAGGAGCTCTCCGGCACTCCACAGGGAAAAGAAAACAAGGAGGACCTGAACCCATCCAGCTCCACCAGCCGCTCCCTATCTTTGAGAAAAGACTTTAGTAATTCCAGTGCCCTACCTCTAATGCCTAAGGCAAAGAGTTGATCAATGAAAAGATTGTGATCAACCCTGTCGAAGGCCGCCACAATGTCCAACAGGATCAAGGCCGCCTTCCCCCCTTTGTCCAGGACCTCTCTAATTTCTTCTGACACATTAATCAGGGCCAACTCAGTTCTATGTTTACTTCTGAACCTGTATTGAGAGCCATCAAGGAGATTTTTATCTTTAATGAACTGGGCTAGTTCTATGTTCATTTCCTATTCTACGATCTTGGCAAGAAAAGGTAATCGAGAAATTAGCCTGTAGCTGTTAGGGTCTTTATTATCCAGATTTGGTTTCTTCAGCAATGGGAGAATGGATGCCTTCTTCCATTCTCTTGGAAAATACACATCTGAAAACATCCTGTTGAAGATACCTTTAAGGTAGCTAGCTGTAACCTCAAGAACCAAATGGGGGACATTGGGAGGACACGGGTCCCAAGGCGATCCAGATCTAGTCTGACCAAAAATAGTAATTTCAAGTGATTTGGAAATGGGATTAAAAATGTCAAAAATGGGTGTATTGTTTGCTGTGATATCTCTACAATTTATTCCCACAAGACTAGAGGAGTTGGATAACTCTATGTGCACTCCCAAAACCCGATGAGTGGAACTAAAAGAGTCCCATACTGATTTTACTTTTGCCTGAAAGAAACCTGCTAGATGATTGCAGAATTCTTGATCTACTCCAATGTTTTTCTGTTCAGGGAGTTTATTCATCTTCTGTACTGTAGCAAAGATCTTTAGGGGTATTGATTTTAGTATAAAAATAAAAAAAATTGCGGTTAAAACTTTTATTTTGTACCCCAAGATAGATTTTTTATAGGAGATTTTATCATTATGATCATAAGGAGTGTGCTATTCCATTTCAAGCCTACAGAAGATTTGTTTCTGTCGTCTCAGGCTGTCCTCCAACCATGGCTTGGAAGGAGAGGTTCTTTTATTTTTTGCGTTTTTTTTAGGTGCCAAGATGTTTAGGTTATCAATAATCCAATTATAGTAAGTATTAGTGGCCTCAACCAGGTCCACCGGAATTCCAGGTTTAGCATTACACAGGTAAGTCTTAAAAATGTTGGGGGTAATTTTATGCCAAGGACGATTTAGCGTTTTGGCCAAGGAGGGGGACACAGGATCAGCTGCCACTTCTGGAAAAATACTGAACATCCTAGCTAAGTCGTCTGAGCATGCCAGAGGAAGAATGGATGAGATTTTGGGATAGGCATTAATTGAAAAAGTGCCATCCAGGGAGTGGAAGGCCACATGCGTATGGCATATAACTAGCTGTGAGAGACCTGCACTTTCCAAAAGGTCAGTAAAGGCAGAAGTGTCTCTATCAGCTGTATTTTCAAGCTGAAAATTAAAGTCTCCTAAGATAGTAAAGTTGGAAAAATGAACGTTGATATGCAGCAGTTGACTGCTGTTATTCAGAAAAGACCCACTAGGGCCTGGGGACCTATACATTAACTGCCAGGTAAAAGAATAATAGTTAGTCAAGGCAATTTTGAAGGCTAATGCTTCACAATTCGATAAGGCCCGTAGGGGCTCAAAGGAGAATTTCAGATGTTCATGAAAGATAATTGCTAACCCTCTGTCCCTTTTTATAGGGCGGTCTAATCTTGAAATGGCAAATCCCAGAGGTGCGACCATAATAAGATCAGGATCAGACCTGGCATCAGCCCAGGTTTTTGTAACAAACGCCAAATCCAATTCATGAAACTATGAGAAATCAGCAAAATCTAATGCGTTTTTTTATCAGTGACCTGGCATTAATAGGCGTCTCTTTATACTATTTTGACCCTATCTTCAAAGGAGTAGATTAAGTAGTTTGATGTGAATTGGAGGCGGAAGCAGCTGGCATTGTAGGGATAGTGCCTTTAATTTTGATGTTTTCAGAGTGAGTCGACATTTTTGTTTTTTTGCGTGTTCGTGTTTTTTTTTGCGTGTTTGTGGGGGTTTTTGCGTTTTCGCGGGCCGCTTGCATGGCGAAGTTACCCATGCGGTCGTGTATGGGCACATCACCCTCTGGTTCACCACTGCCACCCTCTGGTTTATCACTGCCACCCTCTGGTTCACCACTGCCACCCTCTGGTTCACCCCTGCCACCCTCTGGTTCACCCCTGCCACCCCCTGGTTCACTACTGCCACCCTCTGGTTCAGCACTGCCACTCTCTGGTTCACACCTGCCACCCTCTGGTTCAGCAATGCCACCCTCTGGTTCACGACTGCCACCCTCTGGTTCATCACAGCACCTCTGGTTCACCACTGCCACCCTCTGGTTAACCACTGTCACCCTCTGGTTCAGCACTGCCACCCTCTGGTTCACCACTGCCACCCTCTGGTTCACCCCTGCCATCCTCTAGTTCACCACTGCCACCCTCTGGTTCATCACAACACCCCCTGCTTCACCCCTGCCACCCTCTGGTTCAGCACTGTCACCCTCTGGTTCACCACTGCCACCCTCTGGTTCACGACTGCCACCCTCTTGTTCATCACAGCACCTCTGGTTCACCACTGCCACCCTCTGGTTAACCACTGTCACCCTCCCGTTCAGCACTGCCACCCTCTGGTTCACCACTGCCACTCTCTGGCTCACCACTGCCACCCTCTGGTTCACCCATGCCACCCTCTGTTTCACCACTGCCACCCTCTTGTTCACCCCTGCCACCATCTGGTTCATCACTGCCATCCTCTGGTTCACCCCTGCCACCCTCTGGTTCACCCCTGCCACCCTCTGGTTCAGCACTGCCACCCTCTGGTTCAGCACTGTCACCCTCTGGTTCACTCCTGCCACCCTCTGGTTCATCACTGTCTCCCTCTGGTTCATCACTGCCACCCTCTGGTTCACCACTGCCACCCTCTACCGAGACCTTTTGTGACGCAGCGGCAGCACAAAAGATGCTCAATGGTGCTGGGTATTACCAATGTGACGCATCCGAGAGATGCGTCACGTTGTAAAGCCTTGCGGCATCAGGAGGCTTTCCGGTGCAGGGGGGGCGTTCCTGCGCAGGAACGCCTCCTAAAAGTGGCTGAGTGAAATCTACAAGAGTTCACTCAGTCACTTTTAGGCCAATGCTGCGTCAAAACCCTGCGCCTGCTTGAAGCAGGCGCAAGGCTTGATGCAGCATTGGGGAGATAGGGCCCCCAGAGCATTGCTGGAGCTGCGTCGCAAGCGCAACGCAGCTCCAGCAATGCGCTGCTTTTACGGCACAGATGCGTGACGCAACTGTGCCATTTTTGCCACATGGTGCGCTGCATTTACAATGCGGCGCACCATGGGTGGCGGAGCTGCGGCGCACAATAACTGGCGCAACCCTGGGGATGCGCCAGTTATTGTAAATCTGACCCTATACATTTAGCCAACGAGGGAGCACTTACTGATTAGACAGTAGAAAGTACTCCAGTTGAATAGAGGTATTGCACAAAAAGGTGGCATCTTCATGGACAAACACGCAGGGCGGGATTCATTCTGCCCCCTGTTAGACTCGTTTTTTGTGCCCTTCTGCCCTCTGTTACACTCGTTTTTCCCTTGTTTTTGTGCCCTTCTGCCCTCTGTTAGACTCGTTTTTCCCTTGTTTTTCTGCCCTTCTGTCCTCTGTTAGACTGGTTTTTTGTGCCCTTCTGCCCTCTGTTAGACTCGTTTTTCCCTTGTTTTTCTGCCCTTCTGCCCTTTGTTAGACTGCTTTTTTGCCTTTCTGCCCTCTGCATCACCACATCATCACTCAGCACTACCCCAGCATCACTCAGCACCACCACAGCTCCACTCAGCACCACCCCAGCATCAATCAGCACCATCCAGTATCACTCAGCACCACCACAGCACCACTCAGCATCACCACAGCACCACTCAGCACCACCACAGCACCACTCACCCAAGCATCAATCTGCGCAACCATTCAACAACAACTGGTTCAAATATGTTCTCTCAATGTTTCAAACTTTATTACAAATGTCACAAAAAGATGGTAATATTTCACTTCTGTTCTTGGATTTTCGTCACAATAAAATACACTGAACATAATCTTCACAAAAGTTATTTACAAAAGTTTAAGCTATTGCCATTATAAATTAAAATCACTTTTATTTAAGTATTAATTATTTAAAAAAATTAAAAGCCATTGTAATTTGTAATATCAATACAGCTAAGTCACGTGAATACAAAACATGTTGCATTACAAATGCTATAGGTGTCACATTTGTGAAAGTTATAACTATTGGCATTGTAAATGACAAAGCTATTAATTTAGCTATTTTCAAAACCAACACATAAATAAAAAATATTGTCATTTACAAGACCAATAGCAAATGCTTGTTTTTATATCTGTCAGTGCTTCCTGTTGAGGTTTAATTTTCATGACAGGCGCCCATTGCCTACTTGTAACTATTCTCTGACCCTGCTTGAAGGGTCAGAGCAGGGTCAGAGAATAGTTGCAAGTAGGCAACGAGGCGCCAGGAAGCACTTACAGGCTTACAGCAGCAGGTGCCCAAGTTGAAGGTAATTTCTTTGTAACCCTTGTGTAAAAGGTTGCAAAAAATTAGCTTCAACTTTTGCACCTGCTGCTGTAACCCTGTAAGTGCTTGGCTGAAAATTCGTCCCCGCTGATACGCAGATTTTACCGCGATTTCGCAAGATTCGCGGATCGCGAAATCGTGGAAAATCCGCATATTCCGCGAGCGGAACGAATTTTCAGCCCATGCTTAGTAATAAGGTTTCAACGTGTGTCCTGGGCACTTCTGACAGGAATCTCGATAGAGAAGCAGTTCACCTCATGAGAACTGATGAAAATGTGACCTTTGCAGTGAAAAGCTGACAGGGTGGCTGGCGCTGAGCGTGGTCAGAGCATGGATAGGAGCAGACGGGCTTGCCTTTGGCGCACCTTCAGCATGACAACGGCACGCCTCGTCATAGTGTTTAAATAAGTATCAGCTAAGAACAATATGGCTATCAGCCCTGTGATAACACAGGAGACTGTAAGTAGCCGTGGCTCGATTCTCTCCCTTAGCGCTCTCTCCACTCGAACTGAAAAAAACAGGGGTGGAACAAAGAGCGGGCGGGAGAGGAGGACAAGGGGGTTAGGAACAGTTCATATGGTGAGCCTAAAATTAAAAGAATATCTGCACACAGCAATTTACCAAAATATCATAAAATAGCATGCTTGGGTAACCCTGCCTTAAGGTACAGGGAAGTCAATCAGCATATCAACCAACACGAACTTGGATGTGTTCTTCCAGAGTGGGCGCGTGCACTAAAATGTCATCGCTGACATTGAGAACCCCTTCTAGCCCTTGGAGGATGTTCTTGACATTGTTTTAGAACACTTCAGCGGCGCTGGAAAATTCCTAAATTGAGGCGGGTGTGGCGCAGAGTCCTGCATGGGTGGAGAAAGTCATGATAGGGCAAGAGTCTGGATGGAGCGGAATTTGGTGGTATTCAGAGTGGAGGTCCATTTTTGAAAACCATTTGGAGCCTGACAGTTCTCAGATGATGTCGTTTAATGTCGGGGTAAGGTGGCGCTCGAGCTTGATGGCGAGGTTTGAGACCCTCATGTCCACACATATGAGGACCGCATCAGGCTGTTTCGGCTTTTTTGCTACAACGATGGATGACACCCAGGGGGTGGGGCCTCGCACACGTTCGATGATTCTGGCTTTCTCCAAGAGGCGCAGCTCTGCTTCTACTTTGGGGAGTCGATGGCAGGCAATCCTCCGGTGAGGGAGGGCATCGGAGCGACAGACTTGTCAATGTGTAGTCGGATTGCAGGGCCTTTCAGGCATCTGATTCCCTCGAACAGTGTTCGGAACCCTTGCAGCAGGTGGTCCAGATTGTTGGCATGTACAGTGAATGCAAAGTGAATCAGGTTGAGGTCTTGTGCCATCCGGCAGCCTAGCAGAAATCCTGAACCTTCTTGGGATACATACACTTAGGCTTGCTGATGAGCGGCTTCATGAGAGAGATTGGCCTGGAACACTCCGCATAGTCTGAGTGGAGACCTGGTACCCCTGGTGGGGCCGAGCGTTGGGGGGTTTGGCAGATTCCTGTAGATGCTGTCTGCCATGGGGTTGATGGTGGTTCCTGTGTCAATGAGAGCTGCAACCGCTTGGTCTTGTACTTTGACATTACACATGGGCATAAGCAGGTTGAGCGGCCGATAGAATGTTTAGCATTTTGACCACATGAACAGTGGCGGCATCGGCTTCGTCATCATCCATGTCGCTGCTGGCGGGACCATTAGCGGTGGTTCAATCGCACAAACTCATCGGGGCGGGCCACTCTTTCTTCTCCTCGGGGTAGAACGGCACACTTTGGAGAAATGATGTATCTTTTCACAAGCACTACAGGTCTTGCCTTGAGCTGGACATGCTCCGTCGTGTGGTGAGGGGCCTCCACACCACCCGCAGGGGAGACTGTGAGTGCTCTGGTGGGATGCCGTGTTGTTTGGCCGGGTTGTCCTTGGTCGTAACTCCTGGGCATCGGTGCGAATGGCGCACAATGGTTCTTCTTTGACGGAGACGCTTGGTTTGGGGACCCTGTGTGCCTCCCTGGCCTTCGACAGTTCTTTGGAGTGGCCTTGTGTTAGGATGTCCTTCATCGACATGTTGTGCTCCTGCAGGACTCGTTCGCGCAGATTGGACGATGAGCAACCTTGAATGAACTGGGCCCGGACTTCGTCGTCCTCTTCTGGGAGGGTGCAGGTACTTGCTAGTTCTTTCAGCCTGGCGTAGAATACATCCACTGACTCTTCCGGTAGCTGGCAAGCCTGGCAGAATAAAAAACGCTTGTAGTTGGGACTGGTGAATGGTTCAAACTAAGCTGTGATGGCATCACGCAGTGAGGCGTAGTTTCTGGGGGGTCAGGCCTCCCTTACCCTTTTTGAGATCTTATGGATGTCCGCCCTACCCAGGTGGAGGAGCATGGGCCTCCTGCATGGAGCCGGGATGTCAGTGGCGTCAAAGAGGTTCTCCAGATGCTCTACCCATGCCTTCCAGTGAGCTGCTTGGGACGGTGGGGGGCCAGTTATGGTGAACGGCTCGAGCGGAGAAACTGTCGACATGTGGGTGCAGATCTGGACGCAGATGGTGCCGATAGGCAGAGAGCATGACACATGGCCGGAGGCAGCGCGGGACGATGTGCAGAGCAGTGATAGCTAAGGGCAGCTTCGTGTTGCAGGGACGAGGTGTGGTTGGCGGAGGTGTGCCACCGCAGGGGGGAGCCATGCTGAAGCTCACGCGAGCTGATTTGCTGCTTGGCCTGCAGATGCTGGGAGCGAGTACGTCACTGTCCTTAGCGATGTGGAGCTGGATGTGGGCTTGCAGGCTGCCTCAGGCAGGTGGCGAGGTGCTGGGTACAATGGACGCTTAACACTGGACGTTTGCAGCCAACACTTGTCTTGCTCAGCCTGAAGAGCTGCTTGGAGGCTGCTGGCCACGAGCAGGCTCACTGCGTTCTTACTGTTTCATAGGTGAGCCTGTGGTACACGGTGTCAGAAGGCGGGTCGCTGGTAGGCACAGGGCTGAGGCGCGGACGTAGGCGGCAGCAGCGGGCCACACTTGGAGGCAGGAGCAGGGTGTTGCAGCGGCGTATGCAGGCAGTCTTGGCGGGCCGGATAAAGCCTTGCAGGTGGCTGCAGGTACACAAGGTAGGCCGTGGCAGAGCCTTGCGTTGCCAGCTGTAGGCGTGGGATCGAGCCGTCGGACTTGCTGCAGGGCCGCTACCGCAGTGAAAGTGCTGATGGCAGGCACAGCAGCTGTGGCAGGGTCGGCGGGGAAGGCAGACCACCTCGTCACCAGTGTAGTGTTCTAGGCTGGGCCTTTACAATGAGACACCAGGACACACGTGTAGATTGCGTTAGCAGCTAGCAGCATACTAAAACCACGCCCAGCTCCCTGGGCTCTTTATTAATTCCTTTACATGCTTGCCGAGCGTGCGCTAGGCCACCCTACTATGATAACGCTGTCGGGGTCTGTGTGCGCAACACCCCTCACAACAGTGACAGGGTGGGCTGACCCACTTAAGGCAACATTACAGAGCCCAGAGTGTGCATTCAAAAACTGCAAGACATGGTTAACAAGCTACTTATTTAATTTTCTTCCAAAGATTGTAGAGAACACTGAAGCAATTTGAATGGAAATGTATTGGCAGCTGGATGCGCAAATCCATTTGATGATCAACAACACTTGGCAAGGGGCACTGATCTGAACGACTTTTCCCTATGACAGAGAGAGGGAAAAATAACCAAGTAGCACATGTTCTGCTGCTGATTGTGGCAGAAGCCTCCACGCAACTAACAGGCGTTTTAGCTAAATTAAATAAAGTGGAATGAGAGAACAAGATCCTAGATGGAGTACAGTGAGAGTAGGTATTCAGTTCCTATTTTGAAGAAAGATGTATTGTGAAAGCTGGAAAGTGTTGATTTGTGAGGAATGTGCTACAAAGCGTTAGATCATTCATTCGTTTTAGAACAGAGGCTCTATGATGAATAGCTCTGATAAATCAAAATATTTGACGTGAACTCCCCTCTTGGCAGGCCCTTTTCACAGATGTTTTTGAAAAGATCTATTCAGACCATAAAGCAAAATGTCGGCCCAATCATATAATGGCAATGAGAATGCCCTTTTTAAAGATACCATTTACTATAGAACTGCATTTCAAATTACAGTGTGTCAGAAAAATATGTTCTTTTTGTGTCTTCAAGTCAGTGAACAAACGCTTCATTAGAAATGGTCCAGCTTGTCTCAAAGAACTATGTGTAAATCGATGGTTTGAACTCTCAAAATCAAAAGAAATGGTCATATTATGTATTTTATTGTACAATTCATAATGCTGATGCATACCTAATACGGTATTAATTTTATAACACCCCCTTGACTGCCCCTGAGTGTTTCGTTTACAACATAATCACATGAGCTGAACAAATATAGCAGTATCTCTCGCATACCCCAGAATTAAAAACAGTATGAAAACTGCTGTCGACTATATATACTTTGTCATAACCAATGTTTTATACTGATCTAATCAAAAATGTGAAATGTGGTAAAACAACAAAGATATAAAGAGAGATGTATTTTTTAAGTCGTTTACCAAAAAAACACAAAGTTTATTTTTCAAAAAAACGTAAAAGATACACATGAGAGTAATATAGAATATCAGATTTGTTATCTGTGTTGTAGGTATTTTAATCTGAATAGTATTGTATATCTTATCCAAGCAGTTTAGGATATTATGATAAAATAGCATTTTATAGTCGAATATCTTCCCTGTAGACTCAAGGCATTGTGGAAATATTTACAATTACACATTAGCTAATGTGTATATCGAATATTAACCAATAGTGGTTGCTCGTATTGTGAAGTGGTGGGGCTGTGGGAATACAAACAAAAAAAAAACTAAGCATTTGCAATGCAATCGGTCTCGCCTTTGGGACTTTATATGTTTTTAACTATGCAGCATATTAGCCTGGGTGCTGAAACATCTACTGTCCATGGGGGGAAAGTAAGCACCAAACTGCATGACACAACAGGTATGGGAAGACATGGAGAGAAATGTTGCCTTTCAGCGGGAAATCGTACAGTCCAAAGCTCTGTTTTTAATATAAAATCAGGGCCTTTGGTGCTCATATCACTGAAAATACAAGATTTGGAAAAAATATTATTGTCTACAGGTGCTTCTGGAAGACAATTTCTATGGACTGGAATCTAGAGAATGCTAAAGTGATTCTGGTATTTTACTGCCCTCTGCTGTTCGTTTTCTATCAAGAAAGTTAAATAGAGGCAGTTACCAGAAAAAATTAAAAAAAGAAAGTCCCTCATCAGAAAGCAATTCCGGTATTTTACTGACCTTTACTGTTCATTTTCTATCAAGACAGTTAAATAGAGGCAGTTGAATAAGCCGAAAGGAATTCTGGTATTTTACTGATCTCTACTGGTCGCTTAGTAGCAAGACAGTTAAATAGAGGCAGTTGAACAGAAAAAAAGTCCCTAAACGTAAGAAGACAAGTTCTAGGGCAATCTCCAGATCCCACAAAGTACATACACATATAAGTATATACTAAAGTATATACAAGAAGTCTTGAATGCTCGACCTAATTATAAATATATCAAATTGCACTTACCTGCTCCGACAACCTCCGCCTTTCTCCCCATCCTCTCCTTCCAGAAGCCCAGGAACTGCTGCACACATCGCAGGCTCCCAGCACTACACTTATATTGGAAATACTTTTTCCAGCATAAGAGCATTGTTGGTTCGACGCTCAGACATGGACTCCAAGCCTTTGTTGGCTCTTCATTCAGCTGTACAACACAGCTCGGGCAGGAGAAAGGCTAACAGTGCATGATCATTTGACCTGCCCCAGAAGGCCAGCCAAGCCATCATGCACACTTAGCAGTGCCCACTACTCCCCCTCCTCCTTGGTAATGCAGCTGCAGCATCAGTAAAATACGAATAACATTTTTTATTAGCATTTTATTTTTGTTGGTTGCTTCTGCTGGTTTTCAGCCGGGTTGACACTCCTCCTCTATAACGGTTGAACCGCCCCTGATGGCAAACAACATGTATTAACATAAGATACACAATTGCCACTTCTATTTTTGAGTGAAAGTGGTTAGCTCACCATTCCAAGATGCATTCTTCCAGACATATACATTTCCTATATATCAAACAATTATTTGCACAAATATTACCAGCCTTTCGGCTTTTTCAGTTTTCAGTTTTGTAGGTTGTCATGGTTATTTTTGAGGAGCTGCTGAGCCCTCACTAACAAAAAACAAAAACAAATATATGTTTTGGCATCACAAAGCCCACTTCACCATAGTATTGCTTTGCACTGAAGGGAACTACTTTGCATGGATGTGATCTTTATGAAAGAACAGAAAGCTGTCGCTCATAGTGAAGTTAGCCAATGGCGTAAAAGCCCTTACTCTTTACTACATGCTGTGTGCTGTAGAGGCGGATCAGTGTAATAATATCAAGCACAGAAATATTGTGACACACAAATATTGTGTCAAGAATATCGTTGACACAAATATGTTTTTTCTATACTTATAAAGGCGAGTTCAAAAGTATAGTTTACACTAACATCCTTCAAAATAGGACAAATATACCGTTATTCGATAAACACATACTTTACAATATTAAAACATAACCATTTTAATCTGTTACTTTATAATGTATACTACATAAATGTAAGTAACATTTAATATTTAGAGGGCGTGGATTGGACGCATGGCGGGCTAGTCGATGATCAGTGCTGCTCCTGCCCCGTAAGGCAAAATCCTACCTGTATCCTGGTGGAATTGTGCCCATTCTAACACAAACAGGGGTCGGAACCCCCCCTGGTCCCGAGAATCCGGGCCGATTGCGGGTCCGCTTGCCAACAGACTGGGAAATCAGCTTTTCTCTCCTGGAGAGGCGTCAGCCTTCCTGCACGCAAAATGGCAGCAGGGACCGCGACTGCCTGACTGACAGCCTCCGGACGCCTGCTTTTGGCCGGCCTCGCTACGGGAACCCGGGGCTGATTGCGGTCCAGAACTCCTGCCGCACCGAAGAGGGCCCTTGGGAGACTCTGACCCATAGATAGGGTCCCAGCAAAAGCCTGCCTGCTGCTGATTGCTGGAGTGCCCAGAAGCAATCACCACGCAACCTCGGGGCTTCGTGAGGGCTGGGGTAGGCCCACTTGATTTGAGCTCCTCCCTACGAGGTCTGGAGACAGCATGACGAGGTCCGCGAGTGCGGACTCTGGTGCAGGAATCCGCACTATGGGGGGCCCTATGGGGAGGCCTGAGCCTTGCTCCTTGAGACGGCGGATGGCGACGGAGGCAAGGCCTCGCTGGAAACACCTAAGCTGAGGAGCCGAAGGAGGCCCGACACCTGCCTTATGGAATGAGGGGTCCGGAGAGATCTGAAATCCGGAAGGGTGTGCCATGATTACGTGCTGGCCTGTGGCGGCTGACGGCACCTGGGGGCACGCTATATGCGAGCATGGGGCATCAGAGGGACCGGCCCTGGCCTACCCGGGCAGTCATCCGGCATGGGGGGACCATTGACAGCGCTGTATGGTCCGGCTGGGCAGGCTGCTGGGTAAAGAGGATTGGACCTCTGTTTGTGGGCACGCTCCTGAAGGTGGCCGATTCATACCCATATGAGAAAGCCTTTGGCGGTGAGAGGCACCCTGGAGATTGGTGAAGAGAACACTCTATATTCAAGGTGAGAAGATGCGGGGGCCACAGGTGGACCACTGTTGGACTGCGACTCCCGCAATGGCCCTCGGTTGCCCTAGACCCTGGCGTGAAAAGCTTTGTGGGACCCTTCTCCAGACGACACTCTGCCAGCTGGTAAACTAAGATGCAGTGGGGGACTCGTGCAGACACCTCCTGGGCCCGGATTGACCCCTGGCGGTTTTTCTGAGCCTGGGGTAGAAAAGTGGAGGGCCCCGAGGACAGCATTGACTGGCTCGCACTTGAAATGGGGAGAGATAAGCCCTTAGAGGAGCACAAGCAAACAAGATTATGCAGTATACAGTGCCAGGCCCACCGTCGGCGGAGCGCATCAGACCAAACCCTGAGCAAGGACTGCCACAGGGATCAGTGGCCCAGGATAAGGCTGACATCCTAGAGGCCATTAGAGACCCACGAGCAGAATTGAAATAAAAAATGGATGGTATGGCCATGGGCATAAATCATTTGTGCCTGGACCTATGGAAGGTGCTGGATCGAGTCACTACCACGAAGGGGGACCTGGCCTCCTTGCGGACGGAGGTCCAACACTTCCAGGCGACGGTGTCTGCAATCAAGGAACACACCTCTCATCTCGAAGACAGGGCAGAGGACGCTGAGGGGCGCTCGAGGAGGAACAGCCTCTGCTTTTTGGGCTTTCCAGAGAAGGCGGAGGGACCGGCGGCGGACCAATTTCTGGAGGAATGGATCGGTTCCACCCTCCCAGGTCTTTGACTGTCCAAGATGTTGCGGTGGAACGGGCCCACCGCTCCCTTGGTCCCCCCCTAAGTATGGGCCGAAAATTTGTTCTGCTCGCGGAATTTGCGGATTTTCCGCAATTTCGCGATCCGCGAGCGGGACTAATTTTTTCCAGGAAGCAGTTACAGGGTTACAGCAGGTGCCCAAGTTTAAGCTAATTTCTTTGTAACCATTTACAAAATGGTTACAAAGAAATTAACTTCAACTTGGGCACCTGCTGTAACCCTGTAAGTGGTTCCTGAGTGGCGTCTCCAGAGTTCGTTGCCTCCTTGCAACTATTCTCTGACCCTGCTCTGACCCTCGAAGCAGGGTCAGAGAATAGTTACAAGTATGGCACAATGCTCCTGTCACAAAAATTAAACCGCAACAGGAAGCACTTGCAGATAAGTAACACATTAACCAGCCCCAAATTAATTTGTCTCGGTAGAGGCTGGCTCGGCAGGTGTGCTTTCTCCCCATAATCTACAGTGGTGAACCAGAGGGTGCTGTGATGAACCAGAGGGTGACAGTGGTGAACCAGAGGGTGGCAGTGATGAACCAGAGGGTGGCAGTGATGAACCAGAGGGTGACAGTGATGAACCAGAGGGTGACAGTGGTGAACCAGAGGGTGGCAGTGGTGAACCAGAGGGTGGCAGTGATGAACCCACTGAGCAGGATCAGAATGGCTTTGCACCAACACGCGCAGCAGAGCTATCTTTGACATCTAAAGGATTCTGGGGTCCTGTGCCAAACGTATTTTTGCATCCATGAGTTTCCCGGGCGCCATCCCCGTGTAGTTCCTGTGACCGAGGCTGCTTTCTCCTCATCTGCTGCTCTGCTCGGTCTCTGACCCTTTATAAACAAGATGCATGTGAACTCACATAGAAGCCCCGCCCGGTTGGGTCCGTCCACCACAAACTAGCGGTATGAAACGTCTTCCCGCCCGCCCCACAATAATGTCCAGCTCATTCAAGGGGCCTCGGCGCCTTTTGGCGCGCTGGCAAAGTTACAGGCACACGTGGTCACATATTTGTGAGGGACCGTGAATTCTCAAATTTCGCCCATACTTAACCCCCCGCCCCCGAAACCAGGGTTGCCGCCTTGGACTCTGATCGCCAGCCGGTTTAATTTTAGGGACCAGGACATGATCCTGCAGTTCATCTGCAAGAACGGGTTAAGCGGAGGCTGAGAGATCTCAATATAAAATACAGCCTAATGTGTCCGGCCTGGCTCAGAGTACAATATGCAGCCAGGGTCCACTTCTTCAATGTCCAGCAAGAGGCCACAGAATGGATGGATTCAATGGGCCTGGAGGGCATGATCAACAGCACGGATGGCAGGAACAGAGGAGATGGAGAGGCCATCAACTGAACCAGCACCGCTGCACTGGAGGACAATGGTCCGGGCCACAGGGGGAACCAGACGGAGGTTGCATCATGGTGGGCCAGATGGCATCCTGGGATAAGAGTTGGGGGGCATACCGACACAGAACCAGTTTTCCCCATTATGCCTCGTACAAGAAACTCAATCGGAAATGGAAGGCACTGCTGGCCCAATCAATGGCGACTCGTGAGCCGCCTAAAAACAAGTAAGGGGACTGCCAATGGAGGGGAGGTGGGTCAGCTGGGCTGCACATGACGCTGCAAGTACGGACTTCAACGGTGCTGCAATTTGACTCTACTGCGGAGTGCCTGAGGGGGTACTCAATTGCAGGGACCTAGGGGGGGTTTGGATCGTAGCAGATGGGAAGGTCCACTATTCCGCCACACTACAATCTAGACAGTCCAACTGTAGTGTGCTGTGTCGGCCTGGCTAGGCCAACAGTCCGGCAGGGCTGCGCACTGCCAACGCAGTTTGGCTGTACAACAAGAACTGGGGTTTGCTTTTTGCTGACTGTTATTGTTGCTTATAATAATGTGGGGGGTTTTACAGGGAGGGAGGCGGCTATGGGGCAGAGTCCTGAGTTCTCAGACCAAGGTTTGGCTATGAGAATGAGATTCTACTGCCAGAGGGTTGGCAGGAAGGTTCACTTTGTTTCGTTTTACAGTTCTCAGATGGGAATGTTTTATGCTGGGTCACCGGAGGTCATGAGCGCTTTCAGAGGGGAGTGGGGGGTTCCCAACACTATGCCTTGCAGTTCATCCCACCTCTACATCAGGGGTCGTGGGCACCCAGAATTCTCTACTTATGGCAGGCCTATAACCTTATAACTTGGAATGTTAGGGGGCTCAACAATAGAGTCAAACGGATTCGGATAGCGACATATCTTAGGCGATACAAGATAAGTGTGGCCTTTTTGCAAGAGACACATCTCTGGGGAGATTGCCTGGAATAAGTCTAGCGGCGGTGGAGGGGCCAGATTTTCGCGACCTCCTCCTGCCAGGGG
Source organism: Lissotriton helveticus (assembly GCF_964261635.1). Taxonomy (NCBI): domain Eukaryota; kingdom Metazoa; phylum Chordata; class Amphibia; order Caudata; family Salamandridae; genus Lissotriton; species Lissotriton helveticus. The sequence continues at coordinate 748,779,760 of NC_136059.1, read as the reverse complement.
GGCACCTGAAGTCCCCTTTAAAGTTTTAAAATGTAGTCCTGCCTCAGATGGGCGCTATGTGGTGGTAGAGGGAACATTGGATGGGAGACACATGTATTTAGTGAACATTTATACCCCAAACACCGACAATAGGGGATTTTTGTTTACAGTCCTGGGGAAATTAGACTTGGCACCCGATGTGGAATTGATTATAGCAGGAGACTTTAATTGTGCCTTTGATGGGGAACGGGATAGACACCTCCCAAAAGTGGATGCTAATCCCAAGACACGGGAAGCCTTGCGGCACATGATGAGCAACTATCACTTGCTGGATACATGGCGGCACCGCAACCCTGATAGTCGGGTATACTCCTGTCATTTTCCGGCAGCAAATACGTAGAGCAGACTGGACTATTGTTTTATACAGGAAACGGCGGCCTGTCGGATTTTGGAGACACAGTTCCTGGCCCGAAATATGTCCGATCACTCCCCCCTGCTGGAGGCCTACACTTTGGGCCACCTGCGCTTCCAAAAACCGCTGTGGAGACTTAACACCAAGGCTTTGACGGACCTGGTTTATAAGGAGATGATCGCTGCAGGGTTAGAAGGCTATTTTAAGGCAATCTGGAACACGGCCAGCTCCTGGGCGTTCAAATTGGATGCAATAAAAATGGTGTTGAGGGAATATGTATGTCCACTGAGGTGGGGGTGAGGAGAGTGATAGAACAAGACCTAAAAAAACAGGAGGAACGTCTAAAGACCCTTGAGATAGAGCTTCCCACAGACCCGGGGGGTCTGACCAAATGGACGGAGCAATGACAAACAATAGGGGATCTATGGGAGTCACTGGGCAAATACAATAGGTCCACGAGTAGACGTCATTGGTACACTGAGGGTGATAAAGCCTGACACCTACTGGCGCGCTTGATTAGGAAACCCAGCCTACCCCGATACTGCCCCTTAAATCCGATTAGGGTTGTGTGGTTTATAGCCAGCAGGAGATTTACGTGCTATTCGCCACTCACCTCCAAAAAATATATTCCGAACCCAAGCCCAATGGTGCCTCAGAAGCTTTGGAAGCCCACCTTGCTGAGATGGATCTACCTTACCTTGACCCAGAAAGTCAGGAACCCCTGGGGGCGCCCTTTAGATGGGAGGAGGTAAGAGCGGCGATCGCTTATTCAAAAATGGCTAAATCTCCTGGGATGGACGGCCTTGTGGCGGAACTATATAAAGAATTATGGCTCCTAGGCTCCTGGACATTGTTATGGAGGCCGGTGAAACGGGCATATTGCCTGCCTCCACGCGTGAAGCGCTGATTGTGATGATCCCTGCTTCCTACAGGCCAATCTCTATGCTCAATGTCGACCTTAAGATCATTAGCCAGTTATTGGTAAACAGATTACTTCCATATCTCAGATGATTGGTGCATGACAACCAGTCTGGTTTTATTCCAGGAAGAAACACGCTGCGAAATATCCACCGCTTGGCCCATATCATGCAATCACTAGAGGGCAGGGCCTAGCAGAATACGTTGGTAGTCCTAGATATCGAACAGGCGTTCGACTCGTTCAGGTGGGAATATCTATGGCAGGTGCTACTAAAAATGGGGATCAGCGAGGGGTTTGTGAACTGGGTGAGACTCCTCTATACTCAGCCAGTGGCAAGGGTTTGCAAAGGGCGCTCTGTCTCAGATGCGATGGCAATAGCCAGGGGGACGCGACAGGGGTGTCCACTATCCCCCTTGCTGTTCACCCTGGTGATAGAGCCATTAGCGTGCCGTCTCTTTAGGGTCCTCCAGACACAGGGTATTCAAATTGGGGCCTTGGAACATATTGTATCACTGTATACAGATGATGCACTGGTGTACCTGCGGGAGCTAACCCACTCGCTTCCGATATTGCTGGTAGCTCTGGGACAGTTTGCCAAGTCCTCTGGACTCCATATAAATAATACTAAATCACAATTATATCCTGTTGGGTCGGGGGCTGAAAGGGGCGAGGTCCAACTCCCAAAGATGGGGCTTCCATGGGTGTTCGATACGTTGCGCTATCTCGGGATCTGGATAAGTAGAGACAGAGAAGATTTTTATCACCATAATATGGGGAGGATACTTAGAGGTCTCCGAGGCAGTATTGACTTCTGGAATACGCTCAGACTCTCATTGATGAGGAAGATTGCCTTGATTAAAATGTTGGTGCTGCCCCGATGTCTATACACAATGCAGGGTTTTTTCTTTGAGCTCCCACACCAGTTATTCAAGGATCTAGATGCAATGCTTATACAACTACTGTGGAATGGAAAACGCTGTCGGGTGAGTCTAGAAGTCATGAAACGCACTTGGGGTAAGGAGGTTTGGAAATCCCTGACCTTGAACTTTATTATTTTGCGTCCCAATTACCGCACGCAGTTGCCTGGTTCGATACGGACCCTTCCTGGGAACGTTCGCTTCTGGCGGACACATATGGGGATTGATAGTTGGTAGCGCTCCTATGGCACACAAAAGGGCGCCAGGAACAATGTCCACCACTGGGTGGATTGTTGGCTGCCATCTTGGACAGGGTGGTTAAACGTCTTCTCCAGGTGCGACCGTATGCCCCAGAGGCAGACTTTTGGCTGATGCCGCCTTTTGCGCTCATAGAGCGGGTCATGTCTACTACAAATGGAAGGGGGAGGCTGTCTTACGCTGTTGGACCTCTATCCAGAACAACGGTTCATAGCATATCAAGAAGCGGTAGACTCTTTTGAGTTGATATCGGGGCAAATCTTACAATACGCCAAAATAGTGACAACGGCACTACGTCTATGGCCTACATTCTCGGAAGCCCCAGAACACACACATACCCTGGCCACGATGATTGCCATGGCGGGAGGAAGGAAACTTGTCACCCACCTATACAGGGCATTAAGGAAAGACAGAAAAGGCGCACCTCTCAAAATAGAAGGTAGATGGCAGGAGGTGAGCCCACAGGAGATTAAACCACAGGATTAGGAAAAAATTCATGGGGGTGTACGAAAGGTGGCAGTTTCCAATAGATTTAAGCAGATGCAATACGACATGGTCTACATGACATACCTATCGCCCAAGTGCCTACATACCATTGATAGTTCGAGAGACCCAAGGTGCCCCAGATGTCATTATGCACCGGCAGATTTCCCACACATGGTTTGGTCGTGTCCGACGATGCAGGTATTCTGGGCAGCTATCCTAGATGATTTGCACAGAATAACGCGATGAAGGGTTGCATTAGAGGTGCGTACTTGCCTCCTTGGATTGATTCCCCGAGACCCTAAACGCAAAACATCCAGGAAGTTCCTGGTATTGGGGCTTGTTCCAGCTAGGTAGGAAATAGCAATCCAACGGCTGGCACAGCAATGGCTGCTGATAGAGAAGTGGATAGCGGACCTGAAGGAATGGACAGTGGCAGAGGAGAGGCACATACGTAGTGCTAGAAGGGATGCCAAACTCCCTGAAGTGTTGCAGGCATGGGGGCTAATGGTCCTAGAGATAGGGAGAAGCTCCTCCAACTCTACACAGACAGTGTCAGAGACGAGAGGATACCCCTGATTGAACTAATGTTAGATGGACCTCTAGGTGAGTGGGCCCTGTAGGGGGGGTAGGGCCGGGATGGGGGTGCTCAGTTCTAAGTTTCTATGATTACCAATGACAATGATCCTATTAAGTGTCGGTTCGGTAAGCACTTAAGAGACGACCCAAATTGATAACTTGCTACTGAAAGGGGACAATACTGCTGGCTGTTTTGAGTTGTCTGTGAGATATAACTGTTTAAACATGTGAAGTGTACCTTAAAACAACAATAAAGAAATAAAAAAAACATTTAATATTTAAAATAAATATATACTTATGTAAACATATACACATAGAAAAATATGTGTGTGCTCATATATAGATCTCCATATTAAACTACTAATATTAAATATATATATTTTACGTTACATTCATTCTTTTTTGTGTTTTTTTAAATGTCCTAATGTCAAAAGCACATATATATATACACATATATATGCATATATATCTATATTACCTACTGGCGGTCGCCAGTAGGTAGTTATAGTTAGGACCTAGTTTTCATAGGAAGAGCATTTCTTGTTTTGCTCATAACTTTGGCGTTGTTTAATGAAACTTCATGAAATTTCCCAAACTAATTATTACTTCATATCAGCTCCTATGTTGAAAGTTTGGGAGTGATTTGTTAAGGGGGGGCTGAGGAAAAAGGGGGTCCCAAAACGTGTTTTCTCCATTTGAATTTCCATAGGAAACTTTAGAAAAGGCTACAGGTCGAACGAGTGAACAGAATTACCCCAAATTTGGCAGGGAGAAGGGTCTTGGACTAGAAAGCATGCTTTTGTTTATTTGGTGTAAATCCATTCAGTAGTTTTTGAGAAATATCAACATATACAGATATTGATATTTGGGAATTCTGCCATCTGATTGGCTGCGGCGTTACGCGCACGAGCTTGCTGATAATTGGTTGCGAGTGTTGCAAGCGGTTGCAACTAGGAAGTGTTGGCCACCTTTTTATGATTCCGTTGAAGCGAGTAAGGGGAAAAAAGGGCAAACAAAGAAGGAAAAGAGCGGAGGAGCACTGTAAGCTCTGTGGGGGATTGGGAAGCGAAGTAGTCACTCCTACCGGTCTGAAAGTGAGATGTTGCTCAGAGTGACATGGCGCTGAGATGATATGCTGCTACACTCGGGTATGAAATGGAGAGCCTAAACCTTAAGCTCATTGTTGTACAGTGCTCTGGTCTTTGTAGTATACATGTGCAAGCAGTGTTAGTACATGTGTATACCACACAGGGAGTGGGAAGCACACTACTGACCGCTATCGTGGGTTTATACTATTCCATAAGCGGGAAGCAAAGTACTCACGCCTACCGGTGTGAAGTCTTGGGGATCAAACCAAGGTAATTGCTGTAAAGGGATGGGCTCTGGAGGCTGTAGTATACATGTGCAAGTAGTGTTACTAGGCGTTTATATTATACAGGGAGTGGGTAGCGAACTACCGACCGCTACCGTGTGTTTATACTATACCGGAAGCGAATTACTCATGCTTAACGGTGTGAAGACTTGGGAAACAAACCAAGCTGATGCTGTAAAGTGATGGGCTCTGAGCGCTGTAGGAAACTAACCGCTGTAGTATAACTGTCTAAGTAGTGTTAGTATGCGTTTATAGTATATAGGGAGTGGGCAGCAAACTACTTTCTCCTACTGGTCTGAAGACTCAGGGGTTAAACCGTGAGCCTAAATCAGGAGCTCATTGCTGCAAAGTGATGTGCTCTGGGCGCTGTAGTATACCTGTGGAAGTAGCGTTATTTTGCCTTTATATAATACAGGGAGTCGGAAGCTATCTTTTCACCCCTACTGGTCTGAAGACTCCTGGATGAAACCATGAGCTCATCGCTGTAAAGTCATGTGCTCTGTGTAGTATTCCAATGTAAGACATAGTAGAATGTTAGTATGTAATTCTACTTGAATGTAAGTTTATAATGTTAGAATGTAGGGCTGTCATGAGGGGAACCTTCGGGAAGGCTTGTTCCTGTGAACAAGCCTTATGTTAAGGCGAAACGCGTCGGGCATGGTGGAACTCTGTGAATAAAACCGCCACAACTTCTGTCAACAAGTGTGTGCGTTTCATTCTTTTTTTTACCGCGAGGTAAAAATACCAGTCTGAATACGCAAGTAGTGCTACATTCTATGGATATCAATAGTGGAAATGCCCCTATAAGTCCTTTTTGACCTCGATCTACTTTCGTTCCTATGATGCTCAGGGACGCCATAGATATTTTCAGTGACCGTATGATTGAGAATTTGAAAAGTTTGAACCTTACCATTGCAAAAAGCCAGAAGCAACGGACTTATAAAGAAAAACAGTATTCTGCTCTTATGCGTAAAATCAACAACCAAGGAAACATTGTAGTAAATAAAGCCGATAAGGGCGGCAATGTTGTTCTATGGCCCGAGATATCTATATCAAGGAAGCTGAGAGACAATTGAATGAACCATTGTGTAATAGAAAAGCCTCTTTTAATTAACTTAACAAAGTTAAGGATTTGGTCCACAAACATTTGGCCCAGTGGAAAAGGGATGGGTTAATCAGCAAAAAAGAATTTGAATTCTTGAAGAAGGATCATCCTATCATACCTACACTGTATTTATTGCCAAAGATCCATAAAGGTACCTTAACAGTACCAGGGCGACCCATCATCTCTGCCCAAAATGGACTGTTAGAACCCATCTCTAAATATGTGGACTTTTTCCTTAATAAATATATGGAGGCTCTTCCAACCTATATCAGGGACACAAGTCATTTCCTGGATAAATTGAAAGAAATATGTTGGAAGCCAGAGTACTATTTCATAGTTATGGACATTTACTCTCTCCATACTTCCATTAACCACATTGATGGCCTTATAGCAATTGAGCACTTCTTATCTGACAGAGATATTAGATTCTATGAACATAGTAAAATGTTGTTCCAAATGATTGAACTCTGCATTAATCACCATTTTTTTCTTTTTAATAATGAAGTTTTCCAACAGGTGCGGGGTGTGGCTATGGGGACATGCTTCTCCCCCAGCTACGCGTGTTTACACGTGGGCTGGTGGGAGAAGCATATTCTTGGTCACCCCCGTACTGTTGTTGACAACACTGAGACAGGCATTGTTCATATGTGGTGCTTTATAGATGATGTCTTCATAATATGGCAGGGATCTAGAGCATCTGCAGTAGATTTTGTTAGTAGGATCCACGTGAATGAATTGAATCTAGAATTTACTGAAACTATAGACAATGCTAAGGTTTATTTCCTTGATGTTGAAATATATATTGCTGATAATGAAATCAAGACTAAAATGCATAGGAAGGCCACGGCAGGAAATTCCATTTTACATGCTCATAGTAGTCACCCTCGCCACCTGATAAAAAGCATTCCATATGGGGAATTTTTAAGAATAAAAAGAATATGCAATAATGAGGCAGATCTTAGGGTTTGTTTCGAGGAATCTTTCCAAAGGTTTTTAGCCAGGGGCTACAATAAAACTGATCTAACTGTGTCTTTGAACAAAGTAATTGCCAAACAGATAAATCGCCCTGTGTGATCTATCATTGACACCGTTATACGTGAGGAAAACCATACTATTACGACTGAGAAACATTAAATTAGACTCATTACAACTTTCAGTTGTCAACAGAGAAAAATTAAACAGATCCTGAAATCCAATTTGCCCATTCTCAAGACGGACATCACTTTAGCCCCATTAATAGATGACCATCCTGCTATCACTCTTCGTCGGTCTCCCTCTATGAGGTATGCCCTTGTGAAGACCAGTCCTGAAGACACAAAATCTTCTAATTGGCTCTTGAACAGATCAGGGTTCTACAAATGCAGCTCTTGTAGAGAGTGCAAGTTTGGAATTAACACCAAGGAATATTATGAGGCTTTTTCACAAACTGCTTGTAAGATTAACAGCCTGTTCACCTGTAAGACGGATCATGCTGTATATGTCTTACAATGTTCTTGCAATTTGCAGTACATTGGGAGCACTAAGCTCCAGGTGTTCAATCGTGTTTTGCAACATCTTCGGGCGATAGTTAATTCCGATCCCAATTACCCTGTGGCCCGTCACTTCAAGTTGGTCCACAATAATAATCTTAACGACTTGAAGTATTATGTAATTGACACAGTTCCTCTCTCCAAAAGAGGTGGACACAGAGAAAGGAAATTAAGGCAATTAGTGAGTCATTATATTGTACTGCTTAACACAAAGATTCCTAATGGTCTTAACATGGGGGAGGACTTACAAAACTTTTTATAAACTACTCTTTTAACCCTTTTAACCCATTTAGGATGTATTCTACTCTAAGGGGTTTAATTAAGTCGTTTTTAAGGTGACAGGCTTGTCCCCCTTTTTTAAGTCCTCTCAGTTTCTTTCCGTCATTGATTGCATATGTCTGAAACTCTTTATTCTTTCAATCCATTTAGTCTTAATTGTATTTTTATTGCCCTGTTCTTAAAGCGCATTTTTTATATTAGTTTTACTGGTTTTATGGTTTTACCAGTTTTACATGTGCTGAGGATAACATTTTCTAGAACTATTTGGGCTTTTTTCAATTATTGAACAATTATTGTCGTGAATTCCCGTACATGAAATTAAATCTTGTGCATTTTGGGTTGCAGTACTTGACTCTATAAACCTTATGACCTCCTTCCAGTTAACACATTTAAGGAGAGATATATATATATATATACTGCATTTGTGTATTTCACTTTTTAATTCAATAATGGATTCTTGTATTTATACATTGAAATTTGCACTTTATCAATTCGTATGCTGCTAATTGTTGCAATAATAATTTTCTGGTTTTTCACGTTTCACTTTTGCACAAACACATTGCACTTTATTGCTACTTATACCTTATATTGTTTAGGTATTTAAACTCTCTACATAATCAGATGATTTTAACTATTGCACTATTTTGCACTTTTTTCTGTAAATATTCCTAATTACTGTGTTCGATTTTATATCCCACTGAATTAGGCCTAATAGAGATTCTATTTCTGGTATTATATTGGTCTAGTATATTCATTTGGGCACTTGCCCTCTATTTTTCTAATGTTGTCATTTGCTGGTGATCTAGCTACAATACCTGGTTCCAGACTTATGAAATATTTTGTAAAGTAATATTTTACATTATGTAAATTAATTTATAAGCTACATCGTAAGGATCACATTGGAGATTGTATTAAGCATTATTTTATGAATTGCATTGACTGTTTTTACCAGATTTGTATACTTTGTAAAGAGAATACAGAGTATTTCTTCTATGTCTATGGCATTTAGAAGGTGGGACATATTGTAATTGATGTCAGTATTTATACGCTGGTATTTCTGAGCAATATCATGTGATCGAGTCCGGGTTTCGCAGATGAAATGCGTCATGCTGCTGCTGCCCATTTTGGAACAAAGCACTCATTTTGGACTCTAAACTTCGGTGGTCTGTACCTGATTTCCGCGCGTCCCTTCGCGCCTCAGGATTGTGGATTGATATATATATATATATATATATATATATATATCCAAAGCTAGCAGTCGCTCCGAACCCCTGCCACTTCCAGCGGCGGGCCCCGACGGGATAGCGAGTCCCAACAAATACCAAAACTTATCCTGATGTCCAGTAAGAAAAGGATTGTCCGGGCCACTTATGCAGAAAAAAACGAGCTTTATTAAGGCTCCACTCGACGCGTTTCGAGGATACAACCTCTTGTTCACGAGCGTGAGTGTTTGTGTTCGAGTGAATTAAGTACTGCCACATGTTCATAAACACAGTAAACAGACTCCCAAGTCTGAACAATTCACGGAGCTACATTTCAACTGGTAACTTCAAACATGATTTTAAACATAATTTTGTCAAAAATACCATTATAAATCATGGCAGAATTAGCATGTTGCAAAGAAATAAAATAAAATTAAATAAAATGAAATTTTATAAGATTTTTGGCGATTGTGTTGTTTAAACGCGTGTTGGTACATACATTTCATTTAGAGCATTACACTGAATGACATTTTAGCCCAAGTGGGCTTCTCTATGCAACGCGCTGGTTGCGCATTCAACCAACAGATTCATATGCAAGCTGTCAATACAATATTTCAATTCAATCCTGCGCCAGCGCATTAGATCCCAGCCCAGTATGAAACGCCTGTGTGCTATGTATTTAGTCTTAATTACGCCCCAGTGGGCAAAAATGTAAGGCATACTTGATCAGACTGTTTCAGCCTGAAGAGGAAGGTCACCAAGTCCCAAATTTCATTCATTCCCAACTGCCATACGTGAATGTGAAGTCAGACGACCGTGAAATGAATTCTCCTATTTAGCTTTTCAGATATCTGTGAAGATAAACATAAAACATTGTGACTAATGTGCAAAAGTGAATTAAACCAACCACATACATCTCACAAACCACTTAAAATTTTATCGAGCTGAAGGGATACTGTTATATAAAAGGTATTCATAACAAAAACAGCTATCCCAGGTGCACCGCCAGTTCCTCATCAAGAATATGTCCCCCTGGCTGCATGGTGTGATACTTAATGATGAGTCTGGACTCTAATCTGCGCAGTTCCTGCAGTCTGTCACCGCCCGCTCTCTAAGGGGGACTGACAACAGGACGCAGAAAGACAAAAGACTAGCATTGCTTTTATGATGTGATTCAAAATGTCTAGCAATGGAATATTGCTTCTCTCCTTTTGTAATTGCCCTCATATGTTGCAATACTATGTCTTTTGCTGGATGTTTGGTGCTCCCAATGTAGTGCAATTGACATAGGCATTTCAGGGCATATACTGCATGGGCAGTCAGACAAGATGTGGGTGTCAGAATTTTAAAAGGGTCACAGTCTTTGGAGAGTTTAACCTCTTTTGTGTTCCCATTAAATCTGCAGGCTTTGCACTTCCCGTAGATGTAGAATCCCCTAGCAGGGTTCGGTTTTGTTTTCCCGGGGATCAAAGTGGTGCAGACCATATCTTTAAGAGATTTGGCTCTCCTATATGTTATTTGTGGGTGTTCACTGATTCCTTTAGCTAGGTCCTTATCCAGTTTAAGGACATTCCACTATTTGTCTATGGCTCTGCTAACTTCTCTATCTTGTCCATGGTAATCAGTGATAAATCTAGAGGGGGTGTTTTCAGTGTTGCCTGTACTTTTGTTTTTATCTTTAAGGAGACTTTCTCTGCCAAGGATATTGGTTTTCTTTATGGCTAAGGCAATACATCTTTTGCCATATCCCCTCTGCCTGAATCATTCTGTCATGATGCCTACCTCCATTGCGTAGTCTTTTTCATTGGAGCAGTTACGCTTTGCACGTAAAAATTCGCCCATTGGCATGGAATTAACTAAGTTGCTGGGATGACAGCAAAAATCTCCCCTGTCTCTCCTCACAGTCTACCTATCTCTGTTTATACTGTTCATTCTCTTCTGATATTTCCCCTCTTTCCTTCTTTTCACTTGTCTTTCCTCATAGTGCTGCTTGTTCTGATAGTCACTCCTGTCCTCTTAGTCCTGCTCTATCTTCATTGCCTTCTGTGTCTCTTAATAGTCCTCCTTCTTTTTATACTCCCTCCTCTGACCTCTTAATCCTCCTTGTCTTATCATACCTCCCTATTAGCAATGCGCCAGTCAGTATACACAGACTGCTGCATACACTCTTGGGCAGATTTACAAGCCCCTTTGGGCCTCTTTCTTGTTGTATTGTGTCTCATTTTTGGATGTAATGTTGGCAAAAAAATAATGAAGGAAATTGGAAATGTATTTGCAAAATGAGTCAGGATTGTCCAGTGAAATGTAGGTGTTATATTCATGGAATGTGTTCAGTCAGTTAAAAGTTTTAGGGAAGTAAATGTGTTTTGGGTAAAATGCATGGTTTTAAAATGTTTGTCTAGTATCACACTGAGCGTCTGTGTACATTAAGGAATTATACTTGCCTCTTTTTCAAAAATCACCCCTGTCTCTCCTCACTGTTTACCTCTTTCTGCTTATACTGTCCCCTGTCTTGAGATATTTGCCCTGTTTCCTTTTTTTTATGTGTCTTTCCTCATAGTGCTGTTATTCTGATAGTCACTCATGTCCTCTTAGTCCTGCTCTGTCTTCATTGTCTCCTGTGTCTCCTAATAGTCCTCCTTCTTTTTATACTCCCTTCTCTGACCTCTTAATCCTCCTTGTCTGATCATACCTCCCTGTTAGCAATGCGCCAGTCAGTATACATAGACTGCTGCATACACTCTTGGGCAGATTTACAAGCCTCTTGGGCCTCTTTCTTGTTCTATTGTGTCTCCTTTTTGGATGTAATGTTGGCAAAGAAATAATGCAGCTAATTGGAAATGTGTTTGCAAAATGAGTCAGGATTGTCCACTGAAATGTAGGTGTTATATACATGGAATGTGTTCAGTCAGTTAAAAGTTTTAGTGTAGTAAATGTGTTTTGGGTAAAATGCATGGTTTTAAAATTTCTTTCTAGTATCACACTGACCGTCTGTGTACATTAAGGAATTATACTTGCCTCTTTTTCAAAAATCTCCCCTGTCCCTCCTCACAATTTACCTCTTTCTGCTTATACTGTCCCCTGTCTTGAGATATTTGCCCTGTTTCCTTTTTTACATGTCTTTCCTCATAGTGCTGTTGTTCTGATAGTCGCTCATGTCTTCTTAGTCCTGCTCTGTCTTCATTGTCTCCTGTGTCTCCTAATAGTCCTCCTTCTTTTTATACTCCCTTCTCTGACCTCTTAATCCTCCTTGTCTGATCATACCTCCCTGTTAGCAATGCACCAGTCAGTATACATAGACTGCTGCATACACTCTTGGGCAGATTTACAAGCCTCTTGGGCCTCTTTCTTGTTCTATTGTGTCTCCTTTTTGGATGTAATGTTGGCAAAGAAATAATGCAGCAAATTGGAAATGTGTTTGCAAAATGAGTCAGGATTGTCCACTGAAATGTAGGTGTTATATACATGGAATGTGTTCAGTCAGGTAAACGTTTTAGTGTAGTAAATGTGTTTGGGGTAAAATGTATGGTTTTAAATTCTTTGTCTAGTATCACACTGAGTGTTTGTGTACATTAAGGAATTATATTGCATACACTCTTGGGCAGATTTACAAGCCTCTTGGGCCTCTTTCTTGTTCTATTGTGTCTCCTTTTTGGATGTAATGTTGGCAAAGAAATAATGCAGCAAATTGGAAATGTGTTTGCAAAATGAGTCAGGATTGTCCACTGAAATGTAGGTGTTATATACATGGAATGTGTTCATTCAGGTAAACGTTTTAGTGTAGTAAATGTGTTTTGGGTAAAATGTATGGTTTTAAATTCTTTGTCTAGTATCTCACTGAGTGTTTGTGTACATTAAGGAATTATATTGCTCTTTTTTCAAACATCTCCCCTGTCTCTCCTCACAGTCGACCTCTATCTGTTTATACTGTTCCCTATATTCTGATATTTCCCCTCTTTGATTATTTTCACTTGTCTTTCCTCATAGTGCTGCTTGTTCTGATAGTCGTTCATGTCCTCTTAGTACTGCTCTGTCTTCATTGTCTCCTGTGTCTCTTAATAGTCCTCCTTCTTTTTATACTCCCTCTTCTGACCTCTTAATCCTTCCTGTCTCATCATACCTCCCTGTTAGCAATGCGCCAGTCAGTATACATAGACTGCTGCATATACTCTTGGGCAGATTTACAAGCCTCTTGGTCCTCTTTCTTGTTGTATTGTGTTTCCTTATTGGATATAATTTTGGCAAAAAGATAATGCAGGAAATTGGAAATGTGTTTGTAAAATGAGTCAGGATTGTTCAGTGAAATGTAGGTGTTATATACATGGAATATGTTCAGTCATTTAAAAGTTTTAGTGTAGTAAATGTGTTTTGGGTAAAAAGTATGGTTTTAAATTTTTTGTCTAGTAACACACTGAGTGTCTGTGTACATTACGGAATTATACTTGCTCCTTTTTCAAAAATATTTCCTGTCTCTCCCCACAGTCTACCTCTCTCTGTTTATACTGTTGCTTCTCTTCTGATGTTTCCCCTCTTTCCTTATTTTCACTTGTCTTTCCTCATAGTGCTGCTTGTTCTGATAGTCGCTCCTGTCCTCTTAGTCCTGCTCTATCTTCATTGTCTCCTGTGTCTCCTAATAGTCCTCCTTCTTTTTAGACTCCCTCCTCTGACCTCTTAATCCTCCTTGTCTGATCATACCTCCCTGTTAGCAATGCGCCAGTCAGTATACATAGACTGCTGCATACACTCTTCGGCAGATTTAAAAGCCTCTTGGGCCTCTTTCTTGTTGTATTGTGTCTCCTTTTTGGATGTAATGTTGGCAAAAAAAAATAATGGAGGAAATTGGAAATGTGTTTGTAAAATGAGTCAGGATTGTCCAGTGAAATGTAGGAGTGATATACATTGCATCTGTTCAGTCAGTTAAAAGTTTTAGTGTAATAAATGTTTTTGGGTAAAATGTATGGTTTTAACATTTTTGTCACACTGAGCGTCTGTGTACATTAAGTGAATCTCCCCTCTTTCCTTATTTTAACTTGTCTTTCCTCATAGTGCTGCTTGTTTTGATAGTCGCTCCTGTCCTCTTAGTCCTGCTCTATCTTCATTGTCTCCTGTGTCTTCTAATAGTACTCCTTCTTTTTATACTCCCTCCTCTGACCTCTTAATCCTCCCTGTCTTATCATACCTCCATGTTAGCAATGCGCCAGTCAGTATACATAGACTGCTGCATACACTCTTGGGCAGATTTACAAGCCCCTTTGGGCCGCTTTCTTGGTCTATTCTGTCTCCTTTTTGGATGTAATTTTGGCAAAAAAATAAGGCAGGAAATTGGAAATGTGTTTGCAAAATGAGTCAGGATTGTCCAGTGAAATGTAGGTGTTATATACATGGAATGTGTTCAGTCATTTAAAAGTTTTAGTGTAGTAAATGTGTTTTGGGTAAAATGTATGGTTTTAAAACTTTTGTCTAGTATCACACTGAGCGTCTGTGTACATTAAGGAATTATACTTGCCTCTTTTTCAAAAATCTCCCGTGTCTCTCCTCACAGTCTACCTCTTTCTGCTTATACTGTCCCCTGTCTTGTGATATTTGCCGTTTCCTTATTTTCATGTGTCTTTCCTCATAGTGCTGCTTGTTCTGATAGTCGCTCATGTCCTCTTAGTCCTGCTCTGTCTTCATTGTCTCCTGTGTCTCCTAATAGTCCTCCTTTTTATACTCCCTCCTCTGACCTCTTAATCTGTCCTGTCTCATTATACCTCCCTCTTAACAATGCCTCAATCAATATACATAGACTGCTGCATACACCCTTGGGCAGATTTACAAGCCCCTTGGGCCTCTTTCTTTTTGTATTGTGTCTCATTTTCCTCTCTGCTTATACTTCTCTTTTCTGTTCCTTTTTGCCTTTCTTTTTGCATAGTTCTCCTACTCTTCATAATCTCTCCTGTCTTAATATTCATCCCTGTCATCATAGTTGTTACTGTCTCCTCATAATAATCTCTCTCTTGTTATACACACAGCCTTTTCTTATATTTCTGTTTTCTCCACATATCTCTTTCTCTCTCTCTCTTTACATTCCTTATATTTTTCTCACATATGCTTTTGTTTTCTTATATTCTCCTTTTCTTATTATTTTTGCTTTTCTTTGCACATATTTCACATTCTTTTCTTTTATTTTACTGTCTCTTCTCATACTGTTCTGTCTCTGTTCTCAGTTCGCCTCTTTTCTTATACTCCCAAATCTGTCCTGATATTCTACAATTTTCTCATTGTTATATTCCTCTTATCATTCTCACCCCTGTCTTTATAGTCTCTCCTGTTTTCATATTTTTCTCTCTTTTCTTTTACTTCTCCCTGTCTCTTCATACTATTCTCTTTTACTTATATTCTGTTTTGTCCTATACTCCTTCTCTTTGTGTTTGTCTTCTCCTGTCTCTCTTCATATTCTTTTTCTGTTTTCATTTTGTGTGGGCTCTCTTTATACTTCCTGTTTTTGTTCATATTATATATAATAATATATTATAATATAATAGTGTATTTCTTATATTTATTTTTGTAAAGTGATATATATTTTTTATAATAGATTGTTTTGATCAACATTGAAAATAACTCATAATGCCTACAAAAATTGAGAAGACGAAAGAACGAAAGAAAACAGTTTATTTAAGAGAAGTCATCTACAAAATGTACCTGAAGAACAATGTGTTCATAAAAAGAAAAAAAGTTCTAGTAAGATAACTAAGACTTTTCTGCATAAATTGTTAAACACTAAGAGTGATGTGCACAAAGAGAAAAATTGTATTATTTCATCTGCAACTAAGAGGAAAGAGAAGAACCATGCAAAACTATCTTATGAAAAAAACGTGTTCAGCAAAAGGAAGAAAAACCAATATATGGAAATAAGGAAGAAGATGTTCTATAATAGAGCATTGTGTAATTTGACTAAGGTAGTAAAGATTGTAAAAGAAAATCAGCATTTAATAAGAAAAAGAAATGTAATCAATAGAATTCGATCACTAGATAAGCCAATCCATTTAATGAAGGCCAAAAGTAAGTGGAAAAAAATAATTAATTGAAGTAATTTTTTGGGTGAATGGAAACATAGAGTTCTGAGCCTTTTTTTAATGAAGAAAGTTATTTTCAGAGTAATGATTTGTTGCATGCAGTTGACACTACTGGTCGTGCTCATGAGGTTAAAATGTGGTTGTCTTATTGATAAAGAGAAAATTGTTTCTAGAAATGCAGAAGAGGTGTTAGCTGGTGAAGTTTTAGGGAGGCGTCCTAAAGGTCCAGTGTACACTTGGAATTGCAGTAGTATTTGTAGTGTACGGCAGGAATCTATTGATTTGTTACGCAATTTCTTGCGTAACTATACTAAGAAAAGTGTTAAACAGAAGATTAAGATGTTGCAAGGATTAGACCCCTGCAGAGTGAGAGGAAATACTGGTTTGCAAGGTCATTCTCTGGATTGTCTTTCTAAAAAAGTATGTTGAAGTGTTTTTACCATTTCAGGATGTTAGCAGTTCATCATACTCAGATGAGGAAATTAGTCAGAACATTGTATTACGCGAAAAGTCCAGCACTAATGTTAAAAAAGTTAAACAGTGCTCCTTTTCGTGGATCTGTATCAGATCTAATGAATGTTTGTGATGAAATTCAGCTTAGTTACTTTAGTTGTCAGGAAGACAGTGCAGAAACTGAGACATTAATAGAAGACAATGTGGAAGAAAATGTACAACAGTGTACTCTAGAACATTTTGAGCAAGAAATGACAAAGTTTGAGGGGGTTTCAGATGAAAGGCCAAATTATTCTTGTATCAGTTGTCGGCGAACTCATTATAAAAATCAGACCAGGACTGTTGATTTGTATTTAAAAAGTAAAATGGAAAATAATAATGAGTGGAAGGATTTTGCAACTTATTTGTTGATAGAGAATTGTTTCGATTTGGGTACTGATCAGCCTATTTGTAAGTATTGTTATAACAAATTAAATGAGAACAAAATGCCTGCTAGAACTGTGCATAATAATCTTGAGTTGGTAAGTATTCCTTCTGAACTGATGGATTTAAATACTTATGAGTCTATTCTGATTCAATGTGTGCATCCATTTCAGGCTATTGTTCGTATGGAGCCTAAGACAGGGAAACTGCCTCCTTCAGATTTGCAGAGAGAATTAAAGGGAAGAGTGGTATATTTGCCTCTAGATTTCAAGAAAAATATTGAAACAATTGGTGTAGAAAATGTAGAAGATGATCCTCTGGTTATTCTTGGTAATGGTGTTCCTACAAAGAGTAAACAAATCTGGCAAGAATTAGTGGATATTAGGAAAGTGAAAAAGGCAACGTTGTATCTGGTAAAAAATAATCAGTACTATAAAAATCGGTGTGTTAGAGAAGAAGAAATAAATGTAGAAGAAGATAGTGAGCTGCAATCTGGACAAATTGAAAAAGTGGATGTCTCCAGAACTGAAGAAATATATGAACATTACAGTGTTCATCCACTTCATTTTAAAGAAATGATGGGGAATACTATTAAGTTATTCCAAATGAAAGAAGCAAAGGGAAGTCCCATTAGTGTATGGGAAAAAAGCTTGGAAGCTTGTTGTTTCCCTCAGTTGTTTCCCACAGGAAAATGGAGGATGATATGATGACCGACCTGTGCATATTCCTGCATCTGAATACCAGACATCAAGATTGTATGCTGAAGATCCAAGATTTTGACAATATATTCCGTATTTGTTTCATCTTTTGTTTGAGAATGATTTCACTGGACTTCTTATGCTGTAAATCATATATTGAAAACAGCTGTACATCTTCAAAATGTTTCAGCAAAGGAATTTATGGAAAAGTAAATCAGAATGATAATGTTTTGGAATCTCAGCTAATTAATCTCATAGCATGTCAGCGTGGTACTAATGAATATTGGTACCGTCGTCATGGAGAACTTAAATGTATGCTTAGGAACTCCTACATTGTTTCTTACTCTAAGCTGTGCTGAATATGCTTGAGATGATTTACTTCAATTTCTTCGAGAGACAAATCCAAATATACTAAATATTGAATACAAGGCACCTGGAGAATTGTGCTCTTCGGAGCCAGTTAGTGTATGCAGGTATTTCAATCATAGATTTGAAGCTATGATGTATTTTATCACATATAAAAAAAATCCTCCTCTTGGAGAGGTTCTGGACTTCTTTTGGAGAAAGGAGTATCAAGCAAGAGGTGCTCCTCACATACAAATGCTATTATGGTTCAAAGATGCTCCCAAATTTGGAACAGACTCAGATGATACTGTGTTGTCTTTTATTGAAGAATATGCTACATGAGATGTACCCAAAAGTACACAAGATAAGGACTTAAGACAACAAGTTTTATGATCCCAAAGACATCGTTGTGGGAAATACTGTCATCGAAAGTACAAATCTAAGGACAAATTCTACACCAAATGCCGTTTTGCATTTCCACATCCTGTAATATCGAAAGGAGGAGTGAAAAGTTTCATGCCACCTTTGCGACATACTATCACAAGAAAGTCTCCAAAAAATAGCTACAACTTTAGAAGAAATTAAGAGTCAAAATACATAAATGACTATAACCCAGTAATTTTGTTCATGTGGAATGCTAACATGGATATTCAATATGTTGCGGACTATTCCATTTCTGTTGCTCGATATGTAACATCGTACATAGCAAAATCAGAAAAGACGGAATTGAAGGAAATGTAGGAAGAGATGTCCCATGAGAAGAGTCTAAGTAAAAAGTTATATACTTACAGTTTGAAGATGTTATCTCATCGAGAAATTGGAGCATGTGAATGCTCGGATCGTTTATCATCTGCAAGTCTATACTCCAAATCTAGAAGAATCATATGGGTGAGTCTAGGTCTTGCAGCAACACGAAACCGAGTACTTAAGTCTGTACAAGAAATTAAATATTTAGCTGAAAAACAGCCAGAAAGTACAGATATTGTGAAAACAAATATGTTGGATACATATTATCCAAATAGAAGTCATCATCTTGAGAATGCTTGTCTCTATGAAGTTCTGAATAACTACATTTTTAAATGGAATATTACAGAAAACATCAATAATGGTATATATGCTGTGGTTGGTTCTGAAGGCTGTTTGGTGAAACAAAGAAAAGGACATTTGATTAATCACCGTAAACTGAGTTGCGAAACACAAAAGAGAATTTTACTATTTAGCTCTTTTGCAACTTTTCAAGCCATGGCGTTCAGAATTGGTATTACTTGGAGATTTCGAGAGCTATGAAGATTCCTTCAATGCAAGTAAAGATACTATAGAATGTCCTGTTTTTGCTATTTATGTGAAAATGTTGAATAACGAAATTGGGCAAGAAGCTACAATTGCAGCTGAGATTGCTAGAGACAGTTCTCAAGACAGTCAAACTTCTGCTCCATTAAGTCAGGATCCATTAGGAGAACCAATTATTCAAAACGAAGCAGCAACTGCTATGGAAGAAGTGGAAACAGCAATGTATCAAGCTCAAGAAGATGTAACAAACTTAAGAAACTTGGAAGAACAACTAAATGTTGAGCAGAAAGAAATATATGAGCAAGTGAGAAAACAAATTAACCATGGATTAGTTTATGAGAAGAAAGAATGCTCTTGCTCATCATTTGAACCTATCCGAATGTACGTGAGTGGACAAGCTGGAACAGGGACAAGTTTTTTAATTAAAGTAATCTCAACTTTTCTACAGAAAACAACTGAGTCGCAGTTGTCTTGTGTTGTCACTGCTCCAACTGTATTAGCAGCCCACAATATTAAAGTAATTACTTTACATAGTTTATTAATGCTACCAGTAGAGCATGAAAACAAATTAGAATACCACAAGCTATCTGGAGAAGCTCGTTGTGAAGTTTCAAGAGTCTTGAGGAAAATACAACTTCTGAATATTGATGAGGTAAGCATGGTATCAAACTTAATGCTTGCCTTTGTGCATTTAAGAATGCAGCAAATTTTTAAAACAGAGTATGACGTATTATTTGGAGGAAAACACGTCATAGTTTTTGGAGATCTACTATAACTTACTCCTGTAAAAGGACAACCAGTATTTAAAACACTGGCACATGAAGATACCAGAAAGTCTTTGGGGAGTATTGGAAATGTTAACATTTGGTCATTTTTCAATATAAGGAACTTATTACAAATATGCGTCAGGCAAATGATGCAGATTATGGAAATATTCTTCAAGATATAAGAGTTGAAAAAGTGACAGATCATGGCAAACAAGCTTTACAGAGACGATTACTTCCCAATTTGTTTCAAAATGAAAATATTGTTCCAGAGGAAGTATATAGGAGAATTTCAGAAAACAAATCTGTAACCTGCTTAATGCCAACACTGAGTGAATGTTCTATATTCAATGAAGAAATGTTAAAGTTGGAAAATGAAGAAATTATAAAATTGATAAAATAGAACATGACGGAATCACCATTATTTTGACTGAAAAGTTGAAGAGGAATTTGGATTCTTGAGAGAAATCAATAAGTAAAACTGCTGGTTTAGAAAATAATTTGTATGTATGTGTAAACTGTAGGTTAATTTTATGTCGTAATTTGCATGTGGAAAAAGGTTTAGTGAATGGAGCAATGGGTAAAATTGTTGAATTTGTTAATTATGTAAATAGAGATGGGATTGAATTTTTGAAAATCAAATTTGATGAAATTGCTGAAGTACAACAATTTAGTTGTTGTTCAACTCGGGTTTTGCTTGTAAAAGATTTGTAGGTATACAGAAAACTGTTTTCTATTTGTTTGGCATATGCGGTGACTATTTATAAATCTGAAGGTTTAAGTGTAGATAATGCTTTAGTGAATATTGGAAGTAGTGTGTTTAAAAAGGGTATGGCATATGTTGCTTTGTCTCGAGTGAGTACTTTATCTGGATTGTACTTGATTGACTTTGATGAGACAAAGGTTAGTGCAGATGCAAATTGTGTGAAAGAGTATAATAGGTTAAGAAAAAAATATGCACCCTATTTGGGTCAATATCCAGTATTTGAAAAGCGTATGGGAGGTAGAAAAAGAAGATTTGAGAATATCTGTAGTGAAACTGTAGAGAAAGGAAAAAAACAAGATGATGTTGCGCCTGCAAGTAAAAAGAAAAAGGACAGTGTTGAAGAGAATGTTGGTTATCGGTTTGAAAATAGTTGTGGTGTCAACTGCTATACTAAGGTAGTTGTAAATGTTGTTTTTTTTCTTGAAAGTTTGCAACAGCAAATTGTTGAAAATCGCGACGAAAGATTCTGTTCATTGTTGTCTTCTGTTTATGAGAAATGTAGTAGTGATAAAAGTAAAATACAAAGTGTTTCTGTTGTTCGAAATGTTTTGGACATATGTTCTGGTTCTAATCAATTTACGCAGAATATTCAGCAAGATTGTCAGGAATTTTTAATGTTTATGCTTGGTGTATTTGAAGATGAAGGTTTAGGGACCGGGCACAGCGTCCAAGATGGCGCAGTGAGGGCTCCGTAGAGAAGCAGCCCGCTTAAGCTCTACGGACCCACCCCACTTGACTGCTACGGGAGAGATTGAGGAGACGAACTATGATACAAATGCTATAATGCCGGTCACGAAAGCAAGAAACTGAATTGTGTACCTGGCGGTCCTGAGCGCTGCACATCTTTCATCTTGGCTATAACAGGCTGCCTTCTCTCGCTTCCCGTGTCCCGCGGCTGTCACCGGCGCGGCCCGGAGTTTCGGAGGGATTGCGGGAAAGCTTACGGCGTTGTGAATGCTGTGGCTTGTACTGCTCCAGCGCCCCTTCCAGCTTGTGCAGCTCGCGCGATACACAATACCGCGTCTGGTCAGTGGCTCGGCGCGCGGCTGGTAGGGGCTGAGAGCTCGACTGGGTCAACAGACTCCTTTTCCCTTTTCACGAGAAACGAGATGAGAAACACCGAACGTGCGGAGCGGGGGTCAGCAGGGAGAATGGCACCTAAAAACGTGTCAAGATCCACACGAGCAACTAAGACAGTAGTGGCAGAGTCTGGTACAACGTCCATGGCTCCAGGCGCTCCTACTGTACCTGCACCTGTTCTAGCAGCTTCACTGACTGGGGGTCTACCCACTATCCCCAACAATGTCACCACTTCTGCTATTACTCTAGTAGCGACTTCAGCAACCCCAGTGAAACCACCTGTTGGGGGTTCAGCGGTTAACAGGCAATTTCTTTGCCCTTTCATTTTAATTATACCGGAAGTAACTGATTCTGCTTCACTTAATACAATCAACACTAAAAGGGGTGGTGTGAACAGTACTAGGATTAATTCTAAATCACTTGTTGGGAATAAATTTAACCCTACTGAAGCCAATGATAACGCCGATATCTCAGTCAAAAACAACGGGATTGGCAGTAATGATGATGGTGCAGCTGATTCCGAGATTCGTACCACAAACATGGCTGCCGTATCTAAAGTTCCAACTTCGGAATATCCGGATGAGAGGAGTCTTAAAATGGAGAAGGAAGTAGAGGTACTGTCCTGTGAATCAGGGTGTTTGGAGAACCTGACGATTGGGGGTGGTACAAGTGCTTCTATTCCCCTTGACGGGGGGATTGAGGAACAAGAAAGGGACTGTTTGAATGAGGAATACGAGGAGACTGATGAGGCTGAGGAAGGAGAATTGGATAATTCTGTTAACGGTACTCCTCTGGACGAGGCAAAACTTCGGGTAAGCCGAAAGCAAAATTGAGAGTCAAAATGAAGACAAAGAGCAAGAAAGGGAAAGTGGGTATAGTGGAGGGTTTGCCAGTTAACATCATTGCTCCTGCCCCTAAAAAGACTCTTCTCACTGATAAAAGCCCTTTGAGGAAATGGATACAGGCTAAAGGGCTAGTTAAGATCATGACCATACGGCTATCAGGTACTAGTCCACCAATACCTGAAACTGAGAAAAGCTCCTCCGGTCCTAGCTTGTCCCCTCCAGCCTTGGGGGTTGATCCAGCGCTTCCACCTGATGGCTCCAACCTGGCTCTCCCGAAGCTGTCGGAAGTACCTTTAGACCTAACCCCTAAAATTGTTATGGTTTCTCTAACTCCCACGGATTTATCTGGTCACCCAGCTGCTCCATCGGTATTGGTGACATCGGACTTAATAACTTCAACTGACACGATTCCACGCCAAACTGACATCCTTGGAGAGCAACATTTTACCTCTTCCCCTTTAGATATTATTTTGCAAACTCTGACTAATCATAGAGATGAAGCGCAAGAGCACTTTTTGCATCTTCGTGAGGACAATACTAAGTTACAAAGTTCACTATCGGAGATGGCTTCCAAACTAGGAGGGATCTCACAGGATATCGAGGACCTCCAGCAAAGGGTGGCTAACATTGAAGAAGGATCTACACGGATGGAATCGTCTTTATCTCAACACGATGAACAGATAATTGCCCTGCAGCTTAAGGTGGAAGATTTAGAGAATCGCCAAAGGCGATCCAATCTAAGACTCTTTGGCATTCCTGAGGGTTCAGAAGGATCAGACGCTGGGGCGTTTATAGTTAAGTTGCTACAGAAAGCTTTCCCTGACCTAGCTGACTGGGACTGGGATTCTCAGGTTCAAAGAGCCCATCGCCTCCCCGTAGTTCAGAGAAACAGGGAGGGTACATTTCCTAGACCTTTCCTACTTTGTTTTGGTAATTTTCTTTTAAGACAGGCTGTCTTTTTGAAAGCGCGCCCTAACTCTCCTGTCGTCTTTGAAAATTTGTCTTTATTTGTACGCTCTGATTTCAGCAAAGCTACTATGGACAGAAGATATAAGTTAAAGAAATGTATTGATCCTTTTAAATCCATGGGAGCGCAAGTGTTCTTACAGGAACCAACCCGCCTTAAAATTGTCAAAGGAGGTCATACCTACCTCTTTTCTGGCGAGAAGGAAGCCAAAAGTGCGCTATCTAAATTCTAAAAAATCTTTGAGATGCCAGCTCAGGATCTGTTTTTCTTTTTCTTTTTGGTGTCTTCACCTTTATTTTGGTTTGTCTCATTTTCATTCTCTTCTCTCTCATTTCTTTCCTCTTTTTCTACTTCTTTTTAAGAGAAGAAGTGGGGTAGTTAGGTGGTCCTAGGGCTGCTCCTCTCAGAGCTGCCTCTTCAGCGGCGCCTGTTGCGGGGGGGGGTGTCCTTCGCTTGGGAGCGAGGAAGAGGGGGGAGGGGGTGGGGGTAGCCTCTCCGAAGCTGGGTAGGAGTGGGGGGGACATAAATGATCAAAGTAACAGCACGATTGGTGTTTTGTGGTTAATGGAGCAAGATGAAGGGAAGGAGTTGTTTTTGGTTTTTTCTTTTGTGCAGAATGTTAGAACTGGTTTAAATATATGTGCTCAAATGTATAAATTAAAATGCCTAGCCTGGAATGTTTCGGGTCTTAATAGCAAGAACAAAAGACGAATAGTTTCGGAGGAACTTAGACTTTACGACCCCCAGCTAGTCTTTTTATCAGAGATTCACATCGCTTATAAAGATAGGAAGCTACTAAGTCATTTGGGTTATGATACTTTAGTTTGTTCTACTCAAGAAACATTATTAGAGGAGTTGCTATCCTTAAGGATAAACGATTTAGAATTGAAACACATAAAACTGCTACAGATAAAAATGGTTGATGGGCCATCGCACAAATATCCTTAGGGAATAGTAAATATTTGCTCTGTGTCATCTATGGTTCAAATTTTGATGATTATTTTGTTTTCGATAAACTGAATGTAGAGCTTCTGGGGTGGAGATTTTAATTGTATTATGAACCATCAATTAGATACTACGAGGCAGGGCGCCTCTCAGCGTATGCATAAAGTTTGTGCCGCAATTCTTGACATTAGTCGGATACACAACGTTAAAGATGTATGGCGTACTATCTACCCAAACATTCCGGGCTATACGTATTATTCTGCGCCCCATAAACTCTGCTCTCGCATTGATATGACTTGGGCCACGGATAATATAATACAGTCTAGCTTTATGGAAATCGGCCCCCGGATCTCCTCGGATCACAACCCAATTCTATTGACATTCAATAATCTCCAAGTTCAAATGGCTCCAAGAAGTTTCTCTTGCCCCCGCTATTTATTTTCTGACTCAGATTATATTCTACAACTTAAATCACATCTTATGGAATTTATGGATATTAACCTTCACTCTGCATCCTATATAATTGTTTGGGACGCTCTGAAGGCTAGTATCAGGGGGTTCACTCAGCAATATATTTTTAAACAGAATGCGGAGCGACGAAATAGTAATGCTAAATTGACTTCTAACATTTTAGCTCAAAAATTACTTTTCGCTGATGCTGTATGAACTGGCTCCTCTAATGTGGTCGAATTAGGACTGACACTCGGAACTTATAGATCAAACTTAAACACAATATTTTTCGAAAATAGCAGTGCCAAACTACATAAATTAAAAATCTCTCAATATGAAGGGGGGACAAAATTGGGAAAATTCAGGCCTATAAAGTGGCAGATGACAGAGCTCAGACCCTGATAAAGAGCATTAGAGGTCCTAACAACATTAAATTCAATCAGCCAGTGCAGATTCTGGCTCAATTTGTTGAATTTTATAAAATCGTATACACTCCTGAGCATAAACCTAGTTCATCGGATATTTTAGATTATTACATAATAATATTAAGGACAAACATAACACTCAAGGATTGGAGCAACTATCGGAAGAGATCACTCTGCTCGAGATTAGAAAAACTATATTATCTTTACCTTCAGGCAAAGCAGCGGGGGAAGATACTCTCCCAATTGAACTATATAAAATATGCATTGAGCAACTGATTCCCCTTTTTTCCCAGGTAGTCCAATCAATTGGGGCTACTGGGCAGGCCCCTAAATCATGGAATATAGCAACATTTTTGGGATAAAGCAGCAGATGAGTGTGGGTCCTATAGACCCATCTCACTTACACCGATGCCAAGGTCTTCGCTAAGATCTTGGCAGGTAGACTGGCTCCGTTTATCCTAAAGATTGTCGGGTAGGGACACAACGACCCATAACAATACAGCTATTACCGTTTTTGACATGGCTGAGATAGAGTCCACCCCACTCTGCATGATTTTATTAGATGCTGAAAAAGCTTTTGACCGAGTGGGGTGGGACTATCTCTGGTCGGTAATGTCCTTTTTGGGATTTAAGGGTCAACTGGTTAGGTGGATAAAAGCTTTATATGATAGACCTACTGCCAGTATAAGTTATGCCGGTTTGTCTTCATCTATTTTTCCTATTTCTCGGGGCACCAGGCAGGGGTGCCCTCCATCACCTCTATTGTTTGCACTTTCAATGGAATCTTTTTTATCTGCTCTACAGTCTCAGGCTAGAATATTCCCATATAGATATGGACCGCATACATTGAAAATTACCTCTTATGCGGATGACATAGCTATATATTCTACTAATGTCACAGAAGCACTGGCAGGCATAACTATTGAGGCTGATAGAGTTAGTATTGACTCAGGCTACAAGCTTAACATAAACAAAACACAAATAGTGGCCAACCATAAGCTACCGGCCTCGGTTTCTGGAATTTGTAAAGCCGCCAATTACTTAGGGGTTAAAATCTCTGCCAAAATCAGTGATATCATTACAGTAAACTACGATGCTTTAGTGAAATCAACAGCTCTGTTACTGAAAAAATGGCATAAATTACCCTTAAATATCATAAGTAGAACTAACCTGATAAAAATGAAAGTATTACCAAAGTTTCTCTATCTTTTTCGATCCATACCGTTGGCTTTAAATAATTATTTTTTTAAGAAGCTTGACGGAATGTTTAGTAGCTTCATCTGGGGTTATAGGAAAGCACGTAGATCTCTAATGCTACTTAAAGGTTCTCCAGATACAGCAGGTCTCAACTTTCCAGACTTTAAATTATACTTTTTGGCCTCTTTTATTGGTTGTTTGAGTTCTTTGCTTAATCCAGAAATGCAACTTTTCTATCATACTATTTTGTTAAAATCAGACGCCAGAATGTTTTTGTTAAGATTGAACAACCCCAAATATTTTAAAAGGGTCAGATTCAAGACTGCAAAGGATATTGCGAAAATATGGTCTAATTTCTTGTTCTTTTGTAAAACTTCTTTCTTTCACCCTAAATTAATGCTCTGGGGAAAGCCGGGTTTTCCTGGGATCTTTAATGATGGTCAAGCAAGATTATGGTCTGTTTTTGGAATCGTTACATTAGGGGATCTCTATGGTGTTCAGGGTTTTCTAGATTTTGTTGCACTTAAATTTGTACATAATTTGACCGAGGAAATGAGGTTCAAATATATGCAAATTCATGACTACTTGATACGTAAGATGAACATTTTGGTGGTTTTAGATTCGGATATATGGAAATATTTATATTGATCCAAAACAAAATTATTGATCAGTGAAGGGTAAAGTTGTTTTGTTTCATATAAGACTGACAACTGCTCCAAATTGGTGGAGAAATGGAGCTTGAGATTGAGACTTCCGATTAATTCCAATCAGATCGCTCACTCTCTCTCAAATTTAAATAACTTGGTCCAGTCATCAAGTCTAAGATTACAACAATTCAAAACGACTTGTATGTTATACTATACTCCTGAAATGATCCTCAAATGGTCGGCAAATGCTCCAACTAGCGATCGCACAAAATGTCCTAAATGTGATCTGGCAGGTGCTAATATAGAGCATATGTTGTTTTTTTGCCCTGCTCTAAATCAATTTTGGCTTGCCTTTGATCAAGTTCTGAAACTAAAACTGGCCAGACCACCTTTTCTCTAATTTCCTCTAATCTTACTAGACATACATGATGTTTTTCGCCCTCAACAGGCCTTAATTACCAACTTACTATCCTGTGCGAAATTAACCATTGCTTGTGCTTGGATTTCCCCTCAGCCTCCACATATAATGGAATGGTGGGCTTTGGTTAATGAAATTTATAGCATGGAAGCGGCCTTGGCCAGGCTTAGAGGGGTTCGACCTTTATGTAAATTGGAAAAAATGTGGGGTAAGTTTCTTTAGTATGTTTAAGTACTGTTAATTCTTTCCAGTTTTATAATTTAATATGATTAATTCGGCGTCCTTTGTAATATCTTTCTTTTCCGATTGTCCGTAATGAACGCAATGTGGTTTTGAAAGAATTCCTAACATACTCATTCTGCCGTATTATGTTTAAAATGACTCTTTTCCCTTATGATATGATATGTTCTATGTTTTATCTTTGTTTATTCTTTTCCACCTGTCTTGCTGTTAATAAAAATATATTAAAAAAAAGAAGATGAAGGTATAGATATTGAACATCTTTTTGGCCTTTCTTATAAATGGCAACATGACTGTGATAATTGTTTGTTTACATGTACCACTAACATGGACACTGAAAGATTCATATATTTGACTTTACCATACTGTGAATCAGTGTCTTTTAACAATCTAGTTAGAGGAGCAAGTCAAAACATAGAGTGTAGCCAATGTAAATCAGAAATGTCATCAACATTACTTACACAAGGATATGGACAGTATGTGATTTTAATGCGGCAGCGTTGTAGAGCTGATGGAAGAAAATTGGAAACCTGAATTAAAAATGTTGTATCTACTCAAGTATCAATATCAGGAAAAACTTCTGTAGCTGTTGCAATTATTTTTCATGATGGACCTTCTACAACATCTGGACATTACACTGTTTATTTAAAATGTCTAAAAGGTTGGATACATTGTAATGATAGTCAATTAGTTTTTAAGCAATGTTTGCCTAAAGAGTTACCAAATTCTTACCTAATATTTTTAAAGCCAATATTTTAAGAACAAAATTTGGCCTTTCAGGATTACTGTTGTTAAGGTAGATTAGTTTGATGTTGTAGAGTATTTTGTAAGTGATGGTGAGGAGCTTGAAGGTGATTCTCTTCTTGATGTTGAGGCAGTGTAGGAGTATCAGGTCATGAGTGATGTAGCTGCAGCAGGGGACATTGAAGATCAGTCAGGTGGAGGTGTTTTGGATTTGTTGTAGTTGTTGTAGGGGTTTGGCTGGAATGTTTCTCTAGAGTGTGTTGCCATAGTGTAGTCTGCTGCTAATGAGGGCCTGTGTTACTGTTCTTCTTCTTTTGGTTATGGTCTACTCATAAATGTTGCGGAGCATGTGGAGGGTGTTATAGAAGTATGAGGAAATGCTGTAGACTTGTTTACACATGTAGAGGGAGGAGTTGAGGATGAATCGTAGGTTGTGTACATGGTCAGTAGGTGTTGGTACTGTTTACAGTGTAGTTGGCCAGCAGGAGTCATCCAAGGTTGAGGGGGTGGGTCTGAGGATGAGTACTTTAATGTTGTGCGACTTCAGGTTTAGAAAAATTCTCCTTATCCAGTTGGTGACATCCTTAATTACGTCGTGGGCATTGTTTTTTGTGGTATGTTGCTTCTTGGTGAGCAAGAGGATGACCTCGGTGTCGTTGGTGTAGGAGATGATGTTGAGGTTGTGATGGCGGGTCACTTGTGTGAGGGTGGCCATGGAGATGTTGAATAGCGTCGGGCTGGGGGATGAGCACTGGGGGACGGTGCAAATGATGTCAGTGGTTTTGGATCAGAAAGCTGGGATACAGATACTCAGAGCTACTATTGAACAACTTTTAAACGAAGAAGTTCACACATACTATTTGGCCATGGGGAAAGTATGTGAAACCATTAAGGACTTTTTGTTGTAAATTTTGTAAGCATATATTTGTAAGTGACATTATTTATAATGGAAGAAAATTATTGATAGTGTCTTGTTATTTTAAGATTGTTTGACATACCTCATAGTTACGTAAGAAATTGGTCTTGGAAAAAAACATTTAACATATGTTTTATTTCTATTGTTTAGATTGTTATTGAGATTGTTGTTTTTTTTTTTAAGATAATCTTCTTGATTGTCTTTTTTTTGCCTGCTTTTATGTGATGAGTACTATTGAACTCACTGTTTCTAGTGAAATTCAATATATTCTGAGAACAGCAAAAAAGGCAAATGAAATGCTTTACAAATTATTTTGTGTTGTAAAAGACGAATTGTAACTGTTTTTCTTTTTGTCTTGTACAGATGCTAATTTTATAATAATTCATTTTTTTAATTTAATATTTTGAAGGTAAGTATAAGTAACTGTTAAAAATGAGATGTACTTCTACAGAGCTGGAGTAAGAGAACGTGGATGAACTACATAAGTATGTAAAGATGGTGTGTATCTTTTAAACATATTTGAAGAAAATAGGAATAATATATACTGAGTGTACCTGTATTCTTTGCATTTTACTACAACACAGCTACTACTTTGGAACTGGTAAAGTGAATAGATATAATGTATTTTGTTTAGTACTGCATTTTATTATAATAGCCTTAGTTTTTTCCTATAGTGATAAGGAGTGACTGGTTTGAAAATGTAAGAAAATGTTATAACTAAAAAATCATATAAGCAATTTTATTAATATGGTCTTATAAAGTAGTTGACAATGGTATTTGTAAAATATTTTTTAAAGGGAAAATGAGTTGATAAAGCTAGTTTTGTAATTAAGTAATAGGAAAAACAATAAAAAAAAAGTGTTTATGTTTTTCTACAAGGAAAAACTACCTTTAAAAAAATCACTATGGAAGAAGAGCAGAACTATGTAGAAGAAAGTGTTGACATTTCTAACACTTTGATAGAGGAGTTAAATCTACCTTTTATTGATTGCGAAAATGAAGATGGAAATATTGCTGCAGATATAAGCTGCGATTTCTTAGATAAAACAATGTATGAGGATTTCATTGAAGCATTAGAGGACATCGAGTTACATGAAATCACTTTTGAAATTTATGATGAAGAAAATGAAATTTCTGATGAAATCATGTTGGAAGCTCTATTAAATTCTGAAATGTTACAGGAATAAATTTATGATTTATAATTAAAAATGGTTTGAGAGACTCTTCTTGCAGAATTGTAATTATTCAGGTAGTATCCAAGTACTCATGGTGCAAAGTGTGCCTTAGGACGTGGACTGCTTCAAACCTCTATAGATTATGTATGCACTCTTCAATGCACCAGCAAAGTTGTGTTTTACAGCTTTTATTTCCAGGTCTATATCATTTGACTTCCAGCAAAGTCTCTGTGATTGCTGATTCCGTATTGTACTGAGCTATTCAGCAGAATGTTCTTATCTATGCACTGTGCTAAAAATGAACCTATTTTAAATTCAGTCAGGCACCTTCCTTGGAGAGCTGTAATTATCCACCCAGTATCCAAATATTCATGGAGGAAAGTAGGCATTAGGTCACAGCTTTCTAACCTGTTTATGTTGGTGAAACACTTTTTGGAGAGGCATAATTTTGTGACATAGTAAGATAGTGTAGCGAGCGAGCCCGAATGGGGGAGGGGTGTTTTCTCCCTCTGGAAGAACATTTTGAAATACAAGTGAAAAAATGGTCTCTCTCTCTCTGTCCATTCCACTGTCGCCATCCTCCCTCCCTCTGTCTATTGCAGACTCGCTCCCTCTGTCTCCCTTCCTCTGTCTCCCTCACTCTCCCTTACTGTTTGTCTCCCACGGTTTCCCTCTTTGTCTGTCTCCTTTCCCTCTGTCTGTCTCCCTCCCTCTGGCTGTCACCCTCTATCTCTGTCTCTGTCTTTCCCTGTCTTCCTCCCTCTGTCTCCCTCTCTGTCTCTCTGTCTCTGTCTGTCTCTGCCTCTATCTCTCTGCCCCTGTCCCTGTCTGTGCCTTTATCTGCCTGTCTCTGTCTCTGTCTCTATCTTTTTCTCCCTCCCTCTTGCTGTCTCTCTCCCTCTCTCCCTCCCTGTCTCTCTGTCTCTTTCTGTCTCCATTCCTCTCTCTCTGTTTACCTTCTTCTTGCTTGCTCTCTACCTCTCTCTTCCTCTCTCTCCGTCTGTCTCACTCACTCTCTCTGTCTCCCTATCTCTCTGTCACTAGGCCGCAGAGGGGGAAGCCAGCACATTTTGCAATTTTCCCCCAGCAAGAAACCCTCCCTTACACCCAACTGAAGTTGGTTTCCATACTGGTTTATACCCTGAAAGGGGTTAACTAGAGCCCTTTGCAGGAGCAGATGTCTGCCGTGTAGACACCACTGACACAAGAAAAGCCAAGCCTTGATCCACACGCAGACCACTTCTTCAATAGGGTTTACTCTTGCTAAATTGTCCACAGTTTTAGCTTACAACACATCATGAACATTCTACCATCAATAAATGAGAGAGCAAGGAAAGAGAATGTGCCTTGAATTTTCAGAGAGCAGCCATGGAACATCTCTCTAATGGTTCTATGGAGAATA
The DNA here is from genome assembly GCF_964261635.1 of Lissotriton helveticus. Taxonomy (NCBI): domain Eukaryota; kingdom Metazoa; phylum Chordata; class Amphibia; order Caudata; family Salamandridae; genus Lissotriton; species Lissotriton helveticus. The sequence goes on along the minus strand of NC_136059.1, from coordinate 748,747,481 downwards.
GCCCTGGCGTGCACCAAAAGTGAAGATAAACTATGAACGCATGCACACACATGTTTAACTCGGCATGCATACTGTACATCCAGCTTCTCTGGAAGAGGTTTCCCTGGCTTCGCTGTGCGCAGGCAGCCACGGCCAAGGTTAAGGCTTTGTTGTGCAAGTTCGAGACACCTAAGGAATTTCCACAAAAGGAATTCTAGAGCTTCGATTAACACGGAAAGCCTTTACTGTGCTTTTTTTTAAGCTGATAGGCAGGCAGCATTTCCCCTCCTCTAGCCTGGAAATGAGAGCTGTCAGTACTGCTGCACTTCACAGGTGTTTAAAAGACCATAGAGCAGAGTGTCAAAGAATGCCTCTTAATTGCGACACAGTACTGTGTTGGGACATACAGTTTGGAAAGCTTTGCCTTACGCCTTGGACTGCATTACAACTGTATAGACTATGCATGCAGTCTTCTATGTACCTACAAAGTAGTCCTTTATACAATGAATTCCCCAGTCTGTATCATTACACATTCAGCAATCACTTTCACTCTACTGTTTCATGAGCACACTTGCTCCATCAGAACTACACTTTTAGTGATGTTCCGTGGCACAGCTGTCTGCGTGATATTTATCAGGCACAAATAAGCACATTTTTTGGGCATACTGCTGCATGATATATATCAGGCCCTTTAACATAGAAAAAGGAAAAGTCTCTTGTGATTATTTCTGTACAGAAAGGTTTCCCTTGCTGAACAATAATAATCCTCCCCGTAACACAGGCACTCTTGCACTATTGTGCAAATGTGCCTGCTTTGGCACAGGCACATCATTGTGTGCTGGTGCAGGGGAAAAGTAGAGGCATGTGCCATATATTATAGATATGGTGCATTCCTCTCTTTTTCATTTGACATAGGGAAGTGCAGCAGGAAGGCCTGCTGTGCTTCCCTACAGCAAAATCTCATAAATGAGGTGCTATGTCAGTAGCCAAGTATTCATAGTGCAAAGTGAGCCTTAGGGCAAGGAGTACTTCAAACCCCTATAGACTATGCACACACTGTTCTATGCACCTGCAAATTTGCATTTTATATGTTGAATTCCGCAGTCTCTATCCTTACACTTCCACCAAACACCCTGTCAATCTTGGTATACTTTTATAGTGACTCATTGATCATTGTGTAGTAAGGCATTCACTACATTAAAACACTAAGCAGTAGATTTACAATAAGTGATACATCCTCAGAGATATGCCAGTTATTGTGTAACATCACCACCATGGATGCACCGTATTTACAATGTGGTGCACTATGAGGCAAAAATGACACAGATATGTGATGTATCTGTGCTGTGGAGATGACGTATTGCTTGACTTGCATTGGAAGCACAGCGCAGCTCCAGCAAAGCTCTTTTATTTTTTTATTTATTTATTTTATTTTATATGCTTATAAAGCGCCAGACTAGACCCCCGAAGGGGTATCTCCGCGCTATAACTGCGAGTATTGAGAGAGTAAGAAACTGTGTCCAAAGATGGGAGGGCAGTTAGTAGCTGGGGAACAGAAGGGTCTTGAGGTTTTTCCTAAACATCATGTGGTTGGTAATTGACCTTAGTTCGAGCGGCAGTGAGTTCCATAAGACAGGTCCAGTGTGGGCCAGTGCACGTCCACCTTGCCTGGCCTTCTTAATTCTGGGTACTTTAAGTAAAAGTTGGTCGCTAGAGCGCAAAGAGCGTCCTGGGGTGTAAGGCTTGAAAATATCTATAAAGTACTTCGGGCCCATCCCCATTAGACTCTTGTGTATGATACACAGGGTCTTAAAATGAACACGCTTCTTCACAGGGAGCCAGTGAAGCTGAGACAATAGGGGACAGGATGGAGTCCTAGGAGGAGCATTCATGATAATCCTTGCGGCCGTATTTTGAATGACCTGCAATTTCTTGATTTGCTCTTCATTAGCTCCTTGGAGCAATCCGTTGCAGTAGTCGATCCTACTAATAACAAGAGCCTGCACCAGGGTTTTCCTGTGGTGATCCGGGAGATAGGGAAAGACACGTCTGAGCATCCCTATAGCCCGGAAGCAGGTGCCGGCTACTTGATTGACATGGTCCTTAAAAATGAGTTGTTGGTCAAACATAACTCCCAGGTTCTTGACCTTAACCTTGGGGGTAGGAACAGGGCCAAGTTCCAGAGGCCACCAGTCAGAGGACCAGTGTGTTGTTGCTTGGCCGAACAACACAACCTCTGTTTTCCCGACATTGCACTGCAGACAATTCGATGACATCCAGTCTGCAATGGCTCTCATCCCCTCTGCAAAAGATTTTTTTATTGCAGGTGTGAGAGTTTTGAAGGGAAAAAGAAGTTGGGTATCGTCAGCGTAGGATACAGGGGTGAACCCGAAAGATCTTGCTAGGTTGGCAAGGGGGGCCACATATATGTTGAAGAGTGTCGGGCTCAAACAGGAGCCCTGTGGCACCCCCTTATTGAGCTCCCGATAGGTGGACTTGTGGGAGCCCAGCCTAACCTCTTGGGAACGCCCGGACAGAAAACTCTCCAACCATGCCAAAGCCTCTCCCTCTATTCCTACCTCCTTCAGGCGATGGAGAAGCACCTTGTGAGACACCGTATCAAAAGCGGCGGAAAGGTCCAACAGCACCAGAACCATAGAGCAACCATCATCCAGTGCCATTTTGATGTTATTGGTCACTGTCTGAAGTGCTGATTCTGTGCTGTGGTTAGGCCTGAACCCAGATTGGGAATGGTCCAGGCCTTCCGTCGCTTCAAGGTGTTTCGAGAGATAGGTGTTCACGTGCTTCTCCGTGATCTTGCCTAGGTAAGGTAGGAGGGAGATGGGACGCAGGTTGGATAGGTCTGTCCAGGGGGATGAAGCCTTCTTTCTTATTGGGTTCACCACTGCCTTTTTCCAATCTGCTGGGACTTGGCCTGTTTTGAGGGAGATGTTTACCATTTCCAGAATATGGGGACCTAATAAAGGGATCAAAGGGCCGACCATTTTAGCCGGTACCAGGTCATTAGGGGATCCTGTTTTAATATGAGTACAGAGAGTAAGAAGCTCTGTATGAGTGATGGGAGGGAAAAGCGTCAGGGAGGTTTTATTGTCTAAAACAGAAATAGCGGTGGGACCAATTTTAGTTTGACTTTTGCTGATATTGTTGGCAGCTAATATCTTTTCATAGATAGTGTTGATTTTGTCCTCAAAGAACAGCGAGACTTTATCACACAATTCCTGTGAAAAGTCGTCTGAACTTTCACACGCTGTGGGTTTTATAAAGTTTTGTAAAATATTAAAAAGTTCTTTAGGGCTGTTACCTGCTTCTTCTATTTGTAGTGTCAGTTGTAGTTTCCTTGCTGATTTAATGTTTTTATAGTATTCTGATTGGGCCTTTAGGAAAATCAGACGGTTGTTATCAGTTTTAGTTTTTCTCCAGACTTTCTCGAGACGTCTACATTTTTGTTTCTCTGCTCTCAGTTCTTTTGTATACCATTTTTCTTGTTTTGATACTAGGTGTTGTTTGTGTCTTTTTAGGGGGGCAATGGTGTCAATGGTTTTTTTGATAGATTCATTGAGTTTGACTAATGCAGTATCTGCTGTATCTGACTCCAGAAAAATGGGATCTGTCCATACCTCATGAGCCGTATCAATATTAATTTTGTGCCATTGACGTCTCCAAGAGGGGGGGGGGGGGACATTCTTAATAGGTCTCGTAGGAGTAGGGAGAGTGAATTCCAACAAGGAGTGGTCGGTCCACGATATGCTGGTGGCCAAAGAACAGTTTATTTTGGTAGAGTTAGAGAAGATAAGATCGAGCATGTGTCCCCCTGTATGAGTAGGTCCATGATTTTTTAATTCCAAGCCCAAATTCAGTAAATCTGTAATTAGAGCCATGGATTCGGTCAACAGTGGCTGGTCAACATGTATATTAAAATCGCCTAGAAGCAGAAAGTCTTCTTTTGATTTAATATGTCGGGCTAAGATTTCTTGGAGAGAGAGTGCAAAGTTGGGATCTGCTCCTGGGGGTCGATAGACCAAAGCCCCTTTCCAGGTAAAATGATTAGTTAAATGAAATTTAAAAAGCAGGGTTTCTAATTGCGCGTTTGAGTGTTGTTCAATAATAGTACAGTGTATATGATCCCTGTATATGATCGCTAAACCGCCTCCGGTTTTAATGTCTCTGTCAAGGTGTTTGATCTTATAGCCAGAGGGAATCCCCATTGCAATGGCTGTGACAGTGTGGGGTTTCAACCAGGTTTCCACAAGGAAACATATGTCCGGTTGGATTGAGTGTATTAGGTCCCAGACCTGATGCTGATGTTTAGGTAGGGAACGTACGTTTAACAAGAAGCTTTTCAAACCCTTGACTGAGGTATGACGGTCCGCAGAAGACACGTTGGTGATAGATAGATGTCGACATTCAGGGCAAGAGTAAGCTGCCTCAATGCGATGCCAGGGTATGATTGTGTTACAACATGTGACAGGTCTTAGGCTACGTAAGAGACGGGATGAATAAGGAAGGGGTTGGGAGTTCTTACCGGTAACGGTTCGTGGGACAGAGCCAGGGTCCATCGCCCCGCGCCCCGTCCTGTCGCGGACGGGCGCAGACGGGCTTTTCTTCGGCGCTTCTTAGGCGCGCTCGAAGGCGCCCCCTGCGCGCAACCGCTGCGCGCTTGTGGGAAGGGCGTGGCTAAATAGCCCGGAGTGAGGTAGCCACTAGAGCGCTAACCTCAACTCCGGGAAACCGGAAGTGCTGTCTACCTGGCTCTTGCCTGTCCGCCCTCCGCACAACGGCACTATTGCCGGGTCGGAACGAGGCGGGCAGGCGGCAAGATCGAGCCCAGGAGATTCAGAGGGAGAGAATAAGTTGTTTCAGTTGAACAAGTGAGTCTGTCCAATTAAAATCATAATATACAGTATTAAAAAATATAACCGACTCTAAAATCAGTCCGCTATAAGTGGCGCTTCTCGCAGCCCCCTGTATTTACCACAGTTGTTGAACAAGTAACTGACGCTCTCAGGCACAGCAGCGGGTCTGGGGGACACTGCCACCGTCTCCCTACCGCGCTGGCTCGAGGGTCAGGACGGCCTAAATAGCCCGGAGTGAGGTAGCCACTAGAGCGCTAACCTCAACTCCGGGAAACCGGAAGTGCTGTCTACCTGGCTCTTGCCTGTCCGCCCTCCGCACAACGGCACTATTGCCGGGTCGGAACGAGGCGGGCAGGCGGCAAGATCGAGCCCAGGAGATTCAGAGGGAGAGAATAAGTTGTTTCAGTTGAACAAGTGAGTCTGTCCAATTAAAATCATAATATACAGTATTAAAAAATATAACCGACTCTAAAATCAGTCCGCTATAAGTGGCGCTTCTCGCAGCCCCCTGTATTTACCACAGTTGTTGAACAAGTAACTGACGCTCTCAGGCACAGCAGCGGGTCTGGGGGACACTGCCACCGTCTCCCTACCGCGCTGGCTCGAGGGTCAGGACGGCCTAAATAGCCCGGAGTGAGGTAGCCACTAGAGCGCTAACCTCAACTCCGGGAAACCGGAAGTGCTGTCTACCTGGCTCTTGCCTGTCCGCCCTCCGCACAACGGCACTATTGCCGGGTCGGAACGAGGCGGGCAGGCGGCAAGATCGAGCCCAGGAGATTCAGAGGGAGAGAATAAGTTGTTTCAGTTGAACAAGTGAGTCTGTCCAATTAAAATCATAATATACAGTATTAAAAAATATAACCGACTCTAAAATCAGTCCGCTATAAGTGGCGCTTCTCGCAGCCCCCTGTATTTACCACAGTTGTTGAACAAGTAACTGACGCTCTCAGGCACAGCAGCGGGTCTGGGGGACACTGCCACCGTCTCCCTACCGCGCTGGCTCGAGGGTCAGGACGGCCTAAATAGCCCGGAGTGAGGTAGCCACTAGAGCGCTAACCTCAACTCCGGGAAACCGGAAGTGCTGTCTACCTGGCTCTTGCCTGTCCGCCCTCCGCACAACGGCACTATTGCCGGGTCGGAACGAGGCGGGCAGGCGGCAAGATCGAGCCCAGGAGATTCAGAGGGAGAGAATAAGTTGTTTCAGTTGAACAAGTGAGTCTGTCCAATTAAAATCATAATATACAGTATTAAAAAATATAACCGACTCTAAAATCAGTCCGCTATAAGTGGCGCTTCTCGCAGCCCCCTGTATTTACCACAGTTGTTGAACAAGTAACTGACGCTCTCAGGCACAGCAGCGGGTCTGGGGGACACTGCCACCGTCTCCCTACGGGCTCTTTGGGCTCTATGTTCATAATGTTGTGTCAATCCTTACACCTGCTTCAAACAGGTGCAGGGTATTGACGCAGTATAAGCGCGAAAGTGACTGAATGAAATCTTATAGAGGCATTCCTGCGCCAGAACACCCCCCACCTGTGCAGGAAAGCCTCCTTCTGGCGCAGGGCTTTACAATGTGATGCACCTTCCAAATGCATCACATTGTAAATACCACACACCATGGCACATCTTTTGCACCACAAAAGTGATGCAACGGTTGTGTAAAAGAGGCACAAGGGGGTTGTGAAACCGCCCCTAACACATACAAATTCATCCAGGCAGTTTCACCAGTAGTGCAAATTGAAGCATGGACTTGTAACATATTTATATGCATATGTTACATTGAAGTGCTTCGGAGGTACTACAGTATACTATAGGTAAACCTTGTAGATATATGCTGTAGCATTTCCTTATAGTTCTGCACTTTCACATTCTCCAAACACTAGTAACATATTCATTCATTCATGTATGAACTACACATTCATTCTGACAAACTTTTACACACTAACATAGAAATATAGTTCTTTCTTTGACCAGTGAAGGTAGTTCTGAAAAGAACTGTTTCTTTTGTCTTTTTAGTTTTGTATTTTTTTCTATTTTTTCAACAAGTTTTTTTATTTTTTATTTTTTCTTAACCAGAAAAATCGAACTTTTTTAACCTAAAAACTGTGCAACCTGAACAAAAAAGTAAAACAATGTATATTTCTTAGGGCAAAGGTGCCCCTCCTGCCTTTTAACAATCAGGTCAACAGATTGTTCACCATAGCAAAGCATTTGTTTGCAATATTTTCAGATGAAAAATGATCTCAGAAAACTGAGGAACAATGATGGGATGTGGACTGCTTGCAGGAGGTGGTGTGCAGTTGAGGTGCTAGCCACTGCAGGTGGAGGATTTTCTTCCAAGCTTCACGTTGCTGCCCTTGCATAATTGTTGGGATGCAATTTTTTGACGTGACGGTCCATGCTTGCAGTCCCGAATGAGTACTTCTTTGATGGGTCACCTCTGGACAGTGTAACGTCACAGATTTTACACGTGACTTTAGGTGCATTAACCTTCTTCTATCCCTCTGGAAAAGTAAAATACTTTCAGATGAAGGCTTCTTTTCTCGTGTTCTGAGGAGGCTCAATCAAAAATTCATTTTCATCAGAGGAATGGTCAGAAGTTGTTTAAGACCAGCAATTTAGATGATAATGGTTTTAAAGGACTTCAGCTCCCCACAATAGATGATTCTCCTGATAAAGTCCAAATATAATGATCAAAATGGGAGGGGTCTTTCAACAGTTGTAGTAGGAAGTGTTATGAACCAATGAAATCTATTCTTTTAAAGTCACATGGTTGTGCATACTCTTACGGAGCTCTTACGCTACATTTACGGTACACTTACGATGCGAGTACATATGACGTACCGCCGCAATTTTCCGTAATTGCTTTTCAAAGTAATATACGCTTATTAAAAGTGAAAAAAAATATTTTCATTATTATTCTAGGTAATGTCTACCTTTAAAATTTACATTAAATACATAAATATATGTATTTGAACAATTAGAAACTTTTGCGGCGTGCGCGTACGGGGCGCCGCACATGACCTCACGTGGAAGCGTTGATGCGTCACACAACGTCAAAGCATTTGTGTAACGTATGCGCTGGTACGCGCAGAGGAAGATTTACCATACAAAGTATGGTGTGATCACCGTGCGCGTACAGTACGATTATCAAAAAAAAACAATGAAAAAGGAATTAGATAGAATTTAAATTTGATATATTGAAAAAAAAGAGTTTAGTTTTGCTATTATTTTACATTAAGAATATGAAATACAATTTAAAAAATAAAATAAATTGGATATTTATAATAAAAATGTAAGAAATTAGTATAAAAAGAAATAAATATAATAATAAATACATTTTAAAATGATCACTTACAAAACCTTTGAAATTCACTGAAAAAACCATAGGTTTCACATACGTTATAGTTAGGAATTAGCATTTAAAAAACCTTGCAAATTCACTGAAAAACCTATAGGTTTTACACACGTTATAGTTAGGAATTAGCAGTTAAAAAAACCTTAGAAATTCACTGAAAAAACCATAGGTTTCACACATGTTATAGTGTTGTCATCAGTGATGTCATTTGAGATGTCATCAGTGATGTCATGAGTGATGTCACTGACCATGTCATGAGTGTAATATGTGACGTCATCAGCAGAGCATTGCGGGCGCGCAAGTTATAGTTAGCTGAAGTAACTATAACGGGGGAATTTCAATGGTTTTGTATGAATGAAATGTCCAGGTAACTATAACATGTGTTTACCCAATGGTTTTTTCAGTGAATTTCTAAGGTTCTTTAAATGCTAATTCCTAACTATAACGTGTGTGAAACCTATGGTTTTTTCAATGAACATATATATATATATATAATTGAAAAAACCATAGGTTTCACACACGTTACATTTAGGAATTAGCATTTAAAAAACTATGCAAATTCATTGAAAAAAACATAGGTTTCACACGTTATAGTTAGCTGAACACTTCTTTCATACAAAACCTTTGAAATTCCTCCGTTATAGTTAGCTCAGCTAACTATAACTTGCGTGCCCGCAATGCACTGCTGATGACGTCACATATTACATCACTCATAACATGGTCAGTGACATCACTCATGACATCACTGATGACATCTCAAATGACATCCCTGATGACATTACTGAAGACGTCATCCAGTGAATTTGTGTCTTTCTGAAATTTTTTTTTTTATATATGTATATCTAAAGGTCGATGGAAGAATAAATGGGTAAATAAGTGTTTAAATGGATGTTTTTTTTGTAAAATTGATTGTATAACTGACTTGTTAAGTATATCTTAGTGAATAGGTGTACTAGCGAGTAATCTTTAAATATTTAAATATCTGTATCAGTGTCTCACTTTGTATATAAGTGGCTGCATTGGCTGGTGAGTAGCTACATGAGTGTGTATATGGGTTATTAGTTAGTTTTTTGAGTACCAAAATGAGTGTTTGTGAGGTTTGTGGGGAGTATTACGCATGAATGACTCACTGTTTGTATGTGTTTTGAAGACAGTATTTGTGCAGGACTGTATGGGCGGATGAGTGTGTGTATGGGTGTGTTAGTGAATGACTGTCTCAATAGTATCTTTATGAGTAACTACATATGTTTTAAACTAGTATATGTGAGTATTGATGTATATAAGTCAGTATATCTAAGAGCGAGAGATTCTAAGACTTCCTGTATAAATAAGTATGTGTTTCTATAAGTGATTGTTTAAGAGAGTAAATATGTCTATGATTCTGTAGACGTTAGTGTAGTGGTGGGTGTATAGCTGTATATGCAAGTAAATGGATATTTGATAGTTTATTTGCATGTGTGAGTGTGTGTGTGAGTAACTCTATAGATTAGTGCTGGTTTATAACAGGATATATAGGTGTATGAGTACATATGCTGAGTGAGTACATGTATGAGTGACTATATAGAACTGTTGGTGAATGAGTGGATGTGTATGTACATTTTGGGATTACTCAATGGGATGTTCTAACTGGAATTGGTATCTCCATTTTTTGGATTTTTTTTTCTATTTTTGATTGTGTTTATCAAAGGTTATATTACAGTAAGAGGAGGTCTGCCACAAGGATGATGTCATCAGTGAGGTAATCAGGGATGTCATTTGAGATGTCATCAGTGATGTCATGAGTGATGTCACTGACCATGTTATGAGTGATGTAATATGTGACGTCATCAGCAGTGCATTGCGGCCGCACAAGTTATAGTTAGCTGAGCTAACTTTAACGGAGGAATTTCAAAGGTTTTGTATGAGAGAAATGTTCAGCTAACTATACTTTGTGAAACCTATGGTTTTTCAATGAATTTGCATAGTTTTTTAAATGCTAATTCCTAACTATAATGTGTGTGAAAGCTATGGTTTTTTCAATGAATTTCCAAAGTTTTTTAAATGCTAATTCCTAACTATAACGTGTGTAAAACCTATGGATTTTTCTGTGAATTTCAAAGGTTTTGTAAATGATAATTTATAAATGTATTAATTATTATGTCTTTCTTTTTATAATAATTTCTTATATTTTTAATATAAATATTTATATGTATTTTATTTCTTAGATTATATTTCATATTCGTATTATAAAATAATAACAAAACTAAATTGCAAAGTAATTTTTGGATGAATTATTGCTTGACGTCGGTTGCAAGTATAACACAGCTCCAGCAATTCTCTTGGGGCCCTATGCTCACAATGCTGTATCAATCCTTATACCTGCTTCAAGCATGTGCAAGGTTTTGACGCAGCATAAGCTCAAAAGTCACTGAATAAAATATTATACATTTCACTCAGTCACTTTTACGAGGCCTTGCTGCACCTTCTTCTGCACAAGAAAGCCTCTTCTGGTGCAGCGCTATACAATGTAATACTCCCTCCAGATGCATCACATTGTTAATAGCACACACCATGGCACATCTTTTGCACCACCGCTGTGCCACAAAAGTGACGTAACGGCTTTGTAAAAGAGGCACAAGGGGATTGTAAATCCGCCCTTAATACATACAAATTTACCCAGACACTTTCACCAGCAGCGCAAATTGAAACATACACTTGTAACATATTTATGTACATAAGATACATTCGAGTGCTTCGGACATACTACAGTATACTATAGATAAACACCTTATAGATTTATGCTGTAGCAGTTCCTTATAGTTCTGCACTTTCACATTCTCCATACACTAGTAACATATTCATTCATTTATTTATGAACTACACATCATTCTGATAAACATTTACACACTACCATAGGAATATAGTTCTTTCTTTGACCAGTGAAGGTAGTTCTAAAAAGAACTGTTTTTTTTGTTTTGTATTTTTTTTGTGTTTTCTCAACAAATTCCAAGCGGAACAAAAGAATGAAAAAAAGAACAACTTATGTCGAGGACATCAATGATCCTGCATCCTGCATTTCATCAAGTCTATAGACTGTTCCCCATAACACAAAAGTTTATCGCAATAAATGCATAGAATTTTAACTTTAGCAAAGTCAGAATCAATATGTGGGCGTGGACTGCTTGCTGAAAATGCTGCTGCCACAGTTGATGTGCTTGGTATAGCAGCAGATGGGTTCTCATGCAACCTCCGTCTTGCAGCTCGAGCAAAGTTCTTGGGGTGCAATTTCTTCACGTGTCGCACCATATTTGCTATGCCAAAGGAGTATTTTTTACATGGATCACCCCTTGAAAGAGTTGTTTGGCAAATTTTACAGGTTACTTTTGGAGCATTAACTTTTTTTGACCTTCTGGAAAAGTGAAAAACTTCCAAATTAGAGCTTCTTTCCTCTTCTTTGGACGTTCTTCAGGAATTAAATCTCCCTCTTAAGAACTGCTGGAAGATGACTCCATTGCTCCTATTATTATGATCTTCCTTCTATTTGAGAAGATTCTCAGAACAAATGCTTCTTCTTAGAAAGTCAAAGTCGAATAATTATAATGGGACAGAACTTTCAACAGTTGCAATAGGAAAAGTTATAAACCAATCAAATCTCTACTTTTAATGTAACATGGCTTTGCGTACGCTTATGATGCGATTGCGCAGCTCTTTCAATACGAGTACGCATGATGTTCTACCGCGATTTGTGTAATTCTTTTTAAAAGTAATATATGATTATTACAAGTATTAAACAAAAATCATAGTTATCCTAAATGTCTGCCCTTAGTATGTACATTAAATACATATATGTTTTAAACCAAGTGGAAACATTGCCCCCTTTCGCGTACAGAACGCCGTACATGACGACACACCGAAGCTTTAATGTGATGCGTAATGTCAAAGCATATTCGTACTGTATGCGCGGGTACACGCTGAGTATGATAAGCAGTACAAACTATGGTGCGATCACCCTCTCAGTGATTAATCAGAGGTCAGGGCGCGCTAAGGAGAATGATTAGAAGTGCTGACTCATTGCAGATCCGATTCTGGGCCTGCCTCAGCGCACATGATAACTCCGCCCCCATCTCTGTTGTTAATTGTTAGAGCACACACTCATACTTGCACATGCATGGTGCACGTCCGCCCACACTACCCACATGCCACCACCTATCATGCGTGCTATCAATTAGCCTGGAAACCAATACATTACCCAATGGCATGTCCCCCAGGGCCATCATTCTTGCAGACCACGAAAACGCTACCAATGATGTCCCTGGGCTTGGTTCGGTCAGCCCCCGCAGTTCCCATATAATGCGGGCACTGACGTGAGCACGCTCTCTTTTGCCTGCATCTGCTGCGGTGACAGACAGACTGTCAAAAACACCCCAGACTCAGCGAAGCTGCAACCTTTCAAGACACGACAAAAGACGACAGAAGCAAAGGTAAGAGAAGACGTCATAACATCAGCCTCCACTGTAAATTGTATATGCATAATGCTATTTTTTTATCCTTCATATGGCTTTCCTACCCCTCAATAGTTTTAAATTGTGCTTACATAATTGAAATATTTCTTTACAAGTCACGAGGTCCTATACACCTCTAATCTTAAAAATTGTGCGTGTATAAATTTCTGTCGTATTTCTGTACGACACCACGTGCTTAGGCCTCTATTATTTTAAATTGTGCGTCCATTATAGTATTTTTTTTTCTGCGTCACGAGGTCGTCACAGGCCTCTATTAACTTATTGATCTTCCTTTGTTTACTGGAGCTGCAACAGTCTAACTACGGAATATTAGGAACCCACATTAAAATTCACTTTTGATAGTAATTATGCAACTCAGTTTACGATGACTAATCAAAATGTCCTTTTGTTTCCTTCAGCAAACATCCTTCAGAAGCAACCACGGCCTATCGAGCAACAGCAATGGAATTGTCTCCAACGTATTGAATATACTTTGACGTATAGAAGCAGCCTTCAAGTCGAGTGGTGAACTCAGGTGGCCGCACTGTTTATACAAGGTAAGCACAGCAGCCTAGATCTAATTAATTTAATTTAATTATGTGCTTATATAGCGCTGGAATCACTCCCGAAGGGGTACCTCCGCGCTTCGACCGCTGCGAAACCCTTCCTGGCTTCCCTGAGAGATGGTCCCTTAATGGGTATCTCCAGGGTGAGACCAGGCATCCCCGGCGGTCTGGTGGGGCCGTTAGTGAAGATGAGGCAAGCTAGTGCCCAGAGTTGCCGAGTGTGATCGCTGATCAGAGTGGGCACCGAGGCGAGAGAATTATCGAGTCCGCTGACCCTGGTCCAGAAACCTGCCGCGTCGGGAATCGAACCCTGGTCCCGGGCCGTCCTCTGCTCTCAGGTCTGCCGCCTCTAACCAGTGAGCCACACTACTCCAAATCTACAAATCCTTCATAGCAATGCATTAGAAATAAGTCGGCATAACGGGCATCAGTAACGCAGTAGGCACTTCCATAAGGACACCACTTGAACGCGGCACTACAACAAGTGAAATGTACCAGGTGCACTACACTTGCAAAACTGTAGTGTAACATTCATTTGTGAAAGCAGAGAGAGGGCCATATTATCAAGCCTTGGCAACAAAATGATCGCCACTTTATCGGCAGCAAACTGCCGCTAAAGTGGCCCTATAGGTTTGATAATATGCTCTATGGAATTCCAATCGAAGCTCACCTTAGATGTGAAGGACATCTAACATGAGCTTCGATTGGAATTCCATAGAGCATATTGTCAAACCCAGTATCGCCACTTTAGAGACACTTTCCTGCCGATAAAGTGGCAATAATTGTGTCAACCAGGCTTGATATTATGGCCCAGAGTGCATAGTCTACAGTAGCTTCTCTGTAAAATCTATAATTACCTCCGAGCAGTGACAACAGATAGCTTACAACAGTCTGACAAACAGATCCACAACCTTATTACGCTACTTTTGAGTCACTTTTAACATTGGTAAAGTGACGTAATGAGCTAGTAAATATACATCTAACTTTTCAAGAAAAAATCTCAACTTTAGACTCTGCGACATAGTTTTAATGTTGTTTTCTCTCTCTTTCTCTCTCTCTCACTCTCTGTGACATCATTTCTTTTTCTCTCTTAAACTTAGACACTGCTGTCTGCTTGGACGTGTAGAAGAATTGTTGAAATGAAGTTCTCAATCCAACTGGCTGAAGTGTTTGGCCGCAAGGTTTATACAACGGTAAGCACAGCAGCCTAGATCTACAAAGTCTTCATAACAATGCATTAGAATTAACTCACCATAACGGGCGTTAGTAACACAGTAGACACTTCCATATAGACACCGCTTGAACGTGGCACTATAACAACTAAAATATACCAGGTACACTGCACTCATAAAACTGTAGTGTTAGCTTTATTTATGAAACGAGAGAGGGCCATATTATCAAACCTTGGCAACAACATTATCGCCACTTTATCAGCAGCAAACTGCCGCTAAAGTGGCCATAATAGGTTTGATAATATGCTCTATGGAATTCCAATCGAAGCTCATCTTAAATGTGAAGGACATCTAACATGAGCTTCGATTGGAATTCCATAGAGCATATTGTCAAACCCATTATCTCCACTTTAGCGACAATTTCCTGCCGCTAAAGTGGCGATAATTTTGTCGCGCAGGCTTGATATTATGGCCCAGAGTGCGTAGTGTACAGCAGCTTCTCTGTAAAATCTATAATTACTCTGCGAGCAGTGACAACAGAAAGGTTACAACAGTCTGACAAACAGATCCACAACCTTATTACGCCACTTTTGAGTCACTTTTAACATGGGTAAAGTGATGCAAGGAGTTAGTAAATATATGTCTCACTTTTCAAGAAAAATCTCAACTCCAGACTCTGCAACACAGTTTTAATGTTGTTTTTTCTCTCTTTCTCTCTCTCACTCTCTGTGACATCATTTCTCTTTCTCTCTTAAACTTAGACACTGCTATCTGCTTGGACGTGTAGAAGAAGTGTTTTAGTGAAGTTGTGAAGTCTACTTCCTTATGTGTTTGGCCGCAAGGTTTATAACGGTAAGCACAGAGGATTAGATCTACAAATCCTTCATATTTATTTTATTTTTATTTATTTATTTGAACTTATTATGCGCAACAGCTACCCGCAATGGGTTTCCCGGCGCAAGGGATAGACAAGAGCTGAAAGAGTAGACACAACAACCATACTATTGACAGCTAAAGCGGCAAAAGACCTATTAAAAAAGTTGAGTTTTCAGTTTTTTTCGGAAACAGAATATATTAGTCTCTGATTTCAGGGCAATAGGTAGCGCATTCCAGGACTTAGGGCCTAAATGGGAGAAGGATCTACCCCCCATCTTCACAAGTTTAAATCTTGGAATTACAAAATCACAGTTCGCCGAAGATCTTGGTGTACGGCTGGGCCTGTAACTTTGAACAAGATTCTGGAGGTACTGTGGGGCCGATCCCTGCTTAATCTTAAAGAGATAGCACAGAGCTTTAAATTTAATGCGACTCGAGACCTTGAGCCTGTGTAAATCGCGAAGAGCCTGAGTGGCCGAAGATCTCCTCGGGATGTTACATAAAAGTCGGGTTGATGAGTTTTGTACGACCTGCAATTTGTTTATAGTCGCTACATCGGCACCAAGGTAGAGGACATTACCATAGTCCAGGCGAGACGTTACTAACGCCTGGACAACGGTTCTCCTGGTGGCGTGTGGCAGCATCCAGAGGATTTTCTGGAGCCATCTCAAGGTGGTGAAATAGATGGCAGCTACCTTGGTGACTTTATGCCTCATAGAGAGCTTGTCATCTATGAGAAATCCAAGATTTCGGACCACAGGGACTGGTTGAGGAAGGGGACCCATGGCAGAAGGCCAATGTTGTGGGCCCCAAAGATCTTTATGTTTCCCCAAGATGACAATCTCGGTCTTGTTACCGTTTAGCTTGAGGAGATGCCTCTGCATCCATTCAGCTATTCGTGACAGTCTGATTTTCAGACTGGACACATTGTCGCCTTCAGAGCTGGAGAGGGAAAAAACAATTTGAGTGTCGTCGGCGTATGAAAATATGGTCAGCCCAGCATCCTCTGCGATGGAAGCAAGGGGTTTGATGTAGATATTAAATAATAAGGGGCTGAGAATAGACCCCTGAGGGACACCATACGCCGACGGACAGATAGCAGATGCGGCTTTCGTAGAGAAGACCTGGAAAGTGCGTTCACTTAAAAAGGAAGCCATCTAGGCCAGCGCGGGACCATCTACTCCTAGGGATCGGAGAGAGTGTAATAGAATGGAATGAGACACGGTATCGAACGCCGCACTCAAATCCAAAAGGATGAGGGCAGATGTTTCCCCACGGTCGATACTGTGCCGTAACCGCTCCGTCACCCCGAGTAGCGCGGTCTCAGTGGAGTAATGCGCACAAAAGCCAGACTGGGAAGGATGTAGAAAACCCAGATTTTCTACGAGGTGGATCAACTGAGTGTTCACGTGCATCTCCAGCACTTTAGATAGAACAGGCAACAAGGATATAGTTCTGAAGTTGGCAAGATGCAAGATTGGACACATCAGCTCCTGCCTTTTTTAGGAGAGGGACAACCATTGCGTGTTTCCAGTCCTGTAGCACATGGGACTCGTTTAATGAAGCATTCAAGAGTTTCATAAGAACTCGCCGAGGTTCGAGATCCAGCAGCTTTAAGATCTTTGCAGGTACTGGATCACGAGGTGAGCCAGATCTTACGCTGTTCAGACAGGACAAGAATGAAATATCATAAAACAGATGCCAATTTGTTAACACTGCCATTGGAGGTGCTAATTCATTGACAGCAGTTTGTCCTGATTGATGTTGACTTACTATCAGGGGAGCATTCATAGAGTCATATATGTGCTCAACCTTGGCGAAACAAAATTCCGCAATGGAGTTACACTGAGGTTCCTCCAAAACTGGAGGAGTCGGAATAGTGTCCGCTCCTGTCAGTTTTTTGATGACCGCAAAGAGGGTAAGAGGGCAGTTCTGTGCCTGCGTCACTGTGTTTACAGTGTACGCAACTCTCGCAGCTTTACATTGGGAATGATACCCCTTCAGAGCTTCTTTATAGGTGGTCTTACGGGAGACCGAGTAAGAACGCCTCCATTTTCTTTCGAGAGCCTTGCAGTTGGTTCGCAAGGCCTTCAGATCGGCAGAGAACCAATGTGCCGGGCTGCGGTGAGATCTAGAATATTTCGGGGTGAGAGGAAGAAGGGTGTTTACAGCATTGGCGAGCCAATGTGATACTGCAATATTCAGATGCTTGAGTGGAACATCACCGTTCTGGTTCTCAGGGCGAGTACTAGAGAGGTGCTGGTTAAACTTCGTTACGTCAAGTTTACCCCACCGATGAATTAGTTCGCCCTTACCATGACCACTTTCAGCTGAATACTTGGTGTTAAATAGGGAAAAATGGACTGCGAAATGGTCAGACCACTCCAACGGACAAGCACTCTGTGAGCAATCGAAAGGAAGAGTCGAAAGAATCGGGTCCAGTAGATGCCCAGCAGAGTGAGTAGAGCCAGAGTTGCACAACATAAGGTTGAGAGCCTCCAAATCGGTTAAGAAACGTTTACTGGCGGTACATAGGGGATCTTCGAGGTGCAAATTTAGATCTCCGAGAATTGTAAAATTTGCTGCCCTGAGAAGTAAAGGGGCTATGGTCTCAGCGAACTAGGATATCCAAGAAAGGGCATTGCCAGGGGGACGATAAACCAAAAGGCCAGACAAGGTAAATTGGGGGTTGATTGCTAGCTTAAAAAGCACGGCTTCACATCCAGATAGGGGAAGGGCTTCAAGTTTACAGAAATAACAAGACTTGAAAATAATTGCAATGCCCCCTCCTTTCTCGGAGTCTCTATCCTGTCTCAACATAACATAATTGTTAGGGACCGCGGTGGCGATGTCCGGTCCTGAGCTTTTGTGGAGCCAGGTTTCAGTCAGAAGCAGAGCATCAGGCTGCTCAGCAACAAGAAAGTCATAGATATTTAGTTTGTGTTTTGGGAGGGACCTACAATTAATGCTCCAGAACTGGAGTGTGGGGTGTGAGGGAGAATTTTTTTTTTCCTTCGTTTCCCTCGCGTTCGGACTTGGTGTTCTGCCTTACATTTTACCAGTGCGGAAATTGCAGCCAGCGCATTAAAAATTATGAGTCGGTAAAAAACAAGTCGTACAGTCTGAGGAGGTCAGAGGGCGTAAAGATTTCAAAGCCTCGCCGATATATATTAGAGATTCTGAGGATAAAGGACGAACAGACAGCCGAGAAGTAGGAGTCATCATGGCCCCTAGCCCCTAGGCCCGTTCTGGCGCGGACGGGCGCAGACGGGCTGAACTCTGGCGTAACTCCGGCGTGATACCGGCGTTCCCGCAGCGCGTACCTGCTGCGCGTCAGCGTGACCTCCTTAAGTAGAGGTCTAGCGTCCTTGTGAGGTCTAGACCGTCTAACAGAATGGCGCCGTCAGGCGTCTACTCACGCAAGATGGCCGCCAAGAAAACGAGTGACCGGGACAAGGGCCCGTGAAACGCGGTGTGTCAACAATTAGTGTGCAGGCAAGTGGGCATGGACATTAAAAACCGGGGAAAACAACACAACTTTAAATAAAATATTAAAAAGGCAGTTTTAAAAACACGAAGCGCGTGATGGCAGTAAAGTAATATTAATAAGCGCAGTGCGCGCTAAGTGGTCTCCAGAGGTGTTGATCAGCAAATGGCGAAACCCCTAATTTAGCCTCCTTAAGTAGAGGTCTAGTGTCCTTGTGACGTCTAGACCGTCTAACAGAATGGCGCCGTCAGGCGTCTACTCACGCAAGATGGCCACCAAGAAAACGAGTGACCGGGACAAGGGCCCGCGAAACGCGGTGTGTCAACAATTAGTGTGCAGGCAAGTGGGCATGGACATTAAAAACCAGGGAAAACAACACAACTTTAAATAAAATATTAAACAGGCAGTTTTAAAAACGCGAAGCGCGTGATGGCAGTAAAGTAATATTAATAAGCGCAGTGCGGGCTAAGTGGTCTCCAGAGGTGTTGGTCAGCAAATGGCGAAACCCCTAATTTAGCCTCCTTAAGTAGAGGTCTAGCGTCCTTGTGACGTCTAGACCGTCTAACAGAATGGCGCTGTCAGGCGTCTACTCACGCAAGATGGCCGCCAAGAAAACGAGTGACCAGGACAAGGGCCCACGAAACGCGGTGTGTCAACAATTAGTGTGCAGGCAAGTGAGCATGGACATTAAAAACCTGGGGAAAACAACACAACTTTAAATAAAATATTAAACAGGCAGTTTTAAAAACGCGAAGCCCACTGGGCCTCGGGGCCTCAAGCCATATGCCCCGTGAGCCCCTCAGGCTCTAAAGAAAGAAATGCCCAACTCGTTGGAGTCCCTCGTGGACTCGGAGCAACTATGCACGTTGGAGCGGCCCGCTGCCTTTCGGGCCGCTCTGTCACCCCCGGAATGCCTGGAGCCTCTCGGGGATCTAAGACCAATGGGGGCCACCCGGGAGAACCCACAGGGCCCACCCGCACTCACCGGCTCACTTGCTCCGGACTTCGCTGGATGCATTAGAAATAATTCGGCATAACGGGCATTAGTAACGCAGTAGGCACTTCCATATAGACACCACTTGAACGCGGCACTATATACAGAACTGGAATGTACCAGTCACACTGCACACATAAAACCGTAGAGTTACCAAAACTTGTAGGGGCATAGTATCAAGAACAGCGATAAAATTATCGCCATTTCAGCGGCAGAAAACTGCCGCTAAAGCGGCGATAATGGGCTTGATAATATGCCCTTGTGAATTCCCATAGTAGCCCAGGTTATCACCAGAACCAGGACTGCTATGGGAATTCACAACACCATATTATCAAGCCCATTATCGATGCTTTAGCGGCAGTTTCCTGCCGCTGAAACGGCAATAATTGTATCGCCGTTCTTGATAATATGCCCCGTAATGCTTTACTCACATCTACATAATTCTAAACTCTAATTTTCTTTTTTCTTTTGCAGATTACCAATCGGACACCTTTTGGAATCCATTTCACAATTTGGTTATAACATTGTTTAAGTTCTTTTTCCAGTTCTAATATACTTATAATTGAGTTTTGTTTATATTTATTGTTTAATAAAAGTTAATAAAAAAAAACTACATACTTCTTTTATTTTGTGTGGGGAGGGGCATGACGTCCCACAATAAAAATAATGTTGAAATACTATAGTAAAATATTCAAGACTAGGATTGAAAACTAATGCGTTCTAACTAACAGATATAATAAAAACAACGGTGAAAAACTACTAAAATGGCGGTGGACGGAGTACGTAATCAACGTTTGGCGCCTCGGCGCTACCTTTCAAATAAATATATAAAA
This sequence comes from Lissotriton helveticus, assembly GCF_964261635.1. Taxonomy (NCBI): domain Eukaryota; kingdom Metazoa; phylum Chordata; class Amphibia; order Caudata; family Salamandridae; genus Lissotriton; species Lissotriton helveticus. The sequence continues at coordinate 748,726,861 of NC_136059.1, read as the reverse complement.
ATATGACTATTACTAGTGTACAAAAGTATAGCAGTGGATGACACACACGAACCGGGAAAAGAAAGCAACAGATTTACTAACTGATATGAAGAAATGTTTGCTTGTTAAACTTGAAGAAAAAGAAAACGTGGGCTTCGAAATGACGCTGAGCAAGCGAAGAGAGTACAACTGCTACACCAAAAAAAAAGGAAAGCTTTACATACTATCATTGAAATGAAGGAGCATTTTATCAAAAAAAGGTGATACATTATCGCCGCTTTTATCGACAGGAAACTGCCGATAAAGCGGCGATAATGTGCTTGACAATAGGCCCTTGTAACTTGCCATAGCAGGCCAGGTTCTGGTGTTAACCTGGGCTCCTATGGTTATTCACGAGGGCATATTATCAAGCCCATTATCGCCACTTTATCGGCAGTTTCCTTCTGAGAAAAGCGACGAAATCGCCTTTTGTTGATAATAGGGCTCATTGCTCTTTTTTTGACCAGTAAACTTAGGTGCATATTATCAAGGACCGGTGTTAAAATTATCGCCATTTTATTGGCAGGAAACTGCTGATAAAATGGTGATAATGAGCTTCATAATACGGCCTTGTTATTTCCCACAGAAGCCCATGTTAACACCAGAACATAGGCTTCTATGGCAATTTACAAGGACGTATTATCAAGCCCACCCTCCCAACATTAATAAAAAACAGAGCAGGTACCCGGAGCTAGAAGGAGCTGGAAGGTCATTTTACATATCACTGCCCCAGAAATGTGGCGTTCCCCGCGACATGTACGGGGAGAGAGAGCGAGCTCAAAACATTTTATTTTTAAAAAGACCCGAGGGGTGCCGCTCACCGAGACTGCGGGGAGTAGGGCCGTAACCCCCCACATACTTCAAAATTAAAACCAGAGGAGTGCCGTTCCCCAGTGCTCAGGGTACCTTACAGGCCCCCATTATGCAGAAAAATTGCCCCCGTAATTTGCCCCACCCGGGACCTACTGAATAAAACGGACTTCTACTTTATTTTCACCTTTTCCACTGCGTAAAAGTACTGCACGAGTACACTGCCATTTTTTATTTAAAAAAAAATAAAAATTGAGCCTACAGATCCATGTACCAACCCCTGACCAAGATTATAGGCTCAGAATGTTTCTACCCTGCCACGTTTCCTTATTACTCAACTTTGTTTTACTGTTTTCTTCCGACTCTGCTCTCCCGACAAACAACATGGCTGCCAACACTTCCTGGTTTGGAGCATTGACAGCCAATCAGCATGCAGCTCCTGTTCATAATTGTACGTATTTCCATACGCGTATGCAACGATTTTTCTTTAAGAAATTTTTTTATAAAAATAGAGCCTAAACATCCATGTACGACCCCCTGAGCAAGCCTAAGGGGTCAGAATGTCTCTACCCTACCCCCTTCCCTTATTTCTGAACTTTGTTTTACTGTTTTCCTGTGACTTGGTTCTAGGGAGGCACAAGATGGCCGCCAACACTTCCTGGTTCCGAGTGTTGACCGACAGTTCACAGCCAATCAGTATGCAGCTCGTAATTGAATAGATTTCAGTACGCGTGCTGAACTCCGTCTCTAGATATCGCTATGATTTTACTTGCAATTTTCTCAGAAACTACTGAACGGATATACACCATTTAACAAAAAGCACAATCTGCGAACACAACTCTACCTCTCTGCTAAATTTCGTGTAATTCCGTTCAGCCGTTCGGGCTGTAGCCCTGGCTAAAGGTCACTATGGAAAATTGCATGGAGAAAACACGTTTCGGGAACCCCCCTTTTTTCTCGGCCCCCACTTGACGAATCACTCCCAAAATTTTAGGGAAGGAGCGGAACCGAGCAGGCCATTTTCTTGGAGAAATTCCATTCCTATGGAAACTAGGTCCTAACTATAACTACCTACTGGCGACCGCCAGTAGGTAATATATATATATATATAATCCCTTTAGACACTTATTTAAACATTTATTCTTCCATCAACTTTTACATATACATATATAAAACATATGTATTTTTCAGAAAGACACACATTCACTGGATGGTGTCATCAGTGATGTCATGAGTGATGTCACTGACCATGTCATGAGTGATGTAATATGTGACGTCATCAGCAGTGCATTGCACGGGCAAGTTATAGTGAGTCCAACTAACTATACCGTGGGAATTTCAATGGTTGTATGCGAGTAAAATTTCCAGCTAACTATAACTGGTGTGAAACCTATGGTTTTTTCAGTGAATTTAATAGGTTTTTTAAATGCTAATTCTATGTCAGGACCGGAGGCTTCAGATTATGCTATATTCTTCCTTCGCTTTATTAGAATATTGCACACAGCAGCTCAGGAAACCAAATGTACAACCATGCTCAAAGGAACAAAGAGCATCAAAACACTTGTACAAACTAAAAAGAAACTACAAGTCCCATGATATCAGTCCTGGTCATCAAACGTAGTCCTTCCACTATGTCCGCTACCAGGGTAGAAAGCCAGTCCTTCCTTCGACTTCCTCCTCTTTCTTCGCTGCTCACGCAGCCAGTTAAGTGCTCTTCTTGTTTTCTCTTATAATTGAATGTTTGTGTGAAGATTTCACTGCGCGTTGTGTCAGCGCTTGTTGGGGGCTTGTCGCGGCGTCTTGCCTTGCAGAGCCCCGACCGCGGGAGCGTTTTTTTCCGCTCCTTTCGCGGTCTTTTCCAAGTTGTTGTTGCGGTGCGGTAGACGCCCGCCAGAGGGCGCCCACTCGTCTCGCTGGCTCCTCGGCGCTCTCCTCACTCTGGGAGACGCGCGGGGGAGTCAGTCAGCGCCGGAGCCTTGCCCTCGCCACCCCTTCACGCCCGGTAGACCCGGGTCGGTATTCTGTCCCTATTTACACTAAAGACGCCCTGTTAAGGGTCTGTACAGCGGCCTGGACCGCGCTAAACGCCGGAAGGCGTGATATGCACTGCAGTTGCCTGTGTGTGGTGAACGCGCTGTGGGGGTGGCTTAGACCCAGTCCAGAGTGAGGGTCTGCGCGTTGGGGGGGCCACAGTGCAGCCCCTATTGCCAGGTTCTTGGCCCATAACTGAATTGCAGCCCTAGGGGACTGCCCATACTCTGCCCTCAGACACCCCGTGGGGTAGGCAGTTGCTCACCCTCCCTTGTTGGGTTTACATGTCTAGAATGGAGGAAGATAATTATTTTGAGGACTCTAACCCCTCTTTTCAGGATGATTAATTTTACCAAGCGGTTGACAGTTCCATTTACCGCTGCGTGACTGAAATAGTGGGGCCCATGGAGGACCGCCTGTCAGCACGTATTGTTGAGGAGTGCCAGAAGTTAGCGTCTGCCCATTTACAGGGTTCGCCTGCCCTCCCGGGTCCCTCGGGTGAGGGCCCACCGGCCCCTAAGTTGCCACGTAGGGAAAGTGCTCCGTTAGGGGCACAGGGGGTGGACAAGGATGCGTTCGAACGCCTTAGGGATGCCTTCCTGGCTAACGCGTCTAATGCCTCCCCTGCGCCGCTCGCGGGCCCTGACCCTTCAGTGGACGTGGGGACTGCTCCCCCGTCTCCGGTGCTGTCTTCCCCCGATACGGACGACGATGGCGAATCTGTGCGCTCGTGGCGCCCCTCGAGCTCGGCTGTGGTCGTACCGCGGGATGGTTCGGGCATGTTGGACCCGGATGAGTTAGTGCATCCGAGGTCTGCGGCTTGGACACCGGGTGAGACCGTGGCTAAGTTTGTAGCGGGTCGCCTGCGCAAGCCCTTGGAGAAAGAGGCTAGGGGTTGTCTGCGTGATGAGTGTCCGAGGCCCTCTCTAGAGGGTAAGGTAGCCCTGACCCCAGAGTTAGATGCGAAAATGGCCACTTTCTTGGCCAAGTTTATGAAAAACCCGCGCAAAGGCATTGACCGCTCCTGGCGGTCATGCCAGGATAAGCTCATTGACGCGGTCGGGCCCGCCACGAAAATTCTGGACATGGCGGAGGAGGCGAAAGCCAATGGTACCGTCATTTCCCCTGAGGTTTTGTCTAACTGGGCCCAGAGGGTGATAATTTTCCTTGGAAACGCTAACTGCGCCCTTTCCACTGAACGTAGACGTTCCCTCCTCATCAAACTGGATCCCAAGTTGGGGGACTTGAAGGACTGGACTTTTAACAGTACCAGCGGTGCCAGGGAACAGCACCTATAACCTTCATGGGATACCTGTTTCGGCGCACAAACTACAGAGACACGGGACACTTCCTTCGGCGTCAAAGATCAGCTTTTATTACTGCAGGGAAACAGGAGTCATAAGAAGTACATGAACATGTAGGTTCTGCGAGTCTGCTTCAAATTGTATACGTTGGTCGCTCTCTTTTATACAGAATGTTGCCATTGCATAACATGTGGACAAAAGATTACAATTCAGTTCCCACAGTAGACTTCAAAAGGGTCGCTTTCATGTGTTCAGAATCCCGGAACATAATTACAATAGCCATGCCGGTTCCCAACTGTAAAAGTACACATTCCCACCATTAGGCACACCCATTAGAGTTTGTAAATGACAAAGAAGAAGAGACAAGAGCAGCTGCAAGGAAGTCAGACACGTGTAGAGAAAAGAGTGTGGGGGTAATATAGGAAGCATGATCGTAGGATCAAAGAGTTGGATCCCATCGCCTGCACGGCTGTCACAATAGGCCGGCACAGCCAGATTACCCTCAAGCTGAGCCATCTGCCTTTGCTGTGTCATTCCTCCGGCCATAAAGACGCATGAAAGGAATATGCGTCTTCCGCAAGGCTTGGGAACTAGAGGGTCAAGGGGTGAACAGTTACCTGCTCGCTGACTACGTGAGGGCAAGAAACAAAATGGATGCAGTATCTAAAATGGAACCCGAGGGTTCAGATGAAGAACACGTAATATTAGGCGAACCCTGGCAGGTAGTGTAGTGAAAATTCGCACACTTGCCGAACTCATCATTTGCGGTTCGTAGATACCAAACTTATCCATATTCGGCAATGCCCAGAACATCATAATAATTTTTACGGAACCTCAGACGGTCCTTTTGCCCTCATGTAGGCAAGCACTAGTCGGAATCATAATCGATTTCGATACTCATCAGATCATCCAGATGTTGTTGATACATTATTCTATCCTTCAATGCCTCCTTGGTGACAACGGGCTGTCTTATACACGTCGTAGCACAAAGGCCACATAAGGCAGGACCACATTGTACACAAAGACAACATGAGAATAGAAATGTCACAACAATCCCTATGATCATCAGAATCTTCCAACCCCAAGTCGATATCAGACCCCAAAACCATCCCAGAAGCGTCCAATTTCCTTCGTCCACGTGTATGGACTCCGAAATTTTGTGCAACTTAGAGATGGCTTGATAAACCGTTGGAGCGTTATCAGGTATGAATATGCAGCAGCTCGAATGGATGACTTTACAAACCCCACCTCTATCTGCTAGAATGATATCTAGAACCATACGGTTCTGCAACGTCATCAGTCTATCCGCCTGGACTTCGGCTGTTAAATTTCCAAGGGCATTTGCAGTTATGTTGGCAGTTGATTCTACTACACGAGTTAACTGTCTCAGGTTCCTGCTATTAACCATCGGTCCCCAGAACGGTAGGAAACCCTTAAAGAAGTCTCCCGCTTCTTGTCCGGAAGTATCTTCTTTGCTAACCACGCCTCTTACAATTCTAGTTCTGTGGTAATCAGAGGCCACAGTGAAAGTGGGAGGCAAAAGATTCGCAATATAGCAGGTACCCGAGAAGTCATGAGGTAACCATGTATAGGCTCGATCATAACATACAAAGTAAGTACCCTTGGCAGGCAGGAAGACAGGGGAAGAGAGCGTCGGTAAGACATACGTCTCGGTACAAGCACTCTCCCCAAACTGAGCTCTCGGATTTCGACCAAGACCTTTCAAGCAGAAATTACCAAGGTGAGGTACAATCCATATCGGTGGCGAGCTTTTAAGCTGCCTCTCACCCACTGATAAGCTGTACTCAGCCTCACTTAGTTCCTTATACGCTCGCACCTCTTCCTCTGGGATGAGCGATGCGTCAAAAATATCTCTATCTAAGTCTGCAATAGCTCTCGCCAGAGTCTTGTGGTACGGGCCAGGACCAGAGTTTGCTGAGCGTGGTTCTCGATGGGGGTAGGAATCTAGTGCGCTACGGAACATAGTTTGAAATGCTCGAGCTGACCCTTGTGCACTATAAGGCAGAACTAGGTACGGAATACCTTTATCCATAGTATGTGGCATTAACCCACACACCCAACAATTGGTAGTGTTTACCACTAATTGATGCTGATGCAAAAGTTGGATAAAAGAGTTGTTTCTGAATTCTGCACGTCTGACTTGTTCGTGTTGAGGCAAAGGATAAAAGGAATGTGGAGAAACAGTAGACACGAAATATTGATCATGAGATGGAAGAGTAGGTGTAGCAGAAGACAATAAGAACTGAGACCCATAATATATTCCTCCTACCAATAGCATAGATATGGTGAGAAACAGTATGATTACTTGTGAGAAAAACCATTTCGTATGACATATTTTCTGTAATGTAGATCTTTGCGCCAACATTTCTTCTCTCTTCGACAGCTCAAATGATGATTCCATCCCCTAACGACCGTCCGCGACGTTCTTGACGCACTTCGTTCTGAGTAGCGGTTATCAATTCCCAGGAGTTCCCAGAAATTGATAATAGAAACCAACCTTGTGTCGGTAGCTGCTAAATAGAAGGAAGTACCCGCACGGCCTTACGGTCAACCTGGATGGTAGGTTCTAGCTAAATAATGTTCTTGGCTGTACGAAAAAGAAAAAGATACACAATATATAATGTCCACTATTTTCAGAGCAATGTAGAACCTAGAAACAAAAAAAAATCTTTTTATTTATGGCTTGTTCGTGGACGAAGAAAATATCGGCTACTTCCAGGGCGAGTCTGATCTTCAAACAATGGATTGGACGGCAAAGGAGTGTTCAATTGTTCAGGCAATTGTTCAACAGTCGAATTTTCCAAGGTTGATGTGGAGGAAATTGTTTGAGAGGAGTCAGCAACGGTGTCAGATACAAGCCGTGCTTCGCTGAATGGAACGAAATGTGGTGGAGTGTCGGTCTCAGATGAAGAAAGACCTCTTCTCATCCAGGTGTCCGACGGCAAAGGAAACGGGACTCTTTTGGTATGGGTAGCGTGTACCCAGTTCCGGCGTCCGTGTAGTCGAACCGCCGTCCTCGTGGCCAGCTGTACTTGAAACGGACCCACAAATCTTGGTTCTAGGTTTCGTTTTCGTCCGTAGTTTTTAACAAGGACCCAGTCCCCTGGTTGAA